>NC_135787.1:3005000-4205000 GCF_051106095.1 Pogona vitticeps
GGTTGGGAGTTCGATTCCCCCCCCCCCCCACTGGGCCTCCAGGAAGAAGAGCTAGCCTGGGTAGCCTTGGGACAGCTGCACAGTCCCAGGGCTCCCCCTAGAGGAAGGGAAGGGGAAACCACTTCTGAGTTACTCTCTATCTGGAAAGAGTTGCCTTTAGTCAGAATCAATGGCATGTAAATCTGAAACATATAGAGATGCAATGGGTTATCCCAGTACTGCCTGTCCATACATATCTGGGTTTGCTCCCTGATTGCACACTGATCTCCCTGCTCTTTTGTAGTCTTCTTGGCCTCCTCCACACCATTTTCGCTCTCTGTTCCCTCCCCTTCTTGTGTCTCCTGCCCAGCGGCATTTTCACACCTTCGCTGTTTCCCCACAAGGCTTTCTAATTTTTAATATATTTTTTCCAGTTATCACCTTTGGGCTAAGGTGCAAAAGCGATAACATTTGAAAAAGCAGAAAAGCAAAAGGCAGGAGCAGCAGGAACATACCTGTAAGGAGAGATCAACAAATGGCACTTCCGCCATGCCTTGCTGTGGTATTGGGATCCACGTGAGCAAATCACGCACTGAAGCAAATCAGATGAAAGCAAAATAAAAATACACTACATCTTGGCAGTGGTGTAAACACACACACACACACACACACACACACACACACACACACACACACACACACACACACACACACACACACACACACACACACACACACACACACACACAAAAAGCAGAAATGGTCATCCCACTTTGACTCTGCTCTGTTGAAGCCAGCTGGATAGCTCAGTAGTTTAGCTCTCTGACTGCGGAACCATAGGTCGGGAATTCGAATCCCCCGCTGGGCCTTCTAGGAAAAGAGCCAGCCTGGGTGGCCTTGGGCAAGCTGCATAGTCCCAAAGTAGCCCCAGAAGAAGAGAAGGGGAAACCACTTCTGAGTACTCTCTGTGTAGAAAACGCTGGAAAGGGTCTCCATCAGTCAGAATTGACTTGATGACACTTGATGATTACTATTGTCTCGGTTGACACTCATTTCAGTCCTGTGTTTTGTGGACACCAGAACAAAGGAGCGCTATCGTGGGTGCATGGAAATGTGAACAAATGTGCAGCAGGGATGGGCCCACAGAAGCAGGAAACTGATCCCAGTCTTTCCCCTTCACATTAGAGGTGTGTCGCAATTCTGCCAAACTGCAACATACCTAAACCCAACCACTGTGGTAATTCAGGGCATGCGGTTTTACACAGATCAGTGCCTGCTTTTCGGCCTTCTCTTTTGATGAGGTGCATGTAAAACCCATTTCCCCCTGCCCCCCCCCAAATCCCTCCAAGAGGCATTGAAAGCCCCTTCCAAGGTAGAGCTGCAAAAACTCTGGAGGATTTTTTCCCCCTTGCTGCCTACACTGCATTTCTGATTCCCACCCACTCCCACCTCCACTAACAACAGAGCAGGTGGGGTGAGCCCTGGCCATTAGCTGTAAATGGCCATTAAAGAAACATTCTTTGAAACATTAATGTCCACGGAGGAAACAAGGGTGAGCCGTGGTCACTTAGCGGCCTCCGTGCCACGTTTGCGCTGGCGCTGGCTTTACAGCACAGATGCGTGAAACAGTTGGGTACGTCAACAGCTCCTTCACCAGACATAAGACTATTGGAAGAGCCCTGATTACTCTACAGTTGTGAGATGCATACCTTTATTTCTTCCAGCATACAGTGGACCCTCGACTTACGGAATTAATCCGTATTGGAACAGTGGCTGCAGGTCGAAAAGTCTGCGGGTCGAGTCTCCATTGACCTACAATGCATTGAAAACCAATTAATCCCGTAACCGTCCGTTTTTGTTCCATTTTTGTTCCATTTTGGGTTTTTTCTGGTCTGTAGGTCGATTTTACGGCTGCAAGTCGAACCTAAATTTTGTGGCCAGAGAAGTCTGTAACTCGAAAAATCTGTAAGTGGAGCCGTCTGTAAGTCGAGGGTCCACTGTAATAGCTATGCATCCTGGTGTACAGGCCAAGATCTTACTGTTTGTTTCAAATAAGTAGAACCATTGACTCCAGAATCCTATCGGTGTTTCTCCTGAGTTTGTCTAACTTGCCATGGCCAATAGAGAAGGTCTATAGATGCATCTCAGTTTTGCAGTCAAGGGGAGGGGAGGGAGTGTCCAGGCAAACGGAAATTCGCTGCCATTACCCTTAGCAAGCTATGCAGCCCTTGCGCCACTATCGATAGCATGCTGGTCAAGAGAGGATCTCCATCAGCGTGAATGGTTCTGCCCTGGGGCAGAGAATTCGGTAAGTCCCTGGGAAGGCATCCATATTTGTGTGTTTGATGTTCGTGTCTCTTGTTTTGTCTGAAGCCACAAATGTGTAGGCTCCTGCCTCCCACATGGAAAGGAGACGGAGGAGCAGACACTCCAGTAATCACACCAATGCATTTCTTTCATGGGTGGGGTGGAGTGTGTGCCTCTGGGGGGGGGGGGGCAAGTCCATATACATTTTTGGTTTTGCATCTGTAAGTATCAACGAACATATGGATATCCGTGTCCTCTTCCGAACCCTTTCTGTGGCTATCAGGATCTCCAACCTTACAAGCCACCACTGATGTTTACCACTGGTCTTTAACCCTACCCACCCCTTAGATCCCTGTCTCCACAGCTGAAGGCCACGACTTCACCCCTTTGGACTGCTCTAGGGTGACCTTAGATGGGGGACTCTTGACCTGCCACTAGCCAGCCTGGATCTCATCTAAGTGGCTTAGCCATTTTAGGTCCCTACACCTAAGTCCTTGCTCCTTTTAAGCTCCCAGGAAGGTCTTGTCTTTGATCTAATTGGCATACCAACCAGAAAGGGCCCACGGAATCAGTGGGGTTTACTTAAGTGTCGACCTGAGCGTATATAAATTTATTTATTTATTTATTTATTTATTTATTTATTTATTTATTTATTTATTTATTTATTTGATTTTTACCCCGCCCCTCTAGACCATGTGGAAGGCATGCAGGCTTTGAATCCATCTTTTTCTGAGATGGGTGAATTTCCTTCCTTAGAGGGTCATTCCCAGACCATCCCAGACAGAATAGAAGATCTTTGTCTACAGATATATTCTAACAGGGCTCATTTCTATTCCAGCCAGGTAGAAATGCCATTTCTTTTGTTCTTCATCTCAAGAATAGTGGCATAGCCATGCCATGTGTACAATCTGAGAGCTTAGCAGCTGACTCACACGTTGTGGTGCAAAACCATGATTTTCTAACCGTGAACCCCCTCGTGCAGCCTGGAGAAATTTTGCAAGTTGCCCCAATGGCGAATGTTTCCAGGTTCTGCACATGATCCTCTTACCACCTTATTTTTCTTTTCACCTCATCTTCTCAAAGCCATTGCATGACGCTTACCTGCTGCAAGAATGCACACACAGTCCCTCTCCTGTGATTTCTTGAGTGCCTTTTAAAACATCACAGGCCCCAAACAGCCTACAGTTTTACAGTTCTTGAGCTCCCTTTGTTCCTTATTTTCTCCCCCCCCCCCAACCAGCCCAGCCCACACTGGCCCTCAAAAAGCAGCATTTTGCTAAGCCGTTCCTTTGACTCCCAGTTCTGATGGGCTCCCTTGAAATCCAGCCTGTCCATAAAAGCCACCTGGCTGGTTTGTTGAGTCCCGGGGGCCCAAGAAAATGCCCGGCTTCCACATTCAGGAAGTTACCTCTTTCTCTACTAACTTGTTGATCACTGGCTGCTCGGTGTTTATTTGGTGCCCGCGTCGGCTTGTAATCCAAGTTCCCTTGCTCCCAGCTTGAGAACTGAGAGTCCCACAGAGGTTGTCTCGAAAGTGGCGAAGCAGGCTTCTTGCAAAACCCAACTGGCCTCGTCATAGGACTTTGGTTTGCTCTCTCCGACTCAGCCTCCGCTTTACCACCTGCTTGGGTTTGCCACCCTCGTTTTTTCACCGTCCCCCATGGGGTGGATCTGAAATGAATGGGAGCAAACACATCTTTCAGGTCATTCCAGTTGACTTTCAGCGCCTTCTCTGTTCTGGGGGCTGTGGCATTGAGAGTCATGGGGGTCCGTAGATGCTGCAAAAAGGGCCAAGTGCATCGGTCACCCTGGGGTGTAAATCGACTGCCAACAGCCATGACTTAGCCGTTGTGGCCCTGAATCAAAGGGAACAGTCAGGAGAAAGAGAGAGGTCATGCCTTCCATAAAAGCAAAAAAGGGCAATGCCAGGAGGTTTCGCCATTTAGGTTCCCACCACCCCCAAGGAGATTCATCACCAGATTTCAGTGTCCCCCCCCCCAAGTGGCTACACCCGAGGTAGGTCCTTGCTTCCAAAAAGCGAAACCAGAAGAGGCTAAGAGCCAGTTTGGAAAAAAGGCTCCACTGAGCTGGTAAGCAAGGCATTGTGCCAGAGAAAGATCTATTTTTTAAAAAATGAATGATTGCTTCTGAAGGATTCCAAGAGCTTCAGCCTCTCATCCAACTGCATTTGGTTTTGGTGGCCAAAGGAAGACCCCAGGGTTGTTTCTGTACCAGCGTTCACACTGGCCTCGGAATCCAGTGTGGTCCGATCCACACCCACAACCCCGCTTGCATTGACATCACCCTCCTGCTGGTCCCTGTTTCTCCTTTCTGGGTGATACTTCTGGGTGAACCAGAAAGAAAGGTTGCAGGAGTGGGGGGGTTGCAAAACAGCACTCCCCAAATTACTATGTCACCAGAAGCCTACATAACATCATGGCCCTCCCGTCCTTTGGTAGAATGAAACAATCACACAGGCGAGATGTCATTTGACTCCTTGCAGTTAGAAAGAAGTAGAAGCCCCCAGCAACAGAGGGGAAAAGTCCACCCGGGAAGGGGAAAAGGACAGGATGGGTTTGCATTGACCTTTGCATTGTGTGATCATATTGAAAAATGCTTGGCATTCGCCCGTGCCAATTCCAAAGCAAATTGTGAAGGTTTTTTCCAATGTGGTTACATGCTTAGTTGACTTCTCTCTCTCTCTCTCTCTCTCTCTCTCTCTCTCTCTCTCTCTCTCTCTCTCTCTCTCTCTCTCTTTTTTTTTTTTTTTTTTTAAGGCTAAGAAAAGGTGGCTAGGAGAGGATCCCAGGGCAGAAGCAGCTGCTGATGCACATAGCAGGCAAAACCCTGGGGTAGTGATACAACGGTCTATTTTCTAGTATGGCACCATGGAGGTGTGAGCAAGCTCCAAATATGTCGTACATTGGGAGATCAGTTGGTCTCATGGAAAATTAGGTTATATAAATTAGTTTGGAAGGGACGTGGTGGCGCTCCAGGTTAAACTGCAGAAGCCTCTGTGCTGCAAGGTCGTAAGATTGAATCCACGAGACAGAGTGAGCTCCCGTCACTTGTCCCAGCTCCCGCCAACCTAGCAGTTCGAAAGTGTGCAATTGCAAGTAGATAAATAGGTACCATCTCGGTGGGAAGGTAAACAGCGTTCCGTGTCTAAGTCGCACTGGCCATGTGACCACAGAAAGATTGTCTTCAGACAAACGCTGGCTCTATGGCTTGGAAACGGGGATGAGCACCGCCCCCTAGAGTCGGACACGATTGGACAAATTGTCAAGGGGAACCTTTACCTTTACCTAAATTAGCTTCCTATAAGTGACTGGATGCCAAGCAAGGGTTTGGAATAGTCTTGCTTGATAAACTTTGCAGAAATCAGAGTGCCAAAGAGGGAGGATGAATTATACTGATCTTACCCTTTGACTAAGAAAATGACAATTATTAGCACATGAAATATTGAAATATTAGCACATCAACAACTCAAGATCAAAGCTTGGGAATGTGGCTTTTTAAAAAATCTAATATTTCCAGCATCCATCAGTCATCCAGAAAAGTACTGTCCAAGACTCTTTCCTGCTTCTAGAGATTCAGAAGTGAGCCCTTGTTGTGGGGTCTGCTGCCATCTAGATACACTTTAATTATTTGTAACTTCTAAAATATTTTTAGGGGCAGCAATATGGACCTCCAGAACCACCTGCTATTAAAAATTCATCTGGTCCACCTGCTATTAAAAAATTAACCAGAGCTTCCCTTTTCTCTTCACCCATTTGAAGTTATGTTTAAGGGATGCTGAATTCTTTACATTATTCATTTTTCTGCTTTCATTGGGGTATTCGGCAATCTTGGTGCTTTTACTAGATTTACAGAGTTGTTGTTTTAACAGCCTGATCCGTGCTCCGCTTTAAGACCACACAGTTGAAGAAAAAAAATTATAGATCCTGGAACAAATAAACAAACTTCTCAAGTAGACGCGGGGACGAATATAAAAACAAATCAGGATATTTGTTAAATATCCCTGATTCATCAGATATTTGTTGCTTCGTATACTTGAGGGCCAGAGCCCCCAATGAATAGGAAGCAACTAATATAACTCTTTTATGTTTGTCCCTTCGTTCCCTATCTGCTTATGCCTCACAGATCAGCTCTTCCTTGGGGGCATAAGCAGGGAGGAGTTTTCCTTTCAGATAGCTTGCTAAAGACAGCCCGAAGGGAATCCCACCCCTGGGGCTGGGGATGGCTTAGTTTCTCTTTCTTCCTCTTCCTATGACCGCAGGGCATAAGAAGAGGAGGGAAGGAATGAAAGGGGGATCAAAGGGATCCCACAGCCGCTGCGGGATCGCTTTGATCCCTGCTTTCCCTCCTCTTGCTGTGCCATGCGGGGCATAGCCAGAGGAGGGAAAGGGGAAAAATATGATCCAACGAATGACGAATTTTCGTTGTTCATCAGGTCACGGGGACAATTCGTGATTTGTGGGTCGTCAAGTTTGACGACTCACGAACCAAGATGAAGCCCCATTTTGGCGCTTCATCCCCATCTCTATTCTCAAGCTTTGTCTACCGAAGTCACATCTGAAAAACAAAACTGGAACTTTTTAAATCCCCCGAGTTTATTTTTCAAAATTTGGTCAAAGTGTTAAGGTAGCATCCTGTGTCCAACGTCTGGAAAAGTTACTTGCTGGACTATAACTCCCATGAACCTCCAACCAACGTGGTTAAAAGTAGGCTGAGCTGGCTGGGAGTTCATGGACGTCATGGTCCCCCCCCCAAAAAAAGTAACTTTTCTAAGCTCTGATTTTATTGGTTTTAAACAACAGCAGGTGTACATGAAAAAAAAATCTGCAGTTTTCTTGTAGAGAATCTGCTTGATTTGTTGGTGATGAATAATGCACATGGTTGTTCTCATGCCACTGTGCGCATGCACACATGCACACACTTTACTGTCTCTCTCCTGCTGAGAAGATGTAGGGCATGGAGCCATTGGTTCCTGCATTTTGCCAGATACTGCCATGTGGGGCCACCTGAGAACAGACCATAATCAGGCCATGCCTGATTTCTACCTATAACCCCATTTTTCCTTTAAGAAATTAGCATTCTGTCATGAAAAGGTTCAGAGAAACATTCCCAAAAAGCTCAAAGATACCTGAAAATAATCTTTTCTGGTAGGTCTCTGTTTTTCTTTTCCTTCCGCTCAACAGATGAGCGCTAAAATCAGGGACGTTGGGAAGTCTTTGCGTACAACTCCCAAGTCCCAGAAGCTTTGAATGAAAGAGAGAGCGGGAGAGAGGGAGAGAAGGAGGGAAATTGCTTACTGCAAAGTATCTGCAGGGAGATCCATGGATCTTCTCTGATCTGGACAGCTCCTAGCACAGTTTTAGTCTGTAGCAAAGGAACGGAGGAAGAGAGGGAGGGTAACCAAATGTGACCACCCAGGTCCTTCTGAAACAAGCAACCCTGTTGAAGGAAAGCAAAGGGCAGGATCCTTGATTAGAACTGCCTGCAAATACCCAGCCCGAAGGAGCCCATTGTATACCAGGTGCACACAGCAGGTAACTCAGAGCAATTATATCTGAAGTGTATGTGGCGGGGTGTTTATTCCAACTGTTGACGCCCTCCAGCTCACTCTTGGGGTGTTAATTGTCAAGTCCTAAATAACAGGCTCAGCTGCAGCAGCCACTAAAAACTGGGACTGGCCGATGCACGGTTTCGAAAGATCCAGAAAAGCTGAAGGCGTGGAGCCTTTCCAAAGAACAGAACCATCAAAGACCGATTCCTTCGGCAGACTGCTAGGCTAGTAATACAGAGTTCCTGAAGGTCACTCCTGATTTTGTGCCGAAAGCGTAGAAAGAGGGCAAGAAAAGGTTTTGCGCCGGGTCTGGTCGCGGCGTGGAGACCGACACGTCAAGAATTCTAGAGCCAAGAGTTCTGGATCGTGGCCCAAAGACCCACAAGCCTCCCAAATTCGCAAACGAGGTGGGCTTGGGTGACTGGCAGATCCCTCCTTCCAAACCAACCTGAACTTGGAAATTAATGGGCTCTGAAAGATTCCCTTGAATTAAGAGGCGGTGAATCTGGGGGTTTAGAAATCTCACTCCTGCTTTGAAGTGGAATTGCATGACAACACCTCCAGACCACTTGTTTTCCTCTGAACCAGGCCTAGGGACGGCCCTGCTGAATGGGAGGTATTTTGCCCAAGCTTCATAAATATAGGGGGTATAAGACTCTGGTATCTCAGTCACAGAGAAATGGCCTGACATCATTAAGATTATGGGACCTAGTTGTGGGTCCCTGACCTCCACCACCACCACCAACTCCATTCCCAGGTTAAGCCACGGCGTTCTTTTGAGAATAAAGAGTTCATCTCATCATAGCAGAAGGATCGCTCCGTGGTTGAAGCCTCTGGAGGAGCCACAAGTTGGGAGTTCGATTCCCCCTCTGTGCCTCCTTGTCTGGGGCTGGACTCAATGAGCCGTGGAGTCCCTTTCTAGCTCTGCAGTTCTGAGATTATTATTATTATTATTATAAGGCTTCTTAGCACTTGCTTCCCATTATCCCCCTCAACAGCTGGTGTCTTAATAACACACTGGCACCCACCATGTGTTTGTGGTCTTGCTCAGAGATGCAAGAAGCGATTCCCCCAGGGGTGGGGGAAGGCAGGGGAGGAGTGCTGTGAGGACAGTCAGCAGATGCACACCAAGGCATGGGCTTCACATATTCACAACAAATGTGTCAGCGTTCTCTCACAACAGCCAGGCGGCTGCACGGGGGTTTGTTTCCCCACTTTTCGAGGGGAGTTGGTCGATCCTCCGGATCAGGACGAAACACCTGGCAGCACCTCAAAGCTTCCTTCCAAAAGGCCGAGGGAAATGGGGGATGTCAACAGTTTGGCTCAGGAGAACGAAGACGTCAGCTGTCCCCGGAGGCAGCAGGAGAAAATCTGTTGGGCTGGGGCAGGTTAATAAACCATCGAATTGCTATTAAACATGCATTAAACATCCAGTCTAGAAAGGAGATGTCATTCAATGCAGCAGGAACTTCACAGAAATGATGCTCAGCATGGCTGCAACTCAGGATCAAAGATGGATAAGTTTTGTTTCTCAATTTGAAGCCGCCTCGGAATTGGGGCTAAAATATGCCAGCTGGGCAGATTTTGGGAATCAGGGAATTGTGCTCTGAAAAAAGGTTGTATTTCCTGCTCCTGCTTCTGATTACATCTGTGTTTGAAATTCAGCATGGTTCGGCCCCAACCTCATTCCAAGCCCGCTTCCTCAGAGGAGAGCTTGGCCTAGCAAAGCACATCACAAATGCAAGGCGAACAGGAGTTTCAATTAATGCACAGCACCGGCCGGTTGGAAATAAACGCCACAGCTCCAGCGCACAAGGTGTTAGCTGACACCGGCTTCACGCGCCATCTGGGCTCCGAAAGGAGCAATTTCAAGCTCAGAAGGTTTCCACTCCTAGGCACAAGAATTCCAATTGGTGTGTGTGTGTGTGTGTGTGTGTGTGTGTGTGTGAGAGAGAGAGAGAGAGAGAGAGAGAGAGTGTGCGTGTGTGTGTGTGTGTGTGTGTGTGTGAGAGAGAGAGAGAGAGAGAGAGAACACAGAAATAAAGAGGCATAGCAAGCTTCTATGCATGGGAGAAGCATCCTTAAAAGAATGGGTGCTGGAAGTCATATCAGGAAGAACACAAACCACCGTTGTTGCATCATGCCTCCATAATTTGGGTTGTTTTATGATGGTGCCATTACTTGAGAGGAGAGGAGTAGGTTGATTCTGTTGACATTTTTGCAACCTCGCATGCTGCCTTTAGTAGGTTTGGCTGGGCGGGGCTGTTCTGGGCTGGGGTGGCTGTCAATCTATCCAGCATTAACCAATCATTCCTTCCTTGCCTTTCATTTCAAAGAGAGACCTGCTTTTTTTTTTTGCTGAGAGGCTTTTCCTTCTCTTGAAGCGGTGGATTAAAGCAGTCAGCTTGATATTTCATCTGTTTGATTACAAGTAAAGGAAACGTTTCTTATTCTTTCTACTACCCATGCCTCAGAGTGAGTTGCTGAGATTGTAAGTGCCAGCTAAAAAGAAAGGCATGGACTAATCTTGGGAACTCGAAGCTATTCTGCTCAATGAATCCCTGCACTTCTGCTACATGGCTAGAGGAAATTAATCAAAACTTAAGAACTCTGCAACAGAGTCTAGCATGTACAACCATAGCAGAACAGCTTTGACATGGATTATGTTTTTTTTTTAAAAAAAAAAACCCTGAAGGGGAGATTCTTTTTTAGTCTATTCTCCAAGTTCAAGGCAGGACTAGCAATTCTTCCGATTCTACTTCAGGGGTTCCTAACCTTGGGTCTCCAGATGTTCTTGGACTATAACTCCCAGAAATCCTGGCCAGCTCAGCTAGCGGTGAAGGCTTCTGGGAGTTGCAGTCCAAGAACATCTGGGGACTCAAGGTTGGGAATCAGTGGTCTAGTTCATTGACTTCCATGTACAACATCTGCCTGGTTCTATGAACAATGTCTCTCAAATACAACCACTGCATTCACCTCTTGCTTCTAATAAAGGTGTGCCAAGCAGCTCTGCGTATGCTTTCTTCCATGGGTACAACGCATCATGGAGTTTGTGGTCATATATGTTATATCCCTTGCATCCAGTGGGACTCAGACCCATCAACAGTTGGAGCAATTTTGTTCTCATGTGCCGGCAAGTCACTCCCGACTTACGGGAATATGAATAAGGTTTTTAAGGTATGTGAGATGTGCAAGGAATGATTTGCCATTGCTACTTCCCAGTGAATTTCTGCCACTAATTGCAGATTTGAAGCAAGGTTTCCTGATTCTTGGTCTGATATTCTACCATCAAACTGGGTCTCCACAAGGCTATAGGGAGAATCATAAGCATATGCACCGGACAGGAGATGCCATCAAATTCAGCCAAACCTAGAACAGAGAAACAATGTTTGGGATTGCCCTGTAAGCATGGAATTGAATACGGACCTTCTAGGGCATGAGAATGATCAGATGCGCTGGGGCTTCCTTGCGCATGGATGCGCATGGGACTGATCGTGCAATGAGCTGGAACATGCATTTTGCTTTCTGCTGCAGAGCAACGTGGCAAGTCCCGTTCATGCGTCATCATTCCATTGCATGCAGATTTGGCTCACTGGGGAAAAATCTGTGGGTTTTATTGTGGCTGTTGCTCATTTTGTGTGGCTGTTGAATAAGATGCAGTAAAAAGAAACCTGGGGTGTAGGTGTGGGGTGCCAGTATTGCCAACTCTGACCGGCAGCCACAGCTCTCCAGATCTGTAGGCAAAAGTCTTCTCTCTCCAGATGAGTTGTAAGGGTTTGAATCTGCAGCTTTTTATTTGCAACAGCAAGTGCTTTCACTCTAAACTATGATCCTTCCTTACTCTAGGGGTAACCCCTCAGCATCAGGGTGGACCACGCCCTGCTGATGCTATGGGGTGGCAGCTACCATCATCCCTAGCCAGGAATGCAGGGAATTGTTGTCTAATAAGATCTGGAGGGGCTCACTTCGCCTACACTTGGTGCAATTTGACTGGACTTCTGGGCAACAGAAAATGCATGAAAGCAGCAGTCAGGGTGAATGAAGGATGCACAGATTTTGGAGTGGGAAGCAAATCACCCTGCTTTTCAGAGCAAGAGATGAGCTGACAGACAGACAGACAGACGGACAGACAGGCAGATAGATAGATAGATAGATAGATAGATAGATAGATAGATAGATAGATAGATAGATAGATAGATAGATAGATAGATAGATAGATAGATAGATAGATAGATAGATAGATAGATAGATAGATAGATAGATAGATAGATAGATAGATAGATAGATAGATAGATAGATCAAAACGCTGGGTCTGGTTCCCACACCCTTTCATGCTGCTCACAGGTTCAACGCGTGCCGAATTCCAGTCCTCCCCACCTGCTGAAGTCGACTCTGTGAACTGGCACTGCGTGTCTCTGCCTAGCCTGCCAATGGCGTGTGTTAGCAGAGGAAGCTTAAGTGGGAGGGAGCATTTCCAAAAATATATCCGCCGAGAGAGGCATCCAGACACCGCCAGCACCAACAGCAGGTGTTTCTCCTGTTTATTGCCAGTCGCCTGCAAGCTGAAGTTAAACAGCACCAAAAACAAACAAACACCATACATGCACACACACACGCAACTGTATGTACACACACTAGACGTACATATATAAATACTCACAAAGGCAAACGGAGAGAAAAGGAGGGAGGCACTCACAGACACACCAACAGAAACACACACTTTTACGCTCACACGCAGATCATTATACATGCCAATACACCAATGTATATGCATATATATATATATATATATCTGCACATATACAAATGCAAATCTACATACATGCTCACGCATACAGACTGACACATAAATGCAAATACATAGCCCTAAATCACGACCCTTCCCTCCCTCCCTCCCTCTCTCCCTCCCTCCCTCCCTCCCTCCCTCCCTACCTACCTACCTACCTACCTACCTACCTACCTACCTACCTACCTGCCCTCTCTCTCTACAGACAATGAACAGAGAGACATAAATGGAGGGCTAGACAGACTGACACATAGATACACATCCATAATGTGTGAAAATTTTGAACAATTGAATCTAGACCAGGAAGAATCAATGAGAGACAGGCAGGAAGAAAGCTTTTTTTCCTTCCCACTTCAGAGCAGTCTTTCCTGCTCCAAAGCAAAAAATTTAAATTCCTGGCACCCAGATTACTCACAACAAGAGCAGACAAGCGTGTGTATTTGCTGTTCCTGGCACTGCCCAACGGCCCCGAGTGTGAATAATCCTGCATGTATCCTGGGCCGGTTTCAGAGAGGGAGAGTTAGGGATGGGAATCCCCACAGAGGAAGCAGGAGCCAGACACAAGGAGTGCCGAATGTTTTAAGCAGGAAAGCTGAATTCACACCACATAATTTGGGGGGGGGGGAGAGAGCTCGGAACATGTCATTCACTCTAGCAACATGTTGACAGCATCCTGATGGGGCACAGATGTTGAGAACATTTTTATTTTTTTATTTATTTATTGCATTTGTATACCACCCGTCCGTCGGGCCCAAGGATCACTCTGGGTGCTTTGCAACATAAAAAAACCCCGCAACTAAAAGGCAACAGAAGAAAGAATAATAATGAAAGGCCATCGGATAATGCCGTCAAGCCGAACATGAAACCTTCAAAGCCTTTCAAACCTTTCAGAGGGCAGACTTAATCAGGTAGGCGAGCTCGGCTCGGCTGAGTTCGCAGGGATAACATCTGCCTTGAAGTCTAGCACTCTCCATCCATGTAGAGATGCTTTCCTGCCACTCTCGCGGAGGCCACGTCTCCCTCGTGGGGGCACTACACCACTATGAACATCTTTCCTGCTCAGTTGCAGGATTTCTAACTGCCTGGCTAACCCCTAACGGCTGAAACGATATTATTTTTGGGAGGTGCATTTCTATGAGGTGTGAACCAAATATTTAGGTTTTCTGATCTAAATTAGCCCTTTTCATAGGACGATGGAAGTGTAGAATCAAAGGTACCACAAAGGTTGTTGGGTCCAGTCCCGGCCAAGGCAGGAAACCCAGAACAAAAGGGTCCTTGTAACCTTTTTAACGGAGTGGGTGTTGGGTGCCGTCATTGCTTCCAGCCCTAAACGGTTTAGGGCCTCGATACCTGGCGGAACGCCTTCTCCCACCAAGTTCTACCCGGGTCACACGGGCCAGCGAGGAGGTGAGGCTGAGGAGCTTAACGCCGAGGGAGGCCCGAAAAGAGAAAACAAGAAATAGGGCCTTCTCGGCGGTGGCTCCTCGCCTGTGGAATAATTTACCTCCTGGTATTCGCGGAGCTCCCTCGCTGGGCACCTTTAAGAATCTACTAAAGACCTGGATGTTTCGGCAGGCCTTCTCACCAGATTACTTTTGATTTTCTTTTCTCTTATTGTCTCTTTACCTTTAATTGTTTTGTAATTTGCTGTTTTATTCTTATTGTATTTTATCTCTGTTGTTGGCCGCCTAGAGTAGTCCATCGCGACTAGATAGGCGGGATATAAATAAAATAAAATAAAATAAAATAAATAAAATCAGCTTCATACTCATTTTTGACAGATGGACACGGGTGATTGATCCCCATTGGGCATCCAAAGCGGAGAGGAATGAAGCCACATTTGTTGGTGAGATATCACCAGATATCGATGATTAGGCATCCTTCAGTCTCGAGAGACTATGGTAAAGTGCTCTGTATGGAGGACTTGGAATAGCGTCTAGTGTGGCTGAAAATGCCAATTTGAAAGTGACAATCCCTTCCACACCGAAGACAAATGCAATCTGTCCCCTGTCCAGCTCCCTGGTTTTGCTGCTTTCGTGACTGCCTCTTTGCCTCGGCCTGCTGGACAAGGGTCTCTTCAAATTGGGAGAGGCCGTGATGCACCGCTTGCCTCCAGGCAGAACGGTCAGATGTCAAGGTTTCCCATCTGTTGAGGTCCATTCCTAAGGCCTTCAGATCCCGCTTGCAGATACCCTTGTATTGCAGCTGTGGTCTCCCTCTGAGACAATTTCCTTACACTAATTCTCCATGCAGGAGATCTTTTGGAATCCGACCATCAGCCATTCTCACAACATGCCCAAGCCAACGTAGACGTCGCTGTTTCAGTAATGTATACATGCTAAAAATTTCAGCTCATTCTAGGACTACTCTATTTGGAACTTTGTCCTGCCAGGTGATTCCAAAAATGTGTCAGAGACAAAGCATATGGAACGTGTTCAGCTTCCTCTCCTGCCGTTCATGAAGGGTCCAGGACTCACTGCAGTATAGGAGTGTGCTCAGGACACAGGCTCTATAGACCTGGGTCTTGGTCTATGCCATCAGCTTCTTATTAAGCCATACTCTCCTTGTGAGTCTAGAGAACATGCTAGCTGCTTTGCCAATGCATTTAAAAACCATGTAGGTCATTCAAACCTTCTGCATATGATTTTTTTAGGGGTTTGAACCCCTGGATGTGGCCTTCCCCTTAAAGGCTTCCTATTTCCCCTACCCCAATGTAGGTTAGGGTTAAATTTCAGTCTCGGCACCACTGCTCTGAACACAATTTCACTCCAAATATTTCAGGCGGATGGTTCTCTCTACACACACACACACACACACACACACACACACCACCTTCTATGCGCCGCCGTGCGCATGTGCCAACCCCTCGAGCCCCACTCGACTCAGAAGTCTGTGATGTTTAGATTAGAGGATAATGTGCTGGAAATAATTGCCTTAATCAAGAAAGGTTAATTAGGCTGTCTGTGTGTACAACGACAGAGGGTGTTATCACTGCGCTGGGTTCACGCATGTGGCACTCACGCCTTCACCTCGATAGTAATTAGCGTTGTGCTCCGAACCATCATCACCCCCCCCCTTCTTGGCATCATGTTTGCAGGAGGCTGGGTTTTGTGGTGATGCCACAGCGCTGGCACTCTCTCACACAGACTCAAATGCCCTGCATCTCGATCAAGGGGCGCCACTCCCCTCTAAGAAAGGACACGGAGTCGTCTCTCGTTCAGTCAGAGCTGCATTTACAGAGCACTCCTGCATACTTTGATTTTTAAAAGAACGGGTGGATGAGTAAAAACCACCCCAAAAGTCCTCAAATCTTGCCCGAGTGGAGGCAGACGCTGAAAGAGAGCTGATGTCTGACCTGCTTGAAATGGACAGGACATTTCACCAGAACCTACAAAGGAAACAGCAGCCGGGCCGCTGATGTGGAACTGGGGTTTTGTTGTTGTTTTTAGCCAGAGCTGTCTGAGGTCTCTTTTTTAGACAACACCTTCCAGAATTCCAGTGTCCATGTTGTCTGGGGCTGCTGTCGTCCACTGGTGGCCCACCTGGCCCCATCTTTGCTTTCCTTCCACAAGCAGGCAAAGACCTTTCTCTTCAGGCAAGCTTTCCTTTAAAGCAGTGATCCCCAACCTTTGGCCTCCAGATGTTCTTGGACTTCAACTCCCAGAAATCCTGGCCAGCAGAGGTGGTGGTGAAGGCTTCTGGGAGTTGTAGTCCAAGAACATCTGGAGGCCCAAGGTTGGGGACCACTGCTTTAAAGGACTGGCTTGCCTGAGTGGGATTTTTTTAGATAAATTGATCGGTTTTACTGCTCTGACTGCGTCTTTAGGACTGCTTGTGTTGACCATCTCTCAGAGTGGGATCTGCTTGTTCCTTTTTAATATTTCTATACGTATCGTTCTTAGCTTTAAATATTGCCTTTTAACGATGCAAGCTGCTTCTTTATATGCATTGTTCTTGGTTTTAAATATTGCCTTCCAGTGATGTAAGCGGACGCTGGTCCTTATCAAGGAGAAAGGTAGGGTAAAAATATTTTAAATAAATCATAAATGAAAGGAACTTTTCTAGACTCTGCTCAACTCAACCCCCCTCTAACTATTCTCCTCGTTAATCTTTTCCTTCTCTGGGAGGAAGTAGACACACATTATACCACATGCTACAGTACAGTTATTATCCTGGCCTTTTTTGCATGACTTTCCGTTATTCACAGGGGGACATTTTAATGTCGGAAAATCACTGCTGCTGATCCTGGTCCCCTGGCCGGGGCTGGCCGTAAAGATTTCCAAACATTAAAGACTGCCTTCCCCTAATTCTGTAGAGATTCTCAGGATGAAGGAGATCTCTAGAGATCCCAGGACCTGGAGGAAGAGACGAGGGAGATGTTTAATTCTCCTAAAATGGCAGCAAAGGATAACATTATTCAAGTTGTGTGGCAAAAAGTTGCACACAACCAGATTCTAGACATTACAGAATCATAGTAGTAATGTTTATGCTCCATTCAGCTCCTATAGCCTCACAAGGTAAAGGGTGTTTTCTTTTTCTACCTGGAAGGAGACCCCATGTGGTGAAACGCCTGCTTTCCCAGATGGGAGCTTGTCAAAGAGTTGTGATCTGCCCTTGTGCATGTTCCTCTGTTGCCCTTTTTCCCCCCAACCAGGTGCCTCCCGGATTCATGCGTCTCCCTGCCATAAGGTGAAATAGCTGCATTGTTAAGCCGCCACACCTCCAGGAGGAAAAGGAGGGGAGCAGACCTCCAACGTATTGGACGGCCTTGGAGGTTCAAGGTCGGGGAAATCAAAAAAGGACTCCGGCAGTGATGGGTGGGAAGGACGGGCGTGTCTTGGAGGACAAAGCCATGGATGAAAAAGGACAGAGAACAGATGGTGAGGATCGGTAATAGCAGCAAATGGCTGAGAGACACAGAAAGATCAAAGAGGGGTGTGTAAGCATGGGAAACAAGCAGAGTATTGGCTTATGTGTTGGGTGGCCAATGTGCATTGGGGGGAAAAATACACATGCTGATCTGGTCTCTCCCCCTGCCTCTTTCTTCCTCTCTGCTTCTCTTTCCCGTTCCTCTTTCTAGGAAGTTTCACGGCGAAACAGAGCCACCTGCAGGATCCTGATATTGAAAAAAAAAATTGCAATATGATCCCCCCCCCGACTCTTCCCCTCACCCCCATTCCTAAAATGAAAAGTCCCACCAGGGCTGCTGGTGGTTTCTGATGGTGCTGTGAGCACACACACACAGAGAGAAAGAGAGAGACGATTACAAGTTTTCAAGATGTGAAGAAAACAAGGTAAGATCAAGACTGGCCTAAGGGGTGTGCCCTTCAGCAGAGGAGGTGGGCACCTGGTTTGGGACTCTTTGCAATGATGCTAAGGATGCTGGTCCGATACGTTAGGAGGTCGTTGTTCCATGCCATCCAGTTGCCTCCGACTTATAGCGACCCTATAACCGAGCCATCTGCTAGGGGCACCCCTAAATAGCCACTCTTGTCAGCAACCCCTCGGGGGGGGCTGTGTAGGTCCTGCCAGCTCCTGGGGATCATGGGCACTCAAAGGACAACAAAATGCCGGTATAAACAGGTAACGGTCCGTGCCAGAGGTAAAACAGGGGGACTTGGATAGCCTTACCTGTTGGTAAAGTCAAACGTATTTTCCGTTCTTGGATGTGTCCGTGGAAAGCTAAAGTCGGAAGATTTCCCCTCTTTTTAATTTCTTCTATTCATCACTACTTGCCAATCTCTGCCATGTGAGCAATGAAAAGTAAACAAATTAATAATTTTAGGAAAAGCAGAAGTTGGGGGTTAGTGCATGTTAAAACCTTTTGGACTTTGGAAAAAATAAGTTGTGAATCTTCATGTGTTCCCCCCCGTTGTTTATGCTGGCTAGCCCTTTGGACATTTGTGCCCCGATTTAATAAAACATTTCTCCTTTTCATGATCCCATTTCACTCCATCTCACCCTCCATAACCAAGGCCACTTAGCCTGAATGTTATGGGCCTTTGCAAAAGTGGGATTCTTACCTGAGAAAGCCTCCTGATGCAGTGGTTAAACTGCAATACTGCAGCCAGAACTCTGCTTATGGCCCGGGTTCAGTCCCAGGTAGCCCGCTCACCCAGTGTTCCCTCTTTCTGAGGTCAGTAAATTGAGTACCCAGCTCGACCGGGGGGGGGATGGGGGACAATGTGTAGCCTGCATAATTAAATTATAAACCACTCAGAGAAGGCTTTAAGTGCTATGGGCTGCTGTGCTTTGCTTTTGCTTTTGAGAAAGGTACAGCCAAGCAAAATCAGTGAGCTTCAGGCAGCAGGAAAAGAGGAAGACTGGGCACGAGACAGACGGATTTTTAAAAAAAGAAATCACAGCGTTCAGTTTGCGAAGCCTAGCCAGGAAGGTGAACAGTAGAACATTTTGGAGGTCACTTATTCATTGTTGTTGTTGTTTAGTCGTTAAGTCGTGTCTGATTTAGTTGTTAAGTCATGTCCGACTCTTTGTGACCCCATGGACCAGGGCACACCAGGCCCTCCTGTCGTCCAACCATCTCATCCTCGGTCGTCCCCTTCTCCTCTTGCCTTCACACTTTCCCAACATCAGGGTCTTTTCCAGGGAGTCTTCTCTTCTCCTGAGATGGCCAAAGTATTGCAGCCTCAGCTTCAAGATCTGTCCTGCCAGTGAGCACTCAGGGTTGATTTCCTTCAGAATGGATAGCTTTGTTCACCTTGCAGTCCAGGGACTCTCAAGGGTCTCCTCCAGCACCACAATTCAAAAGCATCAATTCTTCGGCGGTCAGCCTTCTTTATGGTCCAGCTCTCACTTCCATACATCGCTACTGGAAAAACCATAGCTTTCACTATGCAGACCTTTGTCGGCAAGGTGATGTCTCTGCTTTTTAAGATGCTGCCGAGGTTTGTCATTGCTTTCCTCCCAAGAAGCAGCCGTCTTTTAATTTCGTGGCTGCTGTCTCCATCTGCAGTGATCATGGAGCCCAAGAAAGTAAAATCTGTCACTTCCTCCATATCTTCCCCTTCTATTTGCCAGGAGGTGATGGGACCAGTGGCCATGATCTTAGGTTTGTTTTTTTATATATATTGACAACCCACTTGTTCATAGGGTTGTCATAAGTCAGAACTGACTAAGGGGATGCTGGACACTCTCTGAGTAGAAGCCTCTTCACTCCCAATCTCTTACGGTGGCAGCCCCAGGACTGTTTTTCTCCCCCACTCCAGCAGGCGTCCCTTTGCATGATATGTGAGACATCAGTTACTACATAAATCCCTTCTATGCTTGGTGTTTCTTCATAGGATTTGGACCATCGTCTTTTGTTCGGTTTTTAAAAAATAATCACAGATCTCTCGCCAAAGAGGCATCCATAAACACCAGAGTGATGAGACTGCAGCCCTTAGGCCTGGAAACCCCAGGAGATAAAGGATGGGAGAGACTGCAGCTGAATCTCCCCGGCAGCTTGGCTCTTTGCTCGCCTGATTTGATCTATGAGAAACTTTCAACTTTTTGCAGAGGTGCCCATGGCTTTGCCCCCACCCCAGCACACACACAAGGGAGAGCCGCTCTCCTCCTGTGCTTGCTTCTCGTCCCCTTGCACAATTCCCAGTGGGGTGTCACTTCATATGATTTGTAAGCTGCCTTCCCCCCCCAAAAAAATGAGGCCCAAGGTGGCTTTTTAAAAAAGTATGGTTTAAAAATGGAATTTGAGTCACAGCCTGTATTAGGTTTCACGTCTTAATCAGTGCTCACACAGGACCTACGGATTGATGTGAGAGTTCACCCTTCACAATGAGATGCAATTCGCATTCCAGCCTACAGCCCTCCTTTTTTCCTTCCTTCCTCTGGTCCCACCTCTGCCGATCCTCCTTGGGAGCTTTAAACTACTACATTTCTCAAAAACCTTTCTGTAGAAAAATAACATGGAAAGGTACTTACTAGTCTAAGAACATAGACCATTAAAAGTTTGAACGGTAATTTGGCAGAATACATCCTAATTCACATGTCAGAGTGATTTCATAGCAGAGATCACCCCCCCTTCACATCTATTACTCTTTTTCTTTACTTCCAAGTAGTGCATGCAGGAGTTACCTCATCTCTGGTCATTTAAATTGTCAGCACAATAAACTTTTGAAGTCCACTTTTAGACCTGTCAATTAAGTAATTAACAGCACTAAGCTTTTGCTTCATAAACTAAGGACCTTCCCATACAATCTGAAGCTTACTGTGTTTGATAGGATTCAGGATTAGCACCTGATTCCCCCTACGTTACAATCACAGTGCTTGGCTTTTCCATGCCCTCCCCCAGGCCTGAACGTCACACCTCAACAGCCTACATCACTGAAACACCACCTACATACACCGGGGTGAGACTATCTATTTATTTATTTATTTATTTATTTATTTATTTATTTATTTATTTATTTATTTATTTATTTATTTACCCCATCCCTCTAGACAATGTCTACTCAGGGCGGCTTACATAGATATAAAGTCCTACCATTAATCTTCGTTACGGAGTTCTGCAAGAAACATCAGTTGATATTTGGCCTTCTGTTTTTATGCTTTAACCATCATCATCATCATCATCATCATCATCATCATCATCATCATCATCATCATCATGGCGACCTTTTTCAGGGTTTTCCAGGTAGAGAATACTGAGAGGTGGTTTTCCACTCCCTTCTTCTTCCGAGGTTACTCTAGGACTGTGCAGCTTGCCCAAGGCCACACAGGCTGGCTTTTTCCCCACAAGGAATATTGAGGAATTGAACCCCCAACCTCTGGCTATGCAGACAGATATCTAAACCAGCGAGCTATCCAGCCAGCTCTTTTTACGTTTTAATTCACCTTATTAAAGGGAGCAGCCTAAAGTCTGTCACTTGCTCACCCGTTGATTTCTTATATGTGGGATTTGGTTTCACTTTGGTTCGACCGCAACCCACCCCCAAGCCTTACGGATGTGGCGGGCCGTGAGTCCAATCAAGAAAATCCGGCTGGGGAAGCCATTGGCATCTGCTTACTTCACTGCCTGGGAAAAGAGATGCTGATATTTCCAGCCAACAGGACCTGTCAGGTGAGGTGTGCTCTCTCTGTTTCTCCACCCTGCTCCTCATTGCTCGTTAAAAGCCAGAGCCGTGGCAGTAATTGCTTTAATTTATGTGCTTATGGGCTCGGGCCATGTGGCACTCGGGCGCCTTTACGGGGAACATATGGAAGACATTTATCACCATTTGGTGCAACGTTGCAGGCGAGGGAGAGAAGGCAGGCAGAAAAGCTGGGGACTTTTATTAACTCATCTGTAATTTTAAACTTTTCTAATCAAGGCCCCCTCGCCCGCCGCGCACTGCCATGGCTTCTATGTGGCCCGCAAGCCATAAACACGACAGGAAGAAATCTGTGCGCTCTGCCGTTCGGGGAATGGAGCCTGCCTCCCTGAATTAATTCTGATCGAGCACCTTCTGGAGATCCTGCCTGCCTCCAGGGGGGGGGGGGAGAAGAGAAATAAAAAATGCCGAGGAGCTCCTAACTGCATGCCTGTGATGGACACACTGGCTTTAATCTCCAGCTGGGCTGACTGGAGGATTGCCATGCCGCTCAGCGGTTCTGCCCTGAGCTAGTCAGCCAAGTGGTTCTGCTCAAGAGTAACAACAGGGAATATTCTGGATGCTTGCAAAGCTTTTACCTCTAGAGAAGGAGTACAGCGTTGGACTCTACATCTCCCCAGCCACCCTACATGCAATCTGTCAGCACCACACTCCAAGCTGAGACCACAATCACACTAGAAAAATGCCCCTCTGTTTGCTCGCCTCTTCTGCTTCCTATAGAGTCACACGTTGGGGTCCTGTGGCCTAGATCCTGTGATAGTGGTTCATACTTTTTTTCACCATTTCACATTTTTTACTTAAATGAGACACAGTACATTTTTCTACATCCCTACAGTGGGGCATTATCCCTTCCACTGCTTGTATATATCTCGGCCACTTTTCTCCCCGCTCCTTTTTTAAAAAAATTGTGACTACACTGGTGTGTCAGCAAAATGCCTGTGCTGGCCATGTACTGATCTGAGGCATTTCCCCCCTATTTTTGAGCTTTGTTACCCTCAGTGGCAGAGAACCCACAGCCCTTTTGACAGAACTATACCAACACACCAACATTCCCATTCAATTTTTTTAAAATTAAGGGAGTTTGAACGACTGCCAGTAGGGGAGATGAAATCGCATACCAGATGTAAAAGAAATGAATGGGTTTTGTAGTACACATTCTATGAAATATTGATTGTACCACACAACGAAACGTGGAACAAATATAGTAGTAGCCTCCCAACGGGCTGGATTTGATGCAGAGATAGCACCGGGGGGGGGGGAGAACCTGTAAGGGCCATAAGTCATCCGACCCCCCACAAAAAGAATAGAAACTCAGGAGGGAATAACTTGGAAACTTTTCGCTGGTGTAACCACAGCCTGCATCTCTGTCTTTGTGATTCCCCATTTTGGAATTTAAATAGCTACAGCAATCCCGGGTCAATAAAATCTGGCCAGAATGCTTTTCAGACATTTTCTTTGCTTCTCTGTTCTCCTAGACTTACAGGTTATGAAATGCACAGCCTGGTGAAAAGTTCTGAAAGATTCAAAGATGTGTGCGAGTGTATTTGTGTTTGTGTGTCTGTGTGTGTCCAGGAAAAAAGGATGAGACAACTCTGGGTCTTCTGTTTTATTCATGGACCATATGGTTACCTTTTCTTTCCTCTTTCTTTTTTTCTGAATTTCTGCCTAATACCTCCCTGAAGGTGATGTGCAGAAATCTTCTCATGGACCATTAAAGATCTGGTATAAATGATGTTTGGATGGGAAAAGCTTTAATCCATATCCTGAGATTCAGTCAAAAGTCCCAAGATGAGTCCTCAGAATCATGTCCAGCTGGAAGAATCTTCTGCTGAGGATGATGAGAAGGACATCTGCATAGGCCTCTGCTCCTAGTGGGAACTGAAAATCCCGGTGAAATGGGGCCAAAGTATACATTAGAGACAGCACATCATTAGAAGAGGAATTCCTTAAGTACTGAGAACAACTGATTCTCATGGCAGGAGATTTTCACACCTCCCATAGCTTGCAACTGAGCTTCCTTTGTTTTATCATTGGTCATCAGGAAATAAACTGACTAAATCTTCATTTGCAACTCTGATTGGTCAGTTATTGCATTTTGCACAAATCATCTCTCACAATAAAAGACATTTTCAAGGTATTTTGAGAATAATTGGTCAGGTTTAAGGCCATTCTTTCATCAGTCCTAAGAGGCAAAAGAGGTATCCTTCAGTTTTGTATTTAGTCATTTTGTACTTTACAACTGCAGTATCAAAACTGGCTCCTAGGGGGAACCAGAGACTATTTCACAGTATTTTCCTGGCCTGTCTGCAACACAAAACAATGCATTAACCATACACAGAGCAACCCCAGTGATAGTAGCAACCTGGCTGGCAAGAAGTAACGAGTAACAGAGTTTCTTTTTAAATGTAACACTCGGTTATGACATATAATTTGACTTTTCAAGTGTAAAGTGATGATCCTATTTATGATCCAAAGTGGCTTACAGTATTTTTTTTTAAAAAAGTTAAAAGCTAAAAAATAAATTCATACAATATTTAAAAACCATTAAACAGATATCCTATTAAAAACTCACAAATAAGAGCAATATTAAAAACCACAGAATAAAATAACCCTTTTAAAAAAAATCTTGACTTGTTTTCCTTCCGAGAGCTTGGAGATGAATCCTTGCAAATCAAAGCAATGAATTTATTTTTCCAATAACTAAAGTGTAACTACAATTGCAGTTTCATGAGCAGTAACTGAACTGCTTTTATGGCATCACTGCCACTACAAGCTACGTTCTGAGGCAGCCTCACCAACAGATAATGACCATATGCGATGTGGCAAGCCCACGTTTCAAAGACTATGGAAGTTTATTCAGCGTAAGCTTTCCTGGATGGCAGCTCACTTCTTCAGAAACATCATTGAGGCAACACTTGGTTTATCTGACAGACTGATTTGCAGCCCATAAGCCCTTATGCCGAATAAACAGCATTTGGCTTTAGAAGCGCCTCAGGACTCTTTATGGAAATAGCTCGGCAGTTATCCCAGCGCATGCTCTGTTCTGTTTCCCTGACTCAATAAAAATAGGGTCAAGAAGCATTTCATTTGGCAAATTAGTAATTAATATCAACATTATAGGACATGACTTCAACTTCCGGGGTTTGGATTCTTCCATAGATGTTTTTTTTAATTGTATTTATATATTTTTAATTATTTGTCCTATCCAGACTCTCTGGGTGGCTTACAATAATGTAATGTAAACGTATAATAAAACATCCGTAGTAAACTAAACAAAAATCACTCAAAACCAAATCTCTAAAAATAAAAGAACTATTGCGATAGATAGATAGATAGATAGATAGATAGATAGATAGATAGATAGATAGATAGATAGATAGATAGATAGATAGATAGATAGATTGATTGATTGATTGATTGATTGATTGATTGATTGATTGATTGATTGATTGATTGATTGATTGATTGATTGATTGATTGATTGATTGATTGATTGATTGATTTTTAAAGGTGGGAGGCCTTGGAATAGAAGAACAATAACAGTTTTATTGAAAGGAGAAAAACAAGTCCCAGTGTCCCCAAAAAAAGGATCAAGGCATAAATTTTGATGGAATCTAACCAGGTAGGTCTCCCTGGCTGACATCCAGTAGTACATCGCAACTCGAGTAGGCTCACTGAATCAATGGGGCTTACGTAAGTGTTGATTCGCCAATCCCCACTGATTCCATTGATCAACTGTAGCTCTGGCTTACTGGTGGATCTCGGCCCACCCGTCGGGGCTGTCTGCATGTGACAGGTTCTAACTCCAAAGAAGTTATGAAGCCAGAGATACAGAACACCATATAATGCGAAGGCTACCTATACACAAAGCACGCCCAGAGTTTGGAAAAGTTCTCTCTTTTGAGGACTCAGGTTCCCAGAATCCCCCAGTCAACTATGCTAGCGGGGGGATTCTGGGGGCTGGTGTCCAAAGAAAGAACTGATGGAACTGAGATTATTATTATTGTTGTTATTAAAGCTGTTCCAAACGGGACCCCTCTACCTTACAACATCATCTTTCCAACATCTGTTGCAAAAGATTAATAAATCAAAGCTGGAGACAGCTGACATCTTTGCGGTTACAACGTTCTCCCCTACCCCGATTAACCCCACCAGGCTCCCCCCTTCCTCCTACTTCACCCGCAGCACCTTGTCTCCAGTGCAGGGACACAATCCGGCATTTCCACACACACCCGGTTCCCCCCTCCCTTCCATCAAGAGACCCATCCCCACCCCAATCTGTATCCCTCCTGCCCCCTCCCTCCTTCCTATGCTAATTAGCAGATTGCAACTTTTAAATGATTAAAAAGTCAGAGCTAATTCAGGGATCGCCTGCTCATCACTTATTCAGGGGAATGTGCCAGCCAGCGTGTGTAGACAGAGCCTGCGCTAGAGATAAATTAATTTACTCCAGTTATCGGAGGCTGTCAAGCTACATCACTGTCTTGGTGGCAAATCTGCTTCACAAACATACAGGCACAGAGACGCACCCACACACGAATGTGCGTACAAAACACATCGGTGGAAGAGAGGTGGCCAACACAAGCAGCACAGAAGGATAAGGCCCCAAATCCAGGGATCAGGCATCATAATGTTTGAAAGCAGATGTTGCTGGGGGGGGGGTTCATTCTGCTTTTAGGTTACATCCTGGCTTGATTACTATAATGCGCTCTACATGGGGCTAGTCTTGGAAGGTGTCAGGAAGCTTTACCGGGTCCAAAACACAGCCGCCAGCGTGCTGACTGTTGCTGGTCGCAAGGATCACATCACTCCCCACTGGCTGCCGATCCAATTCCGATTCAAAGTGCTGCTTGTAACTTATAAAGCCCTTGGATTCAAGCTATCTCAAAGACTGTGTCTCCCATTATGAGCCTGCCTGAGTGTTGAGACCTCTCCATTCTGAAGGAAACCAGTCCTGAGTGCTCACTGGAAGGACAGATCCTGAAGCTGAGGCCCCAATACTTTGGCCATCTCATGAGAAGAGAAGACTCCCTGGAAAAGACCTTCGTGTTGGGAAAGTGTGAGGGCAAGAGGAGAAGGGGGCGACAGAGGATGAGATGGTTGGACAGTGTCATCAAAGCAACCAACATGAATTTGACCCAACTCCGGGAGGCAGTGGAAGACAGGAAAGCCTGGCGTGCTCTCTGGTCCATGGGGTCATGAAGAGTCGGACACGACTTAACAACTAAATAGCAAAGGAACACCGTGCAAACAGTGACATGAATGTCTGGTCTTGTGGCTCCCTTAACCTTCCAAGCTGCCATTTTGCCCCAGAGCAAGGGAATGACTAGATGGGTATTCACCCCGCTGTTTGTCCCATGTTCTTTACTCTTCCTTTTGATACCCATTCCGTCAACTATGTAACATTAACACTAACGGCAAGCAGATCTGATATGTTGTTTGTTTTATATACCACCCCATTACTGCAACACACAATTCTATTTTACATCCCCAGCACTAAGCTGAATTGTCCAGTTGCTTTATAAATATGTACTGAGTTGTTCAGTTTCCCTGAAACACTCCTTTTGTGCTGAACCAAGCATCAGTGTGTTTGTTTTCTTCTGAGACTTTAACCGAGACAAATTTGCTGTTGGTTGACTTGCAGAGGACAACCTGACCGTTTCTCTCAGTTCTCACTTCATTAACGCCAGACGTCCTATTTTCCCAATAGACCTTTACGAGCGACACTTGTTGTTTTCAGTTTCTCTGAAGATGCAATTAATATTTCCATGGCAGCCGCTGTAAGGGGACCTAGACCTGCAAGGGTGGCGGCCCATTTATGGACCCCGAGAGGTGTTGTTCTTGAAGGCATGGCCACTCCCCACTGGACAGTGGGTGCTCCATGGATGACAAAGCCAGAAAAGGTCCATTTAAGAAAAACTTTCCGGGAATCTCCTGCCACATTTGAATCCTTACAAGCTTCTAGATGTCAGACACCTTCAAAGCTGCACCATTCTGCAAGCACAGCCTGCTTTTCCCTGGTTTCCAAACGGAAGCACGTTATAAATATTCAAATAATTTTGTGCGCACATGCGCAAGCTGTGTTTCTGTCGGTGTGTCTGTTTTTGTGCAAGCCTTTGGAGCTCATCAAAACCACCCTCGAACCCCCTCTGCCACTCTACGGCAAAGAAAGGGCTTCTTGGTTTTTCTGCCTTGGGTCATTTTTTTAGGGGAAAGGTGGAATAGAAATGTTTTAAATAATAAATAAAAATTCATTTAAAATAATAATCATTGCCATCTTCAAAGGTCACCCCACCCGATGCTGACAATTGTTTTCTTTTCCCTGTCAGCCCAGCATCCTGAGCCTTATCTGTAGTGTTCAACAAAGCACAGAAAAGGCACCAAGGTTTAGAAGGGGAGAAGTAAAACCCGACCTTGACTACGAGGCACGTAACACCTGGATTTTCCTTCCTCCTTTGGTGCGTGAAAGTAGTCTTTACACCGAGTCTCAGAGTCGGTGGTAAAAGCAAGAGGTTTTTTTAGCCATCCCCATCTTCTCCCCCAGAAATTGCCACACTGGGAGAGGAATGTCAGCCGTAAGATTGCCAAACACCAAACCAGGCC
Source organism: Pogona vitticeps (assembly GCF_051106095.1). Lineage (NCBI taxonomy): Eukaryota > Metazoa > Chordata > Lepidosauria > Squamata > Agamidae > Pogona > Pogona vitticeps. Next base: position 3,033,352 of record NC_135787.1, read on the forward strand.
CCCAGAGGAAGTGCCCAGGACGCTTGGGTCAACTCTGCGCTTTGGCTGTTTTGTGCCCTGGATATGTGTCTTCTCGTGCGCGGCCTCCCCCACCCGATCCCTTTCCACCCACAGCCAACGATCCAGCCCTGTTCCCCTCCTGGCTCTTGCCTTCCCTCCTGCCGGGAAGGAATCTTGAAGGCGTTCCGCCAGACAGGAAGGGCTTCCCTTGGGAGACCTCCTTCCCAGCTGGCCAACGGCTTTTGTGTGCACGGCTCCAGCCATGAGGTACCTTCGCACCCTGCGTCTAAGGGGTTAACATCATGACATGCACTTCCCCAATCTTGCTGGTGTGGAAGCAGGAGACCTCCCCAGGCCCCTTCCCAGCCTCAGAGTGAGAGCCAACAAGGAGATTTCTTTGCTTCTGGTCAGGAACCAGACCAGTCCAGAGTTGTGGGGTCCATTGACTCAGAAGTACATAGGGCGCATCATGATACAGGAGCAGACCATAAGGTTATTTAGCCCAGCACCCCCTCTTCTAGAGAAGCCAACCAAACGCACTGCTTGTAACATTTCCACACACACACCTCTGCCCAGAGTAACAGGCAAAAGCCAAAATTAAAAAGTAGCTGGGTGGTCCATCCATCCATGACCAAAATCCTGAATCAGGGTTCACTGATACCTTTCCAGGACAACTACAATATCATTAGAGAGCTAATGTGGTGTACAGAGCGACCGACTGCGACTCAGGAGATTCGGGTTCTGATCCCTGCTTGGCAAGGGAAACTCGCAGGGAGTGCAAGGGTAAAATCACTCCTTATATATTTCACATCCTCAAAATCCTTATGTGGAGTGCCGTAGCATGAACCGACTTAAATATTATGAAATTCTGCTGCTTTGTCTGTAGAGAGGAAGAACAGCACTCATTTGGGGGACAAAACCTGATATCATCATATCTCAACATGATTTTTCAAGTCTGCCGACCCAGGGAGTTTCCTGATTTGGTAAGGATTTCAACTCAGATTTCCGGAGTCCTAGCACAACATCTGTCTGTGGCAGTACATTGGTTCCTGGCCAGGCTACCCTGCATCTTCATTACCTGACAAATCCAGGTCACCATGTAGAACGTGTTGGAGTTCTAACAACTTCACGTGGTGCCTGCATTTGTTGTTGTTGTTGTTGTTGGCTAGGAGGGACTGTCAATCTATTCAGCTCTAACCAATTGTTCCCTCCTGCCTCTAATTTCAAAGAGAGTCCCGCCTCTCTGCTCAGTGTTCTTTCCCTCTCTTGAATCTGTTGAATTCTGCTTTTGAAAACATGTTCATCAGTTCGCTGTTTGATTCGTTCATTTATAAGTAACGAAACCTTTTTGTTCTTTCTTCTGTTAATGTCCCAGAGTGAGCTATTGAGGCTGTAAGTGCCAGTTGATGAGGAAAAAGGGGAAGACTCATCTAGGGACTTTGAAGCTATTCTCCTCTGTATAACCCTGCACCTCGGCTGCGCAGCTAAAAAGCATTTGACCAAAAATTCGAAACTCTGCAACCCAAAGAGTACGTATGTGTCTGCAGGACAGGAAGGGGGAGAAAAAAATGAGCTTCTACTTCCGTACAGATCTGTAAAGGGTCACGTATCTGACGGAGTGTAGCAGCTCGGCACATCAGCTGAACTCCGAAATCATGTCATGAAACGCCTGCTGTTGGAGAGCGGGTGCACCCCCCACCTCCCCCCCACCCCCACCCCTTTTGCCAAATGTTCCATGGTTTTGTTTTCTTGTCTGTCGCGCCTCTGCTGGGAGGGTTAAATTGGCCTCTTGAGACCCCCGGGAAGCCTCCCCAGAGCCTCCCCTCCTGCTTCTTCTGAAATGATCCAAAACACAACCGGAGCATCTGGAGGGCCCCAATTAGGAAGCAGCAAACATGATCTACCCCAGGGAGAGCTAGGCGGGGTGAGGAGTGCATTTGCACCGCCGTGAGTCTCTTTGTGCGGTGGTGGCTTTTGTCACCTGGAAACCTTCACCCGGACCTTCCGAGGGACACCGAGGTGCCACCTGCAAGCAACGCCGTCCAATAAAACCAGAGAAGGCTTTGCCTTCTTGATTAAAGAGGGCGGGAGGGGGGATTCTCTTGAATTCATGATTAAATATATGGTTTCCTTTGGAGAGGTGCACAAACCAACCCCCTTTCAGAATTTAGGGCTTGGAGGTTGGGGGGGGGGGAAACAGCCCTTCACAGCTCAAACAGAGCCCTATGAAACGAGCGAACCATCGTCTGCGAATCCCAAAGAACAGGAACAACAGATGGGGGAGAAGAGCCAACAAAGGACCGCCCGGTTGCTGATGGCAAGCCCCTCTGGCCCAGCGCCCTGTTAGCAGCAGGGGACACCCAGAAGACCTGTCAACGAGGAGGGAGCCCCAGTCCTTGTTCTTTATCACCAGCATCAGCTACAGGGACCTTGAATGCTTGTGAACTCAGTCTAGATTTGGGCAGCTGGAAATATGCAGGAGGGTGTTCCTGCTCTGGCTGTCCTGGGGCCATGCTGGCTCGGGGTCCTTGCTTCTAGTTGTTGTGGTATCTTACCATATTCTCCAAGGGCCCCTGATCCCTAGACCTGTTGCCTGGTTTTGCGGGAAATGGTCTAGATGTCCTCAGAGGACCCCATCCAGCTTAGGTGCCATAAACAGAACAACAGGTGTAGGATGGTTTGCTAAAGGGCTCTGGTGGTCACCGTTGAACTACAGCAGTGAACAACAACAATGACAGTGTCAATATGCCATCAAGTCATTTCTGACTTGCAATGATCCAGGTTTACCTTTCTTGATACCAGCCAACGGTCACTAATGAAGGAGGTGCTGCTTTCATTCCTGGGCATGCAGAGAGACATGTGATCAGACGTGCACTTAGGAACATCGCTAATCAATAATTGTGTGCCCGTCAGTTCTTACTTAGGGTTTTCTAGGTAGTGAATAAAACCAGAAGTGGTTTTTAACAATTCCCTTCCACTAGGGGCGCTGTGGGACTGTGCAGCTTGCCCAAGGCTACCTAGGCTGGCTCTTCTCCCAGGAGGCCCCATGGGGGAATCGAACTCCCAACCAGAGCCAGAGTCCTAAACCACTGAGTGATCTAGCCAGCTAGTGAATTCTAAAGACTTCACTAAATTACTGGCTGGATAGCTCAGTGGTGTACCCTGTTTCCCCGAAAATAAGATCTAACCTGAAAATAAGCCCTAGGATGATTTTTGAGGATGCTCGTACTACCCGAAAAATAAGCCCCACTGAAGTGAAACCCCACCCTCCACCCTTGTGCAGCAACCAGAAGAGGAGGACAGGACTGTATTCGAATAAATGTAGATTGTTGTACATGAAAAAAATAAAATATCCCCCCCCCAAAAAAAATAAGCCCTAATGCATTTTTGGAGCAAAAATGAATATAAGACCCTGTCTTATTTTCGGGGAAACACGGTAGGTGTCAGGAGTTTGATTCCCCCGTGTGCCTCCTGAGAGTAGACCCAGCCTGGGTGGCCTTGGGCTAGCTGGCCAGTTCCAGGGTGCTCTCAGAAAAAGGGATGGGTCAACCACTTCTGTGTATTCTCTACCTAGAAAACTCTAAAAAGTTTTCCCATGAGTTGGAGTTGACTTGATAACACACCATGGTGTTTATTATTATTATTTCACTAAATTGCAAAACAAAACAAAACAAAACAAAAACAGGACTCCCTGGGGTGGAGTCATAGTTGTGTGAATAGTATTGAGCTGCTATTATTTCTCTGCCGGGCAGAGGCCATGCGCACCAGCAGGGTTTGTCTGCTCCTGCAAGGAGTGAGTTTGGCCAACTTTGGGGAACCATGCCTAGGTGTTAGTTTTGGTTCTCCATAGGCTAGTGTTCCTTCATTCAAACTCCCAGGACACCGGCAAAGCTGCAGACTAAACCAAAACATCTTATCCTCATTCAGAAGATTCTCCCGTATGGACACCATTCCCTTTCAGTTTTATTTGGAATAATGTGAAGGGCAGCAAAGACTTGTGTGTATACTGATCATCTACATCATGTGCTGTCAAGTCAATTCTGACTCAGGGCAGCCCTTTTTGGGGTTTTCAAGGCAGGGAATATTCAGAAGTGGTTTCTCCTTCCCTTCTTTGGGCTGGGCATGGATCACAATGAGAACCTGTACATCAAAATATATCCATGCCCCAGTGATCATGAACATGTGCACATCCTAACGAGTCTGGTCTATTTTTCGGGTCAGGGAGAGTAAACACGGCTGAGATTTGGGTAAAATCTGGTGGCGTGGGTTTCAGAATCCCAGACTTCCTCAGATGGCTACCCTTGCACCTCCCAAAAAACTCTGAATGTGTGTTGTTTTTCACAAGTACTTCCAGCCCCTGAGGGACACCTTCTTGCCTTGGTCCTCCGAAGCCACCCAGATATGTTCAAGGAACAGGAAAGGTCACAAGGAGAAAATTTATTTATTGGAAGCGATGGCCTGGGAGCGGTTTCACCAGGTGAGCCGGAAGACTTTGAAAGAAAGAGGTACCAGGATATACTTTGTGAAGTAGAAGACGATGACGGGGGGCAGCAAGGAGAGGACCAAGGCGAAGAGCGAGGGCAACAGTCGCCCAAAGAAGGCGTCCATGATCGGCCGCATGGACCTGCAGAACAGAAGCACGGAAGGGATCACATGGTCGTAGATGATGAAGAAGGGCAGAAGGATGAAGAAGAGGAGGATGAAACTGATGCGAAGGAGGAGGTCACAGAAGAAGAGGGTGAAGACGATGGAGAGAATCTTCCGGAAACAGCGGAAGATGCCTCTGGCGGTGATACGGATGGCCATGGTCCTTTACAGGGTCTCTCTTGGGCGCTGGTTCACCACCACGGCTGGCATTCCTCACAGGTGGATCAGTCCCTGGAAGAAGGAAAGAAGGAAGTGGGTGATGCGGCAGGAAGAGCCTGCGCAGCCTCCGTTGTGTCTTTCGAAAGGAACCGAGCTTGGAAATAATGTGCTGAAATTCATTTGTTACTATGACACAGTGGAATTTCTCGGCGACAAAAAACCTGCTACTTGTGAGTACGAAGGTCCCAAATAATGCTGTTTTAACCTTTCTAGATAGTGTAAATGTTGGCCATCGTTTCCAACAATTCTAGGCAATCGTTTGATAATTTAACAGATTAATTAATGCATAAACCCATGAATCCATTTTCTGAACATATTAAATGTAATGAATTAGATTATTTTAACAATTTAGCAGTAATATATTGAGGTACGTCCAAGCTCTTCTGTTGCCAACATGGTATCATGGGTTTATGATGATCTGCAATGTTTACAACTTAAATTTCATCTCACCTTTCCTTGGAGCCAATAAAGGTTCAGGGGTCACTCAACCACAGTGGCCTCACACGTGGCCATGACGATTTATGCTCCCAGTATTTTATACTCTGTCTGGCTGGATAGCTCAATGGTTTAGGTATCTGGATGCAGAGACCTGATTTCATTCCCTGCTGTGCATTCCAGAAGAGCCAGCACACACACACACACACACACACACACAAAGGGAACAGGAAACCATTTCTGACATTTCTCTACCTGGAAAACCCTGGAAAGGGTAGCCATAAATCAGAATTGACTTCATGGGACATTATTGTAATTCAATAATAAACACAGTCAATCAAAATTATTTAAAAAAATTGACTGATACTATATAACAGATGCAAGTTTACACTAAAATATATTTTTTTTATTATTATTATTATTATTATTATTATTATTATTATTATTATTATTATTATTATTATTATTATTATTATTATTATTATTATTATTATTATTATTATTATTATTATTAATATTATTAGGCACACTCAATCAGCCGCCTAGAGTGGTCTGGTAGTCCAGATAGGCGCGGTACAAATCAAATAAATAAATAAAATCAAAATTATAAAAATATTGACTGGTATTATATAACAGATACAAGTTTTAACCAAAAACCTAAGTACAGTATCTGTTAAATATCGGCACAGTATATACTGTATGCTGTTCCTACTATTGCCTTTTTTTTTTTTTTTGGTAGCTCTGATGGTGTGATTTTTAAGATCTGCAACTGCTTATAGGACTGTGTGAAATCTCTTCATATTGTTCCCAAAGCCCCAATTACTACGGGGACCACTGAAGTGTGTTTCCTCCAGAGGTGAGATGTTTTGATGGTCAGGTCTCTCTGTCCTTGGTTAGTTTTTCCAGTTCTTTCTTTTTAACTCCGGCATCTCCTGGAATTACAACGTGAATGATCCAGACATGACTCTGTTCTATCACTACTGTGTCTGGTGTGTTATGTCCAAGGTGTGTTATCAGTTTGGACCAGGAAATCCCACAGGATCTTGACTTCCTCATTTTCTGACCCCTTCGCTACCTGATATTCCCACGGGCTTTTTGGGAAATTGGCAAGTTACATTTTCTGCCTAATGACCAGTGCACTCATTTTGCCACTCGGTCATGTCTAATTTTGAATTCTGTTTGTGCCCTTTTTGGACACTCGCAGCTGTGACACAGTTTCATCTTTTTCTCAGCCGAGTCGACCTTTGCAATTAGCACGAATTCCTGGAATCTTAGTAACGGTCACTAAAGATGGGCGCGAACAGGCAAACAGGGGGTTTGTGATGGTTTGTGGTTCGTGGCTCTCCTGAACTATCACCCCCTCCCCCAAAAAAGAACCAGTTTGTGGTTAGTTTTTCAGATCTCTGCTGGAGCGGGGGGGGGGAGAAACCACTTGCCTTCCTGCACCTCCCTCCCCCCCCAAAAAAATGGTGCACACCCACACACAAGGGCAGCAGCATGGGCTTCCATGGAAGAAGCCGGGTCTGCTGCCTCTCAGTGGAGCAAGAAGCAGTGGCAGGTAGTAGTGCAGTGGCAGCTTCAAGACAAAATAGGGAGGCAACTGGGGCAGGGGGAGAAAACGGGATCCATGAACCGAAGCACAAACTGAACCTCAAATCAGCTCAATTCATGGGATTTTTTGGTTCCTGCTTCAGTTTGTGCCCATCTCTGACCGTAGGTTCACACCACCCCCAAGTAACTTTTCAAAGCTTTTTTTTTTAAAAAAAGCTTGAAGGGCCTCCTGGCTGAATGCTTCTGCTCGGCACAAGAGGAGCAGAACTCGCCCCCGTGTCATGCCAGGGACTCACCTGTCCCCTCGCTCATCACCTCCACCTGACTTGCCCTTCCATTGGGGCAGCAACTCAACATTACTTCTGCTCTCCATCCTTTTTCCAAATGGGGGGACGTTTTTCCTCTCTTCCCATGGTTTCCCAGCGGCCTTGGGCCAGCCAGAGCTGGAGGGGGAGGAGGAACGGCACCTCTGTCACCATGACAGAAGAAGACCATCCAGTCATGCTTCCTTCCAGTGATGTCATAAACAGGTGTGGGTGGATCTCTTCCCTCCCCCTCCCCCCCTCGCCTTCGGTCAGTGGAAGGCCCATGCTGATTCCCAAGGGGCAGCAGTCAGGAACAGGTTTGTTAGTGACATGGTGTGGGCATCTCATTCTTTGGGATGATAGTGAAGAACCCACCAAATCTGGGAATGCAGCTGTTAAGACTTCAAGGGTAAGAAATATTATGATGCTTATTTCATCATCTAGCTTTAGGTTGGAGGATATCAAGCCTGACTATGCCCTGCTCCATGCCTGAGATAGCCATGTGTTGCTGAGGCAGAGAAGGCCAACACCATTCTAAGAGATCGTACAAACAGTGGGAGGACTTTGGTTCCTTTTTTCCCCCCTGGTTGCTCACAGGACTTGATCTGGATTTACGTCAGCACTAAATGTTATTCCTGGAAACCATTTCTCTTGGGGAAATTTTTGAACTCTTTGCTACAGATTCAGTAGGAACCAAAAAAAGCCACTTAAGGTCTCTGAGACATGGAGGGAACTTTGTTCTAGCTGGGTCGGCCTCCCCCTCGAAGCACATCAAGATGCTGTGATGTTGTGACATTGTGAGGATAGGGAAGAGTGGCTGCCTTTTCTTGCCAAAACCCAGAATTACAGGAGAATATTTGAGTTCATTTGTAGATAGGTGAAGAAAAGGCATTCAAAATGATGTGGGTAATGTGAGACCATTCAGGAAACACAAAAAGTGCATTTTGACTTTTTAACTGGCCACATCCCTAACAGTTATGGGATGGTTAATCTGTAGCAGTTTTGGAGGGCGTAGCTATGCATGTGACTACACAGCGAGACAAATGCAGATTCGCTCACTGTGAAGTCACACTGAGGAATATGGGTTTCCCCTAGGCTGTTCACATTAACTGGCCACACAGGGAGGAGGAAATTAGCTAAACAGCCTTGTTTGCAGCTTATTAAAACACATTTCTTGTAGCCCTGCAGGAGGCGCAGCTACAAGAGAACTACCTTAATAAGCTGCAAACAAAGGCTGGATGGCCATTTCCTCCTCTTGTTTCTCTCTCTCTCTCCTGATGAATGAGGATTAAAATGTGAAGAGCTGCGAACAGGCTAAACAGGACTGAAGAGAAAAAGCAAAACTCTGCTGTCATACTGGTGCATATTGGTTGTATTGAGTCAGCAACTTTAGTCCCTTTCCCTCTCACCATGCAAGCGCCATGAGCCTGAAATAACTGGGGAAGAGGAAAAGATGCAAACAGCAGCCAGCCGTCATGGGTAGGAGGAGGGCGCTCAAGAAAAGCAAAAGGGACCCCAGCACGTCGTTGTAGAAGACTTCGGTGGCAGGGGACAGAGCGTCCAGAAAGGCCACTGAGGCGGGAACCAGGTGGTCACAGAGAATGGTGCACGGGATGGAGAACGAGAGGATGACATGGAAAGCAATCTCAGCCAAGAAGATGGTGTAAATCAGGATGGCAAGGAGCAACATCAGCCGCTGGAGAGCGCTCAGGATTTTGCCCACGATGGAACTCAGGATGCAGAGCCCTTTCATCCTTGGAGCGAGGGATGTCCCGGGACTGACTTTCTCTTCAAATATCACGCTCTTCCTGCAGAGAAGGAAGAGGGACCATCAAGATTTACCAGCTTTACTATGACCTGCACCAAGAAGGCCAGCAAATACCATTTAGCCCTCAGGGCTGTGGAGACTGGTGGCGGCTCTCATTTCATGGAAGCCGCTCATCCATACTGGACCTAAATTTAGGTTTTGCAGGAACCACCACAGGGGCGAAACACTCTGCCCAAAGATCGTGACTCTTCCTAGTGGTGACACCTCTTCATGGAGATAGCCACCTTAGAGGTCTTCAGCTGGGGTCGGTTCTGATACCCTTGTCCACACTAGCCGAAGCCCTAGTCATTCTAAGTCCTTTCTACACTGAAAACCATGAGCCTCTTGCTGTGAGTTGGGAATCCATTCGGTGGCACATAAGAAGAGCAGCAACAGAGACAACCCTTTCTTTATGGCCTCCCGTTTTGTGCGTTTCTTAGCTCCATCTATGACCTATTCTTTAGCGACTGACTGTCTAGGAGACCATAAATGGGTTGGTCTATATTTTGTGGCTTCTAAATCTGCTTTTTGTAATGCTCTTTGCCTAACTTTTTAAATCATAATTTCCCTTATTCTTGTTTAGTATTTGAATCATTTACTGTTTTTAGCTTTTAATGTTGTGTTTTTCATGACGCAAGCTATCTTGGGTCCTTTTTAAGGCAAAAAGGCAGGGTAAAAATATTTTAGACCAGATGAATAGATATTTGCTCTTCCTTTACTTTTTTTCCTTATCATTATTGCTTGATTCTTTAGTTCTTCTAACAGCCTTTGTGGCGAAAAGGCACAATGAAATTCTATAAACCGACCACGGCTACTTGGGCTGACGAGGGAGTCAAGTGATGACTTTCTTCCCAGCCCAGAGACATCTCCATTATTTCAGGACCTAGGGGAGTCCCACATCCAACATGCTGTTTTCGGCTTGCTGGTTGGGTCACCCACTTTAGGTCATAGAATAGTGAGGTTGGAAGGGGCCTCTTAAGACCATCAAGCTCAACCTCCTTTGCAGTGCAGGAATCTAAACTAAAGCAGATCTGCAAGAGGGCTGTCGAATTTCCTTGACCAAACTCTTTGAGAATGATCTCTAAATGGTGACCAAGGAACCAGTGATACCTTTCACTCACCGGCTGCCTTCTAAATGTGCCATTTCTACGCACCTGCGTCCTATTCCAGCATGTGCTCAGCCTTCATTCCCTCCCCCCGTTGGAGATGTCCCAGCTGTGGCCAGGCATGCAGGCAGGTGGTGGTGGCTTCTGCCAGGCCCATTATTTTGGGAGGTCAGTAAGCTGGTGACCCCATCACCTCACACTGATGTCATAAATTGGGTTGGACATCCAAGGGGCTAAAACCCCTTCATGAATTGCTGCCTTGTTGTGGTGAAGGGGCTAGAGTAATTCAGAAAAGCTATGGGCTAGCCTGTGCAGGGACACCCAAGACGGGCTAGTGGAGAGTTCTGACTAAACGCAATCCACCTGGAGTAGGAACTGGCAATGCCACTCCAGTATCTTTGCCAAGAACGCCCCATGAACAGAAACAAAAGGCTAAAAGATATGACGCTGGAAGATGGGACCCTCAGGTCGGAAGGCGTCCAACATGCTACTGAGGAAGAGCAGAGGACAAGTAGCTCCAGAGATAATGAAGTGGTTGTGCCAAAGCTGAAAGGACGCTCAGCTGTGGACGTGCCTGGAAGTGAAAGGAAAGTCCAATGCTGTAAAGAAAAATACTGCATGGGAACCTGGAATGTAAGATCTATGAACCTTGGGAAGCTGGATGTGGTCAAACAGGAGATGGCAAGAATAAACATTGACATCTTGGGCGTCAGTGAACTAAAATGGATGGGAATGGGCGAATTCAATTCAGATGATGATCATATCTACTATTGTGGGCAAGAATCACATTGAAGAAATGGAGTAGCCCTCATAGTCAAGAAAAGAGTGGGAAAAGCTGTAATGGGATATAATCTCAAAAATTATAGAATGATTTCAATACGAATCCAAGGCAGACCTTTCAACATCACAGCAATCCAAGTTTATGCACCAACCATCAATGCTGAGGAGAAAGAAACTGACCAGTTTCTATGAAGACTTACAATACCTTCTAGAACTGGCACCAAAGAAAGATGTTCTTCTCATTTTAGGGGACTGGAATGCTAAAGTGGGGAGTTAAGAGATAAAAGGAACAACAGGTAAGTTTGGCCTTGGAGGTCAAAATGAAGCAGGGCAAAGGCTAATAGAGTTTTGTCAAGAGAACAAGCTGGTCATGACAAACACTCTTTTCCAACAACACAAGAGGCGACTCTAAACATGGAAATCACCAGATGGGCAATATCGAAATCAGATTGATTATATTCTCTGCAGCCAAAGATGGAGAAGTTCTATACAGTCAGCAAAAACAAGACCTGGATCTGATTGCAGACCTTTGGTCTAGATGGGCAGGGGATAAATCCAATAAAATAAATAAATAAATAAATAAAATTGTAGCTCTGATCATCAGCTTCTTATAGCAAAACTCAAGCTTAAACTGAAGAAAGTAGGAAAAACCACTGGGTTAGTCAGGTATAATCTTATGAATACACAGTGGAAGTGAAGAACAGATTTATGGAACTATATATTGGTGGACAGAGTGCCTGAAGAACTATGGATGGAGGCTCATAACATTGTACAGGAGGCAGCAACAAAAACCATCCCAAAGAAAAGGAAATGCAAGAAAGCAAAGTGGCTGTCCCATAAGGCCTTACAAATAGCAGAGAAGGGAAGGGAAACGAAATGCAAGGGAGCTAGGGAAAGTTATAGAAAATTGGAGACATACCAGCTGTGGCCGGGCAGGCAGGTGGAGGTGATGGCTTCTGCTAGGCCCATTATTTTGGAAGGTCAGTAAACTGGTGACCCCATGACCTCACACTGACGTCATCAATTGGGTTGGACCTCCAAGGGGCTAAGCAGAGGCAGTTGGCTGTGGCAGGAGCTCTGCTCCTCATTCATGCCTGGAGGTGTTTCGGTTTCCTTCACCTCTGTTCCTGCTTTGGTTGTTTCTCCACTGCCAATCAGAAAGCGGGAATTTGTCCTGCTTGTCCATGTGAGACAAGAGCCTCATGGTGATGATCACAGAATCTTCGTAGGGTCAGAAGGGACCTTGGAGGTCTTCTAGTCCAACCCCCTGGGGCCCAAAGCAGGAGACCTGATCCCATCCCGCACCTCATACCATCCCAGACAGAGGGCTTTCCCATTTTTTTTTCTTGAAAACCTCCACCAATGGGGCACCCATGATGACGAAGATGATGATATAAAATTCTGACATCGGAGGCCCCATCTGCAGAAGGTTAGGATTTCAGTTCCCCCCAACGTGCCTCCTGCAAAGTAGAGCCAGCCTGGGTGGCCTTGGGCCAGCTGCACAGTCCCAGGATTAAACCCCAGAAGAAGGGAAGAGGAAGCCACGGCTGAGGACTCACTGCTTTAAAAACCCTGGAAAAGGGTCAATATAAATAAGTCAGAATTGACTTGACGGCACATGATGAGGGTGATGGTGAGGATGATGATGTGTTTAGCCCCAGCATCCCACATCCCACACTACCGCCCACTCAAACTATTCCCAGGGAGAAGGAGTACAGGCGACTTCAATGGCCACGGTGGTCTTTCTTTGTATTTAAGCGAGAGAGATCACCAAAGCGGGTCACGGAAGCGGAACTGCCACGCCAGCATCTCGCTCATCCACTGCAGGCAGAAGAGGAGAAGGAGAGCCGAAAGCAGGAACTGGACGACGAGGAGAGCCGAGGGGAGGAGGGTGTGGAAGAGGACCTGGACGGAGGCGAACAAGAGGGCCACGGTGAGCAACGCCACGTAGGCTGTGAAGGCGCAGAGCCCCAGGAACAGGAAGACGCTCAGCACCATCTTGATCCCGCTGAGGAAGCTCTCCAGCAGACCCTCCTCGGCGGAGGCCCTCAGAAGTTGGCAGCAGGACATCAAGGTCAGCAGGGGTGGTAGGCGCTGTCCCTCTTCCGGCAGCATCTGGTGAGCCATGGCGACGCCCCTGGGTTGGAACCACAAACATTTCATCATCATCATCATCATCATCATCATCATCATCATCATCATCATCATCATCATCATCATCATCATCATCATCAGCCTTGCCGTCTTGTTGAGTGGGCAGTGTACAAGATACAAAGAGGCAAATAAAGGCAACCGCTAACGCTTCTCCAAGAAGTCCATCCTTTGGGGGTCCCCACCTGGACTGTGAAGTTCTGCTCTTCAGGTCTAACTCCCTTTGAAACTCTAGGCTAGGTTCTGGGCCCCACAGCGGAAGAAGGACGACAATGCAGAGCCTAAACACGTCCAGAGGAGAGGGGTTGAACTGGGGCAGGGTCTGGGAACAAAGGAACCGTGGAGGGAGCTGGGTATGTTCGTCCTGGGCCTGGAGGAGAGAGGATGGACAGGTCTGGGGACAACCATCGCCCAGTATCTGAAAAGGAGACAGCTGATGGACCAATGGGTTGCCTTGACGAATGCGCACCCTCCTACATTGGGGGTTTCCATCGGCAGGTGGGATGGCCATCTGCTAGGGATGCAGTAGCTGCGACTGTTCTCAATGGGCAGGAAGTTCAGACCAGATGGCCTCTAGGGTCCCTTCCAACTCTTCCCTTTTACGGTTCGATGAGCTCTTGAGCCAACCAGCGAGAAGGCCTCCCTGGCGGGGACTAAGAATCCACCAACTCTATCAATCACCACCACCTTGTATCGTGTGGGTTTATTTCACATCCACATTTGGGCACAGAGATCTCATTCTCAGACATTCTGCACAGAGTAAGAAGGGGTTGTTCTTGCACATGTGCTCCTACCCCCATATATTGCCTGCACCAGGACTGCGTTATTCCTGCATCGAGCAGAGGGTTGGACTTGATGGCCTTATAGGCCCCTTCCAACGTCACTATTCAATGGATTCCTTTTTCCAGCTGCTGGAGAACCCCACGTTGCATCAAGAACAAAGTCACAGGAAACAGGCAGCCCGCCAGAAGCTTCCAGCTGGTGTGTTTCTCCTCTGAAATGCATTCTTTTGCCCTCCCAAAAAAGGGACTGATGCAACTTGGTGTGTTTGGGAGAGTAGAGAGAAATATCCCCAGGACCTTCTGAGTCCCCTCCTGTCCCCTGACGTTTGGTTTTGTTCTCTCTAAAACAGAGATGGGCACAAACTGGTTCGTCCTGGTTCTTAAAGGCAGCAACACAAGTACAGCTGCTTCCTTTCTCCTGCCTCCTCTGGGCTCAATCAGCCCCTCTCCAGGCTTGGCATGCCAGCTTCCTGCCCCTCCTCAACAGATCTGCTGGGGCTGGCAAGAGCTCAGGCTTCTCTGGCCCCACCCTCTTGGCTGATCTGCCACTCAGAGAAAAGGGCGGGGCACAGAAGGCTGTGCTCTTGCCTGTGACTGGGAGATGAGCTGAGGAGGTGGGAAAAGCAAGCAAACTGGGCCTGGGGATTGGCTGATTGAATCAGAGGAGGCGGGAAGGGGAGCAGCAGCACCCGTGCTGCCATCTTTACGAACTGGGACGAACCAGTTCATGCCCATCTCTATAACCTCTCCATCAAAAGGCTTTATTTTGGTAATGGTGGTCTCCCTGAACTGTTTTGCAAGCCTTTAGAAGTACATGCATTTAGCAGCCGGCTCTTTGAGGAAGGCTATGCCCTGCATTTAGATGCAGGGGAAACCTGTCCACCTTATTCGCTCCAAAAGCCAACTATAGACAGCACTGATTGGTTGCAAGATGGGAGGCCACCAACCCCCATCTCCCCTCCCCTGTCTCCAAACTAGATTTTTCAACATTTTAAAAGTATTGTTTCTGCTCTACAAACTTGAGGATGGGAGTGGGAGGACAAAGCAATATATAATTGAATAAATGCTGTTTTGAGTGAATGGGAACAGCAAATATTTTTAAAGAAGCTCTTAGAAACCAGCAGCCATCTGGGAACAATTGAAGGAGAACAATCACCATCGGCCCTTCTGAAGCAGGGGGACAAGATAGACGACAGATCTGGCATTCAGCTGGAACATGTTTAAAAGTCACCTTGCTCCGAACCCCTCGAATGAGCTTTGCATATTATAGTCTACTTTAGACTGAAGTGAAGAATGGGGTCTTCCAGTTCTTGTTAAAATGCCAATTTCCTTGCCAATGGTGAAGAACGGGAGGTCTCGTCCATCAACCTCTAAAATAATGGTTCTCAAGCTTGGGTCCCCAGGAGTTTTTGGACTACAACTCCCAGAAGCCTTCACCACAAGCTGGGCTGACTGGGATTTCTGGGAGTTGTAGTCTAAGAACATCTGGAGACCCAAGGCTGCGTTCCTCGTCCCTAGGTGGTGAAGCTTTTCTCCCTTAAGAGGAACTGGGCTATTCATTGCACCAGGTGATGGAGATGGGGATTTAGGCAGGTCTCGTCTTCCTCTGTTTACCACTAATTGTGCCATGTCTTGAAGTGTATAGTCTATGTATTGCTCAGTGGTCTAGGCATCTGGCTGCAGAGCCGGAGGTTGGGAGTTTGATTCCCCCGCTGTGCCTCTTTGACATGGTCTCAACTCAATGAACCATAAAGTCTCTTCCGGCTCTGCAGTCCTTATTATTATTATTATTATTATTATTATTATTATTATTATTATTATTATTATTATTATTATTATTATTATTATTATTATTATTGTTGTTGTTGTTGTTGTTGTTGTTGTTGTTGTTGTTGTTGTTGTTGTTGTTGTTGTTGTTGTTGTTGTTATTATTATTATTATTATTATTATTATTATTATTATTATTATTATTATTATTATTATTATTATTATTAAACATTTATTGGTCTGGGGCAATGTGCTCAGTCTGGAAAGGAGTGATAAAAATGGAGATCCTTGAAAAAAATGCCTCTGTAAGGTAAAGATGGGCAGCTTGTGACCCTCAAGATTTTTACTGCCTCTCCCATGGATCTGCCCCCATTGGTTGTGCTGGCTAAGGCTCATGGGAATTGTAGTCCAACAATATCTGAAAGGCCATGTTGGACCGTCTTCCAGACCCTTGATGAAGGCTAGCCGGTCACCTCTCTTGTAAGGAACTGCTTGTGCAAGATGTCACATACCTCATCCCTACAGTGAGCTCAGCATTGGATGTTACCCCGCTGGCTGCCTTTCTGTATGGATCCTTGGCCCGTGCATCGGGCAGGAGGGTCTCCCACGCCACCTCCCAGCCAAAGGGGACTGGCTGTCCAGGGGGCCAGCACTCTGTTGCTTGACTGATGATGTCATAAACCGAGCCAGTTGGGTGAGAGGTCTTCCCCACAAGTCCTGCCACCACCAAAACCTACCACTTGACCCTTCGGCTCAGTCAATACCAGCAACCAGAAACCCAAGGGTTCCATACAGAGAAAGATGTCCTTCCCTATAGCATCCATTCTTGCTCCACATGTCCAGTTCTGGAGGCAAGATGCAATTTCCCAGGGAAGAAACCCAGAGTGCTCATCTCCAGACCCTTAAGAACTGAAGTCACACGAGAGAACAAACCAAGAGCAGTGATTTTGTGGCTAAGTTTGGGGAGAGAAGAAGACTCCTTCTTCTGTCACTGACCCTGCTATAGCCAGTCACGGATCTGTGAAGTTGGAAGGGATTCCATGGATCACCTTTCCCAAACTCCCTGCCAAGGCAGTGAACGCATCTTGGATGGATCACCATCCAACGTCTAAACAGCGCCAACAAAGAAGAGCCAGCCCATTGCGTTGTCAGATTTCCAAAAAGCAGATAGCCCTGCTTCAGAAGGGCTATCTGCTTTTTGGAAAATTCTCCCGGTGGTGATTGTTTGGCCAAAGTACGAACCAGCACAAACCACTTTGTGCCCATCTCTTACATGACTTGAGGGTTTCCTGCAACCCAGCCCAGATTTTGGCTGAGAACATCTCTGGCCTCACCCAAAAGTAGCTTGATAAATATTCTACTCACACGAGTTGTGTGAATTTCACATACATTACATCAATTTATATTTATGTAGCTAATCAAGCCTATGAATCTCAGCATGATGGTGAACAAAGCTGAGGTGTATTTGCATGGCTAATTAAATTATTTGCATAGCTTTTAATATTGCTAGGTAAGGTAATGTGAAGTACAATTTTAAATACGGTCTCTCTCTCTGTGTGTCTCTCTGTCTCTCTGTCTGTCTCTCTCTCTCTCTCTCTCTCTCTCTCTGTGTAGCTTTACATCTGTCTAACTATCTAGCCATTGATCCACAGAAGCAGCTGGTGACATTCCTGCTAACATCTCTATGAGACCTACGGTGGACAACTCAGTTGATCATGTTCTGAAAGATCTTTGGTCTCTTGCATTCTTTTTTCTTTTTAATGAACTTTCAGATAGCATTTTGGATTTGCTTCTAGTCAATGTTTTGAATCTCTTTTTAATCATTTTGTTGCTAAGTGCTGTCAAGTCGGAACTACCTTAGGGTAACCTTAACAGGGCTTCCAAACGAAGTAAGATGCAGTATTTAAGGTCTGGCTTTACCAGTTCCACTCCCCCAGTGAGTTTCCATGACTGAGCGCGGATTCTGTCCATTACCCCACACTGAGTATCTTTAACCATTTTAATCTATTGCACGGATGCCCCAATGGGTTGAAAAGAAACAAAGAAATATTTTAAATAGGTAAACAAGCAAATATGATGGCAGCTCAAGGGTTGTTTGGTGTGTATAGTTTGGCCCTTATTTCATCTAGGCTGACACTCTAGAGCAGTGGTTCCCACCCTTGGGTCTCCAGATGTTCTTGGACTACAACTCCCAGAAGCCTTCACCACTAGCTGTGGTGGCCAGGATTTCTGGGAGTTGTAGGCCAAAAACATCTGGGGATACAAGGTTGGGAAGCACTGCTGTCTTCTAGACCATCTCTGCCCGGTTTAATATTAGAACAGATGCCATACCGTTGTGCCTGAGAGTTGTGTGAGTTTACTGTGTTACATATGGCATGATGCCGGCATTCCACGGGGCCCGGTGTCCCACAGCAAGGGCCCTAAGTCCTCCTGATTTTTGCCTTTCAGAGAGACAGGGATTCAGAAGCTAGCGTTGACCATTTCTTCGATGAGGTCCTGCAACCACCAGGAAACCGCGGTGAGCAGGAAGGCAAGCACAACGGAGAGGAGGAAGTAGAAGGTTCTGATGATGAGATTGGAACTTAAGCGGATGGCGTCAGAGAAGGGAAAGGCCAGCGGGTCAAAATACTGGCAGCTGGCTAGGACCCAGGCGTGGGTGGTCTCATTTCTCTTGAGGAAGAAGAAGATGGTCGGGACCAGGACAAAGAAGGTGCTAAGGTACATCGCTAGTCTCTCCTGCGTGGCTTTTTTCACTCCCGGCACGTGGGCTCCGCCATCGTCTTCCGCGCTGCCGCATTTCCCCTGCAAGGAATCAGGCAACAACCGCTGGTGAATTTGGCACAGCCGGCTTCTATTTTTCTCGGCGCCGGCTTCCAAAGAGTTAAGACTTAAGTCTTAGCTTGTTAACCAAATGGGGACAGATTGATTGAATCTGCTGGCAAAAGGATGATGAGAATTGTAGTCCAACTCATTGGAAGGGCACCAGGTTGAGGGAGGTGTGTGTTTTTTTTAAGTAGGGTCAAATTATACATTATAGGCGATGGTCAAGAGAGGTGACATCATGTCAATGTACCAGAAATGTGATTCAGGGAGTCTTTCTTGTCTGACAAATCAGACTTGCAAAGGAAGGACGTGCCTAGGGCCCGAGGAACCATCACAAAATAAAATACTCTAATTTGCAAGGAAAGCTCCTACTGTGAGCATCATATGCAATCAGCACTTAAAGAATCCCCTCTTCTAGTGACTGGTCAGCTGTAATGTAAATTCAGCCTTTTGACAATATGTTGGTTTGGACACAGTAGAGTCCAAGGACATCTACTTGGGGCTTTTCTAAGGAGAAAGGCGGGGGGGGCAAATACTGTAAACAAACAAACAAACAAATACCGCAGTTGATACTGCATTAACTGTCTTGGAGCCATGAGATTTGAGGAGGCACGAAAAATTCTCTACTCTTAATTGCAGAAAGTGACTTAGAACGTTCTAGCCAAGCAATCCAAGTCCCAGTTAAAATGGGATCAAACAAACACAAATGTGAAGCATAGATACATTTGTTTACAGTATTTCTTTATGAGATTTATACCCCACCCATCTAGATCGAAGACTACTCCGGGCGGCTATTTGGTCCCTTGGAGCAGAATTCGGGAGTATCACTGGCTGAGGGATTTTGGGAATTGTAGTTTTAAAAAACTGGTTTTTTTCCTATGGGTTCTGCTTTTGAAGAAGAATTCTTTGCAAGGAAAGACCAAAATAAATAAATAAATCTGCACTTCGTGATCCTGTTGTGGTTTTTGTTTTTATCCATCTTGTCAAAAGACTTTCAGGCTCAACCTTCTCCTCGCATGCATACCGTGAAACAGATTCGTGTCACGGTTATGTTAACTGAGGGTCAAAGGCCACCCCTCTTCTTCAAGGCGTGGTGGGCTTCTAAAAGTGTGTTTACTTGCCTCCATCCAAGCATAAAAGGGGCACAAGCCCCATTTTCCCAGTGCACGGGGCAGAGCGGATCCCAATTTTCATGGAAGCCTTCAGCATGCCTTGGGAGTAGCTTGTTAAAAATAAAATGTGACTTGCAAGTAGTTCCTTTTTACAACCTTATTACCTTATGCATGTAACTAAATAAACAACAATGTCATGCCTTTCGCAATATAACCATATTTTTATAGCCACTTTGACGGTTACATGATGTGGCCTCACTTCATGACAGAGATCTCGTGATTCATGGGCTGGCTCACTTCTGTCTTATGGATGTTGGGCTGTCAAGAAGGCACGGTCAGTGAAAAGAGTATATTTTATAGCACAGAAGAGCAGCAAGCAGCATTCCGGTTCCTCATTTTGAAGAAACTAAAAGTAACAATTTTAGGGCTTCACTTGGAGGAGGCTCTGATTCCGTATGTAGAAGCAGTGCACTCTGAAGAGGAAAATGCAGCCTACTTCGATGCTAGCGTGCTGTAATCCACATTTGGAAAATTAGCTTGCTTTTGTTATGGAATCGGTCAGTTGGAAGATGACTTTCCATGTCTGATGTCTCAGTAGCTACGTTGTAGGAAGCCCCCCCCACACACACACACACCACCTAAAGCCATTATAAAGGGGCAAAGGGGCCTTTTCAACTTAACCCCACCATCACCGAGGTCTATATAGGCAAAAAGAAAAAGAGTGGGGCTGAAGGAGCAAACACAGACCTTCCACCCCAGCAGAGTGGGTGAGTGAGTGAGCATATACAGCCCCTAGACCTCTGGAGATTGTCCAGCCCTGCTTCAATGGGTGGCTTGACCTTTCGCTACCTAGATGACATAGGAAAATAGAGCTTTTTTAAAGGTAACTGTTGTCGTAACTAACCATTTCGGAGAAGGATTGAAATAATGGTGGTGATGATGGATGATGATGATGCTTGCATGCTGTCAAGTCAGTTCTGACTCCTGGTAACTTTTCCAGGGTTTTCCAGATAAGAGAACACTCAGAAGGGGGTTACCCCCTTCCCATCCTCTAGGGGGCGCCCTGGGAATGGGCAGCTTTCGCCCATTTTTTCTCCCTGGAGGCCCCGGGGGCGGGGGGGAATCGCAACTCCTCACGTCTTGCTCTGCAGTCAGATACCATTCCTGAGAAGCTTCATTTTGAAAGAGTAAAAGTAACTAATTACTTTAGAAGAAGTAACTTTCCAAGCTCTACCATTAGGGAATTTGTGGCTGTCCCGTTTTTTTCCCCCCAGATTATAGTTCCTCTGAACCTTGACCCTTGGCTGGGCTGGGAAGGACTGACAGAGTCCGGAGGGCCACCAGTTGCCCACCTTAAGGCCACATAAGAACCAATTCATGCAGGGGAGGCTGGACATCAACCTGCTGGCTCTCTGCCTTTGGAAGAAACTGTCCGGAGCACCCCTGTGGCTCAGGGACCGCTGGGGGGGGGGCTTGGAGCCACCCTCCCTAAATTCGGGCAGCATCTCTGAGCCAGAGACTCCAGCTTTCTCACATTCGGTCCGAGAGCTCCCACAGTGAAGTGGAGAGGCCAAAGTGGAGGGCCCACCTCTGAAGCCAGTGGCTCAGGCGACCGGATCCTTCCCATGGCAGATGTTCCCAGAGCATGGGCTTGTTTTGCATGCACCACTAAGAGGGAGGAGGGAGAGATGGGAGTTGCATGGATGAGATCATTGCAAACTGCAGAGAAGGAATGTTCGCTTTTGAATATTGGGCTGTGTTAAAGAGAGAAAAAAGAAAAAGAAGAGCAAATATCCCGGTCTTTAGGAACCGCTGTAAGGGGTTAAAAAGCCTTCGTCTCTGTTCAAACCACCGCAGGTGGAACCGAACTTAAAGTTTCTTCGGCAATTTCACATTCGAGCCTATGATGTTTGTTCACCTGTATGTGTCTGTAGGGCAAAGTGTAGTGAGTGGTAAGGATTTTAAGCAGAAAGGCCATTGTGATCCTGACCTCATTTTGAGCCTTCCCCCACACACACACACACACATACACGCACCCTGTTAATGGGCATGCTTCTTCTTGCCAGCAAAAATACCAGCAGGAAGTGCAAACGCATCTCCCTGTTGCATTATCTGTTTGGCCCGGAGAGGAACGGATTTGGGCCCAGTTTCATTAAGATGCCGTGATCAGCAACTCTATCGACACACTTAAGCCAGCGTTGGAGCCTGTGGGGGACACTGTGCTTATCAGGGTCTCTAAGTAAGGCAGCTTAGGAGAGGATGCAAATAGGTGGTGTTACTGAGTAGCATTTGCATCCTTTTCTCACCTGGCCAGCTGCCGGAAAAAAAGTATTCCTCCACTCCGGGATTCTGTATTACCTGATTAGCCACGTTGTGGCTGGATTCGGGACCCATTCATTCTCCCGATGGCCATTTCTAGAAGCAGCCTGGCCTACAGGCAGTTCTGTCCCCCTGCATCCTGCCCACCCCACCTCTGTCCATCTCTGTGACGTCACAAAGGCCCCACTATGTAACCCGACAAGGTTCCTCAGGGAAATGGATGTAGTGGAGCTGGTAATCCGATATGGGGGGGGGTGTCTCTTAAAGTGGACCTAATTTAAAGTCTCAGTATATCATTCTGAGGGGAGATTGGATAGGACTTTCCAAATACTTGAAAGGTAGCTCTGCAGAGGGGGGACAGGATCATCCCAGAGTCCAGGACATGTCATAATGGACTCAAGCTACAGGAAGTCAGATTTAGGCTGACTATCTGGAAAAAAAATCTCTCAACTGTTAGAGCAGTACGACAGTGGAACCCATGGCCTCGTGGGGAGGTGGGGAGCGCTCCAACGCTGGAGGCCTTCAAGAAGAAATTGGACCGCTATCCGGCCGATCTGCTTTGACTTGGTTTCCTGCCTTGAGCAGGGGGTTGGATTTGGATGGCCTTGTAGGCTGCTCCAAATCCATCATTTTATGATTTTATGCTCCCGGCTAGCTGCCATGGATCCACCATGATAATGAACCCAAGAGTATTAGTTGATTTGCAAGTAGGGGTTGACCAAGCTGATTTCGCACAGGCATGATAGCAGCCTTCGACACAACAATGCATGTTCTGGGGCCCTCCCCTCCTCTCCCCTCCCCTCCCCTCCTCTCTCCCAGCATCTTTTCATGTGCTTCCAATACAATAGCAAAGCACTCCCCAGGTGATGTGGGATTAATAATGCACCTGGATCATATAGAAGTCCTCAGCACTGTATTTCAACAGCATCTTTATTAAACTCTTCAATCACTCCTCTGAAAGCACTGGTCGTCTATGCCGTGGGTTGAATGTTGTGGGAATTGCTTTTGCTGAGCAAGAGGGCCCCCCCCCACGCCTCCAGAGCTGATGCAGGCTTCACTCGAACCCTCAGGAGACTTGACCTAATCCTGAATGAGAATACTTTCTGGAAGTGCGGCAAGACATCTCTGCTTGGGTGGGAATTCAATAAGCTTCTCTTCCCCCTCTGTGGGAGAAAGGACAGCCGAGCCTTATGGGCATGCAACATACTCAGTACATATGATTTGTGTTGGTGAGCATGCCGTGACCACCCCAAGACCCAGAGGAGGCTGAGCATGGCGGTAAAGAATCTGCACACCAAGCCCCATGAGCAGCTCCTGACTGAGTTGGATGGGATTAACCTGGTGCTTCCCAAACTTGGGTAAACCAGATGTTCTTGGACTATGACTCCCAGAAATCCTGGCCAGAACAGCAAGTGGCGAAGGCTTCTGGGTGTTATAGTCCAGGAACATCTGGGGACCCGAGGTTGGGAACCACCAGCATGGAGGAAAGAAGGCTAAGGGGTGATGTGAACAGTGGTACGAGGACCACCTTGAAATAGTCACAGAGATGGAAATGATCACAAGGAAGACGGAAAAGGCCTGTTTTCTGTGGCTCCAGAAAGATCCAAAGCAAGCATTCAAATTATCAGAAGGGGGAGGCTTTGACTCATTATTAGGAAGAAACCCCCCCACCCCCCACAAGGATAAGAATGGCTTGATAGAACAGAGAGAACTCAGAAAGGATGCATTAGATTTTAGTGCATCAACATCAGAATAGTCACAACAAGCCAACTCGTGCATCTAAAGAGTAATGTCTTTAGAACCACCTTTTAATGACTCTTTCAAAATATGGTCTTGAAAGGTTCAATGTGTCCCTCTTTTGTTTCACACGAACGACTCTGAAACTCAACCCCTGAGCACTAATGCCTTCTTTCCAAGCCCCGGGAAACGAACTGTCCAGGAAGACCATGAAAAGTCCTTCACTGGGTGTTTTTGAGCGAAGTTTGAATGGGGATCTGTTGGGGAGGCGTTCGGTGTGGGTATCCTGCTTTGGCGCAGGTTGGACTCGATGGCCTTGGGGTGGGGTGGGGTGGGGGTGGGCCCACTCCACTGTTCCATCACTCCACGGTGGCCAGAAGATACCGCCATCAGATCCAATGGAACTGCTGTAAAAGGCCGATCCAGGCTATTTTTGTATACAGAAGTTTCAAGGGAAAAGCTTCCAGTTTAAATTTGGTTCATTTTTTTAAAAAAAAAAATCGAAGGCAAGGGAGATGGCAATGCAGAGATTCATCCATCCAGGTCCAAGATTTCAGGGGCACAACTCTGAAAATTCTGGCTTTCAATCCCTCTGTATTCAATGGTGTCTCTGTGTGTGTGTGTGTGTTTGTGAACATAAGGAATATGTGGTGCTCTCCAGTGCACAGCAATTCATATACCCATCTCCCCCTCCACTCTGCACAGTTCCACAGTGCACACCAGACACGGAATCTCATATCCAGTCTGGACATCCGACCACAAGCAGCAGGTTGTTGGAGGGCTCTGGCCAAAGGTCTGGTGGTTATCCAAGCAGCCCCTCTATCTCTTACCTTGTGGATGGTGGCAGGGCAGTGGATCCCTCCCTCACCCCCTCCACGCCCTGATGGCTTACGAGGATCACCATGGCGGTCTTCCAGGCTTATTCCCACTTGACATCCAAGGCACCAGTGGCTGGAGATGCACAGTAAGAGTCAGAAAGCACCAGATGAGGTACCAGAAGGTGTGTGTGTGTGTGTGTGTGTGTGTGTGTGTGTGTGTGTGTGTGTGTGTGTGTGTAGGGTTGCCAGATACACGGGTACTAAAAGGAGGACATAGAAAGACAAAAAGGAGGACAAAGGAGGACATAGGAAGACAAAAAGGAGGACAAAGGAGGACATAGGAAGACAAAAAGGAGGACAAAGGAGGACATATTGAATATTTCATTAGAATCATTCCAGATTAAACCCACAATCAATACAATTTTATTACAATAGCTGCCAATAAATGTTTCTTAGTGAACCGACCAAGAAACAGTCATGTTAAAAATTTAAAATAAATTCAATGGAGGCTTTTTTTCAAAATACCGGGGGTGGACGAGCAGGTGGGGGAGGGGAAAGCCAGGGGGAAGGGGGTCCTTCCACCTCTCCCCCTCCCATCCAAAATTGTAACATAAAATATACAAAAGCCTGACATTTTATCTTTGCCTGCCTGATGGAGGACATTACGCTAAAAAGGAGGACATGTCCTCCTTTTGCCTGACATCTGGCAACCCTATGTGTGTGTGTGTGTGTGTGTGTGTGTGTGTGTGTGTGCACGCGCGCGCGCTAAATGATCCACTGGGAGCACCCTGATCCTGAGGACAGAGAAAGGTCTGGGGAGGAAGATTTGCTTGGGGAAAGCAACTGAAGAGGGACGGGGTAGAAATGTGTAAGATTATGCTGTAGAAAAGTGAGTGCTTTCACCTCAGACTAAAGGTTGGCCTTACTCAATGGAAATAAGCATTACTTTTCAAGGAAGCAACAATAATGGGGAGCCATTATATACTGTGGAACTAGCCGCTACAGGATGTGGGAGTTGGCAGCTTGGGTAACTTCAATATACTTTCTCAAATTTGTTTCTGCTCTGAACATAAAGTTAATAGCACATAGTCTGACCTTCTTCTCTGCGTGTGCGAGACTCAGCTTGCTTTTCATCCTGATGGGTCAATCTTCTAAAGAAGAATAGAGAGGGATGCTAGCAGAATGAAGCCGGCTAGTGCTGGCCTTGTGCTGTTCCAGCAACTCAGATTGAGGCAAAAATAGAACACGTCCATCTATTGTTTCAGGAAGTCTCCTTCAAGGGTCGTTGAGAGCATCACGGGTCCACCTCTGGTGCTGTCGGTGGCAGGCAGGCTTCCCAGCAATAATTGCACAGGCTCCGAATTGGGAGAATTAACCAAGAACAGTCTTTACTGCGACTGAGGAGCCACCAGGAGCAGGAACACTGTCTTTAACTCTCTGCAGGAGCTTCCTGAGAGGTTGAGTTCCCTGCCCTAACCCTCCAGGGAACGCCCTTTCGAGAGGGTCCCCTGTTAAGGCCACGGGGTGTGCCGAGCACTGGTCTTACAAAGCGAGAGGGGAGGGGGAGTGGCTTGAAGCAAAAGCAAAAAGGTGTGCTGCTTATATACTGCCCCATAGCGCTTCAAGCACTCTCTGGGCAGTTTACAACTTAATCATGCAGGCTACACATTGCCCCCCCACCAGCGAGCTGGGTACTCATTTTACCAACCTTGGAAGGATAGAAGGCTGAGTGAACCTCGAGCCAGCTACCTGGGATTGAGCCCCAGGACGTGAGCACAGTTTTGTGCAGCACTGCAGTTTAACCACTGTGCCACGAGACTCTGTGAAGCCAGCCAGTCAAGCTAGAGCAGAGCCACTGGTGCCAGTTCCTCTGCTTCTTCTGGAGCCTCCTCCGTCTCTTATTCTGGGATGGTTGCCATCAGCACCGCAGCAGAGTTGGGGTGGGTGGCCACATACACATCTGCTCAGCTATGATAGAGAAACTGTGGGAGGGTTTGTCTACCTACGGCCAATGGAGCAGGCTGGAGTGGGCAGAGCAAGGTCACTAACGGGGTCCATGATGCCATTTGGAGGGATCTTTGCACCCAAATGGCATATGAACCTCAAGCAACCTTGCTTGGTCTATACCAGCCTGCTGTCAGTTTGCCAATATCATGAAATGTCATCAGAAGAAAGGCATTTCATGATATAGTCAAATTAATCACTCCCTCTGCTCCGTAGAGGGCTTGAGGAAGTGGGAAAAAATTAATGTGTATTAGAGCAGCAAATATGTACTGCATCACTTTAAAAACAGTATTAATGTATAACAAGTGAGGTATGTGTGTTAGGTATGAATACCTACAGTAATATAGCTAAGTGGTAATAAACATTTTAAAAACAATACAGGAAATATTCACTGCTCTAATTTCCCACACACACACTTCCTTGGCCCCTCCATAGAGCTAAGGAAGGGTTTAATTTGCCAATAACTCAAAGTGGTTCTCTTCATGATCTTAGCAAATGAGAGGAGGAAGGCTCGCTTTGGTTCATTTCCAGTGATCACACACCATGGAAAGGTACCAAAACAGAGCTATCCTTCCTACACCAAAAAAAGAGTAGAAGCCCTTGATGGCGCCAGCAAAGGGTAGGTACAACTGCTCTGGAAACAGACTGGTTCATTCCAGCAAAGATACCTGGTCATCATCTTTAGGCGTGAACCATCCCATCCCTGCAGCTGACCACACAGCAGGCTAAATGCCCATATGGTTAGCCTCTGAGCCTGCTTCTGACTAGCTAGGAGGAGGAGGAGGAGGAGGCAGAAATGGCCTTCAATGGAGAACGAGAAGGAAAATCTAAGTGTAGTAGCCTAAAAAGATACAGCAGACTTCCACGCTCACAACTTAAGTCAAACGGTGTTTTCCTGCTAGGCTCAATGTTAAAATACGGCTTGGGTTCCTGGAGAATTTTCACATCATACGTATAAGTGGTCTCTTGGCTTTCTCCTTCCTTTTCCCTCCTACGTCCTCTCTCCTGCTTGTTTGGTGAATGGCTCCCTTCTGACCCCTGTAGTCTCCTCATGCCCACCTCTGCTCTCTGACTACCATGCTTGGTGATCTATATACATAGATCACCAGAGAGACCTTTGGGTAGTGTGGGCGGCATATAAGTTAAATAAATAAACGCCAACCTACAGCGTCTGTCACAGTGAGCTCTGGAGACAGGGAACGGGGTATTACCCAATTTTGGAACAGTTCTAAGAGCGAGATGGTTGTGGAGCAGCAAATCGGAAGTGGACGATACCTCTGGAAAGGCAAGGAGGGGGAAACGCATCAGGGCAATCTACCTCCAGTGCAACCACCACCACTGCCCCTCGCCCCGGTGGGCTCAGTTCACGGACATTCTGCTCCAATAATCGTACAGCTAGAAAAGTCTGTGTGCCTGCGGTTTCTGAGCTAACATTTGGCCCACCATGACCTTCCGAGCCCTGTGCCAAAGAATGAGCCTGCTCATCCCCCTGGGTTTCCAGACTCTTCCTTTTATTCAGGGTGGCTTCTTGGCTCCTTCTTCTCAAGAGTTGTGGGTGTCCTTAAGGAAAAAGATCAAGGGCAGGATGAAGATGAGGTGGCAGAAGAGGAGCCCAACACGGACCAAGAAGTAAGTGGTGGCAACAGACACCACCAGGTCCTCGATTCCCTGCAGGTACGGGAGGAATGCCATTGGGTGGGCCCTCGCCGCGGTCTGCGCTGCCTCTTGGCCCGAGTGGCGCTCCATCTGCAGGTCCTTCTCCGAGGCAGGATCCATGATGGTGTTTGCCCTACAGAGAGGAGGAACAAGAGAGACAGGCTTGCAACACACACACACACACACTCACACACACACACACACAGAGAGAGAGAAGGCAACAGGACATCTTTTCCCAGACAACATCTCTCCAAATACCCCAACCAGCATGGTTTTCGCAACCTCGCATGCTGCTTTTAGAAGGTGTTGCTGGGAGGGACCTTTTTGGGCTGGAATGACTCTCAGTCTATCCAACAGTAACCACGTGTTGCCTTCTGCTCCAGATCAGTTTTCTTCCACTGATACCATCCTGGTGTTAGCCAGCTACAATTCCCAACATTGATATTAACAACTTTCATTGTTTTGGAAATTAGGTATAGGATGGATCACTTGAACTGCTGAAAGTAACTGCTCAACTTTTACTCCTCTCTTTAAAGTCTATCATGTCTCCAGATCGCACGTTCCTCTCTGTAAAAATGAGAGAAGCTACAGGTGTTTTGAATTTCTTGCATCTTGACTTCACAAATTTTTCAGATTGATTTGGGTTCAAACGAGTTGATATTCAATTCTTGCTGAATTTCATAGTGATCTGGAATTCCACAGTCCACTTTCTCATCCTCCTGGCACACAGAGATGGTTCAAAAGGGCTTATATACAGTCATGTGAAAAAAAAAGTACACCCTCTTTGAATTCTGTCCAAAGGACATTGTTCCAAAAATCTTGTGGTTTCTCCAGATGCAACCTGGCAAACGAGTAAGCCATGCTGCTAATTTTTTTAGAGGCTTTCTCCTGGCAACCCTTCCAAATTAACCATAGTTGTTCAGTCTTTTTTCTAATTGTACTGTCATGAACTTAAACATTTAACATGCTAACTTAGGCCTGTAAAGTCGGAGATGAAACTCTTGGGTTTTTTGCAATTTCTCTGAGCATTGGGGTGAATTTGCTTGAATGTCCACCCCTGGGAAGACTGGCAATTGTCTTGAATGTTTTCCACTTGCGAATAGTCTTCCTCACTGTAGAATGGTGGACTTTAAATTGTTTGGAAATGGCCTTATAGCCCTTCCCAGATCGATGGGCACCAACAATTGCTTCACTACAATCATTGCTGATGTATTTCCTCCTTGGCATTGTGTTAACACACACCTGAATGCTCCAGACTAGCAAACTGCTCAAACTTTGGCTTGTATAGAGGTGGTCACACTTGCTGATGATCAGTTACTCAAGGGCATTTGGTTAGCAGCACCTGGCCAGAACTTAGCCTCTTAATTCCTATGGAAGCAGTATGGGTGTAGCTAGGGTGCCATCGCATATGCCATCCTCGTTTTGGCTTTATTTTTGTAAAATAAATCATGACATGGTATCACATGTCCTGTGTTGCTGTTCATCTGAGGCTGTGTTTACCTAATTTTCAGACCTGCTAAGGACCAGATGACTTTTTTTTATTATGTCCTGATACAAAAAACCATAGAATTCAAAGAAAGAGTACTTCCTTTTTCACACGGTTGTACCTTGTTGGGTGATCCCCTTCCACTTTCTGATCCAAAGATACCAACAACAAACAAAACGCTTGAGCTGTAGGGTCTCCCTTTCTTGTGGCCTATTCAGCCAGAGGAGATGACCCGTTTTGGCTCTTCCGCCTGGCCTTCCTCCCCCCCCTTTCCCTTTTCTCCTCACTTACCCAGGTATCACGCCGGAGATGGCAAAACTCATCGGAAGGATGAGGAAGAGGCAGGAAAAGCAAATTGCAGTTTGGATTAAGAAATGGAGAGCAGCCAGGATCAAAAGGACATTCAAGAATCGCTGGAATCTGGGTGGGATCTCTGGCTGGAGGAAGGCGTCGCCAGCTCCCTGGGCAGGGCGAGGCGCCTGGATCGGCCCCAGGAGCATCTTGGAGAGACCTGCAGGAGGAAAGCAACAGCCAGAACAATGGGTGGCGCCCCCCCACACACACACTCCATTGGCCCTTCAAGGCGCATTCAGAGGCTGCTCACCGACCCGATGCTTGATCAGCTTGCAGGCTACACAGCACCTTTTCTCTGGGGGGCTGTTCCAGGACAGGGTTCTGAAACGGCAGCTGGCCAGGAGTGGCCCCCAGGTTCACTGCCGTGAACTTAGTTAACAAGTGGCTCTGTTTTAAAAAAACAACTGATTCTTTTTTTAATGGTCTATAAAGGTATCGCCTATTTTTGCATTTGGATTTTATTTTGTTCAGACCACACACGGCTGCCCTTGATTTCAGCTGATTTCCTGTCGGCTTTTGGGCATGCTCTGAAGCACCGTTGCTTAACCTGTAAAGCGTGAAGTGGTCTGAGGCCAGGATTCGGGGTGGGTGAGTGGGTCTTATAAGAACATGCTCATGAGTCCAGCTTGGGAAAGTCCCTTTTGTATTATCAGCCCCGACCTCCACAAGCCAACAATGGCTACTGGCTTCATTCAATTAACTAGCTGGATAGCTGGGGGGGGGGGAGAGGGAGAGACTGGACTGGATGGGCCTTTGGTATTACCTAGAGCTTGCAAAAGTTACTTTTTTTGGCCTTCAGCTTCCAGGATCCTCCAGCCACCATGACCAGCAGCAATGGCAAAACTGATTTGGGATACACTTTGCGAAAGTTCTCGTGTCACCTACCAGACCGCTCCTCCTTGGTTCCTTTATGTTGTGTTGCTCAGAACGGAGTCAGTTTTCCCCACAGTGACCCACTATTTTCCATGTGTCTTTTTAGCATGGGAGATTAAAAGGATGCCAAGGGAGAACAGGCCTTGGATCCCCTATTGAAGGAAATCTGTATTTCTAACTATTGTGAGTCTCTCCCCTTTAGAGACGCAGTTTCGTCAAAGCCCTGTGCTCTCAGCAGTCAGAATTGCAAATGAAGCCCTGGTTTACTCCCCTATGACCAGTCACAAAACAAATGTAAGCCAACGCGCAGCATGAGGAAGTAAGGGAAAAACAGGCACACAAGCTGCGTGATCCGCTTTGGCCACAAGTTACATTCGGATCAGGGCTAATCTCAAACAAATTGGTTTTTATGAAAGAGAGAGGGAGGGAGGGAGGGAGAGAGAGGAACAGTGACTCACCTCCCAGTTCCAGCAGAATTTAACCATGCATCTTATTTTCAGAGCATCACTTGTGCCCCCCCCCAGATAGGACTCCCGCTGCCCCCCCCAGGAGGCTCCTTCTTTCCTTCCCTAACAAAGCCTCCCTCTGCCAGCGTACCTCTCTGGAAGTTGTCCTTCTCTGCAATTTCTTCCCGCTGAGGTGTGCCCTGATGTCATAAACACAACCACTGAGGTTCATCTCCATAAAAGGCACCGGCCCCACCACCCATCATCCCCCTCAAATCATTCAGAAAACAGGAAACATGTAGCTATCTCGTTGGTTATTCAAAGTTATTCGTTATTTTAAAAAACCAGCCGGAGGAGGTGGGTCTTCAACCGTCAGTGGAAGGATAAAAGGGAGGGGTAGGAAACTAAAAAAAAAACTAAACATTCCATAACCTGGGAGCCACCACAGAGAAGGCCCTGTCAAATGGGTCTGGAATGGCAATGGGACTGAGAGCAGGGCCTCTCCTGAAGATCTTAAGGACTGGGAAGGCTCATCCATTCTTCTGACATTCTGAAAGATGAGATGAATTCTGTTCAGAGATCCTGGTTTCCTGCCCTGTTATAAGTGTTAATTTACTCAGCCGTGCTAAGATAATTGTGCTCTCACCAATTAGCGCTGATTTGCAATTTGCAAACAGTTTACACTTTTATTGAATGGTCACAGGCTGTACTTCTGTACAACGGTCTATTTACTGTGGAACTCCTACCATCGCATCCGGGACTGGCCTTGGCATTAAGAAATCGTTGGCTATGTCCTCTTTTTAAAAAATATATATTCTTGTATTCTTACTACCAGTGAAGGGAAAGTGTGTTTAGACCACCCAGAGTAGACCTTTGGTCTCGATGGGCGGGATAGGAATCAAATAAATAAATAAATAGACCTGTCTTGCTTCTTTCTGGCACGGCTCTAGTGCTACAGTTTTTAAAGGTGACTCAGAGCACTCCTCCTGATCACCCCATTCTGCAATCTGTGTGGATGATTAATCCACCCGAAAGAGAGCTGTGAGTGGTGTTCTCTTTGGTGACAACCGTTGTGTGACACACGCGGTGGGTTGTGACATGAAAAGGAATGATGGAGAAATCCCTTCCTCTATTTTCGTCTCCTCTTACTGTTTTTTTTTAATTCCCAAATTGACACAGCGCTGTTCTAGATATATGAGAGGCTCCCTTTGATACTTCTATTGTATCTGATGCTGCATTGACTCCTTGGAAGGAATAAAAAAATTAAAGGGGGAAATTGCCATGACCAGCAGGGGACCAGAGGCAGAGCAGGGAGCGTCAGTAATCGAAAACAGGGCAATCCACAGACCGGTCTGGATCCTTCTCATAGAAGAAAATCTCCAGTGTGAATGAAAAGATCACTCAAGTGAGAGATAAAATAGAGCATAATGAAGATAAGAACTTTTTAACCAGTCTGTTCCAACCAGCTCTGTCTGAACATGCCCTAAAAGTGGTGGCTGCAGGATAGAACCCTTTTGGGAAGGAGATCCTTCCTTCCTTCCTTCCTTCCTTCCTTCAGCTACGTCAGGGAAGCATGCAACTCTCATGCCATCTTGTGTTCATGAAGAGAACAGAGAGCAAGGCAAGTGTTTGAGAAAAGCAGTCAGTCCACCAATGAGAAGGTGGTATTTCTCTTGTGGCGGTCCGGGTCACGTTTCACCCTGCAGGGCTGGGCTTGGTAGAAAGCTGTTCTGTACATTTTCAGTGAGCATGGAGTGCCTACCAGGCAGAGGGAGGAAAGTCTGCTTACTCGGACTACAAAAGAAAATAACTTTTTGAGTACAACTCTCAGAACACCCCCAGCTGCAAAGGAAGGAAGGAAGGAAGGAAGGAAGGAAGGAAGGAAGGAAGGAAGGAAGGAAGGAAGGAAGGAAGGAAGGAAGGAAGGAAGGAAATCACAGAGCTTGAGAAGTCAGTTTTTGAATGAGAGCTTCCAAAATCCCCTGGAAATCATGGCCATTGGCCATGTTTTCTAGGGGATTCTGGGTTTTGTTGTCCTAAAAGTAACATTCTGGCATGAGATGCATCCAAGTGAAAACTAAACAGCTATGTGTTAGATACCCTTTGACTCAGAGAGTGCGTGTCACACTCTTGGGCATTACCTATGTTTGTTCGTTCGTTCGTTCATTCAGTCAGTCAGTCAGTCAGTCAGTCAGTCAGTCAGTCAGTCAGTCAGTCAGTCAGTCAGTCAATCAATCAATCAATCAATCAATCAATCAATCAATCAATCTGATGAAGTTACTGGAACTGGACACTAGAGGGAGGCAGACTCCATGTTATGTATAAAGGTAAAGGTTCCCCTTGACATTGAGTCCAGTCGTGTCCAACTCTAGGGGGCAATGCTCATCCCTGTTTCCAAGCTATAGAGCCAGCGTTTGTCCGGGGACAGTTTCCGTGGTCACATGGCCAGCGCGACTAGACATGGAACGCTGTTACCTTTCCACCATGATGGTACCTATTTATCTGCTCGCATTTTGGATTTTGCATGCTTTTGAACCGCTAGGTTGGTGAGGGCTAGGACAAGTGACGGGAGCTCACTCCATTGCGTGGATTCGATCTTACAACGGCTGGTCTTCCGACCTTGCAGCACAGAGGCTTCTGCGGTTTAACCCGCAGCACCACCACGAGGATTATAGTGAACATGTTATGTACAGTATAGTGTTCACTATAATCCATGATTTTCAGCATCCACAGGGGAGCTTAGAACCATTCCCTTTCAAATATGGGGGTCCTGTTGTCATTGAAGGTAATGAAAGTAAAACTCACACTTGGTTTTGGAATTTTTCCACCCCAGTAATGCATTCCAGGAAAAAAAAGCAACGTGTACTCAAATGCACTCTTTTATTGCGATGGGGCCTCCGGCTCGGGGGCCTCCACTTCTTCAAAGATGAACATGAAGGGCAGGAGAAGGCAAAGGTACAAGAGGATGACCGAGGTGTAAGAGAGGAAGTAGAGAGCCCCCAAACACACCACAATGTCTAGGATCCGTTCAAAAGTTTCGAAGACCTCTTCCGCCGGGGTCCCCATGAGGATGGATGGCAGCTTCTCCCAAGATGTCGGGCTGTCCCTGAGGGAGAAACAGGGAAGAAGAGGTGCGGATAAAAACCCGGAGAAGCCCATGGGGGGGGGGTCTGCCGGTGCCATGACTCTGGAAGACAAACAGGAGATTGGCTTCGGAAGAGGGGGGCCTGCCTGTCTTTGAAATCTGACACCTGTCCATCTTCCAGAGTCACGGCTCCCGCAGAGCGACGCAACTGAACCGTCAGGACTTGCAAAGGAAGCCTGGGTTTCCCTCCAGAAGACCGTTCCCAAAACAGAGCCAGCCCATCAGCAAACTGTTCCCCCTGACATCCTCTTCAGCCAGGTTTCCAGATCTAGCTCTAGAAGCTGCCACACAGTCCTGAAGAGAAGGATGTTTCTAGGCATGCACAGAGTCCTTTCCACTCACCCCCTGGAACCCAGCCCTGGCCTTCTCTACATAAAAGACTTCTTCCCACGCACCTTCTTTACCTCCAGCCTCACCAGCTTTGACTCCCCTGTCCTGCATCACCCCGTCTTTTTCTCCGATGTTGCTGCATTCATTTTAACGGGGGACCCATCCCAGGTCTTGTCTTGAACTGTCGATAGAAGGTTAAAGGTTTGCCATCGAGGCTTGTTTGGAGCCCCCCCCCCAGAGTTTGTGGCACCTGTCAAAAAAGAGACTTCGTGTCATTGATCAGAGATGAGAGAACCACCTCAAGAAAACCAACTCCCCACCACGCACTGAAATGAGTTTTCTAGTTTTACCTCGGCACAGGATGTTGTGCTGCCAGCTGCCGAGCAGTCCCCTCTTCCTACCGAAGACTTTGGACAAATGACCTCAGAGGTGGCTGTTATTCTTCTGATGTCATAACCAGAGGGATTACATCACAGGCAGTGATTGGCCTCCTCTCTCCATCCCTTTTGCCCAGACCAGATGTATTCGTTCTGATCAGAGAAGAAGAAAAAAACTGTCACCCTTGGTTTCAGAGTCGAACATCATGTGACTGCGGAGTTCTGTGATCAGACATCCCATCATCCCTCTCTTTTGCTGACAGCACCCAGTTGCCTGTGCTTGTGCTTTGCTTTCAGGACTGTAGGAGAAATCACAGAAATGATAGAGATTAAGGTTCCCCTTGATATTGAGTCCAGTCATGTCCGACTCTAGGGGGCGGTGCTCATCCCCGTCTCCAAGCCGTAGAGCTGGTGTTTGTCCAAAGACAACCATCCGTGGTCACGGGGCCAGCGCAACTAGACACGGAACGCCGTGACCTTCCCACCGAGGTGGTACCTATTTATCTACTTGCATTTTTATACGCTTTCGAACGGCTAGGTTGGCGGGAGCTGGGACAAGCAACGGGAGCTCACTCCATCACGTGGATTCGATCTTACGACTGCAGGTCTTCTGACCTGGCAGCATGGAGGCTACTGCGATTTAACCCACAGCGCCACCATGTCCAAAGGGATCCAGTGGGTCATTGAGTCGAACCCTTGGGCGAAGCAGGGAATCAGCAGCTAAGCCTCTCTGAGAGATGACCATCTCAGCAGCCGTTCAAACACTTCCATTGAAGGAATCCACCACCATCCATGGTAATCCATTCCACAGCTGGACCAGCTTGGATTACCAATACATTTTTGCCAATGTTGTTGTTGTTGTTGTTTCACTTCTATTTTGCCTTTCTCTTAAGGTGGCTCCTAAATGGTTAAAAAAAACCAAACTGGTGAAAAAAATATTGCATTACAAACAATTCTATATTAGCACTAAAATAATTAGTAAACCGTTAAAAATGTTCTGTTTAAAATGCCTTCGAAGAGATGAAAACCTACATAAAATAAGACTATGCATCAGCCAGAATTAAAACGCTTCACCCTCTGGCTGGCAAAGGACCACACCGTGTGAAAATCTGGTCCCCAATGCCATTTACTTCTCGCTCCTGAATTCCACGCCCTTTCTTAGAAAAGTGGCATCTTCTGAAAATGGGATCACGATCGCCGGCAGGCATTTCTTAGGTCAGGAAGGGGAGCTAAAGATGCATTGTGGTCTGTGGCTGTTTTGTGCCGTCCCGTTGCCTCTGACTTTTGGAGACGATATGAACACGGGATCTCCCAAATGTCCTCTTGTTTACAGCTCTTGCAAACTCGACCCTGTGGCTTCCTTTATAGAGTCGGTCCATCTTCTGTTTGGCCTTCCTCTTTTCCCGCCGCCTTCATCTTTCTCTAGCTTTATCGTCTTTGTCCAGCTAGTCTTCCCTTCTCGTGATGTATGGGAGCCCGAGTTTCATTGCCATTGCAGCAGTCTAACGGGTGTGTGCACGTCATCCTTAAAGAAGTTTGAGTCAGAAATCCCTGTCGATCAGCTGCAAATCTACCAAGTGTGTCCCCAAATGACCTTTTGCCCACCCCAAGGCATTAAAGACAGCTTCATAAATCTACTCCCCCCTCATTTACTCACTCAAAACTTCAACCGCTCGATGGCAGTGTTGTCCTATAAAGAAATCTAGGGACCCAAGATTGGGAACCACTGCATCACAATATTTGTACCTGGTGAGACAAGAAACAGTGGCTGTTTTTAGTTGTTACACAACCCCCCCCCTTTAAAAAGTGTTCTGTACAAGGGGTGCTTCCTATTCCCATTTTATCCTCATTAACATCCCTCTAACTAGTTTGATCAACAACCGAAGCCAAAACAGCACCTTTCAGAATGGCTGTGTGGGTGTGTGTTTCTTTATTCCTTCCACCATGAGACTGTGCTGGAATCTGGCAGTCCGAAAGCAATCATCCTTCCAGAGACTGGAAGCAAAGCCAAAAGGGCACTACATTAACCCAGCTAATCTTCTGCTCTTTCTTAAACCAACCACGGATGGTTTTGCACTGATCCGAAAACTCTATTTTCTGCTATTGTCCTACACTTATAGATGTTGCTGCACTATTTGGAACTTATTATTTGCGGCTTAATAGGACTGCAATAGGGTTGCTTTCTTATATTTGAAATTGTTGGCCTCTTCTAATGCATAAGTACTGCTCCACCTTTAATGTTTTATTTTAGAGATGTAAGGGATTCCTACACTGAGTGGGGGGGGGGAATTTGGACTCGATGGCTTTAGAGCCCCCTTCCAACACCATGGTTGTGATCCTATGCTTTAAAAATAAAGCCTTTGAGTCTTATTGAAGGTGAATAAATAGATGAAACAAATACCAAGCAAAGCAAAGAGAGAGGGAGAGAGGTTTCTGGTACATATAAGACAGCTTTACTTCAGTGTAAGGGTTCATGCAATATAGACCACTTCCTCAGACGCATGCATTGCAATATCTAAGCCTGAGGTTTATATACATTGTGTACATGGTTGTTTGCCAAGGAATTGCATGAAATGGCAAACAGAAGAGGGCAATTGTATTATTAACACTGATAATGAACCTCTGACGTGTTTATTATACAATTGTGGCAATAGGCGGAGTGATTAGCTCATGCAAAACATCTACAATAGTTAGACTTTAGTTACTGAAGAACAGAAGCCACAACTTTCAGGGGAAAGCTGGTAGTGCAACGTTGAGGGTAGCCAGTTTTGCCAGATCTACAATTGTACTGACAACGAGGTTATTCATGCATGCGGTGTGCTTTGCTTAACACATTGAGGTGTGTGAATAGAGCCATCTTGGCAGTTTCCTCTCAAATCTCGCTTTGAAATTTATTTTTCTACCCTCACCGATTCCAGAGCAAGTTGGGGATTCTGCCGGGGATCAGAACGGGTTGACTGCAAGATCCTGTTTTCATCCCGAGGGCCCTTTGAACGGAACTGTCCAAAGCGTGGCAGCTTATTTGGGCAGGACGCCCGGGCGGTCAGGGAGCTCGCCGCTGGCCGGCTTGCTTTGGAGAGGGTCCAGTGACCTCGGACGCCTCCTTGACACACTTGTGGTCCTGTGGTGGCCAGGAACGACAAAGAGGCCAGAGAAATCCTCTAATTACTGGCGTTGGTCTGAGGCTGAAGTGAAAAGTATTGGGGAAGAGGCCAACACTCAACATCAGTGGGGCACGTCAGAAAGGTAATAGAGATGGAGGAGTCAACAAGGAGCTGAGAACTAATTTGGCTGCTCCACTCATTTAGGAAAGCTTTTTCACCTTTATATCTTGTTTTCCCTCTCTTCAAATCGCGTTCCCCTTCGTCCAGCTTTCCAATTTCCAGCAAGAATCAGTTAGCTGCGCCTTGAATGTTTAAAAACCAGGGCTAAATTGGAGAACCATACAGTGCTGTTCATCCCCACCGTGGCACAGGTGGACTGCTTCTGAACATGGCAGTTCTATTCACCAGGGGGTGGTCATAGCCATGGCCAGACTGGTTGGTTTTCAAGCATTTGGAAACACAGCTCAAGTCTTCTCTAAGTCAAGCAGCACTTTTGGGACATGAGAACATACAAAGGGTCTTCCTAGATCGGAGCAAACGTAACTGCACTTCTGTCTTGCACTCTCCACCCATGAACTTACAGAGGTGTACGGTCAGTGCAACTGGAAGTAACAGATGGCCATCCTGACCAGTAGCCACTGGTGGTCTCACTTCAATGAATGTTTCCAGTCCCCAGTGAAAGCTACCCAGTTGGGAGCCATCTCTACGTACTGTGACAGTGAGTTCCATAGTTTAACAATGTGCTGTTTCTTTTGCCCGCCCTAGATCTCCCACGGTCAGTGGGTGACTACAGGTTCTAGTATTATGAGAACAAAAGGAAACCTGCTCCCTGTCTCTGTTGTCTAATGTCCTGTACAGTTTATGTACAGTTCTATCTTGAGTCCCCTTTGGATTTTCAAAAGAGATTAGTACCACCATTTTTGGCTTATGAAACACAGATCACATCAGAAATTTTCCAAATGGCACCCCTCCTATTTTCCTTTGTACCAGTTTTTACTCTGGCTTCCTGAACCTTTTTGAGCCTGGCAAAACCCTAGATTTCTGAGAATGCTTTCAGAATCATAGAACAATGGAGTTGGAAGGGGCCTCTTAAGGCCATCCAGTCCAACCCCCTGCTCGAGGCAAGAATCCGAGTCAAAGCAGATCTGATGGAGTGTGGTCCCGTTTTCTCTAGAAAATTTTCTCCAGCGTTGGAACAGTCGCCACATTGGGTCCATTGTTGTACTGCTCGAACGGTTAAGACATTTTCCTGATATTCAGCCAAAGCCGGGTGGAATAATTCCACTAGGTGAACTAGTTAGCTCCTCGAAGACACCGGAGGTTGGTGCATTTTCGATCCGGCAGGGCTCCTGGTCCATCTCTAAAGTTGCAAGAAGAGAGAGGAAAAAGTCTAAGCCCAGTCTCCAGGTGCATTAAAGCTGTGTTCCTTTCTTTATCAGGCTTAGGGGGTTTCACAGAAGCCCTTTTGGAAGACAGAATGAATGGACCATTGTGTTGCAAAGACCCATCTATTTGAATTTCTGCTTATGATACAAGGATGGCAAAGTCAAGGAACCCCTCTTCAAGGGTGAGAGGTGAAAAACCTTAGAAAAAATCCTGGAACCTCTAGGACAGTGTTTTGGGGGTAGGCGTGGGGAGAGACATCCTTTACAGAGTTCATGGTCTGCAAGCAACTCTGCTAGAAGCTGGACAGTCATCTACTCGTGTCAGAAGTTGGGGACATCAACTCCTAACACGAAAATTCGACCGCTGGCACTGGAAGCACAATAATCTTTGCGGGAACTGGCCTCTGGTTCCTATTATTGAGGAGGACAGGCACAGATCTACAGCTGAGCCCTCGCTGTCGGTTCTCCAGTCCCTCAGAAAGCCCACGCTGGCGATTCCTTGAGAAAGGCTTTCAAGACAGCACTGGAACAATGAATCCCCAGGTCCCTCCAGAAAAGCCTTAAAAGGAAGTGGGACTTAAACATAGAATCGTCGTAGGGTTGGAAGGGACCTTAGAGGTCTTCTAGTCCAACCCCCTGCCCAAAGCAGGAGACCTCAGACCATCCTGGACCTTTTTACCCCGTCTTTCTACTTAAAGGACCCAAGGCAGCTTACAACAATTAAAAGACCATATTTAAAAGCTAAAAGCAGTTAAGCATACAAATATTTTAGAAGAATTAAACAAGTATTAAATTTTTAAAAAGTCAATGAGAGCAATACTAAAATTGCATTTAAAAGCAACAGAGCACCACAAATCATTTAAAAAAAACCCTCTCTCGGGCTGCAGTTACTTAAGTCCTTTTCACTTTTCAGTTATTTCCACTCCAGTTCCTTGACTGTTGAGTTTTAGTCAAAAGCCTTCAGCAAGTGATTTTGTCAAACAATTGTGTTTTTTTTTTAAAAAAAAAAAATCCAAGTATATGTTGTCTCCTACACTTTCCTCCAACCCAATGTCCTCCAGATGTTTTGGGGTGGACCTGCCCTCAGCCACAAACCAGTTGAGGGCACCTGGTCTACCAAATCACTGCTCTCCACAAGTTTACAACACTCTTCGAGAGCTTCAAAGAGATTGTCCTCATCTTAGAATGGCAGGGCTGGAAAGGACCCCTAAAGATCATCCAGTCCAGCCCCTTTCTGTCAAGGGGGCACAGGGAGGAATTGAACTCCCAGCCTCTGGCTCCACAGCCAGAGACTTCAACCCCTGAGTGATCCAGCACAATGCAGATTTTTTTTCCCCTTTTCTTTTCCGGAAGCCAAACTGATTCAGGATCAGCAAGGCTCATCGTTCTAGCTTTTTGACAATTCCAGATTTCTTCGGATTCACAGGCAACAATATTTAGTGGTCAGATGGCGTAACTCTTTTCCTCCCCTGCCTACAGACTGTTTTAATCTTTAAAAGGATGTGTTGGTAACCCTCTAGCCTTCTGATAAAAACTGTTGGCTTCAATTTTTTACTGAAAGTTCATCCACTTCACATGGTCCTCCTGGGCACATGTCCCTTCTTCCCCTGCACCAGATGTTTGTAAATTTGACCATTTCCCAACTGGACAGCAAGCAATTCAACTCATTGAAATTTCAACGACACCACAATAAAAATGCAAGCCCGTACATATTGACTCAGATGTTAAGTCTCACTGAACTGAACAGCACTTATTCCCAGGCAAATGACTTGCAGTTTTGCTGCTTTATCTGGTCTCTCTCAAGTCTTCGGCTGCTGTGCCACGAATATTTACCTGGGATGAAGAACTGTTCAGCTCAGAGTGTGATCACACAGGGAAACAGATTGCAATTGGGGGTTGCTTATGGAGCAGCAGTAGGGATGTGGTGGGGCTGTGGGTTAAACCGCAGAAGCCTCTGTGCTGCAAGGTCGGAAGACCCACCATCGTAAGATCGAATCCACGCAACGGAGGGAGCGCCCATCGCTCATCCCAGCTCTTGCCAACCTAGCTGTTCAAAAGCACGTAAAATGTGAGTTGATAAATAGGTACCACCATGGTGGGAAGGTCACAGCATTCCGTGTCTAGTCGCGCTGGCCACGTGACCACGGAAACTGTCTACGGACAAAACGCTGGCTCTACAGCTTGGAGATGGGGATGAGCACCGCGCCCTAGAGTCAGACACAGCTGGACTCAATGTCAAGGGGAACCTTTACCTTTACCTCTGGACCAGTCTGGTGGGATCTGTTCCCCAGCGATCACATGATGCGCAGGGGATGGCACTCTAGCCCAGCCTCAATCAGTGCCCAAGGCTGGACCCTTCCCAGGGTTTTCTAGATATAAAGGTATTCAGAAGTGGGTTCCCAGTCCCACAAGACTCTACATCCTGCCCCAGTGTAAGCAAAGCTGTCTCTCTAGAACACTCTTCCAGCCTTGAGTGAGGCTTCCCACACAGTCAGAGCCCTCTTCCATCTCTCCCATGCCTTCTGATTTCCGTTAACACTATCCTAAAAGGCAGATCAAGGACAGAGTTTGGGGAGAGAGTCTAGGTTTTGCCTGTGGAATTCCTGGGCTCTGTTCCTGGGGCTGACAAAGATGCCTTACTCCCTAGAGCAAGGGTGGGCAACTTGGGGGGCAAAGGGACCCATTCTGGAGCCCCGCCAACCGCCGTGGGCTGCACGGGGCCCAGAAATGGCCAGACGAGTCAAGGAGAAGGAACAAAACGGAAGTACCAGAACTTCTGGTTCTTAGTTTTCCAAGCTCCCTAAGAGAGCTTGGAAAGCCAGCCACTTCTTATTCCAAAATTAAAAATAGCTATTGTTGCTCACAAAAGCATGGGTAACCCCTTATTTTGTTCAGAGACCCGCACAAATTGTGTTGGGCAGCTATATGAGCCACCCTGCTCTACAGAGTCATTCATATGTTGTGAAGATGAGGCTGAGCTAGAGGGACCGACCTGATTCAAAGCATCGTCCTCTTGGGTACTTCATGAAGCTAGTCCATTTTTTTTAGATCCATGAGGGCTGGAATCTTATGGTGGTTGTGCATCATCAGGACGAATTAATGACATTTGAAGGCTCCTATCCTTAACAGCCCTGCTGAAGTCTTCCAAAATCAAGGCTGTGGCTTCCTTTACGGAGCTTCTCCATCTCATTTTCAGTCTTCCTCTTTTCCTGCTACCTCCCAGTTCTCTCTGGCCTCATTGTCTTTCCTTGAGAATCTGGAGTCTCATTTCAATTTTGTGTGTAGCTCAGGGGTCAAGCACATATAGCCACCTATATGTGGGGACGAGGGTGGCATATCAAGCAGGCAAGCAAGCAGGCAAGCAAGCAAGCAAGCAATTCACCTATAGACATTTTCCAAGGTTCATCGTCAGACGGTGAAGGCTACATCTGTCTACAGTCCTGAAAAGCCACTGCCAGCCTGTGTAGGTAATGCTAAAGTAAATGGACTTGACTCTTGTGGTACAAGGAAGCTCTCTTGTGATTTGCATCAGCCCTGAGGGCAATGGAAAGAAGCCGGGTCTCCTGTTCTTTTACAGAGGATTTTCACAGTGGTTCTTGGGGCAACAACTCTGCATGATCCTGTACATGGAAAATCTTCGAAATAACCTATAAAATGCAGACTCAGCAGTTGGCGGTTTATGGGGAGCTGGCGGGGTATGAGTTCACTTGAGCTCTGTCTCAGCTCCAGGAAAAGTTCTGGGGTTGTCTTTCTCTTATTCAAGTGATTTCTTTGCAGGGATTGATTTTTGCTAGAAAGGAAAATTCTGGGCCGTTTGTGAGGCAGGAAGGAGCGGCGGAAGGAGAAGAAACCGAAAATATTCTGAGTTGCATAAAGCACATTATTTTGCCTTGGGAAGGGAGGGCAAGGAAACAGGAAAAGCTCAGCAGCAAATGGATTCCAGATGCGCCTGGTCTTATCTGTTGGGCACCGCTTGGCTTGGAGGAGAGAAATGATAACTCTCTCACTTCCACGAATCGGCCCAGATAATCTCCATTTTGTTCTTATTTCTTTATCTGGCTTAATAACTTGCCTTACTCCCCAGAGTAATACTCAAGAGTGTCTCACAGGAGAACAAAAAGCAGGTCTAGATAAAGCGAGACAAAAAATATACTGCTAAAATTCAGTTGAATACATGGTATTAAAACACTATGAGGTTAAAACCCATTTTTAATCTCTTTTTTGTAAAATCAGGTCATGCTTTGGGGGGAAGAAACAGCACCAATTGATTTAAAATCTCTATCTCGGTAGAAGTTGCTTCCAAAGCCTTTCTGAAATGATATCCCTACATGCAAATATGGAGCCACAGCCACATAATTTTGCCCATTGGACTGGCTTTAAATTGACTACAAGCCTATGAACTAATTGGAGACATCTGCCACCTAGTGACTGAAGTTGGCAATGCAGATATCAAGGATGTGGATACATTTACATTAATGGAAAGCTGCTAATGTGTGTAAACAACCAGATAACTCCGAGCTGCAAACTCTTGCGGTTTTCTTCATGTGCATGCCAAATTTTAGGTGGGTAAGTTTTAATGCCTTAGTATTGTAGCTCATAAAATCATACGGTCATGAAGTTGGAAGGGGCCTATAAGGCCATGAAGTCCAACCCCTGCTCAGTGCAGGAATACAAATCAAAGCATATCTAAATTTCTCTTGAATGCCTCCAGTGTTGGAGCACTCAGCACCACCTGAGATAATTGGTTCCATTGTCATACTGCTCTAACAGTTAGGAAATTTTTCCTGATATTCAACTGAAATCTGGCTTCCTGTAACTCAAAGCCATTATTTCATGTTCTCTTATCAATAGACAGACACTGCTCTTCCAGAAAGCCATTGCTTTGTGATATTCTTTACCTCTTTCATTAGAACAGATGTTTACTTAGTGCACACAAGATTTCTTGGAAATGTTGGTAAATAGGCAGCTGACTCACCGCATGGTACTCTGAAAGGGAGCATGACATTTCTGGAAATTGTCTGGAGCTTAGGGCATTAATTTAAAATGAGGAAAAATAATAATTTCTCAGCAGCAACCAAGTTATCATTTGCAAAATGCTGTTAACACCTGATGCCCACACCTGCAGTTAAAATATTGGAGCTTTTATTGTATGAAGTGATATACAAATGAAAAAAATATGGCTATAACATTTAGACTCAACGTCCTTGGAGAAAGATGTTAGGCTTGCAATGGTCAGTGGCAAAAGACAACGAGGACACCCAAGAACACGTTGCTTGGGTGTAATCAAAGCAGACACTGCCCAAAA
Source organism: Pogona vitticeps (assembly GCF_051106095.1). Taxonomy (NCBI): domain Eukaryota; kingdom Metazoa; phylum Chordata; class Lepidosauria; order Squamata; family Agamidae; genus Pogona; species Pogona vitticeps. Next base: position 3,078,176 of record NC_135787.1, read on the forward strand.
TATAAAGCAGCTGAAAGACGCTGTTACAAGATCAGAAACCATGGAGAGATCTGGCTCCTGGAATCGCCAAGGGTCAGAGATGACTGAATGGATCGTTCCATTCGATTCCCTGATATTTGTGTACTGGATTATATGGGTTAATACATCGATTAAAGTTTATGCATGAAAATCTCCATGGCCGATCAGTAATATTTCTGGGGTTTTTGAGCTAGTATCTTTCTGTATGTATCCGGAAGGGTGGATTATTCTTGCTTTGAAGGTTGGCCCTCCAGTAGGACAAGGCGATGTTTGGCGGGGACCTCCCTCCTCCAGCTCATCTGTGGTGGAACCTAGAATTCTTGCTTTTTTGTTTGTTTGTTTGTTCTACAACTGGTTGCTTTGTCTCCCATCCCATCTCTGCAGCAAAAAAATGGCCTTTGCTAGCATTGCAAAACCTTCTGGAGAGGGTGCGGTGGCTGCCCAACCCCGCTGCCCTTTTCATCTGCCTTGGCCTTCCTTCTTGCAGAGAGGAGACCTCTTGTCTTCTGAAAGCCACCGCCGCCTCCTGCCCGGTGGGCTCGTCCCAAGAGCATACCCTGGGAGACTGAAGGAAGCAAAAGGTATCCATCAAGTCAAGGAAGGAAGCAGGGAGAGCCAAGGCTGCTTGGAAGTCAGAGACAGGGCGAGAGGTTCAATAGCCAGGGAGTCAGCCAGCAACATCCGGAAGTAGGAGATGGTTGCCCCCAACCAAGGATCCGTCTCAGCCTGAGGGAACCCTCCAGAGGTTAGCGGCTCACAGCTGGCCAGGTGCTAGAGGAGGCCCAAAGCAGGATTTGGCCTCCTGGGAGGAAAAGATTTTTCCCCAAGGAGACTCCCCTACTCATGAGGAAGACCCTTCCCTCAAGAAATCAATGAGAGCAGTGTGGTCCAAAATACAAAGGCCAAGAGCAGGTGGTACCTTTCTGGACTTTATATCTAAATCCTACAATATGTGAGCTTTTGTGGATCAAAGCCACTTTGTCAGGCTTGTACCCGTGTGGAAGAACTTAAAAGTTCATAGCAAGATGGATTTGGTTCCGTGTTTCGATCTAGGCTCGTGCGCTTGTCCTACACGTTGCTTGTGGGCTGAGAGGAAAACCTCCCCAACCCAGGAACGGAGCTGCCTTCCTTTGGTGGTTGATCCACGGGACCTAGAATTCCCTTCCCTGTGCTGGGTTCAGGATTCACACTTGAGCCCAGCAGGGCCGTGACACTCAAGAGATAGGCTGTTGCCGCCGCCCTTAGCAGCAAAATCGGTGTTCCTAGTCATGAGGAAGTTAAATCTCTTCGGCTTCGCAACTTCCACTCTAAGGGCGCTCCATCGGCTCAAACGCAACCTATGTGAACCACCTGAACATGCAAAAGGAAAACATCACACAAAAGCAGTCCATTATTACTAATTGTTACAGCTGCCGTTTGTGCTTGTTTGTCGTCATTGGCTTGGATGGTTTTTTTCCCCCCCTTGTTAAGGCAAATGAGTGATTGTTCTCCCTTGAGTTTCCCGGATTCTTCTATGGAATCCAGAACTCCAGGACGTGGTGTGTAGAGTCCGTTTTCAGCCACCCAAGAGGAGAGAAGGGGGGGGGTTGCGGTCATTGGCTCTTTGCCTGTAATTAATTGCACAAACTTGTTAACCCAACTGTCATCTGCTCCACCTCCTTCTGTGGAAAGGCAGCTGTTTCGTTTCTTTTCACTCCCTATCTGGCCTTAAGGCCCCCAAACCAGAGGGGAGGGAGAGAAGAAGAGGCAGAGGAAGGACGGTCCATCCTTGGAGGGCATAAGGCCATCCCCAGAGGAAGCATCTCTTGGGGGAAGCAAGGACTGCCTCCCCGCTCTGCCTCCATCAATGAAGGGCAAGGGGGACTCAAAGGCTGTGGAAGAGAGGAAGTTCAAACTACTCCGAGTTTTAGTCCAAACTTGAAAGAAGCGAACCGGCTGGTGTCGCTGTTTGGGGTCAGTGTTCAGGACCTTGGGTAGATCCAATGAGGCTTAGACTGAAATCTGGAGTGGACTCCCCGCCCCCATGGCCTTGGGGCTGGATCGCCAGCCTCCATTGCTGCCCAGCTGTTCCTTCTGTGGCAAGACTGTGGTGGCTGTTCTAGAGAGGCCTCCTTCGTTGCCCTCAGATGGGGTGGAACTCACAGTCCCGTTACCAATAAGTAAGATTCTGCTGCACGAGCCCTCGTGATCCGCAGCCTCTTTCTTGAGCTGCAAACTCGTGGAGACGACGTTGATCAATAAGCAGAGGAAGAAAACAGAACAAAAAATTAAAATTACAAGAAGACAAAGACCCAGGAAAGAAAGCCAATAGAACCGCTCATGTTTAGGAGGCCCCCAAGACTATTTTTCCGCTAGACTTTTAAAAGGCACCGCTTTTCCAGGATTGGCATCGTTAGAACGAATTAGAAAAGAGCTGAGGGCTTCCTTATTTTATTTTTTCCCCGGGTCACGGCTATTCCTGACAGTGCGGTACACACGTATGGAAATGGCATGGAATGTGGGAGGGAGGGAAGGCTGGTTAAAAAGGCGAGGGACCAGCAGCATCCCAGAAGGGGGGAGAGAGAGAGAGGAACGAGGAGAGGCTGGAAGAGAAGCTGTCCAGAGCTTTCCAGCAGTGCCTGTAGCTTGGCCCGGAGCACCACCCTCTCTCTGCAAAATGCTGGCTCTCTCGGTGGTGGCCCTCCTCGTCCTCTCCGGTGCCTCCTGGTGCCCTCTGGCAGAGGGGGCCCCTCGCACCGTCACCCCGAGCCTCCTGCAGAGAAAGCCTGGCATCCTTAAAGCAACAGCTACCAGCCCAGTGACAAGGACGGTGGCCACCACCGTGCCCCACTTGGCCCTCACCTCGCCGTCCCCCTCCAGGACCCCACGGGTCGGGGGCACTGCCAGTCCCAGGCCCACCTGGGCCCCTGCCAGCCTCAAGACCACCGCCGCCGCTCCCACACGGAGTGCCAAGAGGATGACACTCGCCACAGAGAGGCCGACGGACAAGACAGGTACACGGGAGCATCACCTTGCGGGGTGGGCCACACGTAGGGAAAGGGGTCCTGCTGAGGAGGGAGCTATCCTGGGTCCTTTTCACGCACTGAGATTTGCTCACTGGAGAGTCCGTTTGCACACAAAAAATAGGGCACCAAGCAAAACTTTGCTGCCCGTCGTCGTTGGTCTGTGCAAGAATTTCAGGACGCAAATCTTTGCAAAGTCTGCTGGGCAGCAAGCCAAGATGATTTTAAGAGGCGAGGTGGCCTCTTCGGAGAGCTGCCAAACCGGCCTTCTCTTTACTTTTTTTCCAAAGTGGGAATGGGGGAGGGCAGTGTTGGAAAAACGGCTCAAAAATCCCTTGGATTTGCCAAGAACAATCCTGTCTCCCCAAAGCTCTTTCTGGGGAGGAGAATGTCACTTGCGAATAGCCGCTCGGGTGTCGGACAGATTAGCTGGGCACCTGGTGCCTGCCCTGGCATTCCTTGTCGGGCATGTGGGAGTTCCCACTCAGACACATGAACCCAGGAGGCCAGAAGGAAGTCATCCGGCCATTCACACGGCGGTTCCCTTTCTTGAGTAAACTCTCTTGTTTCTCTTGACTGCTCATCCCTGTGTCGGAACCAGGGGTCAATGGGGCTGGTCAGGGTGAGCGAGTTTCCCTCCAGTCAGCGGCAAGCAACATGGGGTGGTTCTTAAGTGCCATCAAGTCACAACTGACTTATAGCAGCCCCAGAAGGTATTTCCTTCCTTCCTTCCTTCCTTCCTTCCTTCCTTCCTTCCTTCCTTCCTTCCTTCCTTCCTTCCTTCCTTCCTTCCTTCCTTCCTTCCTTCCTTCCTTCCTTCCTTCCTTCCTTCCTTCTATCCATCATCAGCTACTTCCTTCCTTCCTTCTATCCATCATCAGCTACTTCCTTCCTTCCTTCTATCCATCATCAGCTACTTCCTTCCTTCCTTCTATCCATCATCAGCTACTTCCTTCCTTCCTTCTATCCATCATCAGATACTTCCTTCCTTCCTTCTATCCATCATGTTACTTCTTTCCTTCCTTCTATCCATCATCAGATACTTCCTTCATTCCTTCCCTCCCTCTCTCCTTCCTTCCTTCCTTCCTTCCTTCCTTCCTTCCTTCCTTCCTTCCTCCCTCCCTCCCTCCCTCCCTCCCTTCCAATAACATTTCTGCTTCTTGCCACCTTGCATGTTGTAAATTCTGCAGGGCCGTACGTACTATGCCACACGATGCTTCAGGGGTCCTGCTTGGTGACGCGCAGAGCATCACAGGGAGTTGCGCCCTCTGAGTGTCGCTTGAGTGTTGCCGAGGGTTCTGTGGGCTGATTGCTAAGGGAGCGGGCTGCTCGACGTGAGAACACCTTGCACATTCAGGTTTCTGCCTTGGGCTTCTCTGGCACATTTAGCACATGGTGCTTTGTCATGCAAGAAACTTAGATTGTGCCCCTGCGCTTGGCCGTTTGCTCACCGTGCGCTTGGCACCCGTGCCCAAGCTCTTCCACAGACACTTTGCACTCTGTGCTCCTTAACAATGTTATCCATGTCATCACACTATGCCCTGCAAGCATGTTGTGGTCCTCAGCAGCAGGCTGTTGGTCGTGTGTGAGGCTGATTAGCAGTTCTGCCTGCACCTTTTTACATTTTTGTCCTATTACAGTGGTCCTCAACGTTGGGCCTCCAGATGTTATTGAACTACAACTCCCAGAAGCCTTTGCCACCACCTCTGCTGGCCAGGATTTCTGGGAGTTGAAGTCCAAGAACATCTGGAGGCCCAATTTTGGGGATCACTGCTATACGAGGACCACACCGGGAGTTCAGTTCAATCAAACGTTATGCATTGCATGGTCTCTCCCTCCCTCTAGTGGCCAGTTCTTGTAAGCATACTCTGGAAATACCTATACCTGTAAATACATATTTCTGGGAGGCTTTATTTATTATTTTCAGGCATCAGGCAAAGAAATCCTTGGATACCGACCCCGCGGATGGGGTGGTCCCATTGTATAGGAGCCATGCTGTGGCCCATTTGGGCAGAAGGCTTTCTTTTCCTCGGTGGCAGAATGCTGCAACTTTTATTGTATGCAAACGATGCCAATCATCCTGCTGGTTTTGCACCCTTTGCATGCACGTAGTCCTGCTCCTCCCTTCTTCCCTGGCCTTCTCATCCAGTTCCAGCTGTTTCCTCCTATGTCCCCTTTTGGTTACCATGCGCTCGGATCGTACAGGGCTTGAGAAGTGCAGGGGAATGTGTTTCCCCCTCCAGGTGTCCATCTAAGTCTTCTCCCTCCTACATTTTATGGCTTGCTTTCGCTCCACCTGCTGAAGAGGGGTGCACCATCACGAAAAACCTGTGGCCCACTCTTTCCGGCTCCCAGGCTGCCCCCGGTGTCTCCTGATTCAAACCGCTTTGCTGGGCGCTTCATTTCCCTGCTCTGGCCAGCAGGGTTGAAGGAAAGCCACCCGGGCGGATGGCGTCATGCCAGGCCAAGCTGGCACCAAGCGAGCCCTGAGAGGCTGTGCACATGTGCATCCTCTTCCCGCATCATGTTCTTGGGCTGGGAGTCCATTTCAGGGAGGCAGGAAGGAACCGGGAGGGGAAGAAAGCAGACCCTGTTCGTTTGTGAGCACGGCAAGGCAAAAACTGGAAAAGTTTATTTTGTTGGACTACAAGACCCAGAATCCCCCAGCCAGCTGAGTCAGTACAGAAGGGCTTGTCAACCTCCAGCAAGACATTTCAGCACAAACCTTAGCACAGAACACCCGGGTTGGGGGTTGGGGGGCTTTGTGTCTTTATGCGTGGTTTTGTAGTTTTGTTTTATGTGCTGTTGCACACCATTCAGGAGACATACATGCACACCTCACCACCTGTTATAAGACTTACGCAAGTCACACATTCACTTAAGACAGGCTCCTTTCTCTAAGGCGCTGGGTTCCCGAAGGCCGCTGGATCTGTCCACACTGAAGGGCTTCCTCCATCAACCATCAGGGATGGACGTCAGAATTCCGGTGTTTTTGGGGGGCCAGTCTGGGGGCCCTCGTATGGCTTGCCCATTAGGTGATGCCTCCCAGTTCCTCAATCCACCCAGAGTGATTTAAATTAGAGATGTGCAGGCTTGCGTTTTTGGACTACGACGTCCAGAATTCCCCAAGAAGGACCGTTGTCTACGGAGCATGGGGAAGTGGGCATCTGGGACCCCAAATCTGAACTCTAGCGGCCCGGGGAATTCTGAGACTTGCAGTTCAAAAAAATGACAAATCTGAATTCATCTGTTTAAGCAGCCGCAGGACTCGGCCGCTCTTCAGCCAAGCAGCTTCTAAGCTTGATGATGTAGGGAGAGGCCATCGCTCTGCAGGAGAGCGATGCTCTGGATCCAGAAGGTCCCAAGTTCAGTGCGCAGAATCTGGGACGAGAAAATGCAGACGGCAGGCAAAGGGAGAGCCTTTTGTTGCCAGTTAGAATATTATTATGGATGGCATTTGTTGAAATAATGTATAGAATAGATTTCATGGCAGAAGACAACAACGTGGTTTACAAAAAGACCATAAAAGCTCCTGACCATAAAAAGACCGTTTAGTTATTTTCTTAAAATATTTCCCTCCCGCCTTTCTCCCCAAAAGGACCCGAGGACACTTCTTAAGCCAAACATCTTCCCCACAAAGTACAAAACTGCGCCAGCTTCAGAGATTCACCAAAGCTCTTCGCCAGGCCAGCTATTCGGGGCGAGGAGAGGCAAAGGGGGAAAAAAAGGTAGAAAAGCAAAATAAACCTTCCCAGCAGATCCCATGAGCTTTTTCAAAAAAGAAACATCTGCAAAACATCTGTTCTGGAGTCGGTCCTGTGACCATCTCCAGCCCAAATGTCACGGGGGGGGGGGTCTTGGCAGGAAACCCCAGGGATTGATGCCTTCCAGAAGCTGCATCTCTGCCACCTTTGGCACAAATCTCGAGGGGCGCCGGGGAGCCAACGTGCAAAAAAGAAAAAAGTAACTTTCCCCATGGTTCTGATCCTGCTGGTCCCTTTGTGCAAATCCTGCCGAGCACAGGCCTCTGGCCCCAACCCAGAGAAAGAATAGGGATGATGACCCCCGCGAGCATTTGGTTTTCCCCCCTTTCTTCCAGCTGTGAAAAAAACTGACCGGGTCAAAGTTGTCAAGAAAAAAGTACTAAAGAAGAAGAAGAAGAAGACGGCCAAGCTTTCCATCCAGGAAAAAGCAGCCAAACAAGCCTCAGGTAAGGTCCGGGACTCCTTGCCCTCGGTCCCCCCCCGCCCCTCCCTTCCAGGATCTTTGGGTGCAGAGTTGGTGATCCCAAGAATGGGGGAGCTTCCTCTTGCTGAGCTGTGTCTCCTTGCCGCTTTCCCTAAGGGGCCCTCGCAATGTTTGGGAATACACCTCCCATCGTCCCCAGACAACATCTCTGGAGGGCCACAAGGGGGAGAAGGAGGCAGCCGGGCCGGTGGCAGGAGTGTTAAGACCCCTGCAGAGCCCTGAGCTCTGGAACAAGGGAGAAAGAACAAGTTGGCTTTCGGTTGTCAAGGTTGGAAAACATGCATCAAATACTTTGACTCTGGAAGGCTCCTGTGTAACTACAGTACACTAAGTGCAGCAGCGTCCTTGGAGGTCTTTGTGTGAGTGTCGAGGGCGACCGTGAACACAGAGGAGAGAGAGAGCTGGGAGGAGTGTTTGCATTCATGAGGTTACGGCTGAACTCTGCCATGTGTAATACTGACAGTGACATTATTGTAAACATAATCCCACATTTCCTCCAATGAGTTCAAGAATACGTCCACGTCTTCTACCTTTGGTACATTGCCACCACAACAGGTAAGCCAGTTTGGGAATGACAGACGGTCCCAGGCTCGTTCAGGGACTTCAACCTAGGCTGAGGGGAGACCTGAACCCAGAACTCAACACTTCTCAGTCCGACACTCAAACCACTGTACCACCCTGTCCCTCTGGTTCATCGGTGCTCTTTGGGATCTTCCATGGCCCATTTCAAGGGTGCAAAATGGCAGCTCGTTCCCACCAAAATGAACAGGCAGGCAATTCAGCATCACCAGAATTGCATGTTTGTATCCAAAATTCAGCTGGCTGGCTGGAGCTGGCAAACATCAGCCAGCAGGAGCTCTAACCAGTAGGCCATGTTGGCCCTCATAACAATTCTAGTAGGGCCCCCTTAGTCGCGGGCTCAGTATCTGCTGATTCATTTACCCTCCTTGTGAAAATATTAAAATAAAAAAAACCCAAAATAGGTATTTCCAACCACGAAGTTACCCAAAGTGGCCACTAGAGAGAGCCAGAGGCCACACTAGGGATAGTGTTGACTATTATAATAGCTTTTTGTCATCATCTGCATTTTTCAGCATCTGTAGGGGAAGGGGGCTTGGAACCGACCCCCCATGGATACAGGGGTCTCCTGTACCGTCGGTGTTGTTGTTCCCATTATCATTATGACACTGAGCCCAGTGGCTCACATCTTCCACTTCCAGGAGGCAAAACAACCCTCTTCCACCATCTAACTTGACATGTTTATTTATTTAAAATATTTAGACTCCCATCTTTCTCCTCAAGAGGCCCCAAAGTGGCTTACAGTATTAAAATCAAAATATGAAAAAAAAAACTGGGGAGAATTAAATTGTTACAATATTCAGAAAGAAATAAACAGAGAATCAAATGAAAAATGGGTGGGTCGATATTTTGGCCCTGATTTTTAGCTTTTTACATAAAGGGAAGCCTTTGGCCTTCCAAACCTCCAGAAGGCAGTTTGGGCTTCATGTGGGTTATTCTTGGAAAGCCAGATCTGTTGTTTTTCCCTGGGCTTTTGAGGCTTAATGGGGCATGGAGAGTTTTGTGTTTGGCTGTTGCCAAACGAAATGTGGGAGGACGGCCCCTTCCAGCTCCTTGGCACAGGCGGGCGAAAAAGGGGCACCAATCAAGCTTGTAAGCTGGAAAGGGGGAACTGTTCCTCCTGAGCAAGAAGCAGAGAGAAAGGAACCGTTCGCATGAACGAAATCCTGCCGTGTAAAGCAGGAGGCGGGGTGGGAATTCTCAGCACCTTTACATTGTGAAATAGTGCCCCTGGATTTAAAAAAAATAGTTTGAAGGTGGTCCATTTAACTGGCCCATTGATAATGGCACATTTATGGGAAGTGGGTTGGTGCAGATAGCAAACGTCACAGCACTGAGCACAGAGCATGCATAGAGGTTCATCCATTTGTGAATGGGGCCGGGGACCATTGAGGACAGTGGTTCTCCACCTGTTGGCACTGCAACTCCCAGGAGCCTTCACCACGAGCCGCGCCGGCCAGGATTTCTGGGAGTTGAAGTCCAAGAACATCTGGGCGACCCACAGTTTGGGAGCCACCACTTCAGGAGGTGAAACGACGCTGCCCGTCTGCCACGTTTGCACCAAAGAGCAGACATCCCATATAACCGCAAGCGCGTATCTCCATTTCACAAGGACTAAGTCTGTACAAATTGCTCGGTCCGGCTCCCTCCCTCTCTATTTTCCTTGGATTTCCAGATCCAGGCTCTGGTGCTGTTGCCGATCCTCGGTTCCCCTTTCCAGTCCGTGTTAGGAACCATCTGTGCAAAATAAGGACGGCTGACCTTTTAAACGGGTCCTCTGCCTTTCTAAGTGGCACGTTCAAGCTTTACAGTGAATTTTTTTCCTGGAACCGGATCGCCGAGCCAGGCAAAGCTTGGCACTATAGATCTCACAGCTTTTAAAGGCGCAGGAGCCTGGACAGACAGGCATGCACGAAGCTGGCTGTTTGAATCCCCTAAAACTGCTTATTCAGCATAATTCCTCTAGTGCCTGTTGGGAAAGGGTTAGGGGCCCAACAAGGGACATCTCCTGCCAGGTCCCTCCCAAACAATGCGGTCACATTTCTTCTTCCTTCGCTCCCTGGGATTCTCTCCTTCCGATCCACTGACTCATCCTAGAGCCATGTGAGAAACCGTTGTGTGGTTTTCGTTGCAGTTGTGAATTTCTGGTTCAGAGTCTTTTCACTGCATATTTGTGAATTTCGTTGTATGGTATACTGTGTATATACTTACAATGACAATAAATTATATTATTATTATTATATTAGAGAAGGACAGAGACTCACAGAGGAGAGTAGCTTCGAGTTCCCCAGAGAGTCCACCCCTTTCTCATTTCCTGGCACTTTACAGTCTCAGTAACTCACTCTGAGACGTTGGCAGGAGAACGAAGATAACGTTCCATTACAGTTGTGGCGAGGACCACAGCAAACTAAGCAACAAACGGACTCTGCTTCCAACAGACTAGAGAGAGGGAAACGAAGCACTCGGCAGAGAGGCGGGGCTGTCTTTGAATTCAAAATCAGCAAGGGACAATTGGTTAGTGCAGAACAGATTGACAGTCAGCCCAGCCCGGAAAGGGACCCTCCCAGCCAGACAAACTACAGGCAGCCTGCAAGATTGTAAAAACTCTAGCACTTTTCATTTCCTGATACCATACAACTGAATGAACAGGCAGCCGGGGAGAGGGGGCTCCTTCTCTCCAGTGGATCTCCTTCACGTGGGCTAGGCACTTGACTTTCTCTTCCTCCGCCTGTTGAGACATGCTATCCTCCATGGGTGGGAAACACAGAGGCCCCATCGCCACATCACAGGCTGATCTCCCCTGGACCTCAGACGGATTCCGGAATTTGCGCGCAAGGGCTCGGTTCTGGTTTATGCAAGACAGCTTTCCGTGCCTTTCCTAGGCAGCCTGCTTAGGTGAAGAGGAACAGGGAGAGGAAAGGGGTGGCGGAAGAGAAAGAGCGAAAGAGGACAAGGGGGTGGCACGCACAGAGAGAGGAGGGGGGAAGGAGAAGGGGTTTAATTGCTTACCTTGGGACATGGCTTCCTCCCCAGCTAGCTTTTTTCCACCTGGGCTAACATTACCCTGACAGATTACTTCCAAGGAAATGTGGCTCTCTACATCCAAAGCAAAATGATACACTGCCCTGCACTACAACACTTTGTTGCAGGCCACACATGCATTTTTAAGAATTTAATCAATTTGTCTTCATCTAAATTAACTAGACCTTGGTCCATGGATAATGGCACATTTATTGGAAATGGGTTGGTGCAGACTTCACAACACTGAGGACTAGCAGCATGCACAGAGCATGTGCAGTCTTCCAAATTCAGATCCACTCCCTGCCCCCTTGGTAGCGTTCTTTAAAAGGGAATAGGAAAGGAAATTCTGCTGCCGGCTGCTTCTTCTTTAGTTCTAGCCCTAATAAATAAATGGAGGGTTTTCTGAATTGTTATTTTGCCCTTTTGGTTTAAAGCCGCAAGGTTGCCAACTTTTTCATGCGCAAAGGTGCCTGTGCCTTTCAACACAGTGGAATGCCCAGAGACTTTCCAGGCACAAAGGGGGAACTGAGGCAGAAAGCTTTGTTGTAAGCAATGTTCCAGCACCTCCTCGGACTTTGGCAAGCTTCCAAGCCCTGCCAGGAGGCGACTTTGCCAGACAGAATCAGAAGAGCACCAGAACCATTCAATCTTGTGATCACCGGGATCTGAGCCAGCAAAGATTCCTTGCAGCCCAGCTGAAACCAAAAGAATGTGTCACGATGTTTACGAAAGCTGAGCTAGCGGTGGCCTGCTTTGCAAATTTGTTGAGACAAACGAATGCACAAAAAGGTGTTTTTTTTAACGACTAAAGATTTGAGGACAGACTGTAAATATAGGCAGATGTTCACTTCCCCGTGTAGGCAGGAAGGGTATAAGAACTCAAGGGGGTATCCAAGCTTGGGAACAAATGGGGCCCTCTAGATGTTGCTGGACTACAACTCCCATAAGCCCCAGCCAGCATAAGGAATAATGGGAACGATGATCCAGCAACATCTGGAGGGTCACCATCCCTGTTCCTAGCCCTCTGTAAAAAGACAGAACTCGGGGGGGGGGGCAACAACATCAAACCCACACGTGCTCCTTTTTAAACGAAGCAGGATCATCCGAGGGGGAAAGGCAGGAAGTGTCGTGTGTGTGTGTGTGTGGAGGCTGCATCTGGGTCCCCCCCCTCTTCTCACCCTCTGCCTTCTTCCAACCCAGAATGCCCCCCACTGGGACTGGAATCCTTGCGGGTCCGGGACTCTCAGCTTCGAGCGTCCAGCATGAAGCGCTACGGCCTCGGGCCCCACCGTGGACGCCTCAACATACAGGTGATGCTCGTTGGCCGGCCGAGGGAGTCAACATGGGGGGGGGAGATGCCTCTGATGGTGGCAAGCAGTGGGCTTCGGGGCGAATTCCTCTTGGGGAATTCCAGCCTTGGGGGCTTCTGTAACCATGTTTATGGTTCTTCCTCCTGCTCTATTGCTGAAGGGCCATCCTGAAACAAGGGCGTCTTCTGCTCTTACTTTATCATGAAGGCCCAGGGGGACACGCCCTTGCTCACTAGCAAAAATAAAAATAAAAATGCTGCATTCACCTGCCGCACTCTTCCAGAATAAACACCAAATACTGACCCAAACGGTCTTGCCTGCGGAGGAGATTTTCAGCAAATCTTTGGTTACGTCCCACTGATTCAAAGGGCCTGCTCTTCATTGCAATTCACTGCACTAAGCAACAGGATTTCAGCCCAAGGTTAAAGGATTCAATTGGAGCTTGGAAATTGATAGTTCTCAAACGACAGCTCCCCGAATCCCCAGGCAGCAGTCGGGATTCTGGGAACTGTAGTCCCAAAAAGGAAAGGCTGCTGATTCAAGCCGCTGTCAGGCTGGTCCTGACAACTCTCCTGATGTCAAAATCCTCCTCCTTTCGCTCAAAGCATTGACCCTCGTGTCCTTGTGCCTTCCACTAACTTGCTCCCTTCTTCTCCAGTCCGGCATCCACGACGGGGATTTCTACGACGGTGGCTGGTGCGCCGGGCACGAAGACAAAAACCAGTGGCTAGAGTTCGATGCCAAGCAGCTGACACGTTTCACCGGGGTCATCACCCAGGGCTTGAACTCCATCTGGACGTAAGTGCCAGAGAAACGCTGGGAAAAAGACAGTAAGGCTGCATAATGTATTTCATGTCCCTTAAAAATGTTGTCCCTTTAGGCAAGCAAACCTTTCAGCGCTGCATGCCTGAAATATTCGTCTTGCAAAGAAACAAAAGCTAGTGAATTTACAAACTACTAAGACAAGCCCAGTATTGGAAGGAGCCCAACCTTTTCTTCTAGATACAGAATCAGCATCTTGTCTCATGAGGTCCTGAAGCTACCCAAACAGGACAGTTCTGCTTCGAGGGGTTTCCTCCCCATAGTCTGATTCTTGTTTAAATCTGCATACATTTTGCTTATTCTGTGTCACTGCTCCTATTTTGTCCTCTCTGTGTAACACAGAGGTCCGTACTGTTAGGCAAGGTGACCGGGTAGCTTCAGGCGGCCGGTGCTGAGTGGCAGCCTCTAGAACAGCAGTTCCCGACCTGGGCTCCCCAGATGTTCTTGGACTAGAACTCCCAGAAGCGTTCACCACCAGCTGTGCTGGCCAGAATTTCCAGGAGTTGTAGTCCAAGAACATCTGGGGGAGCCAAGGTTGGGAACAACGGCTCCAGATATGAGAGAATTGTGTACAAAGCGGCTCATCCTGCACCCCTAAGATGGGATGCGAGATATTTTCCAGGTTTCCATACAGGATGGTCGGGGGTTCTATCATTCTTTGTCCCCAGGGCCACTAAATGTCCTGGTTTAGCCTCAGTACAGTGAGTACAAGAAGCGTTCTCTTATCCCAGATTCTTCAATTCAGTTTCCCACCCATCTCCTGGCTTGCGAAATGTCCCCAGATGTTGCTCGCTCGCTGATTTTCGCAGCTACAAGGACAAAAATCTTATCTGGGAAAAAAATCTTCTGGTTTTTAGTTCTGTTCTCTGGGTTGTTTCTGTGCTGGACGAAGCGAAGTCATTAAGAAACACCCCTTGACACCATTTCTCTCTCATGCACTGTATTCCTTTCCCCTGGTCCGATTCACGTCACCTTTGGCGCAGACATGATTCCCTTGCTTCTGTGCTTTTTCCCCACGTTTCGCGCTTCTTTTCTTCCATCAGGTACGACTGGGTGACCTCGTATAAAATCCAGTTCAGCAACGACACCCACCAATGGCAGCCTTGCATGAATGGGAGCCAGGAGGCGGTGAGTCAGGGGTGGGCAAGCGGGGGGGGGGGGGTTGGTCTTGTGTGGCATCCTGGGCCGGCCCTGATGGGACAGACAAGCATGTCTGAGCTGGCATAGTGAGCTGGGGAAGAGGGCAGTGCCAGGAAAGCTGCCTGGGAAAGCCACGTGTAATAGGTACGATATAGTGAGGTCATGAAAGAACCGAAAATTATCAGCTCTGCAATTTATGACTTTTTGGATGGGGAGAGGCATTGGTGTGATTTTTCTCCCTTGTTTACCAAAAGAATTTCATTAACTTTGGATACCATCCGGGCCAAGCCTTCACATGAAATGAAGCCGACCAGCGGCCTCAAGCAACCCACATTTTGGGATCTTTGGAAACTTAAACCACTGAGCTATCCAATAGCTATTATTCATTCATTCAGGGTAGCTCACTGTCCGTGATGCAGCCTCTACAAGGATGAAGCCCATAGTTATTCCCAGCTAGAGCAGATCTTTTAAATCCATGGGACGTAATTTTAAGTGTTTGGTGGGAAGTCCCATTGATTCAGCAGGTCAATTCTAGCTGCAACTGTTTCCTGCCCTTAGGACAAATGTTTAGGGAATAGGTACCGACACTTGTACACTTCAGATGTCTGCTAGAATATAGCCTGACCAAATAGCTGGTGAGGGAGGAATCCCTCCCCCGCCCCCGACACACACACAAAGGTTTGTGCCAAGAGAAATATTTTTAATTGGCATCCAAATACTAAAAGTTTATAGACAATTGATTTATAACGGAAAGGTACAGTATCTGGAACATACAAGAGTTGATTGCAGGCCAGAAGAGATGCAAGCTTTAATTCATGGAGACCGTGGAGCAATCATCTAAACCAGTGGTTCTTAACCTTTGTTACTCAGGTGTTTTTGAACTTCAACTCCCAGAAAGCCCAGCCAGCAGAGCTGATGGTGAAGGCTTCTGGGAGTTGCAGTCCAAAAACATCTGAGTAACAAAGGTTAAGAACCAGTGATCTAAACCCTCAGTGCTGGAGTTCCTAAGCTTGGGTAACCCAGATGTTCCTGGACTAAAACTCCCCAAACCCTTCCCCACCAGCTGTGCTGGCCAGGATTTTGAGGAGTGGTAGCCCAAGAACATCTGGGGGAGCCAAGGCTGCTTCGTGGACGAACTGGCTAAGGATGTGATTTTGTTTGTTCGTTTTAAAATATATATTCAGCTTCTTGCCTGTTGGGTAATATCCGCATTTAAAAATATTTATATGAAAGTAGACTCTCTCCCCCTAATTACAGTATCCTTGGAAGCTGCTCAGGCATTTCTTTGGCAATTGTAAGGGGCAGAAACTTTTAAAACAATTCCGTTGCGATGGAGGTTGAAAGGCTTACAATCCTCCCTTCTGTCCACCTTCCAGTAGACACCCTGAGGCTGGCGCCTTTCCATAGTCCAAAAAGTGCCCTGTGGTTGGCATCCTGAAGAGTTACCTGCCTTCTTTTGGTGCCCTTTTAATACCCCATCCCTGGAGATTGTTCCTCCCTTCATTCGAGAAATGAAGCGCGGTCAAACGGAGCTGGACCTTTGGTACCAGCGGGGCAGGAGATTTAGAGCCATCCGGCGGTGCCAAGCCAAGCAAAAGGAAATCAATGGCTTCTCTGCCCGCCTGCCAAGAGAAACGAGGTGCCCCACCGCCTCTTAGGTTCTGTGCTCTCTCTCTCTCTTTTTCCTCCTGAATCAGCGGCCGAGCGTGAACAAGGACATCTTTAAAAGCCCAGGCAGAATTTGGGAAGCAAATGTTCTTATAAGGGTCCCTTGATTCCCGCAGTGGCTCAAAGCACCAGAGCTTTCGTGTTCCAGAGTTTAGAAAAGTTACTTGTTTGAACTCTTAGAATCTCGCAGCCTTCACAGCTGATGGGCAGAAAGCCTTTGGCACAGAGGTCATCATGCCTTCCTTGGCCAACCGAGAAGGTACTCGCAAGGGTGCAGAGGCCCAGAAAAAGGCACAAGGTTTGGAGAACCCGGTTTATTTATCAGACAAGATGCAGAGCTCTATAGAGGGCAAGGATATTGGGGCACTGATCCAAAGTACTTAAATAGAGAGGGTGCAAAAATGCGCCACTGGGAGGTTGCCCATCTACCCGTTGGTATCTGCTGGTAGAAGGGGGCTTGTGCTGAACAGTTGCAGCCACGTCTCGCGAGAGAGAAGGAAACACAAAACGCACAGCTGGACGGCTCAGCCAGGAACCAACCCGGCCGTCTTCCCAGGCTCAAACTTTGTTCTTCTTCTCCATGTCTCCATCCTCTCCCCACAGCTCACATAAACCAAGCGTAACTGAAGTTCCAAGCACCCAAATTGGTGGGGACAGATGGGGTGCGATGTTAGAAGGACGTGGGTGGATGGGCAAATCGGGAACGGGGAACCGGCTGGGGTCCACGTGCTCTGCTTGTTGTCTTTGGACCCAGTGATGGGAGGATTTTGCAAACAGGTGGGACTGGTCAGCTGTTTGGACCTTTAGATTATTTAGGCTTTTAGAGGTGGGGTTTTCATACATGGGGGGGGAGTTTATGCTGCCAGCGCCCAGGCATCAATCCAACAAAACCGATCCTGCTCCATCATTTGGCTCCACCAGCTTTCTTTATCAAGAAGGCTGAGCAATGTTATGGCTTGTTTTATAACACTCAATAATAGAGTGTTTATTTCGTGAACCCTCCTTGCCTCTAGATTTTGGCGCCCTTTAAATTTTGGTGCCCTGGAGCAAAGCTTCCGTTGCTCTGCCCTAGTTCTGTCCAACTCCGTTAAGTAAGGGCTTGGTTTAGCATGAAAGAGTTTAAGATCCTGGTGCTTTAGCCGGAGAGTGTCTGGTTAGTCAGGGTGCCTCAGAACAGGAGGGGTATTTCCTGCTAGGCTTTAGTGGCCTGAAACAAGGAACCGAGAGTGATGCTCGAAGCTCTGGAGGAAACTGTTTTGCTTGGGAACCCACACTTAGAAAGCCAGCCTGGGATCTGCCAGGTCCCCAGGCCAGCTCTCCAGCCACGGCACCACAGAGGCCAGGAGTGGGCAATTAATTTCTATGGGAGGGGGGGCACATGAAAAATCTGAACTGTGTTCGGGGGCCGAACCAACTTTACTTAAAAATAAAATGAAATGGTGATGTTCTGATTGTTTTTATTTTGAACTTGTTAATCTTCACAAATACTAAAGAGTTTTTTTGCGATATGTTAAAGATAAGCAACTGATCAACTTTAGACAAAAAGCTATGAATGGTTTTGATGTTCAAAACTGTCCGCGGGCCGGACAGGAGCGGCTCGTGGGCCGTATGTGGCCCCTGGGCTGCACTTTGCCCAGGTCTGACATCGGCAGTCACTGCATCAAACTGCTTTTTCGTTCAGCAGTTTGCATCACGGAGATCCCCCCCCCTTTCTTTATCTCTCTTTCCCCCTCGTTCTAGATATTCCAGGGAAACAAGGACCCGGAGACGCCGGTCCTCGGAGTGCTGCCTGTCCCAGTCGTGGCTCGTTACCTCCGCATCAATCCTCAAAGCTGGTTCGAGAATGGGACGATCTGCCTGCGGATGGAGGTCCTGGGCTGTGTGCTGCCAGGTGGGGACCCCCCCCCCCCCGCACTTGAGCCAGGAGGGTGAGGCTGGCTCCAGGCTGGGGATGAGGACCATAGAGCAACCCCCCCCTCTCAAATGGGTCTGCCCCATCCTTATCCTGTTCCTCCTTCTCTGGCTCTGGAGGCTGTCCCTTCCCTTATCGTCACTTCTTTTGGGCCTGACTCGCCCAGCCGACAGAGTGGAGTGCTGATTGCAGACTGCGTGCACCTCTGGCTCTGTACTCCGAAGCCTTACCTTCTCCAGAATAACGCCTCCAGAAGAGGCTTGGGGGGGGGGTGTAATCCGAAAACAAGATGGGTAGCCTCCTGTTTCACAACTCTGCCTGCACGAGAGAAATGAGGAAGAAACCGGCAAGTTGCTTCCCTTTTTTTCAGTTTTGGGGTGTGCACAACTTTGTCCCATTGCACGCAAGTCATGCCTGCCCAAAATTTGAAAACAGGAGTCTTCAATCAGCAACCACTTGCTGCTACTGCTGAAGTCATGCTTATTGCCCAGACAGAACTGCCTGACAGGATACTGGCTGACGTGTTTCCAGAGAAGACCCAAATGCACAACCCCCCCCCCCCCCAGAAAACCCCAAAACAAACACACACACACACACATTTAAAAGATGTATCAAGAAGGGCTGATCTAGCCCAGGTAGGGCTTGGCTGCAGGCCACGTAAAGTTGTGTATCCCTGGGTTAGCTTTGTCACAGATTGCTCCTTATAGGGGTGCAGATCAATAGGGGTTTGGATGCAGAGAAAAAGCAGGGTTGGCAATGCCCCCTCCCATGCGTGAATCGAGGTCTTAGCATGCGCTCAACCCTATGTGCAGCATATCCTCCCCCCAACAGCTCTGCCCAGGGGATTTACCCTCATTCCACTTCTCTGTGAGGTCCAGAAAAGCTCAAAAATATCCATCATGCGCCAGGAATACCAAAGATAGACAACAGGGCGGTGGAGGGCGGCTTCGAAAGGGGTCGGCTGAGAGGCTGGGAAGGGCCTTCCGTTCCTTCCATCTCGGCCACATCAACAAAACAGTGTTGGTGGTGCATGAAAAACAACACACCCTGCCTCGATTGTCTTCTGCTTCCCTTCTTTCCAGATCCAAACAACATTTATTTTTGGAACACCGCACCTGTGACCAACGACAAACTGGATTTTAGGCACCACAACTATAAGGACATGAGGAAGGTGTGTATCTTTTGCTGCTTGAGAAGGACAAGGGAGTCATCATGATGGCGCCTGCCCTTTCCTCCATCCGGTCTCTTGGGAAATGACCCTAAATGATGCCTTGACCAGCCCTCCACCCTTACCCTGGCCCCCATCAAGGACGATCCAAAGATACAGGCAGCCGGAGCGGGTCTTTTGTAAACTTCACGGCTCCTAATGGCCCATCCATAAGCAAATTGCCTTCAAAGACTTTATGTGACAGCAGGGATAGCTTAAAACAATATCCTCCGGAGAGGATCCAGGTGTGTCCCAATACTGTGAGGATTGGAACTAAGCCTGAGGGGATGAATGCAGTTTCCCACCTTTGACCCCCTGTGAGCACAGGGTAGACCACACCACGGAGGCCATGTCATCTCCCTGGTCAAGCATCCTCGCCAACCTTCTGCCCTCCATGTCGGTCTTCTCCTGCCCCATTTTTCGGATGCAGAAAGGCTTCCAAAGCATGTGACGTTCCACCAAGCTTACTAGGGGGTCGGGCGGGAGTATGGTCGAAAAGCAGACACTGATGTGTGACATGTGCCTCCTTGCAGCTGATGAAGGAGGTGAACGAGGCCTGTCCCAACATCACCCGGGTGTACAGCATCGGGAAGAGCTACCTCGGCCTCAAAATGTACGTCATGGAGATCTCGGACAACCCGGGACAACATGAAGTAGGTGAGCGATACAAGGCGGGCCAGCTCAAGCCACGTCTGTGAGGCTAAGGGCCGGTTTGCAGGTGGCTTCGGGAAATATGGGCAGATGTTTGCACAGCGCAAACCTCCCTCCGCCTTCCGTCTGTCTTGATCCGTTTTGTTGGCCAGCTCAGGCGGGGCTCAGAAAACCGATACCGAGAGAACCCTCCCATCCAGTTTCCAAAAGCATCTCTAACGTTCTGCATTCTAGTTGGCTTCTCTTGGCTTGTTTGCTCGCTCGCTTCTTTCATCTCTGTACCGCGCCATTAGTGAAGCACACGCTTCTAGGAATCGCTTGCCGAGGATGCCTCCGCTGGGCATTTCATGCTTCAAACTCACACCCCCTCCAGCCGTAGAGTTCTGCGGTTCCACAGAATTGGTTGGCTTGCATATTCTATTGCTTGTTCCTTTGCATGAAGGAGAATTCGGCTGCGCCATCTTCTCCCTGCATTCATCAAAGGGAAAGCCGCACCCCGTGCGGACTGGATCTTTGGAGAGCCCCTTCGCCAGCATGGCCTAAAAGGACACAAGCCTCGTTTTTTCCCTCTGCCCTTGCTTTCCGAGGCCTGTGTCGACAACCGTAAGGCAGAAAGTGTTCCTTGCAGTCCTTCTTGCTGAATTCTCATTGTGTGGTGGGGGGACTCCGTTAATTCTCCAGTGACATTTGGGTAAAGTTGGTAATACCTCTGTCTCTTCTCAGCTTGGGGAAGGGATAAATCAGGCCATTTTGTGTTCGATTCTCAGACTCACCGTTAATTGTGATTTTGCTGGGCTTTGTGGCAGAAGGGAGTTGATCCCACACCGTTACTGACGGATAGGTCCATAACCACACAAAGAGAGAAAGAGAGAGATCCCACCCCTCCCTAAGCACTTAAAGCACTTTTAAAAAATAGCAGTACAGTGCAGAACATGGGGAAGTTACTTTTTTGGACTACAGTTCCCAGAATCCAACAGCCAGCCATCATGAAACGCAATGTTTCCAAGTTCTGTTACCAATGAGCTTAGTGTGTGGTCTGGAAGCTGCCCACCTTGGAAGCAGAAAGGCAGGTTCAGATATAAATGAGTAGGAATAAAATGTCGCCATGTCAAAATGGGCCCAAAGAGGAGGATTTGGGGGGGGGGGGGTGTTCACAGGATAGCTTCAGAGCTAACAAGGCACAGCCTTGTCTGTTAAAACTCGGAGAAGGAGATGCTGACTCAGCCTGGAAAAGATCGCTGTTCCCGAGGCTTAATTACAGGCAATACTTTTGTTGAAAAACGAACTTGGCAGATACATCCAGCTGTTTCCTTCCTGACTGGAATGTGTGTTGTGGCCATATGACATTGGAGGAAAGAAAAAAAATCTGGATTTAACTATTCGTTCTTCCCTGCATTTGCCCCATATTTTAAAAAGAAATAAGCTGTAACTATAATGATTCATTGATTGGTTTTAATTATTTGCATTTATATTCCCCCTGTCTCTGGTGAGTGCAAAATCCATGGCTATGGGCTCTCCTCTTTCCCAAGAACTCTGGCCGGGCAGATTGACAGAGAGGGTAGTAACTCTCCCGAAAGAGGACCAGTCCTTTTTTTGTGGCTGAGTGAGATCTAGCCATCCTGGTGCTCTAACCACTGTCTAACCCTGGTTCTCTGAATGGCGCAGGCAGTGCCGGTGGCCCCTATGAGACCTGCCCAGATCCTGCCCTGTAGGATCTGTGTAGTAATAATAAACAGGGCATCTCTTTACCTGTGAAGAATAATTTGTTGCAAAGTTTTTTTAAAAAATTTTGGTTAAATTCCTCCAGCTGCATAGCAGAAAGGCAGGGATTCACAGGGCAAAATAGCTTCAAGTTCCCCAGACCTGTCCACCCCTTTCTCTCATCAACTGGCACTTACAGTCTCAAGAACTCACTCTAAGACATTAGTAGGAGAATTTTTTTAAAAAAATCATTTGTTTAAACAAATCAACAGCAAACTGACAAATGGCACTGCCTGTGTCAAAAGAGACAGAGAGCTTTCTTTGAATTCAGAAGCAGGAGGAAACCATGGGTTAGTGCTAGATGTATTGATGGTCACCCCCGCTCAGAAAAAATCCCTACCAAAAATAACATCTATAGGCTGCAACAGTGTTAAAAAACACACAACTCCAACCTAACTTTCCTTTAGGGTGCACTTCTTCAAAATCTTTGACTGGAGGTGAGCTGGGATTTCATGCTGCCCTCGTTCTGTGCCATGAAATAATTGTGACCCTATGAGTCAGCCAGCTCTAAAATGTCTTATCCACAACAACTCTTCTGAGGTCTTGCAAACTCAAGCCTGTGGCTTCCCTTCGTGATTCCATCCCTCTCCTGTCTAGCCTTCCTCATTTCCTACTGCCTTCCCCTTTTCATAGGATGCCCATCTTGTCCAGAGAGTCCTGTCTTCTCGTGAGATGCCCAAAGTACAGTCGTGTCTGTTCAGGCAGTTTTGGGGTCCTTGAATACCATCAGAGACCCACCACAGGTGTGGGAAAGGGTGGAACACTAGACCCCCCACACCTTTTTGAAAGATGGGGGCGGCACGAATCAGTCTCTGTCTCTCCAACCACTCCAGGGGAACCCGAGTTCCGTTACGTGGCCGGCATGCATGGGAACGAGGCGCTGGGGCGGGAGCTGCTGTTGAACCTGATGGAATACCTCTGCTACGAGTTCAGGCGGGGCAACCCACGCGTCGTGAGGCTGGTGACCGAGACTCGGATCCACCTGCTCCCTTCCATGAATCCAGACGGCTATGAGACAGCCTACAAGCTGGTACGTTGGACAGAGGTGGGGGGGGGAGGAATTCATTACGGGAATTTGGGAAGGTGTGACTACAACTCCCAGAGTCACGGACCTGGCACGGCTCTATATTTGGGAAAACTACGGTGCCCCTGCTCCTCTGGTGAAGAAGCCATGGGATCACGGCT
This sequence comes from Pogona vitticeps, assembly GCF_051106095.1. NCBI lineage: Eukaryota > Metazoa > Chordata > Lepidosauria > Squamata > Agamidae > Pogona > Pogona vitticeps. The sequence goes on from NC_135787.1 coordinate 3,100,700, forward strand.
TCTAGAGTCTTGTTCTCCAACTTTTGCTTCCAAGAGGCAAGAATTTAGTTATGCACAGTCAGTCTTCCCCACCACGGCCATCCCATTCATGCAGGCAAGGCCAGTGGCCATGATGGGTGAAGGATTATAGGCGCCGTAGTCCAAAAACAAGCATTGTACATTACAGCAAGAGAATTCAGGTGCTCAGTCTTTCACCCTCGGAATGCAATCCAACTTGACAAGGCAGTTGTTCCATGGAGGATGTTACGTTAGATTTGCTTTAGAGCGAACGTTGTTTCCCGGGTCTTTCGATTCTCATCATCCTCTTAGAACGGCAGACCTGGAAGGGATCCGAGGGATCATCAAGCCCAGCCCCGATCAGGGAGGCACCATGGGGGAATCGAACCCGTGAGAGGGGGAAACAGAGGTTTGGATAAGAAACAGTCCCAGTTCTGGAGCTGGTGGAGGGCCCAGCCAAAAGAGGAAGGCACTGAGGTGTAATTTAAGGATTCCTTTGGCCTTTTCAGTAATTTGTGGTTCCCTAAAGACCTTATTGGCCCCAAAGTCAGGAGGCTTTCCAGCTTAGCTCTGGCATTCTTGAATATTTCAACCTTGAAAGGCCCAGCCAACCCCAGTTTCACCAGAACCGTCTGTGGCACATCTTCTGTGCCAATGTGCAACTATACATCTACGCAGAAGAATTGGCAATTAAGCTCCCTTGACTCTGGTCAAGCTCTACCAAAGCCAATGCAGGAGGTAACCTTCTTCATAAGAACAGCTGCCGCCAGCTGTTACTGCTCTCTCATCTCATCAACTGGTCCTGAAATAGCTGGGCTTTGCATTTCCTTACTGGATTCCGAAGAGGCAGAGGAACTCGAGACCAAATTGCTAACTTGCGCTGGATTATGGAGAAAGCCAGAGAGTTCCAGAAAAATATCTACTTCTGCTTCATTGACTATGCAGAAGCCTTTGACTGTGTGGACCACAGCAAACTATGGCAAGTTCTTAAAGAAATGGGAGTGCCTGACCACTTTATCTGTCTCCTGAGAAACCTATATGTGGGACAGGAAGCAACAGTTAGAACTGGTCATGGAACAACTGAGTGATTCAAAATTGGGAAAGGAGTACGGCAAGGCTGTATATTGTCCCCCAGCTTATTTAACTTATATGCAGAATACATCATGCGGAAGGCTGGACTGGAAGAAACCCAAGCCGGAATTAAGATTGCCGGAAGAAATATCAACAACCTCCGATATGCAGATGATACCACTCTGATGGCAGAAAGTGAGGAGGAATTAAAGAACCTTGTAATGAGAGTGAAAGAGGAGAGTGCAAAAAACGGTCTGAAACTCAACATCAAAAAAACTAAGATCATGGCCACTGGTCCCATCACCTCCTGGGAAATAGAAGGGGAAGATATGGAGGCAGTGTCAAATTTTATCTGCCTGGGCTCCATGATCACTGCAGATGGAGACAGCAGCCCTGAAATTAAAAGACGCCTTCTTCTTGGGAGGAAAGCGATGACAAATCTTGACAGCATCTTGAAAAGCAGAGACATCACCTTGCCGACAAAAGTCCGAATAGTCAAAGCTATGGTTTTTCCTGTCGTGATGTATGGAAGTGAGAGCTGGACCATAAAGAAAGCAGACCGCCGAAGAATTGATGCCTTTGAATTGTGGTGCTGGAGGAGGCTCTTGAGAATCCCCTGGACTGCAAGGAGAACAAACCTATCAATACTAAAGGAAATCAACCCTGAGTGCTCACTGGAAGGACAGATCCTGAAGCTGAGGCTCCAGTACTTTGGCCATCTCATGAGAAGAAAAGAGTCCTTGGAAAAAACCTTGATGTTAGGAAGGTGTGATGGCAGGAGGAGAAGGGGATGACCGAGGATGAGATGGCTGGACAGTGTCTGCGAAGCAACCAACATGAACCTGACACAACTCCGGGAGGCAGTAGAAGACAGAAGGGCCTGGCGTGCTCTGGTCCATGGGGTCACGAAGAGTCGGACACGACTAAACGACTAAACACACACACGCATTTCCTTACAGATTCAAACTAGTCATTGGGATACCTGTATTCGTAAACGAATACCAATATCCCCATCTCTAATCCAAAGTATGTCTGCCTATGAATTAAAATATTGTCCGCAGGCAGACAGCAAAACCCTAGCAATCACAATAATCAAAGCAATTAAAAATAGGTTCAAAAAATGGGTTTGAATGGGTTTTGCAGACAGCAAAACCCTAACAATAACAATAAAGCAATTAAAAACGGGTTCGAAAAAGCACACTTCCACTTTGCTTCTGGAGTGTAGGGTTCAAATTCTGCTACAGTGGCCCCAGGTTGGATTTTCTTTCCCAGGCTCTCAAACAAAGGACTGCCGGATATTCAGTTTTTCCCCCCTCTGTACCTTCTTAAGGTTCCTTAATAGGAAACAAGACAGGTTACACAAAAATTTGGCAAACCCCCAGAAAACTACAATTGGGTCATATACCCTTTTTGGCTGATGGTCAAGTGTCCGTGTCTGTGTTTTCTTCTAGAATGGGCTTTCTGGGCAGCTAGTCAAGGTATCCTCCGTAATCCAGAAAAGGAAAAACCCTGTGGCCCTTACACAATATAAAAGCGTAGAAAGAAAAGGGGAGAGGGGTAATTTTCAAAGGGTTTTCTTTTTCCCCTGCACCAGCTACAATACATTGGCTCACAGCCTGATGAAGATTAGTCTGAGTTGAAAGCTGCACTTTTTTTAATTTTTATTTTTTTAGTGGTCTAATAAAGATATCACCGGCCCTTGCTTTTGTATTGTGTTAAGGACCACACTGCTTTGTTTGTTTTGAAACTCACGTTCCCTATTTGGCTGGGGAAGGAGGTTACACCCGCATGGCTAACCTTGCATCAGAGAACAGGGATTACAATTTAATCCACCCACCCGCTGGGTCCAAATCAATAATATTATAGTACCTAGTGGTTGGAAGCACATCTGGCTTTCTTTGGTTGTCTCCCGCCCTGCTTGGCTGATGTTCGCTGTCCATGTGATCTTCTAGATGGCGGTGATCAAGAAAGGAGCTTAAAAGTCCAGTTTGAGGAGATCTGAGTGGAGGACCTCGGTCCCTGAAGGCCAGTCGGGAGGAGACCGAGGCTGATGGCTTGCTCGGAGGGTCTCCCGGTCCCTGTGTAACTCACACGGTTTCCTTCATTCCCCACGCAGGGCTCCGAATTGTCTGGCTGGGCGATGGGCCGGTGGACCTACGAAGGCATCGATCTCAACCACAATTTCGCTGACCTCAACACCGCCCTCTGGGATGCAGAAGACAACGAGATGGTGCCTCACGAGTTCCCCAACCACTACATCCCCATCCCGGAGCCCTACACTTTCCCCAACGCCACGGTGAGTGCCGTCTTTGAGCCCCTCGGATGCCCACGCGGCTGGGGAAAAGGTGGTTGCCGGCCAGACGGAGGGCTCTGGCTGAGGGTGAGGTACTCAACGCGGTGCAAGTCCAGATGCCTGTTAGAGCAGACCCCAAAAACCAGCCCATACAACAAGCAGAGTAAAAAAAAAAAAGAATCAGACAGTGGTACCAAGCCAATCTCAACAAATGAGGAGTGGGTTGTTTGTAAAGCTAATGGCTCTTAATTTGGGACCAAACTACTCTTGAATATTTTGCATTGCAACAGGGATGGTTTACAACAATATACTGTTTTCTGGGAAATCTCTGCCTCCGGCAGCTACTGTCAGGATGCAGGTGAGCTCTGGGAAGTCTGAGGGGGGTGACATAATCCCTCCCGTTCAGAACATCCCTGGGTTTTGTTCCGCAAAGCTCTGGCTCCATTACCCCACTGCCTGTGGCTGCTTTTGTCTTCTCCATAGTCCTTCTCTGGGTCTAGCAATAGTAGATCCTACCTCCGTTTTCAGGCATATCCCACCTTTATGCTGTCCCATAGTACACAGCATTGGTTTTGGCAAGATTCAAGTCCTCATGGAGGAAATCTCAAGTTCTATCGAGGGTTTGTGCAAGAATTATTCAAGCAACCTTAGAGGTTGTGTGCTGTTCGAACAATGCATCTCTACATGTTCAGAATGCCACCGCTGGCCCTCCGGAGCCCACCCCTCAGATCACAGTCCTGCCCCGTTTGCCTGGGCTTTATGGAGGCTGCTGTAGCTTGGGGGTCAGCTGGGGACGGAGTGAATCCCCCACCAGGGGAGTGGAGAAACATTCTGTGTCTTAGGAGCACATTAATTTCTGCATCAGCCTCTGGGGGAAGGAGAAGCCCACATGCTAGGGGTTGATTATTTATTTTTATTTAAATATACCTTTTCTCCTTAGAAAAGGCCACAAAGCTCCTTACAATGCTGAAAGACAATATTTAAGAACAAAACAATGAGCATACAAAGGTGGCGTGCACCCTTAAAAGGCAATATTTAAAGCTAAACACACTGAGTATAGAAGAATTTAAAAAAAAAGAAATACCCCTCTGAGAAATGGGACACACGAGCCATGCTGAAACACAGTTAAAGGAGCGGTGCAGAACAATCCATCTAAAATGATGACGTTCATGCAGCCAGTCATTAAGAGAAAGCCTGAAGAGAAAGGTCTTTGTCTGGTTGCAGAGGGAGAGCAAAGTTGGGGCCAGGCGGGCCTCCAGTGGGAGGGAGTTCCAGAGTCTAAAGGAGCAGCCACCGAGAAGGCCCTACTGTGCAGGTAGCGAGGTTGAGGGAAAGGTTCCTCCTGATGATCTTAACATCTGGGCAGGTTCATCCAGGGAGGTGCAATCCTTGAGGCAGCTCAAACCCAAGTCGTTTAGGACTTTCTAGGTTAGAACCAGCCCTTTGAATTGAGCCCAGAAATGCATGGGCAAGTCAGTGGGATTATGGATTCCCTGAAATAACAGCAAACGTGTCTGGAATGAATGAATGCTTCTAAGAAATGAAACACGGTGGTACCTGCCAGGGTCTCCTGAGTCCCACAAAACCAAAGGTGATATCACAAAACGGGGCAGCCTCATCGTGGCCCCCCCCCCCCCCGGTGACTTCCCGGGGCAATACCGTGCATCCTGTTTTGTTTTTTGGAGGAGAAGGAGCCCGCCTCGCAGCCGTTCTGAAGCTGAAGGAGATTCCCTTTTCTCTCCTTTTCTCTCCTGGCGCAACAGGTGGCCCCCGAAACCCGGGCGGTGATCAGCTGGATGCAACGCTACCCGTTCATGCTGAGCGCCAACCTGCACGGAGGGGAGCTGGTGGTCACATACCCATTCGACATGACCCGCACCTACTGGAAAGCCCAGGAGCTCACGCCCACGGCCGACGACCCCGTCTTCCGCTGGCTGGCCACCGTCTACGCCACCTCCAACCTGGCCATGGTGGACGATGACCGGCGCCTCTGCCATTACGATGACTTCATGCGGGAGGGGAACATCATCAACGGGGCCAACTGGCACACGGTGCCCGGAAGTGAGTGAACAAAGGAGGCCCGGCCTTTCCTCTCCAGACCCCTTCGCCTTCCATAGAATCTGAGCTGGGGCATGGGTGGGTGGGAATCCCTGTTTGGACTACAGCCGCCAGAATCCCTGTGATGGCAGGGGGATTCTGGGAGCTGTTGTCCAAAAAGTGACTTTTCCCAGGCACTGGTGAGGATCAGCTGGATGCTGGTATATTTCTCCAGTTTGTTTTCCCTGATTCCAATTGAATGGGTTCACAAGAGGAACTTTATTTAATGTTCTTTAACATTAATTAACGTGGTGGCGCTGCGGGTTAAACCGAAGAAGCCTCTGTGCTGCAAGGTCAGAAGATCAGACGTCATAAGATTGAATCCACGCGACGGAGGGAGACCTCGTCACTTCTCCCAGCAACTGCCAACCTAGCAGTTCGAAAGCATGCAAAATGGAAAAATGCGAGTAGATACACCTTGATGCAGATTTCTCCATGGGTGTGTTTCCTCACTTGCTAGAAAATACTTCTCTTAAGTCTCTGTGCAAGGTTCTAACCGTTACACTGCACTGCCTGCTTTGCATATCTGTGTGTTTTACATCCATGCTGGAATCTTGGAACGGGTTTGCTTCTCGTAGTCGGCTTCCACAGAACTATAGTTCTCCTTGTTTGTCCCTGGGCTCTGAATTCATTCAAGGTTCTGCAGGAAGAGACAACCAGTTGAGTGCCTGAAGGATTCCTGTTCTGGGGGGGTGGGGGGAAGCAACTCCTTGGTGTGTTTGCATTGCATTTGCAAAAGGGAAATAAAAGGGTAAGCTGTAATAAAACAATAACATTTCACAAATCCTGTCTGAATCATCAGGAAGCATTTTAAAAACTGCATAAAAGATGAGCTGCAAACTCAGCTAAAGGTCTGGGCGGTGGTGGAGGGAACGGAAGCTTGGCTCTAAACTTTAGAGCCTAAATGGCTCTGGGCTAAGTAGGAAATTGAACCAGATGTGGGTCTGTTTACTAGGCCAACCTTTCTCAGGCTCTTGTCCTCCAGATGTGTTGCACTACAACTCCCATATTCCCCCATCCAGGGAAGCAGGGGAGGATGGGAGCAATCTGGAGGGCACTGGGTTGCAGACGTTGCCGTTCCGCCTTTCTTCTGAGACTCAGCAGCCGACTAAACTGGAAGAGGATTCTTCCACCCTTGCATCCAGAAGGGTCTGTGTTCCAATCCAACTCTCCTTCCCCACTGACGGGCTCCCTGCCGTCTTGACTCGCCCTCTCCTCTCCAGGTATGAATGACTTCAGCTACTTGCACACAAACTGTTTTGAGATCACCATCGAATTGTCCTGTGACAAGTTCCCGCACGAGTCGGAGCTGCCCCAAGAGTGGGAGAACAACAAGGAATCGCTGCTGGTCTACATGGAGCAGGTAGGCGAGAAGCGTGAAGATGCCCTTGTGTTTTTAACTGGACACTTAAGTTGATTTTCTTGGCCTTTGGGAAGTGTTGGCCTTGCAGAGGGGCTACAGGATCTGTGAGGGATCAGTCCCAAACCCCTCCTCCAGGGATGATGAAAAACATGGGGACGTATCAAAGGCTATGCATTGCATGGTCTTTGACACCCACCCACCCCCCGTCTAAGTGGCCACTTGTGGCAAATACACCCTGAGAATACATATAAATAGGTACAGCAGGAGCTCCTTATCTGTGGGATCAGTTATACGCTGATTCACTTATCCACAGTCTGAAGATATTAAAAATATTAAGAGAAAAATCCCATAAATGTATATATATCTATATCACAGGGCTCCTCCTCTTAATCATTCTCTGGTTTTCCCTCGCCCATTCCATTTCCCTGATCTTTTCTAGACCACAGCACCCAGAATCCCCAAGAGAGAGGCTGGCTGGGGGGGATTCTGGGTGTTGTAGTCTAGAAAAGATCAGGGAAATGGAATGGGCGAGGGAACCAGAGAATGATTAGGAGGAGCAGCCCTGTGTGATATAGACAGGAATGGGGTAGGGAATGGATGAATGCAACACACATGGAAACATTGAACATGCATATATTTTAGTTCCTATATATCCATAGGGGGAAACACCCATTGATGCTGAAACAGGAGTCAGCTTTTTTTGTGTTTTTTTGGGGGGGGGGTCTTCCAGTGCTGGGGACTGCCATCCAAATGCCATGCCTTTACTCCCCCTTTGCTCCAAACTGACCCTCGGTGCCATTGCTGTTTAGGGATGGGGCCAAATCACCGGTTCGGCAGTTCGTGCAACGGTTGCATTGCTGATTTGTGGTTTGGTGCCCCGCCCCCTCTGTTGGGCACCCGCTCGGAGGCAGCCTCTTTGCCCCGTCTCCCTCCGGGATGCTGGAGGGAGGCAGGGCAGGGAGGCTGGGAGGCTGGCTCCGAGTGGGTGCCCAACCGAGGGGGCGGGGCACCCAACCGCAGACCAGCTGTGCGGCTGTCGGACAAACCGGCAGGAACCAACGAACTATTAGTTCATGCCCACCTCTCCCGCTGTCCCTCCCTAGGGACACTCTCTTCTCATTTCCCCGAGTGCATGTCTATTTTCCAGGTGGTTTTGTTTGTTTGTTTGTTTTTCATATTGGACGCACTAACCTGGCCTGTTCTTATAGACCCGCCGAGGCATCAAAGGTATTGTCCGAGACAAAGACACAGAAGAAGGGATCGCCGATGCCATCATTGCGGTGGACGGGATCAACCACGACATCAGGACAGGTAGAGTGAGATCCAAAGTCAGCCAGAATTCGCATGCTCTCCAGTTGCCTGATTTACCTGTTGAAACTCTTTTTGGGATTCCCTTAGGGTCTTCTATTCAGAGCATCCGTTCCCTTCCATTTTGAAGCATTCCATACTGATCTGTGATTTCCCCCCCCCCCATGTTCGAATGATGTCCCTGTTATCTTGCTTCCCTCTTTTTTTCTTTGCTTCCTGAATCTTTTTTTTTTTTTAGTGACCCAAAATCTTTGGTTTGGTTTTTGTTCTGCTTCGAGGGGCGGCAGGGGTGGACTTTAGCGCTCCTGTGCTTGTAGAAGCATCACGGTGCTAAATTAGCTCGCTGGGTGCCAGGAAGCCAGAGAGCTAAGACAGCACACCCCAGAACGGTACTTAGCAGGGGACATTTCCTGGGCACGGGCAAGCAAGAAAAACAGCCTGGAAGCAAAGAGGTGGGTTTGCACGAGGCTGTCCACCACCGGGATGCAACTTCTGGCAATTCCCATAAACGTCCATCACCAAGTGACGAAAAAAAGGAAGCAAAACAGAGGCCCCGAGGCCCTGCCTGGAACCGTTCCTGCGTCACCTCTCGGATCTTGCCCTGGATCCTCCCCTGGTGGCTTTGAGCAAGACCCCCAGAATCTGAACCATCCCGAAGGAGTGCAGGGTACAGTTAATTTTTTTAAATGTGGCGCTCAACCAAGACTCCATTTCCAGAGCTGGGTTATTTTTTTCTTCCACTATCTTCTTAGCAAAGACCCCATCCCTGAGCTAGAGTCGAGGCTGCTGGATCACAACTCCCATCATCCTTCACACTGGCCGGGCTGGCAGGCTTTCTTAAGTCATTTGCTGCCCACGGTGAGCTTATATCCCTTTAGGCTGATCCAGTCCTACCTCTCCCTTGACTCGCATCCTGTATCGCCTCCCATTGTATTGAGGTCGGATCTTGCAAAGTTTTGTTTCCACAGCGTTTGGCCACTCCGGTTTGCATCTTGTAGAGAATTTACCGCTGCAGCAGTTCTCAATCTCCCTGGTCAAACTCCTCACGGGGCCTCTCCGTTCTGCCATAACATTCAAGTTGTTGAAGATAAATGTGCTCCGTTCTTCACCAAGCTCTGTTCTTGAGCCCTCTTATGGCATTTTCTCTCTCTCCCTCTCCTTTTTTTTTACATTTTGTTCAAGTCAGTAGAGCTTACATGGGAGAACTTTTGCCCAAAGCTAGGACATCAGATTACAAAATCAGGAAGAAATGAGACCAAATTCCTTCCTCCCCAAAGAAGGTGGTTGTGATTACACGCTGTGGAGTCCCACCTGATTCATCGCAACCTCAGTGGGGTTCAGTGAGTTTCCATGGTCAAACACGGATTCAAACTCAGGATCCCTGAGACCTTATCTATCATACTATCCGCTATATCTCACCAGCCCTCAAGCGAGAGTTATCCCCATCCTGGAGGAATCAGAAAGTGCAAATCCACTCTTCCTGCCGTGAGCCTTTCTATGCCAAGAGTTTTCACCCCAGCTTCCTCCAGGCGGTGCTGGACTACACACCGCATCATCCCCCCTCAGCAGTGTGGGCATGGGACAGGGTGGGTTGCAATCCCTCTTCTCACCCTGCAGGATTCACCCGGCTGAATGAGACGGACCCTCCTTAATGCCTCTCTTTTCCTTTCTCGGTGGCTAGCTTTCGATGGGGACTATTGGCGCCTGCTGAACCCCGGCGAGTACGAGGTCACGGCCACGGCCGAGGGCTACCACCCTGTCACCCGGAGCTGTCGCGTTTCTTACGAGGACCACCCCACCCTCTGCAACTTCCACCTGACGAAGACGCCCAAGCAGCGGCTCCGGGAAATCCTGGCCAAAGGCGGCAAGCCCCCCAAGGACCTGATCCTGCGGCTGCGCCAGCTGCGGATGCGCAAACTGGAGGCCCTAAGGCGGCGGGCCCTCCAGTGAGAGACACTGCCGGACTTCTCCAGAGCCAAGGGGACGCCCTCGGGGGCCCTCCGCTCCTCTTCCGGTCTTCGCAGCTTTGAGCTTCTAGTAGAGACGGGCAGATTTGCTGTTTTTGGAACCATTTTCGGGCCAGATGGGCAGCACAGGATGAGGCGCCGAGGCGTTCTTACCAGCAAAGGCCCAAAAATGGTTTTCCTGGATCAGCCCCCACCAAAATCGGTATTTTTTTAAAAAAAAAAATACACTGACTGGAAAGGTGTCAAAAACAGCACCACATTTCCAAAAAAAGAGTTCTGGAGGTTCAATATTTATACAATACTTAGAGATTTATTTTCCCTACCTAGTGTTCCCTGCAGGAACCCCCCCCCAAAAAAAAGAGTTCTAGTTGCTGACTGTATATACTCAGTGGCTTGGCCGAAGCTTTTTGCTTTGAAACACTAAATGTTGTAGCTTCTGGGGTTGAATATGGGTCTCGAAAAGGGGTTCCAGGTGAGCCCTGCAGGCTTCTTAAAATCTGGTTAGAAAGGACACCTCCCACCCAGACCTATAAGCTAATCTGCTTTGCTTTGTTCTCAACTAATGGGCAATCTTTAGCACATGTATCTAATAACTAAGGGACAAGGTCTCCATGTGGATTTTCAGAGATTCATCAGGAAGGGAGTTTGGGGGCAAGCGAACAGACCTCAAGGGCATAGGTCTAAACCTCATTTCAAATGAAGTAAGTCTATATCCTATAAAGATTTGTACCTTTAAGAGTGACAAGGAGGGGGGAGCGCATCAGATCTGGCTTCTTCCCTCGGGGAGCAGAAAAGCCACCTCTAGCTAAGAAAGAGAGAAAGAGCATGCTGTCTGGAGAACTCTTAAAGCTGAGGAGGGCAGCCAAGGTCCTCCAGATGTTCTTGGCTCATCGCCTTCATCAACCCTAGCCAGCATAGCCTGTGATGAGAGATGATAGGAACTGCAGTCCAGAAACATCTGGAGGACCAGCGTCGCCCAGCCCAATGAAGCCAAGGGCTAGAAGTCTGGGGGGAGGGCCCTCAAACTTCACAAAAAATAAATTCTTCCACGGGAGCGCCATGTCTTTGTGACAGTGCATGCAACCGTCTCGGTCAGTCCTTTCCAAACTCTTTATAGCCTTCAGCCCCAACGACGGAGCTTCCTGTTCCCAATTCTGAAAATCTGGCATACAAAAAAGAGAGGTCCAGTCTCTCTCTCTCTCTTTATAAACTGGCAGCTTCCCCCACCCGGGTGCCCTCCAGATGTTTGGACTGTAGCTGCCCAGAGTCCTCCAGCCAGCTCAGCCCATCCGGAGAGGACCCGTTGGGGAAAGCCTGGCATATTTAACCTTGGCGAGGAGGAGGAAGGCTGCAAGACCAGCTCAGACAAGGAAAAGCTAAGTCTCCAGAACCCCGTTTGCCTCCCGGGGGGGGGGGGGACTCTCATTTGGCCCATTTTAGCTGGATCCCAGTGGGCCTGGCAAGAAGCGACAGCTCCTCCTTTCATGCCCTGCATTTCTCTGCTAAGCTTTCCAGAGAAAAAAGACTCCCAAGATAAGGGGAACCCTTTCCCCCCCCCCCAAATTATGGCAGCAACAAGCAGAAAGGTTGGTGGTGGATTGGGCTCTCCAAATGGGTAATCTTTTCAGAATGTCCTCTGTCCTGTTTTCCTGACCATAAGGGGTGGGGGGTGGGTGAGATGTCGTATCGTGGGCACATCCATGCACACCAGTGGTGTATGTGGGCTGGCCCCCCCGACTGGAACATGGTGTGTCTCCGGCTGCCTTGTTTTCTCAGCCCTCTGGATTGGGGGTTCCCTGCCTGTTAGGGGACAAAAAGGGGAAGTGAGGTGCAGGGGGCTTATTATGAGAACTTTTAAAAATGAAAATGCTGGCATTGAAGCGCCCTTGCGAGCCAAGCGGCTTTCAGAGTGTTACCAAATAAAACATCTTCTCTTTTTTTGCTATTTAACCTTCCACAACTCGCCTTCTGCGACTGGTTTGTCCTAGAACTTGGGAATGTTACTTTTCTGAGTTGTTGAGTAATATGGAAAATAATGCGGGTAGCAATATATAACTGAAATGCAGAAAGAGCCCTGAATATTGACATTGAAGGGTAATGCAGAAGGTTTCCCCCCCCCCAATTGATACCATTATCATTCATGTGAGGTGCTAGTCCCTCTCTAATTGGCACTGGTTAGGCCTCCTCTAGCATCCTGTGTCCAGTTCTGGACACCCCACACTTCAAGGATGCTAACAATTTGGAACAAGTTCAGAGGAGGGTGACAAGGATGATGATCAGGGGGCTGGAAACCAAGCCTCATGAGGAGGACAGGCTGAAAGAATTGGCCATGTTTAGCCTAGAGAAAAGAAGGCTGAGGGGAGAGAGGATAGTACTTTTCAAAGACTTGAAAGCTTGTCCTACAGAGGAAAGACAGGATCTCTTCTCGATCATCTCCAGAGTGCAGGACACTCAACAATGGGCTCAAGTTATATATATATATAACTTACTATATATATATATATAACTTACTCAAGTTATATATATATATAACATTGTACTATAAAATAGTACAATGGATATATATATCCATTGTACTATTTTATATTGTTAGCCGCCTAGAGTGGTCCTGATCCGACCAGATAGGCAGGATATTAAATAAATAAATAAATAAATAAATAAATAAATAAATAAATAAATAAATAAATAAATAAATAAATAAATAAAGTATTCATGCCTTGAGCAGGGGGTTGGACTTGATAGCCTTGTAGGCCCCTTCTATCCCCTGGGGTGGGGTGGGGGTGGATTACAACTCCCATCATCCCTCGGCCAAATGGGGATGATGGGGGCTGTAGTCCAACCCATCTGAAACGTCGCCCTTTGGAGGGGGAGGGGAGCCTGTTCTAGGCACACACGCTAAGGAAGGCCAATCCCTCTCCGGACGCACGGGAACCTTACTCTCGAGGAGACCCGCCCGCGCCTTAAGCCAGCGAGCGGCGGGACAACGACGAACCCGCAGCCCCGCCTCTTTCTCTCTAAGCCACGCCTCCTCCTCTTCCTCCCCCACCCGACGAGAAAAGCCACGCCTCTCTCCCAGTCCGGTCCCCGCCCCTTTCGGCCTCGCGGCGGCGGCAGAGCTCGAGCTCCCGCGCGTGCGCCGTGGATGGGCTGGCAGCGAACGGGGGGGGGCGGAGCTCCCCTTTCGTCACGTGGCCGCGGCAAAGGGGGGGCCCTCTTCTTTTTTGGGGAGGGGAAAGAGGGGCCGGGGCCAGTCTTCCGGAAGTTACGTCACCGAGGTCTTCGTCACGTGAGGGCCCTTGGGAGCGGCTGCGGGAGGAAGAGGAAGAGGTGAGGGGCCCGTTGGGGAGGGGGAGGGGTTGTTTGACCCGGGAGGGGGAGGGGGCTCTACGGGGGGGCGGAGAAGCGGGAGGGGGCTTCTGTCCCCCCAAGGGCGGGAGGGAGGGGCCAAACTCCCCTCGGGGGCCCCAACATGTAGCCCCCCCCAGCAAAGAAAAGGGATGATTTCCCCCCCCCGGAGGTCTCCCCACCTGCAACCTGAACCCCTTTTTTCCCCCTTGGGAGGGGGAGCCTTTTCGACGCCCCCCCTTTTGCGATAGAATTGAATTGCCTTTTTCGTGCGCCTTCTCTGCACACCTGGGAGGGTCTCTGGGGGGGGGGACACACAAAAATGGCCCCCAGACAAGGTGGATCCAAATCACTGTTTTTTTTAAAAAAAAAAAAAAAATCAGTTGGACTTCTTGTTTTTTTAAAAAATCCAATGGATTTGAATCACGATTCAGATTTTGTTTTTAAAAAATCCGATTTTAAAACATTTAAATCGTGATGTAAACCAATTAGATTTTTAAAAAAACCCACCTGCCCCCCCCAGACCTGTCAGGATTGTTCCCCACCCACCCAGGAAGGAAGGAAAGCAAGCCAGCTGGGGAGGCCTTTTCCTCCCTGGGGTGGGGCAGGCTGTGGCCCTTTCCTTCCTCTCAGCACCCCGTCCATTGAGGTGAGGTGGCTCATCTGGACAAGGAGGGCGGGTCTCCTCTAGAGGTGCGGAGGCGGGACTTTCAGCAGGTGTCTCTGGTAGGGCAGCAGCTCCTTTTTTTCCCGTTCAGAGCACAGGAGTTTGAAAAAGCCTGCTCTGCCTTGGGGAGCAGGCTTTGCAAACTCCCCAAAGTATCGGTTATCCAGGGCGAGGTGTGGGCCGTAGGTGTCTTCCAAGAACCATCGAAAGAGGTCCCTGCAGGTGGCAGTGAAAGCAATTGAGAATCTCATGGTACTTTTTTTAAAAAGGGAATTTGTGATGGTCCTCCTTATCACGCATTTACAGGAAAAGCCTGCTGAGATGTCTTTGGTTGCTGCTGGTCATCCTCCCAGCCTGTTCCCATCCAGATAATCCTCCCTATTCCCTGTCCACCCACAGTATCCCCATCGGACCCTCAGCGGCTTCCCATTAAAACCCCTCTGCCGCCCACTTACAACCAGCTCTTAGAACAGATAAATAACTGGCTAGATAGCTCATTCGATTAAGCTTCTGGTGGGAGAGCTAAAGGCTGGGAGTTTGGTGTCTCATCTGTGCCTCCTGGGAGAAGGGCCAGCCAGGGTGGCTTTGGGCAGAAGCTGCACCATAGTCCCAGGGATTTCCCTCCAGAAGAAGGGAATGGGAGGCCACTTCTGTATATTCTCTACCTGGAAAAAAAAAACCAGAAAAGGGTCACCAGAAGTGGGAATTGACATGACAGCACAAGATTATTACAGTATTTTTCCTTAACTGAGCTCCAGGTGGCGTACATGGTTTTCCTCTTCTCCAGAAGCTCCTCAAAACAACTCTGTGATGTAGGTTAGGCTAAGAGCGAGAATAGTTGGCCCAAGATCACCCAGGGAGTGTTACTCTTTGGTGGGAACTTGAACCTTGATCTCCATGTCCAGCCCAGCACTCTAAAAATAGCATGACAATGGCTTTTTGTTGTTATTTAGTCGTGTCCGACTCTTTGTGACCCCATGGACCAGAGCACATGCCAGGCCCTCCTGTCTTCCACTGCCTCCCGGACTTGGGTCAAATTCATGTTGGTCGCTTTCATGATCCTGTCCAACCCTCTCGTCCTCTGTCGTCCCCTTCTCCTCTTGCCTTCACACTTTCCTAACATCAGGGTCTTTTCCAGCGAGTCTTCTCTTCTCATGAAATTGCCAAAGTATTGGAGCCTCAGCTTCAGGATCTGTCCTTCCAGTGAGCACTGAAGTTTGATTTCCTGCAAAATGAAGAGGTTTGTTCTTGCAGTCCAGGGGACTCTCAAGAGTCTCCTCCAGCATCACAATTCAAAAGCATCAATTCTAATTCATAAGCATCAATTCTTCGACGGTCAGCCTTCCTTGTGGTCCAGCTCTAACTTCCATACATCGCTAATGGAAACACCATAGCTTTGACTATGCAGACCTTTGTCGGCAGGGTGATGGCTCTGCTTTTTAAGATGCTCTCTAGGTTTGTCATTGCTTTCCTCCCAAGAAACAGGCATATTTTAATTTTGTGGCTGCTGCCACCATCTGCAGTGATCATGGAGCCCAGGAAAGTAAAATCTGTCACTGCCTCTGTATCTTCCCCTTCTATTTGCCAGGAGGTGATGGGACCAGTGGCCATGATCTTAGGGTTTTTTTGGGGGGGGGGCTGAGCTTCAGACCATTTTTCGAACTCTCCTCTTTCACCCTCATTAAGGGGTTCTTTAATTCCTCCTCACTTTTTGCCATCAGAGTGGTATCATCTGCCTATATGAGGTTGTTGATATTTCTTCCGGCAATCTTAACGGTTGTTGTTTAGTCCTTAAGTTGTGTCGGACTCTTCGTGACCCCATGGACGAGAGCACGCCAGACCCTCCTGTCTTCCACTGCCCCCCGGAGTTGGGTCAAATTCATGTTGGCAGGTTCGATGACCCTGTCCAACTATCTCATCCTCTGTCGTCCCCTTCTCCTCTTGCATTCACATTTTCTCATCATCAGGGTCTTTTCCAATGGCATTTACCTTACTCAAATAGTGTTCCTCCCACAGCCTTTCCTGCCCCCCCCCACAACAGATACCACACGGGATTCATAAATAACTACAAAGCTGCATTGTATCTAACACTAGCCCTGTTAGGCTGACATTTAAGACTGAACAGCCCCATAAGTGGTTCTCCGCTTTCCTGGCAGCAAAGATAGAGCAGTACAGTAATGAATTTGTATCACAAATTGTTTCTTGCCGTTTCATGAAAACTCCAGATCCCTGGCTTGAGGCACCCGCTCGCTCTCCTTGTTCTCCTTAATCATAGGGCTGGTCTTGGGAAAGAGGAAGTCCCTTTGGGAAGGGGACTGAACGTGAGACAAAGGAGGAGAAAGCCGGCGAATTACAGAGAGACTGTCGTTCCTTCCCCTTCTGCTCTCTGGAGGATATAATGGGGGAAAAGAGGGTTGATTCTGACTTTTTAGGCAAGCCCCTGCATTTGGGGAGAACAGCTTTGTGAAGAAGCAATAGGTCCCCAGACGGATTGCATGTTTCGTATGTGTAGGTTCACCCCTTAGCTTTTTTGGTTGTAGACTTTTGGGTTCTAGGAGAGAGTTTCTGCCTTTATTTGTTTATTTTTCTTTTGTTTTTGCCTGATACAATGAATTATTCTTCATGTGACATTTGAAGAGCTCTGTTTAGGAGTGACTGGAAGCTGAACTATAAGCAGTAGCCAGAGGTAATTAATTAGGGCAAGAGAAATCTCTTTCCTGCAGTGGCAGTATAGAATCATTGTGTAGCTACCATGAAAAAGAAAAATACTGAGTTCTACTTGTAGCACAACAAAACCAATTTGTGAAAGCTCCTTTTGTACAGCCAGAAAAAGTAGATAAAGGGCAGCCAAACTAATCAAGGAGTTGGAACATCTCCTTGTTCCAAATAGCATTAGAAAGCGTCTAAGGCAGTGGTGTCGAACTGTGGCCCTCCAGATGTTCTTGGACTTCAACTCCCAGAAGCCTTCACCACCACCTCTGCTGGCCAGGATTTCTGGGAGTTGAAGGCCAAGAACATCTGGAGGGCCACAGTTCGACACCACTGGGAATTATGGAATGGTGCTTAAGAGTTGGCAGCAGAGGGCAAGGGACTGCCAGCTGTCTTATCCTGTGCTTAAGGTGTTGCCGTATCTGCCGCGGTTCTGGAGGATACGCCCCAAACCAAGTGGGGGAAAGGATGGGAAGAGTCCCCGAGATCACCGAGGTGTGACTGCTGCCAAGACGAGACGGAATTCGTGGCTCCGCTGCTTCCCACAGTGGGAAGGATATAGAACAGCTTTTCCTTCCTATGCTAAGTTATTTATTTATTTATTTGATTTATACCCCGCCTATCTCGTCCGAGACTGTTCCAGTCTGTCTGCTTGATAACCAGGACTGCATTTGTGTAACTCTGTTTGGCAGAGGCATGCCACGATGGCATCCGTTTCTTCTCCTCTGATAATGCCCTTTTTTTGTTTCTTTGTCCCCCGATTTTAGTCTTCCTCCACCGACACGCATTCTCCCCGTGCGGTTGCCCAGCTCGCTGCTGCTGCTCTTTGCCCATCTCTTCTGGCGGGTGCATCATGGTGACTTACCGCATCCGTGAGTATCGTCCGGATGACTATGAGACGGTGCGGGACTTATTTGCCACAGGGATGAGCGAGTACATGCCCACCTTGTGCGTCCACATGCTGAAGCAGCCCTGGCTGATCCTGGTCCTGGCTTGTACCTTCTGCCTGCTGCTCACGAGCTCCAAATCGCTGCTTCTGCCCATCCTTGCCGTCACCCTGCTTCTGGCCGTGGGCCGCCAGGTCCTGGGCTACGTCTGGTCCATGTACATCGAACGCTGCTTGCGGGAGGACCTGCTGGACATCCAAGCCACCTATCTGGGCGACAAACACTCTTGTTTCTGGGTGGCCGAAGTGGAGGACTGCGTGGTGGCCACGGTGGGTGCGAGGCCCTCCGAGGAGCACCCGGAAGAGCTCATGCTGAAGCGCATGTCCGTTCGGAAGGACTTCCGAGGGCTTGGCATTGCTAAGGCCCTGTGTAGGACAGTCATCTCTTTTGCCAAAGAACATGGTTACAAGTCCGTGGTGCTCAACACCCTCATGGTGCAGCATGAGGCCCGTGCCATGTACGAGGGGGTTGGTTTCCAGATGTATCACCATTACGTCCTACCTACCGTCTACGGCAGGTTGGCCAGTTGCACCATTTCCAAGTATCGGTATGATATTCCCTCTGTGGACTGAGGGAGCAAAGCTGGAGGAATGTTCGCTGGCGACTGGCTGGATCAGGCATTCTGGTGCGCTTGTCCTTCGGACACGAGGTGCAACAGGTGCCGTAGAATGAAGAGAACGGATCGTGATTCATTTTGCTGCTGAACCAAGGAGTGTGTCTCTGCTCCTGCTGTTTAAGCACTAACCTCCAGGTTGTTTTAGTGAGTGTGCACAGGTCATAAGGCGTTGCAGTAATGACGGAAGTCAGAGTGAGGTATTCTGAAGGCCCCTTTCCCCCCTCCAGTGTGTTTGCAAGCTGGCAGGAATCACGAGTCAGAAGCACATGGAGCTTACAGAATGAGATCCTCCTTGGCCAATGAAGGAGCATCTTCTACTAGTTTTCGGTGTTTTCCGCTTGCCTTCTGTGTGCCGCCCACTCTTGCCTTGTTTTGTGAGAGAACAGTCCTGATGTGTAGCAGCAGGTGAGCGGTCCAGGAACTCACGCGCCACTACAGTTTGTTGTGGCTGTTGCGAAGAGCCTTTGCTGTGGTTGTCTTCTTGCCAGCAGGAATATCTAGTGGCATTTTCATCCCGTGAACTTGGAGCAGAAATGCCCGTTTGTTTCCTGAGGAGCACACAGCCTGCTGCACTCCGTATCCGTTGAACTAGCAGAAGCGTATTGTGATCTTAATGCAGTTCAAAATGTCCTTGTTTCTGGGTGTCGGGTTTTGCTGGAACACAAATCTCTGAAGAGCATTCATTCTGACCACCAAATAAATGCATCATTTATCTTTGAGGAATTTCCTCCATGTCTGGTGTGTGTGTGTGTGTGTGTGTTTAAGACATGAATCCAGCTGAGGAGAAGGAATATTGACATGCCCCCACCTCCCACTAGGCTCCAGAAATGGTTAGTATGCATTCTGCTACCAGCACCTGCTTATATGGGACTACAGCTCACTTACTAAGTAGTGATGGGAGTTATAGTCCAGCACGGTGTTGGTATGAGCCAGAGACTAAGAATGAATTTCTACACCAGTTAAGAATGAAGAAAGTTGCTTTAACTCCGTGATCATTTTGCTTACGTATTCGGTATTGTCTTTTAGGGGGAAAGCAGTATAAGATGTAGTACATGCACCACTGCTTCCAGTGATTTCTTTGAGACATGAAGGAGACGCTTTACCTCCTTGCACCCAAAATCATTTGCGCCCCCCCCCCTTGCTAATCAGTAATTGAGTATTAAGTCCTCACTTCATCCCACCTGCGGAGGTTACTTTTCATTTCCGACAGCTGTGTGCCTGGTTTTTCCAGTGTCCTTCAGTTGGCCCTGAGAATCGGGTCCTTTAGGAGGGAGGGAAGACTGAGCAGCCAGCATGACATAATCTTTGGATTCATTTTCTTACAAGAGAAACTCTTAGAAATATGACTTTCTTCTTCTTCTTTTTGCTTGTTGCATGTTAAGAGGGTTTTTTTTGTCTTTTGATTAGCACCCCAACTCACTACAAACTCTGTGCCCCAAAAGAGTTTCCAGTGGAAAACTCAGTGCAGGGAGGTCCAGTGGAGACACAGGGGGAACCTTTGCTCTCTCCCCCCCCCCCCCAATTTCCTCCACTGTTGCTGTGGGATCTCCATCTCTTTTAGTTGGTGGTGAAGCAGCGTGATTAGCAGGGTCTGCAAATCCAACCCCTGTGAGGAGGGAAGGCAAATATAAGGGCAAACAGGAAATAATGCTTTGGGCTTGAGTACAAACATTTTGATTTATGAGGAATTTCTCAACAATGGCAGAAGGCGAATATTCCAAGGAAGGCTGTTTGCCCATTGCCGCCGATCTCTCTCACAGCAGACAATGGCGGAGCAGGATGCCTTTGTGCCTTTTTAGAGCTCGGGAGGTGCTTTGTCAGGTAAAACAACGGCCCTGTACGGGGAAGTCCTTGTTTTGCTGAGGACCCGACCTTGCCCTCCGGTCATCCAGAGAAATCCTTGTAAAGCAGCTCTTTCTGCTCCTGTGCGGATCAGGCAAAGGTTTTTGGGGAAGCTAACAAATCACACCATTAAAAACAGAAGGAAACATATCATATTGGCCTGGGAAATAAGCACATTTCCCTACAGTCGGTCTTCCTAGCCCTCCGAGGAAGGTGAGCACATGCACAGATTGCCACGGATAGCACCTGGAATCGACCTGGGTCTCCTGCATCGTAGTCTCGTGCTGATCTCTCTGCTGGTATCCAGCTTGCTTTCCAGTGCAGTGTAGTGCTCAGTATGTTTATAACTGGTCTGCCTCTGACCCGTAGTTTGCAGATCCAGCCTTTTTGCAATATATCACAACCTTCTGTCAGTTGCATCATCTCCTTGTCTTGTCCCAGGAATGCGCATACTCTGCTTGGAGATAGAATGCTGACGGTTCCTATTAACAAAACACTTGGATTTCTTTCTGCACATTAGCAGATTCCTGCTTCACAATACAGTTTCACGGGTGTGTGATCTTTGGTCACAAGCGCTCAGGTTCTGTCGGACTAAGGGATATTTTTGGTCCTGAACTTTGCACCGGTTTATTGATAAGTGGATACGCAGTCATCTAAGCAGACATCTTTACAGGGAGCTGATCATAAATTACCAGTCAACATATTTATCTCTGTCTCCCTTCACCCCCTGTTTGTTCGACTTTTCCCTCTACTCATTTGCAACCCCATTCGCCCGTCAGCAGCTTTTTCACTGATCGCCTTGAAGGAATGCCGATCCCACGTTTTGCTGCAGCTTTGAATCTTGGGAAGATTGTGCTGCATGAAAATGGTAGTGCATATCCTGCAGGCATATCTTAACTCATTAAAATCCATATAGCCATGTGAAAAACCAAATAACCCTGGCAGGGATTCCTCCAGTATGCAGGCAAATTTTCAAGAGCCTAGACTGGCTCAGGCAGGCAGGCATGCCAGAGTTACCTTTTGGCTAGTTCTTCTGCCATATTAACTGGCTGGATAGCACAGTAGTTTAGGTCTCTGGCTGGGGAGCCAGAGGTAGGGAGTTCGATTCCCCCACGGGGCCTCCCTGTGAGTAGAGCCAGCCTGGGTGGCCTTGGGCCAGCTGCACACAGTCCCAGGATTTCTCCCCCAGAAGAAGGGAACTGAGAAACTACTTCTGAGTGAATATTCTCTATCTGGAAAATCTTGGAAGGGTCGCCGTTAGTCAGAGATGGTGCACGATCATTGCTTATTTCATCGTATTAACCAAGAGCATAATCTTAGTGTTTTTGCATCCCAAACCAGCTTCCAGCTTCTCCTCTCTGCACTTTTACCTTTTATTTTGCCTTGACAATTTATACTTTTCATTTCTCATTATATGGCGCAACTTACATTACTAAGCAAGAGATCCCCCCCCCGCCCCATTAATGTGCGTGTTATAAAATAGCCAGAGGAACGATAGTTTCCTTCAATGGAGATTCCACCTCTTTCCAAAAGCGCATCTGGTCCCATGGCTTAACTTCTGTTCTTCGGGTAGGGAGATGGTTTTCTCTGCAGGTTGACTCGCAGCACTTTTCCCTAGGCAGGAAGTATAAAACTGGGAGACAACAAGCTGGGGGCTGATCTTGTTTGCTTGCTTTGACCCGTTTCTTTCGGCCTTGAGTTTGGTTGTGGGCAGCTTCCTCGCTGGCTGTTGGAGGAGGAGGGGAGATAGCTGGTTGCTGGTGTCTCTCCAGCTGGAGAAGCCGACTTCTGGCAGCTCCGAGCCAGCTGGAGAGCCGGGCGTCTGTGCAGATGGTGGTCGGAGACAACCACGGGGTCGGCATCCGGCAGCAGGTAGGAGGAAGGGGTGTTTGTGAGTACCTGCAAGAGGGTACCGCAAATCTAAGAAGGCTTGTCTCTGAGCTGTGGGACTATACCCCGAGAAGAGAAGTTCTGGCATTTGTTGCAGCGCTCAACAGCCCAGGCCAGTCCGAGGCCCCAGTCCAGAAGCTGAGTCTCCTTTCAGACTTGCTGTTTTTCCTTCCCTTTGTTGCTGATTCACAGTGAAAGATCTGTTAGCCCTGCCAAAACCTCTGAGTGGGACTCGCTTATGTAATGTGATTCACACAGTTAAGAAAGGAAAGGGCCCCCCCTTTTTTTTAAGGCTGGGACATCTGGTAATCAAAACTTCCAGCCCTAATGAGCCACAGGAGGGACTCAGCTGAGTGTCATGGTGCGTGCCTTGCCTACAGAGCTTCAAAAGTTGTGCGGTGAAGGGATTCAGGGTCACATCCTTTCCCGTCAACTGAAAAGCTGTCGGCAGTCTCTGTAGCCGAAGCGGGGGGGGGGGATCCAGGCGCTGCCTGGCATCTGTCGTGATCAGAGTAGAAGACAGGAGAAGAGGAAAGGGAAGGCAGGAATGCCGCAGGGTAAGCCACCTTGAAAGCAAGGGGGCAGGCTTTCCTGGAAAGACCCATTCTTTAAAAGGTCATTGCCCTGACCAGGACTATTTATCACATTCAAATACGAATTTTTCATGATGACTTCTTGTGACCACCATCACTGGGGTCAGAGGCTTCCTTTCCACCATACTCTATTCCATGGAATGGGACGTTATCTTATCCAGAGTCAGTTTTTATTGAACATGAAGGCAACTTATTAACAGACCAATATTGAACTCTTCTCTCAGTTACACACAATACCTTTAATCAAGTTCTAGGGCCCCGTCACTCTCCTTAAAGTGTCACCACGAGGATTCTGGTCTCCGCTTGGTTGACAAAGGAGTCCTGCGTATCCCAGGCCAGAGGAGGTGCTGCACCCCGGGGATCATCTCTGCAGTCCCAATGGGAGTAGGTGGGTGATTCCTTCCTTCCTTCCTTCCTTCCTTCCTTCCTTCCTTCCTTCCTTCCTTCCATTCCATTCCATTCCATTCCATTCCATTCCATTCCATTCCATTCCCTTTCCTTTCCTTCCTCCCTCCTTCCCCTCCCTCTGCTCCCCCCTAGGAGTTGAGTGATTTGACCAGCCCTTTCTCAGGATCTGGGCCAGGGTGGATCAGTAGAAAAGGGTTCGGGGGGACTGGGTAGCCTGTTCTTGAGCTTGGTGTCTTCTCTCTTTTCTCTCTCCCCAAAAGGAAGGTTTCCGAGGGGTCTGTTGGTTGTGATATCAATGTACTTCTTCCTTAGGTGCCTTCAAGGAGGCAATCTTTCCAGGAGGCCTCCTTTAACACATCCTCTCCCTCTCCCTGGGGTGCCATTCTCCCTCTAGTCTCTACCTATACCAGGCAGGATTTTTCTCTCTGTTCCTCCTCTGCATCACCCTAGTTCTCCTCCTCGCCTTCCTCTACCACCCTGATTTCATCCTCCCCTTCAGCTATCTTCCCTCTTCTTTTATGGGTTTGTAAAATCCTCTGTTCCCTGGCTTTCCACCTCCCCTAGGTAGTCATAAGTAATCATACTTTCTCCCCGGTTGACTGGGGAGCAAAAGCTTTGAAAGTCAGCTGGTCCCAAGGGGAAGCGCGAGGATCCGTTGACGGGGGCCTTGGTATCTCTGGTTTTGATTTTGGCCATTTTTGCGGTGTGTGTGGCTTTCAAAGTGTCCTAGGTAATAGAAAATTGGTCCCGGCCTCACTGAAGTTACTCATCTTTGTCTCAATGGTGGAATAAAATCCACGGGCGGACCCTGGTTTTATTCCGATCATCTGAGCATGCACAGAAATGTGCAGGCTGGCTTCAGTTGGGCTTCAACTCTTCCTTGGGTTTACAGTTAATCCTCTTAAAGATATTGTCCACCTTTAACTTTCGAATGTTGCTTTGCTTCTCGTCAAGCAACAAGAACTCATTCTCTCTCCCCAACAATGGGACAAGGTTTCACTGTGGGCAGTCAACCCTAACCCTTCAGGGTGCGGCTTCCGTTCATTGACACACACACCCCCGTTCCTTTTCTCAGAACAGAAATGTGATGCCCTCATGGGTGGTTACTACATCCGCAAGTATGAGGACAAAGACTACGAGGCAGCACGTGCCATATTCTCTGATGGAATCCGACATTTTGCTCTTGTTGGTGCCCGGCATGCTCTGAGCTGCCCCCAGACCCACCTCCTGCTGCTGGGAGCCTTCCTCTTGGCCTACGTGGCTTCTGCGTCTGTCCTGTTCTCCCTCGGGGTCGTGTCTGCCCTCTTGGTTCTGGGCTGGAACCGTACCAAAGCCATCTGGCTCGATTACGTCCGAGACGCGCTTCGAGAAGACATGCGGGACATCCGGGGGACCTACCTCGAGCGCAAGGACTGCTGCTTCTGGGTGGTGGAGCATGGCGAGGAAGTGGTAGGGACCGTGGCCGTCACCCACCCAGAAGAGCCTTCGTGGCGGGGCAGAGCGCTGGAGCTGAAGCGCATGTCCGTGAAGAAGGAGCACCGCGGCCGGGGGATCTCCAAGGCGCTCACTCGGACCGTCATCCGCTTCGCCCAGGAGCGTGGCTATAAGGAAGTCGTCTTGGGCACCTCCATGGTGCAACACGTGGCTCAGCGGTTGTACGAGAGCATGGGCTTCCGCAGAGTCCAGGTGCTCTCCCCTTCCCTCCTGTTTAAGCTATTGCAGTTTTACGTTTACATTTACAGCTACGAGATCCCAGAGTCTCACTGATGCACACATTACTCCGGAAGGTGGCCTGGAGAACAGGGGCGGCTTGTTTCTTGATGGAAAGGATTTTTGTGGGGTTGCAACCTTACAGGGCCCCAGTATGTTCATGGATTCTCCACCCCTGCCTCTCGCCCACGAGGCAGCTGCTGTGAAAAGATAACTGACTCAGTTGAGCTTACCTTGGGTTGGATTCCCAACTTCAGTAGGGTCTGATTAAAATAGTGTTCATTGGATATCGGATGGTGTTTAAATGTTCCAGGACAGAAAGAACGGGTAGGTGAGAATGGGAGTCTTCCTGTTTAATGGCATGGTGAGATCATCGTCCGAGCCTGGAGCCAGGTCCTTGAGTCTAGATTTTTGTGGGCATAAGGACCACGTTGCCCTCCTCATATACGAGCCAGCTTTTTCTGAACTATGGATAAGTTTGGTCAACCTGCAGGTTTCATATCTGGAAGCAGGAGAGAAGCAGCCTCTTCCTTTGGCAAAATGCTCCATTAAAAATGCACATATAAAGAATTACTTACGAAAGAATATAAAAGATAAGCAAGAGCTAGAGGAATTAAGTGTGGCCACTGATTGGTGGTCCATGTTGTAACTGGAATCGAGATATAAAAAAGATAAAACCATAGGCTTCTTTGAGGGTGAAGTGCAGGTGGATAAACTGTGGATATATACTGATGAGAAAATAATAAAAAAAGAAGTACAGTACATATACTTACTGGAATATGACTTGGAGGATGAGAAGGTGAAAGAGGTGCTGGTAAAATGGGCAAGTAACTTTGGACATAATATAGACATTGATAACTGGACAAGGATGTGGAAAGAGTGTCATAAGATGATTAAGCCATTAAACCTTAGGGAAAATATCCTCAAAATGTTTTATAGATGGCATTATACACCTGTAAGATTGGCAAAAATATCAGAGGGTAACAGCAATGTTTGTTGAAAGTGTAAAAAAAAAGGTAGGGACTTATTGTCATATGTGGTGGACATGCGAAAATGTCAAAGGAGACTGGACACAGGTGTGGGAACTAGTAAAAGAAATTATTCAACAAAAATTTAATTTTAAACCTGAAATAGCATTACTGAATATAATGCCAGAAAACATTGATAAGAAAATAAAATACTGCCTAATGTATATACTCACAGCAGCTAGGCTACTCTGGGCCCAAAAACGGAAAAGTGAAAAAATTGCCAACGACAGAGGAGTTGCTAAAGAAGTTATTGGACACGGCAGAACTAGACACATGTTCAGAAGCACTACAGGAACAACCAAGAGACTATGTAAAACAAAGTTGGAAATTAATATATGTGTGGGCCCAGAAAAAGACAGGAGTTTAGGGCAAAATCTTGTATTCTATATACTCAGTGCTCACCGGAAACCAGTTGGAGAAATCCGAGATCCAAACGATGTTGGAATCTCTGTCCTAAAAGGGGGGAGAGGGCTTGCTTTTAGTTTAGTGGGGTTTTTTTATTTTCTGTTTGTAATTGCTGGTTGCTTGGTGTTTTTTGTTTGCTTTGTAGTGCTTTTTCCAAATAAAGTTTAGTTTGTTAAAAAAAAAAGCAGAGCCCACTTGGCCTGAAAAGTCTACACTTTTCTCCGCTACTGATCTTCACATCCTTCTGGGGAAGGTGAGCTCCTGCAATGAACTCCATGGCTAAGAGGTGGGCTTCAACCAGACCTTTCCTGCTTCTGGACCGACGCTAACCACTGGTGCTGGTAATCAGCTTGCTTACAGTATACGTGTCTTGTTCCATATGTCCACAACAGACCCGTCTCTTAACAACAGTTTGCAACTCCCGGTTTTTTTACAATATGTGTAAATACACATGCATGTAACTTGTGATTTTTCCATATGTTAGAAGCACCTCTGTTATTCTTCTTCAAGACAGAGTACTCAACTTTTCACTTGGTTTTCTTTCTGCATATTAGTTGGTTTCTGCCCCATCATAGTTTCCTAGAGCGCCTGCACTTTGGCCCCATGTCCTCGAGTTCATTCGGCCACAGGGTTGTTTTTTGTAAATCCTGAACTTTGTCCTGGTTTACTGATCAGCAAACAAACAGTCACCTGAACAAGGTTAGGTGTTGCACAGATATTTTTGTAGGCTGCTGATCCTAAATGACTGGGAGAGCTCCTTAGCTCCGTTTCCCTCCATCCAGTATTGTTCGGCCTTTTCCTCCGCTCACGTCCGGCTCCTGTACACCTCTCAGCTGTTTTTTCACTGAACTGCTTGAGGAGTTGGGGGAGCAATTTATGTGGAAGCCCCAGTAGGGCTGCCTAACTCCAGGCCCTAAAGCAGGGGGTTCCCAACCTGGGGTCACCCAGGTATTCTTGGACGGCAACTCCCAGAAACCCCGACCAGCACACCTGGTGGCGAAAACGTCTGGGAGTTGTAGTCCAAGAGGACTCAGGTGACCCAAGGTTGGGAGCCACTGCCCTAGATGGCCGTTGGAGAAAGGAACGCCCCAGCTTTGTATCTGGAGAAGGTCCAGAAGATGGATCACCTGGAGTCTGAAGATAGTTGTGCCTCCAACAGACAGGTGATCTCTCACTCCGATTCATTAATAATAATTGTGTGCCATCAGGTCAGTTCTCACTTAAGGTGACCCTTTCTGGGATTTTCCTGGTAAAGAATACATAGAAGTGGTTATCATTCCTTTCTTCCGGGGGCATCCTGGGACTGTACAGGGCAGAACAGCTATTGGAGGTTAGGCATTCCTGTACTGGTGTACATCCGCTCTAGACAATGAAATAGCATCTCATCCGTGTTGCTCAGCTTGTTGTTCCTACTCTTCATTTATGTTCCCCTCCATTGATTAGCTGCAACACACTGCGCTTTCATTTCACATCATAGGAATCGTAGTTAAGCAAGTTATTTTAATTAATGTGCATTTAATAACACAGTTAAGAAGGGAGTCTGCCTGTATCTCTGTTGCGGAACTGCTTCTCTTAGGGGAGGGAGATGATTTTTTGGGCCCCTTGATCCACAGCACCTTACAGCTGTGCAGGAAGCATGCAAGGGGTGGGGGGATTCCTCTCGCTTGTCTTGGGTTCCCCTGCTTTGTTCCCGCCTTGAGTTCTGCTGTGGGCTGCTCCCTCCTGGGTTGGCTGCTTGCGAGGAGAGGAGGCTCCTTCCTGGCACCTCCCCAGCCGGAGAAGCCGGCTCCGGGCAAGCAGGAAGGCTGTGCGCGCCCTTGGTGCAAGGGGTGGCCGGAGACCCACCCGGAGGGCTGGCCCTCAGCTGCAAGGTAAGAGAAACATGAAGAAGGGTCTGCCAGACAACCTGCAGGATTCCTTCGGGGACACAGAAGTGGGAGGCTCTGGCAGGGAATCCCCTCCCTCCAAACGATGGCTGGACAGGAAGGGAAGGCAGTAACAGAGAGAAACTAGCTGAGAAAGGCTGAGATATTTTTTTTCCACCCTCCAAATGCTCAGCTTTTTACACCCATGCACCCCTTTCTCTATATATTCCTCATTGCACTGTTTGGAGCCGTCCACAAGGAACATAACACACACACACACTGCTGTTAATTGACAGATTCCTGCTGGCAACAAACGAGGGTGCCACTGACAAATCCTTCAAAGGGGGCAGCTATAGGAGCAAAGCCCCGCTGCCTCCTTAAAAGCGGAATGGCTTCATGATGGCAGGGGCTGCTTTGATGGTCCGGAGTCCACCCAACGCATTGAGGGAACAAAGCTCAAGGCCACCAGCGTAAGTAACTTCTTGTTGTTCCTTAAGGGAGCACAGGATCCCTTTGTGTTGCTGCTTTCATTTGACACAGAGGTGGAGAGTTTCTGTCTTGCAGTTTGTAGCAAGGAGCCCCAATTTCAGAGGTTGGGTGGGTAGAAGGTTTTGAAGCTGGTCCATGACACCGGAGCACGGACTGTGGGAGGGGACACGCACCTCACATGCCCTTTGAACAGCGGAAGGAAAGAAGGAAGAACTGCCTTTTCTTTAAAAGTTATACTTTCTTCAGAAACTAGGGCACACCGCCAAAGTTCAGCAGCCCTCTGAGTCACGACCACTTTGTATATTGTCCAAAAGGCAGAAAATTGCAGATGCTAGTTAAGGAAGAGAAACAATACTTTTAAAAATAGCATGCAACATTATAACGTGAGCCACTTAATCACTTGGACATACTGCTATTTCAAATAAAATGTATTTAAGGCTTATGCCTGTTCATGCTCTGTGCCTTTCTGTTTACAGCAAAAATTTACATGCTTCTCCTACTTGTAGGAAAATGTCCAAACTGACATAGAGCTAAAATCTCCACTTTCTTAAAAAGTTTTGGAAAAGCAGAATGAATAGGCAAAAATATCCGGCGCACCAGATTTTCAAATTTATTGGACAAATGAAAGGGGAGAAAATAGGGTGGCATCTTAAATATGAACAGATTTGCTTCTGTAGCTGGAAATCCACCTCCCCAACAAAGTGAATAGTTTGTGCTCCTGTTTAGCTCAACAACGTGGCTGAGGGTCTTTTGATTCCTTGGCTTCTTTTTGCCTCATTTTTAATTTTATTTGATTTTTGATGGGCCAGACTGGTCCTTGGGCCCACCCAAAGTCGCCCCAGGAGGTGGCATAACATCCACCAAGTTGCTTTTCTTAGGACCAGTGGCCAAAACATAAATATAAGCTTTCCAGTGGTTTGGGAGACCTTTTTGGGCTTAGCAGTTGATCCTAATGACGTCATTGCACACACATCTGGATTTTGGCCATGCCCTCTCCTCCCTCCAGCTGAGGGATCGACACCATCATGCTTTTTGATAAATGTTTGGGCATCTATTCATGTGGGATCAGATGGGGATTCATAGCAAACACACTAATATCCTGATTTGATCCACTGTCTTCTCCAGGTCTCGGTTGAAGAAGTGACGCTTCCATCATGACTGAATACCACATACGGACCTATGAGGACCGAGACTATGAGGCAGCACGTGCCATATTTGCCAGTGGGCTCATGGAGCACAATCCGGCTGTTTTCCGGTACATCCTGAGCCGCCCCCAGGCCCACCTCCTGCTGCTGGGCGCCTTCCTCCTGGCCTACGTGGCCTCTGTGTCTGTCCTGTTCTCCCTTGGGGTCGTCTCTGCCCTCTTGGTTCTGGGCTGGATTCAGACGAAGGCCAGTTCGAACGATTACATCCAAGGGGCCCTTGATGGAGACATGCGGGACATCCGGGGGACCTACCTGGAGCGCAAGGACTGCTGCTTCTGGGTCGTGGATGATGGTGAGGAGGTGGTAGGGACCGTGGCCGTCACCCACCCGGAAGAGCCTTCGTGGCGGGGCAGAGCGCTGGAGCTGAAGCGCATGTCCGTGAAGGAGGAGCACCGCGGCCGGGGGATCTCCAAGGCGCTCACCCGGACCGTCATCCGCTTCGCCCAGGAGCGTGGCTATAAGGAAGTCGTATTGGGCACCTCAATAGTACAGACGGCGGCTCAGCGCGTGTACGAGAGCATGGGCTTCCGTAGGGTCAGGATCATCCACCCCTTCCTCCTGCTTAAGCTACTGAACTTTCACATCTACATCTATCGCTATGAGATCCTGGAGACCTATTGAGACACATCTTCCCCCCAAAAGGTCTATCAGAGGAGCAGGTGGACCGTGGGTGGGCATTCTTG
This sequence comes from Pogona vitticeps, assembly GCF_051106095.1. Classification (NCBI taxonomy): domain Eukaryota; kingdom Metazoa; phylum Chordata; class Lepidosauria; order Squamata; family Agamidae; genus Pogona; species Pogona vitticeps. The sequence goes on from NC_135787.1 coordinate 3,131,198, forward strand.
CTCACACGGGGACGCTACAAGTGAGCAGGAATCTCAATGCTGCAGAAACATCTCCTTCCAAATAGAGAATAAGAGGAAGGAGAGGCCTCGCCTGCATGTGGGGAGAGAACCTGTTAAGTAGCAACTGGATAGGCCTTAAGGGTTTCACTAACTGAAGTTAATGTAGGAATTCTTGCCTTTGAGTCACATCGCAACCCAGCCGAAGGGGTGACCTCCCTAACCCTGGCCACCGCAATGCAGCGCATGATCGTTGCCGAAGCAGGTTTCGAAATGGCGTCGTTGGTTGTGTCCCCCTGTGGTGGGCAGAGCAAGAAGGTTGTTGATCGTATCTGTGAGGACTTCAGCATTGTAACCAAGAAAGATGGGATCTTTGACAGCTGGCAGCCTGGTGAGGAAGGGGAGCCAGGATGATGGACTGACTGGCAGTGATTCAGGAAAGAGTCCTATCTTCTCCCTCCCCCCCTCAAACTGGCCCTACCTCGCAGGCTTGTTGTATGAGTAAAGTAGCAGGAAGACTCTATCCTGCTCTGGAGGGAAAAACAGTTATAAGTAAAAAAAAATCATTAATGGAATTTTCCAGTTTCTTGTTTTTCTTTTTTGTATAAGGCTGCAGTAATCTTAACGGCAATTTACCATAACTTAAAAATTGGCCCCCACCCATGGATTGTTATCCGAGTTTGACCTTGCGCTCGAGGACAAAATGCTCTCTGCTTTGTACACCTTTCCCACCTCTGGTTCTGCGCGTCGTGATGATTAAAACAATCCTGAAATCCATCTTACGGAGGCAGAGGGCAGGTTGCAGAAGGGCGAAAGCTACGCAGGGCCGTGCAGGGAGCCCAGAGGGCAAAGCTTCTTCAACTTAGCTAACGGGGAGAGAGAACAGGGTGAGGAAGCAAAGGACCCGATCCACCAAGTCCCGTTTTTTCTTTTATCAGCCCCCACCCCACCCCACACTGGATGGGAGCTGCTCCTTTTAGACCAGTGCCTTTCCAACCTCAGCTTAGCTCAGTGCTTCTTCCCAGAACCTCCCAAGTTCCGCTCCTGATCTTTTCAGTTCGCCTGCCCTAGAAAATGGGAGGTTCCATTTAAGATGTTGGCATGGACAGCCACTGACCGAACTGTTTTCCCTTTGCCGTTTCGAATTCAGACTCCAGGGAACCAGTGTGGTCGAGCGAACAGAGCGTCGAGCGGGCGAGACCTAGGAAATCTGAGTTCAAATCTCTGCTCGGCAGTGGAAAGCCTGGGGGTAACGGCAGCTCCCTCCTCAGGCCTCTCACAAACTTCAAAAAACTCACTAGGGTTACCATAGCTTGGAGGTGATCCAGCAGCACAGAGAGGTCAAGACTGGCTGAAGCCGTTTGCTGCTGTAGGGAAACACTGCCCTCGTGCATGCGGTGGGCACCGGCTGGGCAATAGGGTCCAGGGCACAACCTCTTCCAATCTATGCGGGGTGTGTGGGGTGAAGGGTGGGACAGAGCAGACCGGGGGGGGGTAACATGAAGCACTGTCCACTCACATCTCCTCCATCGAACACCACAAAGATGGTGGGGGGTCATGCATCTTTGCCGACCCGAAAATATATTTTTTAAAATGCACTCAGAAAAATGTAACTTCTGGAATCCCAGGTCTGGAGACCTCGCAGGCTAAAGATTTAACTTTTTAAAAAATCTACAGACCACTAATTGGTGCGATGCATAAGCATAATCCATGTTCATCTTGCCTGTCAAATCTTGTAAGTGGGTAGGTTTGTGTTTCTGGACTACAATTGCCAGGAGCCATGTTGCCTAGGGAATTCTGGGAAATCTACCTGGGGAATTCTGGGAAAGAGAGCCCCAGGCAGAAGTCCCCGAGTCCTGCCTGTGGGGCTGGGGAAGGGTGGCAGATTAGGGATGCCCGGGCCAGGACTCCGGAAGCCCTCCCACACCTCAAGATGCGAGCTCAGAGCGCCCAACAGGAACAGCTGCACCTGCTCTGGTTCAACAGCTGGGCCAGAAAGAAATAAGCATCGGCACCAAAGCCAGAAGCAGCTCCCAGGAGGTGCGGAGGAATGGACCCCGGATCCCCCACCCCTTCTGCCTGGCCCTACCTTGGAGGCTCTTGGACCAGAGTTGGGATTCATCTTCCCCTCCTGCTCTCAGGCCCCCCCTCTCAGGGCTTAACAGGGGGACCCTCTCCAAAGGATACTCCCCGGGGTGCTGGTGCAGGGGACCCGACCTCCAGAGAGGGCTGAGCCCAGCGTTCCTGTTAGTTCCTTGGTTGCAAGAAATCCTTGTTCTTGGCGAGTCCCACAACCTGGAGCCCATGGCATCTTTGGTGGGAGACGCGGCACCAGGATAAAGGGCACTTGCTCCACCATCGTAATTGCCGATTTCATGGCTGTCTCGGCCAGGACTTTGCAGAAACCCCTAACCCATCTGCCACACAGAAGGGGGATCGGTGGACATCAGGCCCCTTTCAGACCACTTCCAGTTCTCTGAGAAAAGAGTCCAGCCTCTTCGGCCGGAGTCTCAAACCTCGGGGAGGCTGTGCCTTAAAAAAGGGCCCTCGGATGCCATCTGCCGGCCACCGATTGTAAAGACAAGGTAGGTTTCTGTAGTGGGGGAAACACTCAAGACCAAAAGGAAAAGGGAGGGGGCAAAAACAAAACAAACCGAGACTGCAAAAAACAGGTATGGGTTAAGGTTTAATTTTTAAAACAGACACACACATAAACACCGTCCCACATAACGGGCAGCCGCGTTCAACAAGTTCTCCTTGTAAATGGATATTCAAAGAACACGGAGAACACACAGTCCATGATAAATGCACAAGAAAGCAGTACTTGCACCAACTTGCAACTTGAAATGTGCCTGAAAAGGTCGGCATGATGTGGATTTGCCACTGGGGGGGCACCTCCATCGGCGCATTGGGGTGGGAACGGAACGGCCTGGGTCCTTGGCACTCCCTTGCAATGAAGAATCCTGTGTGCCCCAAAAGCCACTAGGGTTTTTCTATGGGTTCTCCATCTTCACCCCACTGCAAGCCCCCCGGGGGCCCCAAAACAAGACACCCACACATTTCTGATTAAAGGGGGGGGGGAGAATGAAAGTTGCCGCCATGCACCTTTGCTACAGATCCAATTTTAAAGTCAAACGGGGTCAAGGTTGCATCTCAAAACTATCTCAAAGCAATACCTCCCCCCATTTCTTCTCCCCCCCCAGCCCCCAACTCTGCCTCAAGAAGCAAGGCAGGGTTCATGCACAAGCTTCCCCCCACGGCTTCCCACATTTTAAACATAACAGGTGGGGCCGCTTGAAACCCGAATACGCTGCCTGAACCCTGCAAAGTAGCAGCCAGATCCAAGGTGGATCCAGCCAGCTGCCCCTTGCGAAGACAGAAACATCCTGGGAGAGAAAAAAAAACTTAAATCCAAAAGGACCCTGGTCTTCTCTGGACAAAAATCCTAGGATGGGGATATAGCCTAAACACCAGATTCTTTGGTCCAGGTGCTCCTCCTGCACCTGCTCTCGGCCTCAAGATGCAAACAAGACCCGAAGGCCACATAACCCACAAGCCATCCCTGTAAAACAAACCTTTTGGCTAGGTAAGCCAACAACCAAGCCCATTATCCACACACCCTGTCATGTGAGGACATAGACCATTGCATGACGGGCAGCCTGGTGCCAGAAAAAGAGACTTTACGTGGGACAGTCCTTCCCTGCCGCAGCGGCTATTCCCCCCCCCCATCCAGGTCATTTGGCTTCAGTAGCACCGATAGCGCACGTGGGTTCTCCTGTAAGGGCTGGTGTCTCTGGCGTGGAAGGAGCGACGGCGCATGACCAGGCCATGGCGGTGCTCAGTGACCCGGCGGACTTTTCTGCGATCATTGCGGGATCTTGGGGGGCTATTTACCACGTTGTGGGAGGGGTAAACCGAGAAGCGGGTCCGGTCGGCCTCCTCGAAACGGCGGAAGTTGTTACACGCCGCAGCTAAGAAGAGAAGAGAGAGAGAGAGCGCAAAAATGAAGCTGTGAAGATGACTCTTTTGTTATTCCATCGAGTTGGACTTTGGGGAAGTTCCTTTTTTAGCTTACAAGTCTCAAGCTGCCTAAGGGATTCTGCAAGATGTAGTCCGGAGAACTGACACCGATACATTCTGCATCCATTTATATAGCAGTTTTTCCAAATACCTCCGGTTTATGAATGTGGGATATTGTGCTTCTAGACCCACGATTCAAAAACAAAAACAAAACAAAAAAAACACACTACCACATACCAGGAAACGGCCCAATATGACTGTGTAATATTGTGCCTGCGTTACCAGCAGGAAAAAGGATGCTAAGCTTTACATAGCAAAGGACAGCCTGAAGGTTGATGACACTCATGGCAGCAGTCAAGATGGTTTACGAGATCCCCTCTTCCGCTCACTACCATTCACCTCTGCTTTCATTTCTATGCTGAGTAAGAGAATCTGGAAGCTAGGGTTCAAAAAAAGTAACCTCTACAACCTCTGTACAGGAGCTAGCACTCAACCACTGGATAAGGCAGAATGGGGAAAAGAGGCTGGTGTTTCCTGAGCTTCCACCCTCCCTCTTGCTATTCTGCGGTAAAAAAAGAGTAAAACGTGATGATGCTCCTCCCTCCCAATGGCCACCATGGAGATGAAATATGGAGGGGGGGATGTGCAGAATTCTTTAGGTAAATCAGGTCTGGGCAAAATGTGGGCCATGGGTCAAAGCCCCTTGACACACACACACCCCTTCCCGAAATGACACCCCCCACACGATTTGCCTTCTCAATGTCACTGTGCCCCACTGAATATACCATCCAGGTGGAATGGTGGAAGATCGTTGTCCTCGAAGCTGGTGAATCCAGCAAAGGGCTCAGGTGACCCCTCATGGCCGGGAAGGAAGAAGCCATCATCCTGGAACGAGGAGAAATCAGGGTACGTCCTGCGGAGGTCGGACGGCGAGGGAGGTCTCCGGCGACGGACTGGAGACAACAAGGGCGTCACCGCCGGATGGAAGTCAAGAGGCTCATCCTTGCACGCCAGGCCTGCGGAATCAAGGGTCAGGGTTCAAAAGGCCTCCGCGGTGATGATGGTCAGGGGCGTATTCCCTCCTCTCAGGTCCTCATTTCCCACACTGCATGGGCTTCCTTTTAACTAAAACACACCCGTCCACTCACCTGGAGCTAACCTGCCAGCCTTAGGCTCTCCTTGGCTCTTATAGGGATGCTCGTCTGAGCTCGTGTGACAGGCTGTGCCTTCTCAAACAGGCGGGAGAGAGAAAGAATAGGGCATCGTTAAATTTAAGTCGTTGTCCACAGGAACGACCTTGGTTGCAGCAACTCTGTATCACCTTCAGAGCTCATGGGCCTCTGAGTGTCGGTCGTTGGGGATCATGAGACAGAGGGTCCAGTTACAAGCAGATGCTCTGTAAGGCAACGGATTGCGCGCACGCACACACACCCACACCCAAAGTGAAGAAGACAAGCCATGTTGCCTTATTCGACCTCCTTGTTAAGGAGGCGCTCCATGCTTTTGCCTCTCTCTGCAAACACAGCCTTCATTCGCCCTTCGGGAAACCAGGGCAAAGAATACCATTCTCTTTTATCCAGAGGGATGGGCACAAGGATCCTATGCATCTGGAGTCTCCCCAAAAGAAAAAGAAAGCTCGTGTTTTCAAAAAAAGAGAAAACAAATAGAGTGGCCTAGAGTGGATTGGTAGCCCAGATAGGCAGGATAGAAATCAAATCAAATCAAATCAATCAATCAATAGGTGCTGCAGTTCAAATCCTCCTCATGGACCTTAACCCTTGACGAGAAGGCCCAGTGAGGAATCGAACTCCCAACCTCTGGATCCACAGCCAGATGCCTCTTGTGCACTCGTCAGAAGACAAGCCTCCAGTGCCCTTTTTTTTTTTTTGCTCTGCTTCGACAGCCCTGCCAGCTAGCCTTGGCTCTACCAACCTTCCACCTTTGCAGACACAGGACGACCACCAGCCACCTCTACACAGCTCCGTGAACAAGGGGAAAGGGGAGAGAAGGTGAAACGCAGACAGAATCGAAGATGAAGTGAGACAGGAGGACCGCGAGACTGTCGGCTATGAAGATGTGCCACCGACGCAATGGAATGCCAGACTTAGGCTAGGAATGGAAGATCTCTTTCGATTCAGTGGCCACCTGCGGGCCAGTTCATTGCCATCTTATGGATTGCAAAGGACCCAGTATGGGGGGTGGGTGAGTGCCTTTCTAGCCAAACAGTAAGATTTAAATACAGTGGTGCCTCGCTAGACGATGGTAATCCGTTCCACTGAAATCACTGTTTAGCGAAATCATTGTCTAGCGAAAAGCATTTCCCCATTGGAATGCATTGAAAGCTGTTTAATGCGTTCCAATGGGGAAGAATTGTCGTTGTCTAGCGAAGATCGGCCATAGGAAAGCCGCTTTGCGAACTGCTGATCAGCTGTTTAAATCACTGTCTTGCGAAGCTTAGGTCCCGGAAACATCTGTTTTGCGAGCGTGGAGGGAGCTGTCAAAATTGCCGTCTAGTGAAAATCAGTTTGCGAAGCAGGGACCAAACATTGTCCAGCGAAATTCCCCCATAGGAATCACTGTTTTGTGAATCACTATAGCGATCGCAAAAAGTCAATGTCTAGCGAAAAAACTGTCATGTGGGGTAACTGTCTAGCGAGGCACCACTGTAAAAATTACATTGTTTGAACTCTCTCCAAAGGCTGCCCATATTTGTCAGGCACATAGGAAAAGGACATGGTTCAGTGACAGATCTTTATACCCAAGGTCCACTCATTTATTTTCCAGCTGCTCTCAGTCAGTGGTCAGAATCCAGCGGATGTCCGCTTAAAATGTGCATCGCTTGCAGCAGCTCATGAGTGAGGTGCCCAGGGAAGAGTTGGGCATGCGACCAAGCCATGCCCTGGAACTTCCGTCAGTTAGCTGCCTTTGCCTGTAGTAAATTATGCAAACCTTACGTAGACATCCTCAGGATTTCGGCCGGTCCTGACAATCCTGAGCCACCTAAAACCAGCTTAGCAGAAGTCGCTGAATCATGGCTGGAACGAGGCTCAGCTTAAAAAAAGGAGAAAAAGCACCAGGACCGCAGCACTCACCCGCGCGAGGCTTCTTCTCCAGCATCACGACACCCCAGGCGTCTGCCACGTGGGCCAGCAGCAGGTTGGTGATCCTGCGGTGCACCAGGTTGTTCCAATGGATGCCGTCCTTGACCCGGTGGCCCAGGTCGTGGCGGAAGTGGTAGTGGAGATCCACAACGTCAAACAGGTGGGAGCCGGCCAGCATGGCCCCATAGAAGTTGCCCTCGATGACGTCCTTGCGTAGAGTTTTGCTCAAATGCTGGAGCTGCCGGAAAGGAGAGGAAGTCACGGACAGACGTCTAGAGCCGGGAGGGAAGAGGACGCCGTGGGGCTGGGAGGAGCGAATCCGAGGGTAGCAAACCGGTGACTCCTTTAAACCTTTAAGCCACAGAGATTCTACTTAAGAGCTGGCCACAGGTGCTAGAACGTGAAGGCACAGCACAGGTGAGCAGCTCAGAGTGAGGGCTGCTAATCCAGACAGGTGGTGGATGGATGGATCACAATAAAACCCGGTCTTAGAACTTCAAAAGGTTGCTGCCAGAAGATGGGATTTTCCAAGTTTCCCTCCTCCTGGCCGCTGTTTTTGCGCCCGGAGATGGAAGACCAAAACGAGGCACCCCATCCTCGGCCATTCCCTGCTGGGGGGAGGCTTCTTCTCTCTTAGGTCTGAAATGGCAATTTCCGCCATCCTTCTGCGGACTCACTAGAAACCCACAGGTTTGGGCCAGAAGAGCCCCAGTTAAACCAGTCTCTGAAACACCCTTGCCTCGCCCTTGTCCCACTCTTCTCTGCAGGAGAAAGCGGTCTGGAGAGGCGGGGCCGAGGGCCAAAGCCACACATGCCTGGCCCCACAGGAAACCGTTACAAGAGGTAACAGAGGGACAGGCTGCTTTTATGCTGGTGCTTCAAGGAGGGGTGGGCAACCGCAGGGCCCCCCCAGGCTTAGCCAGCATCCCCAATGGTGAAAGACTATGGGGGGTTCCAACCCAGAATGGAGGGCCACAGCTGCCCCCACCCCTCCATACTTTATGTTCTGTCTCAGCAAGAGAGGGCAAGACGTTATTTAGGAGGGGGCTCAGACGCCCTTGAATGGGACATGATGGAGCAACAACGTGCTGGAGGAGACAAGCCAGCTGACCCTACTCGAGGGAACCGTCTCAGTGTGTGGGAGCTGGCTAACAGTCGTTGGGGGGGGGTCCAGGGTGTGCCCCTGGAGGGACCCCCAAGCCATGAGACCCTTGCAGAAACACTCCCACTATCGTGCAAAACAACACAAATGTCTGCACGGGGACCAGGCTTCTGTTTCTCACATGTTTTTCAAAATTGGCCCAATACAGGCAGCCCCGGGGTCAAACTAAGGATTAAAAACTAAGGATTAAATTACTCCTTTTACTTAACCTGCTTCTGCTCCAGCAACTGGCTAACTGGCTGGCTGGAGTTTTTAGATATCTGACGTAGTGAAACACTAGTTTCTAGTCAGGGTGGTTTACATCCTTCAGCAAAACTTACAATGCCTAAGATAATTTTTAAAAAATGAACTGCATGATATCCCAAACTAAAACTGAAAAGGCAACCTAAGATTGACACCGGCTAGCGTAAAAGGGCTGCCTTACAGGGGCGTGCGTCAGCAGTCCCACTTGCAAATTCAGCCACTGCTTCCCTGCTAATGACAAAGCACACTAAATGCAAAATTCACAGGTAAGCAAAATTGCGTGTGATGACAAACAGACATCTTTTGCCATTTGGGAGAGCACCTCTCCTAACAACATGGCAAACGGGTCCTCTAGTTCATCCCTCAGACACGGTCCCGCTCAGGCACGAAGCCACCTCGGACTATCGAGGCATCAAAAGAAACAGTCAAGGAATTGGCAGTTTATTACACAACATACAAAGTGCCTTGTGAATTCCTCTGTCCAAACATCCTCTCCACGTTCTCCTCCATGCTACACCACCGTAACTCGCTCTACTCATTCTCCTTAGGTTCCTTCAGGGGAACTCAACGGAGCAGTCCACTTGCACAAACATATATATATTATTCTCCAGCAGCCCCTGTCCCGCCACTCAAAAGGGCCAGGTCAAGGGGTTTCCGAACCCGGGCGTTGTCGGGACTATCTCAGACCACCAGCCAAGCTGGTTGGGGCTTTGGAGAGCTGGCAGCAGCCGAGATCCCTAGACAAAGCCACAGGGGTGGGTGGGCTCCTGCCCTTCCTTACCTCCGGTATAAGAAAGCCCCCTCTGATCTTGCGACCCAGCGGCATCGTCATGTTCCAGATCACCAGGCAAGAGGACGGGAGGACGGCTTCCAGCCTGTCAAAGGCCGTCTCCAAGTTTGCTTGGTATTGCTTCATGGAGGCCGAGCCGTATCTGCCGGAAGAAAGGAGAGCCGTCAGTCCTCGATGGGGGGCTTTGGAGCCAAGGAGCCCCAACCCCTGTTAAGAGAGCAATGCTGTCGGATCACGTCGCCCGGGGCAGGGGCCGGCTGCTCCTCTCGCCAACACGACGGCATATTGGCCATCATACCAAAGGCTTGTTTCCGAGGACGTGGAAGCTTCAAGGCACTCGCCGGAAGCCACCAACTGGGGCAACGCAGAGCAAGCTTACCTCGAGACGTCCCAGACACAAGAATTGAGGATCAAGACATCCGGCTGCAGCCCGGCCCGGAAATCGTCCAGGATGCTTTCCAGATAAGGGGAATACACTCGCGTCAGGAAGTAGAAGCGGACAAGGTGGTGGTCGGTGCGGTACTGGCGCACCTCACGGTAATGGGTCTCGTTGTGCAAGCCGCCCTCCACCCCGCCTTCGATTAAGTGGTCGTTCTGGAAGCGGAGTTCCCCCTGGGGGGAGAGAGAGAGATCGAGAGAGAGGAGAGCAGGGCTGTGTGCTGCGGATTGTGACACACACATACCCCTTTTATCCCACATCCCTCCCTTCAGCCTTTCCAAAAAGAGATCCTTCCTCCACCAGAGTGCAGGATGAAACCTCTGGCGCTCCAAAGTCACTGACGTTCGGCAGGGGTGAGAGACAAAAAAGGGGTCCCCCGCCACCCCTGCGTAACGTGTCGGGCACCTCAACCCGTCGACTAGCTGTAAAAGCAAAGCCGTGCAGCGCATCTTACGGAGGAAGACAATGCCGTGCAGGAGTTCCTTCTAGAGATGAAAGGCTGTAAAGGACCGTTGCAGGATGGGCAAACGGGACCCTCTCTTCCCCTCGCTGCCTGGCCCACCTCCCATAGAAGGAGGATAGAGAAACAGAGGCTCCCCTTATGTAAGGAATGCCTCAAGATCCCTGAATGGCTGGATGTCACAATCCAACATCATCAAAGCTTTCGTGGATCAAAATCTATTCAGGCCCTTAAGAGGTGGATTTCTTCACCCAGAAGGCGTGCAAGTACAGTACAGTACATGCCCTCTGGATTTAGACACCTCCTCATGAGCAGCTGAGGAGACAGGAGACAATTATTTTTGACCCAAGATGGAACCCACTTACAGCAACCTTAGTCGTTTCCAAGCTAAGGGAGCTATTTAGGGAGTGGTTTACCATGGCCACCCCGTAGGGAGTTTCCATGGCCAAGGAAGGATTCAAATGAAGGTGTCTGGAATCCTATTCCATCACAATATCCACAACATGACACGGAATAAGCAAAAGACCTCTTAGTGCATTATATATACAGCTTTCTGCAGTATCTGTAAACCATTCCTTAAATATCTCTTACCTAGAAATCCCTATAAGGTTACTATAAGTTGGTTGGCACAAAACACAACAGCAAGAGGGCCTGATCTCTACTTAAGCACTAGAGGCGCTCTGAAACTGGCTGATGTAGCCAATGTTTGTGGTCTTCCTCTTGTAAGTCCTTAGTTTCTTCAACGGCCAGTTCTAGTTCCATAACAGAGTGTCCCGGGAAGGCCACAATATTTTACCTTTTCTTTCTCTCTCTCTTTTCCCTCTTTAATTTTTCCAACAAGACGAGACAAACAAACACAGCCGGGTCTTTACAGACTGGGAACAATGCGCCTTTCCCAATCTGATTAGCAAACAGAGCACCAGGGCTGGCTATGGGAGGCAGCTTCTGTTCGCCCAAAGACTGCCAGAATGCTATAATCCAAGAAACCCCGCATTTGCACCGGCAAGCTTTTGGCTTGAATGCTTTATGACTTCCAGGGGGAAGGGGATCCCCGGCTCCCGCCGGTCCACGTTTCTGGACCCAGGCCTGCCGGGTGCTGAGCCGCTGATCTAAGTCACAACGGAAAGCACAAGCAGCCCCCGACCCCAGGGCGGAAGGGCCTCCGTGGGCTACCTTGGCCTTCATCTGGGACGTGGTGAGCAAGCTATCGGTCTGCAGCAGCCGGACGAGATCCTTGTACACCGACCTCTGGACTGAAAAAGAAGAAGGTAAAACCGCAACAAGGGCAGGCCACACACTCTCCTTGCGGCCAGGTTGCAACCGAAGAGCTACTGCTGAAGGCGCAGCCTTGAGGACAGACTACATGACCTCTGGGTGAATTTCAGCCACATGAGTGACAGGGCGCCGAGGGGCTTAAGGGCAACAGCTTTGAAGCCCACGATGAAAGTTCCTCATCAGCAAATCATTTTGCCTCCATCTCAGCTTCACTGTCCCCCCTCACCCTTCTATTATGGGAAACACAACACAGGTTTAATTAACTGAAATAGTGGTTGCAAAGATTCCCCAAAAGAGGCCAGGCTGGCTCCTTCTTTTCATGGTGCCAACCCTCATGGTTTTCAGCTTGAAATATTGTCTTTCAATGGATGTCGGCTGCCTTGAGTCCTTTTCTAAGGCGAGAGGCACCATAAAAAGATTTAAAATACATAAATAAATCTTTGCTATCCTTCCACAATTAGACAAAAACCTATCTGTTTGCTGGCAGGCTTTCCCTTAATCACTGGCTGTCTGAGTGGGATTTAAAAAAAAAAAAAAAGAGGGGTTGGAAAATTTGTATTTTTGTCACTTTTTAATCTGTTTTAGTAATGCTTCTATAATCTATTCAATATGACATTTATTTAATTCTTTGTAACAGTCAAATAACTTTTTTAAAAGGTTTCAATTTTGCTTTTTTTTTAAACGATGTAAGCTGCCTTAGATTCTTTTTTTTAAGGAGAAAGGCAGAGTAAAAATATTTTTTCAATATAAATAAATAACGCACAAAGATAAAAGTACTTAAATTGTTTTGGAGAAGCATCATAAAATAGCTGAATGCTACAGAGAACCAACAGCAAACCATCTTTAGATTTTAGAAGGTTTCAGACCAACGCCAGAATCCACAGCGGACAACATCTTTATTAGGACCACCAAAATGTTTCTCCTTCTCTTCACTGGGCTAAGTGGTGCAGGAAAAAAAATTAGAGGAAGAGGGCTAAAGGGGAAAGCCAGTATCAAGAAAATCATTAATTAAATGATAAGGCTTTGATTGAGATGGCGGGAATTTACATTCCGGTTTTCTAAACACGAGATTGCGTCCCAGATTTTTCTCTTCCCTTTGAGATAAAAACATGTTTTATTTTATTGTAAAAAATATTTCCAGGCCTTCTTCTGTTGATTATGGCACTATTTACACCAACTATAAGGGCAGAAATGCTCCACCAGTTACATATGTAAACCTGGTGCTCGGAGATGCAGGATCTCAGCTATTCTTACTGCAATTATTATTTTGTTTTATTGACTTTAAGAACAGCCAGCAGCCTAAACCCAATGGAATCACTGGGATTCCTATTTAGTTCTACACAAATCTTCTCTAGTTGGGGTCAGTAATTGGAGTGCAAGCAGAAAAGCCACCAGTGCATCTAGATTATCAAGCAGGATTTCCGATTCCTGGCTTTTTGCTTTTAATCCAAGACTTAACCCTAAACCCCGATGCCTTCCAGGCAAATGGAAGTCACCCAGGAGATTATGCCTATTCTTATTTTTAAATGGCACTTGCCAAGAACTGAATATGGGGGCCTTTTACATGCAAACAAGAGGACCATCCTTTTTTTTTCTTCATTCCTGCTGGTTTTTGACCCCAAATTCCCCCTTCTTTAAACTGCTTTTCTCCCCATAGACAAAAGGCAGGAAAGTAAAAAGCTCAATGGACCCCCACACTCTTCCACCGGACTACAAGGCCTCTACCTGGAATTTATAGATAATAAAACACGAAGGCAATGGAGTGGTGAGGCCTCTCTGCCTTGGAATTCTTGCAAACCAACCCATTTATGGATGGGGGGAAAAAATCGTTACTACTAGAAGACGCCTCCTTCTCCAATCCCTTCTCCAAAAAACCCAGAACCCTCAGGACTGTGACACTCACTCGAGTCGCCCAGGATGACGACAAATTTGTTATAGAGAAGCTGGCAGGCCTCTTTCGAACTAAAAGTGCGCATTTCTCCGGTGATGGTGATTTTCCTGGAAGAGAAGGCTAGTACCTATTTTAAAAAAAAAACAGAGAAAAGATGTAAATAAAGGAAAAGACAGGTACAACTCTTCTGCACACAAATTCAACCCTAATAAAATCACATAATAAACAAACATGACGCAGTAAAATTACAAAAAAACAGGCAAGGTGACTATCTCAGACCCACCAACCAATAAATCAATGAAATATGGCAGACAGAATTAGCCCATGGGATACAAGGCCACTGGGAATTTCTCTCTCTCTCCACCAACGGTACAGAAATGAAGAGGAAAGATAATAGGAGCCAGGCTCTGCTCCAAGGGGGAAAAAAACACAGATTTTTAAAAAGAAGTTAAGAATTTTTCAGCCATTGTCTTCCATCCTCTGTAGATGTTCAACCACAAAACCTTGGTAGAAAACTTATATTTTTTTTCCCCTACGGAAGACCTTCTAGCAAGTGAAGCAACGCATTTAAAGTTTGATGGAGGAGGAAAGCTGCACTTGAGCAATTGAAATAACTCTTAAAAGTCTCCAAACAAGAGCTAGCCAAAGGCTAACAATCCTTCTCCCTGTACTGGATGCAAAAAAATAAAATAAAAATAAAATGCAGCTGGTGCAGACTGGGGTTGCGGCAACAGATAGCAGGGTCTGGCAGATAAAGGAGTTCCCACCTACTTTCCCTCCGAATGCTCTCCCACCTGCGTTCTCGGATGCTCTGCTTCTAAAAGGGGAAACAGCCCTCCTCAAGGTCACCTGTACCCAACACACACCTCTCCTGCCGGGGGTTTATAAGAATCCCCCCACTTTTTTTTTTCAACCGCCTTGTTCCCCCAGTTTGCAAAAATTCTGCACCTAGTTTTAAAACCCAAACAGCTCTAGGAATCCCGGTCCAGCAAAGTGCTTATGACTCCTTAAGAAAGCAGGCTGGAGAAGTGCTCCAAAAAGTGGCCCATGTTGGTAGGAGGATTTGGGGTTTGGGGGGGGGGGGAAATAACACCCTACTGACCAGGTTCAGATTTAGCCTGGCTTTTCAAGATACGCTCTCCTTTCCTTACAACCTCTGTCAGCCAAAGGCTCCGGTTTGAGGTCCTTCCAAAGATAAGACTCCAGAGAGATATTAAAGCTGCAAATCTACACGTGTGGAGGAGGCAGCCCTGTTAAGTCTGCGCAAGCATTATAAGGGCTAGTCGGCTGCCCTGAAACTGACCAAGAATCTTGTGGAACCTTAAAGCCTACACAGTTTATTTGGGACCTGCTCCCATGGGGTGCAGGAGACAAAAGCCCCTGTTACTCTCAAAGCTGCCACGAGATTCTTTATTATATAAATGCTAATAAACTAAATGACTCGTCAATACTTATTAAGGCAGTTCCTCTTAGCAAGACCACAAAGGGGCAAAGATTTCTGATGAACTAGATTGCATGTTTGAGAAGGCCGCGGGCATGCCTACGTTTCTTTCAAAAGCTTTTTCTACCCTAGCAAAATGCTATCTTTTGTGGGGTTTATGGGGAAAGATTTGGGAGAAACCTCCAAATATAATCTAAAGTGTCTTTTCAATCTTCTCTTCTATCTCCCCTGGATGGGGTTTTTCCCCCCTCTCTCCATCCTTTCTTAAATTACCTCCCTCCAAAAATGGAATTCAGACACTGTTAAGGAGAGATGCAGACACTTTGGGGGAATTAACAGGACCCAGACACCCCAAATCAACCCAAACAGATTAAAACCAGGGGTGGGGTGTGCAAGCAAGCCAAACAGGGAAAGCAGGAAAAGATTTGCTTCCCCCCTTTTTCCCCCTCTCCCCCAGGTGAGAAGATCTTTGATTTACTTGCAGATAAAAAAGGAGGGGGGGGATTCAAACACCAGGGCTGTCCAGGTGCTGGATTTCTCACTTAAGATATCCCCCAGGGTTAACCCAACTCCCCCACCTGGCAAGAGGTGCGGAAGGGCTCAATAACGGCAGCTGCTGGCGGTTGAGTGCCAAATTTACTCAGAAGGAAGCCGCCATGGCATTCTGTGGCACTTAACTCTGTGTAAGCGCATGCATACAGCTGTCCCTGGAGCATGGCCCTAGGAACTGGAACTCCCCTTTCAGTAAGAAATTCCCACAAGTTATTTTCTCAAGGAAAAGGTGTCCCGTGGATTTCAACAGAGTTTATTTCTGATCCAGGATGGTGTGGGGACACGGTGTGGATCGGTGCTCCCCAGGACCCCAGAGAATGTTTCTCGGCCCTGCAATCCTCCCCAGACTCCTTTAATTTTTTTTTTAATTCCAGCAAAATAAGGGAAATTGCAAATCTTAAAAGCTCCAGGTTGGAACCCAAAGCTGGGACTACGAGTCCCAGCATCCCCATGCAACCCCACTCAGCAGTTATGGAGACCAGGCAATGCCTGGAACAGGAGTCCAATAAAGACAAATCTTTCCGCACAAAGAGGAAATGCACTTCAGAAATACATAGGCTGTAAGCCCTCCTTTACACACAGAAATAAGTAAATAAATATTGAATCGACACTGAAGGAGACTGGAGTCCAAAAAAAAGGGTAGCAGGTCTACCCTTCCCATCTAATAATGGATAATTTAACCCTCAGGACTGCCTGGATGCCTTTTACAAGTTACGAGAGCTTTTAATGTTGACTTAAATTTTTAATTATTCAATTGGATTTTAATTAGCACCCTTGTTTTTTAATGTTTAACTTCTTGTGTTTTTAATTCTGCTCTTTTTCATACCGTGAGCTGCCTTAGGTCCCCTTAATAGGAGAAAGGTGGCCCATAAAACAAACTAATAAATACTGTACATAAATATGCACCAGCAGAAAGTTGAGGGACGGAGGGACTTTTTCAGTCCCCCCCCAAAAAAAAACACTTCTTAATTCAGGGCAAAACTGATTTCATTTCACCAGAGTGTGTTTCCTATACAAGCTGATTTGTCCTTTCCTGTTCTAGGTTTTCCACTCTCCATTTTAGTTTAATCCTCTTTGCACGGGCTGCTAATATATTAGTTTATTTTTAGATTCTCTTCCCCCCCCCCCCCAATGGTTTGCTATCTTCTTTTATAATCTATAGTTTTTTTTCTACTGTTAGTTGCCTTGGATATCTCTTGCAGAAACCTGGCCTCTAAATGGAATACAGAGTAGAAAACTATTTTTGATTAATCCGGCTAGTAGAGGTAGAACCACTGCCTAATTCCAAAGAGGTCCTTCCTCACTCAAGATACACGAATGGAGACTTGTTTTAGGTTCCTCCGTTTCCATGGGATTTATCAAGAACAGAATGCCAGGGAATTCCTTGCAATATTTATGCTCCCCACTGCCTTCTCTTATCTTGTGCAGAAAGGCAGAGAAGCTGAGCGAAACTCACCTCCCAAGCAACCAGACCAAGTCAGAAGAGTAACCGCCAGTCAAATCAGATTGCCCTTTGCAAATTAGCAATAAAAATAACTCCTGTCTCTCTCACACAGAAGCCTAACATTGGTGCAAGTTCCCTATTGCTCTGTTGCACACTGACCTCACGCCACCCAACCCTAAACAAGTTTCTTAGGAAGGAAATGTCACTGACTTTGTTGGGTGCAACTCCCAGCATTAAAGTCTTTATTATATTTAATTAAACAATGTCATTAACAATGTCATTGGCTCCCAGCTCTCAAAAATACAGCGTGCAAAAGGTCAACGAACTCTACCCAGCCACAAGGACGGGATCACTACACACAAAAGACCAGCTAATGACACCCATCAATCACAGTGACAGATAATCTCTCCTCCTTAGCACAACAATACAGTCACAACAATACACACTAATCACCCATCTACAGAAAAAGACAAAGGCCTATCTCACAGCCATAAATACTGCACTCCCAAAGCCAACTACACCAGAGCACAGAGTGCTGTCCTCTGAAGATGCCGGCCACAGAGACTGGCGAAACGTTAGGAAGAACAACCTTCAGAACACGGCCAAAGAGCCCAAAAAACCCACAACAACAATGCCATTTATACAGTCTTTCCACTTTCCTCCTAATGCAGTCTTTTATAACTAGCTTTTTAAAAGCACTTAATTATAACACTAAACTTAAACTAAACTTTTTTTAAAAAGTTGGCTGGCTAATTTCTTTAATTCAATATTTAAAGCACAGCACTTCCCTCCCCAATGAAAGGCTGCTTTTTCCAACCGTTAGGTCACCCAAAGCTTGCCTGAACAGGACATCCTTTGCCTGCTAGTGGGAAGACAACCGGCTTCCAGCAAGGGGTTCTAGTCTGGGAGCAGCAACTGAGAAGGCCCTGAAAACGTTTAAATCTGGGGTAGCTCACAAACAGAGACGCATAAAGCCTTTACACAAATGGGACGGTCATTAAACCTTATCGTTTGCACCTCCGTCCGTGGCACCTTGGAATTCCCCTCCGTTTATTTATTTATTTGCTTTTTTTAAATATAGGTGCGTTTCTCCTTATAAGGGGAATCCAAGGCAGCTCACAATACTGTATTTAAAAAGAACAGAATTAGAAACATAAGTTAAACATTCGCTTAGTCGTGTCAGACTCTTCGTGACCCCATGGACCAGAGCACGCCAGGCCCTCCTGTCTTCCACTGCCTCCCGGAGTTGGGTCAAATTCATGTTGGTCGCTTCAATGACACTGTCCAGCCATCTCGTCCTCTGTCGTCCCCTTCTCTTCCTCTTGCCTTCACACTTTCCCAACATCAGGGGCTTTTCCAGGGAGTCTTCTCTTCTTATGAGATGGCTAAAGTACTGGAGCCTCAGCTTCAGGATCTGTCCTTCCAGTGAGCACTCAGGGTTGATTTCCTTCAGAACGGAGAGGTTTGTTCTCCTTGCAGTCCAGGGGACTCTCAAGAGCCTCCTCCAGCACCACAATTCAAAGGCATCAATTCTTCGATGGTCAGCTTTCTTTATGGTCCAGCTCTCACTTCCATACATCACCGCAGGAAAAACCATAGCTTTGACTATTCGGACTTTTGTTGGCAAGGTGTGTCTCTGCTTTTTAAGATGCTATCGAGGTTTGTCATCGCTTTCCTCCCAAGAAGCAGGCATCTTTTAATTTCCTGGCTGCTGTCACCATCTGCAGTGATTATGGAGCCCAAGAAGGTAAAATTTGACACTGCCTCCATATCTTCCCCTTCTATTTCCCAGGAGGTGATGGGACCAGTGGCCATGATCTTCGTTTTTTTGATGTTGAGTTTTAAGCCGTTTTTTGCACTCTCCTCTTTCACCCTCATTACAAGGTTCTTTAATTCCTCCTCACTTTCTGCCATCAGAGTGGTATCATCTGCATATCGGAGGTTGTTGATATTTCTTCCAGCAATCTTAATTCCAGTTTGGGATTCTTCCAGTCCAGCCTTTTTCATGTTGTATTCTGCATATAAATTGCTGCCTTGTCGTGGCGAAGGGGCTTTGAGCAACTCAGAGAAGCTATGGGCTATGCCGTGCAGGGACACCCAAGATGGACGGGTCATAGTGGAGAGTTCCGACTAAATGCAATCCACCTGGAGTGGGAATTGGCAATGCCACTCCAGTATCTTTGCCAAGAATGCCCCATGATCAGAAACAAAAGGCTAAAAGTTAAACATTAGAATCAATGAATTACTGAGACCTTGGTGCACATCATTTTAGAACGTAGCTTATATACGATCCAACATATTCGATATCTTGATTCAATCATGAGTAAATGTCCTGGATCTACCTCCCACAGGCTATCTGAAGTTTCTGTTGTCCGGAAAGAATCAAATAATAACACAGTTAGTGGCTAAGTTTTTTATTTTCAGCTATGAGAATTTGCAAAACGATATAGCAAGATTTTATACTATACTATATGCATCTTCATGGATTGCTGCCTTGTCGTGGCGAAGGGGCTTGAGTAACTCAGAGAAGCTATGGGCTATGCCGTGCAGAGACACCCAAGACGGACAGGACATAGTGGAGAGTTCCGACTAAACGCAATCCACCTGGAGTAGGAAATGGCAAGCCACTCCAGTATCTTTGCCAAGAACGCCCCATGATCAGAAACAAAAGGTTAAAAGATATGACGCTGGAAGATGGGCCCCTCAGGTCGGAAGGCGTCCAACATGCTACTGAGGAAGAGCGGAGGACAAGCACAAGTAGCTCCAGAGCTAATGAAGTGGTTGGGCCAAAGCCGAAAAGACGCTCAGCTGTGGACGTGCCTGGAAGTGAAAGGAAAATCCAATGCTGCAAAGAAAAATACTGCATAGGAACCTGGAATTTAAGATCTATGAACGTTGGGAAGCTGGATGTGGTCAAACAGGAGATGGCAAGAATAAACATCGACATCCTGGGCATCAGTGAACTAAAATGGACAGGAATGGGCGAATTCAGCTCAGATGATTATCATATCTACTATTGTGGGCAAGAATCCCATAGAAGGAATGGAGTAGCCCTCATAGTCAACAAAAGAGTGGGAAAAGCTGTAATGGGATACAATCTCAAAAATGATAGAATGATGTCAATACGAATCCAGGGCAGACCATTCAACATCACAATAATCCAAGTTTATGCACCAACCAGCATTGCTGAGGAGACTGAAATTGAACAATTCTATGAAGATTTACAACACCTTCTAGAACTGACACCAAAGAAAGATGTTCTTCTCATTCTAGGGGACTGGAATGCTAAAGTAGGGAGCCAAGAGATAAAAGGAACAACAGGGAAGTTTGGCCTTGGAGTTCAGAACGAAGCAGGACAAAGGCTAATAGAGTTTTGTCAAGAGAATAAGCTGGTCATCACAAACACTCTTTTCCAACAACACAAGAGGCGACTCTACACATGGAAATCACCAGATGGGCAATATCGAAATCAGATTGATTATATTCTCTGCAGCCAAAGATGGAGAAGCTCTATACAGTCAGCAAAAACAAGACCTGGAGCTGACTGCGGTTCTGATCATCAGCTTCTCATAGCAAAATTCAAGCTTAGACTGAAGAGATTAGGAAAAACCACCGGGCCACTCAGGTATAATCTAAACCAAATCCCTTATGAATACACAGTGGAAGTAAAGAACAGATTTAAGGAACTAGATTTGGTGGACAGAGTGCCTGAAGAACTTTGGATAGAGGCTCGTAACATTGTCCAGGAGGCAGCAACGAAAACCATCCCAAAGAAAAGGAAATGCAAGAAAGCAAAGTGGCTGTCCAACGAGGCCTTAGAAATAGCAGAGAGGAGAAGGGAAGCAAAATGCAAGGGAGATAGGGAAAGTTACAGAAACTTGAATGCAGACTTCCAAAGAATAGCAAGGAGAGACAAGAGGGCCTTCTTAAATGAACAATGCAAAGAAATAGAGGAAGATAACAGAAAAGGAAAGACCAGAGATCTGTTCAGGAAAATTGGACATATTAGAGGAACATTTTGCGCAAAGATGAACATGATAAAAGACAAAAATGGAAGGGACCTAACAGAAGCAGAAGACGTCAAGAAGAGGTGGCAAGAATACACAGAGGAATTATATCAGAAAGATTTGGATATCCCGGACAACCCAGACAATGTAGTTGCTGACCTTGAGCCAGACATCCTGGAGAGCGAAGTCAAGTGGGCCATAGAAAGCCTGGCTAACAACAAGGCCAGTGGAGGTGATGGCATTCCAGTTGAACTATTTAAAATCTTGAAAGATGATGCTGTTAAGGTGCTACATTCAATATGCCAGCAAGTTTGGAAAACTCAACAGTGGCCAGGGGATTGGAAAAGATCAGTCTACATCCCAATCCCAAAGAGAGGCAGTGCCAAAGAATGCTCCAACTACCGTACAATTGTACTCATTTCACACGCTAGCAAGGTTATGCTCAAAATCCTACAAGGTAGGCTTCAGCAGTATGTGGACCGAGAACTCCCAGAAGTACAAGCTGGATTCCGAAGAGGCAGAGGAACTCGAGACCAAATTGCTAACTTGCGCTGGATTATGGAGAAAGCCAGAGAGTTCCAGAAAAATATCTACTTCTGCTTCATTGACTATGCGAAAGCCTTTGACTGTGTGGACCACAGCAAACTATGGCAAGTTCTTAAAGAAATGGGAGTGCCTGACCACCTTATCCATCTCCTGAGAAACCTATATGTGGGACAGGAAGCAACAGTTAGAACTGGTCATGGAACAACTGAGTGGTTCAAAATTGGGAAAGGAGTACGGCAAGGCTGTATATTGTCCCCCAGCTTGTTTAACTTATATGCAGAATACATCATGCGGAAGGCTGGACTGGAAGAAACCCAAGCCGGAATTAAGATTGCCGGAAGAAATATCAACAACCTCCGATATGCAGATGATACCACTCTGATGGCAGAAAGTGAGGAGGAATTAAAGAACCTTGTAATGAGAGTGAAAGAGGAGAGTGCAAAAAACGGTCTGAAACTCAACATCAAAAAAACTAAGATCATGGCCACTGGTCCCATCACCTCCTGGCAAATAGAAGGGGAAGATATGGAGGCAGTGTCAAATTTTATCTTCCTGGGCTCCATGATCACTGCAGATGGAGACAGCAGCCCTGAAATTAAAAGGCGCCTTCTTCTTGGGAGGAAAGCGATGACAAATCTTGACAGCATCTTGAAAAGCAGAGACATCACCTTGCCAACAAAAGTCCGAATAGTCAAAGCTATGGTTTTTCCTGTCGTGATGTATGGAAGTGAGAGCTGGACCATAAAGAAAGCAGACCGCCGAAGAATTGATGCCTTTGAATTGTGGTGCTGGAGGAGGCTCTTGAGAATCCCCTGGACTGCAAGGAGAACAAACCTATCAGTTCTAAAGGAAATCAACCCTGAATGCTCACTTGAAGGACAGATCCTGAAGCTGAGGCTCCAGTACTTTGGCCATCTCATGAGAAGAAAAGAGTCCTTGGAAAAAACCTTGATGTTAGGAAGGTGTGATGGCAAGAGGAGAAGGGGACGACCGAGGATGAGATGGCTGGACAGTGTCTGCGAAGCAACCAACATGAACCTGACACAACTCCGGGACGCAGTAGAAGACAGAAGGGCCTGGCGTGCTCTGGTCCATGGGGTCACGAAGAGTCGGACACGACTAAACGACTAAACACACACATATGCATCTTTGTATAATTGGGTCTATGCCCACATAATAAAACTTACTTTAGGAACAATTAAACTAGACACTCATTAAAATATAATTGAATAATTAAAAGCAAGCAAGTAAGCATCGTCTTCACTTTAAAAAGACACAGCCAACGGCTTTGGGCTGCTCTTATTTTACAGCTTAGTGGCAGAACCTCTGTTTGCCTGGGTTAGCAGCAACCTCAGAGCCCTACCACCGTGTAAATTATCTTTCCTCCTGCCCTTTTTCCGGAGGACCTAGCAAGAGAGATTTCTCGCACTTGGGTCTAAATACCTGCCAGTTGAATGATGGGCCTGCCTCTAGGTGGGGTTCGGGACACCACTAAGTGTCCCACGATGATACTGCAGTTTACGGGCAGCTTATAATTCAGGAAAACCCACTTGTTTCAAAAATTAGTCTACAGGCAGGACTTAATTCAGTAACATGCGCCAGTTTATTTCCCCCCCCCCTTTTTCTTTTATGAAATAACCCCTAGATGTACAGCCCCAGAGTTCCTGGGGAAATCTTCTCCGTCGTCCAGCCTCCTCTAACAACAGTGAGCTTGTCCTCCGACTTTTTTTCGGGTTACGTGGACCCCCTGGCTTGGAATCAAAGAGAAAAGAGCTGATAGCCATTCCTGCAGGTCTCCATCCTCTGAATGTTTGGAGAGATGGGCCTCACGGAGTTTGGGAAAGTCCTCTCTCGGCGACCTGAGGGATTTGGGAAGTTGTCATCCGAAAGCAGTTGTGGGGGGGGGGGGAGGAAGCCACTTTTATTCGGTCCTCTCAGAATGGTCCTTGCGCTGCACCAGCTCATCCTCGTCCCAGGGTCTTCCAGATGCTCTCTGGGTATCCCAGGGGCCCAGTCTCTCTGATGGGGAAAGGGTCTACCTTTTCCTCACCTCCCTTCCCAGAACAGAATTTTGAGTATGAAGTCACTGCTGCCCGCCCCCCCCAAAAAAAACTCCCTCTGGAAGATAGTGGAGAAAGGGCAGGAAAAGCAGAAGAGCGACTCCAGCCAGGCTTAAGTCTCCCTAGGAGTAAGGACAAGAGGATTAAGTTGCTTCTTAATTAGTATGTGTATTGGTTAATTATTTAGCTAACATAAGGAATTTTGCAGGAAACGAACAGAGGAAAGTACCGATAAGGGAGGTACGCTATTGTACCGTACTGACAAAAAGATTAAGTGAGTAAGGCTTAGGTAAGAAGGAAGGAACTTAATGGGCCAGTTAGAATGACCACAGGGAGGTTAAGGAAAGGGAACATGTACCAAATAAGGAGAAAAGTAAATAAGAGTCTGGGTTCTAGGTAAAGAGAGGGGTGGGAGACGTAAACAGGGGTGGGGATTCACAGGATCGGTTTCAGCGTACAGGATCGGTTGCACACCTTGAAGTACCTAACCAATGAGGAAACAAGGGAAGGAACCGTACGGCCGGGAATACAGTGGTGCCTCGATTTACAAACTTAATTGGTTCCGGAACTCTGGGCGTAACTTGAAATGGTTGTAGGTTGAAGCACCATTTCCCATAGGAATGCACTGAAATGCAATTAATCCATTCCAGCTGAAGAAAAAAATCACCAAAAAACAACAGCAAAACACTGCAAGAACCATCGGAAATGGAGGAAAAACAAAGCAGAAAGTGAATAAACCGTGCAAGACCCATCAGAAATGCAAAAAAAAAGGAAAGCAGAAAACAAACAAACTGTGCAAGACTCTTCGGAAATGCAAAAAACAGCAAAGCAGAAAGCAAACAAACTGTGTAAGACCCTTCGGAAATGCCAAAAAAGCAAAGCAGAAAGCAAACAAACCCCACAAGACCCATCGGAAATGGGGTGAAAACCCAAAAAACAAACCCTGCGAGACCTATCACAGCATAGAAACATAATCCCACCACCCAGCCCAAAACTACGCTGCAAAACCCACCCAGAACAATTTTTTAAAAGCAGAAAGCAGCACCTTACCTTACCGGGCAGTCCGAAGCCTCCTCCGATCCGCACACTCTCTAACTGCTGGGGTGAAAGAGCTACAAAGAAGCAGCCTCATCGCCACCAACAGTTAGCAATTTGAATTCCCTGCCTACAACCTTTTTTTGGTTGTAACTCAAAGCTCCAGGTGCAAGTTGAAACAAAATTTTGCAGCCAGAGCTGATCGTAACCTGAAATGGTCGTATGTCGGGACATTCGTAAGTCGAGGCACCCTGTAGAGGATAAGTATCACACTATCTGTATTGATGGGTGTGCCTACCGAGTTTGGACACCCGCTTTTGCCAAAGTGCTTTTTAAGAAAGGAGAGCTGCGTGAATTCATGGTGTGTTTTTTGTGTGTGGTTTTTTTTGGTTAATCTGTTAAGTAACTAGGGTGTGAGCATTTCTCACAGAGATACGGAGTAGGAGCCAAAGGTTTGCAGGACTTTGAAGGTCATTCTGTGGATGGATGCTAGAACTTCTCTCACAAATGAGATAAGTCTCCTTCTGGGGAGAATGTAAATAAAGCCATTCCTCATTGGCCAACGGCCCCATTAGCCATAGGACCACCTTGCAAGACAATCCCTTCCCATCCTCTCGCTCCCGGCCCTCTTATCAGCCAACATAAGGTCTACTATGCCTTCTTCCTTCCTTGGTATGTCACTATCATCATCCTATTCCTTCCTGACTGAAGACTGAACACCTAAGAAGTTAGCTTATGCTGGATCCCTCTGATTTGAGGGGCGAGCAGCGTCGCCAGGCCCGGTAGCCGGATATTCTAAGCAGCTTTTTCCTTTGGTGATCAGAAGCACCACAGTGCAATTAACTCCTCTTCAAACCCTTCTGGTTTATGAGTGTGAGATACTGTGCCTCTGTATCCACGATTCAAAAAGACAGGAAATGGCTCAAGATGGCGGCACAAGGCCGTGGCCACGCTGCCAGCCGGAAAAAGGGTGCCAAGCTTTTTACAGGGCGGCCTGAAGGTTGAGGACACTCATGGCAGCAGTCAAGATGGTCTTGGGGATCCCCTCTTCTGCTCACTATGTAGCCGCCTAGAGTGGTCACAACTGACTAGATAGGCAGGGTATAAATGTAATAAATAATAAATAAATAAATAAATAAATACCGTTCACAAAGTGACACCGCGCAAGGGGAAATCCCAGAACGTGACCCCCCCCCCCCCGTGTTCATCACGTCTTACCCAAACACATGGCAATTGTCAGGGCTGTTTTTCAACAGGCGTGAATGTTAGTGAGCAGAAGAGAGTATTCTACTATAGGCAGTCTGTTATATTGATGCCGAAACAGGTACAGTACTGTACTAATCCGATCTGATAAGGTCAGGCCATTTTCACCAAATGATGGGTAACACCAAGAGTGTTTGTGGCAGGGGGCACCACGTTTCCTATGGCACAGGTTGAGTACCTAAAAGCCCAAAATTCTTGTGCGCACCTTTTCCTGTTTCATAAACTTCTCTAGGCTTTTGATTGCGATTGTGTTTTCCTGAAAGTAAAACAGGGTCTTATACTAATTTTTGCTCCAAAAAATGCAATAGAGTTTATTTTCAGGGGATGTTTTATTTTACAGTCATTTCCTCTTCTTCTGGCTGCTGCACAAGGGTGGTGGGCGGGGGTTTCCCTTTATTGGGGCTTATTTTTGGGGTAGGGCTTCTATGACGAGCATCCTGAAAAATCATATTAGGTCTTATTTTCAGGGAAACAGGGCAGACCTTCCGTTTATGGTAGAATTAAAAGTATTTATTGCTCCTAATGTTTTTGAGTATTACTGTACACTTTCACATTTGTCTTCTCTATTTTTGGATTAACTTATTAATAATATTAATAATATTAGGAGCCTCGTGGCGCAGTGGTTAAACCGCTGTACTGCAGCCAAAACTGTGCTCACAACTTGGGGTTCAATCCCAGGTAGCCGGCGCAAGGTTGACTCAGCCTTCCATCCTTCCGAGGTCGGTAAAATGAGTACCCAGCTTGCTGGGGGGGCAATGTGTGGCCTGCATATTTAACTTGTAAACTGCCCAGAGAGTGCTTGAAGCACAATGGAGCGGTATATAAGCAGCACACTTTATTAATATGTTTTTCTCCTTGTGATCCTCCAGAGAAGTTTGACCCTGCGTGGCCTTTATGAGCCGCCTAGAGTGGTCTTTTAGACCAGATGGGCAGGGTATAAATCAAACAAACAAACAAACAGATAAAATAAATGCAGGCCCATCGTAGACATTCCGGAGAGACAGCGCCAGAATCTGGAAAGGCTGTTGGAATTTTGGGGCAACGACTCCCATCGTCCACAGCCAGCAGGACTTTTGTGCCGTCATCCGGCAACATTCTAGTCGGCTAGGAAACAGGACCACCTCTTCCATCTTAGGCACAGAGCTGGTGTCATCTGGGCCTTGCTGGACCATTAAGTGACCCTGGCTTGGTGGGGGCCCAGTAGTTTCCACCCAAACTTAGAACCCATGGAGTATTGAGAGTAAAAGGAAAAACAAAAATTAAGATGGAAAAGGGGGGGCACTTCCTGTCTTCCAAGATTTCGGCTCATGGACCGGACAAACCGCCATTGAGGAAGAGGCAGGAGGAGAT
The DNA here is from genome assembly GCF_051106095.1 of Pogona vitticeps. Classification (NCBI taxonomy): domain Eukaryota; kingdom Metazoa; phylum Chordata; class Lepidosauria; order Squamata; family Agamidae; genus Pogona; species Pogona vitticeps. The sequence continues at coordinate 3,158,274 of NC_135787.1, forward strand.
GATGGGGCCAGATAATCGTTTACCCATTTTTGGACTTTCTGTTCCTTTCTCCAAACCATGACATCAATTCACAGATCTCCATTACAGATGTCCCCCCCCTCTTCTTTTCATCCCTCAACTAAAAAGTCCCAAAATTTCCACCCTGGAGACAAATTACAAACAGACAAACCAGGCCAAGCTTTCGAGATCCACTGAACTCTTCTTTGGGCTTAGAGAGATGTTATTCTAACATCTGAGAATACTGGCACCAGAAACACACACACACAAAAAAAGCAAAAGGGGGGGGCATGAACGCCTAAGGTTTTGATGTCAGCTTTCGTGGTCCATGGCCCACTTCTTCAGGCAGATGAGTTTAGAACACGCGGTGAAACCCTCAACACAAAACGCGGAGCCTTTGGGGGCCACGTTGCGCTCAGGAATCAGGATCTGTTACCTCGGTTTGGTGCTCAGTTCTTTGGAAGCCTCGTTCCGCAAACGGGAACCTAGAAGGCAGGCGCGCTCGGCCATCGATCAGCCGCGGGGGAGGGGAAAAAAGTGGATTTAGGGGGCGCGCGCGCGCTCTGGCCAAGGGACCCGATGCGCGTCCCGAAGTTTTGGGAAAGGCTGGAATTTTTTTTTTTTTTTTTTTTTTTGGAGCGGACTCCACGGTTTGATTTCGGTTTCTTTTTCCCCCGAGTTCAAGCAGCTTAAAAAAACACACACAAAGCGGCGTGTTTTGCCGAGAGAAAACAATCAGTCCGAACTTTTTGGAGGGAAGTTGCGCAAAAGTTAGCAGTCCTCCCCCCTCTTTGGGGAAAGGACAGGCAGCGCGCTCCCGGCGCGCACCCCCGCCGCCCCTCCCTCCTTCCCTCCCTCCCTCCCCTCCTGGCCCCCGACGCCTGCAGGATCCGGAGTCACTCCGGATCGCCGCTCCCCCGGACTGGGCTGCTTTTCCCTCGCTGCGCGTCCCCCCAGCCGGACAAGCCCGGGCATCGCCCGCGGGAGGCTGGCCAGGTAGGGGGGTCTCTCCTCGCCCGGCGCCTCGCCCTGGAAGAAGGGAGCTTTGTCCCCGAGCAAGAGGCACCGTGCGCCGGTAGGTCCCCGGAGAAGCGGGAGGGCCCGCGGGGAGGGCGCCTCTCCAAGCCCTGGGTTCGAATCCGGCGCGCGTCCTGCCTGGAGCCACGCGGGGGCGCGGCTCTCTCGGGGGGGGGGTGAGGCAAGCCTTGCCGGCGCTCAGAGCTCCCGTCCGAACGCTTTCTAAACGGGTAGAGAGTTGGTTGGCCACGGAGCTTCAGCGGCTCACGTGTCGGGGCCTTCCCACGACCCGCGCCCCCCCCCCCCGCCCGAGCCGGCCTTTTCCGTTGCCCGGTGAGCCACCTGCGAGGCTGCTCGCGTGTCGCGGCCATCTGGGGGGGGGGGGGTCTTTCTCTCCCCCGCCCCTCCCCGAACCCTCGGGTCTCTTTGCACGTGGGCGCGCCTTCGCGTGCAGACGGGTCAAGAGTTAGCGGGTGGGGAACGTGTGAATCGGCTTGCACGCGACGCGAGCCCAGAAGATAGCGTGCGTTCGTTTTCGGAGCGTTTTTTTTTTTTTAACAGTACGTCTCGGTTCACGTGTCGTTGATGGGTTTTGTTGCACTGCCTACTTTTCTAGCCTGCTTTTCTTCTTCCAAAGAATGCCAGGTGACGCGCCTGCTTCCCGGTTGACCCTCGCAATATTTCTGGGAGGAAGGACAGGCCGAGAAAGAGAGAGCGATGGACTCAAACAGTATTTATGTATTTCAAACATTTTTAAACTTTTAGCAAGTTGACAAAAACCATCTGCTGCGAATTGAGGGAGTGGAGCAAACGCGGGGATTAAGGAGCCCCTGGCGCAGGGCAGGCGGATTCCACACCTGTCTCCTCCTGATGGAAGACCCAGACCCGCTACGTGCAACTAGAGGCATCCCCATCCTTCCCAGTACAGTAGGTGATAAGGACCAGTTATCTAGGGAAAAAGCATCTGGCGCCAGTGGTGGGATTCAAATACATTAACAACAGGTTCTATGTCCTAATGACAAATAAATAAATAAATAAATAAATAAATAAATAAATAAATAAATAAATAAATAAATGCCCAGGACAGTGGGATCCGATGAGGGTTTCTTCCACAGTGGTCTCCCAGCGGTATGCACGAACAGTGTATCTGTTTGGGCATACCGCTGCTGTTACCCTCACTATGGGCATGTGCCAAACACACACACACTCACAAACACACACCTCACAGTGGGTGCTTATGACCAAGTTTGACAGAGAACTGACACATCTCTCCTTCCCTTTACTTCCCATTTTTCCCTATAGCTCACCAGCAAAAATTGCTTCCCTCCCCTTTCCTGCTCCTGAAATGACTGATAGCCCTGCTTGTTGTTACCTGGAGGCCGCCTTTATGCACCTTTTCAATCTGTTGCCACTCCACCTCAACCCCACCACCTCAATCAGTCCTTCAGTTACTGACTTCTCTGAGGTCTCCTCCTCCTCCATCTTTCCCCTCCACCCCCACCCACCGCTTCTCCTCGCCAATCACTTTGAGGGGTGTTGGTGTTGGTGGAGGCGCTGGTGGTGATGATGGCTTCCCTCAGAGCCCTGGCAGGCTCCACCTCCCCCACTCACCCTCAGTGGCCGCTTCCGAGAGAAGAGTTTCGATTCCCCTTATCTATTCATATGTTTGTGTGTTTTCCTTTCTTGGACCTGGATATATGGCCTTCAAGAATAGTAAATCTTACTAGTGTTTAAATACTGGTAGCTGTCTTCCTCCTTCTAACAGAGTGGGCCATATGTGTGCCATTTGTCTCCCGAAATTGTCAGTTTTGGGGCAGGAGGAAAAGTTCTTTGCTATTCTAAATGAGGCTTGGAGGTTTGATCTCTTTGTGGTGTGAGTGACTTTTCTATTGCATACCTTGCTTGCGTGGATCAGTGAGACCGTCACTGGTTCATGCATTGGATATTCTCTCAGATATTTTTTAAAAAAACTGTTTCTAGGCAGAGCAACAGTCTTATGTGGTACCTTTAACTTGAAAAAAATCATAGTAAAACGAGGACGGTTGGGTGTTTGACTGAAGCGGTCTCACTCCAAAACTTTTTCCCTCTGTGTCCTGCCCACATGCCTTGTCAATCACCACCCCTCAAGGAGTCATCCTCCCCCTTTCCCCCCAGTGATGCCTCTGCTCTTTCCAGGGCTCTATCTCTCTCACCCCCACCCCACCTCAGACGGCTCAGTGTGGCACGGGAAGGGAGGCAGCTAACTGTGCCCCCTTCCCCCCCGCTTGTCGCTGGTCACCTGGCCCCTCCTCCTTCATTCATCTCAAGCCAGCAAACGGTTCTAAGAACCAACAGTACATTTAGGAACCGGTTCTATAGAATAGGTGCGAACCTGCTGAATCCCACCTCTGTCTGGCGCACAAAATAAGCCAGGGTCTTCTACTAATTTTTGCTCTGAAAAACGCAGTAGAGCTTATTTTCAGGGGATATTTTATTTTTGTACAACCATCTACGTTTATTCAAATACAGTCCTGTCCTCTTCTTCTGGTTGCTACACAAGGGTGGAGGATGCGGTTTCACTTAACTGGAGCTTATTTTTGGGGTAGGGCGTATATATTACAAGCATCCTGAAAAAATCATACTAGGGCTTATTTTTGGGGAAACAGGGTAGCAACCAGCCCAAAAAGAAATATAAAAGGAGGGGTCCGGGCAGGTAGAATTTGGCTGCTGAGACCCATCATTTTCGGAATCAACTACTTTCTATGGAACTTGGACTATGCAAATCAAGAATTCTTCTCTCTTTGGTGAATATATATGTTGTGCGAACGTGCTGAATGCACGAAACCCCTTTTATTAGAATTGTAATCAATAGGTAATAAAGTATATTCATTTTGCATTTATTAATGTGTCTTCTGAGGTCCTTTGCTGTATTCTAACTCATTTTATATATCCCAAGGACGATACTCTCTCTATATAGAGTATCCTCCTTGGGATATAAAAGATCTAATAGTCACCTTTTTGTGACACAGCCTCTTGTTGAGTAATGGCACAATAATTAACCCATTATTGATATCTGTGGTCTTTTTTTTTCCTTGGTTATTGTTTATTCCAGTCCTCTGTAGTGTTTTGCTGTGAAGTCTGGTTTCTGACACTTGCTGTTAACCCTGCAGCCAGCGTGATTGCGAGTGTAAATTAGCTGTGTTATTAAGAGAAAGCAAAAGCAACTTTGTTGGCCATAAAAGAAATTCGAGAAGCGTATTGGTGGGGCCAAACCTTCTTTCTCAGAAACTTACATTCTTTTTATTTTATTTTTATTTTATTTTTGCCTACTAAAGCTACTGCCCTGTTACAGCTATCACAATATTATTCGTTTATAACAGTAATAGTCTTAGAACTGCAGGGCTGGAAGTTGGTTGGGCACGGAGCTTCCGCGGCTCACGTGTCGGGGCCTTCCCACGACCTGCGCCCCCCCCCGCCCAAGCCGCCTTTTTCCGTTGCCCGGTGAGCCACCTGCGAGGCTGCTCGCGTGTCGCGGCCATCTGGGGGGGGGTCTTTCTCTCCCCCGCCCCTCCCCGAATCCTCGGGTCTCTTTGCACGTGGGCGCGCCTTCGCGTGCAGACGGGTCAAGAGTTAGCGGGTGGGGAACGTGTGAATTATTCCTGCCCGATGGCAGCTGAATTGAACCTCCCTGGTCGGAGGCAGTCCATCTGATGAGAGATGTCAGGAGCCAGGGTGGCTGAATCATCGTGGAATCATCGTTTAGAAACCAGTGAGAGGAGGTGTGCAGAGAAGGCTCACAGGCTGGGTCTGTTCTCTTGGGTTGGTAAGAGGAAATAGTTGAGAGGTTGTTGACATACACCCAGGTGGTGGTGAGCAAAAATATCTGTACGGAGAAACCGGCCCTGATTTTTTCATTTTACCTGGAAAAGGAACAAGGAAGCAGAAGCCGCGGAGCTGAAACAACAGTAGGTATTATATGGCCAGGTGTGGCATTAAAAAATCTGGTGGTGCAGTGGATGGCCACTTTCTCTTATCCTCTTTATTTCACAACAAGGTGCAGTATCCTAGGTGGCTTGTGTTCCAGGGAGGCACAATTTGAGGTGAGGCACCCCGATCCAAACATGAGAGTTGGAGTCACCCAGACAGCCCCCTTCCCTGCCATCCACGTGCACACACACACACGTCCTCAGTGTGTTCCTGACATGCAGTACCGTGGGATCTCTCTCCTTGCGTTTGCACGTGCGGGTGGAGAAGGCACCGTCTCTGTGGCCCTCGCCAAGGTCCTTCAAAAGCATCTTCAGTCCTCCGTAAATTCCAGGTTGAAGGGAGGTGTTTGTCTATTAAAATGTGCTCCTGCACTACTGTGCAGGAAAGATACACAAGGGTTAAGTTGTGTGGAATGGGAGACCTCCGGGAGGGGACTGGTAGGGGGACCAGATTTGTGTCATGGGCTGCAAGATGTCCCCAAATGCTTATTCTCATCCGGAAGGAAGGAAGGAAGGGGTTGATGATGGACAGAAGGAAGGAAAGTTGATGGAAGGAAGGTTAAGGAAGAGAAGGAAGGCAGGCAAGCAAGCAAGCAAGCAAGCAAGCAAGCGTAATTCCTCCTGTAATGCGAACAGGACCACTCCTGGAGGCCTGTGGGAGCAGAAATGGGTTTTAAAGAAAGCATCTTTAGCAAAAAAAAAAAGGGGGGGTTACTTTTTTGCTGGGGGCCACCAGGATGGTCTTGGGGACTCACAGTAGCCTGGCCTGAAGCCATTTGGTCACCGTCCTTTGCATCTGAAGGGCAACCTCCTTCAGGAAAGCTTCTACCAAATAAAACAGGTTAGCTTTTAAGGGGCCACAAGGTAAAGGTTCCCCTTGACAATTTCTGTCCAGTCGTGTCCGACTCTAGGGGACGGTGCTCATCCCCATCTCTAAGCCGTAGAGTCAGCGGTTTGTCCGAAGACAATCTTCCGTGGTCACATGGCCAGTGCGACTTAGACACGGAACGCTGTTACCTTCCCACTGAGGTGATCCCTATTTATCTACTTGCATTTGCATGCTTTCGAACCGCTAGGTTGGCAGGAGCTGGGACAAGCGACGGGCACTCCGTCGCGTGGATTCGATCTTACGACTGCTTGGTCTTCTGACCCTGCAGCACAGGCTTCTGCGGTTTAGCCTGCAGCGCCACCACGTCCCCTAAGGGGCCACAGGACTCCTTGTTAACTTCGAATATTGTCTCTTTCCCGTTGAGTTAAAGAAGAAAACCCACATTCCTGATGATTGGGATCCACAGTGCAGATTTCCCAGATAAATAGGATGATTGTGAATATTTGCAGCTGACTGTATACGTTTTCACTGACTCGTTTGTTAAAAATTTATGCGATTAATGGGCTTTCTGGCCGGAAACAAATGGGATAATTCTTGTCTGGTTTGGGGACTGAAGTGACCTTAAACAGGAAGGGACGTGTTTTAACCCTGGCTTTTTGCCCAATAGGTTTGATTGGCAAGATTGTTAAGAGTAGGAGGTGGGAGGAGAGGAGAAGGCTTGAGCGTAAGATGGATGGACTCAGGAAGTGTGACTTTGCAAGACCTGAGCGGACCTTTGACAGACAAGACCCTTTGGAGGCCTTTAATTCATAGGACTGCCATAAGTTGAACGGGACTCGAGAGCGTATCCTAGAATGAATTTATTATTAGTTTTTAAGTTGCTGCAAGAGCCTTGTTTTCACTGAAAGTAAGAGTAGCTGTTCCCATCGAAAGAAAAATCCAAACTATATAGGTTTGAATTCTTTTTCCAGAGTCTGCATTATCTTACGTCTCTCTTTTTAAAAACGTCCTCATGTCAAAACACTGCACCACAAACCCTATTGATCTTCCTGCTTTTAAAAAAATTATTATTATTAATAAAATCAATCTGTGCTTATTAAACATCATGATACATGGATTCAGATTATATTCATTTATTAAATGAATTTAAGGCCTGATTGCTACACCGCATTTTTAACCATTCATAGAACAGAGTCCACCCGTTTGAACATACTCTGAATCTTCCTTCTCTTTAATTTTCCATGTAAGTCTGTCCACTTCCAGTATTTGTCTTTATTGACTAAACTATATGGTCATGCCTGGCTTTTTGGTCTTTTTGCATTGGGGGCCCTACTGATTTCCATCCTTCGCCCACCAGTTCTGCTTATGACTCCGAACAGGACATGCCTTAGCTCATATGTTCATTAGCTTATCTATGGCAGCCTATTTATGTCAATCACCCAACTGTTGTGTGTTAATGACCACACTCCATGCCTTCTTTGCATTTCAGTTCTCTTGAATCCTCCAGGAGCAGATGGGATAATCTTCCAGTTAAGACAGCCCTGGGGCTAGCCTGCAAGAACTTATATCAAATAAAGTCCCCCTCTTAGGTCTGAGAAAGTGGACTTGTCCACGAAAGCTCATATTAAAATATAATGATTAATCTTCAAGGTGCCACAACATCGTGGTCTTCTTTATCTCTCTCTCCCCCCCCCCCCAATCTTTTGTTTTTGACCTGATCTGCTAGCACAGACTAACATGGCTACTTCTTCTAAACCATCAAATAACGTGTTTTTAGAGAGTCTAGGCGTTCGTGACCTTTTCTGTAACAACGGACAGAGCTCCTTCCTTGGAAATATTGACCACGCTTCTGTGGGCGGGCGGGTGATCTGCATTTTAGGGGCAAATCTTTCTCTGAGTGATTTTTGGGTGGGTGTTAAATAGGGTTTGTGGCCCACCGAGGTCTGGGAATGGCCAACAAACAGTTCCTGCCCTTTGCAAATATATTTGAGTATTGGAAGGGTCGCCTTCTTTTTTTAACTGATGTTTTGATTTATCCTTATGGCTATTTTTTTATGTTGATTTTTTAAAAAGTTTCTAACGTCATCCAGAATTAGTGACTTGCCGCTAGATGGGTGAGGTAGAAATCTAATAAAATAATATGAAACCAACAAATCAATAAAATGTCTTGACCCAGATGTCTGCCAGCTCAACTGCATTGGTTTTTCCCCCCTTGTATTGCCCAGGGAATCTGTTCAGCAAGGGTACCTCTCTGCTCACTGCTGCATGCGTTTGGTTTCTCTCCTCATTCGTCTATTAACCAACACACGCCATCAAATCAATTCCGATTCATAGCGACCCTTTCCAGAATTTTCTAGGTAGACAATATTCCAAAGTGGTTTCTTATTCCCTTCTTCTGGCGGAAATTTGGAATGGTGCAGCTGGCCCAAAGCCACCCAGGCTGGCTCTTCTCCAAGGAGACCCAGTGGGGATTTGAACTCTTGCTCCGTGGCCACAGACTTGACTCACTGACTTATCCAGCCTGCTCCTTGCTCCATCTAGAACCAGGCTGTTTGAAGGTTCCGGATCGTGTGCAAGAGATTGCTTTGCCTTTCCAGGTTGTAAGATCAGGACGGTCTGTATCTTCTGCCTTGGGACGCTCTCTTTGTTTGTTTTCAGATTCTAAGCAGAGTCAGCAAAATTGCTTAAGAATACCAGCAGTTTTCAGATAGGGCTAGGACAGGACACGATCCTGCCAGAAACCCCAAGAACTGCTGCTTTCAGACACAAGTGGGTAGTGGGACCAACGGCAGCCACTAAGTAACAATGAGAAGGGCTTACTGTATGTTTGTGCGTTGTGGCAAATCTAACCACAAATAATGGCACCTTAGAAGATGTTTTATAAGGGTCTTGGTGCATGGAAGCTCACAATGAGATAGTTTTTTTTTGTTTTTCCGCAAGACTCTTTGTTTTTATAAGACTCACACTTTTTGCTGGTTTTCCTAGGAAATCATGATTCATTGTTGGCGATTTAGCAGCACCATGGGAAAAATAAACCAACCAAACGGAAACACGAGATGTGCAATTTCAGAAAACGTTTTGTTTTGAGACAGATATCGGCATGACAGTGTTACTGTTCCTGAGCGACAAAGGAGATAATTTCGACTGTTTTTTCTGCTTACTCCAACTCTTGCTTTTGGATTTGTTTCAAAAATAACGAACGTGCCATCTTCTGAGTCTGGTGCCCCTTCCGTTTTATCCTCAGTACAACCCTTTGAGGTAGGTCAGCCTGAGAAGAAGTTACCGGTGTGTGCCTGAAGAAGTGGATTTTAACTATGAAAGCTTGCACTGATCGTTTGATATATATATATTCAAGTAATCTAAAAAGGAGTCACCCTCTCCTGCATTTGTGGGAGTCCGTCCGTTTTGTGCCTGAATGATGATTTGAACGGGCATTCTGAGTCCCAGCCTGGTCTTTTGCTGTTCGTTTTCTTGAAAAATTTGCACCAAACAAAACCTTTCTCATTAGCTCTGCGTTCAATAAAGAGGTTTTCTCTTTGGGGTTTGGGTCCCAGATCCTTTTATAAAAAGCCCGTAGGCATCTGTCTGAGAACTCACCCTAAGCCCCCTCTCCTCTTTTTTTGGAAAGCTCTGCCTTCAGGCCTTGCCCAGGTACCCAAATATTTTATTGAGCAGAAATTGCTTAACTCAAGTTTGGTAGGAAGTGGAAACCGAAACCAACGGGGTCCTTTCTTGCTTGCTTTCTTGCTTTTTTCAGTATTGCTCTGACAGCGGAAGTGTCAACAGCATATGCCAGCTGTGACTGCTCCTCCTCGCTACAGAAGGGCACCCTCGGCCGACAACTCTTCGAGTGTGCATGCATGTTTTGTCACACTTTAATGCAGAAGAGGGCTTGTGCGTTCTGGTTGTGGAAAGACCGTATCCGGATGCCATGCAAGTGCTCAGGAGGTAGCCTGGCAGTCTCCAGGAGCTGAGTGGCTCTCCAGGCTGAACGTTTGGCCATTTTTCTCCCCGCACCCCCAAGGTAAAGGACAGATGGGTTCTTCTCATGTTTTCTTCTCTCCCGTCAGCGATTTCTCTCCTCCACTGAAGACATTTTGCTGAAATGTCTTCCTGCCAGCCAGCTGGCCGGCTTCTGCTGCTTGCAGGATGTGGGTGGCTTTGCGTCCTGCTGGTGAATCAACTGTGGAATGGATGATCTCTGGCAGAATGCAGTCAACTTCATCCATTCCTTGATCTTTTTATCCGTTGCCCGGTCAGGATCGCGCTCTCGGCAGCCAGGAGACGTCTGTATATGTCTCAGAAAATTTAAAAAGTTCCTCTTTTTTGGAGCCCAGAATAGCTGTAGTCTGAAGACAGAATTTCTCTGTGGTTGGGACCAACCATACGAATGGGCTTCTGTGGAAACCCTCCGTCTTGCCGTTGGGGTGTCGGTTTAAGAGAGGGGTGGGTTTACTTGCCTTTGAACCCTGGGCAAGCCGAGACTTGTCCAGATCACCTATGTTTCCTCAGAGGTTGGTCTCTTTGGCCAGCCGTCTGCTTTTTTGCTTGCAGGAATGGTAATCTTCCACCACATTAGGTGGTTGTTACCAACTGCAAAATACAGAGCAATATTATCAATGCTAATTCTGATACGCCACTTTGCAAATAATTGCATGAAGAGAAAACCTGGAAATATTTTTCTTGCCACTTTGGATTTACACTGCCTGAAACTGGAAGAATCCTGTCAAAATGGCTCTGGAAAGGCTCTTAAAAATAACTGGATAACTTTGCTTATTGTTCCTGAAAGTAACTTTGTCACTACTACTTTGTCACTCTGCTGTAACTTTCAGGAAGTTACAGTAGAAGTTACAGTAGTTACTTTTACTGTAACTCAGTAACTACTCATTGCATTGCTTATTACCTGAAAGAAAACTTAAAATAACTGCGACAGATAACTAGTTACTTTCCAGCCCTGGGCTTCCTTTGTACACCATCTATGAAAACAGCTACACACCCACTGAAGTTACTAACCCACCTGTATACCTGAAATATTATAAATGAGTTATGGCATTCTGCAGGTCTGTAAGAGGAAAAGATATGTGGGAGTCTATACCTGGTCGCCTGGAGAAGGTATTGATTGATCATAGGTGATTAGACAATGGCGGGGGGGTTACTCATGTGTGTTAATGGTAACACATATTCCAGAATTGTGTGCAAAGGCAGATAGTTAAAATAATGGTTGAGGGAGGAGACCCACATCTGCTGAGAAGGTCCGTGGAGGTTGTTTCCGGCAGCCTTTATCATTGCCTGCAAAAATGGATATGGTTGGCATGCCAAAATGTGCAACCCATGGCCGGTAATGCAAATAACTTCTGTATGGCCTGGTTAGCACTTTTAAAAATGTGGAATATAAGCATTTGGAGTTTATAGTTGGAGATGGCCTCGGAATCTTGGGAGTCTTCAGGAGGAAAATAATATTATTGAGGCCCAGATAGATGAATTCTTCTTGGCAGGCGGGTAGAATGTGAAAAGCAATGTCATTATTGCATGTGCTGTGTTCTGGGAATCTTGGGCCAAAAATAAGGCTTGGGCCAAAATTAAGGAAAAGAGGAGAAAAATATATGCACACACCCTAAACTCCTTTGTGATAACAGCGTACACAGCGTAGTGAAGCAGAGTTGCTAACTGAAATCAAATTGAATAATAGGAATGTTGTAAAAAGACAGATGTGTTTTTACTCTGGCAGGAATCAACTCTTTTTAGGTACCTGGAGAGAGGGGGGGGGAACCACAAACCGACACAATAAATTGGATTTCATATTACATAGGGTTTACTGAAAGATCATAGTTTTGAATTGTGGTGCTGGAGGAGACTCTTGAGAGTCCCTTGGATTGCAAGGAGAACAGACCTATCCATTCTGAAGGAAATCAACCCTGAGTCTTCACTGGAAGGACAGATCCTGAAGCTGAGGCTCCAGTCCTTTGGCCATCTCATGAGAAGAGAAGACTCCCTGGAAAAGACCCTGATGTTGGGAAAGTGTGATGGCAAGAGGAGAAGGGGACGACCGAGGATGAGATGGCTGGACAGTGTCTGCGAAGCAACCAACATGAACCTGACACAACTCCGGGAGGCAGTAGAAGACAGGAGGGCCTGGCGTGCTCTGGTCCATGGGGTCACGAAGAGTCGGACACGACTTAAGGACTGAACAACAAATATTTTCCTGCAGGAAAGGAGGTGACCAGAGTCTTTCAGAGTCAAATCAAGTCCGCTCAACAATGGAAAATAAGGGAATTACCATTACAAGGGAACAGATCATAACAAACATGAGAAAGAAGATTGAGAAGTTTCCTTGTCAGGGACAGTTTGACCAGCAACACTGTCCGGCTGGGTTACAATAGCATGTGATTTATGGAGACACGTTTGTGTGTTAAAGTCACTGGCGAAGCCTTGCGATTACAACGTGTACCATAGAGATATGAAAACAAGCCTTTTTCTCACCGGTCACGCTAAGCGTTACAATTCCAGTTGTTATTATGCCGTGACTGCTTAGTCTGGGGTTTTGTCGTCCTTGTATTTCCTGTTATATGGTTTCTCCTCTAGACTAGCTGGAGGCAATGCTTTTGACCTTGCACATTTTCAAAAGAGACTTTGTTATGCTAGCCTCTTACGGCATTTAGATTTAAAGACAGGCGTGTATCGAATATAGAAATAATATATGCATTGGGGTGGAAAGATGGGGAAATTATATTTTTCCTACTGGAATAACAGAAAAGTTGCTTTGCAGCTGTTGGTGAGCTCTGAATGGAGACGTGGGTTTGTTGGTCTTGGGTTCGAATTGCACTTTCCATCCATTGCTTTTACTGTGTGCTGAATGCCCAGATAATTTTGCTGTCCTTGTTACTTGCCTGAAGGTCCTGATTCTTCAGCAAGAGAACATGGGTTTGTGCAATGTTTAGTGTGAAATTACTGAACATCACTTAATTTAGCAAGTTTGGTTTTGTGAGCTCAGGACTCAATCAAGATAAGGGCTTTCTACTACATGTGCTAAATTGTCACACAACACTAGGGGAGTTGCATCGTCAGCAGTTACTACTGTTAGAGATTATTCTTCCACATGGATTTGACGAGGAACATATACTTTTGTTTTTCACGACTGTTTGTCTCCACGCTTTGTACATGCAAAGAATTCAGCAGGTCCATTCCAGCCGAAGGAAGCCCTTCCTAGGTCTGAAGTCGTTCCTGTCTTAATACTGTAATTCCTTTTGTCCATATAGTGCTGCCAACCTCTTTGTTAGATTTTGATTATAATCCTGTAGACACGTACCTGGGAGACACCCCTTCCGGAAGTGAGCAAGACTTGCTTCCGAACAGATATACAAAGGGTTGGACTCTGTGGATATGACTTGTGTGTGCACGCATGCATGTGTGTGTTTTCTTGCTTGAAGTGCTGGGTAGCTCAGAACTGCTGGAGAGCTCAGGGGTTTAGAGTCTCTGGCTGCGGAGCCAGAAGGTTGGGAGTTCGAATCCCCCACGGGGCCTCCTGGACAGGGGCTGGTCTTGATGATCCACAGGGTCCCTCCCAGCTCTGCAGGTCTAAGATGATTATTTGAAAACCTGGTAGATAGCTCTGTGGTTCAACTGTAGGGCTGCAGAACCAAAGGTTGGGCGTTCGATTCCCCACGGAGCCTCCTTGAGGGGCTGGACCCGATGATTCATAGGATCCCTTCCGGCCGTACTGTTCTAAGATGATGATGATGATTAATAATAAAGACAGGAGGTATTTCTGTGTGTAAAACCTAGTTTTTGCAGAGGTGGCTCAGTTGTTTTCTAAGTTAATTTGGGGTGCAACCAAACCCCTAGGAATTTTGTCCAAGGGCAAGATTACAGCTGGCTTGCAGAGAACCCGAGAACCCTCAGTGTCCTGTAACACTGGCTGCTTTCTCTGTGCTTCCCAGTCTCTGGGGAGGAGATAAGAATGTAGGGAAATTGTGTTTGGCTGTGGCAGGAGGGAGCATTCTGTTCCTGATTCCTGGAAACAGAGGAACTTAAATGGTGTGTCCATCAAAAATAGTCTTAAGACTTTGATCCCTGCTGGGTTTATTGAGTGGCTCAATAGTCACCCTTTTGACAGAGAATAATGAGGAGTTGTATTTAGTATTGCATGCCAGAGAGATGCATCAGGTTACAGTAAACAAGCAGAGACATCACCTTGCTGACAAAGGTTCGCATAAGTCAAAGCTGTGGTTTTTCCAGTAGCAATGTATGGAAGTGAGAGCTGGACCATCAAGAAGGTTGGATGCTGAAAAATTGATGCTTTTGAACTGTGTTGTTGGAGGAGGCTCTTGAGAGTCCCCTGGACTGCAAGGAGAACAAACCTATCAATTCTAAAGGAAATCAGGGTGGGGAGCCTTGGGGTCATGAACACAACCTTGGGGAGACCCTGTGATACCCCTCCAGTCTACATATTCCTGCTTCCTGGTTATGTCAAGTGCCGTCAAGTTGGAACAAACTTGGAGCAACCCTAATTTATTTTATTTTTATATTTAAGGAGTGGTTCTGCCAGTTCCATTCGCCCCCCCGCCCCCATGAATTTTCATGGCTGACAGCAATTTGAGCCCAGGTTTCTTGCAATCTAGTCAATTGCTCTATCCACCAGAGCACACTGGGTATCATCTCTGGTTTATTGGGGGGGGGGAAATATACCCTTATGGCTTCTGGGAGCACCCTAAAAACGGTGGTTTTTGCTTGCCCACAGAACTCAAGACTCTTCTTTCTTATCAAAACTGGTGGTATGTTGGACTGGATCGAAATCCAACCCAACGTCTTTGTTCTCTTGTTCTTTTCATTTCAGCCTGTCCTCCACACCCGACTTGCCAAAGTTCAGGAGTCTTTAGATCTCTTTACCAAAGGTCCTCCCTCATACAGAGCAAGGAAACGGAGCCTGTTGGCCATAAATCTGTCTTTCTGTGCTTTAATGGAAACAATGGCCGTTATCTGAGAATAGCCCTGAAGCTGTCAAGGAACCAGCGAGGTGCAAAGTTGCTTGGATTTTTAATTCCAAAGCCTTTCAGACTCTCCTCCTTCCTCCTACTTCTTGGCTTCCTCCTTCGCTCAATCCCCTCCTTGTGCATTCTGTATTTTCCCATGGTTAGACAAGGACAGTCCAGAGATAAGGCCCGTTTCCAAAGTTGCTGTATTTATCAGGTGCTCATTTCAATAGGGAGGGCCCCAAAACTTCACACGGTCTTCATGCCACCGGTCCCTAGCAAGGTGCACATCCATTTTTTTACTGTATGGGCCACACATCCATTTTCCATGGTCTTAAGTTCCTCTTACTCCCATGCAAAACCAAACACCCCACAGTCTCATCTAAGTTTGGAAGCTAAGCAGGGTCAGGCTTGGTTTAGCAGTTGGATGGGAGACACACACACACAACCTCAGAGAGCAGGGAACTCCCAGGTACAGCTAAAAGAAAAATCCTGCCAGTCCAGAGTTGGTGATAATAGGCTAAATGGACCAATGACCCAGAGTTTGGAATAGCAGTAGGAAAAAATGCCCTTTATTCATTTGTACCGAGCACAGAACTCTAATCTGTTTGCATTAAGACTCCGTGGCAAAAATGTTCAACGTGTTAAGTTGAAATTATGTGGACCATTGGCTTGAAAGGTAGGGACTAAGATGCTAGCAGAATAAATGACCATCAATACTTTGGTTCACATCAGTGCCTGCAAGTGGCACATTTTCGTAGAATCAGAGTTGGAAGGGGGCATTTAAGGCCATCTAGTCCAACTCCCTTCTCAAGGCAAGGAATCCAAATCAAAGCATATCTGAGAGAAATCTGGAAAATCTAAGGTTTCCCTTCTCCATGATATGAAAATATTGAAAATGTTACACGAAAAAGATCCAGAATTTTTTTCACATGTATTACCAGAACAGGCCACTTAATGGAGTGAGAGACCGTTCTATGAATGCTTGTTAATGAAGACTACGTAGCATTGTCTCTGGTGTCTTCTAGTGGTCAGTTCTGGTAATACATGTGAAAAAACATTTCTTGTTTTTTTTTCTGTTACTGTGATACATAGCAGTGGTTCTTAAACTGATTGATTGATGTTCTTGGACTGCAATTTCCAGAATCCTTCATCATTTGCTGTGCTGGCCCGGATTTCTGGAAGTTGCAGTTGAAGAACATCCGGGGAGCCAAGTTTGAGAACCACTAATAACAGTATATATGGTGTTTGCTATTATCCACGATTTCCGGTATCTACAAGAGGCTTGGAGCCAATCTCCAGAGGATATGGAGGTCCCAGTATACTGTCTCCTGCTGCAAAAAATACAGAAGATTTCAGCATGAGAAGGAATTTTAGGTCTCTGTTCCTTCCCTATCTCAAAGGGCACAAAAGCACAGAGACAACAAAACATGTTAGGATGGCTCCCTTCCTCTTACAGGAAGCAATTCATGCTTCCCTTTTGCGTTTCTGCCAGCAGGAAGTCAGCCACCTAGATAGCTGAAATCGAGGGAAAATTTTCTGCACGTCTCTCCAGCTCCAAAAACTAAACCAGAAGAGGCGAAACTAAACCTATGGAGAAGCAAAATGGCAACACACTTTGCCAAATGGATGAATGCTGAAGAGCATCTCCCACCTGGACCAGACTCTGGCCGGACCACCTGGAAGTCACTAAATAGACTTCAAAGTGAAAATGAGGCTATTTGGATGCAGGGCACATTTTCTGTGACTGTGAAGAAATTAATTTATGTTTATGCAGTTTATGCCATACTATATATACAAAAGAAGAACTAGTCAAGGGCCAAGATAGCGCTATTGCAGTAGCCGACTTCTGGTCAAAAACAGCCTGATTGTCTAAAAAAGCAAGGTGTGCTGCTTTTATACCGCCCATAGAGCTAAAACACTCTCTGGGCAGTTCACAAGTTAATTATGCAGGCTGTCGATTGCTTCCACCCCAAGCGAGCTGGGTGCTCATTTCACCAACTCCAGAAGGATGGAAGGCTGAATGAACCTTGTCGGGATCAAACTCAGGTTGTAAGCAAAGTGTTGGCTGCAGTACAACAGTTTTCACCACTGCCCCAGGAGACTTAAAATTAACATTTTAATTCCACCTATATTTCATATATGTCCCTAATTTTAGATTGTGCAATAGTCTGATACAAATAAAGAAAGGAAAATGGGAGTTGTTCTCCTGTCCTTTGGGGAATCGCTCTAGCCCAGTCCCCAAAATAATTCTGTGGCCCCTCCCGAAACATAACATCTGCACATCTCTGGTTCGCATTATGACTCCATAGGTTAAATCCAGTTTGCTTATCTCAGCTAGAGTTGTTGTTGCTGTTTAGTCGTTAAGTCGTGTCCGACTCTTGGTGACCCCATGAACCAGAGCACGCCAGGCCCTCCTGTCTTCCACTGCCTCCCGGAGTTGAGTCACATTCATGATGGTAGCTAGAGTAGATCCTGTGAATCAGTGGGACTTGTCTAAGGGTTGGTTTCCTAAAGTCTTATTCGTTTGATACGTCCCTAATTCTAAAAGCTAGATTTAGCCTTTTGTCTTCATTGATTGATTGATTGATTGAAAATACTTCTACCCCGCCAAGGTGTCTCATCTCTACCGGCTTCACTTTGTCCTTATCTGTGTTGGTCTTCAATTGTGTTTCAGGTTCTGACGGAGGAGTAAAATCTACATAACAATTGTTCGGCGTCCGGACACGCTCCAGAAGGCAGGTGAAGCCATGTATTCCAGCAGGGGTAAAGGTGGTGGTGGTGGGGCTTGTCTTACGGTCCTTTCCTCCCTCCTCACACTTACCATTTCTTGGTTTCCCCCCCCCCCCAGGAGGAGAAGGACCATCGCCTGGCCAAGGTGCCCCCCCTCTCCACCGAAGGCGGGCATGATGGACCACCACCACCTCCCTTTGGGGAGCATCCATGATTTCTCTTCGAAAGAAGCCCAACAGCTGCTTCACAACAAATTTGTGGTGGTCATGGGCGATTCCAGTGCGTTTCCTGGCAGAGCTGTTGTTGAGGATGGGGGGCGGTCTGGTTTGAGAAGGAGACCCTGCGCCTAGTATTTGGTTGGGGTTCCTCTTCACTACCACCGCTCCTTCCTTGAAACCCCACGATGTCTCGCTGGGAGTGAAGTAAACCAAAAGCCGGCCCCGTCTTCCAAAATCCAGCCCCCTTCCCTTCCTCCAAGTCAGCTGAAGTCAGCTTGATGCCCACCCACCCCCTTTTAAGGGTCCTTTCGCCCTTCCAAAGATCTTTGTGGTCCCCTCCACTCAGAAAACTCCCATCTCCTGGAACCGAGGGCTGTAAATTTTTAACTACTTCGGTTGCCTGCAGAGTTTGGGGACTACACGTCCCATGGGTGGCGGCTCTGACAGGTTCTGAGAGCTGGTCCCGAAGGAATCTTCCCCGAGTTGTAAGTTATGCACGTCCTGCCTTGATGATCAGAGATGGGTGTGACACCCTTTATTGGGTCACCAGCAGGGAGGGAGACTCGAGAGTCTTGGGACTTGCTGTCAAGTTGCCCCATTGACGCAACTTGGGTCTTTTTCCCCCAACAACTCCAACTCATGACTCAAGACGCCAACCCACCCCTTCATTTTTTTTCCCCTGGGGAGAAAACCCTTATTTTTAATAGGAACTCAGACTTGGGGCTTTGGCCCCAGTATTTGCCCGCATCCCTGGTCATCAGAACATCAGTGTTATTATTTGAACTCCTGGGTGGCTCAATGGTTTAAGTCTCTGGCTGCAGAGCCAAGAGGGTTGGGAGTTCGATTCCCCCAGTGGGCCTCCTTGACCGGGGCTGGACTTGATGACCCCTAGGGTCCCTTCCAGCTCTGTGGTTCTAAGATTTATTTTAGTGGTCCAGGAAAAGTTCTCAGATTTCTAATGTAAATTAAAGGATTGAGAACAAAACGGTGAAAGGAGAAGTGTTTACCCACAACACTCAATCAAACCTTCCCACCAAATTGGAATGAACCCCACAAGGTTCGTAAACCATGAAAAACTGAGCCGTAACTAATCTCCAAATGCCAGGAACGACTCCTTAGGGTGGGGGGAAAATGACCATGTGGGTGCCAGCCAAATTATCCGAGGGAGAGTGTTCATTAGTCAGCGGCTACCACAAAAAAGACCGAACCTTGAAATGTGACCGCCCCCACCGAACGTGGCTTGGAGGGTGGATGTAGAAAAGGAGGTAGGGTTCATTTTGGGGGAGAGACACTTCTTGAAATATTGGGGGTTCCAGAGCAAGACTTTATAGGTCAAGAGTTGTTGATCCAAGACCAAAATGGCTGGAAGACTGGAACCCAGTGGCCACATTTCTGTCTTATCTGGTCCCCAAAGGAGTGGTCAAGTTTTGCATGAGGTGCCATTTTCGGACCGTCTCGAAAGGCAGCTCGTGTATGAAGCATGTCGTTCATCCTTACCTAGAATCCCGAAGGCGAGGGATGGAACTGCAGCTGGCCTACCAGCCGAAGGGGGCAGAAGACCCTCCCTCGTCTGGAGGCCACCTGAGCCACCAGACCTGGTGAGAGATCCAGTTAGTATCCTAGGCCGAACAGATGCTCTCGTGAGGAAGTGGCATGCCAGACCCTTCCCCGTTCGAACAGAAGGACCCCCCCCTCCATCTTCTGAGCCTTCGTTTATTGCAGGGGGGATTACAGCTATGGAAGTTTCAGAGGAAAGACACCATTTAGGGGGAAAATAGTTGGAGGGACTTAAAAAGAAACAGTTATAATCAGGAACCGTGCCCCCTGGTTGTTTCTGGTGGGGCAATTTCCCCATTTTTCTTGGAGAAGATTTTTTTTAAAGTTCTTGGGGGATTGGGTAAATGATTTTTATGGGCTACATATGACTCACCAACTGAGGGGGCAACACAAAGAAGTGGTTTTGGGGGCCCCACGTACGGCTCACAGGCCATACAGTTTTTACACTCCTTTTAAAGGGTTCATGGCATTTTCTTAGCATCACCTCTGTCGTTTAGACGGCTTCTTTGTCTTTCTCTTTTCTCGCAGTTTTCCGGTCGGTGTATAAAGACCTGGTCTACATCCTGCAAACCGATGAGATGCTCGGCCTTTCCCAGCTGAAATATAAGGTGTGGTGTCTAAATCATCAGCATCCTTAACAGCCTTTCTTTGTATATTATATCGGGTGTATTTCAAGTTTGTTCGGTTATAACGAGCTTTGGTTTTTTTTCCGGTGAATGAGGAAGAAATGCGGGGAGCCACAGTGTAGGTGAAGGTAAAACAGACGGGAACAAGATACTCAGTGTATGTGTCTTATTCTGGTGTTGGGTCAGATTTATGGCAACCTAAGAGGGCTCTCAAGGTGAGATGTTTGAGTGGTTTTACTGGTGCCCCCACCCTGTCAGTTTCCATGGCCAGCCCGGGATTTGAACCCTGTTCTTCTGCTTCCTAGTCTCTCACTCTGTCCGGTGCGCTACACACTGGGTATCCCTGTTACTAAGCAGAACCAGCTCATGGAATTGATCACCAGAAAGGTAGATGTAACTAGGAACACTGATAAATGGTGATTGACTTGGCATTGCGATGCGAATAGGCTGGCTGCAGGATGCCTTATGCAGGGGGAAAAACACGCTTTGTTGGGTTGCTTGTAGCCATGGCTGGAATTCACTCGCCCAGAGTGAGTCAATTTTTCACTTCTAGTGGTGATTTCTCCCTGCAAATATTTCCCCATGCCTGATAAAGCATGGTTCTCCTCATTGCTTTATTACAGGAGAGTACTGGGGTTTTCCATAAGAAGAATGACATAAAACTTGGGGGAAAAATTCATGTTAGGATTGTTGTTGTTGTTTAGTCGTTAAGTCGCATCGGACTCTTCGTGACCCCATAGACCCAGAGCACGCCAAGCCCTCCTATCCTCCACTGCCTCCCGGAGTTGTGTCAGATTCATGTTGGTCGCTTCGATGACCCTGTCCAACTATCTCGTCTTCTGTTGTCCCCTTTCTCCTCCTGCCTTCACACTTTCCCAACATCAGGGTCTTTTCCAGGGAGTCTTCTCTTCTCATGAGATGGCCAAAGTATTAGAGCCTCAAATTCAGGATCTGTCCTTCCAATGAGCACTCGGGGTTGATTTCCTTTTGAATGGATAGGTTTGTTCTCCTTGCAGTCCAGGGGACTCTCAAGAGCCTCCTCCAGCACCACAATTCATCCTTGTTAGGATGCCCTCCAAATCCCCTTAAAATCCTCTTAGATTGTAATTGGCGAAAGTATCTGGGTGCTGTTGCGTGTCATACCTGTTGTTAGCCGGTAAGCTGCGCAGGTGTGGTTGCTAAACTTCACAGGTGAGCCACTGCAAACTATGAAACCATAGCAGTTAATACTAAGGAAGTAATTTTATTCCTACACGTGCAATTATTTTGGAAATGGACCTTTATCAAACCCGTCTTCTATATTAGTTGTCGGTGGTGGTTGGAGGATAGAATAGAATAACTGAGCTAGGGGGACCTGCAAGGCCATCGAGTCCAACCCCCTGCTCAAGGCCGAAATCCAAATCAAAGCAGATCTAACAGGTGGTTGTCTAAATTTCTCTTGAAGGCCTCTGGCGTAGGAGCACTCGCTCCCTCTCGAGTTCATGGGTTCCGTTGTCGTACTGCTCTAACAGTTAGGAAGTTTTCCCTGATATTCAGTCTGAATCTCCCTTCCTGTAACTGTGGGAAAAGACACGCAGCCCTCTTGTTTCTCACGATTCCCCGCTTCTAGGAAGCAACTTGATCCAAAGGTGGCTCTCTCTGGCTGTAAGGGAGCCCAGGGCGACCTGGGCAATGATACAGACTCTGTTTGCAGGGCGAGGAGACTTTTGCGGGCGATCACCGGGTGGAATTTAATGGGCTAGGTAATGGGTCCAATTACCGTGAGGCGCGTCAGTACCGCACCGACCACCACCTTGTGCGCTTCTACTTCATCACTCGTGTCTACTCCGCCTACATGGAGAGCGTCCTGGAGGACTTCAAGAAAGGCTTGGAAACGGAACTGATACCGGACGTCCTCATCATCGGTTCTTGCCTCTGGGACCTCAACAGGTAACGGGGCCTCTCTATGAGACGGGTCGTGTTCCTAAGTGTTGGGTGGGTGGATGTGAAGCTGTGCAGCCATGAATAGTCTACAAGTCACAAACAGCGAAAGGGCAAAAGTCCAAGCCTAAGCACAGCAGAATGTGACTGAGGCCAGGATTTCATCTTTATGTGGTGGTAAGCATAGGAAGAAGACACTGGCCAAAAATCCTGTGGCATAGCTGCGCCTGCATAACTTGACATTGTGGATGCTGTTATGAAATTTGCAATGAGGCAGAAGTCTTGTCCAGGAGACATGCTTTGGATGCAGTGGCGCAGTAACATGTGTTATTATCACGTGGTCTGTTGCTTCACTAAAGGTGAAATCAGACACATGGACTGCCTGGGTATAACTCCCCATGAACTAGGCACATGGTCACGTCCTACAAAGTACGTAATGCATACATCGCACCAAACCCATATGCGTGAAATCCTTCCCAAACCCTAAAATAATACCTTTGGAGAAATACGTCATTCTTTTAGAATGGAGGGGCTGCAGAATCTCAGACGCCCCTAGATTTAGATTAGACATCCTTCAGTCTCAAGAGACTATGGTAACGTGTTCTGAATGGAGGACTTGGAACAGTGTCTAGTGTGGCTGAGAAGGCCAATTTGAGAGTGACCATCCCTTCCACACTGAGGACAAATGCAATCTGTCCCCTGTCCAGCTCCCTGATTTGGCTGGTTTCGGGAAGGCCTCTTCGCCTCGGCCTGCTGGACAAGGGTCTCTTCAAATTGGGAGAGGACACGATGCACCGTCTGCCTCCAGGCTGAATGCTCAGAGGTCGTTTCCCATCTGTTGGGGAAAACAACTAGGCAGAAGCCCCTAAACCAGTGATTTTCAACCTGGGGTCCCCAGATATTCTTGGACTGCAACTCCCAGAAGCCTTCACCACTTGCTGGTTTGTACAGGATTTCTGAGAGTTGTAGTCCCAGAACATCTAGGGAACCCAAGTTTGGGAACCACGGCCCTAAATGATGGTTTCACAGGGAAGGATATGTGAGAATTTGTGAGGGCTGGATTTCTCCTTAGGTCTAAAGCACCCTGCCCCTTCTTTAGAAGTGAATTATTCTCTCTCTTAACCATGATACCTTGCAGATCTTTCTAGAGAGGCAGAAATGCTCCTATAAAAAGGGGTGTTCTCGTTGTGTTGACCGCCTGCTGCTTTCCATACAGATACCAGGATAATTTCCCCATGGAACCCCCGATCCCCAAAGCTCTCAGGGAATACCGGCAAAACCTGGAAAAGTTCTTTGAGAAGCTAAGTGACCTCTTACCCTCAAGTTGCCTCATCATCTGGACCACGGCGACGCCGTTAAGCCAAAACACCTATGGAAGCATCTTCAAGGTAGGAGGGCTCATAGCTCTTTGCTAATTCTCCCTCAAAGGGCGCCAGCCTCAGGTAGAGCCGCCCCATGTTGCTGTGTGAGTCCAGGCTCACATCAGTAGCCTGCTTCCCGAGGACTATAAAAAGGGGACAAGAAGTTACTTTAATTGACTTAGTTATCTCTCAGGAGATGCTGTGCTCAGGAGCTGTCCTGTTCTGTTGTGCCAGGAGAAATGCGATCTGTGCATGCTCCAAGACTATGCTGATGCTATGCTAGTGTGTTAAGTATTAGGTAGCTTAGCTGACTTCCTTATTTCCTGGCGCAAGACTCTAATTGATTGTTTGCTCCAAATGCTTTTGATGCTGTTTTGAAATCCTTGCTATCTTTAATAAAATATAAAAACTTCTCTATCCAGTAGGTTGAGGTTTTGTGTAAGAGGGTTTGTGGTACTTAGAACTAGGTCATACCTTGACCAACGTCTGGGAATTTTGTATTTTGTGGGTGTTCTGCCTTGCAGGGTTGGCATAATAGCCCAGAGCACTTAATTTTGTGGATTTTTTTGGAACTTCCTGAAAGCACTGCTTAGTTGAGTCAGGCTGGAGCGTTGGGAGGTCCTGGGACCCAGCAGGTTCCGTACTTTCACCACATTTAACTCTCATGAGCTCACCCACTCCAGGATCCAACGGGGGAGTGTGGCGAAATGGTTAGAGCAAGGCTCACTGAACCCCCGACGGTCTGTCGCACTCCCATGAGATGAAGTGCTCTTTCTGACACGCATGTGAGGAGAGGCATGAGGAAACCGAGAGAATCCTGCTTCGGGTTGTTTCTCCTTTGACGACCGATGCCGGCGAGGCACTGGTTCTGCTTTTGGGAGTTCTAGAACTCTGACCGCTGGTTCCTCCTCTCCCAAGGGTGTCAAGAAGAACTCGACTCCTAAAGATGTCATTGAGGCAAACTTCTACAGCGCCTGCCTGGCATCTTGCTACAAGCTGGACATCCTGGACTTGCACTTTTCCTTCCGCTTTCTGGAGCAGCACCACTGCAAAGATGGTGTCCACTGGAACCACTGGGTGCATCGGTGCATCACCAAACTCCTGCTGACCCACATGGCTGAGGCCTGGGGGGTGGAACTTGAAAAGAGAGAGCTGGACCCCAGTGAGTAAGCGAGCGAGCGAGCAAGCTTGTGTGTGTGTGTGTGTGTGTGTGTGCGCGCGCCAGGTGGGCTGGCTTCAATGCTGCATCCGTTGTCCAGGAATGCTCCCATCAAGACTCGGGTAAGAAGCGACAAGGAGGTCAAGGAGATTTGAAAAAGTGTTGTGGGGAAGGGCACACACTGACTGGGATCCAGTTGAATATTCGTCCTGGAGAGACCGCTATGGAGTGGCCAACGGTTGGTTTTTGGAAACCAATCTCCATATCAATTTGCGATCACTGGCCTCGTTCCTAAAAACAAGGACTTCAGTCACCGACGCAAGATATGCCTTCGCACTTGTGTCGGCATGAATATTCAGTTGGATCCTGGCCACTATAGATTCTTATGTTCTTCTGATGACATTAATCTTGTAGTGACTGACTCTGCTGTAAGAGCTGTTGCGTTCATGGAGGCTCCTCTCTGTGCATGGAATGGGAGCATCTGAACCCTCTGAAGATCACCGGGGGGGGGGTCCGGAAACCACCCTCCCCCCTTTTTTAGCACCATCTGTTTCCTCTTATTTACAGGTGCTGCCCCCGTGCCTTCCCCGCCAGAAAACCCAGAACGCTGGCACTCGACGCCCGAGCATTCCTGGGCCAGAGGCATGCCTCGTCGCTGGTCCAGTCCCGGACCCCCGCCTCTTTTCCGACAGATCACCAGTGACAGAAACAGCACTTGGCCCACGGAGGTCCATGGACAGGGGCCCCAGCGGAACGGCCTCGATCTTGGCCATGAAGCTCCTTGGTCGCAGGCCAACAGTTTGGAAGGGAATCCCCCGCAGTCCGTGAGTTACAGCGGTGCATCTTCTGATAGATTTGAAGAGCAGACAGAAACCCAGTTCCACTGGGAACGGACCAGTACCATCGGTGACTCTTATTTCCAGCAGGACGCCAGCTATGGCAGTTGCGCGGTTGAGAGCTACAGATATGACCCAGGCCCTCAGCCCTACGGGGGCCAGATGGGTCTCGGTAATCATCCTCCTTACCAACCCTGGGCTTTCTATGGGCCTCCGGATGGCTCTGGATACCCACAGGGACCTCACCCGGGAGAGGTGGGCTCCAGCGATGGTCATGCTTTCTGCGACAGGCCTGCCGAGGGAGGTGGATGCAAGCAGATGTTCAGCCATGCGCCGTCCCATCTGGGCAACGATGGTTCTCTCCCAGGCAGCGATGCGGATGTCTCTTACTATGGCCTTGACTATCCCATTTCCCTAAATGCGACTTTCCCCCCCTACAACGGCTGGAATGGCAACGGGCCGGTAGATGGAGAGGGAAGCGGACAGGGATGGTGGCCTCCCCCGGATGGTAGGCGCATTTCTTTGCTTAAAAAAAAAACAGGGGTTTAGGTGGTGGTGGTGGTGGGCTAAATGTCCTCCCCCCCCCCCGCTATGCTGAAATTATATACACAGGAAAAATCACCATTTGTTGGAAGGAAGGAGGGAAGGAAAAAGGAGGAGGTGGCAGAATCTGAATAAAAACAGAACATTGAGGCATCTTAAGCATTAACAAAAAGGTGAGCAAACGGCCAGGTAAAGATCCGCTGAGCACCCAAACGTTGAAAAAGGGTGGTAAGATCTTGGTTGTACCGGTAATTGATTTTTTATCAGAGCTGTATCTGGAACTCCTCGGAGCTGTGTGGTGGCTCATGAAAGAGTTCCCCGGATGCTTGGAGGCTAGTAACCCGCAGTCTGTTGGCATGGATTCCCTCTGACCTCTCTCTTTTGTTTCCCCGCAGAAATCGGCCCCGACCTCTTCCCTCCACCCAGGCTCCCGAACGTCGATGAACCGGCCGCCCCCTTTCGTAGGCCACGCCGAAGAGCCCACAGCGCGCACTCCCTGCGTGGGAGGCGTGGGCCGAGTTCTCGCAGCAGACGACGTCAGAGGAGGCCCCAGAATGCCAGCTGAGATGCCTCCGAGAACGGCCTGCCCCATCCAGGGGTGGCTCCCGTGGGATCCGTTTTTGGAGTCCCGGACCCACTGGCCAAACTCCTTGGTGCACAGTTTGGGTTCCCAGGTCTGGACCCTTTTAACTGGAACCACAGAAGGCATTTTTTTTTTACAAGGTCTCCCTGGAGTTCAGCAATTTCAGTGGTTTCCCTTTTTTTGAGTGCCATGGCTGTGGACTACGGAGAAAAGCAGCCGCTCACTTGCCCAGTTCTGGGTTTTGTTCTTCACCCCACCCCCTTCGATCTTGTCGATGCAGAAGGTCTTCACAACCAAGGACGGGAAAACCTGCAGGGGTCTGAGCTGTGGCTTGTCTCTTGCTCTGACCGTAGAACCATGAACCACTCGTGTTATTTTTTCTGTCACCATGACGCTGCACCGAACACAGTGGCCGCTGTATAGTCTGCAGTGCCCAAGTCTGGATTAGAGAAATGCCTGTATTAGGTCAAAACCCACCGACACCATGTTGTATGCAAGCTTTTGAGATCATCCTATCTCTTTTTATCAGGCAGGGTGTTTTGAAAGCCAGAGTGGACCAAAGGGGAGGATTTGAGGAGAAGTGCAGAGAGCAATAATGCAAAACAGAACTTGGCATTAAACCTTTGTGGGCTAAATCCCCTTGCTCTCCCCAAATAGTACTAGAGCCACTGAATCGGTGGAATTTACATGAATATTTTCTTCCTTTCTTTGCTGGCTCCATCACTCAGGGGTGGAGGTCTCTGGTCACCGTTGAGCTGACGGTGTGTGATGATGATGATTTTCTACACCAAGTCTGTTCTATTTGAATGGATCATTAGGTTTTAACCCTTCTGTCTCCCCACTGTCAAAAAAATTGTCCAAAGCATTTCTGCACATGTTGAAGGCCTCTTCTGCTCTTTCACATAATACCCGAATAAGGATTTTTAATCCCCTAATAAGGCTAGATTTTTAATTGATGCTCTGGTGTTTGATGAGCCTCTTTTCATCACGACGGTCATGGTCATCCAGACCCACCAGGAAGGCACCGGAACAGTGTGCACATTTATCAACTTAGGTATTGTTTGACCGATCTATGTATAATTCAAGTGGCAACTCTGTGCACGCTTCATGCGTGAGTAAAACCCACAGGTCTAAATGGGGCTTATTTCTGGGTTAAGCAGGGTCAAGACGCTTGCCTTTTCAGACTTGGTGTTTATCACTGAACACGGGACATTTCTTTTATAACTCACAGACTCTGACCGCTGTTTTCCCAGACCTTGAGGATTCTTCTGTTCCTAAACGTGTATGTTCAAATATGGACCAACCTTTCTTTTGTGGTTCCTTGATCCAAACTCAGATTATGGAATAGGGTTAGTAAAATACATATTTTAATAATCTGAAATAGCAATGAGAAGTAACAAAATAGTGGGGAGACCGTTGCACCTTAAAGACATGTTGTGCCTTGAAGACTTGACTTTTTATTGTCTGGTGGCAATCCTGTGCATTTTCAGCCTGGATTAATCTCCCTGTAATTCAGTATTGTTTACTCGAGAAGGCATAGGTCCCACTTGAGCTTAAGAACAAAAAAAGAGGAGGTTTTTGCATCCACATGCGGTTGATACAAAGAATTGTCCGGTCTTTGACGGTGGAGGTTGGTGCAAAGCCATAATGACTAGTAGTCGTGGATGGCCCAGCCCGACCTTCCATGAATGTACCCCTTTTTAAAACGCTCTGCGGTAGCAGCCCTCAGGAAATCTTGTGGTAGCAAAAATTCCTTAATTTAAAACTATTTTTACCTGGTATGGACAGCACCCTGGTTCTAATGCTAGGAGAGAAAGACAAAAGCATCCGGGCATCGTTTTATGCACCCGTGTCGTGTCATCCACCTTTGCTTCCCTTTTTTCACAATCCTGGCAGGTGTAATGGAAAACAGTCACTTTTCGAAAGCCTGCTGAATCCACAAGGAATGTCAGAAACACCACACACACACACATTTTCTGGACCTCTGTGAAAAGGAAAAACAGCCCTTCAGTGGCCAGAATCCTGTTGGAATTTTACTCGGAAGCAGAATCGCACAAGTCCTGGTGACCAACTGCAATGACCGGATTAGGTTTGGGTGGTGTGAGTGGTGGCCTTTCTGGTCCTGTGACCGGCAGCTCCTTAAATTAGCTGCAGTTGGCCTCAGTAA
Source organism: Pogona vitticeps (assembly GCF_051106095.1). Taxonomy (NCBI): domain Eukaryota; kingdom Metazoa; phylum Chordata; class Lepidosauria; order Squamata; family Agamidae; genus Pogona; species Pogona vitticeps. The sequence continues at coordinate 3,186,754 of NC_135787.1, forward strand.
GTTCCCTGCTTTCACTTGTTACGGGGTGAAGTCCCCACAGGATTCTGGCCAGGATCCTTTTCATTGGTTTGTTACCGACTACCTGGAGGAGAGTCTTTTGAGAGTCCCCTGAAGTGCTGGGAGAACAAACCTGTCCATTTTGAAGGAAATCAACCCCGAGTGCTCACTGGAAGGACAGATCCTGAAGCTGAGGCTCCAATCCTTTGGCCATCTCATGAGAAGAGAAGACTCCCTGGAAAAGACCCTGATGATGGGAAAGTGTGAAGGCAAGAGGAGAAGGGGACGACCGAGGACAAGATGGCTGGACAGTGTCTGCGAAGCAACCAACATGAATCTGACCCAACTCCGGGAGGCGGTGGAAGACAGGAGGGCCTGGCGTGTGCTCTGGTCCATGGGGTCACCAATAGTTGGACACGACTTAACGACTAAACAACACCCACAACCTGGTCACTACCTAGCTCTGGATCTCTGTGGACCAGCCCAGAGGCCCATGCGTAAGTTTCTCCACCAGGCTTGCCTGATTTCCTCATGAGGACATGAATGCCTACATAACCTGTGTTTTGCACTCGAGTTCGCGGCCCCAGGGAGCTAACAGGGCTTGTGCAAGAGAACGTCCTTCATGAAATAGTCATGAAGCTGAGAGTGTTCCGTCTGAACGTATTTTAACGTGTATTTTAAACCTCTCTGGGTGCATACTGTGAGAGAACGACGTTTACTTCTCTGAAATAACTGTTTCAGGGAAAATCCTTGTTTTTCTAGACTGCGTTTTGAATGCAAAGAATAAAGATTTTTTTAAAAAGAAAAACAAAGCCTGCCCTATTTTGTCTTTGATTCTGCTTGATTTTCCCAAAGAAACCAGTTTCCATTTTACAGGTGGACCACTGAGGCTGGGAAAGGACTTTTGCCCAAGTTAGTAAGCGCTGGCCAGGTGTGGAGCCGACCCTTTCCAGGCCTCTTCTGCCTGCAGGAAGCATGCACTGTCCTCGTTGTGATGCCTCGACCAGAATCCTGTTGGAGATTTGTGGCAGTGTTAGAGTAGTTCACAGAGACATGGTGGCGCTGCGGGTTAAACCGCGGAAGCCTCTGTGCTGCCAGGTCGGAAGACCAACCGTCGTAAGATCGAATCCACATGACAGAGGGAGCTCCCGTCGCTTGTCCCAGCTCCTGCCAACCTAGCAGTTCGAAAGCATGTAAAAATGCGAGTAGATAAATAGGGACCGCCTCGGTGGAAAGGTCACGGCGTTCCATGTCCAGTCGCGCTGGCCATGTGACCATGGAAATTGTCTTCGGACAAACGCTGGCTCTAAGGCTTGGAGACGGGGATGAGCACCAGAGTCGGACACGACTGGACTCAATCTCAAGGGGAACCTTTACCTAAGAGTAGTTCCATCCATCATGGCAGGGAACTGATGGCAGTTAATTAGTTCCACCTCGCATTTCTGATTACAGGCCAGGTTCCCTGGTGGCCCACGACATGTTCGTTTGCTTGAGCACCGTTGGATGGAAGAGGAGGATACAACCTGATGCAGATCGATCGATAGATTGATCGATCGTGGTTCAGGAATACTGACACAGACAGACAGACACACACACCCCCTCAGTGGCCTAATGATCACAGGACTACCTTACTTTACACACTTATTGACAAGAGACGTGCAGCCTGAACTATATGCAAAAGCCTAATATAAAGATGGCCAGAATCCTCTTGGCTTGTTAGAGCCGCGTAAGTGCGAGGATGTGAATTGCGGGCATAGGAGCAGCCGTGCCAGAAGGCGGCAGCAATTTGCTGTGGCCATTTGCATCGTGGCATTTACGTTTGTGTAACGGGGAGAGCTGAGGGGTTGAGGCCTCTCTGGCTGCGGAGCCAGAGGTTGGGAGTTGGATTCCCCCCGGGGGGGGGGACCTGGACAGGGGCTGGACTGGATGACCCCCTAGGGTCCCTTTCCAGCTGTAAAGGTTAATCCCAGTTTGCTTCCACTCTAGTTCTCCTCCTGGCTCTATCCTCTGGACTCCTGGGATTTGTGTTGTGTTGTGTTGTGTGGTGTGTGTGTGTGTGTGTGTGTGTGTGTGAGAGAGAGAGAGAGAGAGAGCTCTCCAGCAGAGACTTCTAAGCCCCTCCCATGAAACTACACATCACAAGCTTTTTTTGCAATGCAAAGGGGGGGCTGACGGTTAGGACACGGGGGGGGGACTTTTTGACCCTTAGGGATGCCCTTGCCTCTTAAGTGTAGCCATCATCGCCCCAGCAGGAGGAGGTGTGGGACTGGAGATGGGGAAAAGTGCGGGGGGGGGATTGTGTGTCCCCCCCCCTTTTTTAAAAAAAAGTCGTTTTTTCTTCTTTTTTTCCTGGAAAAATTGGGAAAAAATATGAGGAGCATGGAATATGTCCTTTTACAATGAAAAGTACGAGTTCTACGACACAGCATCCAAACTATGCAACAGGAAGACCTAAATGAAAGACTGAGTTCTCTCTAGAGAGGTCCAATTTCTGGACATTTTCATTTTTTTGCAGGGGGGGGAAATCACCCCCCTCGAAAGCGTGCCGTCTCTGTGTCCTGGGATGGATCCCTCCTGAGCGGGGAGCGCGTTGCCTTGACCTGGGGGGGGGCCGTATCCTCCTCCCGCCCTCCAGGGGGCAGCAGAGAGCGAGCGAGCGAGCGAGCGAGAGAAACGGCCGGGATCTTCCCTTTTTCTTTTTCCTCCTTTTGCCCTCACTTAACATGGCGGCAGCTGCTTCTCCCTCCGTCCCTTTGCCTGGGCTGGGCGGTGAGGGCGGAAGTGCCCGGTGAACCAGCAGCCTCCCCCCCCCCAAAAAAAAGAGGCAGGAGGGCGACCAGAAGCCCGTTTTCCCTCGCCAGGATGGACTGCTACACGGCCAACTGGGACCCTCTCGGGGAAGCGGCTTATTATAGGTCAGTGGCCTCTTCTTCCCACCCCCTCCCTCCCTCCCTCCCCATCAGATGCCTTTGGGTAGCTCCCCCCCCGCCAAAAAAAGCCCACCCTCTGCCCTTCCTTGGCCTTTTTTTTGGTGGAAATAAAAATCCCCATTTGCACCAAAGAGGCTGCTGCTCCCCCTAAACCCTCCTTTTCCTACCCCCTGCAAGGTGCTCTGCCCCCCCCACCCCCTTGCATCTGTTCTCAGTTCCTGTGCATTTGCTGTAAAAACAAATATATATATATACAGTATATGCATATTACACCCATGCAATTTGCCCTTTTGGGAAAAAAAATGTATAGGAATATATATATATGTGTTTTTTTCCAAAAGGGCATATTGCAACGGTGGAAGGACCCTCAGGCGCAGTAGCAAAAAATCTTGTGTTTTGGGGGGGGATACATATATAAATCCAATCTTCAATAAAATAAAATAAAAAACAAACAAACAGAAAACCCACAAGATAGAGTCGTGTTTCTAAAAGGGTATATTGCAAGGGTGCAAGGACCCTCAGGCGCAGTATATATAAAGTATAAAAATCTATATATATTTTCCCCCAAAGAACAAGATTTTTTGCTACTGCGCCTGAGGGCCCTTGCACCCTTGCAATATACCCTTTTAGAAACACGACTCTCTCTTGTGGGTTGTTTGTTTGTTTTTTTATTTTATTTTATTGAAGATTGCATTTTCGAGAATCACCCCTTCTAGATTCTGGGAAGTCCTAATTACAGACCGCCCCCCCTGCCCTAGCCCTAGCCCCCTTCCAAAGGGTAACCTTACCAAGCTTTGAGATCACAACACACCCTGTTTTCCCAACAATGGCGGGTCTCAACGTTGGACTGGCAGGTCCGTTCTCCCCGTGGGTACACAGGACGGTTGCTTTGCAGGGCGGAGGGGAGCTTTCAGGGACGGGGCTTGACGGAGGCTGTTGGGTGCCTCGGCTGGAAGAGGCTGCAGCCCATCGAAATGCCCTCCGAGCAAAGCTGGTTAGGGTTCTGGGCACCCCAAGATGCTGTTCGTGTTTTGGTTTTTTGGACAATGGATGTTTAATTTTTTCTGGATTTTCCGGGGTTTCATCCAGACCCCCCGCCCCCAAATCGCACTGGCACTCACCGCCACCTCTGGGGGCACCAGAGAGGATGAGCACTCATTTATTTATTCATATCACTTATATGTCATCTTTCTACACTTAGGGGACCCAGGTCGGCTCACAACAGTTCAAACTGTACTATGATAACAGGCGAAAAAATACCATATAAAACTATATTAAAAGCAATGAAATATGAATCAAGATTTTAATCAATTAAAAAAAAAACCAGCAGAGGTCTTCTGTGGTTCATCGTTCTGCACTGCTCCCTTTCAGTCATGTTTTGGGGGGGAGAAAAGGAAAATGTTTTTCCAGAGAACCTGCTGTTATTTTTCATGTAGAAATCAGCTGGCACCCTTTCTGGGCCAGCAGCCTTGAATTTTGTCCTTCCAAGGTCTCTTGACCTTTTCCCCTGTCTCACTCCTCCTCTCTTCTCCCCCCCCCTTTTCTGCACCTCTTTCAGGAAACTTCACCTCTATAGCATGAGCTGGACCCTGAAGGAGGATCTCGCGGATTGCTTGGTGGCGGCCGCTCCCTATGGCGGACCTATTGGTACGGCGAAGACGACATCAACTGGCCGAGGGAGACGTTGATAGGGTTTCTCTCGACCCTCGTAGCTGGCTTAGGTGACCCAAAGCCAGTGTCATGTAGCCAGCCTTGCTTTGAGTGCATCTACACCACACAGATAAGAAGGATGCCGACCCATTGGAGCAAGTTCAGAGGAGGGAAACAAGATCAGTGGGCTGGAAACCAAGCCCTGGGAGGAAACACAGAAATAACTAGACATGCTTAGCCTTGAGGGGTGATAGGATTTTTGTTGTTTAGTCGTGAAGTCGTGTCCCACTCTTCGTGACCCCACGGACCAGAGCACACCAGGTGATAGGAGAGCACTGTTTAAATCCTTGAAAGGCTGTCCTACAGAGGAGGGGCAGGATCTGTTCTCCATCATCCCAGAATGCAGGACAGGCAACCATGGGCTCAAGTGACAGGAAGCCAGATTTCAGTTGAATATCACACACAAAAAAACTTCCTAACTCTTAGAGCAGTACGACAGTGGAACCCATGACTTCGAGAGGTGTTGAGTGCTCCATCACTGGATGCATTCAAGAGGAGTGTAGACAATCACCTGGCAGATATCCTTTGATCTGGATTCCTGCATAAGCAGGGATCTTGTCCTTCCAGTGAGCACTGGAAGGACAGATCCTGAAGCTGAGGCTCCAATCCTTTGGCCACCTCATGAGAAGAGAAGACTCCCTGGAAAAGACCCTGATGTTGGGAAAAGGTGAAGGCAAGAGGAGAAGGGGACGACAGAGGATGAGAGGGTTGGACAGTGTAATCAAAGTGACCAACATGAATTTGACCCAACTCCGGGAGGCTGTGGAAGACAGGAGGGCCTGGTGTGCTCTGGTCCATGGGGTCACGAAGAGTCGAACACGACTTAACGACTAAACAACAACAACATAAGCAAGGAATTCGACTTGATGGCTTATCGGTCCCCTTCCAACTTCCATTATTCTGTGATTTTAAGTGGTGCGTTATCACTTTATCTGCCATGGCTCCATCCTGTGGAATCATGGGATTTGTAGTTTGGGGAGAGGCTTAGGATTCCCTGATGAAGGGCACACCCTCCTGAACTACAGCACACAACCACATCGAGCAACATCTGTATATCAAAAAGTCTTTTTGCCCTTTTTTTCTGTGTGTTGGGGTAAGGCAAGCTTTCCCTGAGGGACAGTCTGGTTGAGTATTTTACAGTTGTGTTCAAAATTATTCAACCCCCAATGCTGTAAAGGGGTTTAGGGACTATAGTGTACATTTGGAATTGTATTCAGAATGAAATCCTACAAGGACGTTTTAAAGAACCAAATGCAACTAAAATAACATCAATTGTTTATGTAATACAGTAGTAAATGTTTCTTTTGTGGTTTCTTCATTGCCACAATTATTCAACCCCTTAAAGACTACCACTCTGAAGAAGAGAGGTTCATTCAGGTGTTTTCGATCAGGTATTGAAAACGCCTGTGGATGTCACCGAGCACCAATCAAGCATAATAAGCACCAATTAGGCAGCTTTAAAATGACTGTGATACTCAGCTCCTTCTAGACATTTACTGGTGTGGTTACAAACATGGTGAAGTCAAGAGAATGGTCCAGGAAGACAAGAGAAGAGGTGATTTGTCTTCACAGGAAGGGCAATGGCTATAAGAAGATTGCAAAGAAGTTAAACATACCAAGAGACACCATAGGAAGCATCATTCGCAAATTCAAGGCAAAGGGCACTGTTGAAATGCTACCTGGTCGTGGAAGAAAGAAGATGCTGACTTCGACTGCTGTGCGCTACCTAAAGCGTAGAGTGGTGAAAAGTCCCCGTGTGACTGCTGAGGAACTGAAAAAAGATTTGTCAGATGTGGGTATAGAAGTTTCAGCTCAGACAATAAGGCGCACACTGCGTAATGAAGGTCTCCATGCCAGAACCCCCAGGCTGTCTCCCAAGAATAAGAAGAGTCGACTGCAGTATGCCAAAAGTCATGTGGGCAAACCACAAAAGTTGTGGGATAGTGTTCTGTGGACTGATGAAACAAAATTAGAACTGTTTGGGCCCATGGATCAACGCTATGTTTGGAGGAGGAAGAACAAGGCATATGACGAAAAGAACACCTTGCCTACTGTGAAGCATGGCGGAGGGTCAATAATGCTTTGGGGCTGTTTTGCTTCTGCAGGTACAGGGAAGCTTCAGCGTGTACAAGGTACCATGAATTCTCTTCAGTACCAGGAGATATTGGATGAAAATGTGATGCAGTCCGTCACACACCTGAGGCTTGGGAGACGTTGGACCTTTCAACAGGACAATGATCCCAAGCATACCTCCAAGTCCACTAGAGCATGGTTGCAGAGGAAAGGCTGGAACATTTTGGAGTGGCCATCGCAGTCACCAGACTTAAATCTGATTGAGAACCTCTGGTGGGACTTAAAGAAAGCAGTTGCAGTGCGCAAGCCTAAGAATTTGACTGAACTGGAGGCTTTTGCCCATGAAGAATGGGCGAAGATACCCGTAGATCGCTGCAAGACACTTGTGTCAAGCTATGCTTCACGTTTAAAAGCTGTTATAACTGTAAAAGGATGTTGTACTAAGTATTAAGATTGAATGTCACTTGGGGGTTGAATAAAAACTAATAATGATGTGAGCACAGAAAAGACATTTGTGGTTATTTCATTATAAACTTAAGGTTATATTTCTCTGACCTACAAGTGCCTCTTTCATGTAAATGTAAGCAAGATGACTGAATGATCAAAATCAATGTCAAAATGGCCAAAACATTCAATTTCAGTGGGGGTTGAATAATTCTGAACACAACTGTAAATGGTATTTTAAAGAGATTGTTATACTCTATTGCTTTGAATGCATTTTGGTGTTTATTTATTTTATTTATTTAAAGTATTTTTATTCCGCCTTTCTCCTTAAAAGGACCTAAGGCAGCTTACATCATTAAAAAGACCATAAATAAAATCTAAAATCAGTAATGACACAAATGTTAAAAAGAATTAAACAAGCGTTACATTAGAAAAGATAAATAGAATCAATGCTAAAAAGCATGTTTGTTTGCCGTTTTTCAATGTGGTGTTTGTTTGATCCTTTTTAGTATTTATATACGTACTGTTGTTAGTTTTAAACACCGTCTTCTAATGATGTAAGCCACTCTTGGGTGCTTCTTGAGGAGAAAAGCGGGGGGTAGAAATATTTTAAATGCATAAATGAGTACATAGATGATAGAGAATAAGCAGGACAGGAGTTCCGCAGTGTGTATCGTTGTATATAGCAATAAAATGTGGCTGCTTGTAGTTTGGAAAATAAGTAATACTACGCAAAGAGATTTCTCTGTCCCTTCATACAAACCCTGACATTGTTTAGAACAGGGCCATGTCGGTTAAAATGGCCTCAAACTCATATGACTCTCTAATGTAGCTATTCTCGGTCTCTTTCCCCCTCTCTTAGGCTAGCCTTTTTCACAGGGTTGTTTTGAGGATTCAATGTGGGTTGGGAGTTGAGGAAGTCGTGGAAGTGGCCATGAAGCTTCTAGCATATTTTTATTTTGTCTTTATCCTTCTAGCTTTGCTGAAAAACAAGAAAGAGAAATCTCCCAGTTCCCGGCCACCTCTAGAAATCTATACTGCCTCTGGGGTCCTGTTGGCCAGCATTCTGGTGAGTAGGATGGTGCCCTGTGCCAAATGGGTCAGATTTTGGCAGCCAGGACACCTCGTTAACCATTTTCGATTATCTATCCTGATCGGGAGATGCGAGATAAGTCCCCTCCGAAACGAGTCTGCTCTGTGTCTCAAAGAGATTACCGATTCAACAGTGGGGGCAAGAGAGAGAGGCTAGGGAGAGGATCTACTGAGTTTTCAGGAGATTTTGAAAGATGATGATGATGCCAGGTAGTTGTTCCGGGCGAGTGTTCACAAGCGTAGGTGTCAGCAAGAGAGGGGAGTGAGCCTCGTGGTGCAGCAATTAAACTGCAGTTCTTCAATCAAAACTCTGCTCACAACCTAGTTTCAGGAACCGGCTCGAGGGTCACTCAGCCTTCCATCCATCTGAGGTTGGTAAATTGAATAGCTAGCTTGCTGGGGGAGCAGTGCGTAGCCTGCATGATTGAATTGTAAACTGCCCAGAGAGGGCTTTAAGCTCTGTGAGGTGGTATACAAGCAGCACGCTTTGCTTTTAGTTCAAGTTGTCTCTGACTTAAGCAGAGTCTGGAGCTGCTCAGAGTAGTAGAACCGAAGAAGAAACAGTGATGGGCTTGGAGGAACAAAAGTCGCCATTTGGAGCATGTTGAGAAATAATGTCGGAAAAATAGCATGAAGCCGGACAAGGAATTAATGTGAGAGGCTGAAAGGGAATCCAATGGGGAGCACCCCGTTGTATGTATATTTCAGGTGCTTGGGGACCACTCCTAACTTCCTGAACCAGGAATGTGCAGCTGAGTCCCTTTTGTCCTTGTTGGTATTTTCTTACAACTCCCATCAGCCTTAATCAGTGTAGCAAATGATGGGAGTTGTAGTCCAAAAGAACCTACCCACTCTCCGCCCTAATCTAGCTGCTGCCTTTTAAGAAAGAGGCAGGAAAAGTCAGAACAGGTGAAGACTGAGTCCTGTAGGAAATGATTGAAGGAAGGAGAGAAAGCCAACCGCCTTTCCTGACGGACAACCACGGAGCAAGAGCGGAGACCCTTGTTCTCAGCTTTCTTGGAAGCTGGGAGCAAATATCATGGGCTCAAGTTACTAAAGAGTAGAATTCTTTCTTTTTTTCCTTTTTAAATTTTAAATCTTTATTTCAATCCATTCCAAACAGCGTAGCAGAACAATAACTGTTGTGTTGCAATAATAGTCAGTGTCTTGTTCAGAACCTCTTATACCTCCCTAGAGGCACACGGTTGACCTTACCTTTTTATCTGTTCATATAGTCTCTTCCTTGGCTTGTGTTTGCATTTTTACACCTAGTCAATGGCGCTGAGAATGACCAGCAGTCCAACTCTATTGTTTGACTTGGTGCTGATGCGTAGATTTCAGAGGAACATGAGAATTTTAGGCATCCTTCAGTCTTGAGAGAGACTACGGTAACGTGCTCTGTATGGAGGACTCGGAACAGCATCTAGTGGGGCTGAGGAGGCCAATTCGAGAGTGACAGTCCCTTCCACACTGGAGACAAATACAGTCTGTCCCCTGTCCAGCTCCCTGGTTTTGCTGGTTTCGGGTCTGCCTCTTGGCCTCAGCCTGCTGGGCAAGGGTCTCTTCAAATTGGGAGAGGCCATGATGCACCGCCTGCCTCCAGGCTGAATGCTCAGATGTCAGGGTTTCCCATCTGTTGAGGTCCATTCCTAAGGCCTTCAGATCCTGCTTGCAGATGTCTTTGTATCGCAGCTGTGGTCTCCCTCTGGGGCGGCTTCCCTGCACTCATTCTCCATCCAGGAGATCTTTCGGAATCCGTAACTTCTCACAAAGAGCGAGGTTGCCATGGGACGGTGGACCAGCCAGCATCCCCCATAGGCTGAGGTGTTGAGACACGCCCGGAAAGCAAGACCGCATCTCCCTGATGAAAGACGGAATGTGGTGTGACCAAGGCATGTGTCGGTCTTGCTCTCTTATTAACCACAGTGGAAGAACAGCCCGGTGGTCCATCTCGGCTGGACGACCAGCGAGGACCTGCTCTGCGTCCAGGAGGATGGCTCCGTCCTTGTCTACAGCCTCTTCTGTGAGTTCAAGAAGTGCTTCAGCATGGGCAACGTAAGTGTTCCCCAAAAAAGACACACTGTATATCTAACCCCTCTAGTCATATCTGTTGTGAGATCTTTCTGTCACTACAGTAGATAAGACAGGGTGTTTTTTTTCAATATGTGATTTACAAAACTTGCTTCAACATTTGCAAAATGTATGCTACTAATTTCCATCGTTCCGGTGGTTCAGCCATGCATGGTTAATACCGTTCTTTCTAGAGCTTGGAAGAGTTAGGGTTTGGGGAGTACAACTCTCAAAATCCCCCAGGCATGCTGAAAATTGTAGTAAACCCCCCACCCCCCAAAAATCCTAATTTTTCCAAGCATGGGTTCTTCCATCTCCCCATTAACGATGGGTTCTTGGCCGGGTTCTCCCTTTGCCTTTCAGGAGGTGTTGCAGAACCGGGTGCTGGAAGCCAAGGTGTTTCACACAGAGTACGGCACCGGGGTGGCCATCCTCACAGGAGCCCACCGGTTCACCATGGCCACCAACGTGGTTGACCTGAAGCTTCGGCGGCTGCCTGAGGTGCCAGGTAAGCCTGCCCCTTCGCTTCGCGTCATAGGAGGCGCAGGTCGTTACGCTGTGCGTGTGGACTTTGCAGTTAACGGGTAACACTTGCAGAGAGGTGTACGTCTCTCTCGGGGAGTGAGTGGGTGCAACCAGAGTCCCCCCCCCCGCCACCCCCCACCTGGGCATCTCCTGTTGTTGCTCTTGGGAGGCGTGTGAGGTTGATGCCTCTCGATGTGTTGAGCGGGAGGCCTTACACTCCCAAACGGAGTCTCCTTGGGCTGAGGTTTTCAATCCTGCATGGGTCCCTCCGAAGCTGGCTGACCTGCTGGAATCTAGGCACAGCCCTGAGCTTCTTTTGGCAGAGGTTTCTGGCTTTTGATGTCTCTCTTCTATCACCTCCAAAACCTACCAGGTCTTCAGAAACCCCCCTCCTGTTGGACCGTCCTGTGCCAAGACAGAGTGACCATCGTTCTTCTTGCTGTCGGCCAAGACTTGTATCTTCTGGACAACACGACCTGCTCTCCAGTGGTGTGTGATATATCTTGGGGTGGGGTGCGATCCATTAATGCTGATGAGAGACCTCCATCCTACACACAGTGGAGAATTGATCCCGCTCCTCCATAGCTTCAAAAAGTTTGGATTTATTTATTTATTTATTTTTGCATTCCATTTGTTGAGCCCTGAAGCCGGTGGCCATATCAAAGCTTTGAAAGGCTTCCAGCTTCCACGGCTTTGACGCAATGAAATAGATTGCTCCTGAGTTGGAGAAGCCACGGGAGATGAGGGGGAAGTCTTTAATTCCTCCGCTGGTGATGTCATCATCCTTTCACAGGCATAATTTACATGAGGATTCCAGCCAGCATCTAACCCACAAAGGCCAAATGGGTTTTGACTGGCGCTTTTTTAATTAACCAGTTTTGTGCACATGGCTGCCTAGAAGGGTGGTGTGGTTTCCTGTATTGAAGGTTTATAGAGTCCTCCCTGCATTACAAGATCTCAGGGCAGTTTTCAGAACCATATGAAACAATTTTAAAATTTATCAGAGATCCTCTGGTTGTGGATTTGCCTGCTTTGTCAGGGTGTTGGACTCAGTGAACCTTGGGGGGGGGTCCTTTCCAGACCCGCGGTTCTGTCATTCTGTGGTTCAGTTCTGAATGTTCACCAAAATCCTGTTTGGTAGCCTTTGCTGGCAGATTGCCGATCCATCGATTGTCTTTTGAAAATCTCTCTCTCTCTCTCTCTCACACACACACAGACACACAGACACACAGACACACACACACACACACACACACACACACAATATGTGTGTGTGTGCGTGTGTGCGTGTGTGTTATGTTTTTATGTTGTAAGCTGCCTAGAGTGGTCAAAATGACCAGATAGGCGGGGTATAAATTAAATAAATAAATAAACAAACAAATGTGGGAGCACAGAGTTCCAGGTGGGTCATTCGAAGGGCTTCGTCTCTCTCCTGTGCTTGCAGACTTTGCCCGGGCTGAGTCCACAAGCCGGCTCCTACCTGCGGATGGCTGTCTCTTTCAATTACCGCTACCTGGCGCTCTTCACCGATACAGGCTATATCTGGACTGGGAAGTCCCACTTAAAGGTGAGCTGCTGGAACTCAGGCTGAGCCACAGCCAAATTTCCCCGGGAGTGGAGGGATTGGTTAGAATTCATTTTCTGCATGAGACCTGGGGTTCTCGGCCCCCTGAAAGTGAGGAGACATTGCAGAAGTCGTGGCAGGCCTTGTCTGGGAAACTTTGCCCGAATCGCTTTGGGAAAGAGACAGCCAGCTCTTTAGCCTATGGAGTCTGGGAACATCTGGAAGGCGGCAGGTGGCTATGAAAGAAATCCTGCCTGCTGGCAAACCGAACGACAGGGTGAATCTGATGGCAAGCCCCACGGCACCACTTTCTTCCCCTCATTTTTTGAGGGAAGGATGTTCTGCACAAAGGCAGTCCAGGTCCTTGCACTTTCTTTTAATTATATAGAACAAACAGATTTGCTTCTTTTCCCCTCCACTTGCTTCTCGGCTCCCTTCTTCCTTTTGCTAATCAGGAGGCAGAGTAAAAAAATATGCCGAGCACTGATCAACGCCCTCTCCTCCTGCTGCTCCCTCTGCAGTGCTTGAGTAACTTTTGCAACCTTGATGTCTAGAAACTTGTTCTGTTGGTTTTAAGTGGAAGTGGGGAATCTCGTACCCAATAGTGTTTTCCGCCACAGATGCATGGGCGCTGGTAGGAAGGTGGAGGGTCTTGGAGTAGTAGGTAGATCCTTCTTGTAACTTGCCTGGCAGCTCCTTTGCTGCCTTCCACGATTCCTCCTCCCCGTCACCTGACTCCTAGTCATTTAAGTGGACTGCTGGGATTGGGACCCAGTTAAACTTTTGCCATGCAGAGCTGTGGTCCTCTGGGACCGTCTGTGTGCAAAAAGATGCCCCCTTCCTCCTTACGAGGAGCCCCACGGTCAAGGGGCCTCTTGGGGTGACCGTCTGATCTGTCGTCCTCTGCAAACACCCACCCCCACCCCACCCCCCATTCATGGTTGTCGTTCTGCCTCCTTGCAGGAAAAACTGGGCGAGTTCATGAGTGAATTTCGAGCTCCACCCAAGCAGATGGCTTGGTGAGTGTGTGCTTTCCGTGGCTTCCTTCTGTGGGGTTCTCTCCTCTAGGGAGGGGGCCGAGTGCCTTCGTAGGGAACAGGAGGGTGGGTGGTCATTTTAGCAGGCAGGCGGGTTGCATGTCTTGCATTAGGTCGGCCTTGGGTTTCTATTTGCCTTTGGCAGAAAATCTGAAAAGGGTGTGGTTCTGTCGAATGAAGACCAGAGACCTGGAGGCTTTGGGACTGATCAGCTGTTGCAAACAGGAGGTGTGGGGGGGGGAAATGTGTCACTACTGCCCCTGCTCACCCCAGTGTCTGGTGTTAAACATGACATACAGCTATTGGGAGAAAGAGCAGAACTTCAGGATGAATGTTCCCTTCTGCTCCCCACATTTAATCTTTCTATCCATCCATCCATCCATCCATCCATCCATTGACTAACCCATCAATCCATCCATCCATCCATTGACTAATCCATCCATCCATCCATCCATCCATCCATCCATCCATCCATCCATCCATCCATCCATCCATCCATCCATCCATCCATCCATCCATCCATCCATCCATCCATCCATCCATTGACTAACCCATCCGTCCGTCCGTCCGTCCATCCATCCATCCATCCATCCATCCATCCATCCATCCATCCATCCATCCATCCATCCATCCATCCATTGACTAACCCATCCGTCCGTCCATCCATCCATCCATCCATCCATCCATCCATCCATCCATCCATCCATCCATCCATCCATCCATCCATCCATCCATCCATCCATCCATCCATCCATCCATCCATCCATCCATCCATCCATTGACTAACCCATCAATCCATCCATCCATCCATTGACTAATCCATCCATCCATCCATCCATCCATCCATCCATTGACTAACCCATCCGTCCGTCCGTCCGTCCGTCCGTCCGTCCATCCATCCATCCATCCATCCATCCATCCATCCATCCATCCATCCATCCATCGACTAACTCATCCATCCATCCATCCATCCATCCATCCATCCATCCATCCATCCATCCATCCATCCATCCATCCATCCATCCATCCATCCATCCATCCATCCATCCATCCATTCTCTTGAAAGATCCAAGGTAACTTACAGTGTTTTTTAAAAAATAAAAGTTATTTCTTCAAAATAACACCTTATTGCAATTTTTATACCAAGCATGTCCACTGATTACTATTTGCAAGGGAGGACTTGGAAGTTATTTTTTGTCTCCCCCCCAAAAGCACACCTTTTCCAAGTTCTTGTGTGCTGGGGGAGGGGAGACCTGACATCTTAAATCATGGATCAAAATGGAGCTTTGATTCCCCCCTGCCACTGGACTTCCTTCTGTAACCATGCACAGTAGCGATGAGTCTGGGGGAAATGACCTTGCTGCAGAGTTCTGTTGGAGGATAGGTGGTTGGGGGTCACTCTGAACCGACATGTTCGTGTTGTATGGTGCAGAGTAGCCCCCCCCCCTAGCACTAATTGAATTGCAGCATGATGCATGAGCTGGAAGACCATGCACACTGCGTGGATACAGAGAATGGCTGCTGTACGGGGGGCAGGTCCCCATAGGCAAGGGGTGCCAGCTGGCATCTGCTTTGGATGGAGGATACGAGCACCTCTGAATTGCAGGAGTCTCTTGTGTGACAGGTGTACCCGGTCCAGAAGCAAGCAGCGCGCTGTGGTGATGGCGTGGGATCGGCGCCTCCTTGTGGCTGGGAATACCGACCAGTGCATCCAGTATCCTTGAAAGTAATCCTTGAGGGTGAGATGAACTGGTGGAACAAGAGCCATGCGTGTGTCACAGTTTGGAACAGTTCCTCTCTGGACTACAGTGCCCAACATCCCCCAGCCAGCATGGCTACAGAATGCTGATCCAGACAGACCCATCTGTCTGAGCCAGCGAGCCTTCTGCAATATTCTCCTGGGGGGGCGCTGGTTTTGTAGCTCCACCCTGTGTTATTTTGGAGCTCCTTAATGCCAACTGCAGGTACTCTCTGGATGAGGACTCGTACCTGGTGCCAGAGCTTGACGGTGTGAGGATTTTCTCCCGGTCCACCCACGAATTCCTTCATGAGATCCCAGGTGAGTTTGGCTCCCAGGCCACTGAGGACTAGAAACTTGCTTCCTCCCATTTTAAAGCTGGAGGCTTTCTGGAAAACCACCCCAGGCCGGACTCCCTAGTTCTTTTCCTTCCGTTGCAGAGGCCAGCCAGGAGATTTTCAGGATCGCCTCCATGGCCCCAGGGGCGTTGCTGCTGGAGGCACAGAAGGAGTACGAGGTAAGGCGGGCCTCGTCGCTAGAGGGGCCGGGAAGGAAGAACAGCGGGTGGGTGGGGGTCTTCCTCTCTCTGGCATTGGGCTTCGCAACTGTGGAGTGAAACGGGGGGGGGGGGAGTATAGCCAGAATGGGCTGCCGACGGCCCCCTCTCGCTTTTGAAGACAAGGGTTTTTTTTGCAAGTCAACCATTCCTAGGGTTGTGAGAAGAAACGACTCAATGCCACATAAAACAATATGTTTCTCTTTGCTTGTGAACTGCCTGGGGTGGCGTCCCACGAAGGGATATGTGTGTTTCAACAGAAGAAGCACAGTTTCAAGGGGGGGTTAGCCACGAAGGGTGCAAGACCCCACTCCATTTTCTAACCCGCATCCTTAGCTACACCCACACTTTTCTTCCAAATCCTGTGGGAAGGGGGAGCCTTGGGGGTGGCGGCTGCGGCACTTAGAACGCCTTTAGGAGAAGCATGTGTCATGAATGGCCAGCTGATTGTGTGTTAAGGAGGGATGGGCGACTGATTGAGCTGCACAGGGAAAGTTCTGAAGCTCACTTTACACAGTCATCGTTCCAGCTCTGTCGGAAGAGAGCGCCTTAAGCTGCTTTGGCAGGATCGAGAATCTTCAGGGTGCTTCTGGTGATTTTGGGGGGCTTTTGCATTAGACTCTGTTTCATTTCCTCTTGCTTTCTCTCCAGAAAGAGAGCCAGAAAGCCGACGAATACCTGCGGGAGATCAAGGACCAGAAGCTGCTTCCGGAAGCGGTCCAGCAGTGCATCGAAGCAGCCAGCTACGAGCAGGAGCCAGAGATTCAGAAGTCCCTTCTCCGGGTAAGGAACAGAGGCTGGTCTCTGCCCCCTCCCCAACACAGATGTAACAGAAAGGCCACAGTGGTGGAGAGAAGGGGGGGACCTTGTCCCGGGCTGGAGCGACCGAAACAAGGGCTCTCTGAGATAAAGTATGTCATCTGGAGCCATTCTTGCATCCACGTGCAAGGATTGGGTGGTTTGAGGACAGGAAATCACATCACACCTCAAGCAACCCTATTTAGCCTTACTCTCTTTGAAGGGATAACAATAATAAAGCCCCCCTGTGTGTCCCCTCCTGTCTCACCCTTCATGGGGAAAAGAGAAAGGCTTCCATTTTTTAAAAAAATTATCTGTACCTGGCATGGCGCTGTGTTGGCCGGCTGATCCACCCATTCAGTGCTGGACTAGAAGAAAATTAAAATTAAAATCTCATTCTTTTCTCTTCCCAGCCGCCAATCGTGGTTGGGAAGCAGGAGCAACGTTTAAATTTATTGATGAGTGGTTTACGCAAAGTAGATCAACAAATTGCTTGGGAATCGATACCAGCAACCGCACATGCTCAAACCGAACTGAAACGGAGCCGTCTTGCCTGCACTCAAAAAACCCAACAACATAGGGACCGGGGTGGGAAAGGGGGCGAATAGGCAAGGGTTAGCGTCAGGCTCGTTCGCGGTTGCCTGCGTGCCGTGCAGTCACTGGAAAAAGGAACAAAGCAGCTTTTTTCTCAAAGCAAACCAAACGGTGGGACAAAGTCTTGCCTGATCCGACATTTACCCTCCTCCCGAGTCATCTTGCCTGCCCAGAGTCGGGACAAACCCACTGGGGGGCTGGGTTTTCTGCACCTATGGCGCTCCATGTGACCTGGCCTGGCCTCATTGAATGGCTGTCTCTGAAATTCGAAAGACACAGAGGGTGTGGGCTGTGCCTAGTCCTATCGAAAATAAAGAACTGTTGTGAATACCCAGGAACCAGGTGCTGGGAAGGCCCGGTTTCTCTGCGCCAGTCGGTGACCTGGGTGCATCTCCGTCCAGTCCTTGACGCCTGCAGGGAACTCAGAAATATCTGAAGAGTTGGCCTGGTCTTGTTTTCCTGCCGATCTTCCCTTCTTAAGGACGAGATGTATATGGTCGTTAACTCGATCGGTTTGCCTCTCCTCTCCTCTCCCCTGCTGTAGGCTGCCTCTTTTGGAAAATGCTTCATTGACAAGTTCCCACCAGAGAGCTTCGTGCAGGCCTGCCGGGACCTGCGAGTGCTCAACGCCGTTCGGGATTACCAGATTGGGATCCCGCTCAGCTTTGACCAGTATCCTTTTTGTGTGCACACTTAAGACACAGCTGTAGTGCAAAACATAAATAAATAAATTGGCAGGTGAATCCGCCTTACCCCCACCTCCCTCTCGCTCCTCATCTTTAGGCAATTCTCTGAGCATCCACTCATTAATAATTGATAGATGCTTCGTGCTGCGATTTATGGAATCATAGAATAATTGAATTGGAAGGGGTCGATAAAGCCAACTGGTCTAACCTTCTGCTCAAGACAGGAATCCAAATCAAAATGGATTTGACAGAGGGCTGTCCAATTTTCTCCCGAATCCTGGAGCGCTCACCACCTCCCAAAGAAATTGATTCCATTGTCGTACTGCTCTAACAGTTAAGACGTTTTTCCTGATAGTCAGCCTAAATCTGGTTTCCTGTCACTTGAGCCCATTATGACATGTCTTGCACTCTGGGGTGATGGAGGACAGATCCCGCCCCTCCTCTGTAGGACAATCTTTTAAGTATTTGAAAAGTGCTCTCCTGTCTCTCCTCTGTCTTCTTTTCTCAAGGCAAAATAATGCCCAGTTCATTCAGCCTTTCCTCCTCGTGTTTAGTATCCAGTCTGCAGAGCATCCTTGTTCCCTTCTGAACTGTGATTGCACTTACAGTGGTGCCTCGCTTAACGACATTAATTCATTCCAGCGAAATCACTGTAGAACGAAAATGTTGTAAAGTGAAATTAAAAAATCCATTGAAACGCATTAAAACCCGGTTAATGCATTCCAATGGGGTGAAAACTCATCGTCCAGCGAATATTCTCCATAGGGGTGGCCATTTTCGGTGCCTGTAGAGCAAGGAATCCATCCCTAAGCACAGCGGGGAGCCATTTTGAGCAGCTGGCGGCCATTTTGAAAACCCGACGATCAGCTGTTTTGATCATCGGAATGCGAAGAAACGGTTCCCGAAGCAGGGAACCGATCTTCGCAAAGCGAAAAAAAAAACATTTAAAACATCATTTTGTGGTCGCAATTGCAATTGCAAAAACATTGTCGTGAAGCGGATATGTCATACGGGGTAATCGTTAAGCAGGGCACGACTGTACTCCAGTGTAAATCCCCAATAGCATTCTGGCTGTTTTTTCATGGGAAGATGTCTCACACCCTCCACAGAGGGGCAGTTTTGCTACTTTTCAAGCCTCCGATGACCCTGTTTTTACATCAAGGAGGAGCTTTCTGTCAAACCTCCTGGACCCACCAGGGGGTCTGCTTGCTGGGATCCAGGATGTTTCCTTTGGGTCTCTGAGGCCTGCCCTCCCCTCCTGAAGCGCATCTCCTTAACCACCGCTGCAGGTACAGGCAGCTCACCATTGAGGTTCTACTGGACAGGTAAGGAAGGCCTCCTCCTCCACCACCCCTTGACAGCTGAGCTGCATCTCTTGAGCTGCTTTGTGAAGAGACCTGGTGTCAAGAACAAGGAGCGGCTAAAGTGGATCACGGCAGCCCTAAGTTGTTGAGGCCCAACAGACTAAAGTTGGGGAGTTGTTTGTGCGGTTCCAGGCTGCTTAAGATACTGGGAAAGTAAGGCAGAACTATGGAGCTGTGCTTGTAGAGGATGATGTGATGATGATGCGCGAAGGGGTTCCAAGGTGCTGAACCTCTTTCCTCCCAAGGCCCAAACTGAATTCCAAAGAAGTTTTGGAATTCCTGCCAGAGATACGCTGCTCTTCCAGATGGAGCCTCTGTTTGGGGCTGTAGTATTAGTATTAGTTTTATTTATATGCCACATTTCTCCCAACCTAAAGTGGCTCACAACATTAAAAATCACACCATTTAAAACCACAAGTCAGTGAGATGTTAAAAGATGAACGATCTATGTTTTTAAATGCAATTAAAAGATTAAAACATGAAAACAGAGAAAAAGATTAAAATTAAAATTAGGTTAGCTGTCGGTAGGACTGATCTCAACTACAGGTCCAATGTCAGTCATGCTGAGATTTGACTGCTTTTTTGGCTTTTATGCCTCAGACTGGTTCTGCGGAGGCTCTATCCCGTGGCCATCAAGATCTGCGAATATCTGCGTCTCTCCGAATTGCAGGGGATTAGCCGGATCCTGGCTCACTGGGCCTGTTACAAGGTAAGAGTCAACGGCATGCATTCTTTGCTGGCAGAAGTCTTGAATGCTCCTCCTTTCTGCCCAGGCGTGGAGCCCTGTGCAAGCTCTATTTAGCTTCCATTGCTCATTTTATTTACTTTTTATTTAAAAAGAGGCTAAGCTGCATTTGGTCATGCCGTCAGAATTCTCTGAGAAAGATAGGAATACTAGAAACAAATTGGAAGCAGTAGGAGAAGAGGAAGACTGAACATGAGATGGATTGACTCTATTAAAGAAGCCAATGCCTTTAGTTTGCAAGACCCAAGCTGGGCTGTGGCATTCCGGCACTATCGCCCAATACAGTAACTTTTCCAATCTGTGCTCATGGTAACACCGTTCACCCTGTCCGAATTTGTGTAAAACAAATTGGACAGCTAAAAGAATATTTGACAGCAACACCACCGGTTTACCAAAAAAAAAAGTCATTTGAAACATGTAGAGTCACAGAATGTTATAGCTGAAAGGGATCCAAGGGTCATCTAGTCCAACCCCACCATTGTAAAAAAAAATCCCAGGTGTTCTTGAACTGCAACTCCCAGAAGCCCTTGGTAGAACAGCTAGGGGCGAAGGCTTCTGGGAGTTGCAGTCCAAGAATGTCCAGGGGGGACCCAAGTTTGAGAACCACTGAGTTAGAGCATCCCGTCCCCATTCTCTGTTTAAAAACCTCCCACCAGAGAGCCTTCCTCACTTTCCAGGAAATCCTTCGTATTGCAGGACAGATCCTGCCATCGGGAAGCCCTTCCCTCCATTTAGTCATCCACGCCTTCTTAGAACTGGAAGCCACAGGCTCAGATCCTGTGCTCGGAACCTCTTCCCAGTCCTGGAAACCTAGGGCCACGTCTTCCTCAACCGAGCCAGAGTTTCATCCGAGGGAAGGCCACGAGGGAGAAGGCTCTGTCCCTCTTAGCCACCAGCCTTCCTGGTTTCAGCTGTGGGTACTGATGCAGGGGAAGGACTCTGGAGGCAAGATTAACCTATAGGCAGATCTGGCTGATGAAGGTTATTTGGGTAAACGGATCCTAAAGCCTTCAAGGCTTTAGAAGTCGTCCCCTGGAATCCAAGCCCTCAGCGTCGTGGTGCGACTCAGAGGTCACGTGTTCAGGCAAATAGGCAGGCAGCCCTTCTTTGCACTAACTGAACGTTCTCATGAGAGCGGAGGCCACCCGGTGCAGAGTGGCTAAGAAATGGGGGCATGAATTGGGAAGCCCTTACTCAGATTTCAGTTGTGCCAGGGAACCATCAGGTCAGTGGCTGTCTCTCCCCCTTGGCTTTCTTTCTGCCTTACGAAGGTGAGGCTGAGCCGTTGTAACAAAGCAAAGCACAACAAGCATAGTGTGCTGCTTATATACCACCCTTTAGTGCTTAAAACACTCTGGCCGGTTCACAATGTTGCCCTCCTCCCAGCAAGATGGCTACTCAGTTTGCTGACCTTAGAACGATGGATCCTTGACCCAACCCAAACGTTCTTTCAGTATATATATACGTTGTAGAAGGCCAAGCTGCTCGGGAGAGAGAGACTTTGTTTTTGTTAAGCCGTGTCCGACTCTTCGTGACCCCATGGACCGGAGCACGCCAGCCCCTCCTGTCTTCCTCGGCCTCCTGGAGTTGGGTCAAATTCATATTGGTTACTTTGATGACTCTGTCCAACCATCTTGTCCCCTGTTGTCCCCTTCTCTTGCCTTCACAATTTCCCAACATCAGGGTCTTTTCCAAGGAATCTTCTCTTCCCATGAGATGGCCAAAGTATTGGAGCCTCGGCTTCAGGATCTGTCCTTCCAGTGAGCACTCCAGGTTGATTTCCTTCAGAATGGATAGGTTTGTTCTCCTTGCAGTCCAGGGGACTCTCAAGAGCCTCCTCCAGCACCACAATTCAAAGGCATCAATTCTTCGGTGGTCTGCTTTCTTTATGGTCCAGCTCTCACTTCTATACATCGCTACTGGAAAAACCATAGCTTTGACTATGTGGACCTTTGTTGGCAGAGTGATGTCTCTGCTTTTTAAGATGCTGTCGAGGTTTGTCATTGCTTTCCTCCCAAGAAGCAGGTGTCTTTTAATTTTGTGGCTGCTGTCACCCTCTGCAGTGGTCATGGAGCCCAAGAAAGTCAAATCTGTCACTGCATATCTTTCCCTTCTATTTGCCAGGAAGTGATGGGACCAGTGGCTATGATCTTAGTCTTTTTGATGTTGAGGGAGTCTTTAGAGACTGTGAAGTCAGGGCCCGTCAGTTCTGCCATTCACAGCAGAGAGAAGAGTGAGGAAGGCAGAGCTAAGCACCGTCTTTCCAACCTCCTCCTGAATTTGCTTTTCTTGTTCTCTAATACGTTCAGTATTGAGCCCAATTAGCCTATTTCTGCAGTTCTAAGATGATGATAGGCTTTGAATCCTTTCCAGGTGCAACAGAAAGACAAGTCGGATGAAGAAGTGGCGCAAGCCATCAACCAGAAACTGGGCGACACCCCGGGCATCTCGTACTCGGAAATTGCAGCCCGGGCATACGAGTGTGGCCGGACGGAGCTGGCCATTAAGGTAGAAATCAAGCATGGATGGGATTGAGGTGCATCTGTTCTGGATTCTTGCATAAGGTCCCACTTGGATGGATGGGGAACAGAGGAGGGACGGGAGGGAGGGAGGGAGGGAGGGAGGACACTTGCATGCCCTTCCATCCCTGTGAGTGAGAATTGCTCTGGGCCCTTGACAAATTCTTGCTGAGGTAATCAGCCTGCCTCTGACCTCTGCTGCTCCCAAGAAGACGAGAAGAGTCACAGGAATGGATGCTCCTTATTCTTTAAAAAATGTTGCATTTAGAAAACAAGCATGAAAGGGGGAAATCGTCTATCCCTGACAAGCTAGCTTTCGGGGGGGGGGGGCTGGAATTCTTTTCTTTCTTAGAGGTACATTCCATGGACCAATTTGAGCCTGCCTCCTCAGCCCTTCTGGTGTGATGTGGGCCACGCTTGTCTCGAGTGCAGCCGGGTCTTGGAGGTGTGCCTGAAAGTGAAGCGAAGTGCCCTCCCTCCCCAGTTAACCACTCTGGGTGTGGTGACGTGGGCCCCTCCGGAAATCCAGGCCCTGGAACGAGGGCCCTTTGCTCTCCCTTTGTTGTCAGGGTGAAAGCCAGGGCAGTCTGGCGATATGGCCCTCTCAAGGGTATTGCTTTGCCCACCACGAGAAAAGCTGGGCATTTTGCAGTCCTTCTGCCTCGGGAGGGTGGCTGGGGCTCTCCAGTCCAGGGCCGGCGAGCAGCCTTGCCCTTCCCTCCTTGACCATGAGGTCACGCAGGACTGCTTCCCTCATTCTGCCTGAGGGACAGTTCGTAGGGCTGTGCCCCTTCACACGCATCCCCTGGCTCCCTCGTAGCACTCGGCGTGGATGCTGATGGGGCAGCGCTGCAGGTCCTGGAATATGGGGCAGGCCCACTTCTCGTTACTCAGGCGGAAGGAAGCCTCGCGTGGCATCCCCCGCAGGCCGTAAAGGTGGGCAGGAAGGAATGCACTGTTTCAACAAGGGGCGAGCTGCTCGCCCCGTTTTCTGTCCCACTGGAAAAAAACCCCAAGCGACACCCACCCGTGGCTTGAAAAGCAAAGCAAAACAGAAAACAGTGAAATGTAGCTTCATTTTAACTCTCCTTCTCCTTTTTTTCTTTTTCGTTTTTTTTTGGGGGGGGCAGCTTCTGGAGTACGAGCCCCGATCCGGGAAGCAGGTCCCCTTGCTGCTGAAGATGAGGAGGAGCCAGCTGGCGCTCAGCAAAGCCATTGAGAGCGGAGACACCGATTTGGGTAAAGGGGAGACCGGCGCAGGGGCGCGGCTGGGGCTGGCAGAGGGGTAGGGAGGGGGGCGCTGGAGGGGGGCGCTCTTCTGTCTCACCAAGGGGTTTATCTATTCATTTCTTTATTTAAAATACTTCTGCCTCACTTTATTCCTTAAAACAGATCCAAGGTGACTGAACATCATGGAAAACACAGTATTGAAAACTGAAAAGGATTCAAATATTTTAAAAAAACATGAAATTCATATTAATTTCACTTCCACAATTTTAGGTGGAAGCATTATTAAAGCAGATTAAAACAACAGAATAATAATCCTCCTGATTTTAAAGCCCCGTTTAGGCAGCCGGTCCCTTAGCTTGCATTTTCCAGGGTGTATTTCCACTTCGCCCTGAGCGGGAAAGGCCGCGCATGGCTGACCCTCTCTGACGTCTGCCCTTCCTTCCTCCTCCTCCTGTCCAGTGTACACGGTCATCTTGCACCTGAAGAACGAGCTCAACCGTGGGGCCTTCTTCATGACCTTGCAGAACCAGCCAGTGGCTTTGAGCCTTTATCGCCAGGTGAGAATTTGGCCCTCGCAGTGCCATTTCCGCCCCCCCTTGCCTGGGTGTGTGCAGGTGTGCCATATTTGCCTGCGGCCAGTCGCTCAGGGAAAGCCTGCCTGAAGAGAAAGGTATTTTTGCCTGCTTGGGGAAGGACAGCAAAGACAGGGCCAGCCTGGCCTCCAGTGGCAGGGAGTTCCAAAGTCTAAAGGCCCTCCCCTGTGTCCCCCACCAAATACACCTCTGAGGGTGGTGGGACTGAGAGAAAGGCCTCCCCTGATGATCTTAAACATCTTGGCAGGCTCATAAAAGGAGACTCTTGGCAGAACTACAGTTTGGTTTGTTTGGTTTTTTTAAAAAGAAAAATGGAATCCTGGTTTTTAAAAGACAGAAAAATTAAGTATCAATAGAGATTATGACAAGCAGCTGGTCATCCCAGCAACTGATCTGGAGCCCTCATATATCAAAGCAGAGTTGGCTTCCTTCCTGCTCAGCTTCCTTAAACCCTTTGAATGATTTCTCGCTGAGTTTTCTCCTGCCAGCATTGAGAGAGAAAGAGAGAAGCTCCTTTTTCTTTAGCCTGGCCCTCTCCTAACTCTTGGCTCGGCCTTCCTTAGTTCTGCAAGCATCAAGAGCTGGAGACCTTGAAGGACCTCTACAACCAAGACGATGACCACCAGGAGCTTGGCAACTTCCACGTGCGTTCCAGTTACGTCAACGAGAAGGTGGGTGTGCTCGGAGCCCGGCCGGGAAGAGAGGGTGGCCAGCAGGTGGGCCTGCCAACAAAGCTGGTCAGTCTCAGTCTTAAGAGCGAGGGGAGACTCATCAGGGTTGTGTTTCTCCCAGGCTTGCATTGCATTGAAGCTCAGAAAGGAAGAACAACTCAACAAACTAATACATTTTTTTGTTTTGATTTTGAAAACGCCCCCTGTGCAACACATCCACCAAGTTTCTAGTCCTTAGGGCTTCCTGTGAAAAGCAGGACAGTTTGGGCTTGGCGTCTCAGAAACTAGGCAGGCGAGAAAGACGACCCATAGGAACAGCCTGGTTTTTCCAAGGGCGAGATTGAACAGGCGGGATGTTCTGTCTTCCTCAGCGGATCGAAGGGCGAGTGTCCAGCCTACAGAATGCCGTGGACGAATATTACAAGGCCAAGAACGAGTTTGCGGCCAAGGTGAGTGGAAGAAGCACCTCTTCTTTTCTGTGATGCGCCCCTGAGATTTCTGCCCAAATCGACCTGTGAGGGAGAAATGTTGGCCTGCTGAGCGGTCCTTCTCAGGCAAGAGTCCTGGGGAAACCCCATGGAGGGTGTGGGAGATTGAGAGAGAGAGAGAGAGACTCTTCCTTGGAAGGAGATCAGGAACGGAGGTCACGAGATGCACGCAAGATCGCTTGGCCTCCACCTTGGAGTAACTCTTCCCCTGCAACATGCCGGATGTGAGGCAGTGCAGGTCTGTTTTGGGGTCCACTCTAAACTCCTGTGGCGCGACAGGGAAACTCGGCGTATGCTGTCCGTCTCGGGAGAGACACTAAAGAGAACATGGGAGTGACTCAGGGGTTGAGGTCTCTGGGTCCAGAGGACTTCGTGCCAGGCCTGCCTTGTCTGGCGGGATCCCTCTCGGCCTCGTAAACCTGCGCAAGGCATCGTTCCTAGTTAAGAGACCTTCGTGCTTTTTGGGGGACCAGAGTTCGAATGAACCTGGAACGACCTTGTGGCCCTTTCTGATCCGGATAAAGAGAAGGGATTGGGATTGTTCCGCCCTCCCTCGAGCCCTGTTCCTGCCCGTTGGATTCTCCCCACCACCACCAGAACCACCGCGGTGGGTCTCCCGGCACAGCTTTGTTCTGCCCTTCTCAGGAAGGAGGAGGGTTGCAAGGGCTCCAGCAGAAACCCTCCCAGCTCAGCCCCGGGGCCTGGGCCCCCCTCTTCTGCTGCACTTTTCTTGACACCCTCCTGTCCTCCACGTGAGCAACAGAGCTTGGAACGGTTGCTCTTTTTTGGGACTACAGCTCCCAGGATTCCCCAACCCGCACAGCCAGCCTGGTGGCGAGGAAGTCATGGCTCCAAGCTGCAACTTGCAAACATTCAGGATGGGCCGAAAGATGGGCGGAAGGTCCCTTCTCTTCTCCTCCCACCCCCACCCAAAATAAAGGGCCCTCTCTCTGCTTGGGGCCACTGGGTCCCCACCTGCAGTTTTCTCCCTCTTTTTTCCTTGCCAGGCCACGGAAGACCAGATCAAGCTGCTCCGGATCCAGCGCCGCCTGCAGGACGACGTGGACAAGCCCTACCTGGACTGCTGCCTCCACGACACCGTCTACAGCCTCATCCTGGACGGCAACCACAAGCGAGCGGAGCAGCTGTACCGGGACTTCAAAATCCCCGACAAGCGGTGAGAAGGGAGCGCCGGGCGGGCCAGCGGGTTCCCTGCCCCGTGTTCCCTGCCCCGGCCTGGTAGACGGGACCCGGCCGAAAGGGCAGGGCGCCCTATAGGACAGCCCCCCGAGTGCCCACGGGCATACATGGCTTCCCCGGGGTGTGGGGATGTGGGTTTGCAGTTTGCCGGTCCGCGGGGGTGCAGGCGGGCCTTGGGTTCTGCCTGGTTTCGAAGGCATCTTCTCCAGGGAGATCCTTAAAAGCCGAAGTTTGATCACGGCAGGGAAGAAACCAAGCCACCCATGTGATGACAAGAAGGTTTCTTGGTCTTAAAGGGTGCTTGGGAGGGCAGAAGCAGGGAGCACCCCCCAATATGTCATGGTGGGGTTCCTTCCGAGCATCTCATGCCACTCCCAAAGGGGCCCAGTGTGCCCGGGCTGAGTGAAGGCCTTGCCCAGTGGCTCCAGGAGACCGTCTCGAACCCAGGCACAGAAGCAGAAGCAAAGGTGGCGTGGGAGGGTCTCCCCCCCCCCCCGCAGAGGCTCCCACATCTCGGTCCGGCAGGTCCTGCTCTGTGACGCTGCTCCTTTCCTTCTTGGGCAGGTTCTGGTGGCTCAAGATCAACGCCCTGGCGGAGCAAGGAGACTGGGAAGAGATGGAGAAGTTTTCCAAGTCCAAAAAGCCACCCATTGGATACCTGGTGAGAAGGGAGGGGGGCTTCATGGCCTGGCCTGGAACGAGGCAGGCCGGTCTGTTTTATTCCTCTTCCATTGCAAACATGCTCTGTTTTTCTTTTTCTCTCTCTCCCTGTCTCTTTTGCAAAGACCATAGGCATGTGTTTAGATCTGTCTCTCTCTTTCTCATACCTAACTCTCCAAGCTGATCCCATACAGAGGTAAGAGGTATTAAAGAAAATAATAATACAGTGGTGCCTTGCTAGACAGTTACCCCGCATGACAGTTTTTTCGCTAGACATTGACTTTTTGCGATCGCTATAGCAATTCGCAAAACAGTGATTCCTATGGGGGATTTTCGCTAGACAACGATTTTGACAGCTTCCTCCGTGCTCGCAAAACGGGTGTTTTCAGGACCTAAGCTTCACAAGACAGCGATTTAAACAGCTGATCCGCTGTTTGCAAAGCAGCTTTCCTATGGCCGATCTTCGCTAGTCAACGATGATTCTTCCCCATTGGAACGCATTAAACAGGTTTCAATGCATTCCAATGGGGAAATGCTTTTCGCTAGACAATGATTTCGCTAAACAGCGATTTCAGTGGAACAGATTATCATCGTCTAGCGAGGCACCACTGTAATTAAAAAATCAGCAGTAACAGGTGTCTCGGGAGAGATCCGTTCTATCAGGCCAAATCTGGACCAAAATTTGATGTCAGTAGCCTTTCAATCTGTCTTAACTCATACTTAAGTCCTTAAAATTATGACAGAAATTGTGTAAATTGTTGTTGTTTAGTCGTTAAGTCGTGTCCGACTCTTCGTGACCCCATGGACCAGAGCACCCCAGGCCCTCCTGTCTTCCACTGTCTCCTGGAGTTGGGTCAAATTCCTGTTGGTCACTTCAGTGACACTGTCCAGCCATCTCATCCTCTGTCGTCCCCTTCTCCTCTTGCCCTCTCGCTTTCCCAACATCAGAGTCTTTTCCAGGGAGTCTTCTCTTCTCATGAGGTGGCCAAAGTCTTGGAGCCTCAGCTTCAGGATCTGTCCTTCCAGTGAGCACTCGGGGTTGATTTCCTTCAAAATGGTATAAATACCCCTTCAGATTTCTAGAATTAAGGGCTTAAATTGAGGATCTGAGGCACCCACTGGCTTATGTGATAGGATTGCCCAATGGTTAGTTCATTTTTTAGGGTTTCCTAAGTCAAAAGCTCTGATACTTTGAAAAAGGCTGTAGTAAAAGATCCTAAACTATGAGGGTGGGGACTCTGATTTATACACAGACTCTGTTGGATTCCGTCATCCATCAGCTCCTTATGCCTAAAGTTGGAAAAACGGTCATGACTACTCACACTCTGGATGTTATTAAAAGATCTGGTTTACAACCATTATGGAAAAACTGTCTTACAATTCTTAATGGTCAAGGAAAAAGTCAACCTGGATAGATCTTTTTTTCTTTTATTTAAGATGGAATCCAGTTTTATAATAGGTGGATGATTAAAATGAAGACGGTTCCAGAAAATTATAGAGGAGTGGTTGCATTAATAATAAGGAATAATCAGTTTATATGTTCAGGGTATGTTCTGGACTTTATCAGTAAGACAGTAGGAGGATGCAAGTCAGAATTGAGTTCCAATTGAGTATTTATAATAATTATAATAATCCTTGAACTGCAGAGGGCTCTCTGATCATCCAGTCCAGCACCAACGGAGAATCGAACTCCCAACCTCTGGCTTCACAGCCAGAGACCTAAACCACTGAGCTACCCAGCAGTTTAGTTGCATTGTCACCCACCACATCTTGGGTGGCTCCAAGAGGCTTGCTTCCGCGGCTGCCCTTGTGAAGATGTCTCTGTGTGCTGTTCTTCTCTCCTGCAGCCCTTTGTGGAGATCTGCATGAAGCACCACAACCGCCACGAGGCCAAGAAGTTTGCCTCCCGCGTTGCCCCCGAGCAGAGGGTGAAAGCTTTCCTCCTGGTGGGGTACGTTCTCACGCCGGCTGCTTTGCCCTGTTCTGTGGGGTTGGGTTGGCTCTCGCAGGAGCTGGCTTTCACTAACCTATGGAAAGCCAGTGGTTTCGGGTGCTGCTCTTGGGTGTTGCTTTATTTTTATTCTTCTTCCTTCCGGTCCTCCCGTTTTGCCAACAGGGACATGAGCCAAGCCGCGGACGCTGCCATCGAACGCAAGAACGAGGGCGAGATGAATCTGGTCCTCTCCAAATGCACCGAACCCACGCTGGCTGCCAAGATCAACCAGGCCAAGGCTCAGCTTGGGAAGAAGTGAGCCGCCTGCACTGCTCCCTCTCTCTGCTCCTGCCTGCAGGGTGCCCGGGGGTGGGCGCTGAATCCCAGGTTCTGAGGAAGGCCCGTCAGTCCAGCGGAGAAGTGCTGCGAAGGTGGTGGTCTGCGGTGGAAGGAGGAGCGCCCGGTCTCTTTTTTGGCACTGCTGGAATTAACTTTGTCTCCTCAGGACTGCTTCCCCTCCCCTTCATTTGGATCCCTTGTTTGTGGGTTTGCACTGACTATGGGAGGGCAGCTATCCCAAATGAAAGAGGAGTCACCCATTCTCTCTGCGGCTCCTTCCTTCCTTCCTTTGAACGCTAGCCATGCTACATACTGTGTTTCCCCGAAAACAAGACAGGGACTATTAATTTTTGCTCCAAAAAAAATGCATTAAGGCTTATTTTCAGGGGATGTTTTAATTTTTTTTTCATGCACAACCATCTACATTTATTCAAATACAGTCCTGTCCTCTTCTTCTGGTTGCTGCACAAGGGTGGCTGGCGGGGTTTCACTTAACACAGGCTTATTTTTTTGGGTAGGGCTTCTATGACGAGCATCCTGAAAAAACCATACTAGGGCTTATTTTCAGGTGAGATCTTATTTTCAGGAAAACAGGGTCATTTATAGCAGCCTGATGCCCCTTGACCAGCCATTTTATTCTGTTGAATCCTGAGGTTTTTATTTTAGTGAGAGTTCGTGAAATTTGCTGCCAGCAAGCTCTGGCGCCCTTCCCTGGTAGAAGCCATGGGCCAGGAAGTCTCCATGCCTGCCACCGATCCTCGGATCCCAGGATTCACAAGATGGAGCCGGGGAGAATAAAAGTGGGATCAGACCGACAGAAGCGATGTTGTCCAGACGAACCTCTGGCTGCTCCTTCTCTCTTCCTCCCCTCCCGAGACGGAGGACGTTGGACGGATGACCCATGAGACGCCCCTTGGCCCTGTGCTGCATCCCCTCTCCGCCGTCCCCCGGTGCATCGACAGTATTCAGTCTTCTTCTCTTACCCTTTCTGTAGGGTATGTCAATGTCCTCTCCACAATTTCTTTTTGGCCTCGCCCGTCCCCACCCTGTAACCACTAGCAGGGTGGCTTTTCTGGGGTGTGTGTGTGTTTGTCTCTCCACTGGGGGAAGGCAGTTGAACCGTGGTCAGGGGTGGCCGAAAGGATGCTCAGGCGGGGGACGTGGGTTGAGGAGGAAGAAATGGGCTGTCCTCAGTTATAAAAACCGGATGGGTCAGAGGTGCCACCTGCATCTTGAGTCGGACCCTCCTGGCTTTTGGGGTCTGTTTGTCTCTCCTACCTGTCACTTGCCTGTGTAGTTTTTTAAAATGGAAAGTCTTTTGTGAAAGGCAGTTTGAAAACCGCTCGCCTCCTTGCGAACATCATCCAAGTCCTCTTTTCTTGATATTCTGGTCCCTTTTCTTGTTTTGCGTAGTAAGGACTGCCGTTGTTTCATATGGTTCCTTGCTTAGAACGTGGCCAACCCCACTTTCTCTCCAGGTAGTTCGGGGGGAGGGGGGTGTGACAAACCCAGACCTACTGGGACCTGTCACACAGTTACACTAAGCTGCCACCAACCATTCCCTATGATAAGTCACACAGACCAGGGATGGATTTTTAAACAATAAAAAGAATAAGGTTTATTTTAAATACAAACAGGGTAAATAAACAATCAGGTGAATAAAATAAAGTAACGTGGCTTATTCTCACACACACAAGCATACAGTTTGGTTCACCTAGAACCTTTAACTTAAAGCACAGACCCTGAACCCATCAGTTCTGGCTAACCCACAGACACCTGAACCTATCAGGTTGGTACTCTGACACACAGAAGTACCCTGTCTGACACACAGACTCCCACAACAGCTCCTTCTTCCCCAGCTGCTGCTTCGTCCCAACCCAGTGTCTCACAGTCTGTCTCAGCATCTACCTTCACCACACAGGCATCACATATTTATACAGTACAGCCCCTCCTCCTGATGTCCCGCCTTCCACTCCCCATAGGATGGAACTTTCCCTCCAAACCCATGACAGACAGGTAACATCAGTGCTGTTATGTAACACCTCCCCTCTTTATAAGTTGTTTTGTAGGGGGAAAGCTAAGGTGCTTTTTCCCAAAAAAACAACCTGTATAAAACACACAACACCAATTATACCTACCATATTATACTTACTTACATTCTAAGTTAAACATTTCAAATAGGCATTTAAACATTTACCATATACATTACATCAATTTACCTTTATTAATACAAACCAATTTAAAACCAGGTACATTTTAACTTTTTGTTTTCATTATATACATATAGTCCATGTTCTTTCGCCGTCTTCAGTCTTCAGGTCTTCTTGATAAGGCGTCAGCAACACAGTTCACTGACCCTCTGACCACCTTCACTTCAAAGTCATAGTCCTGTAGGTTTAAAGCCCACCTCATAAGTTTGCTATTGTGGGTTTTCATGGTCTTTAACCATTGCAAAGGTGAATGGTCAGTACACAGAATAAAATGTCTTCCCCAGATGTAAGGCTTGGCCTTCTGGATCGCGTAGACTATGGCCAAACACTCCTTCTCCACGGTTGCCAAATGTCTCTCACCTTTTTGAAGTTTCCTACTCAGGTAGGACACTGGATGCTGGTCACCATTCTCATCCTCCTGGCACAGAACTGCTCCTACCCCGCTGTTAGACGCATCGGTGTAGATGATGAACTCCCGGTCGAAGTCTGGAGCACGCAGGACTGGATAGTTGATTAACGCCTCCTTCAACCTCTGGAACGCCGCCTCACAGTCGCTGGTCCACGGGATGCGGTCATCAGCCGTCTTCCTCGTCAGATCGGTCAGCGGAGCCGCAATCTCGCTAAACCTCGGGATGAACTTTCTGTAGTAGCCCACCAACCCAAGAAATGATTTGACTTTTTTCTTGGTGTTGGGTCTAGGCCAATCCCGAACTGCTTCTATTTTGGCCTCCAGGGGTTTTATCATTCCTCCCCCTACCATGTGACCCAAGTATTTTATTTCTGGGCTACCCAGCTGACACTTGCTGGCCTTTACTGTTAGCCCTGCTGCACTTAACCTCTGCAGCACTAACTCCAGGTGTATCAGGTGATCTTCCCAGGTATTACTGAAGATCCCTATGTCATCAATGTAGGCCACTGTAAAGTCACTGAGCCCTGCCAAGGTCTGGTCCATCAGCCTTTGGAATGTGGCTGGTGCATTTCTGAGACCAAAGCTCAGGACTCGAAACTCATAGAGACCAAAAGGGCTGCAAAAGGCAGTCTTTTCTTGATCCCTGGGATCAATTCTTAATTGCCAATATCCCTTTACCAGGTCCAATGATGAGATGAACCGACAACCCCCTATGGTTTCAATCAGGTTGTCTAGCCTGGGCATTGGGTAGGCATCAGGAGTGGTTACACGGTTTAATTTCCTGTAATCGACACAAAACCTAATGCTCCCATCAGGCTTGTCCACAAGGACTATCGGAGAGGACCAAGGACTAGAAGAGGGGACGATTATGTTCTCCCTCAGCATCTCGTCCAGCTCCTTCCGCACCTTGTCCCTATAGGGTCCCGTTACTCGGTATGGGGATACTGCCTGCGGGGGTGCATCCCCGGTGTGGATCCGATGCATCACTCCCTTCACTATCCCCGGCTTGTTGGAAAACACCTGTTGATATTTACTAAGCAGCATTTTTAGTTCTTGCTGCTGGTCTTGGGTGAGTGCAGGACTGATCTTTACCTCCTCTGGGTTGTATTTTACTTCCCCTCTACCCTCCCAGAAGGGTAATTCAGCTTCCTCACTCTCAGCTGCTTTTATCGCGAATAAAACCCTCTGTTCCCCTCTGTAGTAGGGTTTTAGGGCATTCACATGAACCACCCTCCTTGCTTGGTTCTCCTCCTGCTCTATTAGGTAGTTCAGGTCTGACATCTTGGAAATGACCCTATATGGTCCTGCCCATTTGAGCTGCAGTTTATTCTCTCTGCAGGGCCTAAGCCAAAGCACTTCCTCCCCTGGGTCAAAGTGCCTCTCTCTAGCTTTGTGGTCATACCATGTTTTCTGTCTGACCTTCTGAGCTTGCAGGTTTTCTGCTGCCAGCTCTAGATTTCTCCTTAGGTCATTCATCAAGGTGTCTATGTAAGTTACAACGTCTTGTGGGTCATCCTGGGTGATCTGCTCCCAATTTTGTTTGATCAAATCAAGGGGCCCTTTCACCCGTCTCCCAAATAGAAGTTCAAATGGACTAAACCCGGTACTGGCTTGTGGCACTGATCGATAAGCAAACAAAAGGGATTGCAGCTTCTGGTCCCAATTGTTTGGATTCTCTGCCAAGTAAGCCCTAATCATGCGCATTAGAGTCCCATTGAACTTCTCAGTTAACCCATTGCTTTCAGGATGATAAGCAGTGGTTTCCTTGTGCTTAATTCCACAGATCTGCCATAAGCGTTTCATGAGCTTTGATGTGAACGATGCGCCCAAATCTGTGATTATCTCTGAGGCAAATCCCATCCTGGACATATACCCCACCAAAGCATCGGCCACTGTGTTAGTTTCAATGTTAGTCAGGGGTATGGCTTCAGGATACCTTGTGGCATGGTCCACAATTGTTAGGATGAACCTGTTCCCCCTCTTTGTGGCCTTGGGCAAAGGTCCCACAATATCCACCCCTATGCATTTAAACGGAGTGTCAATCACAGGCAAAGGGCACAACTTTGCTTTGGTCCTATCGCGGTTATTCCCCTGCCTTTGACACACATCACATTGTTTACAGAACTCCCTGATCTGCTTCCCTATGTCAGGCCAGTAGAAATTCTGTGTGATTCTCTGCTGTGTCTTGTTGACCCCTAAGTGTGCAGCAAACATGTCAGAGTGCCCCCTTTGTAAGATCATGGGGCGATACTTTTCAGGTACCACCAGCTGACTTCTGATCCCATCTCCCCCTTTTGAGATATTCCTCAGGGTTTCTCTATATAAAATCCCCTTTTTCTCCAGAAATCTCACTGGGGTTTCAGGTGTTAGCTGGGCGTCAGTCACCTGTTCAAAACACTTTTGGAGAGTGGCGTCTGCCTTTTGCTCCTGTCCAAATCTGCTGTCTGTGGTTAAGGTTTCCACCACAGCTTCTGAACTCCCCCCACCTGCTTCCGTCTCTGGCTCATCATTACCCCCCTGAACTGTCCCTGTGGTGGCTTGTGAGCGTGTAATCACTAGCACCCGTTTCACATGTTCAGCCAGGTCATTTCCCACGAGCACGGCTGCTGGCAGAGTCGATGAAATCGCTATCCGCCAATCTCCCCTCCAGCCTTGAAAGTTGACAGGTACCTCTGCTACTGGCAGAGAGATTATCTGCCCCTCAATCCCTGCCACCTTCATGCTCTCATTTGGGATTATAAACTCCCTAGGGATAATATCTGGATGGCACAGGGTTACCTGGGAACAAGTGTCCCGCAGCCCCCTATACTGACGGTCAAGTATTCCTACGTCCACCCCGGCTGTCTCAAACAACTGAGAATCTGTTTTTACCAGCAAGCAGCGCTTTACCTCCCCAAGAGGACCATTTTCCTCAGCCTGATCAGCAGAGGTAGCTGTTCCAGACTGAGTAGTCATGGCAACAGGCTCCCTCTGTGACAATGAGCTTTGCTCTTTCTGGACACAGAACACAGCTTTTGGCTTGGTCCCACTAGAATTCTGAGGCACCATTCCTTTTAGCTGCTTTAATTTCTCACACTCTGAGATTAGATGACCCTTTCCCTGACAGAAATAGCATTTTCTGGTATATTTTGATTCTCTCTCATCTTGTTTTGGTTTTCCCTCCAAAATCTGAGGTCTTGGTTTCATGTCTGAGGGCTTCCCTTCACCATGGGCCCCTCCCCCTTGCTGGCTTTTCCCTGGTCCCTGAGAGTACTTGCTGTAGGTTTCTTTGGGTTTACCTACAGATTTCCCCTCACCCAAGGGCTTTCTTATTTGGGAGATAAAATCTGCGATCTCTGCGGCTGCTGCCACAGATTTCGGTTTCCTTTCCCTCACCTGGAATTTCAATTCCCCCTGCAGGACTGAATAGAACTGTTCCAGGGCTATCAAGTCTTTAAGCTGCTCATAGGTCTCTATTCCCTCCTGCGATAGCCATTTCTCAAGCAGCCTCACCAATTGGGCCCCCACTTGGGTAAAAGTCTGTTCTGGCTTCTTGGTAAGGGACCTGAATCTTTGTCTCAGCTGCTCTGCATTTATCCCATGTCTTGCAAACACCAGTTTTTTAAACTCTGCAAAATCTTTCATCAATTCCTCAGGCATCTCGGCATAAACCTCAGCCAGGCTACCACTGATTAAAGACCGCATGATGGTCATCTTCTCAGTTTCCCTCACTGAGAAGTCCACAAACGCTCTTTCCACTAAGGAAAAGAACACCTCAGGACAATCTCCCTTGTGGTACACAGGGAATTTCTTCAGGTCAGCCTTAGACAGTTGGCCTCCCTCAGAATCCCTATTATTATTATTGTTCTGGTTCATCATTTCCAGTTTTCTTAACTCATACGCCATCCTTTCTTTTTCCAGAGCAATTTTCTCTCTCTCCATTCTTTCTTCCCTCTCCATTCTCTCTCTCTCTCGCTCTAATTCAAATGCCATTTTCTCTCTCTCTAATCTTTCCTCCATTTCCCTCACCCTCAGTTCATGCTGTTGGGCTAGGATCAATTTTCTAAGTTCTGGGTTCTGCTCTCCTGTGCTGTCACCTTGCACTGAGCCAAATTCATCCTCAGAACCTTGGTCAATCTGGGGGTCTTTCACTTCACTCATGTCTGCTACTTGGCTTCGAGTCAAGGGCATACCCCCCCTCAGAACAGGCTGCTTTAAAAAGTCAAGCCTCAAAATAAAACGACCACTTTTTTTTTTCTTCTTGCCTCAGAACCCAGCTCTCCCTAGAGACTGCTGCTGTTCTTCAGCACTACTTGCAACAGTATCGAGTCAGAGCCTACCCCCCTCTGCTGGGCCTCTCAGCTGGCAAGCTAGCTCGCTGTTGCTACGCAGTTTTGCCTCAGCGTTTTCCCGCCAAAACTAGGCTGCCTCAGAGCACCTTAATCTAAGTCTCCCCAGTTGGCACGTTCTTCTACTAGCGCACCTCCCCGTGAGGTACACCTAGAAGATTACCTACGCGCCTCAAACTGTCCCTGACTAGACCCCCCTTGCTCTGGGCACACCTGCCAAGGCTTCGCTGGACCGCTGGACAACTGGACTAGTCGTATCCCACACGCTGGACACCAATCAATGTGACAAACCCAGACCTACTGGGATATGTCACACAGTTACACTAAGCTGCCACCAACCATTCCCTATAATAAGTCACACAGACCAGGGATGGATTTTTAAACAACAAAAAGAATAAAGTTTATTTTAAATACACACAGGGAAAAATAAGCAATCAGGTGAATAAAATAAAGTAACGTGGCTTATTTTCACACACACCAGCATACAGTTTGGTTCACCTAGAACCTTTAACTTAAAGCACAGACCCTGAACCCATCAGTTCTGGCTAACCAACAGACCCCTGAACCTATCAGGGTGGTACTCTGACCCACAGTAGTACCCTGTCAGACACACAGACTCCCACAACAGCTTCTTCTTCCCCAGCTGCTGCTTCGTCCCAACCCAGTGTCTCACAGTCTGTCTCAGCATCTACCTTCACCACACAGGCATCACATATTTATACAGTACAGCCCCTCCTCCTGATGTCCCGCCTTCCACTCCCCATAGGATGGAACTTTCCCTCCAAACCCATGACAGACAGGTAACATCAGTGCTGTTATGTAACAGGGGGTTCTGTTGCTCTCCTCACCACGTTTATCGCACAACAACCCTGTTGGGTAGGTCAGCCTCAGAGAGAGAGAGAAAGAGAGAGAGAGAGAGCACCGGCTCCCAACTCCCAAGATCTCCTCAAGACTCAGGACCAACTTGCCCGCCCCAGGTGGCCGTGGTGGTGGTGGGTAACAATTCCCATGAGCCAGCGCTGCAAGGGGTGATGGGCTATGGGTGTTTTCAGGCCAAAACCATCTGAAGGGTTTTGTCATTGCCCACCCACCCCTGCTCTAACCACCACACTGTGCAGCCCGGAGGGTTTCATAGCAGGAAAACTGGGATGCGGGGAGGACTCGAGACCTAAGATTCCTCGAGGGTGGTTCCTCTGCCTTTTTCTGCAGTCAAATAAAATGAAGATTCCTCCTGTTGTGCTTTTTTCTTTCCCAAAGGGTAGCCAGTATGCTCTGAAGCATGGGAAGATCCCCTGTTTTACACAGGGCGGTTCAAGAGTCAGGCCAAAAGCTGATTTGGGATGCCTCACGATGATGGTGGTGGAGGCGGAACAAGGAGTTGTATGAAGGGGTGTCCCGCACCCTGTTTGGTGCAGCAACTCGGACTTTACTCTTGGTCCAGAACAGAGGCATGGAAATTAAAAAAAGAATAATCTGTTTTTCATTGCAGAGGGCCTCTCTTTCTCTTTTCCAGCATTTTCTTCCCCTTCTGGTGCTGCAGGCATAGAAAATCCCGCAAGCTGCTTCTTGTCTGCCTTGACTGGCCGGGGCTCTTAGGCAGAGAAGTGTTTTCTATCCCTTGCCGTCTTTTCATTGCTAAAGGATCTTTTTTTTAAAATCCCTGAGCCTTGAGAGTCACTGATCTTTCACAGGCACCCCTACACCATTCAACTCCAGGTGCGTGTGCGCACCCACCCACCCACCCACCCCTTTTGATGATTTGCAAATCTTGGCAAGGAAGGATTTCTCGTCCAGTTTGGGAGGGCTGCCACACTGAACCATGGCCACCCTCCCCCTGAAGAGGAATGTGCCCCATGAGTCTTAACGAGTTCACTTCATGCCCACCTGTGCATGCCATGGGTGCAAATTCTATGGGCGGCTTCCTGCACAGAATAAACCCCTTTCCCTTGCTTACATTCCCAGTCAACATGAGGTGGGGGGGGGAGGAACCTCAATCTTCTAGACGTGGCAAAGAAATCAAGACAGGAACTGAAATGAAGCTTTCTGAGTGCAGAATTCCTCGTCAAGCATGCTGGTACAAAATGGGGAAAACATTTTTTTTTAATTGGGCCTGGGACATTGACATGTATGCATGTCTTTTTAACGGCATGGTGGAGCGTGGAATCGCAGTGCAAAGGTGTGTTAAAGTCTCATTTAAGAGCAGCTGGGAGGCACAGTTAGTGCTGTAAAAACAAGGGAGAATCGTGTGGCGCCTGAAGCTAAGACTGGCAAGTCTTAGCTGGCATCCGCTTCCATCCTTTGTGTCCTGACTTTGATTTCAGAGGTGTACAGTTCCCAAGACACAGTTCTATACTGTGCAAAGCAGGGTTGATGGTGTTTCCCTTCACAGACATCCCACCAGCCTGTCAGGTGTGGTGGCCACACAGGTCATCTTTTAGGGTGGACAGTTTGAAAGGTGATCAGGTGCGGTGGTACAGTAACTCTCCTTTAGAAAAAGGACGATTCCTTTTTGAAGGGCTGGGTTTGGTCCAAGCCTGATTTAAAAAGAAAGAACCACAAGAAGGCAGGAGACCAAAGTTGAACAGGCATAGTGTTTGTTCCACTTAGCTGTTGGAACAGTACGACAATGGAACCAGTGACCTTGGAGGGGGGTCCTCCAACGCTGGAGGAAATCAAGGGAAAACTGGACAGCTCTCTGCCAGATGGGCTTTGATTTGGATCCCTGCTTTGAGCAGGGGGGTTGGACTAGATGGCCTTTGAGCCCTCTTCTCTCTCCATCATGCTATCATTCATCTAGTGCGGTGGTCCCCAGCCTTGGGCCTCCAGATGTTTTTGGACTTCAACTCCCAGAAATCCTGGCCAGCAGGTGGTGGTGAAGGCTTCTGGGAGTTGTAGTCCAAGAATACCCAATGTTGGGGACCACGGATCTAGTGCATGGCGTACCCATCATCCCCAATCCGCGGGAAGATGCACAGGCCAGCCTATTCAAGCCAAAGGGGTGTAGAAATTTCCACCGTCCAGCTGCTCCGTCACGACAGCCCCCGCAACCATCTCCTCGGGCTAGGAAAAGTTGCAAACAGGCAGACCCCCTGGATCAGTCAATATCAATGGTGGGGGGGGGGGCGGGCAGGCGTTTTGCAAAGCCCAGCGTTCTCGGGTGCCCGTTCCAGACCCGGCCACTCCGTTCCGCCGGTGCGAGGGTGGCGTCCCCCGCTCGTCGGGCGCAGGAAAGGCGGACTGGCCGGGGGGGGGGGGAGGAGGCGATCCCATTCCGGGCCGTCCAGAAGGGCCCGATCCTTGGCCCCCCTGCAGCGCTCTCCTTGCCACGATGCCGGCGCGCCTCTCCAGCCGGAACGGGCAGCTTCAGCTCCGCAGGGTCCTTTTTGGGGCCCCCTCCCGGCAATAGGCGGATTTATGCAAACGAGTTGGGATGCCTTCCCCGGGCGCCAGGCTGTGCCGGCGAGGCGCCGCCTTGGGTACGAGGGCGCCGGGCGCTCGCCACGAGCCGGGACCGCGCGCTGCGCCGCCTCGCCTCGCCTCGCCCTGCGGGACCCTCCCCGCGCCTCGCCGGCCGGCCAGCCAGTCAAGCCAGCCGGGCGGCGCCTGCCTGCCTGCCTGCCTGCCTGCCTGCCTGCCGGCTCCTCCTCCTTCTCCTCCTCCCTTCTCCGCCTTCTCCGCCTCCTCCTCCTCCTCTCCCGGTGTGGCGGGTCGGGCGAAGATGGCGGCTCCGGCGGGGGACCCGTTCGCCTTCTGCCCGGGCGCGCCCGGCGGTGGCCCCGCGGCCGCCCTGGAGGTGCGCCACATCAGCAGCGCCAAGGTGAGCCCCGGCGGCGGGGACGGGAGGGGGGGGAGGAAAGATCCGGAGCCGGAGGGAGGATCGGGCCCGGCGGGGCCCGGCCCCAGCCGGGGGGGAACGCGCGGAGGGCTCTCCCAGCGCGCCCGATCGCGGGGGGGGGGAATGCTTTCGGGGGGGGCTCCTCCTGGCGCGCCCGCTTTGCGCAAAAGCGC
This sequence comes from Pogona vitticeps, assembly GCF_051106095.1. Lineage (NCBI taxonomy): Eukaryota > Metazoa > Chordata > Lepidosauria > Squamata > Agamidae > Pogona > Pogona vitticeps. Next base: position 3,227,265 of record NC_135787.1, read on the forward strand.
CCGCGGGGAAGGAAAGGGGCTTGGCGAGGCGCGCGCGGGGGGGGGGAGGCATCCTTTCCCGGGGGGTGGGGGGAGGAGGAGGGGGGGAGAGAAGCCTTTTGGGTGGGGCGAGGCTGGCTCATCTCTGCCCCCCTCTCCGTCCCTCCCCCCCAGGCAGGACCCTTTTGGGGAGACCCCCGGGTGGGGCGCGGGGAGCGCGCGTGGGGTGCAGAAGGGGAAGAAGGGAGGGCGGCGATCTTGCCCCTGCCGGTGGGGCTGGGGGCCCGGAGGGGGGGGGGTCGCCTGCTAAAACGACGGTCCTTTTCAAGCGGACAAGGAGGCCACGCCGTGGGGGGGGCGCATGGACCCCCCCCCCGTTTCAATGGAGAGCGGAGAGCGCCTCTCCCTCCCTGCGCTCTCCCGGGATCCCCGGTAGAACTCGCCCCGGGCGATCAGACCGCGCCGCGCTTTCGGATTCCGCCCGACGCGCCGCCGAAAGGGGTTTCTCGACCAGCTGCTCTTCTCTCTCGCCCTTTAAAGGGGAAGGGGCTTTTCGCCACCCGGAAGATCCAGAAAGGGGAGACGATTTTTGTGGAGAAGCCGGTGGTGTCCGCTCAGTTCCTCTGGAACACCCTGTACAAATATAAAGGTGAGGAGACCCGTGTTCCCAAGCAGGCTGGCTTCTTTATGGCCGCCTTCTTCTTTCATTTGTTTTGGCGCTTCTGGGGATCCCCACGTCGGAGTAAACCTGTCCCAGATCCAGCCCACCTGCCTGAAATCCCAAGCCTGGAGCTGAGAAGTGGGGCGGGTGGGTGGGGGGACCCCTCCAGCGAAGGTGGCCTCTCCTGCATTCCGGCCACCAGCTTTGGCCACTGGAAGCGGTGGTCAGAAGAAGTGATGTTTGTGTGGCCACGGATTCGCCCCTTGGATAAAATTAGGTAAACCTCCCAGGCGTCTTCCCGTGGTATGTCAGAACTAATTTATTCACTTTTTTTCTGAGAGGGGTACCTGTGCCAGGCGGTTTCGTCAAAAGCCGAAGCCCAGTGGCCCCTTTAAAAGTAAAACCAAAGAAAACTGGGGACATCTCCTCCATCCGGTTTAAAAAGAGGGGCAAAAGGCAGCCTTGGATTGCAGTCTTCCCGTGCCAGGTGTGGATGATGGGGGTTGTAGTCAGATGTCTCTTGTGGGCACTTTCCTATGTTTCTGGGTAAGACTTATTGGGGGGGGGACAGTCCTCTTGAGGTCACGGTTTCCGTTGTCATACTGCTCTAACAGTTAGGAAGTTTTTCCTTTATATTCAGCTGAAATGTGGCTTCCTGTCACTTGAGCCCATGGTTGCCTGTCCCGCGCTCTGGGATAATCAAGAACAGATCCTGGCCCTCCTCGGTAGGAGAGCCTTTCAAGTCTTTGAAAAGTGCTCTCCTCTCTCCCCTCAGTTTCCTTTTCTCTGGGCTATGCCTGCCCTGTTCTTCCAGTCTTTCCTCCTTGAAGGGCTTGGTCTCCAGCAGCCCCCTGCCCATCCTTGTTTCTTCTTGCCCTGTGTGAGGGCAAGGGGTTTATGTGGTACGCTCAGGACGAGCACGAGAATGGGGTGGTTTGATGCCGATGGAGCAAAAATGTGCTGCCATGGCAGGGGCCCAAATGGTGGGGAAGGGTGGCGGCTTCGTGTCATGGGTTTTTTTAAGGATTAGAAGCCGTGGATGGGTTGCTTGTGTCTTTTAACCAGTCAGCCTGCCTTTTAGGGCCTACGGTGTGCGTGTCCGTTTTATGTACTTTGTTTCTCAAAAGCACCCATTTTGTCAAGAGAGATTGTACACAAATACCTCCCTGTTGGTATTTGGGGTGGGGGAGAGATACCCTTCCTGTCTCACTCTCTTCTGCAGGCGAGGAATCTCGTGTGGCTTGAAAGCGTCCCTGAAGCCGCGCGGCCCATTTTTGCTGGCGGGCCATGGTTTTTTTTCAGGAGGGGGATCCTCCCCAAGATCACCCACACCCCGGTTTAAGCTTTCCTCAGGGTGTCTTTAAAACCAATCTCCCGATTGAACTGGGTGCCCATCGTGGACCTCCTGGCAGGGATCCTGCACTCCAGTTGGGCCATCGTGGGAAGACAGTAGATAGTTGGGGGTGTTTCGTATTCAAAAAAAATAAGGACTGAGGTTTTTTTAAAAAAAGGGCAGACGGCTCCAGCAGAGATGGCTTTCTCTTCTCCTCCAACCTCTTCCAGCCTGTGATCACTGTTTGCGAGCTTTGGAAACGGCCGAAGAGAACGCCCAACGGCTGCTCGGGAGATTTCAGGCCCTGTCTCATCCGGAGCAGTGCAGCATCCGCAAAGACCTCCATCAGCTTTGCCCCGGCTGCCAGGTAAGGCCTCCTCACATCACCCACACAGGCCAGTCCAGGGACAGAGGGAGCTGCCTCAGTATTGCCAACTCTGGCTGGCAGACGCAACTCTCTCCAGGTGTCTCGGGCGAGCTTCCTTTCTCCCTTTCCCCGTCTGGAAACCCCCTCGTGGTTCCTTCTTAGTGGTCTCCCATCCAAAGCCGAACCGAGCCTAGCCCTGCTTCGCTTTCAAAATCATTTGGGTGCCTTGAGGTCATTGTGCTACTCCTGTTCCTCTGAAGGTGCCCATGGCCACAGAGACGGGCGAAACGTTAGGAAGAGCAGCCTTCGGAACACGGCCAAAGAGCCAGAAAAAAACCACAACAATCATTATGAATTCTTGCCTCCCAGAAGGGGAAAGTTTTTATTATTTGTTTGTTGGCTTGCTTGCTTTATTTGACAGGCTGCTTTTCTCCAGATAAAAGGATTTTTTTTTATTGGGCAGTCCTGTCTACTTATTTATTTTCATTTATTCATTTAAATTATTTATAGGCTGCCTTTCTCCTAAAGGACCCCCCCCCCGGGGGGCTTACAGGAATAAAAGACACAAAGTTTTAAAAAAATAATCAGTACATTCTCAGTACATCATTAATTGTGTAACTCATAATAACAGCAAGATGGAAGCCACAATGAAAGACAGAATAAAATGCTCCCTTTAAAAAAAAAATACCTTTGGTCAAACATTTAAAGGAAAAGTGGCCGGAAGAGACGGGTCTACTCTGAAGTCAAGGCTGCCTGGGTTCCCTGAGGCTTCTCACAGGTGCACCTCAGAGTGACATTTTCCTCTTGGAGGACCTGTGTGAATCGGAAGGTGACGTTCAAGGATTCATACAGAGAGAAAGAAAAACATTTGGGACCTTGTTGATTCGCAGCCTTGCTTCCTTCCCGAAACCAACGGCCCTCTAAATGTGCTGAAAGGTCCATGGCAGAATCTGTACGTTGTGGGCAGAGAAGGTGGCAGGTTCAGGCCCCCAGTTCTCCAGCTAGGGCAGGGGAAAAGTTTCCTGCTCTTAAGTTTTGGGGAACCTGCCGCTGGCCATCCACATTGGCCATCTTGGGGTCTAGAGGGGCCAAGGGTCTGACTCACGAGGAGGAGGCCTCCCCTTTACTCCTTTTGCCCTGCCCAGGGTGGTCCTGTAGGCTAGGGAGGGAGTGACAGGGGCTTCTCACCAACATATCTGGGACTGCCACATCGGGGGGGGGGACACACCTCTCTCTTATTTATTTATTCATTCATTCATTCGATTTCTACCCTGCCTCCCTAGACAGCGTCTATTCGGGGCAGCTTGCTGCCGTTACTCCTGCTTCCTAAAACACAGCCTCTGACTGAGTGGCTTAGGAGTCACAGAGGGTCTCTCTTGTTTGGGGTCAGCTGCTGACTCCGAACACATTTTGTATTCCCCTCGGGGCTGAGAATGATCTCTGTGACTTTATCGGTCGTTTTGTAAGGCGCTGCGGCTGCCGGCCGGTCGGGTGATGGAAAGAATACCTGGTGCTACAGGCTGAGTTTGGGAGGGAGGGAGGGAGGGAGCTGTGCGCCCAGGTCCTCCGTGCGGTTTCAGGGTGTTTCAGGGTTTCAGTACGACAGGCTTGTGAGGTGGGATGGGGAGGGAGGAGTAGAGCAGGTGGAGATCCCAAGTCTGCAGGGCAGCCAGCCAGAGCCCAGACTCACACATGTAGGTCACACAGGGGCAGGTCCGGGGTCTGGGCGGTGGTTCTGATTCTTCCCCAGGGCTGGGCAAAATACAGAAAATGGACAGAGAAAAAAAAACGGAAAGTGAGAAGAGAAAGGGAACTCAGAGGTACTTAGATTCCACCTCCACCACCCCAGCTCTCCAGCTGACTTCAGAGATACCTTACCACTGCGGGAGATGTCAGGCGAGGAAGCCCACCTGTCTTTTGATGGAAAGGGCAGGGCACAGAGGAGAGCTGAGCGCTTCGGAACCAGCCTGTGAGACCGTGCATGGCCCTCTGGATGAACCCTCCAGGGTTTTGCCTCCACGGTATCCTGCTAATGAAGTGTTGGCGTTCTCGCTGCGGCTGTTTTCCTTCTCTGAGGAGTCATAGGGCTCCCAGCGTCCCTGCGCATTGAACTCCCCCACTGATGCTCCCCTGTGCTTCGTTGTTTCCGTAGGTGGCTTACTGCAGTCCGGAGTGCCGGCAGGCCGCCTGGGACCAATACCATCAAGTCTTGTGCCTCGGACCTTCCAGGCAGGACCCCAACCATCCCCTCAACAAACTCCAGGAGGCATGGAGGTGAGCGGATCAGGCCGTGGGGCGAAAAAAACAGAGTCTTTCGGCTCTTGGAACCCGGTTGGAAATCGGAGCTGAAGGGTTCAGCCGGCTGGATCAGGGATGGGCGGGTTTCTTCCTTGTGCGGCTTCCAATTTTCACTTACTGGAACTTCGTCAAGGTCCCTGGAACGTCAACCTGCAGCACCCGAGCTGCTCCGAGCTCTGCAGTTCAGAAGCTGTGCAACATCGGTCTTGAACAAGCTGTGCTGGCTTGCAGGGTGTCCCCAAATTCAAGATGCTGGCTTTGATCTGCAAAGCCCTGAGCAGTTTGGAGTCAGGACAGTTGGGGAAAAAAAAGATGCTTTCTTTATGAACCTGCCTGGAATCTGAGATCTGTCGCTGTGTCTGTCTGTTTGCTTGTTTAATTCCGTTTTTTAAATCCAGTGGCCAGGCCATTCCTATGGGCAGGGTACAATAAGAGTATCAACGACATAAACTAAACTACAATAATAAACCAGAAATAAACATTAAACAAGACAGCAGACAAACCCCAACTTGAATAAAATCTGTACTAGGATATGAGATGGCGGCAGACCAAACTATCAGTCATCATAAAAATGTTTACAGACAAAAAGAATTAATTAAATCAGGGGCAGCAGTATGGAAGTCAAGAATCAGGTCTTTCCTTTTTTTTCCCCCGAAGGCAAGGAGGGATGGGACCTGGAGTAGTTCCACAGGAAGAGAGTTCCATGGTGTGGCAGCCACCACGGAGAAAGCCGTGTTCCTATTAGTGGATTTCCAGACCTGCTTTGGAGTGCCCCCCCCATTGCTCAGGAAATATGGGTGTGATGGGGGCTCCGTTCTAGGGAGAGGCACTTGAGTGTCAAGAATAGCAGCTTCTGAAATGCCTTCAAGGGCAGCCCCACGTAGAGAGCATTCCAGTAGTCTATTTTTGAGACAGCCAGCCCGTGAACCAATGTCACGAGGGATTTCCCACTGAGAGGGGCCACAGATTCTCCATAGAGGGGGCCAAGTCCCAGGAGCACCCCAGGACTATAAACCTGATCCGTTCTATGTGTCCCATTGCCCTGAGAGGTTAAAAGCAGTGAGTACACACATCAGGGTGTTCTCTATAGCAGTGTCAGGGCTGTGAAATGGTTTGCTAAGGACGTCAGGGTGGCTTCATCCTTGTTGAGCTCCCGGCAGGCAAAAGAGACTACACTGTTTCCGGGGTCCTTCCCCCGCCCCCCCCCCTTTTGCTCAAAACTGGTTTCAACAATGGCTCTTAAAGAACAGCCAGAATCCTGTTGGGGGGGTTGTGCTGGCATAATAGCATTAGTCACAGCAGCGGCTTGCCATTAATTAACAAGGTGCGGGACACTGCTTTTGCAGCAAACGGTTGTTTGTGTGCAAGAACTTCAAAGAGCTCAGAAGGAAAGTCGGAGGGCGGGGGGTGCAGATCTAGAATTCCAGAAAGAGGAGAGGATTCGTCCCCCACTCCCAGTTTTCCCCCACATTTTCAAAGGCTAATGTGGCCCGCTGTGGAAAATGCCCCCTTGGATGCTCCTAAATCGCCCACCACTGCCTCGTGGTCCAACATGGCACGCTTTTGGGATGGTTCGTCCTTAGAGATGGGCAGGAACCACGGTTTGGCCAGCACAGGTTTTCTGCGCATGCCACGCACTTCCGTCTCCGTGCGATCATCCGCTCAGACAAGGGACCAGGGCCCGTGGCCCTGCCGGGGGACTGGGCCATCACGTGGAGAAGGCAGGCGAGGGAAGCGTTTTGCTGCTTGTGCGTAGGCGGTGGCGTGGAGGAGGCAGGAGAGCAGCTGCTGCGTGGGCGCCGGGTCGAACCAACAAACCGCGGTTCGCCCAGACGACCATTTGGTTTCAATACGGGCCATGTGAGGAAAAACTGCCTGTCCCTCTTTCCTTCCCAGGAATGTCCACTACCCGCCGGAGACGGCCAGCATCATGCTGATGGCCAGGATGGTTGCGACCGTCAAGCAGGTGTGTTGTGCGCATGGGGCTGTACGTGGCCCAGTCTGGGGTGTCTGTGGATGGGAATCGTTCCGTTTTTCAGGGTGGGTGTGCAGGCACACCCCCATGTACAGACACACCTGTTCCTTTCCCGCTCCCCTCAGAGAAATGGAGGGTCTTTTCCCTCCCTTTATGTTCCCCTTTTCGGTCTTTCTTTCAGGCTAAAGACAAGGACTGGTGGATCAAAGTCTTTGCTCAGTTCTGCAGTAAAACCGCAAACGAGGAAGAGGAAATTGTCCACAAGCTGCTGGGAGAGAAATTTAAGGTCAGAGTGGCCCCCGGGAAAGGAGGCTTTTCAGATATTCCCTGGAGCGTTCCTTCCTTCCTTCCTTCCTTCCTTCCTTCCTTCCTTCCTTCCTTCCTTCCTTCCTTCCTTCCTTCCTTCCTTCCTTCCTTCCTTCCTTCCTTCCTTCCTTCCTTCCTTCCTTCATTCATTCATTCATTCATTCATTCATTCATTCACACCCCACCTTTCTCCTTATAAAAAAACCAAGAAAGCCTACACCATTAAATGACAACCTTTAAAGCTAAGAACAGTGCATTTTGAATGAACGGCTGCAGGAGACGTAGTGATGACTTTCCAGCTTTAAAAAGAGGCTGGAAAAATTCACAGGGGATGCTCCTGTCTGTCTTCAGCATTTCCCTCCCTGGGGAGCCCAAACGGGAGGGGTCCATGGCCCTTGTGGGGGGTCCTGCCAGCAGACGTCCACCAGGTCATCGGATGGGTGGCCGCTGGGATGAGAACAGAATGTTGAACTGCTCAAAAAGACCTTCCCCTCTCCTCCCTTTTCTGGGCTCTTGTGTGTCTACCATTCCTTGGAAAGTCTTGAGGAGTTTTCTGATCAGTTTGTGAAATCATTGAGTTTTTCCCCCCCAATACTCTTGTTGACGTCTGTTGTGGCGTCTTCACTGTTGGAAAAGGAGAAGCCGCTGGAGCTGAACCGTTGGCTCCTCTTGGGCGCCCTTTCCCTCTGCCTGAAATCTGAGCAGGGTCTTGGCACGAACCATCGCTCAACAAACTTTTCTCTTTCTTCTCTTTTTGGGCGCTTACCGTGGGTCTTCTCCAGGGCCAGCTAGAAGCCCTGCGTGCGCTCTTCACGGAAGCCCTTTACGACGACCATCTCGCCTGGGTAAGTCCATCGATTCTGGCCGCCTGCCTCTGATCTGAAGAGGAAAGCTGGCCTCCTTTTCCGGGGACAGGAAGAGACGGCATTTTGGCTGCTCCCTGTTCTGCCACCCAGATGGGGCTGTTGTTCTGTCCCCGAAACTTGAGAGATTCCCGGTTCCAGTTTCCCCCTGTGCCCTGCAATTCAGCGGCTCATCTTGAGCCAGTTAATTTCTTTCCCATGTGGTGGGTTTTAAGGGAACGTGGGCGGGAAAGAGACGGACTTGAACCCGCTGAAGGAAAAGGGAAGTATCCATATCAGCAATATTTGATTTTCCCAAAAGGATTTGAAAGCCAGGTTTAGAGCAGAAATAAAAATCTTTAAGTTATCACATTAAAAGACAATGAACCTGTTTGGGAAGTTAAAACACCGTGGCGTTGCAAACGCTTTTAAAGGCACGCTTGTTCAAATAATCCTCAGAAATGCCACAGCCACTTTTAAAAAGCCCCTTCCTCGGTAGCTGGCCCGTCGCCAAACCTCTGCGTAGATTAAAAAAGGAATCTTTGCCTGCCTGAAGAAAGACAGCAGGGAGCGGGTGAGACCAGCCTCACTTGGGAAGGAATTCCGACCCCCGGGAGCTGTCACCGAAAAGGCCCCGTCTTTTGTCCCCACCTCCATCACGCTTCTGAAAGTTGTCGACCCAAGAAGACGGCCTTTTCGCTCCGATGGCAAAGCTGGGCAGAATCCAGGGAAGAATCCAGCCTTTCAGACCGAGCCGCCCAGAATCACCCTTGTCATGTTCTGGGCGCATGGCCGATTCACAGCTTCTTCACAGTTGTGAACTCTTTTTCCCCACAGTGGTTTTCCCCCGAAGGCTTCCGCTCCCTCTTTGCGCTGGTTGGCACCAATGGCCAAGGGATAGGAACTAGGTAAGCCGTGGGCAGCTCTTGGTTTCTGTCTCTCTTAGGAATCGCGTGCTGCCTCTTCTCTGCTTGCTCGCCTGCATGCATGCTCTGTTCACCCGTGGCGACTATGCACAGGCTTAAATACCAGTCTTGTTGTCGTGCCAGGTAGATGCCGTGAGTTGCTGGAGAGGTGATCTGTCGGGTATTTGTTCTCCTTGACCTCCTGTTCCCTCCTGTTTTGCTCTCCCCAGCTCTTTAAGCCAGTGGGTCCACGCATGCGATGCCTTAGAGCTTCCCCCCCGGGAACGAGAGCAGTTAGACGCCTTCATAGACCAGCTCTATAAGGACATTGAGAAAGGTGGGTGAGCCAGCCAAGGGGAATTTTTCAAGGGTGCCAGCTCTCCCTTGGTAGTAGAATCCTTCATCAACAGATCTTTTTGTATTGCAATGGCTGGGAATCCTCTAGCCACCATGCCCATTAAAAAAGAAAGGGGGGGACTTTTTCAAGTTGTGTTTCTGGGTATCTTAGGAGTCTAGAAGGGGGGCTGAGTTTAAGTGGACAAAGCCATCCAAGAAATCCTTGGTCTGCTTCTGGAGTTTGAGAGGAACCGTCCCGGTCATCCAGCAGGACCACCTAGTTGACCATGTCCAGCAAGCTGCTTTAATGCACCATAAGAAGCAAGACTTGAAAGCCCTTCTTCCCCTTTCTGGAATCTGGCATTAACAGAGAACTGGTGCTCCAGCATAAGGAGGTAGCACTCATTTCAGTGGCTGTTATGAGATGCTGAAAACTTTTCCTCTCCTCTCCCTGTGTAAACTGCCGAATCCCTTCCAAACCTGTTTTCGCTGATTGCTCTTTCTCTTGTGGCAAGGAGTCCCATATGTTCAAATACATTGTGCAAATCCTTCCTCCCCCCCCCAGCCTGAATCTCTGGCAATTGTGATAGGGAACCTTTGGCTCCCCATAGTTTTGGTGTTCAACTCCAGGAAATCTACCAGCTAGCAAGGGGATAAGGGGTCCTCCCCCCCGCTGTATACTGTCCTGGAAGGCACTTATTTTGTGCTATTGGAGTGAAAAAAGGTTTTTCCAGAAGGAAAACGGAAATCCCACCCAGTCCCACCTTGGGAGGCACCGTTCGCTTCTAAAATGAGGCACACATACCTCCCTGCCTTGCCTTAGCAGAAAATGGTTGTGTAAAAATAGAAAGTGTTTTTGTATTTATTGTAAAGCCAGAAGTTGACATCAGTTTGAGAGGTTGATGTACAGTGGTGCCCCGCATGACGACGATAATCCATTCTGTCAAAATTGCTGTACAGCGAAATCGTCGTCATGCGAAAAAATATTCCCATTGGAATGCATTGAAAACCGGTTAATGCATTCCAATGGGGAAAATACTTGCTCGTCCAGCGAAGATCCTCCATAGGGTGGCCATTTTGTGAGCGCCGATCAGCTGTTTTTAATGCCTGTCTTCCAAAACAAGGGTTGGAAAACAGCGGGAAGCCATTTTGCGGAACCGACAATCAGCTGGGAAAATCGTCGCCCAGTGAAAAAACGGTTCCCGAAGCAGGGTCCTAATCATCGTTAAGCGAAAAAGCCCCATAGAAACCATCATTTTGCGATAGTTATAGCGATCACAAAAATGTCATCGTCAAACGATTTCATCATCATGCGGGGTCGTTGTAATGCAGGGCACCACTGTATCTACCATTTAGGAGAAGGGGGGGGAAGAAACCCTATTTTTCTCTGACCCTCATACCAAGTCTTGCTTTTAGAGTTTTCTTGTGATTTAAGACACCAGTGTTTCTCCCCCCCTTTTCTCTCTTTCTCTTATTATTTTTGGTTTAGAGACAGGGGAGTTCCTGAATTGCGAGGGATCCGGCCTCTACCTGCTGCAGAGCTGCTGTAAGTAAGGGTGAAGGAATCACCCACTCCACAAGGGACCCCTTTTGCTCCCAGCCGGGGGAATCATCCTCTGGGACTGTGCTCGTGATTTTCCTCAGGTGTGCAACGCCTCTCCTTTCTCATGGCAGGTAACCACAGCTGCATTCCCAACGCCGAGACGTCGTTCCCGGAGAACAACTTCCTCCTCCACTTGACAGCCTTGGGAGACATCAGGCCAGGAGAGGTGGGGGCCGGAGACACACACAAACACAAACACACAACCTTTAAGGGGGCGGGGCGGCTTGTGAGGAGTGCCAGGCTTTGCCAAACATTAAGACAAATTACAAAGTGCTCCCATTCAAAAAAGGGGTAGCTCTGCTCACCGTTTGGGCACCTCTTCTGCATAATGGCACTTGCATTTATAGTGGGGGTGTGTGTGAAATCGCACGGTAGAGCTGATCCAGAGGAAGAAAGCTGAGACGTGGAGCTCCCTTGGGCGAGGGGTTGGGGGACATGGTTTGTTAGTGGCTGATTTCTTTTTAAATTTCTTTTTAATTTTAATTAATTCATTGGACTAAACCGCCCAGAATGTCTCAGGCACTCTAGCTTCTCAGAGGATTCTGGGAAATGTGATTTAGAAACGCCAACTCTGCCCACCTTTACTGGGAGCCATGCCCTGTGAAGAAGGGTCGAGGCCGCTGGGAATGTTTTTACCCTGGAGAAGAAAAATGGGAGAGGTGGGATGATAGCCATCCTTAAGTATGTGAAGGGCTGTTGCACGGAATATGCAATAAGATGCTGGTTTTCTGCTGCTCCTTGGGGGAAGAGCCCAAGCAGTGGGTTCAGAATCAGGGGGATTTTGATACTCCTTGCACTGCATCCCCCCGCTCCTGATTTTCGGGATTTCCCAAAAAATAGCCAAAAAATTCTAAGCCCACAGAAGTGTTTTGTTTTTTTTAAATCACACACTCATGTCGTTCCAACCATGAGTAACCCAGATGTTCTTAGACTCCAACTCCCAGAAATCATGGCCAGCACAGCGGGTGCTGAAGGCTTCTAGGAACTGCAGTCCGAGAACATCTCGATTAGCTAAGGCTGGGGAGCCACTGTTCCAGAGTAACCTTTGGCTCTCAAGAAGGAAGTGGCTAAATTTCAGGGGTGCCACGAAGGGTTATGGGACTGGTCGTCTCTGTGCCCATTGGGCTCTGTAAAGGATCCTCTTAAAACAACAACAACCCTAAAACAAAACAGAAACCCCAACCTTCTTGAAATGTTCTGGGAATCGTTGCCATAGAGAAATGTTTTCAGATCCCAGTAGAGCCCGGACGCGTAGGTTGCACGGGAGAACCTTTGCACGCCGCCTCTTGCTCGCTGCCTTGTTAAGCCTTCCCGTGGGTCAGCTTGAAGCGCGCCGGCGATGCCATCCTGTGTCATTGCTTGTGTCTGAACAGGAGATCTGCATCAGCTACTTAGACTGTTGCCAACGGGAGAGGAGTCGTCACAGCCGACACAAGGTCCTCCGGTAAGCAGATCGGTCCGGTTTTGAATTCTGGGGCGCGAGCCTATGCGCCCGTGCATGCACCTCCATGCTCTCTTGGGCAGTTCCTGGCTCCTGAAATTCCCCATCCAGCTTGCCCATCGCTGGGCTCTTCTGGAAACAGGAATCCAGGAATAGTTACTCTTTTGCCCTCTACTATATACAGTACACACTTATATACACACACACCACTATGTATAGTCTGTACGTTTATATATGTACATCCATACACACACACCCCATTGTGGTAGTAATGGCCCAAATCCTGTTGCATTTGGACACCGGAGTAACTCAGTTGTAAAAAGTCACACAAGGGACTTGACCGCGCTTGACAGCGATGCAAGCCCGCCGCCACGTCTGTGTCTCCTGGTCTCCCACACGGTGGCCGCCACTTTTCTCCCCTTTACCTGCAGGGAGAACTACCTGTTTGTCTGCTCCTGTCCTAAGTGCCTGGCTCAAGCCAACGATCCGGACGTGACGTCGGAAGAGGAGGAGGAAGAGGAAGAGGCCGAAGGAGAACCGGAGGATGCGGAACTGGAGGACGAGATGACGGACGTTTGACTCCGGGGTCCCGAGGGCAGGCGTGTGGCCTTCCCTGGCGTGGCCTCCTCCGAGGGCCGGGCTGGTTGACCAGATGGGTTCTCGGAGTGCCTGCGGCTTGTGTTGGCAGGAGAAAGGAAGGGCTGACACCTCGCAAGAGGGACCGCTGGAAGAACCGGAGGCTGGGGGCCCTTCGAGACGAGCGTGCCCTCCGGAGTCTTCCCCCCGTCCTTGAGATCTGCGCTCTTCACACGAGCGGCGCCCAAGGAAGACGGAGGGCTTTGGGTTTGCCCCCTGGGATTCCTTCCCCAGATGCAACACACCCCAATGGGGAAAGGATGCGCCTTGGCCAACGTTTCCTTATGCACGCGGTACAGTAAAAGATTTGTAATGCAAACGGGTGATGGCGTCTTTCTCGCTGTTTCTGTGTGTTTGTCACCGGGTGGAAAGACCCTTGCTTGCCGTCAGTAACAGAGGAGCTGGGGAAGTCGAGAGATGATGGCTGGGTGGGGCGGGCGGGCAGAGAGAGCGGGCCAAAGGTGGTAAGGAGCACAGGCAAGCGGATCACAAGCTCTGGCTTGATCAGTCCAGAAACGGGAATCCTGCCGTTTCCCGGTTTGTGGGAAGGGAAGAACCCCAGTTCCTTCAGACATGGCTTCCTTCGAATAACGGGAAAAGGCCATCGAGTTGGCATGCTCGGGGCATGGAATTCCAATCAAAGCAGATCGGATAGATAGCTGTCCCGGTTTCTCTTGAAGACCTCCAGCGTTGGCACGCTCTCCACCTCCCCATGGAGGTCATGGTTTCCATCGCCGTACTGCTCTGACAGTTAATACATTTTTCCTGATACTCAGCCTAAATCTGGCTTCCTGTAGCTTGAACCCCTGATGACGTGTCCTGCACTTGGGGATGATTGAGAACAGATTCTGCCCCTCCTCTGTTTGAGAACCTTTCAAGCCTTGAAGAAGTACCTTCCAGCCTTGCATTCTCTTTCTGTGTGTGGGCTGGAAGGTGGCTGGACTAATCTAAAGAGGTCGGCGTAACAAGGAGCCTTTTTGGGCTTCTAGGCTATCACTTTTCATGGTGGCGGAGGTGTTTTTGCTGATTCGAGTCTGCCTGATTTTATGCATTAGGCACGGAGCCTGGAAAAGTCGGAAGACCTCTAAACACTCAGCCGGAGATTCTGGAAATTACCCTTAAAAAGCAAATTTTCCAACCTGCAACCCAGGGTGATTTAGGAGGTGTATAATTTCTTTCTTCTTTTTCCTCTTAGTTGTTCTGCTTCATGCATTTGGTACAGACAAGGTACCTGCTACATCTTATTACAAAGTGCCACAGGTCTCTTGGATTTCACCCTATCCAGAGGGAAACGCACAGAGTCCCTGGTTTTCCACTGGCAACCGTTTTCCCCTCTGATGGTAGGTTGCGTCTACATTCCCGTTTGCTGGAGGCACTATTTTCCCGCTGCTAGTTGGAAGTGGAATTAAAACAGTGGTTCTGTACGGGGCCGGCCCTAACAGGAGGCATAGCAAGGCAGCTATCGGGTAGCAGATGTCGGGGCCAGTGGAACGCAAGAGGACCGCACGTCCTCAGCAAGTTTTCTGTTTTCGGCTGTTTTTTTTTAAAGTGAACCATATACTATACATATTAAATTGCAATTCATCACATTAGAGGGGACAAAAAAAATAAATGAAATTAGGAAGGATAAGGGTTAGAAGCACGCTCCCAAGAACAACGCTTGCTGATTTTTGTTGGAAAACTATCCTCGTTGGTACCTTCTCTTATTTCCTTTTCTCTTATGACTTTCCCCCCCTTTCTCTCCTGCCTGTGAACTTGCTATTGTCTGCCACCTATGGTTATTATATTCTGTATTTAATTTTTCTTCTTCTTAAGAGTTGCTTTTAGCTGGGGCCAGAAGAACAGGGAGGTGTCTCAGACAGCAGAAACAGTTGGGGTGGCCTCAGCCCATCAAGTAGCACTGTGTTAGCGAGTGGCCACCTTTCCTGTCGCCGAGACCCTTGCAGTGGGGTCGACATCCAGGTAACTGCCGCTGAGCAGAAGTTATCTTCGAAAGCAAACCAAGAGCCTCCGTTTTGCAGTGAATTAAGACAAAGCAAGAAGTGAAAAATAAATCTCTTTGTCATAAAGGTGATGCACAACGAAGACAGCAAGCATACCAGGCAAAACCCAAAGGGAAAAAAAATATTTATTTCATTAGGTTTCTACCCTGCCCATCTTCTAGACCGAAGGTCTACTCTGGGCGGCAAAATTAAAATTGAAAGGCAAAAACGTTGTGTTACATTTCATTGTGTGTTTTCGTGGAGAAGTCTACTTTTTCAGACAAATGAGATAAAATAATTAAGAGATTGCACAGGAAAACATTGGCACTACTGAAGATGTGGACATGACCACAAAAAGCTCACATTAAAATATAACAGCCCTAAAGGTGACACAAGTTTTTTGTCTTTAATTTTTTATTATTACTTTTTTTCCTTTGTGTTTTGACTGACAGGTTTGCATGGACTAGCAGGGCAACCTCTTCTAAAAGCAAACTAGGAGGACAGAAGTAACAAAAGGTTGGCCACTTTGCTGAGAGATAAAAAGGAACATTAGGGCATTCAAGGGACCCATTAAAGGCGGTTTGGGATGCATCCTCTAGTCCAGTGGTTCTTAACCTTGGGTCGCCCAGATGTTCTTGGACTGGAACTCCCAGAAAACCCAGCTAGCACCACCAGTGGTGAAGGCTTCTGGGAGCTGTAGTCCATGAACATCTGGGTGACCCAAGGTTGGGAACCACTGCTCCAGTCCTGCCCAACCAGAAGCATTAAGACAAGGTGAATATGCCAGAGCTGTGAAAGGCCTCCATACTTGTGCTTTCGATCGTTCGGGGCAAAATCCGGTTGCCAGTTTCAAGCAGCACAGACCCACTGAATCAATGGGGTTTGTATAAGCATCAACAACCCTAACAAGTCCCATCGCTCTACCACTTCACCCTTAAAAGTTGCTACGAACCAGGTCTGGCAGAACATGCAACAGTGATACAGAAAATGCTGGAATGCAAGGCGCTCAATGCAGAACAGTTTGGTTCATGGTCAAGAAAAGCTGAAGGAAGTTTAGAAGAAGTACAGAACCATTTGTGGCCATTATATTTAGCAATCTTTAACCACAGCCTGGACCAGCCTCCCCCACGAGCACCCGTTTCCCTGTTTTGAAGCCCTTTGCACCCATAAAGTTAATCATGCCTGGCGTCTTCCTCCTTCAGGAGCACAGACCATGGACATATTTGTTTCCTATTTAAAAGCACGTGGGAAGAACCGTCACCTTGTGGGACCATGTCTTTTCCTTTTTTGTTTTTACAAAATGTCCCCCCCCCCAAATTTTTTTAAAGGTTCCCCTTGACATTGAGTCCAGTCGTGTCCGACTCTAGGGGGCAGTGCTCATCCCCATTTCCAAGCCTTAGAGCCAGCGTTTTGTCCGAAGACAGTTTCCGTGGTCACGTAGCCAGCACAACTAGACACGGAGCACTGTTACCTTCTCACCGAGAAAATAGATGGGTGTCAATTAGAGAAATCCAAAATGTGAATGGAGATGGGTGTGGGAAGAACAGAGAGAGAGAGAGAGAGAGAGGAGCACACAGTGTTGGTTGATGAACGGGGAGATGGTGGACAAATAGGTGGGAGGGGAACGGGGTGTTTGAGACCCTCAGGTGACGTGGTGGCCTGGTTTGCTGCTCTCCATTTCAAAGAATTAAAGCAGATCCCCCCATTTGCTTTGTTTTGAGGATGCAGAGATATTTATAGTTGGTGGGATATTCTTAGAATCTTAGAACTGCGGGACTGGAAGGAAGACCCTCTGGAGGATCAAGTCAAGGAAAGGAGGCCCCCGTGGGGGAATCGAACTCCCAACTTCTGGCTCCGCAGCCAGAGACCCAGACCATAGAACTATCCAGCAGTTCTTGGTCAAGGACATCATAACCAGATTAAGGCAGGGTTCCCTTTCAAAATTCACTGACTTTATTTCGACTCTGTTATTTGCCCCAATTCACAGGACATTAACCACACTCGAGTCCCATTGACAGGAATGGGACATAAACACATCTCCACGCTGCTGCCGATTTCTGAGCTTTTCCTGTGCCTTTGATGCCTGAACTGAAAACCAGAGGTGAACTTTACTCTCAGGCTAAAAATTATAGCAACACGTTTGCCCCTCTTTGCTCCCAGCAGACGATGCAGACGTCCCACTGGTTGAATGCGAGATCTCTGTGGCCATGACACTTTCCAGCTCTGAGTTGGATTTATGTTTCCTAGAAAGCTCCTGGCGCTTTCAGACAGACTCTGGAATATTTTGTCCCGTCGGATGCTACCATTTAGGAAGAAGGTCAAGAAGTCGGAAGGTGTCTAAAGAAAGATGACCAAGATGGTGAAGGGTGTGGAAACCAAGCCACAAGGAAGCTGAGCACGCCTCTAGCCTGGAGAAGCAAAGACGGAGAGGCAACATGGTAGACGTCTTCTAATATTGGAAAGGCTATAAGTACGGAAGAGGAGCATGCTTCTTTTCTGTAGCTCCAGGAGGGGTCAGGCCTGAAGTCATGGGTTCAAATTACAAGAAAGGAGATTCCACCAAAACATTAGGAAGATGATACTAAGCCCTGCTCCACAGTGGAATGGACCACCTTAGCAGGTTGGTGATCCTCTTTTATTGGAGGTTTTTTAAACAGTGGCTAGTGGCCAGAGAGGTCAGTGGTTTAGGTCTCTGGCTGTAGAGCTGGCCGTTAGGATCTCAGTTCCGACTGTGCATCTCAGAAGAGCCAGCCTGTGTAGCCTTGGGCAAGCCGGCCAGTCCCAGAGATACCCCAGAGGAAGGGAACAGGGAAACCAGCTCTGAGCCTTCTCTACCTGGAAAACCCTGAAAAGGGTCACCATGAGTCAAGAACGGACTTGACGGCACATCATGATGAAGATGATTAAACGGAAGCTGGATTACCACTTGTCCGGGGCGCTTCAGCTGCGGGTTGCCAGCGCTGGTGGAGGGACAGAGTTGATTGATAGCCCCTGGAGACCCTTCCAGTTCTACACATTCCCTTTCGGGCCTCCAGGTTGACATAAAAACCCAGCTCTGCTTTTCTCACTTCCATTCCTTACGCTTTTCCCGGGAAAGATGTCCGTGACCCTAGGCAGGCGGGGAAGATGAGGAAGATCTGTTGACAGACTGGACTTCCTCTGCGAGGAATTGCACGTGCGAGGAGTACATGTTAGGGGTTTGTTTTTTTTTGAAGGCTCACATTTAATGAGGGAGAATTCTGCAGAAGGAAGAGATACATGAAAGTAAGCACGACAGTGTTCACCTCTCTAGAACTGAAATGCAAAAAAGATACAGGGAGAGATTACTTAATTTTAACCGTATGCAAAAATCTTCTGAGACAGAGTCTAGAGTGATGATGGCCTGTCCAGTTTTGGACAGATGCTGTCATGCAATCCTCCGGCAGTTGTTGGACTAGATGTCCCACCAAACAAAGGCAGTATAGCCAATGGTAAGGAGTTCTGGGAATTGTAGTCCGACCACTTTCTTACCATCCTTCCCCACAGCATCTGAGTTTTCTAATGCTGTAAGGTGTAGAACTATGTTTCCCAACCAGCGGTGTTGGACTACAGCTTCCATTATCCTCCACCAGTATGGCTGTTAATGGGTGGAGGTAATCTTTTTTAACCTTTGGGAGGCACCTGTCTGAGCGGTGGAGCACACACCACAGGAAACAAAGAAAGACGAGGAGTTTTCAAAACTACATTGTTGAATTCCACCTTAATATTAACAGAAGAGTTTCCCATTGGGTGTTATCACGATAGAAATGAAGCCGAATGAATATCCTGAACGCAACCCGTAAGAAATTTTCATGCTCTTGCGCAGTTTCCAGTTTATCCCTAAAGGTTTGTTCAGGAGAACTTCCCTGTGACCCATATGAAACACAACACACCAGGTCTTATTTTCTTGTCTGTGTCTTGTTTGTTCATGGATTTCAAAGCAATTTTTTAAAAACAAAAAACAAAAACAGGTTTAATAAAACTATCGCTGGGAAGGTCCCCTGCTCAGCTCTGGAAAACGCAGGCTTCCACGGACTTGAGAGTGCCGATTCATGAAACTCACAAAAGCTAGGATTTGCATCGCGATGGGGATTCCTGAGTGTCCTCTGCCGACAGCAAGCTTCTAGTCCTCATCGCTTATGGATGGAGAAAAAAAATCATTTGAAAAAAACCTGGGCATCTTCAGTGGCATTTCAGGATCTTACCGGGTGAGTTTCTGTTGCTGGTGGTGGTTGGATGATTGCAGCAACTACACAGGTAGCAGGGAGTCACACTGACACCCCCCCCCCCGTCTTGTTCTTTATAATTTGTGGTTCAAAGGGACAAGAAGAGAAACGGAACCACAGCGGATGAGTGAGAAGGTGGCTTTTGTGGAAGGAGAGCTTCCAGAAGGGACCAGATTCCCTTCTCAAACACTGAACGCCCCCCACCTCTTATTTCTAAGTTTCTGAAGAAATGCTAGCTTGAACCCCAGAAGCTTCAACCTGCTCCCCCTCCAAGCCGGACGGTGGGCGATGCGCTTTGTGGGCTGGAAACCTTTAGTCTGACCACGGCTTTTGTCCATTTCAAGCAGCCAGTTTGGAAACGGCTTCTCCGTGGCATCCTGGGGAGACAGACCGGTTCTGACCTGGGTAGACGACACAGTTCACGGAGCTGCCTGATGGCAGGCGGCTTCTTTAATTTATGGAAGACAACCCTCCAGACCTACAGCCTCTGAAGACTAGTCTGCACCGAGAACAGTTTGTTTTGTGAGCCCCGGAAGGCCACTGAGGTGCTAATGTTATTCTACGCTGTTCCTCCTCTTCCTCATCCACCTCCATCATCGCTCGGATTCTTGGCTACCAAAAGGTCCACGGAGGCTGCATAAGTTCGTAAGTTGGAATACTGGTGACATTAACGGGTATGGAGATTACAGCCCAGGGAAGCCCATGCTGCTCCAAGGATCGCCGGATCATGTACCTAGAAAGAGGGTTGCAAGACGGAAATCAGGAAATGATTTTAAATATATAGATTTCCCCCCCTCCCCCGAGTAAAAAGATATACGAACAAAAAATGTCTAATCTACTGTATATTTAACTATACCAACCAGAACGGACCTTCTATAAGACATCATGCTTAATCAGGTGCCATTCTAGACAGCGGTAGATGTGCATGAATTCTGCTATAAAAATATTAAAACCCAGAATCTTCAGAGTCTATCAAAACATTTTAAATCGCAGGTGGGCAAAGGACACACACACCCTCTTGAAATGCTGCTAGACTAGAACTCACAGAATCTCTCGCCTCCTGGCTAGGTGGCTAAGGCGGAGGGCGGCAGCCGGTCAACTGCCCCGGAAAGCCACACTTTGTCCCTTTCTGTTCCAAATGTACAAAAGGCTATTTGGTTTAATCTCTTTAACGCTTAAGGTCAAGCAAACCTCTCACTGAAATCCCACCCATGTGGACTCAGTCGGAGTCTCTTTATTATTATGTCTGTGGATTACAAAATAATCTCCTGCCAACCAGCAAGAGTTCTTGCCAACAGTGATATTACAGACACGGAATCTGTTTTACATGAAGAATTCCACTCAGGCCCCAGAGGCAGGTCGTTATTTTATAAGATCACAACTTATAAGTGTCTAGTGCAAGTTTAAGCATTCGCAAATGTTCTCCCAACAAACTTAACAACACCCCTAGAAGGTAGGCCTGTATTTCCCCCCTCCCGCAACCTTCACACTGCAGACGGCCTCCATCTCAGCCACGTGACTGCCTGTGCTCTGGACCCGTTACCCGTCTCTCCCGAGAAGAAAGAGGGCAGGGATGTCCGCCGTCCGCCGAGTGCTATCCTGGATCATCTCGACGTAGGAGCTGTCGTTGTCGTACGCGTTGTCGGCGATAATCACGGCGCGGCCCCCGTGCTCCTGGATGATACGGGTTTTGGACAAAAACGAGCAGCCCCTGTTGGAAACGGGTAGAACACCAAGGCTCATGTCAGTGGGACAGTCTGTGCCCATTCAGAGTGTGGACGGCAGGCTCACCGATCCTTGAACCAGGCGGACGGGCCAAGCAGAGCGGGGTCAGGCCTGTTTGTTTCAGCCACGGCTGATCTCTGAACCTGAGCTTGGAAATGTTACTATTTTAAAACTACAACTCCCAGAATCTGGGACTGGGAGGTGCAGACTGCTATGACTCCCAGCACCCATGTGGACCTAGGTGTTGTGGGAACTGTAGTTTTAAAAACCAGCTCTTCAAATGCTGCTTTGAACAGGGGAGGTGGTGCTCTGTCACTCTCCCCAGGAGCATTCTGGACCCCTTATCACCACTTTGATCTAAACACCCGATGAGGAACCCTTTTCTGCTCCAGAGCCAAGTTTACTTTCAGAAATGTTTGTAGAGGGTCACAGGTCAAGGGGTATGACCCTTACGTATTCTACCTTTCTTGCTTAAAGCCCCTACTGACAATAGCTAGATTTCCCAGCTGCAAAGGAGGCAGAACTTTGAATCAAA
The DNA here is from genome assembly GCF_051106095.1 of Pogona vitticeps. Lineage (NCBI taxonomy): Eukaryota > Metazoa > Chordata > Lepidosauria > Squamata > Agamidae > Pogona > Pogona vitticeps. The sequence goes on from NC_135787.1 coordinate 3,248,433, forward strand.
GTTACTGGTGATTGTTTTTTTTTTTTACAACTTGCAGCCACAGATCTTCTAGACACACAGCAGTCGTTCCATTTTTTTGTAACCTATGAATCTCAGTTCATCGTCCAAGAAGGGAAGTCGGATGCTAAGACACTTACCCGCGCTCCACTAAGGCAATCTGGCCATCAATGAAGACGCCGTTGTTCAAAGCCCCGCAAGCTTCCGGTGGGTCTGCAGGAACCAGATAGATCTGCTCATACCTCGTGTTCTTGGCCAAGTAAAACAGAAACACACACACACACACAAGAGATAAAGACCATATGCTGAAGACTGCGAAGTTGGAGCCATCCTCTTTTCCCTCTTCTTGTTTGGCACACTGGGGGCGGAGAGGGAATACGTGCCTAGAAAACCTTTCTCCAGCCTGGACTATAGTGCCCATCCTCCCCAGCCGATACTGAGCCCAGTCTGCCAAGATTTCAGTGCCAGCTCTGCAATAGGTGTAGGGGAGAAACTGCCCCTGTTTTCAGTAGGATCTACACAGTGGTGTAGTGGATCTCGGGCTTGGAGGGTCAAAATCCCTGGACTTTCTCAGCAGTGGGGATCTATGACCCCCCCCCATCTGTCACACAAACACGCACAACAGTTTCCTTGTCCCTCTGGGGGTTTAACTGCAATCCGTCTCGTAGCTGGAGAGGAATGGATTTTCCCAGTAAAAATACGGAGGCAGGAATACAGCTCAAACCATAGCCTCAGAGACGTCATCGAGAGATCCACAGCAGCCCCCGTAAAAGAGGATGAGTGCTCTGACACAGAGCCTCCCTCTCGGTGAATTGAAAAGCTGAAACCCAGAGGGAGGAAACTCACTTCCTGACTGTGACTCAGCCACTCTCTTCACCACATCCGTGGCACCGTGCCGACGGGCCCAGCGCAGAGCTACCTCATCAGCACGGAGGAGATTGAAGGGACGGTGAAGCTACCACCCAGGTCCTCAATGCTTCAGAGCATTCGATTTGCAAAGATAATTTGCTGAGCGAGAAGAAGAGGACTCGCGAGATCCAAGGTGAATGTCCCCAACCAGTGGGCATTTTGTAGGGACAAAAAGTCTTCATGCCCATAAAAAGGTTCCGGTTAGAACTGGGCTATTTGTATTCGTACCCCTGGGAATATGAATACAGATACAGAACCAGCCAGTCCACTCACTGTTCGCACCCAGCTCTTCCCTGCCTCCCCATGCGGCCGACCACTCATCAGTGGTCGGCTGCACACGGAGGCGGGGAAGAGCCAACCAGCTGCCTTCCACGTCGGGCATGATGATGGCAACAATCACAGAGCTGAGTGTCACACGGTGAATGGTGAGTGGGCTGGCTGGTTCGGTAGTGAGTGGGCTGGGGATACGTGCCCGGGGGTACGAATACGAATAGCCCCCGTTGAATTCTGATATTTCTGTCTTAGCCCAGAAACAAGCAGGCCAACGTATAAATAAGGACATAAAAAGGACTGTGCTGGGTTCAGGCCAGTGGTCTTTCTAACCTGGTGTATGAGGGGAATTTTGTACTTTTTCAGATTACGATCCCCAGGGATCCCAAGCTGAAAAGGCTAACAAGTATTCTGGTAATGGTGATGCTAGAAGCCGGGCCATACTGGCTTATGGTTAGGGTGTATAGCATGTTTTCCCGAAAATAAGACAAGGTCTTCTATTAATTTTTGCTAAAAAAAACAAACCCCACCCCACATTAGGGCTTATTTTCAGGGGATATTTTGTTTTTTTTCCCCCATGTACAACCATCTACATCTATTCAAACATAGTCCTGTCCTCTTCTTCTGGTCAATGCACAAGGGTGGAGGGCAGGGTTTCACTTAACTGGGGCTTATTTTTGGGCTTATATTATGAGCATCCCGAAAAATCACACTAGGGTTTATTTTCAGGTTAGGGCTTATTTTCAAGAAAACAGGGTAGGTCCCTGACAGCATTCTTTGGCATGGGGGGAAAAAAGACCCCACCCATTTAAAGCGTTTCTACTTACAACGACCATCCATCCTTCCCCCTTTAAGGGTTGGCCCATCTCTGTCTGGCACAAGGCTATGGCATGCAGACTTCATCAAGATGAATTTGGGATGATTCTGCCTTCCCAGATGGGTGCCAAGCGTTAGAAGACAAGGGCCTTTTAAACACCAAATTTCACCGTGCCGACAGGCCCTATAAGTTTCCAAGCTCTCGTCCCTTGCAGCCTTCTGGCTATGCGGAAAGTCCAAGGTCAGGGCAAAAGAGCAGTGATACTTGGCTAGGACCCCCATCCTGAAATGTCAAGCCAAACTTGCCTCCATTTGAGACATTCAGATCCCGGGCTCTGTTCTGCTTCTCTTCGCACAAGCTGGCCCTCCAGGCAAATTTGGTTCCAGCTCCAGCCCCCAATCTGGTACATCCAGGTGGAGCGTGTGACGCATATTTCAGGTGCTGCAGATAGCTGCCAACCATCAACCGCCACCCACCTTCCCGTCAAAAACTACAGTCAAGGTGAAATAATTTCCTCCCCTGGACACGACTGACATTGTTGGAGATTTCTAAAAATCCTCACTCCCCCTCTCAGAATGAAGGAAGCCCTTCAAAAGAACTTTTAACTTTAGTCTAGAGAGGAAGCGCTCAGCAGACCAATAGATTTAGCTCTTGCTTTAACTCCGGTTCTCATACTTACAAACACTCCCCCAAAATCCTTGGCCGGGGTGGCAGTAAAGATGTATTGAATGTCCCTGGGACTCAGCACTTGGAAATAGAGATATTCCTGGATGCGTAAACCTGTGAATCAGGGAGGCAAAGAAAGAGCTCATGAATTCTAGTGGTGGGGTGTTCCAACGGCCTTTCACAGAAAACAGGAAAGGGAAATATTGGATTCAGCAGACAGTTGTAGGAGCTGGATTTGTCAGGGAAAGGCTTTGGGAGGGAGTGGGGGTGAAACCGGCGAGCCGGAGGGCCCCCCCACCTCCTCCAGGTGCAGTGCTACAAATAGCCATGAGATGCTTGAATTGATGGGAAGTGGCAGAAATGAGTTAGACATGCAGAAATTCAAAATCCAGGTCTCCGGCTGAAATCATGCCGGATCCATGGGAGAAATTTCTCCGTGGAAGCACCGTCAACTTCCTGTTCATTCCAGTGGCATTTGTGCTGGAAATGTTCCCTGCCGACGAGGCCCTGAAAGTCAGACCCGCAAAAATCTACCGCCCGAGGCTGACCACCTCATTTGGCCTCTTGAGCAGAGCTGAGCCCCTGACGCTGGATCCCATTACCAGAAGAGAAGAGCATGCAAGCTTTTGAGATCTTCATCTTTTCGTGCTCATAAAGAGCACATTGAAAATATTGATGAAATCGTGATCATTCAAGGCATGCCCTGACTTTGTCCCCCCCCAACTTCATCCGAGGACTGACTGACGGATGGATGGACGGATGGCCCCATCCATGCCAAAGCACTGTTCTGGGCAGTTTGCAATCACTCCCAGATTCATTCTTTGGCTCATCATTGCACCAGAGGAAGAGGGTTTGGAAACACTTGGCCAGGATCCATCCCAACATCTGGCCGCTGCCACGCCTGCAGGAACAGCTGATGTAAAAAAGCTCAGGATTATCCACAGACTTGGGGTTGCAACCCCCACGTGCGCTTCTGGATGGAGCAATTTTGGCAGAAGCCGGTGTGACCACGTGGGAAGTTTATTTCAAGAATTTTACTTTTGCACAGAACTGAGCCCTGAGACCCATTTCAGCCTTTTTAGAAGCCACACCAAGAATTTTTTTTTTGGGGGGGGTGAGCTGTGCCTGCATTTGGCATGAATTGCTAGACAGCCCTGTGGTTCAAGCCGTTGGGGGTTCGATTCCCCACAGGGGCCGAACTCAGTGATCCATAGGGCCCCCTTCTAGCTCTGCAGTTCTAATGACCAGGTGTGTGTGTGTGAGTGTGTGGGGGGGGAATCAGCCTGACCTGTTGTTGTTTTGCTTTTATTACTGACATGCACAAATCCGCAAATCACCTTTTGAACACCTTTGTTGAAGGCACAGGGGCAGCTGGTCTCTCTGACCTGCTCTTTACCTCTACCTTCCCTTACCTGCAAGCCCGTCTGTGACACTCATCACAGCACCCTCTGCTGCATCTTGTCCCCCCCCCCATCACACCGCCCCCAGGGTGATTAAAAAGCATTAGCCATGCCTGACTCAAGAACCAACCCGGCCAGGTCTATTTTTAATAAATAAAACCCCAAGTTAGGCTTAGCAGTTATGCAAGCCCGGGAGAAGGCTCAGAGAGAGAAAAGGGTCCTTCTCTATCCCCAAAACACACACACACACACACACACACACACACACACACACACACACACACACACACACACACACACACACACACACACACACACACACACACACACACACACACACACACACACACACACACACACACACACACACCCCTCTCTCTCTCTTTCCGTCGGATGGACCCAAATCCTACATCCAACGGCAAACAAAATCTATATTAGGACCTGTGTCGCCTGGGATAAGAACCAGCGTTGGAGAAGCTGCGCCACCCGAGGGTGCCATCCGAAGACAGGGCTGGCGAACCGTTTCTAGAAAGCCTCCCACCCACCTGAAAGGTGGCCCTAAGTCAGAATCCATCTGAAGGCGTAAAACAGTTAAAAAATGCCATCACCCTATGGAAGCTTTCGGACTCTACCAAACTCTTCAGCAGGATGGCTGGTAAAAAGAAAAAAGAGAGGTAAAGGATTTCTGAAGTCCACCCCGTCTGATGAAGAATTCTGTCGGACACCAAAGCTTGCGTCGCTCAGGGTCTAATTTCAGAATTTAGCTAAGAAAATCCCTGGGGGGGCTGGGAATGCCTTTACCTGTTGGTTCCCTTTCGGTTCCACCTGTCAGCCTCTTCTGCTGGATGACCTGGAGACTCCCATCTCAGGGAACAAGAGACCGGCCGAGAGCCCACCATTTCTCTGTTGCCAGCTGGCACTTCCAAGCGCCAGCTGGAAGGCATGGAAACCCAGACTTTAAAAAAGCAACCCGAGAGACTCACCTTGAGCCAAAGGGGGAAGGCAAAAGCAGAGGAAGGACTACAGCCACCCAGGCCACCCCGTTCGGCCCATGACTGGAGCGCAGCCACCTTCCACCGGCCAGCTCCCTTTGCAGAGAGAGATGGGCAGAGCAGACCTCCAGGTTTTGCACTGACATTAGCAGAGGAAGCCCGCCTCTTGGCTTGCTGTCCCCCCCCAGGCCTGCTGAAAGCTTCAGAGGATGCCATTGGGAGAGGCTGCCGTCCATCATCCGCATCATCTCACAACGAGGCTTTTTGGTCTACCGACAAGCTTCTAATAGAAAGGAAAGCAGAAAAATAAATTCAAGAAATTAAAGGACCACCTGAGAGTTTGTTTGTTTTTTGGGATTTTTTTTTGCACATGTCTCCTTGGAATTGACGTAGGCATCACTGGGGCAAGATCAGACTAACAGTGCAACAGGGAAAAGGGGGGAAAAAAGAGACAAAAATACAGTCACTCCCCAGGACAAACCCAGGGATTCTATTTCAAAAAACAATTAGCTTCTTTGAATTCACCTGTCACATCCGTAGTTTCTCAAAACAAGTTGTTGTTTTCTGTACCCTCGAGTTGGAACTGATTTATAAGACCACCCTAAGATAAGTGAGATATTTAAGGAGTGGTTTTGCCGGTTCCAAACACATCCCAAGTGAGTTTTCATGGCTGAGTGAGGATTCGAATCCAGGCCTCCTGAAACCCAAGTTTTTTTTTCTTTGCCTGCAGCACCACACTGGATATCCTGACAGTTTATATTGAATGTACTTATTAAATACATTATAGTGAATAGAACAACAATTAAGGAATACACGGATCTGTTTTATTTATCCCGTTTTCTTTTTGTTAGGTTTACATCCCCATCGTATGTTCTAAAAGTCTACTTTTTAAAAATGTTTCAAAGAAGGCTTTTCATCCTGATACGTAATCATGGGGACACTGCTTTAAAAAAAAATTATGTGCCAGAAAGTCTTTGCTCTTAACCTCTGTTCTTAAGTGATTATTAATTCCATTGCAAAGGTGAGGGAGGGACTCCGGCTATGCACAGAGGAACACTCCTCTTTAGCTGCTCACGGGGTGACCTTTGGTCCTTGATTCTCCGTTCGCTTGGCCTACCTCACAGGGCTGTTTGCTGTGAGGATAAAATGAGAGAGCCAGGTGGACCCACCCGGGCCGCCCGGAGTTCAAGGAAAGAAAAGAAGGATATCATGCAGTCAGTAAATAATTTAAAAGGTGCTCTGACTCTCAGCCTCCCCGTCCCCAAAAATAAAATAGAATAAAAGAATTGAAAGAGTGACGTCTCAACTGTCAAACTTTGGGCTCTGCTAAGAATCAATGCATGCCCTCAAGCGCATCCCAACTTACGGCAAACTTTTCCCAGGGTTTTCTAGGTACAAGAGTCCTTGGAAGTGGTTTTCCCCTTCCCTTCTTCTGGGACGTTGCCCTGGGACTATGCTGCAGCTAACCCAAAGCCACCCAGGCTGGCTCTACTCGTAGGAGGCCCCGTGGAGGAATTGAACTCCCAACCTCGGGCTCTGCAGCCAAACGCCTAAGCCACTGGGCTAGCCAGCCAGCTAATAATAAGGTCCCGTCAAGCCTGTTCTGACTTTTGGCAATCCTTTTCAGAGTTTTCTAGGTAGCCAATATTCAGAAGTGGTTTACCATTCTTTTTTTTTTTTTTTTTTTTTTTGGTTCCTTCTTCGGGTGAAAACCTGGGGCTTTGCAACTTGCCCAAGGCCACCCAGGCTGGCTCCTCTGAGATGCTTTATTTATTGTACAGATGATAATAACAATCATGTGCCCATCAAGTCAGTTCGGATCTATGGCTACCCTTTTCCAGGGTTTTCCCAGTAGAGAATATTCAGAAGTGATTATTCTTTCGGGGATGTCCTGGGGCTTTGCAGCTGGCCCAAAGCCACCCAGGCTGGCTCTTCTGGAATGCACCGTGGGGGAATCATACTCCCAACTTTTGGCTCCACAGCCAGAGACCTAAACTGATGAGCTATCCAGCCATCGAGTTTTGCATCACACTATTTAATGCATCAGTTTCCAAATGCAATTTAAAGCAGCTCTCTGTGTGTATGTGGAAGAGGGGATTTTGTTCCATAGCACGGCTTGAAAAAAGTTCCTTTATTATTATTATTATTATTATTATTATTATTATTATTATTATTATTATTATTATTATTATTATTATTATTATTATTATTATTATTACAAGAATCATGTGCTGTCAAGTTAATTCTGGCTAATGGCGGCCCTTTTCAGGGTTTCCCAGCAATGGTTTTACTCCAGCCAGCCACGCAATATATTCCAGGGTCCTCAGCCAGACATTGCCACTGAAAAACCGCAGTCCTTGCTTTCAAAGCTGAAGCCCCACAAGTTTCTAGTCCTCTTCTCCGCCCAGCCAATCCATCAAAGCGACGCGCCCCGCCCCTCCAGCCCGGGGTCCTTGCGCGGCCAATCAGCCGTCTCGCCCGGGCAAGCGAACGCCTCTCCCGTTTCCATGGTAACGAGGCAGAGAAGGGGTGGAGCTTAACCGTGCCTTCCGTAAGAGGCGCCTGTTGGACATAGACTTAATAAGTAGAGGGGCGAGATATCTCTAACTTCCGGGATGTCAAACGGTAACAGATTCAGAGCGGCGATGATTCGCGGGGGTCCGTGTGCGCCTGCGCGCGTCCCTCCCTGCTTCTTTTCTGCAAAAATCAAGTGAGATTCAACGTTTTGCAAAAGTTTGGCTTGCAAATCCTTGACAAGCCAGGCTTCCGCCCGGAGTCAAAGACCAGCTTTTGGGTGGCAAGTGCTTGGGATCAGAGCTTGGGAAAAATGGCCATTGTTAGTGGCATATTTATATGTAGGTATCACTGGACTACAGGGAACAACAGCAGCCACTCTTTGTGGCCTTCATAGATCTCACAAAGGCCTTTGACTTGGTTAGCAGGGACGGCCTTTTTAAAATACTTCCCAAGATTGGATGTCCACCTCGTCTCCTTAACATCATCAGGTCCTTTCATGAGGGAATGAAAGGCACTGTAGTTTTTGACGGCTCAACATCAGATCCCTTTGACATCTGAAGCGGAGTGAAACAGGGCTGTGTCCTCATGCAGACCCTATTCGGGATCTTTTTTGCTGTCATGCTGAAGCATGCTTTTGGAACTGCAACAGAAGGTGTCTATCTCCAGAATGCTCTTTAATCTCTCTAGATTGAGAGCGAAGATCAAAGTCCAGCTGAAATGCATGCGGGACTTCCTCTTCGCAGATGATGCAGCCATTGTTGCCCACTCTGCTGAAGACCTCCAACAACTCATGAATTGTTTCAGCAAGGCCTGCCAAGACTTTGGACTAACAATCAGCCTGAAGAAAACACAAGTCATGGGCCAGGGTGTGGACTCACCTCCCTCTATTACCATCTCCATGCAAGAACTGGAGGTTGTTCATGAATTTGTGTACCTTGGCTCAACGATCTCTGACGCTCTCTTTCTAGATGTTGAGCTGGATAAACGCATTGGCAAAGCAGCTACCATGTTCTCTAGACTCACAAGGAGAGTATGGCTTAATAAGAAGCTGATGACACATACGAAGATCCAGGTCTATAGAGCCTGTGTCCTGAACACACTCCTATACTGCAGTGAGTCCTGGACCGTTTGTGCATGGCAGGAAAGGAAGCTGAACACCTTCCCTATGCGTTGCCTCTGACGCATTTTTGGTATCACTTGGCAGGACAAAATTCCAAATAGAGCAGTCCTAGAACGAGCTGGAATTTTCAGCATGTATACATTAATGAAACAGCGCCGTCTACGTTGGCTTGGGCACGTCGTGAGAATGGCTGATGGTCGGATTCCAAAAGATCTCCTGAAGGCTTTAGGAATGGACCTCAACAGACGGGAAACCCTGACATCTGAGGATTCAGCCAGGAGGCAGGTGGTGCATCATGGACTCTCCCAATTTGAAGAGACACTTGTACAGCAGACTGAGGCCAAGAGGAAGTCACTAAAGCAGCAAAACCAGGGAGCCGGACAGGGGAGATTGTATTTGTCTTCAGTGTGGAAGGGATTGTCACTCTTGAATTGGCCTTCTCAGCCACACTAAACACTGTTTTAAGTCCTCCACACAGAGCACGTCACCATAGTCTTTCGAGACTGAAGGATGCCTAACTGTAACTGGACTACAACTCCCACAATCCCAAGGGGAGCCTAATACAGTACAGCTGATTCTCGGAGTCATCGGCTAAGATGGTAAAAAAATAATAATCCAAATTTTAAAAGTACATTTTCCCGCCTATCCAGATTTTTCCAACCCTCCTACTTTTCTCCCAGCATATTTTTTTAGGTGTTAAAAGTAAGAGTTTTTAGGAAGTGTTTATGGATTAATCAAAGGGAAGACTCGTGTGCCGTCAAAAGGACCGGAGCCATCCTGAAAGGGGAAGCGGGCATCATTTTGGATAAAGACCTTTGGGTAGAATGGGCGGCATATAAGTTAAAAATCAATAAAAGGAAATAAATAAAAGGAAATAAATGCAGCCTGGCTTCCAAGGGTCCCGGTGGAAAAGGGGCACTTTTGTGTATGCATGTGCGTATTTAAGTTCTCTATTAGTTAACTCTGCATTTTGTGTGTGCTTTACATTGTTTCTGAAACATATATAGAAATAAATATTTTTCTTTTAAAAAAAATCAACTAACATGAACCCGCGAGTTGGTAAGCGCCTTTCACTAAAACGAGCACGTCTTCTTTTAATAACGAGATCTGGGGAAGACCACGCCCCCTTGGCGCGGCGAGCTCCTCCCTCCTCCCGGCCCCGCCCCCTCAGGCGCCGGAACCTTCTGGGCCGCGGGCGCGGTGCATTGTGGGGGAAGGCAGCGTTTCCACCCCACGGGCGGCCGCCAAGATGATGGTAAGTCAGGGAAGGCCGGGAGGGAGCCGGGCCGGGCCTGCTCCGCGCATCCGCCGCCATCCGTCCGGGCAGCGGGCCCAGCGCTCTGCGGAAGGGGCCTGCCCGTCCCAGAAGGGCCTCCCCGGCGCGAGGGGGGCGGCCGAGATCGGGGGCCGGCGGGAGGGTAGAAGGCCCAACCGGGATCCTCCCGAGACCATCCAGCCGTTCGGGAGCCGGGGGGGGGGAGCGCGCGGGGCATGCTGGGAGGTGTAGTCCGGCCGCCCTGGAGGGGGGGAGGCTTTGCCTTGCTTCCCCTTTTGGGGGGTCCCCTTCCTGGCCTTTCCCGGGGGCCGAGCGAGTCTCCCCCCCACCGGCTCTCCCTTCCTCCGCAGCCCGGGCGCCTTGGCTTCGCCTTGGGCAGAGCTGGGGGGGAACCCCTCATTTCCCCCTGGAGGGGAGGGGGGCTTTATTGGGGGACCCCCCTACCCCCCCTTTTTCTCTCTGGCATGCCACCTCCAGGAGTCCGGGTGCAGAGCCGGGTGGGGCCCCCCTCCTGGGACGTGAGTGGGCGGGGCTTGCCCCTTCGTGGGACTCGGGTTCGAGTCCTGCCAGGCAGTCCCATGGAGTAGGAGGGGGTGGCAACGGGACACACACACATATCGCTTGGACATCAGTTGGACCTCAGCCGCACCCTCTTGAGGGTTGCCCAGAGTCGGACTCCGCTGGATGGCAAAGAACGGGCAGCAAGGTCCCAAATCCCCCCCCCCAATCCTAATCCCCCTGGATAAGACCTAACCTGAAAATAAACCCTAGTATGGTTTTTTCAGGATGCTGGCCTTAAAAGCCCTACCCCCCCCCCCCCAAAAAAATGAGCCCCACTTAAGCGAAACCCTGCCTTCCACCCTTGTGCAGCAACCAGAAGAGAAGGACAGGACCGTATTGGAATAAATGTAGATGGTTGTACATGAAAACAAAATGAAAACATCCCCTGAAAATAAGCCCTAATGGGTTTTTTGGAACAAAAATTAATTTAAGACCCTGTCTTATTTTCGGGAAAACATGGTAGTTGCGTCCCATCAGGTCAGTTCTGATTTATGGTGATTCTTTGAAGCTTGTCTAGGTAGAGAACACTCAGAATTGGTTTCCCCTTCCCTTCTTCTGGGGGATAAATCTTTGGACAGTACAGCCGGCCCAAGGCTACAGAGGGCTGGCTTTTCTCCCGGGAGGCCCAGAGGGGGAATCGAACCCCCAACCTCTGGCTTAAAAAAATCCAGAAGGCTGGCTGTATAATAGGCCTCTTCCAACATCACTATTCTACGATAATAGGTCTGTGGTGTCTTTAGCTGTTCCATCTGTAAACAGGGACAACTTGGCTTATCCTTGAGAAGGTGAGATCTGTTTGAATTCCAGCCTGTGGCTTCCAGTTCATTGTTTCCCTGTCGTCGCACCCATGACTGTCCGTGTGTGCAGAATATTCTCATGGCTGAGGTTTCTTAACCCAAAGAGCATTCACTGTTGCTTTATGCAGAACTGCCTGTTGTGCAACCAAATGCCGGCATCTTTTGTTGGGGCTGACTGTTTCTTCGGATCTTTGTCTGTCTTGCAGCCCACACCTGTCATCCTCCTGAAGGAAGGGACCGACACTTCCCAGGGGATCCCGCAGCTTATTAGTAACATCACAGCATGCCAGATCATTGCAGAAGCCGTCCGGACCACGCTTGGCCCCCGAGGCATGGACAAACTCATCGTCGATGACAGAGGTGAGCTTGTGACCCTCGTCTGTTACGGGGCTGCAGACCTATTGGGGTTCTGTCGTACAGGTAGCTCTGCACCGTCATGCTCTCCTTGCTGCAGTTTCAATCTGTCCGTGGCAGCGATTGGAGAGCCAGGGTTGGCTCAATATTGCCCTACGGCTGTGGTCCCCAACCTTGGGCTCCAGATGTTCTTGGACTTTAATTCCCAGAAATCCTGGCCAGCAGAAGGCCTCTGGGAGTTGTAGTCCAAGAACATCTGGACGCCCACGGCTGGGGACCACTGCCCTACGGGATAATAAATGTCATTCTTTGGGTTGCTATAGCTGGTTGTCTTGTGTTGATTTTCACAACTGAACACTCTCTTGTTATTTGACCGTGAGGTCCCTGCTGAAGTCACTGAGGCATTAATCAACTGGAAACGGCGTATTGAATAAGGGTACCTATGTGAAAGAGTTTGCTTTTGTAACAAGGAAGCACAAAGTGGAAAAATGAAGGGATTTTGGCAGCTGTCCCCCGGTGTACCTTAGCTGACATCTTTTCTTAATTACAAAGGCTGTGGGGAAGTTAATTTTTGTGAACCTGTTGGCTGTTAAATGTCAGGCACACGAGGCTAGGAGGGCTGGGAGGATGACAGGCTGGATTCAGTGGGTTTTCTGTACTGGTGACTCTTATTTACCTTGTATTTCAGTCATTGGGTGAGATCCCAATTGTTTCACTGTAAAGTTTCCAGTTGCATTAAGTGGCTCCAGGTTTTGGGGAGTAGAGGGCTGTAAGGCCAAGTTAGGCACCCAAACGTGAGCCGTCTTTGGACAGCAGGTTTCTTAATGTTTACGGTTAAGAGCTGAAATCCTCTGCGGAGGCTCACACAGAGGTGCGTCATGTATCTTCCAGAGTGATTTGCTTTTTAATTTAATTTGGCTTCCCGGAGCTGTCGTGGAGGTATTTCTCAATCTTTTACAAGACTCGTTGCAGATTTTAGAGTCCGGGGGGACGATGCCGTCTACCCAGCTTCAAAAAAGATTTGGGGAGGACCGTTTGAAAATGGCCGTGCACTTAATGGTGCTTAGTCCCCTAGCGTCTGGCATTCAGTGCTGTGTTCTAGTGCAGTGTTTCCCAACCTGGGGTCACCCAGGCCAGCACAGCTGGTGGTGAAGGCTTCTGGGAGTTGCAGTCCAAGAAAATCCGGGTGACCCAAGGTTGGGAGCCATTGTTCAATCTATTGGAAACAGGTGGTGGATGGGTACTTCCCACTGATTGTACTGGTCTCGGAGGTCCTCTGAAGCTCAGCAGATAAACTTCCCCTTGCAAAGCCGGTTGTGTTGGATGTAGAGCAAAGTCTTACACTAGCTTCCAAGCCAAAAGGTGGTGGTGGAGGAGAAGCTGGCGTAGCCTGCATCATTAAACAGCAAACTGCCCAGAGAGTGCTTTTAAGTGCCACGGCCCGACCTATAAAGCAGCTGTCTTCGCTTTTCTTACTCTGGCTTTAGAGTCCTGTTTGACCCGTTTGAACCTGGCAGACAAAGCTCATTTAGAAGTTTGACCCCAGACTTTGCCGTTCTTCAATTTTTTCCAGGCAAAGCCACGATTTCCAATGATGGGGCCACTATCCTGAAGCTCCTTGACGTGGTCCATCCTGCTGCAAAGACTCTTGTAGACATTGCCAAGTCCCAGGATGCAGAGGTGGGTATAAAAAGGCTGACGTTTCTCAGATAAGGAGCACAAAAAAAGAGAGATCTTTTTGCTTGGTAAAGACAAGTGTTTCCCACCCCCCTCCATGCGTGGCCTACCAGATGGGTCCAAAATGCTTCTCTCTGCAAAGATAGCAAATTAGCTTTCTCTTAGAGGCAGCTGTTCTGTTCAAAGAAAGACCTGGAGGTGCACACGAAGGAGAACGGCCATAGTGTTTGCCACCATCACTGCCTGGCGACTGGCCTTAAGGGGATGCTGCCACCGCTAGCCAAGTGGTTGCTTTTGTGGACACTTCAGGGGTGAGATCTCCTGGGAAGGTGAAGCCCAGGGCTGTTGCTCCTGCGGCCGTCATGCCGTCTCCTTGTAAGGACGGTTGCTGATCTTGTTGACCCTCCAGTGGCGGATCCTTCCGCAGCAGGATCTGACCGTTCCTTGCCAGTTGATGGGGTGCTGGGTGGAGCTGCCTGAGCAAGAGGGAGCAGATAGGCCTAGAGCGTGAGGGGTGCTTTGCACGAAGGGAGATCTTTCTCTGAGCGGCTGTCTCTTTCGGCAGGTTGGCGATGGCACCACGTCTGTTACCCTCCTGGCTGCCGAGTTCTTAAAGCAGATCAAGCCCTACGTGGAGGAAGGGCTGCACCCCCAAATCATCATCCGTGCCTTCCGTACCGCAACCCAGCTGGTAAGGGTGTCCTTGGCATCAGTCTTTGTCGATAGAGGAGAACCAGGCAAAGACATTGATGGAGAGTCATCACTCAGGCTAGACCTGGGGAATTTGAAACCTGTTTAGTGACCTAGAAGCAGCTGGCTTGTTTCTGTCATCCTAGCAGCTGCTAGATGGCACGTGTTTTGGGGTTTCAAAGTCCTCCCCCCCCAAAAGGGATCATAAGATCCTCTTCAACAGTGGAATTACTAGGCATGTATTCAGTCAGAAATCCTGGCTGTTGTCCTTCACATTAACCTTGTTTGTACATATTATGGAACAGGATATGTGCCTTGGAGGTGGATGTCGGTTTATTCCTTACTTCTGTTTATTATTTGTTTATTTAAATTATTTTTACCCTGCCTTTCTCCCTAAAAGAACCCAAGGCAGCAGTATTGGCAAGGGGCACAGGATTTGTGTATTGTTTTAACCTTAAGACACGGTAGGCCGTTTCTTCTTCCGAAACATGGTTCTCCCAAGTGATACGCAGGAGCACGTAAAAACATGGAACGACCATCCATGAAGTTGGGAGGAATGCTTGTTAAATCGAGTGAAAATACCTCTGCTTAAAAATATTCTCACTTGGTCTCAAAACCAGTAGCGACAGGATAGTCCCTGCTCACCTTTGATGGGTAGGGCAGTTTGGGCAGGATCCCAGAGAACGAACACCCTGCCACCGTGAATCCTCGTTGTCACCCACCTTCCAAAACAGGAAGGCAACATGATCTCCCCAAAGCTGTCTGGAATTAGCAGGAGTTAAGTGCAAAGCGTTCATTGTGGTTCTCCTCCTGTTGGCAGGCTGTGAATAAGATCAAGCAAATTGCAGTTACAGTCAAGAAGACAGACCAAGCGTAAGTTTCTTCCTGTCTATGTGCCGGTTAAGATCAAAGCTGCCCCTTTCCTGTTCGGTTGACGTTGCTGGATTTTATTGATTTTTTTTTTAAAAAAATTGACGGCATGTGTCTGCGCGTATGTGTTTATAGAGGAATACCCTGTTTTGGGAGATGGAGAAACACATTACAGCCTTGTTGGGAGGGTGTGTGAGATTCAGCTGGAGATGGTGATAAACCAGCGTTGAGGCTGCGATGCCCCATGATTGATGCTTGCAAATTGCAAAAAATGGTTTTAAGCGGTGGATTCCTCAACCCAGATGTTCTTGTATACTGTTGTTCTTCTGAAAGGATCAGATCATTCCCAACATGCCCACTTAAAAATTGGGTAAACCTTGTCTTCTACTGTTAGGCTTTCATCCCTCAGCCATGCTACGCCCATGCACCCACGCAGGATGCTCAGGGTAAGCAAGGGGGGAGTGGGGAGGAGGAGGAGGCGGTGGCAGCAGCCACGTAAGGCCCCTTCAGCTGCCTCTGAGTGAATAAGTTAGGATACCTTCCCTTCCGTTGCTCCTTGCACCTCCTGCCTTTCCTTTGTCCGTTGTTTGGATCCTTTGTTGGCTGCAAAGCAGCCACCTCTTGTTGCCTCTGTGCTGCCAGACTAGCAGGCTGTGTGTGTGTGTGTGTGCACGCGCTCACGCGCTTTCAGATCCACGGGACCTTCACTAAGAGAAAGGCTTTGGTGAAGCTTCTGTCTTGCTCGTGTGACTTTAAGAGTAGGTATTTGGGTAAATGGCAAATAAGGTTTAACCGGTGGAGCTGCAGTTTGGTCTTCTTTCCTCTGAGCCAGCCTTCTAGTAATAAAGGTTCTTTTGTCTATTTCATTTCACTTACGTTGTTTTGCTGGTGCTTTTAGACGTCAAATGATAAACGGGAGCGTAGAATAGTGCAGTGGTGACATAAAACGCTGCAGTCTAATTATGTTTCAGCAGAGAGCAGAGTGAAACAGCAGGACGGAGATTTTTCAAGATCTGTGTAGCAACTTAGTGATAAACACCTCAGATCCTTTCAGAGTAGCTTGGCAGAAGCAAAATAAGCCTCTTTTTGACACTGCAAGGACCATAAAGAAAATGAGCCTCATGGTGCAGCGTATTACCGTGGGCGTACTAGCGTTTATGGGCACTAAAAGTGGCATATCTAATGCCTGTGGGATAGCATTATTTCATAATTATGTTTATTGTAGCTTCTAATAGAAAGTAGCCATAAGCAAGGAAGCGGCTCTTGCCTTCCCTTTTGTTAGAGCTAGGGACTGACTAGAAGGTCCGGTAAGGTTTGGAGTGGTGCCAGGGATGGGGGCACAACGTTTATCCTCCTAAATGTACGGTGCGTTGCTCTGTGGGTGTCTGTCTTGGTGCCTGTTCTGGCATGGGCGCTTCTTGAGCTGAAGGGTTGGCTAACGATCCAGGGGAGCTGAAAGTGGAATTAACGATGCCTCCTCCTCACCCACTGTAGGGAGCTGAGGAGTCTCCTGGAGAAATGTGCAAGCACAGCCTTGAGCTCCAAGCTGATCGCTCAGCACAAGGGCTTCTTTGCCCAAATGGTGGTGGACGCCGTCATGATGCTCGATGAGCTGCTGCAGATCAAGATGATCGGGATCAAGAAAGTCCAGGGAGGGGCCCTAGAGGTAAGTCGGTGGCCTCCAGATGATCGGGAATCTCTCCCTCTGAACCGCCTCCTAAATCTGAAAGCCAAGAAAGAGGATGGCAAGAAATTACATCTCATGGGAAGGTGGGAGCTATGCTGGGAAAAGACAGTAACACAGTTTGATGGACTAAAATGGTAGCAGACACTTAATCAGCAAGAGGCACGGTTGAAGTTAGAGAACGTGCTTTTGGCAAATGGTCTTTAGGAGCGTTCTGTTTCGGCAATGGAGAGAAGGAAAGGCTTATTGATAGCCTTCCCTGGCAGGACTTTGGCTGAATTCTCATTTGTTGGAGGGCCGGATGCTTCAAAAAAATATTAATTTTGCTCCAAAAATGCAGTAGGGCTGATTTTCAGGGGATGATTCATTTTGTTTTCATGTAAACCATCTACATTTATTCCAATACAGTCCTGTCCTCTTCTTCTGGTTGCTGCACAAGGGTGGAGGGCGGGGTTTCACTTAAGTGGGGCTTATTTTTGGAGTAAGACTTCTATGACAAGCATCCTGAAAAAAATGCTAGGGCTTATTTTCAGGTTAGATCTTATCATCGGGGAAACAGGGTAGAAATAATTTGGGGGGGGGTCATGGAGCAGATCTTCCGTTTATGGCTCCTGGTAAGAAGGACCCTACTCTTACCCTTTTTTCTTGGTGTCTGTTTTTGCTGTGCTACCTTTACTTAATAGGGTGTATGAACTGGAGCAAGCATTAACAGTGTAACAGAATAAGTGCCCATTTGCCCTTCTATGTCACACAACCTTCGGGTTGGGAAACAGACGAATAAAACGTAGTCTATAACAGTAGTAACATTAAACGTTTCCAACTGATAAAACAGGACCAGTTGCCATGGGTTGTTTAAAAAGAAATCAGTAACAGCGATGCGCCTCACCGTTGCTTTTTCTGTCGAATCGAGTTGCCATGTCATAAAAAGGGGAGGATGTGGAAGCCTGAAGTGCAGATACGCCGTAGAGAATACGGATCAGGCAGAATATAAAGGGACCGGTTACAGGCATCCTGGATTTTGCTGCTTTTCACGAGCCAGGAGCTGTTTTGGATGCAGAAGGGGCCCCTGCCAGTCCTGCCACCCTTACAAGAGCCTCTTTGGTCGAAGCAGGGAAAGAGAGGCGTCGTTCGATAGTGCCTTTTTCGGGCCATGAGGGGAGCCGGCCAAGTGGGATAACCAGGAGGCCCAAACTTACCGAGCACTGCCTTTCCTCAGGACTCCCAGCTGGTGGCAGGAGTGGCCTTCAAGAAAACCTTCTCTTACGCCGGGTTTGAGATGCAGCCAAAGAAGTACGAGTCTCCCAAGATCGCCTTGCTCAACATCGAGCTGGAACTCAAAGCGGAGAAGGACAACGCCGAGATCCGAGTCCACAGTGTGGAGGTACTGCGGGGTGGGTGGGGGTCAGTTCTTTGTTTGGAGCATGTGAAGTTCTAGTTTTGGACCGTAGGACAGTAAAGAAGACTAGAGGGAAATGATAATTTGTTTTAAAAATGTGTAAATGTTTTGCAAAGAGAACAGCGCTGAGAATATCTCCCCCAAATCTGCCTTTGCAGGACTATCAGGCCATCGTCGATGCCGAGTGGAGCATCTTGTACGACAAGCTGGACAAGATCCACAAGTCCGGGGCCAAAGTGGTCCTCTCTAAGCTCCCCATCGGGGATGTGGCTACTCAGTATTTTGCTGACCGAGACATGTTCTGTGCTGGCCGAGTCCCAGAAGAAGATCTCAAGAGGACCATGATGGTGAGATTCTGCATTTGACTTCACAGTCCTGAATGGGGGGGGGGGGGCTCCGTGCTGGCCTCGGTACGCGTTGCCCAAGCAGCGGCCAGATTCTGTTCTTATTGCATGGTTCTGCCAGACTGGAGGGTGCTGTGGGTTCAGTTGTGCTTCAGTTGCATGCTTCTCTTAGGATGAGTAGGTGATCCGTTGATGTGGCCCCGGCTTTTGGTCCAAAAGCATTGTGATTGTGCTGTTTCTTTGCCCTTTTATGATGTTCCCTGGAGTATCAGAAGGAAAAGGCCCTTTTGAGTCCATTAAAGGTTTTCCCAAGGACCTCCTTCCTGATTGGCTTGGCTGCTGGTTTGTGTGCTGTGTGGGTCTGGAATAAGGGAACGGGAGACCGTCCAGTACACGAGGCCTTCCTGCTGGGTTTCTCTTACTCTTAAAATATGCTGTAGAACCGCAGGGCTGGCGTTCAACACAAAGTGGCCAACTGGCTGGGGTGGTGACTCTTTTTCTCCCCGTTAGTCCAAAGGAAGAGAGCCAGAGTTCCACAAAGGGACCCAGTGTTAACCAGAGTTCACGCGGGGTTGGGTAGAGAGCTTTTGCTCCCCGTTGTTTACTGGTACCCTTACCCCTTGCATTGTGTCCCGGGTGGTGGTGGTGGAAGAGAACATCCATTTAGTGATTGGATTTACTTGGACGTTCAAGGCCCAGAACATTATTATTTTTTTTAAAGCCAAGTGCCCTGCCTCAAAAGGTAAAATGCTGCTTGAGATGTGTAGTGTTGTATGTAGGGTTACAAGGAATATGCAGGGAATAATAAGGTGGAATCAACAAAGTTGCAGCAACAGAGTGTTTTGAGTGATTTTTTTTAATACAGTGGACCCTTGACTTACAGACGGCTTGACTTACAGACTTTTTGAGTTACAGACTTCTCTGGCCGCAAAATTTAAGTTTGACTTGCAGCCTGAGATTTGACTTAAAGACCATAAAAAAATCAAAATGGAACAAAAACGGCCTGTTATGGGATTAATCGGTTTTCAATGCACTGTAGGTCAGTGGAGACTTGACCTACAGACTTTTTGACTTGAGAACCACCTTCCAATACGGATTAAGTTCTCAAGTCAAGACCCCACTGTATGCAAGAGATGTCTTGTTCATGGTGGTAAGAGGCAAGCACAAACCTCTCTGGGGGAGGACTGAGCTTGGTTTTGAAACAATTTGCTCATGTACAAGGCATACATACCCTGAACGCCTGTTGTGCTTCTTGCAACGTAGGCTTGTGGTGGATCCATTCAGACCAGCGCGAACTCCCTGACTGACGATGTCCTTGGGCGCTGCGAGCTCTTCGAGGAGATGCAGATCGGAGGGGAGAGGTAATGGGAGCCTTGGCAGTGGGGGGGGGGGTGAAAGGAAAGGGCTCCGGAGGTGCCCTGCTGGTTCTGGATGGCCGTCACCCTCGTTTAGCAGCATTAGGATCTTTCTCCTTTCCCATAGCTGGCGTTTCGTTGTGATGCAAGAAGGGCAACGGCAAACTCTTGAGGTGCCTGAGCAACCTAACCAGCCCAGGTCTCCAGCTCTTGGGCTGGCTGCATGCTTGGCAATAGTGCCTCTGAGCATGTCGAGATCAACTTTCACCTGAGCCAGCCCTCACACATCTTAGATAAGAGGATGGCTTCTAGGTGGGACTGGACCCCCCCCCCAGCCTTTGCATCCGGTGGTTAATGTCCTGCCAAGTCACTGCTGCCCTGGGGTCCCTCTGTGAATTAGTAACCCTTCCTTAAGGGCCTGTCATTAACATTTTGCAAAACCGAGGCTGTGGCTCTGGTATTGAGTCCATTCATTTTGTGTTCAGTCTGCCTCGTCTCCTACTACCATCCATTTGTTTCCTGTCATGACTGCCTTTCTCGTGAGCTGTGTCTTTTGGTAGTATGTGCCAAAGATTCTGCTTAGCTTCTAGTGAGAGGGCAGTCTTGCTCGGTCTGGCCTCTCTGAAGCGTGTTGGATCCCGAATCCATGTGGTGTAGTAAAAACAAACGCCAGCAAAGCCCATTGCGTCCGTTTTCTGAGCTGTAACTTCTGCTGTTAGTGCTATCCTGATAACCCCACTTGAAGACCAGTCCTTTGGAATAATTAAGAGGTAGAGGTTTGGAATGGTCTTCAGAGCAGAATCTGGATTCTTTGACACATCGCGGCCTGTTTTGGTATTCACTTTTTCTGCCCGGGACGTTTAAAAGTCTTGGGGGGGGGGGATCCACAAGTGCCTTTTTAAAGATCGATCAAAAGTGCAGATTTGTGTGTGTTAGTCTGTAGCTGGTGAGAGGGAAGAGACGCCTGATCTGTCTCCACCCCTGTGTGCCACTCTGGAAGACGATCATGGTGCTGGATCCCTCACTTTGCTCCTGCTGACACCCCTCTTCCTCTTTCTTTGGCAGATACAACTTCTTCACCGGCTGCCCGAAAGCCAAGACCTGCACAATAATCCTGCGCGGTGGAGCAGAACAGTTCATGGAAGAGACGGAACGCTCCCTTCACGATGCCATCATGATTGTCAGGAGATCCATCAAGGTGTGCCGGTCAAGGGGTTTGGCTTGCGCACGGTGGCTGGCTCAGACGTAGTAGCAGTCCTTGCCTTGTAGACAGGAAAATGACCGAGCCAGGGTCGCATTCTGCCTTTCACATCGGAATGGGCCCAGATTTTGAGGCTAGGAGAAGCACAAATCCCTGCATCAAACTCCATGTTCCAGGAGCAACAAAAAGACACGAAAAACGGTGCACTGAATGAATGGGTTCTGGGATATTTTACAAGAATTAGAATTTATTTGTTGTTAGGATTAGGGATTGAGTTTCATGTACGATTTGTGTAGTTCCTTCGGTCACTGAGGATTCTTACGTCTACCCCACTTCCAAGGCCAGCCTGCTGACAAGCAGAGTACATCCTAATGTTTGCCTCCCTCCCCCCCCCTTTTTTTTTTTTTTTGGTCTCTGCTATAAAACCTTTCAGTTTGGTGCAGATTGGTTCTTTAAAGTATGTTTTTATTTATTGTTGTTTATATTCCACCTTTCTCCCAGAACGTGAATTTAAGGCAGCTTACATTATAATTTTAAGAAATAAGCCCTAATAGAAAGGTTATAAATCTTAAAAAAAAAATGCATTGAAGCCAGTGATCCATTCTTTGCAAGACTGCCAGGTTTCTTTGAGTATAGGTCATGCAGGAATGGTGTCTCTTTCCTCTCTTTGGCCAACAAGCTGGCGCCTTGCTGCTGCCTTGTACAGACGTGGCAGATAAGAGAGCCGCCTGAGTCGGCGCTGGGTGAGTGTCCAGCAGCTTCCTTGTGAACGAAATGAGAGCAGACCGATGTGTGCCGTTGTCTTCACGGGGAAGTGACTAGTTCCGTCTTGTTGTGTCTTTCAGAATGACTCTGTGGTCGCTGGTGGTGGAGCTATAGAGATGGAGATTTCGAAATACCTCCGAGACTATTCCAGGACCATTCCTGGCAAGCAGCAGTTGCTGATCGGGGCTTATGCCAAAGCCCTGGAGATCATTCCGCGTCAGCTCTGCGACAACGCTGGCTTCGATGCCACCAACATCCTTAACAAACTCCGGGCCAAGCACGCACAGGTGAGCTTTTCTTGACAGAAATGTTGGGATCCAGCTGTTCTCTTGTCCGGAGTTTTGTGAACAGCAGCCTCCCTGTGTACACAGTTCCAGCCGTAGGGAGGCGAGTTGTCCGTGTCTCTTCATTACAACTCCACAGGTGGTTGTTCTGCTGAGCGGTTTCACGTTTGGGACTGGGCTTTTAAAAAATCTTGTCGCTGTCCCTGGGGATGAGACGGGGATGAGCGCCACGCCCTAGAGTCGGACACGACTGGACTAAATGTCAAGGGGGACCTTTACCTTCGCTGTCACTGGCAGATACGGAGCCAACCTAAGAAAGGGAGGCCTTAGGAGAGGGACGGGCAAAATGTGGCCCCATCCCCCTGGGCCACCTTAGTGACTTCTGGGCCAAAGAAGAAAAGACGGGGAGGGTCAGGGAGCAGGAGTTCCTCTTTAAAATGGGTTGGAAGGCCTGCTTGTGCCATTCAACCCCCCCCCCCTTCTCCTTTTTTAAAAATGGCAAGTGAACTTCTGGCTGCTTCCACTTTATTCTCCCCCCCCCCTTTTTGGCGTTTAGCAATCCTGGTTGTCCTTGGAAACAGGAAATTTGCCACCATGTCCACCCCGGGGTGGCCCCACTCCTGCCAAAAAGTGTCCCCCAAAAGTGGATGTGAAATCCTTTTCCCAACAGGGCAGAAGTAGCTGACATGCTTCCTGCCTGCGGTTTCAGCACACACCGGCAGAAAGCTCTTTTGCATCCTCATGCACTTCAGTGCACAAAAGAGAAATTTCACAGTGAAGCTGCTGTTTTAATCAGTGACTGCTGAAACTTTCCTAGCACAAGTGTGGGCAACGTGTGTGGCCTTCCAGATGTACCCATTGCTCAGTTAAGGATGGCCCATGGGCAGATTTGCCAGTTTTGAACAGCTTGCTGACCTTGAAAGCTAATAGAGCTTCCATATCCAGGAATGGTGTACCAGTTACTGGAGAGCACTACAGGTGCAGCACTGTTTACAACCAGGTTCTGCTTCTGGTCTGTTTCATTGCCGGATGGTCTTTTTCATCTTGATTCCGCTTGGGCTTGCTTCTTTTTCTCTCTCGCCCTGAATGCATGTATTTTAATGTATTATTTGTTTATTGCATTTATTTATTGGATGTATGTCCTCTCTGCCTTTCAGGGTGGCACGTGGTACGGCGTGGACGTGAACAACGAAGACATCGCCGACAACTTCGCAGCCTGTGTGTGGGAGCCGGCCGTTGTGCGCATCAATGCCCTGACCGCCGCCTCCGAGGCAGCCTGCCTCATTGTCTCTGTGGATGAAACAATCAAGAACCCCCGTTCCACTACAGACGCCCCGCCGCTCGGCCGCGGCAGAGGGCGAGGCAGGCCACACAACCACTGAGATCCAGATGTCGCCACCAGTGTTAGCAGCCAAGGGTGCCCCCCTGTTCTATGAAATGTGGGCACCAGGAGAGCCGCTCTTAGCACCACTTAGGCCCCTTTACCTATTTCGGCTACGGAAGCTCCCCGGGCATATTCACACACCACGATGTGCATTGTAGCATAACAATGTTCCATTTCAAACCTTGCCTTGAGTTTCAAGGGGAAGGTCCCTTAAACCTCAAGGGATGTGTATACCCTCGGATGCCCAAACCCTGGCGCCATAGATGGTGCTGGGCTCCTCTCCCTCCCAGGTTTGTCCTTGGCCCTCCACTGGGAGTGTGTGTGGAAGGACCCCGACTCTTCGCAGTGTTGGCATCCTGTTTGAATATTAAGATGGCTGGTGGTGGTTGGTATTTATTGATTTTTTTTGTACTGGGAATTAAAATCCAGGCATGAACGTTAATAAACAATTCCAAAAGTGCTTTGTGAGTTTCTTTGCCCTCCTGGCTTCGCCTCCTTTTTTTCCACCGTTGTTATTAAATCTTTCCCTAAATGGTCCGATGGGATTTTCCAACTGTAAGTCGGGGAGGATCTTGCAGTTCTACGACCTATTTGCATTTTCCTGCTGTTTCTGTACACAGGGTGGCCTTTTAAATTTCCCATTGTGGGGAACTAAGAATACAACAGCTTTATGGGCCACGAGAAACGCCAACTTGCTTGCTCTGCTGTGGATGTCAGACAGGTTTTGGAGCTCTTTCACCTTGTGAGCCACTACCTAGCTGAGTGAGGTGGCTTGCTCTTTATGTCCAGAGTTGGGTTTTTTTGCACTGTCAAATGATTTTTGCAAATTTGTTTTTAAAAGGCACAGAGCATTTCAAAGATCAGCATCTCCAAAAATAGTTGGGGAAGTGAACTCCTACATTACATTTTTGAACCTTCAGAGCGGATTGTGACACTGCACCATTCAGAAAAATCCCATGGAGAGTCTCCTCCTAACAGCCTGGCTCTCAAACCGTGGGAGTAATGTTAAAGCCATTGGCTCAAGCGGTGCCCTGGCCTTTTTCTATCCCACGCCAACCAATTCTGCACCAAGAAAGCAAAAATCTGCTATCCGTACAATCTGCGTATTTAGCGGATTTTTCACTACCTAAGCAAGTTTATTTGTTCTGTCCTGTCAAAGCACTTCTGAGTTATGACAACTCTAGGAATCCGTGACCTCCCCAAGGTCCTTGTTTTGCAGCCATGCTTGAGTCTTGAAAGATTGAAGGCCGTGGCTTCCCTCTACTGAGTCAATCTGTCTTAACATTTGGTCTTCCTCTTTTGATCATCAGCTTGATGGCTTTTTCCAGGGAGGCCTCTCATTAGGTTACTGAAACCGTGACGTCTATGTTGGCTTGAGCATGTGATGGTCAGATTCCGAAATATCTTCTGTATGGAGAATCAGTGCAGGGAAAGCCTCCCAGAAGGAGATCACAGCTGTGATACAAGGAGATCTGCAAGCGGGACCTGAAGGCCTTAGGAATGGACCTCAACCAATGGGAAACCCCGACATCCGAGTGTTCAGCCTGGAGGCAGGTGGTGCATCATGGCCTCTCCCAATTTGAAGAGACCCTTGTCCAGCAGGCCGAGGCAAAGAGGCAGTCCCGAAACCAGCAAAACCAGGGAGCTGGACAGGGGACAGATTGCCTTTGTCTTCAGTGTGGAAGGGATGGTCACTTGAATTGGCCTTCTCAGCCACACTAGACGCTGTTCCAAGTCTTCCATTCAGAGCATGTGACCCTTGAGACTGAAGGATGCCTAAATCCAATCGCTCATTAGGTGCCCAAAGTACAATAGCCTCGGTTTAATCACTTTAGCTTCTAGTTCAGGCTTTCTCTGATCCAGAATTCACTTGCCTTTCTGGTAGTCTGTGGTTGCTCTTTGCGAGTCATAAGCTTTACTGCTTGGAGTAATGCTGGGTTTACCCCCGCCCCCCAGAAGGAAGGGAAGAAGGATCTGTGCCGAGTCCAGGAAATCCACTGTTAGGGCAGCAAAATTATATCCAGACCCTTCCTTTTTCTCCCTTCTCTCCCAGCTCTTGACGATTTCCTGAGATCTCAGTAGGCATTTCCCATATCCTTTGATCTGTTTTTTTTTTCCAGCCACCGGGACGATGAGCTTTCATGTCTACTCCCATCCTTAAACACCACCTCTGGCTCTTGAGCAGGTGCAAAGCGTCCCTCTTCCCGCTCCAGGCGTTTGGTTCTCTTTAGAAGGCAAATTGCTTGCGCTAATTGCCAATTTGTATGGCATCGTTTGCAGAATCCTCCTTGCGTTTCTTACATGATGCCTGGATTTAGCAGCAGGTCATTAAAACTGTACTCTCCGGCTAATGAAGCTCTACTTAGTTTCTGTTCTTGCTGCGCACGTTCGCTCCGGCTTCCCGGGGCGAGAGTGGTTGGGTGGGAAGCGAGGCAGCCGTAGAAGAACGAAGAAGCATGCCAGGCCTTAAGAATCAGCTTCTCCTGCCAGGGTGGTGGAAAATGGCAAAGGTGGCTCCCATCCTGCTTTTCTGATACGGGCGTCTGATCCAAAGCTGTCTATGGTTTACTCTTTGAGGAGTAATTCTAGCATTCCAGTCTTGAAGCCGAAACCGTCCACCCTGTCATCTGAAACATTGGGGATACCTGCGGGTTTTGTCCTCCAAATTTTTTTTTTTTTTTTGGAGGTGGCTACTCAAGTTTACTGATCTTGGTCAGAGGGAAGGCTGAGCCAACTTTGAGCTGGCTAGAGTAAATTCTTCTCTTGTCCTGACAGAATAATTTACTCTAAAGATGAGGGCGAGAGGAGAGGAGAAAAGGCCTGAACATTCTTCCATGCAAAAACCATTCCCTGCACATAGAAAGCTAGCTTGTCAGGGAGACCTGTATGTGCAGTATATTTTTTATTGCATACCGTGGGTGGCAGGAGGAGAAATCTTTGAGGAGCACTTCGAGAATGCAGCCCTTCTACCCTTTGAGCTCCCCTCTGAAGCGCCACAGCTCAAGAGGAAACTCCACCCTCTCAGTGCACACTAGGCCGAAGTGTGTTGCAGAAATGGGAAAGCTTGCATCCTAGATGATGAATGCTTGTCAGTCTTCATAAAGGTACCACTCCCATGCATTTGCGTGAGTGTTTGTGAAGGACCCCCCGGAAGGAACAGCTGCCTAGTGAATTTTCCTGCGCGTCTACAGACTGGCAGCCATTGGATAAAAGGCACGTTGCAGCTGCCATAGGCACCTGAGGTTTTTTACTGATCCAGAAAGTGGTGGCAGGTTGTTGGGGGGGGGGAAGAGGAGAGGCACCCTTCTTTCAATCAATGCTCAGCCAGGCAAGTGCGGTGTGATGTTCAGCCAAGGGAGCATGTAACCAAGGCAACAGTCCCTCAGCTTCGAAAACTCCATACCTGTCCTAGGCATTTATTTATTTTTTAAGTGAGCCTTGTTTGGTCTGAGAGGTGCCTGATTTTGTGACATTTTTTCTTCTTCCAAAGACCCAATGCAGAAGTGGTGTTTATTTAGCGTGCATTCCAGGATTGTTCTACGAAGGAAAAACCTTCATTACACAACTGGGGAAGGCTTTGCATATGGTACGTGCATCGTACCATGTTTCTGCCTGATTAATGTTTTTGCTTTGATGTACAAGGCATTGCCAGGTTCCCAGTCCATAAGATGTGAATCAAAAGTCCATCTATAAGGCCAGAAGCGATAAAGGAGGACTTCCGTGCATAAATATTTTTCCTGGTGGGTGAAATGTGGGAGTGAAATTCCGTCAACTAAACAACAGATAGAGAGTTGTTAGTTTACATTCCATGTAGGCTTGAATGACTATGGTGAGTGATGGGATAAACGCGTCATACTCTGCTTTCATTTCTTGATTTTTGGTTCGTTTTTAATAAGCGTGAAGCTTTAAAATACTCAAATTGGAATAAGCGCGTTGGGGACAAACCAGAGGTTAGGAGTTTAATTCCCCACAATGCCTCCAGGGAGAAAAGCCAGCCTGTAGAGCCGTGGGCAAGCTACAAAACCCCAGAAGGCCCTTAGATCTAAGGAATAATCAATGTCTTCTAAGTACTTTATGCCTAGGAAATCCTGGAAAAGGTTGCCATCCATCAGAATTAACTTGATGGCATAATTAATGAAGGACTAAAGTATCTTTCCAGTGTGTGGTTTTTGGGGAGAGGCTGTGCCTACCACTCACCTTCTTTGTGAAAATGTTAAAAGAGCAGAGGAAACTCTATTTCAGAAAGTGCCATCGTTAGAAGCTACAACGTTTTAAAAGCAAAAAAGCAAAGTCTGCTGCACCCCTCAAAGCCCTCTCTGGGCAGTTTGCAATTTAATGATGCAGGCTACACATTGCTTCCCCCCCCCCGCCCCCAGCAAGCTGGGTACTCAAGTTTACTGATCTTGGTCAGAGGGAAGGCTGAGCCAACCTTGAGCCGGCTACCTGAGACCATTGGGGATCAAACTCAGGCCGTGAGCAGACTCTCGGCTGCAGGACTGCAGTTTTAGCCCCCGTCCCACAAGGCTGCTTTTAAGGATCTTGGAGTCACTGATTCTGGTGACTACTTCTGAATGAAACCTGAGCCTCTTCCAGTGACCTGTTGCAAAATAATGGCAGCTGATTTGCAAACGATGGAGGTGTGTGTCAAGGGTCTGCGATGATGATTAGACTTTGGCATGTGAGTTCCCATTGCCAATGATGGGTTGCCGGTGATGCGGTGGTTGGCCACACCAACCGTAAGGCAGAGCTTCCTTTCTCTGCCTCAGCGTGTCCGTCCTGGTGTCTTCAGCTACAAAACTCAACTAGAATAGACCCAGCGACTCAAACGGATGTATACAAAACGCTGGTGTATTATTCAGCAATTGATTCCATGGGCGTATCCTGAGACTAGGATTAGCCATAAGACACTGACCGATCCGTCTTTTTTAAAGAACCAATTAAAGTCTTGGCTCTTTAGGCAGCCCTTCCCTCCTGTCAATATTTGACTTTTACTTTCTACTTAATCTTTTGTTTCATATTTTCCATCTTGATTAATACTAATATTGTCAATGTAAACTGTCGTTTTAATTGTTTTTATGAATAATTTTATTGTGAGCCTCCCTGAGTAGACATGTGTCTAGAAGAGCGGGATAAACAAACAAACAAATAAACAAACAAATAAATAAATCTGAGCATCTCCCCCCCTTCAGTCAAAACTGGAGAGGATATTTTTGCAAGCAGTTTCCCAAAGGGCACCCTTTCCAAGTCCTACCCTTTTTCGGGAGGGGCTCCTCTTCCGATATCTGCCGAGCGAGAACCTTTGCATCATGCAAAGGCCTCGGGGGTATTGCGCCAGTCGGACACTCTGTTGATACAGGGCATCGGACAAAATCCCCCGCTCGGCGGTCTGGGTATCTGTCTGTGGTGGCAGAGGCTGCCAGCCAGATTCTCCATGGTCCCTTCTCGACAACGGCCGGGCTCAACACTGCTCTTAGATTATTCTTCTCTGCATGTGAACCACAAAGGCATGCATGTGGTATAGATCTCTGCACTGATGCTGCAAGAGACAGCAGCTGGGGTAGGCAAGCCACCACAAAGCCTGCCCCACTCATGACTGCCCCGAGTGTGGGAGGCCATCCTCCCCATCCCAGGGGTGTCTCTGGATTCCGCACCCAGAACACCCCCTTCCGAGCGGCTTCCCAAGCCTTCCCGCCTTCCCTCCACACTCGGCTGGAAGGCACGGCATGGCAGACGAAGCAGATCCCTTCGGGAAAAGGTCCTTGTGGTCGGTCGGGTTCTGCATTTCAGAGCAGTGGTTGCTCCTGGAAACCGAAAACCGTCTTCCCGCTGACCTACATCTAGATGTCAAAACGGGAGTGTGATTTTCCCTGACGTGGAGGCCAAAGGCCAGCAGGAACGTCACCCCTGCCTCGGGTTAGCAACCTGGTGCTTTACTCCCGACTTTGAGCTCCAGGGAGACCTTGAAGGTGAGGTTGCTCTTTCAGCAAGACACGCTTTTCAGGAAGAATTAAATCCCCCTGCTCTGTCCTCAATCTCTCTCTCTCTCTCTCTCCATCTCTCTGCCTCTTTCTTTCTCACACACGGCCTCGTCTCCTCTCGGGGATTCCTGTTTTTGAAGGCCTCTTCGGTTTGCCCCAGTCTAAGACTGCTATAGCCAAAGAAGGGAGGCCAAGGCCCATCGTCCACAGCGAGAGCAGACTCCACAGCCGGCATGCGGGTCACACGGCCACTGTTTGCTCATTCAGGTCATATAATTGTGGTTAATTTTTAAGAACGGAGTCCAATTTTGCACCTGTCCCTATAAGTGAGCGCACACAGTTTGTTTGTTTGTTTGTTTATTTATTTATGTCCTGCCCATCTGGCCTAAAAGGCCACTCTAGGCGGCTTCCAGTATAATATAAATAATAAAATAATGCAAAAATTACATAAACCATACTATAACATACACAATACAAAAATAGAGTAGAAAATAAATAAAGAGAGAATAAACAGAAAAATCAGGTGTTAGCTGGAGGGAAGGCCTGAATGTATAACCATGCTTTTAATTGACTTTTAAAAGTGCCCAGAGTGGGGGCTGCACGAATCTCAGGAGGGAGATTGTTCCAGAGTCGAGGAGCCACCGCCGAGAAGGTCCAGTTACATGTCTTTTCCTTCCGGGCCTCTCTTAGCGTCAGGCTCCTCAGCCTCACCTCCTGGTTCGCACGAGTGACACGGGTAGATCTTGGTGGAAGCAGGCGTTCCGCCAAGTATCGAGGTCCTAAACCGTTTAGGGCCTTATAGGTAAGCATTAGAACTTTGAAGTCAATGCGGAAACGGATGGGCAGCCAGTGCAGCTTGGCCAGAACAGGAGAAATATGTTGGTGTTTTCTCACTCCAGTAAGGAGTCTGGCCGCTGCATTCTGCACCACCTGAAGTTTCCGCATCAGCCTCAAAGGCAGCCCCACATAGAGCACGTTACAGTAGTCTAATCTTGAGATTATGAGTGCATGCACCAAGGTAGTGAGCGCCCCCATGTCAAGGTAGGTTCGCAGCCGGGCAATCCGCCAAAGATGGAAAAAGGCGGTGCAGACTACCAACGCCACCTGCGTTTCCATGGTGAGCACCGGGTCCAAATGTATGCCCAGGCTGCGGACCCCACTCTTCGCAGCCAGGGTGACCCCCCCAAACGTGAGAGAGTTACTGAAGCCACCAACAGTGGGGGCACCCACCCTCAAGACCTCCGTCTTGTCCGGGTTCAGCCTCAGCCCATTCTCCTGCATCCATTGCAGTACGGTCCCCAGGCAACGCTGAAGGGACAGGACGGCATCACCTGCAGTTGGTGGAAAGGAGATGTAGAGCTGGGTGTCATCAGCATACTGATGACACAAGGCTCTCACACCCCCTGATGACCCCACCTAGCGGCTTCATATAGATGTTAAACAGCATTGGGGAGATGATCGACCCCTGTGGGACACCGCAATTGAGATTCCTCGGGGCCGAGACATTCTCCCCAAGCTGTACTCTCTGAGGACGGTCCCCCAAGAAGGAACAGAGCCAGGCGAGTGCCGAGCCACCAATTCCCAACTCGGAGAGCCTTCCCAGGAGGATACCGTGGTCGACGGTATCGAAGGCCGCCGAGATGTCGAGGAGGACCAACAGACATTTTTCCCCTGTCGGCCTCCCTCAACAGGTCATCATACAGGGCGACCAATGCCGTCTCTGTACCATGGCATGGCCTGAAGCCCGACTGAAATGGATCCAGGGCATCTGTTTCATCCAAGTGGGCCTGAAGCTGGTCGGCCACCACCCTCTCCACCACTTTGCTCAA
Source organism: Pogona vitticeps (assembly GCF_051106095.1). Classification (NCBI taxonomy): domain Eukaryota; kingdom Metazoa; phylum Chordata; class Lepidosauria; order Squamata; family Agamidae; genus Pogona; species Pogona vitticeps. Next base: position 3,279,566 of record NC_135787.1, read on the forward strand.
GAAGGAAACATTGGCGACGGGCCTATAATTGCCAATTTCGTCCGCCGCCAAACTAGGTTTCTTTCTTTTGGGCCTAATGAGCATCTCCTTGAGGGCAGAGGGAAACCTGCCCTCAAGGAAAGACCCATTTATTATTGCAGTGGCCCATTCTGTTGTTATCAGCCTGGCTGCTTTGATTAGCCAGGCCAGGCAAGGGTCCAAGGAGGAGGTGGTGGCTCGACAGCGGTCAAGCACCTTGGCCACAGTATCTGGTGTCACCGACTGAAAAGAATCGAAAGTTACCGGGCAAGACGGAGCGCTGGACATCTCAGCTTGACTCACTGTATTCAAAAAAGGAGAGAGCTCCCGGCGGATGGGCTCCAATTTAGATTTTTAAAAGGCTGCAAATTGGTCCAGTGAGAGACTAGGGGGAGGCCCATCACCCGGACCAATTCCGGATAGGTCGCACATTATGCAGAATAACTCTGCCTGCTGATTTGAAGCTTCGCTTATCCGGTTAGTGAAGTATGTTCGACAGGCAACCTTTACCTTAGACAGGTAAAGGTTAGTAGCGACCCTGACAGCTATCCAATATTAATCTGTCAGTTTTTTTCTCCACCTACGCTCTAGCCTTCTCCTATGTCGCTTCATCGCTCGGAGGTCCTGGTTAAACCAGCGCGCTGGCCGAGCTCTACGCAGGAGAGGGCATTTAGGCACGATCATGTCTACAGCCCTAGCGACAGCAGTGGACCAGCCGTCAACCAGGGCCTCGACAGTAGCGCCAGCTATGTCCGCCATAACCCCTCTCATGACATCCTGGAATCCAACCAGATCCAGTAGTCTTCGAGGGCGGACCATAGAAATAGATCCCTGCTCCCTGCGAGGGGGGAGAGCCACTGAGAGGTTACATTTTATTAGGTGGTGATCTGACCATGACAAGGGGACCGACATGAGGCCAGTCGCCATCAGTCCACTCTCACTCCAGTTTAACGCAAATGGATTCCCCCCACCCTTTTTTTGGAGAGGAGGGATGGTGCATGCTGACTTTTTGGCAATGGTGGCACAGCAGAGAGAAATGCTAGAATCCTGGCTGGGAACATCTCCTGGGATGCGCGAATAGGACATTCCTCCTCAGCCAGTAAATAAAGAGGCAAAGCACAGGGGATGGCGTTCCCACTGGGGCCACTACTTTATGAACTGTGAAAGCCTTCCCCGGAGGTGGGCCAATGGTTCTGGTGCAGGTGGGACCTCCTGGTCGCTCTCCAGACCAGACTGGGCTAGTCTCACGCCCCAGGGCCCCCACCAGACCAAAGCCCACCTCACCCCAGCTGGCTCACTGGGGGGGGGGAACCTCTGAGGGTCCATCCATCCCCAGTTCTCTTGAACCGAGGCTGCTTGTCACCTGAATCTGTCTCCAGAAGGCCATCCCCTGTGTCATCACACCATTCATGGTACCCTCCAGGGCACCCCGTCCCCGTGGGGCTCACCACCATTTTCCTTTTCCCGGGACTGCTGGCCACAGGAGGGGCCAACTCATGCTTCGCTTGTCTCCCCCAGCTGCTAATACAGCTCACCAGCCCTACGCCTCAGGCATCTCCCCCCCCCAAAAAGGAGTCTGCTCCTGCATCAGACCAGGGTCCCCATTCCTCTGCAAAAATGCTCAGGTTCTCTGAGTCACCCTCTCCAAGCGTCCAGGATCCGAGCCTCCAGTTCCTACTGATCCCCTCTATGCCTGGGGACTCCCCCCCATTCCTCTCCAAACATGCCTGACCAATAGGGCTGACCGTGCCACCATTGCGGCCACTAGGGGCCACAACTGCCCAGAGGCCTCCAATAGCACTTAGGATCACCTCGTCATCAAGCATCATGTAGAAGAGCAGGTGCAGTGTAGATTTCTCTCCTCTTGGCTTGCCGTTGGCCCCACAAGCTGGGAATGTAACCTATCCTTGACCCAACGAAGCCAGGGGACCCGACGGATGGAGAACGGCAGAAACAGGCTTGCAAGCCGCCTACTTACTGGACATGACGTGCTTCCCAGAGGATTCGGGCCCAGAGGATCCGCATGAATGGTAGAATCTGAGCCTGCGTTCTGGACTCTAGATCTAGTGAAAAAGAGACTCAGACACACACACAGCTCTTGGGTTAGGTAGGGGCGGTCTGAAAACGTCTGGGCTTTTTAATAACTAAGTCAAGCATCTGTTCAAGGTGGTTTTGATGAAAGTGTAGATCTGCAGTTTTCAGCCTTTTGAGGGACACATTTTTTTTTGCAATACACAACCCCAGCTCTGTCGTTGGGCAGAGTGAGGCAGCCGATTCAGACCGGAAATGATCTGTTACTTAACTTATGGCAATTGTGATTTTTGCTACTAGAAAAGGGGAGAGGTACTTCTGAGATGTTCCTGTTACTGAGGATGATAAGACACAGGCAGTGTGCTAGAGTAGTTAAGGTGCTATGGCATGGCTTCAGGGGTTCAAGTCTCCATTTGGATGAGAAATTCATACCCTCTCAGGCTATCTCGCCTCACAGGGTTGTTGTGACGATGATTTGGGAAGGAGCAGAGACAGGTCTTTGGCTCTGAGCTCCGTAGAGGGAAAATAAGGCATAGATTTCATGAAGAAATCCATCTGGAGGGGGTTCAGGTTCCAGGGAGGCAAGACGAATCCCACTGGTGTGAAAATACCTTGGGAACAACATGGTAACAAGTCTTCTGCAGTTACTTCCTCCTTGTAACCGACCCTACCTTGTTCTGGTGGTGGCCCTGAAAATACAGATTTTGTTCACCGGTTTGACAACAGAAAATCACCACGGAAGACAATCTGTGTGTGAGAGGTGGACACACATCCCTTCCATTTCACCACGAGCCGGGGTGTGTGCGAGTGTGTGCTTTTTTAAAAAACAATGAATTAACTTTGAACAGTGTTTCCCAACCTGGGGGATTGTGAAGTGTTTTCTGGGGGTGGTGGTGGTGGTTCATGGATCACCTTATATGTGTCATAGCCCTTGTCTAACCATTTCTTCCTTGAACTTTCAGACTGAGATATTAAAAGTTTGGGTGTGCACCTGTATGCGGGGGGCGGGGGGGAGGACGCCACTACTTTCTGAGAATTGACAACTTCACCCCATTAAAAATGCCTTTGCATGCAAGCATGGTAGAGCATATGTGGGATGCTTGGCTGGTATAAAAGAGGGCCATGAGTTGAAAATGGTGGGGAGCCACTGACTTAGAATATTGCAACTTGTCCCTTTCCCCCCCAGTTCCAAATGTGATCTTCCCCTTTTCTGGGCTTGCTGAAGCAGAAAAAGTCACAAGCTCGCTTCCTTTTCATAACTTTTATTCAACACGGAATCATAAAATAGCTCTTATTAGAACACATAGTTGGTTTTCTTTTCTTTTTTTCAATTTTAAATACACATTGTTTACATTCGGCAAAGTTTAAAAGCAACGACATCAAAGTGCATTTTACATATGATGGTTCTGTTCCCAAAGGAGTAAAAAATAACAATAACGAAGGTCTCTAAATGGGGGCCCCAAAGCTGACATGTTCTCGGGTCTCTCCCACCGCAGGTGAGCCCCCCATCTTTCCTTCTGCACTGACCGCTCGCTCTGTCCTCCTCATGTCGCCCTTTGCCAGTTCACCCTTTAAGCAAAAGAAAACGCAGCTCGCTCGGCTGCAGTGCAAATGTTTTCCTTCCCTGTTGCACAGGCCATGCGCCTATCTCCTGAATGGCCAATGGTTCTCAAAACACAGATCATTTGCTGAGATTACATGTGAATGAAACAGAGACAGGGGTTTTTTTGCAGGGGGGGGGGAATTACAGGTCACAAACTCTTTTGGCACCCATCTCTGTGTGTGAGTTTTGCACAAATGTAGACCTATTCTTTCTAGCACTGCCGTCGCACAGAGAAAGTGGACTTTAAGCCGGTCCACTCTGGCATATAGTTATGGCAGGTTGTCCCTTAACAACCTGGTTTGGCATGGGGGGGGAAGACCTTGTTCGGTTGTGTTTGTACTTAAAATGATCCATCCTTCCCCTTTAAAAGCTGGCCCGTATCTTTCTGGCATAAGGCTATGGCATGCAATCTTTTTGAGATGATTCACTGAGATGCAAAATAGTGCTTTGGTTTGCCTTCCCAGATGGGTACAGAGAGTTCCTGTAAAGAAAAGGACTTTTTAAGCACTGACCAGACCAAATTTCACAGTGTGGACAGGCCCTAAAATCCAGTGTTAACACCACAAATGTGAAAAATCTCAGGTGGTGCTGCTGGATTAGAATTTTTTTTACAAGGTTTTGTTTTACAAATGTGAAAGTGCTTGGACAACGAAAACTGCACTGGGGTCCCACCCTCGAAAAGTGTTCTGAGAACGATCGGTCCTTGCAGAAGCCCAAGTGCATCATTGTTTACAAAGTTTTGCTAAATCTTTAAAGTACTTTCTTGTGGGGGAGGGGCAAAGGAGCTGCATTGTGAATTAGCGTATTTGTGGTCACTACACCTTTCTGTATCCATTGGAGATGAATACACTAGTTATCCACATTGGCCTTAAGGAAAGTCCCAAGATCTGTTTTAGGGAAAGAACGTCCAGAGGGAACGCCGGCGATAAGGATTAGAAACCAGCATTTCCACTTCCTCGTATCTTCTTTTGCTGCTCTGTGATGTTTTGGTAGGATTTTTTAAAACCATCACAACCTGGTGATGATTCCTTTGAGGGATTGCACTGCCCCAAAACTCTGCTGTAAGGCCAGATACTTAGCCACAAATGGTTAATTTTCCTCCACATGGTTAGAAAAATCTAGTGCGGAGTGCCTCGTCTTCGGATCCCACTGGAATTCCGAAAACGTTGAATCTTCGTGGCAGGGTGAGCCATGCTTCCTGGCATCATGGTCCACCAAAGAACGTCATGGGGCATTTCTGTCCCAATACGTCATGCCGGTTGGGAATTTTAGAAGTGCCATAAAGGTAAAAAGCAATGGGTTTCTTAGGGCCATGATGGTTTTCTGGAGGTTTTTGGTTCTGTGCATGCCCAGTGGCTAAAATGGAGAGGTACTATTTAGAGAGGATAGCCTAGCAGAATGTCAATACCTGTATATCTCAGACTGAGAAAAAATGCTTTTTAAAAAACACCCTGATTCTCCCAGCCAGCATTAAGGCTGTTGTCAAAGTTTACTGCAAAGGCATTTTCCCAAACATGATGTGCAACAGGAAATGGACATGGATGGCTTTGCTTTCAGTAACAGCACAGAGAAATGCCAAGTTTGAAATACAGGTGTGTGGTTTTTTTTGGGGGGGGGAATGAAATCCCGAGCTGTTTTGAAAAATGCAAGGTTCTGTTTTAGCTTCCTTTTCTTAACCCTTTCCCCCACAGAAAAATACACCTTTCCCCCTCTCCAGACAAGGTACAGATATTGCTAACTATGATCATTCCTCCGTCTGATGCTTAAAGCCCACATTTGACTTGACTATAACATAGTCTATTGGCACCATCTCGACAGTCTAAGAGGGTGAAGGCAGGTGATTTGTAAGGCAAGAGCAGAAGCCTGAATCAAGATTGTTCATAGCGCATGTGCAAGAAAGAGCGAATATCCGTGGGTTTGCATGAGGGCCTGATATTTGCTCGCATAGAGCAGGTCACGGGCTCATGAAACCTGCTTCCAACTGGGAGAAGCTATCCAGATTGTCTTGGACATTTGACTTGATTTCTTAACTGCAATTGAGGCAGTTTGGATCTGGCCTCCTTCATGCCAGCCTGATGGCTTCAGGTGTGTTTACCTCTGAAGACCACATCCCTCGTCTAGATGGGTTTGTGAACAAGGCCAGCCTCCCTCACTTTTATGCCGGGCAATTTCACCACTTTTAAAGTCTGCTTTTTTCAGACCCCTTTCCAGCTCTGCCTTTTGTGACACGTCAAATTTGCAATCGGGGGCAAGGGAGGACGGGATTTCAGTGCCAACAAAATAAAGATCAATTCACTGAAGCCAAATGCTGTTGCATTAAAAAGAACAATAATAATCTGACTGCAAACATCTCAGCCTTTCCAGATCTCTGTGTTGGGAGAACCACGGACCCTTCAGTCCGCCGGCCGCAATGAACCCACTGATTGCCATAACATTTCTCCTCCCCCTCTTTCCCAGCTTCCCACTCCCATAAAATCATGTGCTCTCTGTTTTTTTGTTTTTTTTTTTTAAATTTGGGATCATTTTCAAGACACAGGAGTGGAACGTTTTGGTTCTGAGAACAGTGGCACATTTCCGCTAAAGACTAAAATATACATCTATTTATATAATTAAAAAAATAGCTGAAGAGCTGAACTCTTTTCTTTCTTTCTTCTTTCCTTCTTTCCTTCCTTCCTTCCTTTCTGGCACACTAACACATTTTCAGTTATTTATAATGATTGATATGGGTAGGTGGGGAGGGGAACGATAGGTACTGTTTGAGAAATCAGTTGTCTCTTTCTGACTTTTGCAAGCTCAGTCTTTGATTATTTATAAGTTACCGCCCACATCACAAATGACCTCTCGCCCCATCATGGATTGCATTAATTGTGGGGTAAGAATGTTTTGCTTGGAGGGACGAGAGCAGACCAGAAGCGGAAAGCACTCCATTTTTTGATCCATCTCCCAAAGTTCCCCAGCCAGCTCAAACCCCCCCCCCCCAGCTATGCTGGCTGGGGAAGGGAGGGGAAGATTCTGAGAGTTACACTTAAAACTCTCAATAGAAGTAAATTATCTAAGCTCTGGATCCTGCATTAGCTTTATCATCTTCTCTCTCTTCTGATTTAGCCAGATTCAGGACAAAATGGTATGGCAAGGCAACCAGCTACCTCACAGTAGACATGGGCTATTCGTATCCCTGGGGATTGCTGTGTATGTGTGTTGTGCCAATCATGGAAGATGCTGGCTGCCTGGCATGCCTGGGTGCCTCTTCTTTATCTCCCTGTGCAAGCGATCAGTCATTGGCTGAGAGGGGAGACTCCCTGCCTTGCCTCCGTGCCAAAGTGAGCGGCTGCCTGGGGAGGCAGGGAAGAGATGGGCTGAGCACCGTGTGGCAAATCATGAGTGGACTGGCCGGTTCTGGGGGGGGGGCAAGGAATGGGCCTCCGTGGCACTTCTGGTGTTGCGATTCGTATTCGTATCCTCAGGGACACGAATACAAAGAGCCCATGTCTACCTCACTGGGGTGACATCCATGTCCAAGCACCCAGAGAAGTGTGCTTTGAATTCCCACACTGTTTCCAGTGGGAAGGGGAAAAAATTCTAATTTTCCTTTGGCAAATCCTGTCCAGAAGAGCCGAATGGCACACAACACATTGGGGAATAAAGTCAGCCTCTGGAGCCTTCTGGCAACCTTTGTGTCTGTATGGCTCCTCTCGGGAAGAGTCTGCTGAAGACACCAACCGGTAGCACGAGTGAAGTCTTTCTCTTCCACTTCATCCAGGAAGTGGGAAGTCTGGAAATCGCAGGGAGCCCATGGCCTGGGAGGGTGGTCTAGATGGGGGGGGGGTCTTATCCGTTTCTCCCCATCAGGCCACGGGCTAGCCCTGTGTGACATCCTGTCGGTTTAATATACTTTTGCATTTCTGCCAAAGAAGCCTTGCTATTTGGCTCGCAACCCCTGGCCTTTGCTTGTCACTCCCCTTATGCGCCATCTTTTAGCTTCACAACCAAAGCTGCTCTTTGTAGCCTCCAGCTTGGTTCCTCTGATGTTCTTGGACTACAACTCCCAGAAATCCCGGCCGGTACAGCTAGCGGTGACGGCTTCCGGGAGTTTTATTCCAAGAATATAGGGAGACCCCAGGTTGGGAACTGTTGGTCTACTCAAACCGTGGTTTCATGCCAGTGTTGGCTTTCCTCAAAGCATCCTGGGAATTGGGATCTGGTGAAGAAATGGTGGGAGTATTCTGACAAACATTCCCAGCAGACGCGTGGCTGCTCCTTGAGGAGAAAACCATGATGTTTAGAGTGGATGACACTAGCCATATGAATGCGTTTTCAGCCATAACAATTTCATTCCGGGTTAGTGAATGACAGTAGAGATAACAACCACTTCTAGCTTCTGCTAGTGATAAATGAACCTCCACTCCATATCTGGATTGTCCCGTAAGTCCTTGTAGCCATACCCTGGTGTCCCCTTTACTTCCTCATAAATGGAGCAGAATGATGTTCTGTCTCGCTCGGCGGTCTCCCCACCAACAGAGTCTATTCACAGACCTTCAAGTAATCACGCTGATCCTACCACATCTTCAACCCACCACCTTGATGCCTCACCCCCAAAGCACGAGGCAACAGCTAAATCAAAGAACGTTAAGCAAAGAGGGATCTGTAGAACCCTATCTCGCAAAGGCTTGGATTAATCCTGTTCACTATATGAAGTAATGGGAAATGACACACGCTCCACCATTGTATGTTTCACGACATATTAGGGAGACCATAATGACAGGAGGAAGAAAGCAAAATCAAAAGGATGTGGCGTGAGACAGCTGAAGACCATTCAAAGCCCATGGAGTTGAAATGCGTCACGTATGACGAATCTATACTATTTGTCTAACAGCCTGCAGATGAATAAGTTAGTAATGATTTCTTGAATTAAGAAGCAATTTGATTTCTACAGGAAAGGACAGAGGAAAGTCCTGAATCGCATATTGTGAACAATCAAGATGGAAGACCGAAGAATACAATTCTCACACCTTCTACACAGGCTGTAAAACCAGGAGTAATTGCAAATACTGTATCGGACAGGATTCAAATTAAAGACAGTTCGTCCAAAGTACAATGATCATTTTCTCACTATAGGAAGAAGCACATCCCACTCCTCTTTTATCAAGACAGAGCGTGTAGCCATGGGAGGTGTCCTTTGCTCTCTTGTTGGCTTGGCCTCGATTTCCATTTGGCTTGTTTCTGGAAAGTGCCTTCCTTGGGGTTAAAATTCAGGACTGGGCAAAGAGGCGTGGAGGGGCCTGATGTAGAAAGCGCGACATCTGATGAGGAGTTGACATGCCTATACGATTATTTTTTGCAGGACCAAAAGAAAACTGAAGAAAAATTCAGCTTTCTGAGATACCCAATGGATTTTTTCTTCCCTGAATCCATTTCCTGCCCCCTGGCTATTTCTCAGAAATTTCGAGAAACTAGAGAGGTGAATGAACAAGAGGCGACCAGATGTGATTTCCCTACAGCTGGGACTCAAGGGACCTCTGAGAATGTTTTACCCTTCCCACAACTATAAAGAGTAAAATAGATTTGATCAATGGGTAAGAACTGAGGACGTGGTGGCGCTGCGGGTTAAACCGCAGAAGCCTCTGTGCTGCAAGGTCAGAAGACCAGCCGTTGTAAGATCGAATCCACGGGACGGAGGGAGCTCCTGTCGCTTGTCCCAGCTCCCGCCAACCTAGCGGTTCGAAAGCATGCAAATGCAAGTAGATAAATAGGGACCACTTTGGTAGGAAGGTAAACAGCGTTCCGTGTCTAGTCACGCTAGCCACGTGACCACGGAAACTGTCTTCAGACGAACGCTGGCTCTACGGCTTGGAGACGGAGATGAGCACCGCTCCCTAGAGTCGGACACAACTGGACTCAATGTGAAGGGGAACCTTTACCTTTAAGAACCTGGGAATGAATTAGATGGGATAGGTGATTTGCACCTGCTGCTTTCTCTGATGTAGATTGTGGGTTTTGTGAGCACAGGATCTTAACTTCCCAAGCAAAGAGTTCTCAAGGCCCACACCTCTGCTTTCTGCTTACAAAAGATGTTGGCTGGGAAGACTGGCAAACTGCAATTTGAATCCAAGCTGTTCTGAGATATGATCTTCTTTTCATCATCAGTTTTTTCTTTCTGCACCTCTGCTGCAAATTTATCTGACGGTTTTGACAGGTGATTCATCTATTGTTTCAGAACAAAGGGCCTTGGATGCTGGGGGAAGATTTGACAACCCACACCGACTGCTGTTGCTGCTCATGACGTCTCACGTTGCTGTTGTTTCACAAAATCCTCAACCCCAGAATTGCTGCCAACCCCGTGCACTGGTGTTCTCTGGGAAGCATTTGACCCGACTGGACACCTTGTTTCACCTTCAGTTCAAACAGCCTTGTTTCACCTTCAGTTCAAAGGTGTTGTGGGTTTTTTTTCTGGATGACAACTCCCACGATCCCCACGGATGATGCTGGCTGGAAGGCTTCTACAAATCATAGTCCCCAAAAGTAACTTTTCGAAGCTTTGGCTTGGTCCAAAATGCAGCAGCATTCCAAACACCCACACTTCCAGGCATGCTCTGGACAATTTCCCCCAATCCACACCAGAGCACATAGGTGGCGATCGGAGCATCGACTCCTATTTACTTGCCGAGTTTGCCCTTCCTTGAGTGGGGCCCCCGACTTTGGAAAGGCCAACTCAAAACCGTCAGAGCATCTTTTCCCAAGGCCATCCACCTGAATCACCAGGGCCTTCCAGGCCACGATCCTCCAGGTAGCCACTCCAAGGGAGGCCAAGGCATCCTTCACTTGAAGCAGGCCCTTCTTTGCTGTGGCTCCAACGCTTTGGAAGCAACTGCTGGCAGAACGGCGCCTGGCTTCCCTCCCTCCCGACTTTTAAAAGATCCTTGAAAACATGGCTTTATATTGATCTTTTTTTTTGCCAGCTCTGTCTGATATGTTTTTCACTGCGTTATATGTTTATATGCCCTCATATTTCAGCCTCTTGATGTGTTGACTCTCTGTTATTTTGTGTTTTATTTTATTTCCATGTATTGTTTTAGCCAACAAAAGTCCGAATAGTCAAAGCTATGGTTTTTCCTGTCGTGATGTATGGAAGTGAGAGCTGGACCCTAAAGAAGGCTGACCACCTAAGAATGGATGCCTTTGAATTGTGGTGCTGGAGGAGGCTCTTGAGAGTCCTCTGGACTGCAAGGAGAACAAACCTATCAATTCTAAAAGAAATCAACCCTGAGTGCTCACTGGAAGAACAGATCCTGAAGCTGAGGCTCCAGTACTTTGGCCATCTCATGAGAAGAAAAGAGTCCTTGGAAAAAACCCTGATGTTGGGAAAGTGTGAGGGCAAGAGGAGAAGGGGACGACCGAGGATGAGATGGCTGGACAGGGTCATCGAAGCAACCAACATGAACCTGACACAACTCCGGAAGGCAGTAGAAGACAGGAGGGCCTGGCGTGCTCTGGTCCATGGGGTTACGAAGAGTCGGACATGACTAAATGACTAAACGATGACGATTGTTTTAGCTGACTGTAAACCGCCCAGAGAAGTGCACGTGCACCAATGGGGTGGTATACAAATTTAAGAAAGAAAGAAAGAAAGAAAGAAAGAAAGAAAGAAAGAAAGAAAGAAAGAAAGAAAGAAAGAAAGAAAGAAAGAAAGAAAGAACAGAAAAGGCTCTGGCAACATTTCCTGGCCCCTCTAAAAAGACCTGCCCCATGAATGCACACAGTTGCTTCTTCTGTCTGCATAAAAGAATATTTGCTTGTAGCGGTTTATGTATGGAAAGGTGTGTGTGGGGGGAAGACTCTGGGGGGAAAGGCGGCAGGAGGCTGTGTGGGAGGTTGATGAAGGTTTCAAGGGTGTCTCAGAAATCAGGACACAGGCAAATGTGTAGAAGTAGGAATGGATGGCCACGTTTTGTCTTCCTTTAAAACAAGCCTGGCCTTAGAAACAGCTCCAGCCAAAGAAATGGACCTCAACAGATGGGAAACCTTGACCTCTGAGCGTTCAGCCTGGAGGCAGGCGTTGCATCACGGCCTCTCCCAATTGGAAGAGACCCATGTCCAGCAGGCCGAGGCAAAGAGGCAGTCCCAAAAACAGCAAAATCAGGGAGCTAGACGGGGTACAGATTGTATTTGGCCTCAGTGTGGAAGGGATGGTCACTCTCGAATTGGCCTCCTCAGCCACACTAGACGCTGTTCCAAGACCTCTATTCAGAGCACGTTACCATCATCTCTCGAGACTGAAGGTCTTACTAGTTCCACTCTCCTGAGTATATCCATGGCTGAACAAGATTGGAACGCAGACCCCCCCCCAACTCCTAGTCTGTCACTCTGCCCATGACACCAATCGGGGCATCCTCTGTTAAGGCTACTGCTCTCAATCTTCTCAGACAACAAGGCAATGGGCATTGGGGAGGGACAAAGGTCTGACCCTGATGAGCCACGAGACTTTGGGACAAGAGGCAGCCAGTTTTTGAATGCCCATTACTGGGGCAGCCACAGTGAGGGAAGGATTCCTTACTCCTGCCCAGACCAAGGCGTCACATCAGTCACTGCTGGCCGGACCAAATGGATCCATCAGGATTTGATTCTTCAAGACTCCCCAAGGGCTGAGAACAAACACATTGGCAGCTTTTGGGTTCCTTTGGACTTGGCTCAGGGTACTGCTCTTGAGTAAGCCCCATTGAAGGAAAAGGCACAGGAGAACCCATGGACACACAGGCTTTCCTCCAAACCATCAGTGTGCCCAAGGCACACTGGGCGCAAGATGGTTTTTCCAAGATGTGTCCCCACCCAGTTCAGTGTCTTTGAAACAGGAGCACCAGCTTCTGAAATTAAAAGCTCGGGTTAGGTGGATGAGGCCTTCTCGAGGAAGAGAAGCGTCGGGTGGATGTTTCCGGTGTCGAGGTGTCACTCTGAGGTTTTCCATGTGATGGGTTGGAGCCCAGTGCAAACTCCGTCTATTCTTCTACGGCTTTTAAAATGTCCCGGGATGGAAGGCGGCTGGAAGGGATCTGTGCCTTTGGCTTTTCTGTGAACTGTTCTTGATGAGGAAGAGGAAATTGGCTCTGTTAGGTTTCCCTGCTGCTGTTGGATAGTGGTGCGCGCTGATCCTAAGTTAAGGAAGCCCACCGTTGGCTTAAAGAAGTCCCATGCTGGGTGAGATTTTGTGCACTGCGCTGTGGCTCAAATTTTCTCACTCCTCCTGATCTCACCGTTCTTCTTCTTCTTCCAGTCCATCCATCACCCCGGTTGGTTTGTAGTTCACACACACAATATGATTCGCAAGGCTTCCCCCTGGCTTGGTGGGAGCAGATCAGAAGCCAAGAGGCAGGATGTTGCATCAGAAGTGGAACCCACCTGATCACCAAGCTGCTGGTTTGAACCTCACCTGGCCTTCCCGAAGCCCACCTTCAGGTTGGCGGACAAGGACCTGGAACTGAATTTGGGGCAGAACCATGGGATAAAAGGAGGGAAGATTTAACCTTCGCTCTGCTTCTCTACCAAAAAGAGCCTTAGGAACTCTTTCCCCTAAAGATGCTATTGAATGCAGATAATCTCTGAGAGGGGTAGGGGTAGCAACTGCAGTTGTGCAGTTGTGATCTTGGGTAAGGAAGCAAGCCGTTTTTCTGCACACTGGTGTCTATCCAGTTACAGTCTTGGGCTGTTACTTTTCCATAACCCAACAGGCAGTGGTAAGCAAACTCCCCCCTCTTTTTCCCCCTTCTTCTTCGTCACTTAATTCATTATTAAGAGCCTTGAAAAGTTGCATATAACTGCAACTTCCAGAATCCCAATCGCCTTGGCCACGCTGGCCAACAGATTCTGGGAGCTGCGGTTTGGGAAAGTAACTTCTCCCAAGTTCTCCGTGTGTGGTTTGACCCTCAAGTCTCCTGTCTCGTTTTTGCCAGTGGCTAACAGATGCTCCTCAAAAAAATCCACACAGAGGCTGCGCCATTTCTGCCAGGCACCATCTGGCATTCAGTGGGCAAGCACGACCTGGTACCAAGGAGAGGGGTGCTTTTAGTACTTCAGCCGTTGCAAGCGTGAGCGGAGAAAGATGCTGGAAAAAGGTAGGAGAAAGCAAAGGACAAGAGTCAAGAAGGAGCGGAGGGTGAACCGAACATTTTGCTTTGTATGAACAGGGACACACTTATTATATAATGCTTCTCACACCAAAGGAGCTTCTTCGCCAGCTTGCACAGTTCGCTGTGCCACTCTCAGCCTCTGGCAGAAATGCAAAAGGACACCAAAACCAGCACCCTTGTGATCCAGTCCAAAACTGGCCAGAAGGATGGGCTTCGATTCTCACCAAATCCAGATGAACCCTTCAGCAGAGTCTCCAGTTTTGACAAACACAGCAAAGCCATCAGAGGTGGGGGGGGGGGGCTTGAGTGACCTCATTGACCTTGCCTTCCATCCTGGGATTTTTCACAGGGCTTGAAAAGAGCCACCTCTCCTTTGGAACCTTCCTGTGTTTTCCCCATCAGGTCTTCCACCTTCTTTTGGGAAAAAAAAAACTCCCAGGGGAAGGAAGGAACCAAACCTCCAGCCTGCCTCACTTGCAACCCTCAGAATCTGAAAGCACCTAGAGCTGGAGACGATTCACACTGCAGGCCAGGTCAAAGTCTTGTGAGTTCAGCATTGAATGAAGTGATGACCTGCATGTATCTGCTACCCCAGCTCAATTCCTCCTGGTGAAGAGTTCCTAGCCTGCATCATCCAAGCCCCTTCATTACTTTCAGACTTTTCCTCCATGTACTCCATAAATGCAGGGCCGGTTCTACCAGGAGGCAGAGTGAGGCTGCTGCCTTCGGCGATGGATTTGGGTTATCATGTGAAGACAGCAAACGCTGAAGGATTTTCTTTGGCCAAAATCCTCTTGCATTTCCCCCACATCTACACAAGAAACTTTTCTCTCTTTCCTAGGCTTCCCTTCATGCCCATGGGATGAACAGTCAGCTGTTCAATCTGGAGAAATCGAAGTGCAACCGGCAGCCCGGAAAGAGGTCAGACTGCTTGTAAAATTCCCCTGATGGGACTGAGGATTCGGGCTCCTGCTATTATTTTATTTTTAAGTGCTGGAAGTGCTGGAGGAGGGATTTTCTGCTTCGCGTGCCAAAGTCATCTGATTGGCTTTGGGTTTTATGCCCCTTTATTTGCCTGGGGGGCGGTGGCGAGCATTTGCTGCTCTACTTCAGGCAGAAAACATTCTTGGGTTGTCCCTGCATTAATGTATGTACATGGAGGATGGGCTTCCTTGCCTGCCACCCTTCTCACCCATAGGTATTCACTAGAAATGTGCAGACGCCACCACCGATATGATGAGAGCTTCCACTGCAGGAGTAGAAACTATGTGAAACGCACCCATTTTTGAAAACCGCATTTGAAGTGGATTCTTCCAAACACTTGAAAGCGATTCAGGTTTAAACCTCCAAAAGGGTTTTTAGAACATCCTTTCAGAGGGCAATAAGAGAAATAATAATATTTGCCATTTTTCTCCTCATTCAAAACACGGCCAAAATGAAGTTTGGCTTAAGTTGATGGTCCTACACCCAGCAAACGAGGAGCATGATCCAGACGCCATTTGGCTGCCATCATAAATGCACTTACCTGGGCGTAAGTCTCATTGAGCTCAATGGGATTTAATGATGAGTCAGTGAACGCTGGGGACTCTGATTTTGCCAGGGTAACAAACCTGGTCTGGATGTTACTGCGAACTTTGAAACAACTCACCCTGAACAGATTCACCACCACCTTTGCAAAATCAAGAGTTCACCCTGACTCTGAACAAATATACACATGACTGATCTGTTATTCCTCACTCTGAGGTCCTACTGAGCTCCATGCGCCAACATCATCCATGTGCTGAACATGGTGGCCCATCTTTGGGGCTGCCATAGTATACATATATAGTGGTTGTTACCTCAATTTCCATTAGAGCCCCTTTCTTTTCCTACATCATAGTGGAACAGGGGACAAGGGAGCAGGAAGGCCCTAAATCAACCAGATTTATGATAGACAGTACTTCAAAAAGGGGGGAAAAAAACAGGAGGGGAACCCACACTCATAGCTCCGTTTTCGCCACAATTCACAAGGAAGAAATGCCACAGTTGAGTCCCATGACTCTTGTTTTTAACTCCTGAAAATAAATATCAAGGTCATCCCACCAATAAATAAATAAATAAATAAATAAATAAATAAATAAATAAATAAATAAATAAATAAATAAATAAATAAATAAATAAATAAATAAACAAACAAACAAACAAACAAACAAACAAATAAATAAATAAATAAATATTTTGCTCTCTCCCATCCCTCATGCCTTTGAATTTAGAGGCGAAATATCTCTTTAAAAGTTGCTTTGGTCTCTGTTTCCCCCCTCCTCTGACCCATCCCCACATCTTTTAGAAAGCGGTGGCTTCCCACGTGAATCAGGGCGTCCCACGCGGCTGTTTCCCACCCCTTTTGCCGCAACGAAATTCTTTTCCTACAAGAACAGAATGGGCACATGGACAGACCCGGTAGCCGCTCTCGTCGAGTTCACCCGCTGTGGCTTGGAGATTGCCTTTTTGTGGCATCTAGGTAAATCAAACAGCCATGCAAGGGCACCTCCCGGGATTAATCACGAGGACCCCAGCCTCGTGTTTCCACTCCCAGAGACCCGTGGCGGCTTGATCCATAGAAGAACCCATGGACGAAGGCGAAACAAACACGTGATGTTGGGATGGTCTCTTTCGTTTCTTCCTACGGGTGCTCTTTTTTGGAGAAAGGAAAAGGTGCTCTGAAAAACCATATGAGCAGCAAGGAGCCTCGGGCCGTGATGTCTTTCTTCCGCCACGTATGGATGAACAAGGAAAAAAGAGGAGACCCCGGATGACTCTCCAATAAAAGCAAACCCTTTGCTAAGAATAGAGCATACAGATAACATGCTGAGTAAATAACTTCGCTTTTTTTAAAAAAAATCTCTCTTCTGCTCTGTTTGTTTGTTCTTGCGTTTAGTCCTTCACAGAAATAAATGCTGCTTTCCTTGCATGTCAGCTCAAGTTTATTCAAGTTTCTGTGCCATGTTGAAAGCGACCGTCCCTGCTCGGAGGGATTTATCCTCGCTGCCCGAAGAAAAACAGGGTGTTCAAAAGTATCAAAACGTGGAACTGGGCAGCTGGTTCTACTGGCTCTCCCACCTCTGTCACTTTTATGGTTTGAGATTGATTTTTTTCTTGCTCTTGCTGGTTTTGAGGCATCCTTTTCCAGAGCTTGAAAATGTAGACTACAACTCCCAGAATCCCCTAGCTAACAGAACCTGGCTGGGCGATTCTGGGAGTTAACCATCCCCTAAAAAGCAATGTTTCTCCACTCTGATTCTTTAATTTTATTATTTTTGCTCGGTAGCCCTTTACCTCCTTGGTGGTCCTCCATTGCCATCTTTGTGGCAAAGTTTGTACAAAATGGCCACCGTTCTCGTCAACGTGGAGGATGTGCCGTCCCTGGAACGCCGTATTTCTCATGCACCTCCGATGCATTCTGGAGCCTCCACATTTATGTCTGTTGTGCTCCCGGAACAAGAAAATAAAACTTGGAAACGTGTGCCAGTCTTGCAGAAAAAGTGACTGAAAAAAATCCCTCCCCAGCAACAAACAACAGAAATGGAAAAAAACACAACCATAGATATAGATATATATAAAAACAAATGAAATTATTAACTTTGAATTTTGGCTCCCAGGACTGGTGGTGGTGGGGATGATGATGGCTCTTTCAAGAAGGAATGCATGCAGCAGCTCCAAAGTCTTTACCAAGTTGACCCTGTTGATCTGGATGGGCATTGTTGCTATATGGGAATGACTCCAGATTCGGAGGAGTCTTCAGCTAGAGTTTCTGGGATGTGCATGCTTCCCGCCTTTGCTCTCTCTCTCATTCTCTCTCAGTGGGAACTGCTCGCTGGTGTCACACGTTCGCTAAGAGACTGGGTCAAACATAAGAATGTTCCCCGTGCAAATCCTGCCTTAGCTGCCAAGTATCCAACCACCCCATCTCCTTCAGCTTAGCGTCAGCTGTGCATTTGAAGTATTGTGTAAAATCAGTGGTTCCCCAACCTTGGGCCTCCAGATGTTCTTGGACTTCAACTCCCAGAAATCCTGGCCAGCAGAGGTGGTGGTGAAGGCTTCTGGGCGTTGAAGTCCAAGAACATCTGGAAGCTCAAGGTTGGGGAACCACTGGTGGAAATAACCACTCGCGGATTTTCCCAAATAGCATATTTGAAACACTCTGTATTATCTAAAGCAGGGGTCCCCAACCTCGGCTCTCCAGATGTTCTCAGACTACAACACCCAGAAGCCTTCACCACCACCTCCGCTGGCCAGGATTTCTGGGAGTTGAAGTCCAGGAACATCTGGAAACCCAAGGTTGGGGAGACTTTGCTCTAAAGGGCAAGACAAAAAGATAGCGTTCGGAAGGTAGGAAGCTGCCTTTTATAGAGGCGGAACCTTGGTCTATGGACCCCGATATTAGGTTGAGTTGGACCTGACCATTCCTCTCTCTGGGGTTTGCATGGCAGGATTTAGCCCTTTATTCTAGCACAAGTTTTCTCTGACCTAGAGGAAGAGTGGTCAGTGCTTCATTTTCCACCAAGCTTCCCCCAGGCGAACGGACCGCATCATAACTTAGGGAGTCAGGCGTGCGCTTAGAATTAAGGAAGGCCGGGCCTCCGAGCGCACGCTGGGGCCAAAATCGGTCTCCAGCCCCTGAACTGAACTTGCAGGCCTTTCACCGGGGGGGTGGGTGTGTGGATTAAAAAGCGCTGCTGGCTGCTTGCTAAATTATGTTTGAGTCAGCCATGCCATTCAGTAGCTGCTGGTGGGGGAGGCTTTCTTGTTGACCCGGGCATGATTAGAGGACGGGAAGGGCAGAATTCTTAGCTGTGTAGAGGCCTGTCAATAGGTAGGGTCTTTTTAAGGAGAACGGTGGGGTAAAAATATTTTTAAATAAATAGATATTATTTTGATTATAATTTCCAGATTTCCCCCCGATCAGCTGGCTCACCTGGTTTGCTTTGTGCAGAGACTGGAGGAGTGGGGAAATTACATTTTTGGTACTAAATCTTTCAGAAATACCATGCCTCCAGGAGGGCATCTTCCAGGGTTTTTTAGTTTTTTTAAAAAAAGAGTAACTTTTCCAGGTAGCCTCTGTTCTAGGACTCGGCTATATTCCTTCCTTGCTGAAGGGGCCATGCTAGAGAGCCTTCCCTGGCCCTCTGGGGGGAGATTTAAGAGGTTGTAGCACGGGGGGAAAAAAACCCTAACCCTTTTCAACCTCTAGGAGTTGTTTACTTGTGTCTTTGTTCTGCCTGGCTCATTCCTTCTCTCCGTATCTCGTGTCTCTCCTTCCTCGTATCCTATCTCCAAACCCTTCACTCTTTATGATCCTCCTGGTTCTCCTGAGAAAAAAACCTGCTGACAATCCATTCCAAACCCGTGTCTCGGGAACAGAATAAATTATGCATTTGGAATATGAAACAGGAAGTATTCCAGCTCAGTATCTAATTTAATCTTGTCCCAGCTGAGGGCAAATCTATGTCCCAATAAACTTGGCCAACACTCGTCCAAACTCTTGAAGAACCCCAAAACCACCTCCAGATGCTCCAAGCTACTGCTGGTGGTGATGATGGTGGTGGGGGCACTTGAGGCTCCTCTCCCCACTGTCTTGGGACCCCTGTCTGTGTAGGCTTCATTCTCACAGTGCAGTCAAGCAGAGGGGCAAATGGGTACCTCAGCTGCTATCGCTCAAGATGGGAGCCTACCCAATGGCCCACCAAACCAGATGGGTTGGGCCCCGCTTCCCACAAGCGTGCGCGAGTTTGCAGTCCAACGTATCTGGAGGACACTTAGCTGGGGAAAGCTGTTTTATGCTGATTTTAGAAAGCTAGGGAACTGCCTTAGGCTGACGTGGGTCATTGATCCATTCCAGTTTGGTTTGGCCAGTTCTGACAGGCAGCATCAGCAGCTGTTTAGGTTTTTTGGGGGGGAAGGATACTCTTTTTAGCCCTACCAAGGATGGGGACACACTGTCAAGTCACACCTGAGTCACACTGGGGACTTGATTGGGACTTGACTTGAGCCCCCCCCCAATGACCTCGTCTTGACTTGTGACTCAGAACCCACCCATCCCGTTCCTCTTTTTCTGGCGGGAAAAAGCTTGTTTTTAATGGGCATTAAAAGACTTACGGGCTTTTGGGACCCAGATTCAAAGATTTGCTAACATCTCTGGAGGTACTTGGGGTTTCATGATGACCTCCCCCCATCCAGGTCCTAACCAGGCCTGGCCCTCCTTAGCTTCTAAAGCCAGGAAGGAAGTTCAAGGTGACATGGTATAATCCGCCCACCATCCACAGCTGCTTCTTATCTTGTGCTCAATGCAACTAAGTGAGAAACTGCTCCCTTTCCTGCATCTCAGATAACTTTTGAATAGATATGCAATCTTTTTTTTTTTAAAGGTGACTTTTTAGATATGCACCTCCTTCTGTCTTTCTTCCTATCTCCTTTATGTGACACCCTTCTCATGTTAATCCCTGCAACGATGAGGACGGGAATTGTTGCTGAGCGATGACTTTGAGGATGCCATTCAAAATCTCAAGGCTCCCACCAAGAAATAAATCGCCCCACCAGGCTACCCCCTCCCCAGGAGAAGAAATGGCCTGCCTTCAACATAGGACATTGACAGGGCTGAATGTTAGGCTCCCAATAATGTCCACATACGGTGGGTGTTGGAGCGCTAAGCTCAGCAGAGGTGCTGGCACAATCATCCTGCTACTCTTTCCACTTCCCAGACATTATCCAAATAGATCAGACATAGACTAAGGAAATTTTCATCTGCTTAGTGGGCACGAACACGGCGTCCTCCTGCTTCTTTGCATAATTTATCCTTCCCAAATAATTCAGGCTTTTTTGTGATTTGCAGAATATAGATTTTCGTTTCGTAAAGCAAAAACGGTACGCAAGCCCCGATGACCCTCGATGTCTACAGGGAGACCATCCCTTTTCAATACTTGAAAGCATTAAAATCTCCCGGATTTGGCACGAATCTCCTTTCCTTACCCTCTATTTGTAGCTACTGAACTCTTGAGTCCAACAGTTTACCTCATCAGGGGAAGCTCTGAAAGGTTAAGCATCCAATCTTCCATCATCATCATCTTCTGGCAAGAAATCAAGGCATCAGATCACCTCATATGTGAAACTGAGATGCACAAGCAGGAAAAACTGTACCTGTTGACCTTCGGCTGAGATACGCACAACACGACACCCCTCTGGCCGGACTTCGGATTTCCTCAAGAGTTTTAAAGTAGATTGTGTGACCAAAAAAGATTTCCTCAGCTTTGGGCTAAAGCTTTGGCCATGAATGATCAGATCCGGCTTCTCCACATAAGACCCATGGTTGTCACCACCGCTGAGAAGTGAGGAGATCCCGTTTCCTGAAAGCTGGTAGATTTTGTTTTGATAGAACAAAAAAAAAATTCGATTTTTTAGGGGTGAAATAAAAGCTGAACAATCAAAGTGAAAGGAAGCCGTTCGGTGCCAAGAAATTAAGAGATGGAAAAATTCCTTGGTCCTGTCTCCTAAATACCAGCAGAACTCAGAAAGCATGGGGAACCAGTTAAGGTTGAAGATAGCGCTGGTTTGTCTGGAGGGCAACTTGCAGAATGAGAGGTGGGTGGAGAACATCACAAGCCGGACTTCTCTGCCCTTTAGCAAACCGGCAAGCAAGGACGGTGGGGCTGTGATGGATGGAATTGGCCTACATTAAGAGAAGAAACATCTCTTCTGCGCTCTCCGGATTCACAACGGTGCTGAGCAATCGACCATCTGGTGGGGCTCTCCTCCAGAAGGCCACTTTCCTTGGGTTGAGACAAAAAGCCACCACCAGATTGTATGCAAGACCTGTTCTTGTCTGCTCAAGGTGGAGGACCAGTGTCCTTCTGGGTCAAAGATGGAGGCCAAGTAAGGGTGTTCTTTTTGCTGGTGGTGGCTCCATTGTTGAGGTCCAACCTATCAAGAAGAGATTCTTCCCACACTGTAGGCATCTTCTGTTTTTGTTTTTGTTTTAACTATAGTAGCCTTTGGTTGTATGAGGAATTTCTTTTCTGGCTTGCTCTTTTCTTCTTTGAAAAAGAACTCCGAATGAACAGAAGTACGAGGTGCTTTCTCTTCCTCACAGTAGGAACAACCCCATTTTTTTTTTAAAAAAACCCCAAACCACACACCACAAACCCAGAAAACGCCTCAAATAGATGTCAGCGGAGAAAGGAATGAAACAAGACCATTCAAAGGAGCCCTGTGGAGATGAAACTTCACACGCTTCTCGAAGACCAAAGGAATCATCAGTCAACTGGAGCAAACGAGGGAATCGCGAGGGAGTTTTGAAGAGCCTCGCTCATTAATTGCCCTCTGCCCATAAGTTATTGAGTTTCCAGAGGAAAGGAAAGGAACTCCGGAGTTGGAGAACTGCTCGGCAAATAAAAAGCTATCTGGGTGTTGTGAGCAGATGCTTCTATAGCTGCCTCTGAGGAAAGCGAGGGCTGGAGAAGACAGGAAGCCCTCTCTGGCAGTCTTGAGAGATTCCTTGGTTGATATTCACAGCACTGTCGACTCAACGACACACCCGACCCGCCTGTTCGGAAAAAAAGGAGCGCGTCGCTTTCATTCCCGAAGGCCTGCTTGAAAATGTGTTGCCCTTGGCCGGTTGCTTTCGAAGGCGCCAGGTCAGAGAACTGAGGCTTGCAGGCCGCTGGCGTCGGCTCCAGGGTGTCTTTAGCAACAGGTGGACGAGAAGATGTAAGACGTGATCCGTCTTTTTTTTTTCCTGTTCTTTTTTCCCCCCACCTGCAAGGGTTAACAACCTGCTTCCACCTTAACGTGTAAAATCTTTGAAAAGCCGGGCCTCTTCTTCAGGGCCTGGAAGGGAAGCAAGCGGGAGAATGCATCACGTTCAGGGGTATCGGTTCAAGACAGATGATGCTATTAAGGAAGGCTGGACCACTAAATAATGTTCGGACTCAAATGGAAATGGCTTGGGCTGGATGGAGGGAAATGGAGCTCTGTTTGTTGAAAATGAGCGCATGCAGCCATTTCAGAGTGCACAAAACTGCTCTCCTGGAGAGGCTTCCCTCTGTCCCACTTCTTAGGGGTGACCCTCAAAGCAAGCTAGGTTTTCGGACTGGGCTTCAGGACCAGAGATGGGCACAAACTGGCCATTGGGTGGTTCGTGCCTGTTTGTTTCTTGGCTAAACAGAGGAGGTGGGGCAGGGAAGCCAGGCGGCCGCTTCCGAGTGGGCGCCCATCAGAGGAGGCAGGGCTTAGAAGCACCAAACACCCGTTTGGCCGATAAACAAACGGCCGAACCGTACAGTATCTTCTTAATAGGCAAGTCTGACTTCACAGATGTAGAAGGTGGCTTGGCTTACTCTGCTGATACAATGACACGACTTCAGCTCAAACAAGAGATTACGGCATCTGTCACGGGCATTGCTCAGCCCTCGACTGCATGCGGTCCCTCTGGAGGGAAGTCCAGGTAGCCATGGATCTGTGGCTCAGCTTGGGAAGGACAAAGCATGGCCATGGAGAATTTAATACGGAATCCAAAATGGGGCATCTCCAGCTTGGTATATTATTTCCCCTTGCCCCTCTGGTCAGTGAGCTAATCTTTAAGGTGTTGCCCGAAGCCAGGACGCTGCACCTTTCATAGAGCGGGTGTCCTAATCCTAAAACCAGCCCTGGTTTGCTGAACCGGCCACTTGGAAGGGGCTTTGAGATCCAGGCCCAGCCTGTGGACCGGTCCGCCACCAGAAATGAAACCCACGCTTGTGATGGCGAGTGTGGGACAGGACTTAAGACCATTCACAGACGTCTCCTCCTTACCTGGAGCTTGTTAACCATCTCCTCAAACATCTTCCTGGCCTCAGAACTATTTGGCTCCTTGAAGTAATCGGCAATCCCGACCTGGACCACGATGGACTTCAGGTTTCGGCAAACACCTTTGAGAGACAGAGGACCTCTATGAGTTTGGAACGGGGGAGTTTGGGGGAATGAGGAACGAGGGGACATTTCCCAGGAGGAGGAGTTATTATACTGTGTAAAATTTCTTGATAATTTCTCCAAAGCCCCGATGACTACGGGGACCACTGGAGTGTCTTTCATCCACAAGCGAGATCTTTGCATTTCGTTAATTTTTCCAATTCTTTAGCTTGAACTCTGGCATCCCCTGGAATTGCAATGTCCACGATCCAGACCTTTCTTCGTTCTATCATGACAATGTCTGGTAGGTTATGTTCAAGGTGTCTATTATTGGTTTGGATCCGGAAATCCCACAAGATCTTGACTTCCTCATTTTCTGACACCTTCTCTACCTGATGTTCCCATGGGTTTTTGGAGCCTGGCAAGTTATAGGATCCATCATTGTTATTATTATTAAAAAACACCAGGCACAGTCAATCACAATTATAAAAACATTGACTGGCATTATGCAACAGATACAAGTTTTAATCAAAAACCTAAGTATCTGTTAAATATCGGCACAGTATGTATGCTGTTCCTAATATTGCCAGGTTTTTTTTTGTAGCTCTGATGGTGTTATTTCTGAGATATGCAGCTGCTTATAACACTCTGTGAAATTTCTTGGAATAATCAAACAGCCAAAGAGAGGTCAAAAATACGGACAGTTCAGTTGAGCAGTACCAAAAAATCGTAACGACTCAGAATCACCTTCCTCAAATCCCCATTTTCAAAGCTTCTCTCCTCCACTGTGTTGTAAACCTAATTACTCTTAACTGTCAATTCAAAATCAAGCCACTCCAGAATTCTTCCCCCCCCCATAATTTTTGTTGTTTGGCAATTCCTGGCCTCCCTAGTTATCTGGAGGATAGGGGAACCTGGGGTAGGACAGAGGGAGAGAGAAAGATATTTACCCTGTGAAGCAAAAAGTCCAAATGTCCTGATGAGAAACTCAGAAAGTTACTTTTTCTGGAAACGCCATTCCCAGCATCTCCCAGCTAGCATAGCCAGGCTGTGTATGCGCGTTTCCCAGAATTATCATTCCAAAAAAAGTAACTTTTCCAAGATTAGACTTTGATGCTGCAGGTCTCGTTCCACCATGAGAGAGAGAAAACATTTGCATAAAAGCATTCAGAAATGACCCATCTCTGAGCAATGGAAAATCTGTCCATGGATGGTGTTTGGTGTAAGCACATGGGGGGGGGGGCAAAATGGTGTTGGCCATTTCAGTTCACATCCTTCCTCATCTTGTGACGGACAAGTCAAAGTTGTTGGTTCTGTGGTTTGAGATGAAGTTTGCCTTATACCACCCAATGTCTTTTAAAGAAAATGCATTCCGTCCCTTTTGTGTTCCATTATTAGGGCTGCACGTGTTTAATTAGTAGATTAATTGACAACATAGATCAATTAGTAGATGCATGAATTAATGGGGCCGAGGATGAAGGACTTGGTTAATTTTTAACATATTTTGGCTTCGGTTCCCGACTACAATAGAGATCAAGATAGACCATTAAAGGCAGCAATTTCTTCTAAAGACGATAGAAGGAACACCTCACCGTTTCTTATCTCAGCTCCCTTCCTTGTACTGAGGTTTCGATAACATCCTCATTTCATTTTTGCTTGCTTGATTAACTTGGGCAGGATAATGAATGGAACTGGATTTTTTTTGTGTCCAGTACAAAAAGGCTGGCCGATGCAAACTGGGATTACACCAGGGTAAAGAGCTAAAGCATGCACCCCATGACTTGCTCCTAATCCCATCTGATGCATCTTCTTCCCAAATGCATAGGCTTCAGGCTTCTTCATCCAGTCCGCAAATACTGCAACACACACAGACCCCCACCACAACATACACATTCACATTTTCTACTGCAAAAACCTCAGCCCTCCCTCCTGACCTGTCTGGACTTTTCCACTCACTGTTAAAATGCAACAAGGC
This sequence comes from Pogona vitticeps, assembly GCF_051106095.1. Classification (NCBI taxonomy): domain Eukaryota; kingdom Metazoa; phylum Chordata; class Lepidosauria; order Squamata; family Agamidae; genus Pogona; species Pogona vitticeps. The sequence continues at coordinate 3,305,229 of NC_135787.1, forward strand.
TTTTGGGGTGACGGGGGTGGACGTCAGAACCAACATCTCCAAACCCTTCAAGCCTTCCCGGCAAACTTCGGCAGCCACCTCTTGGTTGACCTCCGTCACGTGGTCCAGTTCTAAGACTTGGAGGCGCATGCAGTTCCGGGCTGGTGAGATGGAGAGACACAGAAGGAGAGAATTAGCCAGCCATGCGTGGGTTACGGACCACAGAGGGCGGATTCTAGTAGACCAGTGGTTCTCCCAGTTCTAGAGTCTGGAGATGTTTTGGACTTCAACTCCCATGAGTTCTTGTGGCTGGCCATGCTGGCAGGAGCTCCTTCTGGGAGTTGAAGTCCAAAACATCTGGAGAACTGCAGGATGGAACCCAGGGTTCTAGATGGATGGTTCCCAACCTTGGGGTCCCCAGGTGTTCTTGGACTACAACTCCCAGAAATCCTGGCCAGCACAACTAGTGTTGAAGGCTTCTGGGAGTTGTAGTGCAAGAGTATCTGGGGGCTCCAAGGTTGGGAACCACTGTCCTAGACTTTCCCATCATATCAAAGTTCTGCTTGGTGTTTCTTCCTACATGCGGTCACTTCCTGGTTCATGAGTGGGCCAGGTGGCAAGTGATGATGGGGAAGGTGCTTTCAGACAATACGGGTTTTAGACTTCATGGAGTCAGGTTGCAAAACCCATTTTCATCCCCTGCAAGCCATGACGACCCTTGCATGCAGAAGGAGTGCTGCAACATAATGGAATAATGGTCAGCCAATATCTACTCCAGTGACAAGCAGATGATATGGCTTCTCTGCCATGACTGGGCCAAGTTTGCTAGAAGTTTTAAGTGCCTGACCTTCTGCCCATTGATGGTGACTGTCTCCATTCCACAGACAGAAGCCACCTGGTGTGACCGTCGAAACGTAGTTCTATGCTTTTAATCAAATAGCAGCCTCCATCACACCTCCCTAGACAAGGGACAGACTAGTCTAGGAAGTTATGGGAAGTCTGTATGGCAGATAATTCTTGTAATTCTCCATTCTACATGACAGACACCTAAATTTGGCTCACCTGGGAGAGATTTAACTAGGCCTAGCTCCATCCACGCTTCCTCTTCCTGCCCCAGAACTAGCTGGGAACTGTTTTTCTGAAGCAGATATTTGGTGGAGCTCGGCCTTAAAGTCTTCTGGCTGAGGCCTTCAGGCCAGGTGAGCCAAATTTAGGTGTCTGTAAGGCAGCTATCCCATTAGGCCGCACTCCCAGAATGGCGGATTACTGGATTTGTAGTCCAAGAAATCTGAAAAAACCCATCCCTCTCCATCATGGCACCCCTCAGCATGTGCCACCTGAGGCAAGGACCTCCCTCTGCCTCATGGTAGGGCCATTCCGAGACCATTTTCAGAACTCGGAACAGTTCGTTTCTTGGCCTGCAGCACACACCGCTTGAGGGAATCTTGGGAGTCTCCACCTAAGGAAACAACTTCCCCAAGGTCTGAGCTTCTGCCGCTTGAACTTCAGGCGACATTTCGGTTCCCCAGCTCTGACGTCCGCTCCACAATAGGACTCCCAGAATGGAGAACACTCATTCCTGTACAGATTGGACCGGATCCAGTTTGGCTCCAGCATGGCTCAGTAAGGGAGACCAGAGGTGGAAACCTTTTTTTTTTTTTGGACTACAGATCCCAGAGCCCCAAAGTGGGCATGGCTAATGGCTGTGGGATTCTGGGAATCGGAGTCCAAAAAAGGGGAAGCATCATCATCATCATCATCATCACCTCGCATCCCCAGGGGCAGGCTGAGTGCCATCATGCCCCGGTTTGCAGCATTGAGAAGCTAGCCGAGTATCGATCCACCCACAGAGGGAGCGCCCCCCCAAAACTGGATTTACCAAGCGATGCCAGTCCCTGCATGCCGCAGCCTGCGCCGCCGACCCCCAGGGCTCGTAAATGCGGCCAGCATCGCCCGATCATTTGCAAGCAGCGGTTGCTGAAGCGAGTGGGTTGCTGGCTGGAGGAAAGAAGAAGAGGAGAAAAGAGGGGAAGTGAGAAAGGAAGACCCGAACACGATCCGAGCATCATTTACACAACATCACCAAGCAGGCACGAAAGAAAGAAAGGAGGAAAGTGCCATTGGCGCACAGGTTGGCCGGAGCAGCCAAAACAGACTTTGCTGAACTTCTGAATGGAGAGGAGCAAAGCATGGAGAACCATCTTGGGAGGAAGCTGACCAGAGAGGGAGACCTTTCCATTCTGGGAGCTGGAAACCCCCTTTTTGCAAATTGAAAGGAAGGTTTCCATTTGAGAATAATCGCTTCTGGCACCAGGGTGAAGCGAAGGGATCTCCTCTCCTCTCCTCTCTGAACACGAGCTTCTTTCTTTCCAATGGCCAGGAAGGCTGAAAGATTTTGAGATCTATAAGCCTGCCCCCTCCCCAAAAGTAACTTATCCAAGCTTTGGTTTATGGATGTGTCCATATCCAACTGACATCGGGGTCTTGGGAAAGGAGCAGGCTTAAGCTCTTCCCCCATTTCCCAGCGGAAATCACCCAGCCGACCCGTGTGTGTGTGTGTGTGTGTGTGTGTGTGTTTGTATGTGCGTATGAAAGAGTGGTGCCACCAGGAATGCCCAGGCCAGCCCTCTTACCAAGGGTGTAGCGGTGCCACCTGTAAGGAGATGATGTCCCGGCAGCCGGCTCCTAGCGCCCATATCACCTCATGGCCCACCGGATCCGTAGCACTCCTGGAACAGGGAAATAAAGAGGGAGGGAGGGAGGGAGGGAGAGAGAGAGAGAGAGAGATGCATGAACGCCTCCTTGGGCTATCAGAATTGCAACTTGCTTTTTCATCCCATTTCTGCAGCCCCGGGTGGGTCTGGCTTTCTCACTGAAAATACAAAGGTAATCAAAACAGAGAACTTGGAAAGGGTGAAGCTGACACCTCTGGAGGCTTTGAGTATAGATTTGGTTTTGTTTCTTCTTTTTTTTAGCAAAAATTTTTTTAAATAAAATGTCCACGTTCTCTTTGAAGAGTGTTGTCCTCTGAAGATGCCGGCCACAGAGACTGGCGAAACGTTACGAAGAACAACTTTCAGAACACGGCCAAAGAGCCCGAAAAACCCACAACCACCATCTCTTTGAATACTTCTTTAACTTTTAACAGGTCGTCTAGGAATTCTGCCAGGAGCATCACCCACCGTCGGCCCACCAGGCCAACTAGCCAGTTTCTGAAACAGTTTCTCCGCACCAGACAAATTTCAGGATGCCTCCAAATAAGGAAGAAGAGTAGTTTTCTGGCCTTCTCTCCCCCCACAGCTGTTTAGAGATAGACTGCCCCTGGATCTGGAGGATCCACGGAGTTGTGTCACTATTCTTTCTGTTGCCGACACTCATGCAGTAATTGCTGGGTGTTGTTGCTTAAGCAAACAGCACCAGCTGCAGAGAGACAGGATCCCTGGGCTTGGGGAGGAGGGGGTGCTGGGATATATAGAAATGAGAAGAAAAAAATAGGAAAAGGACCCTAAAATGCGTTGTGCCAGTAGAAATCCTTCCAGAAGAAAAAAAAATGTGCTAATTTGTGGACTGAATTTACTCAGTGACCATCTGGAATACTAATGGTTTCAAAATGGAGAAATAAGAACAAGGAGCATGGAACAGACGGGAGGAACATTCCATGCTGCAAAATTTAGTTACAGATCCTCTACCATCAACAGAACTCTTGCCTTTTATATATTTCTCCCGCTTCCTTTCAAAGCCATCTAACTTTCTGGCCATCAGGACAGCTTTTGGCCGCCAATTCCACCTGATCATTAAATACAGACGGAATTATATTCATGCAAATTTCCCCCTGCTCCCGATTTGGAGACCCTCCACTAATTAGGAGACTCACCTGCCCATTCTGGTCTTATAAAAGGGGGTGGGAGGGAAGGAGGTCCCTCTTCCTTATTTATCCTTATGCAAATGTTTTAACGTTGTTTCCTCTTTGCTTGCCTAAATAGCTTCCCTCCCCAGCTGGTGGCTTTTCAATCCTGGGCAAATGCATTTAAATCACATTTAAACCTCTTTCCTCAAAACTGCTGAAGGAGAAGAACGGCCGAAGAGGTACTTTAGTTCACAGGCGGTGGAATTTGTACAAATACTTTGCGTCCTCGTATTAAATTGTAAATGTTTCGTTGTTTTCTTTAAAAAAAACACATATTCATAACTAAGGCTGCAATGAGGAACCAAACACCGTTATTAGGTTTTTATATACTTTTTGCTGATTTGCAAGAGCCGTTACTTCGTAACAAACATATTCCTGATGGTTCATGGTGGCCAGGATGGAGATAACAGTAGCCCTCGGAAGTGGACGCTGCGAGGGCATGGCTGATTTAATATAATCCTAGAACTGCAGAGCTGGAAGGGATCCAGTGGGATCATCCAGTCCAGCCCCTGTCAAGGAGGACCAGTGGGGGAATCGAACTCCCAACCTCTGGCTCTCCAGCTACAGACCTAAACCCCTGAGCTCTCTGTCATCATCTTAGAACTGCAGAGCTGGAAGGGACCCTCTGGATCAGGAAGTCCAGCCCCTTCTCAGGGAGCCCCAGGAGGGAATCAAACTCGCCCCCTGAGCCATCCAGTTATCCTCGTTTAGGTTTGTAGGACTGCAGTGTTTGTGTGTGGGTGTGAGTACAGTGATGCCTCGTTTGACTATGTTAATTCGTTCCAGTGAAATCACTGTAGAGCCAAAACATCGCCGAACGAATGAAAACATCCCATTGAAACGCAATGAAAACACATTCAATGCGTTCCAATGGGCTGAAAAACTCACCGTCCAGCAAAGATCCTCCATACGGCGGCCATTTTCAGTGCCTGTAAAGCAAGGAATCCGTCCTAGAAAACAGCGGGGGCCATTTTGAGAGCCGGTGGCCATTTTGAAACCCGACGATCAGCTGTTTGCTGATTGTCGCTAAGCGAAATTCCCCCATTTAAACGTCAATGTAATGCGGATTTGTCGTAGAGCGGGGTAATCGTCCAGCGGGGCACGACTGTACGTGTGTGTACGCACGTGGGCATGTTTTAACTAGAATGTGAGGTGAGCACCTGTCGTAGAACATATGTCCTGTACGCGTACTAGACATTAGCATGACATGTCCTGTAAGTGCACTAGACATTAGCACTAGACAAAAAAAATCCAGTTCTTTCAGGAAAAATTACTCCTGGTTCCTGCAAGTTTTCTTCACTGATTGATTGACTGAATTGATTGATTGATTTGTTTGTTGGCTTGTTTATAGGCCACCTTTCTGCCAATAATTCAGGAGTAGAATCTTGGACAGGGGTAGCAGGGAGAGAAAGCCTTTTACTGACGGTGGTGTGAGACATGCACAGGTGTGTGAGAAATCTTTGCCAACCTACGAAGGGGCACACCTGTACTTGGAAGGATCTTTTCTAGTTCCTTCACTATTGCCCAGCTGAATTGAATCACAGTCTTCTCCTCAGTCCTCGGCGGCAGTCTCCACGTAGACTGATGGCAGATCTGGGGTATTGTGAGGGGTTTGCCACCATTGCCCTGGGCCGGCTGCCTTCCCTCACCCTGAAGACCCTGGGAGAGACCTTGGCTCCCAGATCCTGGCGGGCAAGGGGGAAGGATGTCAGGCATTTGACAAGGAGCTGACAGATGAAAGAGGTGACAAGGTGTTGGTTGAATGATAGATTTATCAAACGAATGAACGAATGCATGAACAAATGAACCAACCAACCAACCAACCAACCAACCAACGAATGAATGAATGAACCAACAAACCAACCAACCAACCAGGAGGAAGCATGGGGGGACTTGGGTGCTTCCAGAGGGAGATGTGGAGACCAGGGGATTGGAGAGGAGATGGGGGGAAGCCATTGAGTCCTGGGACCCTCAGCTTTGTGCCTCAGGGGAGACAGACAGAAGCTGGCAGGGGGAACCCCGAGGGGAAACTTTGAAGCATTGAACCATTAGGCAGAGGAAGGGGCTGTGAATGAGGGGCCCTGTAACAGGATTAACGGAGCCCCCAACCCAGCTGTTATGACCTTGGTGCCCCTGCCATCCAACAGGAACAGGGGCACCCTCCCCGACTCAGCTCTGGCAATGGAAGCGCCAGTGAGAGAGAGATGGGAGACTTCAGGAGGAGCAACGGAGCTGACGCCACTGTCCTTTACCTGGTTCTACCAGCTGTTGGGATCATCCTCTCCTGCCTTTCAAGGCTGGGACTTTCGAGGTCCCCTGTGGTGTTAACAAGGGCCCTTCTTGAAAGGATCTCTCCTGGAAGGTCCGTGCAGGGACCCCAAAGAGCTGACAGGCAAACGGAAGAGTGAAAGGCCCCAGTTGGCCTGCCTGAAGCAAGAAAGGCTGTCACTGGTTCTGCCTACAACGCAGAGCCCTTGGATTTCTTATCAGAAGACTTTGTGACCCCTGACACTGCCCGGGGCGCTCACAGGATTTAGTGGGCTTGTGAGGTTTTCTGCCTTGGGCATCAAAACTTCTCAGTCTGTTTGGGAAAGAGATGGGGGTGTTGTGGAAACAAACACTCTGTGTGGGATGGATCTAGGGCATCCCAGCCCTTCTGATTGAAATCCAGCTTGTGTTTTTTTGTTTTTCCTCATCCCTAATTTTTCAATGAATGACCCACTTCTGTGCTTCGGTTGAGCCTAAAAATAAGCAGCATCGTATTATCTGGAACGCTCATACATCTCCCAGGAAGCTGCCTGCCAAGGCACTCCCCGAGCCAGTTGGGCTTGGCCTTAATTAAAACATGTGAGTCACGGTGACAGGTTTAGGGAGCTGGCAAGCCGCTCAGGGAAACCTGAGGATTTGGTCTGGAAGGCAGTTGCCTGGGGAGAGAAAAGGGAAAAGGAAGGAAGAGAGAGGGAGAGAGAGAGAGAGAGAGAGAGAGAGAGAGAGAGAGGAGGGAAGAAATCTGTGCCCTGGATATGGGATTTGGAAATTTTACTGTTTGGATTACAACTCCCAGAATGCTTACATGGCCTGGGGAATCTGGAAATTGTAGCCCAAAATAAGTACCATATATACTCGAGTATAAGCCGACCCGAATATAAGCCGAGGCACCCAATGTTACCACCAAAAAAACCTAGGAAAACTTATTGACTTGAGTATAAGCCGAGGTACTGATATGGATAATGTTGATAGTATGCTTGCCTTCGGTATGATGGAAAACATGTAATTTTGACACTGACTCGAGTGTAAGCCGAGAGAGTGCTTTTTTAGCCAAAAAAATTGTGCTGAAAAACTCAGTTTATACTCGAATATATAGGTTAGTTTCAAAGTAATATCAGTAGCTGCTTTATGCTGAGCCAGAACCATGGATCCATCCAGCCTAGTAGCAAGAGGCTTTTCAGAATTAACGGACTCCCAGTTCCCATAATTCCTGAAGCCTGAAGTGTTTCCTGCTGAATTATAGGACTTGGGAGTTTAATTCTGAGCATGCCATCCCTAGAGCCTACCATCCATTGCTCAGCATGGTAACTTGGTTATTCAAGAAGGCCTTCCCTCCAGTCAATTAAGTCTTTTTCTCTGTTTCTCTCTCTCTTTTTTTGGCTATTCCATCTTGGTAATCCTCTCTTTAAATTAATTGTTTTAAATTGAAATATGTAATTTTATGATTTTATATATTTTTATACTGTTTTGTTTTATTTTGTAAGCCGCCCCGAGTAGACATGGTCTAGAGGGGCGGGGTAAAAATCAAATAAATAAATAAATAAATAAATAAATAAATCTGTGTTCAGGGCTGAAAGCAGGAAGGGGACTTCTCTTCCCTGTGATGGAGGAGAGGATCCGTCTCCCGCCTGGGTGTTGCTGGCGTAGCCTCTGCTCTGATCTCGACACCGCTGTCAAACATTAGCTGTGCGGCCGGACAGCTCCTATGCAACCTTTCTCTGAAGCTTGCTCCTTTGGCCCTGCTGGACCGCTCACCCTCCTTCCATCCTCAGATGAGAAACTCCAACATCGGCGCCCCTGGACTGGGCCAACCATGAGCCAGAGGTATGTGGAACGAGCAGTACCTCTCAACCTGGATCAGGACCTTCTCGAAATCAGTTGGCAATGGGCAAACTTGCAAAGGAAACAGGGGCGTCTGACAACCTCAGCCCCGGGGAGCCGTCACCTCAAAATTTTGGGAGAGAACCTCTGGACTTTAGGTGTCTCATGACAGGAAGGATCTAATGTATTGGCTACTCCACTCTTCTCATGTTCTCCCCCCCCCCCCAAAACACGTTGTTGTTACTACTAGAGTCTGTGCCTTTTCCAAAAAGCATGGATTTGTACTGCTGCCTCCGTCTATGCCTCCGTGAGTCACAAGAGACCGGTTGATTATTTTGCCGACTTATATTCCTTTTAGAAGAAGCTAAATTTAGCTTGCTCTCCTCGTGCACAAACACTTGAGCAAATGAATCAGATAATAAGCGTGCCAATAAACACATTCAGCCTCGGCTAAGAAGGAAACATTCCAAAAACAACAATCCCATGGTGCTTTTAAAACGAACACGTATTATTTGCAAGAAGCTTTTGGGGAGGGCTGGCAAATTCTTTTTTACAATGCTCTCTGAAGGAGCTGAAGTGATGCCAAATTACAATTTAACCGTCTTAAAGATGCCCACGGATGCTTTGCTGGTCTCATCCCTGTGAACTAAGACCGTCGCCTCTCTGACAAAATTTAAATTTAAAGGAAGTGGGAATATAAGTAAGAAAAATACACAGAAACCTGTAAGAGGCAAAGGCCGGTTGAAATAAGCTTCCACAAATGTCTGATGGAATGAAAATCTAAGTGCTAAAGAGAAAAGCATGGGGAAACATATTTTTGGACTACAGTGCCCAGCATCCTTAGTCAACCCCACCATGCTGGGAGCTGCAGTCTGCTTTTTTGTAGGACGCAGCTACGGTCGTGAGGTGTCGTCCTGCAAAGAATCATTGTTTGAAACTTTACCACCAGCCCATGGAGAAAGGCCGCTTGCCACGCTCACTGGGGGATTGTGGGTTTTGGAGTAAAAAAAACGGAGCTCCCCCAAAAGCTCAAAGCAGGGCTTTCTTTTAAAAGCATATTCCCAAACGGAGACATTCATTTGGAGAAGGGCAACCTACGGCTCCTTGCGGGAGAGCAGATGTGTTCTCTGCCAGCCCAGCCTCCTCTTCGGAGACAATTCTCTCCCAGTCGACTCAAGCGGAGATAATGATCAGGTTTCCTGCGGCAGTCCTGACATGCGGAGGATTGCATGCACCCCTCCTGGTGCTTTAAGCTGCTTTGCTGTAGCAGTCTCCTCAAGGATAACGCCCAGCATGGCCCTCACCCAAATACACCCCTTGCCTGGCCCATCGCTTTCCCAAACGTCCAGGGATCAATGACCGTGCGGTTTCACGCCTCTGCTCTCTCTCTCTCTCTCTCTCTTCCAGGCAGCCCTACAGATGGCATGGCCCAAAGCGACAAGGACCGGTTGGAGGATGCGCTCCTTTTGCAGAGCTCTCCAGGCAGAGGGCATGGAGGGGAAGGAGAGAGAAACCCACCATGTTAAAAATTCCCTGCAAAAGGCTTCATCTCACAGTTCTCAAGAGGGGTGACAGGAGGAAGCGAACCTCGCCTTGAAAATCTGACCGTGTCCGAGACTTACAGCACATTCAAGAGAATATGGGACCACCTTCAGTCAGATCTGCTTTGGCTTGGGTGCCTGCCTTGAGCAGGGGGTTGGACTAGATGGCCTTCCAGGCCCCTTCCAACTCCGTGATGCTAGGATTCTATGATTGTGGCAAATTAAAAAAAAACCACACACACACACATGCACAAAGCCACCAGTACTGTTGTGTGTTTTTTTTTAAAAAGGGCATGCCTAAAAGTGAAGACATCTGAAAATTACCCATAAACATAGTATAGTCAAGAGGAAAACGACTGAAATGTGATACCCGTAAAATCTGTGAAAGAAATATCCAAAACACAGTGCAAACATTTCTCTCTGAGTGGTAGCTCAGGCTGGACGAGGAAGATGGCGGGATTTCGACAATGGGTGATGAAAATGAGACAGAGTGCTTTTTCATACCTCCAGGTATGGATCTGCAGGTATGAATGAATGAACGAATGAATGAATGAATGAACGAACGAACGAACGAACGAACGAACGAATGAATGAACGAACGAATAAATGAATGAACGAATGAATTAATGAACAATTAATGAATGAAAAAGCAACCCCAATGGGAATCACTGGGTCAGCTTTCATTTCTCCTGAAACAAAAGGGTAATCCCTGTGGATGATTTGGTTTAGCCTGTTGGGTGGGGAAACGGTCAGGAAGCGCCTGTGCTTGTAAAGTTTCAGCTGAGGGGGAAAAAAAAGAGGGCCAGAAATGACAGGAGCTTCTTTCCTCCGGAAGCAGGATCAAAACTCGGAGTACCTTGATTTCTTAGGCAAGGCAAGTTCTTCTCAAGGTTTTGCACCAGGGATTCTACCACGTAGGGAGGGAGAAATCCTTGATGTTCCAGAGGGGTTCAGAGGGGTTTCATCTTTATGTCCTGAATTTTCTAAGCGTTTTGCCCGCTTACCGATACGTGACCGCTTGCAGCGCTCGGCAGTAGCAACTGGCCAGCCAGAGGGACCGATCCGTCAAGATGTTGGGGCAGTGAGAAATCCGGAGGATCAAAAGGTTGCTCCCTGTAGCTTTCAATAAGGACTCCAGCCCAGCTTCTAGGCAACCCCTGGGAAGAAATGGGAAGGAAAGGAAAGACACATCAAGGGACGTTCGTGCCACAACAAGGGACGGAGAATTTTCCGTTAAGACTCTCTCGTTTAGAACCCTGGCTACAGGAAGGCTTCCCTCTCTGAGTCGGCCTCGGCAGGAAAAAGGATTACCTGCGGTGTCTCTATCTGGGCCCTCCTGTGTTCCAGAAAGGCAAGAAGAACCAGCTCTCTAGATGCTTAGCTTTCCACCTGACTGTTTCTGGCCCAGCATCTTTGTTCTTTGGTCTGCCTCTGTGGCTGGCTAGGATGGCCACAGCATGCCTCAGGCAGCCGTTCTTCTCCTGCCCAGTGGCTCCCAGCTAGGACAACAACGGTACTTGGAAACGTTGCCTTTTCTTTGACTACACAGTAGGCATCTTTCAGTCTTGAGAGACGATGGTCACATGCTCTGAACAGAGGACTTAGAACAGCGTCTAAGGTGGCTGAGAAGGCCAATTCGAGAGTGACCATCCCTTTCACACTGAAGACAAATACAAGCTGTTTCCTGTCCAGTTCCCTGGTTTTGTGGTTTTGGGATGGCCTCTCCGCCTCGGCCTGCTGGACAAGGGTCTCTTCAAATTGGGAGAGGCCATGCTGTACCACCTGCCTTCATGCTGAATGCTCAGAGGTTAAGGTTTCCCATCTAAGGCCTTCAGATCCCGCTTGCAGATATCCTTGTATGGCAGCTGTGGTCTCCCCCGGGGCGATTTCCCTGCACTAATTCTCCATACAGGAGATCTTTTGGAATCTGACCACGGTCAGATTCTGCTTATGGTCCTGCACTTGCCTTGCTGTACAGCTATCTGTGCATTCTCTAGGCAAGTCTGTTTCTCCCCAGAATGAGCAAAAGACGGTCTGATGGCTGTCCGTGCAACACCAGGTCAGAGGGGACTTTCCTAAGAGTCCTACAGAACTTAGTAGATCTCCAGGTTGAAAAAATCAGAAGCCCTTTTATCCCAATAAACCAGTAGCTGATTCCTGAATGAACCAGAATGAAATGTTGCAAGCGGTCTGGAAGAGGCTGCTCTTACCGTGTGCTTTTCATGTAATCTTCCTTGGTTTCTTTCTTTCCCCTTTGTCGGGGCTTCAGATTCTGGAGGGTGAGGGAGTGTGTTTGGGTGCACCACTGCGAGAGCATGACCAGGAACTGTAGACAGAGGAGGAAGAGAGCGGTGGAGTCTGCCGTCATTCATGAGAAAAGCAGCTGTGCAATTTTGCACATGAGCAAACCAAGAGAGCCAACTCTTTCCTCCTGTACCTATTGCCATCCACTTACTTTGGTTGACTTTTATATGATGGGGACAAAGGGAAAGTCAACTAGAGTAAGTGGGTGGCGAGAAGTACAGGAGGAAGATTCAGAACAGTATCACAGAATCATGAAGTTGGAAGGGGGCCTATCATTCAAATCAGATGATATCTCCCAGGTGTCTCTAGAATGCCTCCAGTGATGGAGAGCTACCCCACCTCAAGAGGTCATTGATTCCATTGCTGTACATCTCTAACAGTTAGGAAGTTTTTCCCAACATTCAACTGAAATCTTCCTTCCTGTAACTTGAGCCTATTGTTGCATGTCTTGCACTTTGGGATGACGGAGAACAGATCCTGCCTCTCCTCTGTAGGACAGAATTCCAAGTCTTTGAAAAGTACTATCCTATCTCCCTTAGCCTTCTTTTCTCAAGGCTAAACATGCTCAGTTCTTTCAGCCTTTCCTCCTTAGGCTTAGTTTCCAGCCCTGCAATTGTTGTTGCCCTCCTCTGAACTTGTTTCAGTTTGTCATCATCCTTCTTAAGAAGAGGAGACCTAACCAGTGCTGAATAGATGGGAACTAGTACCTTGTGGGATCTGAAGAATAAACTTCTGTCAATATTCAGAAACAGATAATAAAAACAGACTTTGAAATAGGGCAGGGTAAGAAATCACCCATCGGAAAAACAAAATACGATCATGCCTTTGCGGTATCGGACTACACCTCCTAGCATCCCCAACGACTGGCTATGTTAGCTAGAGCTATTGAGAGTTAGTTTGTAGTCCACGATCATCAGAGCCCCCAGATTGGGAAACAATCAGTTCAAAGGAGACCAATATTTTAAAAAAATGAATGCCCCCCTTCCCCACGCCTGGGTCATGTTGTTACCTTTGAGGACACCCGGGCGTTTTCCAGAAGCACCCGCGTCCACACGGCAGGGTGCCGGGCCACAAATTTCCAGTCCTTGCACACCTCGGCGGCCCTCAGCAGAGTCTTGGTGTCCAGGTACGTGAAGATGCAAAAGAGCGCGGCCCGCATCTTGAGGATCTCTGGACTGATGACCTCATTGGAGCGGGATGGGCTCCCCCGTTCGGGTCTGGCGACCTTCCCTCCATCGGAACGGGCTGCAATTTGGGAGAAAGGGATGGGGTGGGTGGGAAATGGGACATTCCCGTTCATCAGGAACTCAGGAGTGAACAGCAATGGAAACAGGCAGTGTATGGAGACTAACAACGGATCCCTAGAAGTTTCCTCTGCCGAATCCAGAGGCATTGGCCCCCAGGTAAGAAACACTGTATGCACCCATCACAGCTACAGCAGTGAAATGCAATATCAATTCTGGTATTTGTATTCTCGAAGGTTTTCATGGCTGGGATCTGATGGTTGTTGTGGGTTTTTCGGGCTCTTTGGCTGTGTTCTGAAGGTTGCTCTTTCTGATGTTTCGCCAGTCCCTGTGGCTGGCATCTTCAGAGGACAGGAGTCAGAACTCTGTCTTGAGTTTTAAACTTTTAAATCCTATTTCAAAAGACAGAAGTACTGGACAACACCAGCAATCATTATGTTAGACTGAACAGGGAAGCCACTGAAATCCACAAACACCAGCAGAGCTTCGACAAAAAAGAAGAAAGTTTAAAAATCAACAAGGCCTGGCTCCCAGCACTGAAAAATACAGCCTGCAAATGGTCAACAAACTCTACCCAGCTATAAGGACAGATGATCACTGCACATAAAAGACTGGGTAACAACACCCATCAATCACAGTGACAGATAATCTCTCCCCCTTATCACAACAATACATCCACAACAAAAATATGCTGATCACCACAATCACCCATCTCCTGAAAAGGACAAAAGCTGATCCCACAGCTATAAATATACTCAACTATCCAAACAAACTGCACCAGTTCTGGGATTTGTCATTTAGCGAAGCATTCAGCCTTCTCTGCTAGCGCCCCTCCCCTGATTCCCAGCAGGGAATCCCAGGGAAGCCAAGCACCACCAGGAAGGCGCCATGGAGGACCCAAAAGGAATCCGACTCTAATGCAGACCTGCTCTGAGTTTAGGATTTCAGCTTTTTTTGGGGGGGGGGGAGGATGTTGGACAGACTTGCCTCCTTCTGCCCCTGCAGAGAATGGAGAACCCTTCCTTTTTCAAGACTACAACTCCCAGAATCCTCCACCCCATTTCGCCACCAGTCAGGCTAGCTGGGCGATTCTGGCAATGGGTCCAAGAAAAATGAACGTTTCCAAATTCTGCCTAGAGAAGTGACTTTTGCGATCCTTTGCCACAGCGACACGATCTTCTGAAGAACAGGGGAAGTGGCTGGGCCAAGTCAGTCCCTTTGTCCGTCTAGACCAGTGGTGTCGAACTGTGGCCCTCCAGATGTTCTTGGACTTCAACTCCCAGAAGCCTTCACCACCACCTCTGCTGGCCAGGATTTCTGGGAGTTGAAGGCCGAGAACATCTGGAGGGCCACAGTTCGACACCACTGGTCTAGACCATCTGCTCCTCTATTCTGACCAGCAGCCCTGGCTTTCTTGGGGGGGGGGGTTTAAAGGCAGGATTCCTTCTCAGACCTACCATGAAGGTGTTCCATTCAAGCAACTGCCCTGCCCAACCCTGTTCATGAATCCTGAGAAGGAAGGATGCTCTGGAAAAGACCCTAACGCTGAGAAAGGTGGAAGGCAGCAGGAAAAGAGGAAGACCCAATACAAGATGGAGTGACTCCCTAAAGGAAGCCACAAGCGTGGGTCTGCAGGAGCTGAGCAGGGCAATTGAGCACAAGAGATTTTGGAGGTCTCTCATTCATCGGGTTGCCTTAAGTTGGAGGCGGCACATAACGACGAGAACAAACAGCCACCCTGTTCGGCTCCCAGCAACGAGTATCAACCTTCTCAGGACAGGAAGATGACCAAACAACTGAAACCCAGCAGAGATTAAACCTGTCTTGTCCGACCACCAAGCCCTCCCTGGTTCTTCCGGCAGGAGACTCACCTGGCAGCCGGGCGCTCTCGGCCGTCCTGGAGAGGTTCAGCTGTTGAACCTCCGGGGGAGCCCGGCTCTCCGTCTCCCAGATTTCTGCCTCGGACTCGGTGGTCCTGGAGCCGACGTCGGAGATGTCTCCTTCCTCGCCCTCCGTGCTGTTGCGGTACGGCCGGCGCTGCCAGTTCTGGATGGCTTGCCTGCGCAGCCCTGAGCTGCGGACTCCCCCGGGCCTTTCGAAGCCGCTTTCGGTACCTCGGCTCTGCCCGCCCTGGTAAGGGTGTCCCTCTGCGTTCTCGTCCCCGTGGTAGAGCTCCGGGCTGTCACTGTCGTAGCAGCCCGAGCTCTGGGAGACGGCTTTGGCGCGGCTCGAAGCCCTGGAATGACAGGACGGAATTTGAAAAAAACTGAATGGCATGATCCGAAAAGCACGGCATAATAACGAAAGCCAGCTCAGCTCACCCCTTGTCGCAAGACGGGCCCAAACCGCCCAGAGTAGAGCCAAAATAAGTAACTAAATAATTAACTAATTAATTAACCGATTAATTAATTTATTAATTGGTTAATTAATTAATAGCAAAACAAGGAATATATATTATGTCTATGGACCAAGGCGCCATATAAGAGCAGAAGGGGTTGAGTAAAGGATGCTATTTTCCATAAACTAGCTCCAATACCAAAACAAGAGAAGTATAATAAGAGAAGAGTAATACGTTTTAGAAAAAGCATCAAGAAATCTTAATTTTTCCTTTACCATTGGACACTCTGTTTAATCCAACTCCCCCAAATTTCAGAGAATTCATTGCTATCGAGGGATGAAAGCAAACAGATCGGAAAGGATATTTACACTCTTTGGATGTAGGGATACAGCATTCTGCCTAAAGCCACTCTTGGTTTTGTGTGCTGAAAGGCGAGGCCGCCATTAGGAGTTATGCACCAAAAAGGCACACAGCTTTCAGAAGCAAGGTAAAAGCTAGCATTTTACCCAGACCTTGGCAAGCTTCAACCCTTTGTAATATGGATTTTGTAGCACATTTATGCCGGCCTGTGGTTCGCCACTCCGAGTCTTGGATCATGCGCTATAGACTGGAGGCTTCATTAAGGTTTCTTTCCTTTTATACATTCATTTTCAAGATCCTGTTTGTGTACTCATGTTATGTTTTGGAAGGTGGCCAGAGTAGTGGCTTGTCTGCTAAATGGGCAGGGTGTCCGTCTAAACAAATAAAAATAAATATATTATCTAGTCTTCCAGGAACTGGGCAGGGCCAAAAGCATTTCAGGACACCAGCCCCCATGATCCCCGACCATTTAAAGTCTGGAAGGCTCCCTAAGGATGCTCAGGCTGGACCCCAACGCATGACAGAAAGAGAGCCAAAAAGAGGACATGGTTTTGCACAAAACTGCATACGTTGCTTATACAGTATTTATTTATTGGATTTCTCTCCCGCCCACATAGACCAAAGGTCTACTCTATAGATGACAGAGAAATGATTTTAAAGATTTAAACAGCTGTCTGGTGGCAGCTGCCTGTGGACAAGGCACGGCCATAAAGGTCTCTTCTCCTTTTTCTGATGCCTCTTTATCTATACATTTGATCTGAGAGGCCTCAAGGTGCTTGTACTGTCTCAAGGACTAGAAACCTGCCACGTTTTCAGTGCCTGGTGAGGTTTTAGGGAGGCTGCACCCTGTCACTTGAGACCATTTTTGCACTTGTGTCTTGTGCATGCAGAAGGCGCATGAGTGCGCGTGCACACACGCGCACACGCACACGCGCACACGCACACACACACACACACACACACACACAGAGAGAGAGAGAGAGAGAGGGAGGGAGAGACTGCTTGGGTTATATGATCCCTTTTCTTAAATACTCATTTTCTGAGTTGGGAATCTATAGACTCCTCCTTTTCTCCCCATTGTTTTTTTTGGTTTGATAGTTTATTCCATCGCCAAGAAAAATCAATAAAGAATGAACCAGCCTGCCTTTGAAAACAGATAAAGAAAAACAACACACACTACATGTACATTTTAAGTGAACCACTAGCTGTTTTACTTTTCCTCTGGGAGACACAGGTATATCTGAGGTCTGAGATATACCTGTGTATATCTCAGGCAAAAAAATAAAAAATAAAAAATAAATAAATAAAAATAAAAGAAAGAAAGAAAGAAAGAAAGAAAGAAAGAAAGAAAGAAAGAAAGAAAGAAAGAAAGAAAGGACAGCTATAAATGCAATGCCAAAGATTATTTTTTTTCCTTCCCCCCCCCCCATTTTACCCTGTGCTGGATGAAGACCTTTGGTTCGAAACGGCGTAGGAGCTGTGGGGTGTTGCACCGGGGACCGAATGCCGGTCTCTCTGCAAGAGAGAAGACAAAGAGGTGACATTCATCAGATAGCTCGGCATCCAGTTTTTTTTAAATGTAAGGGACCCCATCCATGGAATTGTTTCTGCCCACTTGCAATCTGAACTGGGAAGTAGTGAGTTTAAAGTAGCACAATCACTTTCTCATAGTTTTGATACTTAGCGCATGGCACCAATGGGGCAGTATATATCCCTTTAGGAAACAAACAAACAAACAAATTAATTAATTTTCTTTACGGTGACAAGGGTGAAACAAGGGCAGTTGTCCACTTGCACGTAAAAGGAGAATAACCCTCACCAAAATGGAAGCCAAAAGAGAGCGCTCGATGGCACAAAACCCCAGAAGCTGATACTCTATGTACAGATGCAAAATTTAGGAACCATTTTTTGAATTTAAACAGGATGACAATGTGTCTCACTTGTGTAGTGATGCCCCATGTGTCTCCTACGGAATCTGCTCTCCCAGTGCAGGTCACCGTGGATGATCGGCAACTTCATCAACCTTATTCTCTTTCACATATTTATTTATCTTTAAATTAGCCTTGGTCTGGACTGCCCTTTTCTTAGTCTTACACTGTTATTTTAGGTAACAAAAAGGAAATAGCAACGCAGTGTGGAACTAATAATCTTCTTGAAACATTAACAGCAATGCATTCTTCTTTTTCCAGCTTTGTAACTAATTCCACAATGAGTTACTTTTTTAAAAAGAGCAACTTTCTAACCTCTGCTTGCAATACCATGTGACGGTGGGCCTAAACGTAAGAGAAAAGAGAAATCAGCCATTCAGTCTCCTGACGTTTAAAGGCAATGTCAGTGCGGTTGGTGGATTTTTAATTTCCACTCTGGATGTTTGTAAATTAAAAGAATATATCCAGCCCAACGCAGATTTGAAGATTATATTGCATCCATAACAATGAAACAGATCTTCTGCTCAGAGTTAGGGCTATTAACAACAAGAGGGAGGGGATGATTTCCCCTCAAGTACCATTTTCTGGATGAAAACTGCCCTCACCAGCTCTTTTCTATAATAAGGCTTCGCCGGAATGGCTTTCCCTGGAAACATGGCGTGGGGAGAAATAAAACCTCCCCCCCCCCCAATATCTTTCTGGTGGCACCTTTTCTCCATCCATGGCAGTTTCTTTCACTATTTCATGTGATGAGAATCCCATCATAGATATTTGTTATTTTGCCTAGTTACGTCCTGCACGCCCGTCATCCACCTTCTGAGGACATTTAGACTGGTGGAGGAGGAGCCTTGTTGGAGTTTTTACAACCTCGCATGCCGCCTACATTTTATTTGACTGGAAGGGACCTTCCTGGGCTGGAGTGACTGTCAATCTATCCAGCACTAACCAATCCTTCCTTCCAGCTTTTGAATTCAAAGAGAGCCCCGCCTCTCTGCTGACTGCCTCTTTTCCCTCTCTCTTTAGTCTACTGCAAGCAGGGCTTGTTCGTTGATTGTTGATCTGTTCACAACTGCAGGTAATGAAATGTTTTTTTTTTGTTCTTTTACCTACCAGTGCCTCAGAGTGATTTAGTGAGACCTTAAGGGCCAGTGAATGAGAAAGGGGTGGACTCTCTGGGGAGCTTGAAGCTATTCTCCCCTGAAAGTCTCTGTACTTTGGCTGTGTTGAAAAATGAGATTTTACCAACAAGCTAGTTTTTTTGTTCTGGGAGAGAAATGAGCAGCTTGGAGAGCGTTCAAAGTGTTTCTAAAATCAGGTTGGCTTACAAGACCAATCCAAGCTTTGACCTTTGGAAATGATAACATACAGCTCTCCTTTGACCCCAACCGGGCAAGAGAGAGGTGACCCAGAGGGGTCTTAACCCTTCCCTCTATGATTCCCTTTCCATCCGTTGCTTCCTTCCCAGCCTTTTGTTTTCGTTTTGATTGATCAACTCCAACCACATTATGGCCCAGTGCTGCTGATTTAAATTCGTTGTGTACTACAGAAAAATCTCTCAAATGGAGTAGCTTACAAACACACACAGATGCTTTCTCTTTCGAGACAGACCCATGTACCTTGGAGTGTACTTGGCCAGGAAAAAAAATATAAAGCAATGAAGGCACCTCCCATAAATGGTTTACCAATTCCCTCCTTCTGGTGGGGCTCTACCATGGCAGTGACCTCAGGCGGCACAGATGGCTGGGCATGGACCCTCCCTCCACCACAGATCCGGATGGTCTTGGTTAGCCCTCTCCCCGGAAGGCACAGCGAGGCACAGCAAAGGCAGCCGGGAGCTTTATATGGACGGAGAGACCAGAAAGGAGGAGCTTGGCCACTGGCCCCGCCCACCCCCCAGGAAGGCCCGCCTCCCCCTCGGAGAACCAAAGGTTTTGGGGTCGGTGTCGCTCCATACCGGCCGCCCCGTGCTCTTGGATCCCGGGACGCTACACCTTCCGAGGCTGCAGTTTGGCGTCGTCCCGCAACTGCTGCTGATGATCTGGAGCTGCTTCTCGGCTCGGTCGGCTCGGTCCAGGAGCTCCTCGATGAACTGCTGGAGGCGCACCTTGGCGTTGGCTTCGCGGGCCGCCGTCTCCTTGAGGAACTGGTCGATCTGGATCACCTCCCTGCAGGAGGGAGGAAGGGGCGAGAAGGGGCCAAACAGCATCATCCTGCTCTCAAGGAACGCCATGACCATCCCAACAGCATCAACCATTGTGCGCAATACGGATTGGGTTGGATTACATGTCCCATCGTCCCCAAGCTGCAGCTCTAAGATATCTGGAGAGCTAGACTGTCCCCATGTATGCTACAAAATTAATTAATTAATTAATTGAACTTATATGCTGCCCACACTACCCAAAGGTCTCTGAGTGGCTTACAACAATTAAAATACAATTAAAAAGTTAAAACAATTAAAATATATACTCTAAAGATTGCTTTTTTATGAGCACGCCTGTTTCCCCAAAATCTTTGCAAAATAGAAGCACACGCCCTGACTTTCCAGAGGCAGGCCAGAGTTTTATTTGATTTTTTAATAAGTCCTGCTTCGTGGCTTGACTACAAAGAAGCCCCTTGGGAGGCCTTGGCAAGCCAAATTAAAAGTCATCCTGAAAAACAAATCAAAACGATGCACCCCCCTATAAGCCACTCCACTCCCCACAAAGCAAAGAAAACTGCAAAATTGTAAAATTCACCAAGGCGCCTTCTGGCACCGAGAGACGGATTCAATTCGGTGTAAGCTTTTACGAACCGAACTGGATTGCCCACCACGAATGCCGGGGCAAAAAAACAAAACAAAACAAAACAAAAACAAAACAAAACAAAAAACCCAGCAGCCTTCCCTATGCCAGAGGTCTAATATTTAATCCTCGTCCAGAAAGGATCAACACAGCTAAACTCCCCCCCAACACACACACACACACACACACACACACACACACTCCCCTGCAAGCAAAGGTTATAAAATCAGGACAATGGCCAAGAAGCAGCAGGAGATGTAATGACTGTTGCTGATTAAAACCCAAGTAAATAGGATAGCTATAACCTTATGAAAGCACCAAGCGAGCTCCCGTAGAGCTCGCCGGCCTTATTTTGCACACACTTTTCAGCATTTGTGGCACACAGTCTCGGCCTGCATCTTGAGCCTTTCGTCCCCCCGACCCCGCGGCTTCCGCCTCTCCCTCTGCAACCAGAAAACAACAAACTGAGAATCTTGAAGAATCAGATGAGTGGCCCATGGAACCTTAATATTTTAAAGATTTACGTATTAGCGGTGCTGTAGGGGAGACCGGCCTCACCGGACCAAGACGCCGGGACCTTCTGAGCTATAAGGGACCGTGGCATCCCATGCCACCCCCTTCAGGCACCCCTCTTTCCTCTGCACTGGGCTGCAATACTCACAGTAGCTGAGGGAGAAATGGCTTTTCCCAGGAACAGTATAGTATTGCTACAAGCCACCCCTCCTGTAATGCAAAGGATTTGAAGGTGGCTTGATCTTGAGTGGGTAATCAGGAGCCATATGCTTTACAAAAGACCTGCTCCTCATAGGCTACTATGGGCTGATCCAGCGGTCTGCATTCCTGGACTCTCTTTATGGGTGTTGTTGGTTATGGGGAGACTTCCAAATTTGGCACTATGCTGTCCCTTTGTTTATAGTTAAGTTTGTAGCCCTCTTTTCCTTCCTAAGGTGTTGCAAGTGACAGAAAAGGCTCACTTTTTCTTACTTTGCTCTTACAACAGTCCTGCGAGGTATGCTGGGGTAACAGCCCTTGAGATAAAACCTGATCCGAGACTAGCAACGGATACAGTAGAACCATCTATGACCTTACTACGATTTTTCTGGATTATGAACTCGAGGGATGCTGTAGGCTTGAATTTGAAATAAATGCAATGTTTGGCACGAGATAACAGCCCGGTTTAGGGGCAGAGGGAGGGGGCAGGGTTACTGTGGATGCATCCAGATGTGTTCACATCGTCTAAGTTGGAAGTTCCATTTTTATTAACTTTCCAACTCTCAGAACATCTACAGACCACTTTAGGTAAAATCTAACACTGTTACATTATTTGCCAGAATTCATTTCATTGTCTGCAGTACATTTCTTCCTTACAGAAACTGCTGGATAGCTCAGTAGTTGAGGCTTTTGGTTCCAACGTCTGGGGCTGGGAGTTCGATTCCCCCACGGGGCCTCCTTGACGAGGGCTGGACTTCTGGCTCTGCAGTTCAGAGGTTGTTGTTATTATTATTATTATTATTATTATTATTATTATTATTATTATTATTATTATTATTATTATTATTATTATTATTATTATTATTATTATTATTATTATTATTATTATTATTATTATTATTATTATTATTATTTCATCTTAGGACACCAAAACAGACCAGGAGGATTTGAATATCCACCGCTCTGGTAAGAGAAGATCTGTAATCTTAAACCCTTATTTTGTGTTTTTTTAAGCTCACCCCTCTGCCCCATGTCATTGTAAAATGGAATTTGGGACTTGTTTACTTGCCAACCTAATTAATTTCTTCTGCTTTAAAGAAAAATCACTCTGTGAAATCAGAGAACAGAAGATTTCACAGCTGCAACAACTGTAAGTATGGTAATGAAAGAATCCATGGGAAAAACAGAGAGAAAACCAAAAACAAGAGAATTTAACTATACAGAAAACTAGAACACGCAAGCCACCCCAGTATCTTTGCCAAGAAAACCCCATGGACAGAAACAAAAGGTATGACGCTGGAAGATGAGCCCATCAGGTTGGAAGGCATCCAGCATGCTACTGAGGAAGAGCGGAGGACAAGGACAAGTAGCTCCAGAGCCAATGAAGTGGTTGAGCCAAAGCTGAAAGGACGCTCAGCTGCGGACGCACCTGGAAGTGAAAGGAAAGTCCGATGCTGCAAAGAAAAATACAGTACTGCATAGGAACCTGGAATGTAAGATCTATGAACCTTGGGAAGCTGGATGTGGTCAAACAGGAGATGGCAAGAATAAACATCAACATCCTGGGCATCAGCGAACTAAAATGGACAGGAATGGGCGAATTCAGCTCAGATGATTACCATATCTACTATTGTGGGCAAGAATCCCGTAGAAGGAATGGAGTAGCCTTCATAGTCAACAAAAGAGTGGGAAAAGCTGTACTGGGATACAATCCCAAAAATGATAGAATGATGTCAATACGAATCCAAGGCAGACCTTTCAACATCACAGAAATCCAAGTTTATGCACCAACCACTGATGCTGGAGGCTGAAATTGACCAATTCTATGAAGACTTACAACACCTTCTAGAACTGACACCAAAGAAAGATGTTCTTCTCATTCTAGGGGACTGGGATGCTAAACGAGTGCAGACATCCCACGTTTACTATACCAGCAAAACCTCCTGCTCTGTGGGGGCTCAGTGGACACTAGCCAATGGGTTGTTGGGTTGCGCGCGCAAAAAAGGTATAATTAAGTTACATTTCCAAAGCAATGTAATAAGGAATTGTAAACTTTTTTTGTGTGTGAGAGAGAGTAGAAAGTATTTCAAGGCATCTCAAAGGCAGATCTCCTGCATATTTTATGCCATTCCCTTACCAATCTTGAAGATATGTTGCTTATTTTTCTATTTTAACCAGTGTTTTTAGATTACAGCGGGGCCCTCGAAGGAAACCAGAGAAGATTTCCCTGCCCTCTTTCTGGTGTTCTGGTAACAGCAACACGACGTACTAACTGTGCGCACCACCAACAGTTACTTTGGTGAATGAATGGAGCAATGAATAAGACCATTGGGCTTCCCCCAAAGGAACGAGTAACGCAACACGGTCTGGAAATTGTAAAAAAGCATCCAGAATCTACAAAAAAGAGGGGCAAAGCCAGCAGTACCCTTGAATCCGCTTGTGATGCTGGTTTTGGAGACTTGGAGTGCCATTCCTTTGATACCCCGATTCTTCCTCCAAGGAACGTCTCTGTGTGGGGTGGGGCAGGATCCCTGGTTCTATCTTTTGTTGCTAGAAGGGCACCATGAGGTTTTGGACCATATGCAAGCCACAGATCTCACATTACCTTCTCTTGGTGTGAGACCCTGGGATGTTGTGGGGATACCCCTCAACTCATGGTCCGCAGCTTCCCCATAGAACAGTCACTGTAAGACTGAACTCTGTGCCGGGCACTGCAAAAGAGTTGCACCACCAGCTCTGCCGGGAGGAAGGAAAGCCACTTTATCCAGCCCTTCCGTTGAGTCCTGTGAATGGTTTCCTTCTTCCTGCTTCCTCCTGCCTTCCTTCTCTCCTTCCCTCCCTCTTGGCACACACAACTGTATGCCTGGGGAGTCCAATGAGCGGCCAAACCTGTGTGGTCTTTCTTCAAAGGTTGTCGTATTTTTGGTGTAGAATCTGGGTCAGATGCACGGCGGAGGAAGAGCAGGAACCTCACGATGTGACCGCTCGCCTTCGTACAGGGACCCGTTGGGGCGATTTCTGCAGGAGAAGGTCTCTGGGTGCCACCTAACTGGCTTCAGTCCTGTTGCACACAAAACTAACTCTCCTGCTTAGACTTGTGGTGATCTTCCCTGCTCCTGAAATGCTTCCCACACCCTCAACTTTTTTCCATCATCTTCCCCCTTTGCCCAGTGGAGGCTAGCTCACACCAGTATCAGGGAACAGTGAATTAGTTTACAGGAGCTATCCCGGGTGCTGAAACCTAACTTCCATAGGTTTAGCCTTTTGGATGGCTCCCTCAAAGTCTGGATTGAAACCCGGAGTGGACACCCTGTACTCTGGAATCGCCACTTATGGGGGAAGCCAGCAGCAGACAGAGCCAAAATGAGCCGGGCCAAAGTTCAAGGAAGCCATCCGCAAAAGCTATCTAGAACTGATACGGATACACAAACTGTGTGTCATTTCCAGCAAAGTATCCCTGACAGGAAAGCCTTTTACGCATCTTGATCTGCACCTCTCCCCACTGCCTCGGATCCCCTTCGACGCTAGGTGCCGGGCACCTTCTCTGGCAGCGCCTGCTGACTTTTGCGTTGGTTCCCCAGCAGCTTGAACCACTTGCACCTTCGGGGGCTGTGGCACTGTGGGAATCCCACATCTGCAAAGATTGAACAGGACGCAGGCCAGAGTCTGCACAGAGAACCACCCACTCTGGGGAGAAACAGATCCGTCGGGCCAGTGGACAGTCAGCTCATCCAAAGATATTTTGCTGCCAAAAGCTGCCAGGGCATGATGTTAGTCCCTGTTGATGGGCCCGGAATTGAAATCATTCTTCATCCTTAGTAGTGAGGAAGTATCTCCCATCCCACTTCAAGCAGGAGGTGAGATCTTGAAGACAGACGACAGGCTGCCTGGCACAGACCTTCCTTAGATTTCGTTTTTAAGAGGCCTGCTTTGCTCCGCCTGAGCGTAGAGCCAGGCCTGGCCGCCAGCCCTAGGGCAACATGTCAAGCCGAGGACGGGCTTTTGGTGTAAAAGGCAATGAGTAGAGATGGGCATGGACCTCGATTGGGAGGTTCCTGCTGGTTCATGAGCGCGGCACCCATCCAGTGCATGCTCCTCTCCTCTTCCTCTCCGTCAGTTCAGCCAGTCCTCGGCAGGAGCACAGGGTTGCCTGTCCCACCTCCTTGTCTGAGTGGGTGATCAGACAAGGAGGTGGGGCAGAGAAGCCCATGCTCCTGCCAGAGACTGGCTGAACCGCCAAAGAGGAGGAGGAGGAGGAGGAGAGCCTGCACCGACTGGTGAGTGAGAGAATTCATCCAGGGAGGTGCAGAAAGGGAAATGCAGGACCCCTGGAGCCACGCTTATGAACTGACACAAGCCTCTGAACTGACGTTCGTGGCCGACTCTAGGAACGAAACCTTTTCTGCATGGAAACCGGAGCGGCATGTCACATTGCTAGTTATAAAGATGGATCAATGAGGGTGGTAAGGTAAAGGTAAAGGTTCCCCTTGACATTGAGTCCAGTCGTGTTCGACTCTAGGGGGCGGTGCTCATCCCCGTCTCCAAGCCGTAGAGCCAGCGTTCGTCCGAAGACAGTTTCCGTGGTGGTCACGTGGCCAGCACGACTAATGGTGGTAGACAGGTCAAAATTGGGTGGCAAACTGCATGTTGCATGCAGGAAGTCCCAAATTCCACCCAAGCCTCTCCATTTAAGCAGAATGAGGTTGTATCAGTCTAGACGGAACAACAGCTAGGGAAAAAAAATCTGTTTTGGCATCCTTGTTCAGTTTAAGAGTGCATGCGTGAGTGCAAAACACACAAGGAGGACCAAGACAAAAGTTAAAAACAGATGTGCACAGCGCAATACCAACGGCAGGGTGAGGCAGAACGGAAGCCCCCACCCCAGAGGGCCACAGGCGTTCTGGGCCCCCAGCGTTTTCTCAGCTTTGCACAAATCTCCTCCAATCTCAAAACAGGTCTTGGAAGGTGAAAAACATTGTGACAACGGATCCCTTCTGGCTCTGCAATTCTAAAAGGATGATGATGATGATGAGAATGGCTTCCCTAAAAAAGGGCCCTGGCGGGGCTTTTCTGGCATGAAAAAAAAAGGGGTTCTGGGTACCAATTGACATTTACATCTGGGCTACACCGACGGACCTAACGGATAAGGTTTTTCCCATGGTGATTTTTAGTTGAATTTGTTTTCCATGGTAAGCTATCTTTGGTTTTGCAAGGGAGAAAGGTGGGACAAATGAAATAAACAAGTACAGTAAATAAATACAATTTTCCAAGGGTGAACCTTGCCACCAGGAAAGAACCCCAGGGCTGGTCATAGCAAAATCCTGCGCAGAGTGCGGACGGTGGCCACCCCCTCGTCATTTGTGTCTGTGAGCTGAGATTCTCAGTGCGAGTTCAGATGAAAAATAGGGAGATGGAGACCTCCCCCATCCTTTATTTCTGACTCAATGACTCATTCCCCCCCCCCGCGTTTCCTAACAGCTGGTTGTCCATGACTTTAATTGGCTGTTGACCAGATCATGGAGTGATAGATGAGGTCATGAAAATCCCCGAGGGGCTGGCAAAGCGGTGGAATCCTCATGCCCCTGAACAGCTGGGCCGAAGGGTGGTTGGCGGTGGTGGAGGGGGAGGCATTCCAGACACATCCTGCAACCCCTTCAAACACACTTGCGAACATGCACACACAGTTCTGTGACCTGCCGAGTGAAGAAAATGTTCACGATTCTCACTCTAAATCACAGCTGAAGAAGGTTATAGTAAGTTTCTCCCCTGAATTCCACAAATATGGAATTTTCATATTTTTTGGACTGCAAATATCTAATTCTCCTTCATGTTGCATAGTTTTGAATTTCTGGTAAAATTCCTTTGTGCTACCCAGTAGAAGTACAGAGACTCTCAGAAGAGAACAGCTTCAAGTTCTCCAGAGAGTCCACCCCTTTCTCATTCATTGGTCCTTAAGGTATCAATGACTCACTCGGAGACATTTGTAGGAGAAAGAAGAAGAAGAAGAAAAATCATTAATAACGATGGTGAGCAGATCAACAGCAAATAAAGAAACATTGCTTCTAACAGATGAAAGAGAAAGACGAAAGGGAAAGGAACACTCAGCAGAGAGGTGGGGCTCTCTTAGAATTCAGAAGTAGAAGGAAATGATTGGTTAGTGCTGGATAGACTGACAGCCCAGAAAACTCCATCCTAGTCACTCAAAACACAGGCAGCGTGCGAATAAAACTCCAAAACTGCACACCTTACAGACACTTTCCTAAATTTTGCTCACCTGGGAGAAAAAGGCCTTGACTGGAAGGATCTCAGGATTAGCTAGGCCTAGCTCTGCTCAGCTTTCTGGCTCAGAAGGAAAACTCCCAGCTAGCACTGGGGCAGGAACAGGAAGCTTGGCTGGAGCTAGGCCGAACTAGGCCTCAAAGCCTACCAGTTTAGGCCCTTTCTCCCAGGTGAACCACATTTAGGTGTCTATAAGGTTGGTGGGATTCCCACAGTGGAGAATTATGGTATTTGTAGTCTAAAAAATCTAAATGTCCCAACACTCTGCATGATGTCACAGCATCAATAAGTCTGACTAGCTATGTCGCATCCTGATGATGTCATACTCACTCTGAGATCCCTGATAGTTTGGGATCATCTAGGGAAGAAGATATTAACTAAATGAGAAGAAATGGCACAGAGATAGAACCGGAAGGAGATGCAAGTGCTACGGCCACATTTTAAAAACATGGAAAGGCTGCCAAGGTGGTTCAGTTCCCTCCCCCCCCCCCAAAAAAAAACCCCATACCTTTTCACCGTGGCAAATTTCACAGGCAGGTATTTGCTGCAGTTCCAGCCACTGTATCCTCATGACACGCAGCGGAAAGCCGCCGGATCCCACAGCATGAATTTAATTGAAAACGAGGTGCCGAGCCCATCTCCATGCAAATGGCCACATTAAATAAAGATCCAGGAGGTGGGAGTTACCGTTGGGAGCTATTTCTAAAAAGGAATACATTCTCAAGCAACTGCCGTGTGCTTTAATATTCAGACTGCCTTCCCCCGGGGATCTGATCCTGCCTGATCTTATGAAACGACCATCTACACTCCGCGTCTTACCCGGCAGTTGCTCTGGAAAGGCTGGCGGGGAGAGAGAGCGGGGAGGAACAGCCACCGTCTCTTGTGGAGAAGGAAGCCGAGAATAGCTATGGTTCCTTCTGGATGTGGAAAACCACCTCTCTGCAGTTTTGAAGCCCAGTCTTGCAAGAGTGACTGATCTGTGCAGGCTTTCATCCGATTTACAGAAGCATTACTCTATTCATGCTATCGCAGCCCACATCAACTGGCGTGTGTGCAACCCGAAACAGTGCAGTCTTATTCACGGCAATGCAGAAATAAGCCCCGTCGAGTTCATTGAGATTTATCCGTGTGCGTAAGACTGCAGCCTTGAGTCTTCATTATACTGTCCAGGAATCTCTGGTTTTTAAGTAGAGGACGCAACTCACTGTTAAAGTCTATTGCACATGTGATATAGATGACCCTATGCTAGCACTACAGCATGCTTTTTAAAACAAACTGTGCTTTCCAGCTGGGAACATCATACATAGTTAATTCAACCTCAGAACAATGATCGGAATTTGCATTTGTGTGTGTGTGTGTGTGTGTGTGTTACAAATCTGTCATTTTCGGGAAAGACTGTAAAACACAACTAAGCCAAGTGGACTTGGCATGCATGGCCCTGTGTTAGAAACAGCAAAAAAGAAGCCCTGGGAAAATGGGTCTCTCTAATTTTGTCAATGCTGGATGGATAGCTCAGATCTCTGGCTGGGCAGCCAAAGGTTGGGAGTTCAATTCCCTCACTGGGCTTCCAGGGAGAAGAGCCAGCCTGGGTGGCCTTGGGCAAGTTTCAGAATCCCAGAAATGCCCCAGCAGTAGCCAGTTGTTCCCTCCTGCCTCCCTGTTCAGTGCTTTCCCCCCTCTCTTGAGTCTCTTAGAAGGAGGGAGTCTGTTGAAGTCTGTTTGGTGAAAGCAGTCCTGTTCGCCAGTTTACTGTTTGATCTGTTCACTGGAAGTAAATGAAACCTTTTGTTCTTTATCATACAAATATCTCGGAGTGAATTACTGAGACTGTAAGTGCCAGGTAATAAGAAAAAGGGTTGGACTGCTCTGGGAAAAATTGAAGGTAATTCTGTTCTGTGAATCCCTGCACTTTTGTTGCACCGCTAGAGGAATTTAACTAGAAATTCAAATCTCTGCAACAAATTTAGCACACAAGCAATCAGTGCAAACACCCTTGTCTATATTGGAACCTGTTGGCAGCATGGAGCACCAGCCAATCAGGCTGGTGGCCCAGCCTGATTGGCTGGGCCACCAGAATGGCACAGAATTTCCACAAACATCCCACATGCTCAGTCATCAAGGTGGAGTGAAAGGTTTGCAGCCCAGGTTTCCACAATGGAAGAGGGAGTTATCAGTCCGGCTGCGAGTGAAAGCTCACCCACAGCTTAGGGGGTAACCCTAGCTGAGCACTGAAAAGCAAACTCTAGCAGGAGATTTTTTTTTTAAGGGAAGCGAAAGAATGGGGACCCTTCAGGCACAATGGTTGGGAAAAGGATGAAGAGCGAACAGTAAGCTAAAATATCAACTCCAGGGAAAAGCGGGTAATTAAGGAACTAGACGGAAAGATGAAAGGAGTCAGAGAACTGAAGGAAAAAAAGGGAGATAATTTTAGGGTGGGGAGATAATAAGGCGGATTTTCTGACTATCGACCTAGTTATAGGCCTTCTGGCTTCTGTTCTTTATGGTGCAGGAGCCAGTAGCTGAAACCCTGTGTCCTTCCCTTAGCAGAAATTTAAACCATTGGAACTTCATGGGAAGTCATGTCCAGAAAGTCCTGATCGCACAACTGACTGTGTAAGCAAGTAGCACAACTTAGAACCGCTTGATGGATGCGTTTTCTGTTTCAACGCCAATTTCTCAACCACACATGCAACTTTAAGGTGTGTTGGTGTAGCTGCGCAACGCAGTTTGGGCCAGTGTGGCCAAATGTGGATAAAATGATGGACTAGGACTCAGTGGCGCTGCAGGCTAAACCGCAGAAGCCTGTGCTGCAGGGTCAGAAGACCAAGCAGTCGTAAGATCGAATCCACGCAACGGAGTGAGCGCCCGTCGCTTGTCCCAGCTCCCGCCAACCTAGTGGTTCGAAAGCACGCAAATGCGAGTAGATTAATAGGGACCACCTCGGTGGGAAGGTAACAGCGTTCCATGTCTAAGTCGCACTGGCCATGTGACCACGTAAGATTGTCTTTGGACAAAACGCTGGCTCTATGGCTTGGAAACGGGGATGAGCACCGCCCCCTAGAGTCAGACACGGCTGGACAGAAATTGTCAAGGGGAACCTTTACCTTTACCTAGGACTCAGGAGGCCTGGGTTCAAATCCCTGCATGGCTACAGCAACTTACGGCAGGTAGCAACAGTTTTAAAAAATCCCTAACTATCTCACATACCTTGAGAACTCTATTAGGCTTGCCATAAGTCCGATGTGATGTGATGGTACAGGACATAACATACAATCTTTATAGTGAAGTCCACATTCCTGGATAAAAGGAGTGTGTGCTTTGCACTATGAATGAATGAGTGAATGAATGAATGAATGAATAGATAGATAGATACGGGGACAGAAAGAGAGAGAGAGGAGAGAGAGAGACAGAGAGATAAATGCAATAAATGTAATAAATAAATATTTAAAGACAAGGACAACAAAGAATGGCATGCTTTGCTATGCATCCATGATGTTTTGGATTTCCCTGAATCTTCCTTATTAAATGTTGTTATCCAGAACATGATTACACCACTTTCTAAACAGCTTTGAGAAGTTATTCTGTTGGGCCCAGAATCCCCTAGCCAAAATAAATGACGGCGGTGCCGGGTGGGGGATCTTGGGATATATAGTCTAACACAGTTTTTAAAAGAAAAGAGCTGCATTTTTCTAAGTCCTTCCATTGATCATAATCCTGTTTTTCCACCATCTTTGGCCAGCTCTACGCTACTTGCGACCTATGGGGTGATTCTCTATTTTTCTTCCCCTTTTGTCTCCAAGCAGCATGACGGACGTTCCCGTTGCTTACGACTAGACCCAATTATTTAATGACTTAAGTAGCAGTGGTATTGATGTGGTGCTTGGCATCACTGGGTGCCACAAAAGACAAGAAAATCAAGATGCAGAGAGAGGGTGGGGGCCGGGAAACAGTCAACGTCGTCTGTTCTGATTTTGGCAAAATGGCACACAAAATCTAACTTAAAAATTAATCTGTGTCTCCAGGGATGCAGGAAATTGGCCGACGGACCAGAAGCAAAAAGGCCAAGAGTTACTGAATCAGGAAGGGGGGGCCGCGGCACGAGGCGGGGGGGGGAGACAGAACAGGGCGGCATGTCTAGTCTCATCTGATATCTGTTCTCAAAGACGGCAGAAAAGGAAGCAGCTGTCAGGTCCTCTAAACCCCCAGATGACGCTGAACAGAGATGCATCATCAAGACACTGGAAAGACGGGGTGGGACTCGAGAGGACGAGGGGGTCCAGTCTTCGGTCTGCGTGTTTCATATGTGACAGTGGTGTGACGGGAGGAATCAGTAATGCTTGCTGAACCTCTCCCTTTCCCCTGTGTAACAGCTGAATGAGAGGACTTTAGGAAGCCAATCTGGAAAAACAACAACGACCCACCATTCCTTCTACATGTCCGTACTTGTATTCCTGAACGTCAGGCTCAGCTGAAAGAAGAGGCTCTAGAAGGTGGTTTTATTTTATTTCCTTTTATTATCAATCCAGGAATATGCCATGATCCTGGCTGTGCCAGCCGGAAAGCTGGAGAATGCCGGCGAGGGCGCCTGCTCATGGAAACACATCTGGGGCATTTCCCTCCATCAAAGGTCCTGCTGGAAACCGTATACAAGTCAGACTATCATCTCTCTAGGTCAGGGCCAGTCCAGTGGAGTCCCTGGTTGGGGGCCAAGAGTGGTCATTCATGCTAGCCCTTCATCCTCATTCCCGCCAGCTGGTCCTGCACCCCCTAAATCATCCGACCACACCCAGGTCCAGGGGAAGACTGGTCCAGCTGCAGGGGTTGAATCCATCTCTCGGCTTGTCCTTTGCATCAGTCAGCAAAAGGTTTCCAGCCAGGCCTACCTGGGGAATACTGCCTCCCTGCAGCAGAGCTTTGCATCACAAAGCTGGCATCTTTTGAATGGCTGGAGAGTTCAGTGGTTTCGGTCTCTGTCTGGGGAGCCAGAGGTCAGGCGTCCGATTCCCCCACTGGGCCTCCCTGGCAGGGGCTGGACTGGATGATCCAGAGGTACCCCTCCAGGCTCTGCCCTTTTAAGACAGAGAAAGCCTTCTCCCTGGGAAGTGCGCTCAGCCCTGTTACTGAAACTGAGCCCCAGGAAACTAATGAAAAAGCAGCGATTCCTTTTTCATGACACTGGCCATTTCAGCAGTGGACATGATGGAGATGCTGGCGGGACTGGAAAAAACAAC
Source organism: Pogona vitticeps (assembly GCF_051106095.1). NCBI lineage: Eukaryota > Metazoa > Chordata > Lepidosauria > Squamata > Agamidae > Pogona > Pogona vitticeps. The sequence continues at coordinate 3,337,920 of NC_135787.1, forward strand.
AACATCTCAATGCTTTCCTCTGACTGCTGCACGGATGTCATCAGTAGTACTATAATTTCTTCCACATAAGAAATTGTGCCTATCTATATCAGGTATTCGTCGGTTTGTGTGGGGTGTGCTCCTAGTCTAGGCCTGTGGAATGGATATTTTTTAAAAAATAAACTGGTGCCTGGATGATGGATGGATGGATGGATTTGGTGCCTTTCTTCTAAAGGCAGCCTACAGTAATTCTAACTTCAATTGTGTAATGTGCAGAGCTTGGAAAAGTAACTTAGCTGGGAGTGATGGTGGAAACTATCTATCTGGTGGAAACTATTTTTAGTCCTCTATGCTGTCAGTGGGGGCAATCTACCTCAAAGCAAAACAAAGCACGCAAGCAGGTAATTTGATTTTGACAAGCCGACAGGCATCCACCGTGAATCAAGCTAGAACATGATCTAAATTGGAGCAGGGGGTAGAATCCAAGGCCTTAGAGGATCTCAGACTTTGTAGCAAAATAGTCCATGCACCCTTGCATGGCACATTGCCAAGATCAAGCAGAAGAAAATGCAAATTGAAGGAGACGCACGCCAGGCAAAACCAGACCAGACCAGACCGAGGCGAGTCCCTTTCACACATTAGAAAATTCCACATTTTTGGCCCGAAATTCTATTTCTTGCCCAGCACGCAGGGTCACTGGCCCTCTTGGCTATGGTTCTGTGAGAATCTCAGTCTAAAAAACTCAGGACTATATAGATCAGGGGTGTCCAACCTTTCACCTTCCCTGGGCCACATTAGAAGATGAAAATCTGGTTTGGGCCGCACATACATTTGGTTTGGGCTGCATGGGGGGGGCATCCCTAGCTGTCCTCCGCAGCCCGGCTCCAAGTGCGCTTACCGGCAGCTGCGATCTCAGAGAGCAGAGGCTGCCAGCTTCGACTCCGGTGGGAGGGGGTCCACCTATTGATGGGGATGGCGCAATACAGTCATGCAGCCCCCCGTCCCGTCCCCTCCCACTTCTTCCTTCCCTCTCTCCCCCTCTACTGTTGTGACGTGCCTTGGCCACATTCCAGCTGCAAGCACCGGCAGTATAAATTGAAACTTTGCAATTTCTTTAAAAATAAAAAATTGCACTGGGCCGCATTATGAGCTGACCTGGGCCGCATGCGGCCCTCGGGCCGCAGGTTGGACAAGCCTGATATAGATTCTGTTGTGCAGAATAACTTGGGAAAGAGGTGTGTAAAGCCATCCCCCCTCCCCTGCCTCCTTCCACGGACCCCACCCCATCTGCCCGGGGGACAGAAAGAGGCACTCACTGTTGCTTGCGTGTCAGCTCCTGTTCCTTCTGCACCAGGTCTTGCTTGAGGGAAGCCAACATCTCCACGCTCACGTCCACCTGGCGGGAGAGCTCCACGGCCCGGTCCTCCAGCTCCTGTTTCTCCCGGCTCAGCCGGAGGCTCTCCTGCTTGGCTTTCTCCAGCTCCGAGGTCTTGCGGTCCAGTTCCACCTGGAGCCGGCCCACTTGGGAGGCGATCTTCTGCTCCACCTCCTCGGTCAGCTTCTCCAGGCGCTTGTCCACCTCCAGCTTCTCAAAAGCCCGAATCTTGAGGCGGGTCAAGCCTTCCTCGTAGGCTGCGTCCACGGCGGCCACGGCTGCGGCCGCGGCCGCCGTGGCGGGAGGAGTGGAGGCTGACGTCATGGCCTTCCGGGTGAAGATCTCCGTCAGCGGGATCTCGATCTCGTGGACGTAGCGGGAGGCGACCGGCAAGGAAGAAGGATCCAGTTCGTCGGCGGCGATGAGGTCGCAGGTGAAATGCTGTTCTTTGCCCTGGAACGAGGTGCTCTCAAAGATGTCCCGGCGGGTGGCTGGGGTCAAGAGGGTGGTGGTGTCGGACGCCAGGGGGAAGACTGTGGCATCACAGATGCTGTTGGTCTTGGAAAGGACATAGAGCGTCTCGTAGGTGTGATTGTACTCCAGGTGGGCCCGCAGAGAAGAGAGGCTTCGGAAACGCTTGTGTTCCCCGCAGCGAGGACAGCGATAAGGCAGGTCCAGAGACGCCATCCCTCAGCCCAAGCTGCCCTGCCGGCCACGCAGCCCTCCTCCACAGGAATCCAGCCGCCCGGCCCCGCTCATGGTGCTGACCCGCGGGTGGCCGCTGCGGCAGCGCCGGGAGCAGAAGAGGCAGTGCGAGGGGGAAAAGGGCAGGGCGACAGGAGGGTAGGGCCCTTCAGCAAAGTCATTGCTGGTCAGGAGCTGGTGAGCCAAGCCAGGGAGGAGACCAATCCCAGCGGGCGGCGGGAGGTGCGGTCAGCATTGGGCACTCCTGGAAGAGAGAAGAGGGTCAGCACCGTCTGGCCACTGGTCCCTTCCTGAGACCACACTCCCCCCTGCACCTGTGGCTGGAGCTGGGAAAGCTTCAAATAAATTTATTGTCATTGTAAGTACAGTGGTGCCTCGCATAGCGACGATAATCGGTGCAGCAAAAATCGCTGCAAAGCAATTTCATCGCTATGCGATATTAAAAAGCCCATAGGAATGCACTGAAACCCCTTCAATGTGTTCCTATGGGCTTCAGACTCACCTTTAAACGAAAATCCTCCATACGGCGGCCATTTTTGCTGCCCGGTAAGCGAGGAATCTGTCCCAGAAAACAGTGGGCGGCCATTTTTTTTACCCGCGGCCATTTTGGAACTGCCGATCAGCTGTTAAAAAATAATCTCTTTGTGATGATCGGTAAGCAAAACAGGTTACCAATCATCGCAAAGTAATTTTTCCCCATTTAAAACATCGCAATGCGATCGCTTTTGCGATAGCAAAATCTTCATTGCTATGCGATTTCGTTGTTAAACGGGGCGCCCGTTAAGCGAGGCACCACTATATATACATAGTATACCCATACAACAAAATTCACACAGACACCGAGAGACCAGACCCACATGCACACACACAAAAAATCCTCAAACACTCCTCACCCACTAAGAACCCCCCACTAAGAAACTAAGTCATTGGGGACTACAGCTTCCAGCGTCCCCAGCCAGCCAAAGTTCACTCCTCTATCTCCTTTTCCAGGTGGAGGAAAGAATCGAGAATCAGAGTTTGGAAGAGTTAATTTTTGTGGACTACAACTGAGGGATTCTGGGCAGCGTTGTCAAAAAAAAAAAGTGCGCCCCTTCTTGCAAGCTCCGTTTGGCCCCTTTGTCAATAGGAACTCTTAGGCCGGCTATCAGAGGAGGGAGGAAACAACCCAGCCATGCCTGGACTGCTTACTCCATGCAATTCTGATGTAATCGGAAGAGGTCAAAGTAGAAACAGAAAGGAGGGTCGGTCCTGGATCTTCTCCCTGCTCCTGTCAGTCGGAGGTAGATTAGCATTCCTGGCCTGAGAGCCGAGGAGGACGCTGACAGGAATGGCAATGAGGACCCAGAAGGATGGAGAGGGAAGTGGGCCATGTCTTCTCTGTCCAGGCTTTGGAGAGCCAAGGTGGCACCCATATCAAGGTAAACCTAAAACAGCCTGCAGTGGTTTTGCCACCATTTCACTGTCACGTCAGCTATAAATCACACCGGTGACTCAGCTGGGATTCAACTCATTGTTTTTTTTCCTTCAACGACTCGGATTTAACTCGGAACCCCTCCCACCCATAAGCTTGTATTTAATAGAGACTCGAACATGGGAGTCAGGGTTTGGTACCAAAGATTTAGACTCGGACTTGGGCCCAAAGACTGTCCAACATCCCTAAGTAGCAGGCATATTGTCCCAACTCCTCCATTCCATCTCTCTCTCTCTCTCTCTCTCTCTCTCTCTCTCTTCATCTTGTCTACTTCTTTTTCTGCCTGACATCTCCTGGGAGAGAGAGAGAGTTCGAAAAAAGGAGGCACTTTTCTATACCCCAGGCTTGGCCCAACCTGAGATGAGAATCGCTGTGGCCAGGCCCACAAACTCTTACTCTCAATCCTGCTTTACCGTGGACGTGGCTTAATCCGGCAAGGCTCGATGTGGGTCATTCTGGCCATGCATTTGCAAACAGCCACTCCCCCTTTAATTGCAAAGACAACCACATTTTCTTTTCTCCACCAAGACAAAGGGTTTGAGGACTCCCTTCCCGGCACACCGTTCTTCGGTCTTAAAAACACACAACTTTATCAGCTGTAATTTCAATATTTCATGACGACTCTGTTCAAGGAACACACTATAGCATCTCCCCGTCCCACTTGGAAACAGATACGCTTGAGAACTGTCGTGTGTGTGGGGGGGGTGTAAAGCCACAGAGCCCTCTGAAGCAATGAATCAGAAAAGGTCAGTAAAAAAAATACCAAGCAACAATTTGTTTGAGAGAGATATATTCCATTTTAAAAAGCCAGCTCCACCTCTGAAAACGCCATTCATTGCCAAACCAAATTGGCTGAGAACCTGGGAGACTTTTTTATTTTTTTGGGGGGGGCGACCGTTCCAGAAAGGTCCCAACAGCATGGCCAGATAGACAGAGAAAGTGCAAAAATATTTAATAACTGTGTGCCTTCAAATCGATTCGGACTTGTGGCAACCCTTTTCAGGTAGAGAATACACAGAAGTGGTTTTTTATCATTCCCTTCCACTAGGGGCACTGTGGGACAGTGCAGCTTGCCCAAGGCCACCCAGGCTGGCTCTACTCACAGGGAGGCCCCATGGGGAATCCCCACCTCTGGTTCCGCAGCTAGGGACCTAAACCGATGAGCAATCCAGCCAGTAAATGTTGTGTATAGAACCACCCTGTTTGGTTTCCAATGGCTTCAACTAGGGTTAAACCACAAACCAACAGGCACTTCCATCTGAAACGGGAAGCAGTGTAAGATCCTAGGAGCCATTCTGGATCTGTCCACACGACAGACAATTGGTAGTCTATGGAGAGGACACCAGAAGGACACAGGCCCCCTCCTGCTCGTGTTCCCTGACAACCAAAACACAAACGGACGTGCTCGCCATTTCTGGAGGGAGGTATATGTCCACCTTCTCTAGCAGCCCCTGATGGCCCATCTTCTGTGCATTTAATGCTATCCACCCTGATGGCCATCCAGGGGAGGATCATGGCTCTGATGTCAGTGGCATGGTGAATTGGCTCTGGGTTTTAGCCCAAACTTTACAAGAGCTATCCTAAGCAATCCTATCCCTATCTTTCCAGTGCCTTCGTAGCTCCTCAACCTCAAGAGTCCCTGAGGTTTAGCAAAGTTGAAGGCAGCAGAAAAAAAGGAAGACCAAATGTGAGAGGGAATGAATCACTAAAGGCAGCCATGACCTGGGGCTGAAGACTCGAGCAGAGCTATTGAGGATAGAGGACCTTCTGGAGGCCACTCATTCATAGGGAGGTGGGATCACTATAGGCGAGAAGTCACTTGGCAGGGCTAGAGAACAACAGAAAAACCAACTGGAACAAATGGGCCACTTCACCAGGCATCAGAACCACCAACTTACACTCCAGCAAATTCCCAGGTTTTACTCCACACCATGTGAAAAAATAACTTCTTCAGATCCGTCCTGGCGCTTCCACCAGTCTGTTTTGGTGTGTGATCCTATGTTCTGATCCAAGATTTCACGCCATCTGGATGTTCTGCTGCACAATCCCCAGGCAAACAACCCGGGCAATACAGGAAACAGGGGGTATCACCCTGCCCTTGGCTAGCCTGCCCAAGGTGGTGCAACAGATCAGATCGTTTCAGGCGGGAGGTGGAGGTGCACCCACGTTCTGGGTTTGCCTTCACTGACAACACCCTCTGAGTACAGATCGGGGCGAGACCCTCAAGCCTAGCGTTTGCCCTGGTGTTCTGACCTTCTCTTGGCCTGGGGATTTTTTGCCCTTAGGATGACATTAAAAATGTCACTCACCACCTCCACACAGTCTGTTTTGCCTCTTAAGGATGCTAGCAAACCAATCTGGTTGCCTCTTGAAACCTAGCCCTGGGGAAAATGGCACACATGTATCAGGGTGCAATAGTGAGGGGCAGAGAATGGTCACCAGGCTTGGGCCACAATATTTTAAGTAGCCATGGGGACTGCCTGCAGAGAAGTGTGCAAAAAAAGGATGGAGCCAGGGGTAGTTGTGTGATTCTGGCATGACTGTGGAGCCCAGCAAGGAGCTGGTGAACACCATCAGGCAAAGAAACGTCAGGACAGATCCTTCACATTCCATCTGGCATCCATGGATTTAAAAAGAGGGTCTGGATTTGAATGGGGGAACCTGGAAATTGAGAAACGTAGCACAGCAGAATGACATCGACAGAGAAGGCGAAGGACAGTGAAACCTTCCAGTAACGCCCAGTTTCTCTGACGGATGCTCTAACCATGAAAACTTTGGAAGGGTTGAAACCCATGTCATTGTGCTCTCTCTCTGTCTCTCTCTCTCTCTCTCTCTCTCTCTCTCTCTGTGTGCCCATTGCAGCTATTCCAGCTGCCATTTCATGGAGCTGTAGGGTAAAAGGCTTCAGGAGTTAACCTCGAGGCAAAATCCAGAGCTGGAGTCCCAAAGGCAGCATGTGTCGTTCTGCCAACTCCTGCGACATTGCTGGAACCAGTTGTATTGGCTCTTGCCTTTCCATTGGACCATTTCAGCAATGTGGAGAGGGGGGATCTGCTGCTTGGGTAACAGCCTATCCTCCATATTACCTTACCCGGGCTTCATGCTCTGGAGAGGACACTCCTCAATTCAGAGCATGTTACCATAGTCTCTCGAGACTGAAGGATGCCTATGCTAGGGTAAAGAGAAGACATGTCCCATTGTTTAATCGTTTCTCCGTCTGGCATAGTCTCCTTTTTCCTTGCACCCTCAATTAACTTTGTCTACTCAACTTTACTGGATTATTATTATACCACTAAGCTTGAGCATATTTGTGACTATGGAAAGGTGGATGTATGGGCTTTGAGTGGACAGGTCAGACCATCCGGATGCTACACAGATTCCCTGGGTCACAGTAGATTGTGTTCCTCCTCTATTTATGGGGATGTTTTTTTCTTTATAAACAAAGAACTAGATACACAGATCATGCCATGGACCCAGCCACCGTGCAGATTGCAGTGAATACTAAAAAGTTCAGAGCCAGTTGCTGGGAGGCCTTTGACACACCAGGAATGAAGACGTTTCAGGACCAAGGAGAGCTCCCAAGGAAAGCAGGAACGGAACCCACAAAGTCCAAGATCTAACTAAGGCAAGGATGCAGAAGCTCTTTCAGTCAGAAGGCCAAAACTCCCATCTTGGAGAAGGCAGAAGATAGCTTTCCAGTGGGTCTGTGGGGCCAACGGCAAGGGGGGGGGATCCTATTTTACAGCAGGGTTGGGCACTTTGTTGGGTCTGGGAGCCTCCTTTCTGCTCCGGGGACACTCTGGAAGCTGCAAAATTTTGCTCCAAGTGTAAGCATCCCCCCCCCCAAATAAAACTGGAAGTAGTTAACCAAACAAAATAATATTTTACCATTTAAAACTGGGATGCTAAACTGAGCAGGGAAGGCTGTCATGTATTTAAAAGTAAACTGCCATCCGCGAAGGCCTCCAGAGACTGTATTTCGCTTTTTCTTTGCCTGGAAAGGGGAGGGCTGGAGGCTGCAAAAACAGGACTTGGCTCCAGGGCGAGATTATGCCCATCTCTGTTTTGAAGAGCAGAGACATTCAAGCACATTTTTTTAAACCTTAAAGCTCTTCCCGATAGCAAAGTTGCTTTGGAAGCAACGGTTCCTCCTTTGGCGATGAGGAAATCACCCAGTCGGCAGCTCTCAAGTCGCGAAACACTGAAGTCAGGAGGAGAGGCCTTCGCCCACTGGGGAAGCCCAGAGGACCGGATCCAGACCGAGGGAGGCCAGATCTGGTCCAAAAGCATGCGGTGTCTCCCACCAGCTCTAGCCAAATGAGGCGCTGACCGTCGTAGGAATGGGTTTACCGCCAGCTTCCTTTCTCACCTTCAGCCTAGTGCAGTCTGTTCCGATCCGGCAGCAACTCTCCAGCCTAGGTTTCCGAGCGGGATCTTTCCCACCCTAACCCGTGATCAATTATTAAAAAAATAATTAATGGGAAAGGTCCTCTGGAATTAGGACAGGGGGGCACCCTGCATACAGATCAGTTCTTTATTATTAACCTACGTTTCCCACTTCTTTGGGCACCTCCGGAGAAGGCAAGACTTACTGGAAAAGACCCTAATGCCCAGAAAAGTTGAAGGAGCAGGAAAAGAGGAAGACCAAATATGACTTTGATTGGCCCCAAGACCTGATCAGGGCTACTGAGGACAGGACCTTTGGAAGATGACAAATTCATTTGTTGCAATGTGCTGTCAAGCAGCCGACGACGTAGGACGACCCAATGAATGAATGGTCTCCCAAAGGTCCTGTCCTTAACGACCCTGCTCAGCAAGCTCTTGCAAACTCCAGCCTGTGGCTTCCTTTAGGGTGTCCGTCCATCTCATACTTGGCCTTCCTCTTTTCCTGCTGCCTTCCACCTTTCCCAGTGTTGTTTTTTTCCAGAGAATCTTGCCTTCTCGTGAGGTGCCCAAAGCAGGACAGACTTTAGTTCATCATTTTGTTTTTACTCCAGAGGAAGTTCAGGCTTGATCTGAGAGCCGAGAAAGCCTGGTCTGAACCAGTGTGACTCCTGTGGCCACATCTATTCAAGACCGTGTCAGATAGGACCCAACAGGCCTGCGCCAAATGACTTTGCCACGGTAGGGGAAGAAAGCTGTTACATTAATTTCTGGGCCAGACTGAGATCGTTTCTGGACCTTCTCCTTTCCTCTTCCCACTGCCCCAGAAGAGCAAATTCACAAAAGCAGGGAGTTTTGACCCTGAGAAGTTGGCAAAGAACTCCACCTCAGGGACAAATCATGCCATGGCTTGACCCAGCCGGGGGGGGGGGTCACCTTGAACATCTCAGGGAAATCTCAAAATCGATGGCCAAACATGCAAGATGGAAGCAGGGTGGCCCCGTTGCATTTTGGCAACTAAAGGCCGAAGTCCGACCTGGGGAAATGCACGCAAAGAGAGTTCTGTTACTTGCTCAGGTAATAAAACATCAACAAATGGAAATAACGGCTTGATCTCCACTTGATTTTCGGTCCCTTCTCTAGAAAGTGCTAATGTGCAGTTTGGCCCTATTTATGGCTAATACACACCAGGTGGACACTTGCATAGAATCATAGATTCATAGAATCATGACGTTGGAAAGGGGGCCTCTAAGGCCATCCAGTCCAACCCCCTGCTCAAAGCAGGAACCCAAATCAAAGCAGATCGGACAAAGGGTGGTCTAAGTTTTTCTTGAATGCCTCCAGCGTTGGAGCGCTCACCAACTCCCGAGGTCATTGGTTCCACTGTCGTTCCGCTCTAACAGTTAGGAAGTTTTTCATGATATTCAGCCAAAATCTGACTTCCTGTACCTTGAGTCCATTAGACGTGTCCTGAACTCTGGGATGATGGAGAACAGATCCTGCCCCTCCTCCGTAAGACAGCTTTGAAAAGTGCTCTCCAATCTCCCGTCTTTTCTCCAGGCTAAGCATGCCAAATTCTTTCAGTCTTTCCTGGTGGGCAAAGCAAAATGGGATGCTGACGGCATCACCAGCAGTGTTTCTCTCTCTTCTAGACAACCATCCACTGGGATGTGAGGCGGATGAGGGCTGTCGTATAGGCAGAAGGGCTGCCTGGTTTAGTGTCATGCAGTGCTTCTTAACCTTGGGTTATTCAGATGTTTGTGAACTGCAACTCCCAGAAACCCCAGCCAGCACAGCTTGTGGTGAAGTCTTCTGGGAGTTGCAGTCCAAAAACACCTGAGTAACCCAAGGTTAAGAACCACTGGTGTAATGTATAGAAGGATAGACCAACAATCAGAAGACATGGGTTCAAATCCTCACTTGGTCATCGAAACTCATGGGGGTCAGTGGCCAAACAACTCCTTAATTACCTTGCATACCTTGTAAATCTCAACTTTAGGACTGCTGTAAATTGGGTAAGACTTGACAGTATAAAGCATGCATAAGGAGAAGGGGTTGACCTTCTTTTTTTCTGTGTCCCCCCCCCCCAATCCCTCTACTGAACAATTTTCTACGTTGTGGTTTGGGCAACAAGAACTTCACTAGAAATAGCTTGAAGGTGGGGAATGAGGGAATGAAGGTGTAACGATGTGTCACCGGAGACCAAGTTAATTCACACACTTGTATTCTTGATCGCCATGTATGGGTGCGGAAGCTGTACAGTAAAGGAAGCGGACAGGCAAACCAAGTTTGAAATGTGGTGCTGGAGAAGAGCTTCGTAGTCTGCCAGAAAGAGAAGCGAGCGGGCCCTGGACCAAATCCAGCCCAACCTACTGTCTCTCTGGAGTTAAAAAAAAATGTTGCAACTGATGCTTTTCTCCTTTGGGCACCTCCTGAGAAGACAGGATTTTCCTGGAAAAGACCGTCATGCTGGGACATCGGAAAGGCAGCAGGAAAAGAGGAAGACCTGAGATGGATCGATTCTCTAAAGGAAGCCACGGGCTTGAGTTGGCAAGCGCTCAGCAGGGCATTTGGGAGAGTGCTCATTCGTGGGGTTGCCCTAAGTGGGAGGTGTCTTGGTGGCACATAACGACGACAGCAAAAAATGTATGGCTTGACAGCCAGCAAAACCAGGGATCAGGACATGATGGGGCTTGTACTTAGGGGGTGATGGGATCTGTAGTCAGGAACATCGGGGGTAACCCCCACAGTGGGGGGAAGGCCGTTTAGGAAGGCCATTTGCTGAGGGATGATAGGATGGTTAAGAAAAGGGTGGGCAATTTGAAGCCTCCCCAAAGTGGCCAGACCTCCAATGCCATCAACCCTGCCAAGGGGGGGGGAGAAATGCCGAGGCAGGTGCGGTGGGACAACATTGGGAGGGCCAAACCTGGCCCTCCCTGGCAATCAAATAGAGATTCACCTGGCCATTCAGAAAGCACCTAGCCACGATCACCATGGCAGCGTGGCTGATTCAGTTCCACGAAGACAAGGATCCAAAATGAGTGCCTGCAAAGCTGCAAAGAAGAGAGTGATTCTCTTCTCTTCTGTAGATCCTCTGGCCGCGTAACTTGTCCGTGTTTTTGTTTATAGGATGAAGAGCGCTCCTGCATCCCTTTTCACACACACTTCTGTTTTTCAGCTGCCAGGCAGGCAAATACCTGCCTTTCCAAAGGCAGGAAAGGGATCTCCGGAAAGCTAGCTAGCTGGGTGAGGACGGCTGCAGCAAACGCAACACAGATTCTTCTGGCAAACGAAAGACTATGTTTTATTTTGGCAGGGGTTTTCGTGGGTTTCGGCTGTGGTCCACGAAAAGCTCGTGCCGAGTGAAGCTTGTTCATCTTTAAGCCACCTGCCATGGAGGACCGAATCTCCATGATTTGGACCAGGACGGGCGACTGACGAGAGCACCCTGACTCTTCATCTCCTTCCAGGAAATGCAAAAGATGCCACCTGAGCCAGAATACAGCCCCAGAACCTGTCTGAGCCCCAAGACGGATCAGGTCCCACGGCTGGTGCCTACCTTGTCAAAGTAGGTGAGTCTTAGGGGTGGCAAGGAGCTAGAAAACTAAGCCATCAAGGCATCTTCTCTTGAAACATGGTTTGCTTCAGGTCAAGAAACAACTCATCATGCGCCAGAAACCAAGTACGCTCGCCCTGGGCAGCCTTCTGCAGATGCTTCTTGAATGCAAACCCCAGCAGGCAATTTCAACCTCACGTGGATGTACCACCACGAGGACTCACTCCTGTCCGCCTCCCACGTGGTCCATGCAGCCTCCCGTAACCCCACTGGAGCGCCTGAGGTTGCTGGACCAAGAGGCTCGTTTCTGGAAGCAGCCCTCAGGTCGGACGCGGCTGTAAGCTGTTTTGCTCAACCAGGGCCAGAAGCTTTATTTGCCTGGGACCAGACCTTCGGTCCATCCCATTCCGTATCGTTTGCCCTCACCATCATTTGCCCTCGCCATCAGGGAGCAACCTTCCCTGCTCTCCCCCCCCCCTGCAAACACTGGGAACGAAGGTTTCGCATGCACAGTATGTGTCGTGCCGTGCACTTGCTCACTGATATGAAGAAGTGCTAGATTTTTCCAACTGGCAGACAACAACAGGTAAAAAGGAGGTTGTCATGGAAATTGTTGTTAATTGCAGAGAGAGAGAGAGAGAAAGCGTTGGGAAACGAATAATCTGGAGCAGAAGAGCCAGAAAAATCTATCGGCACCGTAGCTGGCTGATGTACAGGAGCTCGGAAAAGACGCCCGGCTCCCAAAGGTTTAAACACGGTACGGACCTAATGATCCCCCCCCTCCTTTTCCACCACCCTAAATTATACTGCTCAAATGAGCTACCTTTGGAACAACCCAGGATTGGGGGATCTGGTGGTGAGTTCTTGTCTCTGTGCAAGGAGACACTTTGCTCTCGCCCCCAGCGTCAAGTTCTCGTCAGTGGGGGGAAATACGCATTTAGAAACCCGCAGGGATGGGAAGCCATGGGGACATTGGGGGGGGGGTTCTATGAAGAGGAGAAAACACTAAGAAGGTTTAGGGTTAGGTTATAACCCATACTTCTCCTGTACAGATTATGGTTGGTCTCAAGTTACAGGAAGCTAGATTTAGGCTGAATATCAGGGGGGAAAAAACTTCCTAACTGTTAAAGCAGTACAACAATGGAACCGATGACCTCATGGGGAGGTGGATAAACAGGGCGAATATCAAGCTCTGGCTAACCCCAGCTAGCCCCTCTCCTCATTCCCAGAGGCAGAGGTTCAGCGCCCCCTAGTGTGCTCCTCCTGCACATGCACATCAAATACGTCTTTTACCTTCCCCGGTCTGACACGTGTGGGCACGTGTGCCTATGAACCTTTGGCTTTGGCCTCCGTCTCCCTCTGCCACTTTTCCTCCCCTCCATCCCAGACCCTGCAAAACTGCTGCCGGCCAAAGCAGACCATCCTGCGCTGGTTCAGCGAGCTGGCCTGCATCCATACAATTCAGCATCCCAAACGCTGGCATGCTTCCTGCATGTCATTTTGTGCTCTGCGTTTGCTCGCTTCTCCGTGCAGCCTTCAACGCTGCCTTGGATGCAAAAATATATATATTTTTATAAAGGCTGGTTTGCTTTCTTGAAAGATCCTGATTCCCACCCCCGCCCATCCTTGCAAATTCATGTTCTTGATATTCACCTTAATGTTTCTGGAGCTGAGCACTGAACATCTTTGGGCTCATGGCCCAAAAACACTTTTTTTCCCCCTCGAGTGTCAGGCAGCGAGGCTTCTCTCAGAGGGCAGCGCTTGTTGCAAGCTTGTACAGTACATGGAACGGCAATGGGCAGAAAAAGCAAGCTGGCAGATCAGATGCTCTGGGTAAGAGGGCAACCACGCTTCATAGTATAGCCTTGGCAGAAACCATGCCCCATATCGCCGGATAGACAGCCCTGTCGGTTGGAGAGCCAGAGGTTGGGAATTCGATTCCTCCTGGCATCATCATCTATCATCTTAGAACTGCAGTTCTGGAAGGGACCCTCGGAATCCTCAAGTCCAGCCTCCATCAAGGAGGCCGAACGGGGGAATCAAATTCCCAACTTCTAGCTCTGCAGCCAGAGTCCTAAACCCCTGAGCTATTGAGCCAGTTGCCTTGGACAAGCTGCATGGCTCCAGAGGGCCCTCAGAAGACGGGGAAGGGTAAACCGTTTCGGAGTACTTTATACTTAATTTGATTTATGTCCTAGATCTACAGTTCCTATGCCAGATCTTAGAGGCCGTGCTTCGGGGAGGACTACCACATCCAGAATCCTCCAGTTCTGGCAGTTCTGAAAAGTACCGTATTTTTCCGTGTATAAGACACCCTCATGTATAAGACGCCCCCCCCCAACTTTTCTAATCCAACGCTGAGAAATCTAAGTGGGGCTTAGCAAGTGTAGGGGGAAAGGGATCAAAGGATCGCTTTGATCCCTGCTTTCCCCATCCACTTGTTTTTGTTCTCTCCTCAGCTTACTTCTATATATGAGACGACCCTCAATTTTTAGTCTAAAGATTTTAGACAAAAGTATAGTCTTATACACGGAAAAATACGGTAATATTTCTGAACTCCATTATAAGCTACTGTTTGTTAAGGCTGTCCTAAATGGACCACACTCCAGACTCCTTTCGGGTCAAAATCCCTGACCTGTAGCAGTCATCACGTGCCGCCAAGTAAATTATGACTTATGGTGATCCTTTCCAAAAAATTTTCAGATAGAGAATACTCAAAAGGGGTTCACCATTCCCTTCTTCTAGAGGTGACTGTGAAGCTTGCCCCAGGCCATCCAGGCTGGCTCTACTTCCAGGAGGCCCAGCGGGGAATCAAATCCCAGGCCTTGGACTCCCCAGCCAGAAACCTAAGCCACTTAGCTATCTAGCTACCTCGTGGATTATAAAAGGGAAATACAACAAGCAAGAATGATCCAAAGACCTTCTCAGTGGAAGTTGGTAGATTAGATGTCAATGGACGGCTGTGTGGAACATCCACTCTGGGTTTTAATCTGAACTTTAAGGGAGTTCTCCAGTACTAAATCCCGGAGTGGAGCCTTTACCATACTGAAACCTGACACCCACCTCCACCAGACCTGTTGTTTAGTAAGTTGTCACAAAATATTCCAACGTGCCAAATTAGGACTGGCTCTCACCAAATACTATCAGCAAGCCACAGCTTGCAGTGATAATTGTAATAAGATCAGAATGAACAGTTGCGAGAGAGAGAGAGAGAGAGAGAGAGGGTGGAACATGCAGAAAACGTGCAGCCCGTGAGACACGGAACAGCTTGAAGTCATGCAAACACCTTTTGAGTCAAGGTGAGAAATTTAAGGAAGTGAGATAAAGTCACTTTTTAAATTGTCCATGTTTAGCTTGTCACAAATGAGAAGGCAAAAGGTGGGGAAGAAAGAAGACACCACGCCATTAGCTCTTCTACCAGTTCAGCAGAACAGACCCCGAAAGGAAATGGCCAGTGTATGGCCATGTTGCCTGGGGATGATGGGGGTTGTAGTTCAACACAAAGAGAGAATGCCACACTGGGGAAAGGCTGCAATAGCCATTTCTTCCTGGAAGTCTTCCAGCCACGGTTACAGTTTAATCCTACACGAGTCCGCCTCGAAGTATACCCATGCCGTTGCATGAAATCCCAAGTGTGTGTGTGTGCGTGTGTAAGGAAACCAGTGGAAGCCAACAAGAGAAAAGCCGCTAGTCTGCGGATCTCAGCCAATGAACCACAAAGACTGCCTGACACACAACCAGCTTCAAAGCTTTGCTCTTTCACACACACATCACATTTTAGGGCATTATCCAAGTTTCTAAATCGGCACTTCCAAACCACATTTCAGAACGGTCCAGATTGCAATTTCACTTCCAGCCATGGCGGAATGATTAGTTAAAAACAACAACAACAACAACAACAACAACAACAACAACAACAACAACAACAACAACAACAACAACAACAACAACAACAACATGCATTCCTTATGGCTCAAAGCCTACTGGATGGGGTGAAAGTATGAGAGCCGAAGCTCCATTGTTTTCAGTGGATCTACGCTCAGTGTAATGGCACGGCGCAACCCATTCATTGTTCTAAAATGCGCCTTCTCTCTTCGATGTCCAACAGCCAGGCCGCGGCACTTCTCCGGAGTTTGGCTTCATTCTGACTGGGGAGCACCTTCTCGTGTAAATCAGTTTACTGCCTGCAAAATCAGCACAGTAACAACCAACCTCGAGTGGTAAGAGATTTAAGAGAATCATTTGGCCCCAAATATCTAGTGGTTGCTCTGAGATCTGCTAGGTTTTCAAGGAACCAACCTTAGAGAAAATTTTGAATCAATAAGCATCACCTGACACCCTCAGCTTTACGTTGCCCTGAGCAGCATCCTCACTACCTTCAGAACACGGCCAAAGAGCCTGAAAAACCCACAACAACGGGCCGTGAAAGCCTTCGAGAATACGTCCTCACTGCCGTTCGTTTTTTCCACCAGACCTTTTTCTCGGAAGTGAGCAAAACGCATGACTGCACGAGAGGATCGCCTGCCTTAACATTCTAGAACTACACTGCATTCGCTTCCAGCGCTAAAAGCACACACGACAAGCCTTGTTAGTTGTGCAGTCCGGAACTACAAAGCCCATGATGCAGTGCAACTAAGAACCCGTGGGGTCTGGTGGCAGAGGGCGGTGAATACATCCTGAGTTTTACTCCAGATTCTACAGGAGTTTTTCCAAGGCACTGAATCCTCTCTCCTGTAACAAATTGGACACCTTCTTTAAAGTTTGGATTAAAACCCCAAAGGGGTTTGCTGTTGTCCACAACATCAGAGTCACCAGCTGCCACTTAGATTTTCCCCCCATGACTAGGCACGCAGAACCACTAAAACCTGAACTGGCCACAAAGCTGTCCACAGAAATCCACGGCTTGAGAATTCACAAAAGAGATTTTTTTTTCCCCTTCTTGGGTTTTGTACATGCTTAACAGCAAGCTTTTCAAGAGCTAGGTAGGGGCTCCGTTCGAATTTTTTGTGCAGAGCACTTCACACTATATAAACACAGCAAAACAGAACTAGCAATTTTAGGCTGTACACAAATGACAAAATAATCATTTAGTCCCGAAACAAAATCATGAGCTTGAAGTATTCCCCCCCCCTTTTCTTTTTAAACTGAGCAAACCTCTTAGGGTTCACTCCCCTAGCCAGGTACAAACCAAGATGAAAACAGGCTACACGGAGGCAACAGGAGAGGAAATCAGAGGAAAGGGTAGTTGAACCATGTTCTGAAATGCACCCAAAGAAGATTACAGAAGGCTTGCCAGAGTCCAGAGCAGCCCCCTTAGCTGCAAATAACTCGGGGGGGGGGGCTTGGCTCTCCATCCCCTCCTGCCACCCTTCAACACTCCGACCCATCGATTGTCAGCCGTGGGTCCAGGTGACACTGGCGGAGGCTCGCGGGTCTCATCCGCTCCTTGCGTGGAACTTTGTTTTCCTCCTTTCCTTTCAGAAGCATCCTGATTTCAGAGGACCACCCAGACTAGGGAGGGACTGAAAAGCCAATGGTTCAGGCTCGGGTAGAGTAGACCCACTGAATCAAGGAGACTTACGTAAGTGTTGACTTAAAGTCCACGGTCTCAGCGGGTCTCCTTTGGCCGCTGCTCCCCAAGGACCCGGGTCCCGATTTCCTGGGCGGCGGGAAATCTCTGCAATCTAGAATTGGTAGCATCTAAAACCCTTTGGGGTGGGGCGGGAGGGGAGGGGAGGCATCCTTAACCCCGGGGGTGCCGGTCTCCGGAGGGGGAGACGGAACACAATCCCTGCCGGCTTTCCGGGTCTACTCCCCCCCCCCCCAAGCATCCTGCTTTCCCTCTGGATCACACGGCTGGCAATCTGGATTTGCAAAGGGAGCGTGAGAAGGCACACAAGCAGAGCCCCGGAAGGCGGGGTGTGTATGTGTGTGTGTGTGTGTATGTATGGGGGGGGCTTTCTCTCTCCCCCCCTCCCCAAAATCAGACTGGGAAAAGAAAGAGTCGGATGCCAGCCAGGCCAGCATGGCTGGTGCCGCGGAAAGGATGGAGGCAGCCGGCAGCCTTTGATTCGGGAGGCCGGCCAGGCGCCCAGTGTCGGGGGCCCCCTTCCCAGGCCCCCCCTTGCCTTGACTGCCCCTCCCCCCCCAGTTTTGAAAAGAGCCCAAAGGGAGGGGACCCGGGGCCGATCTGCCTGCCCGCCCCCTTTGGCGCCTTCCCGGCAAGCCCCCCCCCCCGCACGGCACCTGGGCGCCTCCATCACCGGGCGGATGTTTCACCCTTTGCAATCGGGGGGGGGGAAGGGAGGGGGAGGGGGAGAACCCAACGGGAGATTTCGGGGAGCTTAAATCCATAATGAAAAAAGGCAGCCCAACCCGCCCCCTCCCCGCATGCTGTAAATGGGGAGGGGGGGGAGAGAGAAAAGATGCCTGGGTGGTGGCGACCACGCCGTCCTGCTGGGGGACGAGCCCCGATCGCCTCGCCTCCCTCTCCCCCCCCCAAATAAAAGCCCCACCCCACCCCCGGAGAGATCCAGGTGGTCCACCTTACCTGGGGAAGGCGGCCGAGGGGGGGGAGGCGTCCGGGCGCCCGCTCGCCCTCCCGCCGGCCCGCGGGCCGGTCCGCCCGCCGCTCGCCTCGCGCAGCGCTGGGACCGAGGCAGGTGGCCGGCCGGGCGATGCGCGCCGCGGACGCCGCTCGGGCGAGAGAGGGAGACGGAGAGGGAGAGGGAGAGGGAGAGGGAGAGGGAGAGAGGCGGGGGAGACGCTCCCCCTCGGGGTCCACCGGGGGGCGCTCGCGAGCACCGCGGCGGCGCACAGCCCCGAGAGGCCGGCCGGCGAGCGACCGCGGGTTCGGCGCTGGCCGAGGCGCCGGGCGAGCCTTTGTTGGCTGGCGGAGGCCGGGCGGGGGGGGGAGAGACCCGCTGCGGGCGGAGGTCCGGGGGGGGGCAGAGCTTGCAAAGCCGCCTCCTCCTCCTCCTCCCGGAGCAGCCCCCATGCACACACGCTGCCTACAATCTGGGCGCCTCCATTGCCAAGGCAGCCGGCGAGCGAGAATGGGGGGGAGGGGAGTGTGTGTGTGTGTGTGTGTGTGTGTGTGTGTGTTTGGGGGGGGGGAGGCCGAGGAAGAGGAGGGGAGCGGCCCGCGTCGCGCCCGTTTCCCAGGGCTGGCCAGGAAGGAGCCTTCCAGCTGCTCCAGAGGTTGAGCGCAGGCGGCTCTCTCCCCTCCCCCTGCGTGTGTGTTTGCAGGTGCGCGCGCGTGTGCGCGAGAGCCTGGCACATCTAGCGACACCCCCCCAAAAAAAACACACCCCACCTCCAGCTGGCTGTGCATGGGGGCCGCCCCGCCCCTCGCTCGGCTGGCCAGCCATCAGCCGCTTGGCCCGGGGTTGGGGGTCTGCAGTGACACGCCCTCTTCCCCCCCCCCGCCGCCGCAGCTGCCTCTGAGGCCCCCCCCAGGTCTTAGGGCCGAGCAACATCTCTCCCCCCCCAACTCGGGCCTAATTGGAAGGGGCACCCTCTCCAAACACCCCCCCCCTTCCTTTCGCGGAGCAGAAGAGGGCATGGTGCAGTGCCCCCCCCACTACACACATAAATATCGCTCCAAAAAGGGTGGGGGGAGGGTGGGAGTAGCATCACCTGAAGTGTGAGACTCTTATGTGTGTCTGTGTGTGTGAATTCAAAGCAGCAACTCAAGAGAGGAAAGTCAGATCAGCCCCCCCTCCTGCCCCCCCCCGCTTCGTTCCGGCTGGCCTCCCTGCCTTCTCCTTCAGCATCTCTTCAGAGATGGTCCAGGACCTCGAGCCAGCTGTGTGCTGCAACCAAGGTGTGCGTCTGTGTGTGTCTGTGAGAGTCGTGGCAACCCGTGGCACATCTCTGGGTTTGTGTGATGGGGGAGGAGTGGACTGCTGCGCCCCCCCCCGGATTCTGCCCAAACAAGCCTTTGGCCAAGTTGGCGGGCTTAGGGGGAGGATGCCCGGTGGGCCTGAGCCGCCAGGGGATGTGTGCACCCACCACCCACCCACCCACCACCCTGCGCCTGCAGATTCTTGAACGCTCATCCTCCTGTGGAGGAAAGCCAGGAACAAGCCGGAATGTGGGGTGACTTATAGTGCCTCCTAGCGGGGGTGCAAGGAAGTGCGCACTGTTGGACCCAGTCTGCATTTCTTTTCGGGAAGCCTTTCCGTGGGGTCAGGGGTCCCCAACGCCTCGGCATCTCCCAGCCATGAAACAGCCACACACAACTTGTGTTTTGTGGGAGAGAGAGAGAATCTGACACATCGGAAGAGCCTCAAGACACTCTGTTCCTCTGGTGAGCACTGACTTCTAAACCAGGCAGCCTCTAGTTGAATCTGCCTTCCTCCAACCCACACATTGTGTTGTTGTTGTTGTTGTTGTTGTTGTTGTTGTGATGTGCCATCAAGTCACTTCCCACTTATGGCAACCTTATGACTGAGCAGTCTCCAAAATGTCCCGTCTTTCACAGCCCTGTTTAGCTCTTGCAAACATAAGTCTATGGCTTCCTTTAGAGAATGAGTCCATCTCGTCTTGGGTCTTCCTCCTCTCCTGCTGCCTTCCACCTTTCCCACCACGATTGTCTTTTCCAGAGAATCCCACCTATTCTCATGATGTGTCCAAAGCAGAACAGCCTCAGCCTCACCATTTTGGCCTCCAGAGATCATTCAGGCTGGATTTGATTGAGGACCCCCTTGTTCATCTTTCTGGGCATCCAGGGCATCCACAAAGCTCTCCTCCAGCCCCACCTTTCAAAGGAATAATTTCAGTACAGTTAACCGGCTGCGCTGCAGCCAAAACTCTGCTCACGACCCGGGGGGTTCTATCCCAGGTCGCCGGCTCGAGGTTCGCTCAGCCTTCTATCCTTCCGAGGCCTGTAACCCAGTGTGCCCAGCCCACTGGAGGGGGCAATGTGTAGCCTGCATAATTAACAGCATTACAAGCCTGACTGATAAAAAATGTTTGGTTAACTGGATAAGACCAGAGCCTCTGTGCTGTGGAAGGGAAAGGGCACCATCCATGTTGCCCTTAGTTTTATGGACTGAGATGGACACGAACCACTTCGTCCCAGTTTGGAAAGGCGACGCCATAGGGGCTGCTGCTCCCCTCCCCCGCCTCCTTGGAGATCCAGGCACACCCCAGGCCCGGCTCCCTGGCAGGACAGGCAGGGTAGCAGGGTGGACGAGGGCTCAGGAGAGGGAGGTTTGGCCAAGGAGGGTGGAAAGGGTCCAGCCACTCCTTAAATACCCCAATGACCTTGGGAGCTGTATTCTAATGATGACATGTTGCTTTGGATTTGAGAGCACAGGACCTGAACTCCTGTACCACAGACAACTCATGTGTCCAATGAACACTTTCTGACTGATAGGCTAGGTGGGAGCAAAACAGATACTTTTCTGTTCCCCAAAATCTCTTTAGTGCTTTTTCTGCTATTATTTGCTTTTATTTTAAAGAATTCCTTCCTTCCTTCCTTCCACCATCCATCCATCCATCCATCCATCCATCCATCCATCCATCCATCCATCCATCCATCCATCCATCCATCCATCCATCCATCCATCCAAACTCCTTCCTTCCTTCCTTCCTTCCTTCCTTCCTTCCTTCCTTCCTTCCTTCCTTCCTTCCTTCCTTCCTTCCTTCCTTCCTTCCTTCCTTCCTTCCTTCCTTCCTTCCTTCCTTCCTTCCTTCCTTCCTTCCTTCCTTCCTTCCTCTTTTTCCAGCCGGGTCAAGGCTTTGTCTTCTTGTGTTACTTTTATTTATTTGTGGGTTTGTTTTTGTTTTCGATGATTGCTTGATTCCCCCACCCCCAGTGCCATCACATTTTTCTGTTTTGAGCATTTGGTGTGTTAGTGTCTGTATAGTTCAGTTTGAACAACCTGTGCTCTCTGAATTGCAAAATCCCACCACGATTTTCGCTTTTGCTTTGCTCCAGAAAGGCTTGGCCAGATGGGACTCTCGGACCACATGGATGTCTGTCGGAGCCCGTCCTGGAGGCAGCTTAGTATGCTGAGGAGGGAAGCGATGCTCCCAGCAGGATTCAGGCGGGAACTGAGTCGGGATCCTGGGACCGTTCTGCAGGGAGACTCAACCCACAAGGAAAGACAATGGCAGGCTGGGAGGTGAGCCAAGAGATGCAGCCCAAGGGGAGAGGCAAAGAGGCGTGAAGCTGGCAGAGAGACAAGGAGAAAGGAGAAGCAGGCAGGCAGGTGGCTAGAAATAGGCTGGAGCAAGAGAACAGACAACCCCCCCCCTTCAAACTTTGGGGCTGAGCCATATTCCCTGTCTGAGTCCATGAACCACCCCTTGAGGAAATCAACGCTAGATCTAGGGCATGGGAGCTATGATGATGTCTCTTTCTGCCCCCTTGATCGGTTTTTCAAGAGTTGCTCTGGAAAGAGGAAGGAAAAAGTGCCCGCCTGTTCAGAGCGAGGGTAATTCTAATCCAGCAAACATTGCCCTCACTCCCAGTTGACTTAGAGACGTGGCCACCTTGTCAGAGTCCGTGGTCTAGCCACTGTTATGGCCTCATCACCACATGGCTTGAATGACACTCCAGTAAGAAAGAAAGACTAGGGCATGTGAGTGTGGGGGACAAGCCGGAGATGCTAAGACTGGAGCTCCCGATGGTCTTCTTCCCCCACCAACTCTTTTGGGGGGGGGGTGTCAACACGGCCACCTGTGGGAGAAAACAGGTGAGCTGCTCTTCTGAACCTGACCTTCCCTCTGCAAGGTGCTAGACTTTGCCACTGGGTGTGGGTTGCTGTTCTTGCGTGCTGTCACGTTGCCTCTGACTTACTCTGATCCAATGAATATGTGGCCCCTCAGAAAACAGCCCTGCTCAGCTCTTGTCAACTGAAGCCTGTGGCTTCCTTTTGAGGGTCAGTCCATCTTATATTGCGTCTTCCTCTTTTCCTGCTGCCTTCCACTTTTCCCAGCAAGATTGTCTTTTCCAGAGAATCCTGCTTTCTCATGAGGTGTCGAAAGTGGGACAGCCTCCGTTTCAGCATTTCTGCCTCCAGAGAGAGTTCAGGCTTGATTTGCTCTAGGACCCCCTTGTTGGTCTTTCTGGCAGTCCAGAGCATCCACAAAGCTCTCCTCCAGCACCACATTTCAAGCAAGCCAATTTTTCCCCCTGCCAACTTTCTTGACTGTCCAGCTTTCACACCCGTACACGGGGATCGGAAAGACCAGAGTGTGCCTGATCTTGGTCTCAGTCTCCAGGGACACATCCTTCCACCTGGTGTAACACATGAGGGCAGTTGCGGGCAGCATTTCCTTATTACCTGCTTCATCTGACCCGATTATTTGGGGACTCTAGAAGGTTGAGAAGCTCCCATGCCTTAAGGGGGCCTGCAGTCAAAATTTCGGGGTTTGGAAATGGAGCCACCACCCCTTCTTAAAAGTGTTGAAGCTATACGAGTGGGGTGAAGGAAGCCGCCCTTGTTAGAAGAATCCCCCATTGCTAGCCCAGCCAGTGTTGTAATCTGGAAAAAGAATCTTCAATAAGGGCTGTATGGTGGCTCCGGGTTAGGGAACAGGGAAATGACTGCAGCTGCTCCCTGCATACGACGCCAGGATGGACTCTAAGGAACAGCATTTATATTTTGTGTATTTATTAAAAAACATACATAAAAGAATACTCATGGCTCAGTGGTTCAACTGCAATACTGTAGTGAAGACTCTGCTCACAACATTGAGTTTAATCCTGACAGGCTCTCTCAGGTGGCCAGCTCAGGGTGGAATCCTCTGTACCTAATCCCCCTGGAAAGAATCAAGGCTGATATAGCTCAGTGGGTTGGAACAGAGGCAGAGGCAGGGGCCAGGCATTCGAATCCTCCAGGTGCCTCCTGGGAGAAGGGGCAGCTGAAACCACCCAGAAGGAGCCTGTGTGGCTGGCAAGGGCGGTGCGCCCCGGCTGCCTACGTGGTCGTGGGCAAACCGCACGATGGTCTCTGGAATGCCACAAGAAAGAGGGTGTGGGCATTGGATTGCTAGAGAACCTTGTAAGGGTCACTATGGGGTAGATTCTCTCATGGCACACCATTTTTGGTTTGTTATCAAATCCCACACTCTGCCTGTGAGTGCCATCTCTCCCCCCCCCCCCCAGTTATTTTGGCTCCTGGGACTTTGAGCCGGGGGGGCTTCTTTCCTCTATCGGAGAAGTGAGCGTGGGAACAGAAGGCCTGACAAGAGGGCCTTTCTGTCCAACCCAACTTCAGAAACCTTGGACAGAACCACATGCCATCGTCTGCAGTTTGGAGCAGAGGAGGGAGCTGGCAGCTGGCCGAGAGGTCTCACTTTATGGGGTGGAGATCCCCCATCCCATCATCTGGAAGTCACCGAAGGAAACCCTCAGACGCCGACGAGGCCATGGGCCATTATGGTTCCACACCCCAAAGGCTGAGGCGGACTCTTGGCAAATTCTCTTGGCAGTGAATTATTTTGCTTGGGGCAAAATTTATTCCTTTATTTTGCTGTGGTGTTTTTTTTTTTAAATCTTTGCTCTTAGGATTTGAAGACAGAAACCTAATTCCCATCAGAGCAAGGAACTCATTTGAGAATGAAAAGGACTCAATTCCTATCATATTAAAACAGTCCTTTTCCCAAGAACTTAATAAGATAATCATGAGATTTGTATGGCAAGGAAAAAAAACCCAAGAATTAAAATGAAGGCAATGCAAGATGCAAAACAGAGGGGTGGCTTTGGTCTTCCAGACTGGGTTCTGTATTATAGATCCTGTATTTTAGATTGGATAAAAGAATGGATAACTTTGGAAAATGATAGATTACTTAACTTGGAAGGACACGATTTACAATTAGGCTGGCATGCTTATCTATGGTATAAAAAGGATAAAGAGCAAAAGCATTTTAATTTACATATGATAAGAAAAGCTCTATTGGGAATGTGGAGAAAGATTATGCAACAAATTTACTAAAAAACACCTGTATGGGTGTCACCTATAGAGGCCTTTACACAATCTAATCTCATGACAAAAGCAAAACTTTGTACCATGATTTATTTAAAAAGGATGGTGAATTAAGGTCTAAAGAAGAGCTAGAGTCACAGAATATCTATATAGACTGGTGGTCCAGAGCACAGCTGGAATCTAGATATACGAAAGACAAAATAGAAGGTTTCTACTCAGAACAAACGATGTTTGATAAGCTTTTATTAGGTTCAAAAGACAAAATTGTTAAGAAAATGTATAACTATCTGTTAGAAATTAAAATGCAAGATGAAATGGTTAAAGAATGTATGACTAAGTGGGCACAAAACATAGGGCATAATATTGATATTGATCAATGGTTGAAAATACGGCAAAGTAATATAAAGCTTACAAGATCGGTTAATTTTAAGGAGAATATATACAAGATGTTTTATAGGTGGCATGTGATGCCAGAAAAACTGTCGAAGATGTATGCAGATGTATCAGATCTGTGTTGGAAATGTGAAGCACAAGTGGGAAGCTATTATCATATGTGGTGGTCATGAAGAGTAGCGAAACAGTATTGGAAAAGAGTACATGCTATGCTGCAACAAATATTGCTTTGTAAGGTGCCATTAACCCCAGAACTGTTTTTATTGAGTATGATACCTGATAACATAGATAAGACAAAGGAGTATATAGTTATATACATAGTTACTGCAGCCAGAATTCTCTATGCCAAAAATTGGAAAAGTCCGACGGTACCGAAACAAGAAGACCTTATAGAGAAGATACGGGAAACAGCGGAAATGGACATTTTATCAGAAGTGATGAAGGGCTGTCCTTTACAAAAGGCAACTGAAAGATGGGATCTATTTAACAAGTGGACTGAATCAACAGGCAGCGCTTGAAGAGCATATATTGAAACGAGAACTTAAACCTGGAAGGTAGAAAAGAGTAAATAGAGTAACTTGGAATCTTGATATGGCAATAGGTATAGAATGGACGTTAGTATGTTATTGTTTCTCCTCTTCCCCATTAACCTCAATTCCCCTTGTTAAAAAAAAAATTAAAAAAAAAAGAGAGAGAATGAAAAGGACTCATTGGGGGCTGCTGAGATTTGGGCATGCCCTAAGGAGTTACCAGATTCCTAGGAAAGGGGGGCGAGGGAAAAACGGAGGGCAGAAGGAAAAGAGGAAGACCAAAGTGGAGAGGGACTGAACGGCTTAAAGGCCAGGATCCTGCCTGGGTTTTGCCACATGTGCAAGAACAACTATGGACACCTGGTCTGGTTTTCGCAGGGCGTCGGTGTCGCACTGCCGGCCGTGGGATTGATTGTGCGGCCAGGGCACCACTGTGAGTGTTCGACAGCCTGCAAAAGAACCCTCAGATGCCACTTGGCTTCAACAGGGCCCCACCTGTGCGGTCTCTTTGTTTGCTTCTCCTGGTGAATGGCCGCCCGCTTTGCTTGCCTTTGCTTTTGAGAAACACAGGTTCCATGGGAGAAGACTTTGGAAACATAGCCACTTTTATTAGAAGAACACAATAATAATTATGTACTGCCAAGGAAGGAAGGAAGGAAGGAAGGAAGGAAGGAAGGAAGGAAGGAAGGAAGGAAGGAAGGAAGGAAGGAAGGAAGGAAGGAAGGAAGGAAGGAAGGAAGGAAGGAGTGGATGGATGGATGGATGGATGGGTGGATGGAAGGAAGGAAGGAAGGAAGGAAGGAAGGAAGGAAGGAAGGAAGGAAGGAAGGAAGGATCTGATGAAGGAAGGAAGGAGTGGATGGATGGGTGGAAGGAAGGAAGGAAGGAAGGAAGGAAGGAAGGAAGGAAGGAAGGAAGGAAGGAAGGAGTGGATGGATGGGTGGAAGGAAGGAAGGAAGGAAGGAAGGAAGGAAGGAAGGAAGGAAGGAAGGAAGGAAGGAAGGAGTGGATGGATGGGTGGAAGGAAGGAAGGAAGGAAGGAAGGAAGGAAGGAAGGAAGGAAGGAAGGAAGGAAGGAGTGGATGGATGGGTGGAAGGAAGGAAGGAAGGAAGGAAGGAAGGAAGGAAGGAAGGAAGGAAGGAAGGAGTGGATGGATGGATGGGTGGAAGGAAGGAAGGAAGGAAGGAAGGAAGGAAGGAAGGAAGGAAGGAAGGAAGGAAGGAAGGAAGGAAGGAAGGAAGGAAGGAAGGAAGGAAGGAGTGGATGGATGGGTGGAAGGAAGGAAGGAAGGAAGGAAGGAAGGAAGGAAGGAAGGAAGGAAGGAAGGAAGGAAGGAAGGAAGGAAGGAAGGAGTGGATGGATGGATGGATGGATGGGTGGATGGAAGGAAGGAAGGAAGGAAGGAAGGAAGGAAGGAAGGAAGGAAGGAAGGAAGGAAGGAAGGAAGGAAGGAAGGAAGGAAGGAAGGAAGGAAGGAAGGATCTGATGAAGGAAGGAAGGAGTGGATGGATGGGTGGAAGGAAGGAAGGAAGGAAGGAAGGAAGGAAGGAAGGAAGGAAGGAAGGAAGGAAGGAAGGAAGGAAGGAGTGGATGGATGGGTGGAAGGAAGGAAGGAAGGAAGGAAGGAAGGAAGGAAGGAAGGAAGGAAGGAAGGAAGGAAGGAAGGAAGGAAGGAAGGAAGGAGTGGATGGATGGGTGGAAGGAAGGAAGGAAGGAAGGAAGGAAGGAAGGAAGGAAGGAAGGAAGGAAGGAAGGAAGGAAGGAAGGAAGGAAGGAAGGAAGGAAGGAAGGAGTGGATGGATGGGTGGAAGGAAGGAAGGAAGGAAGGAAGGAAGGAAGGAAGGAAGGAAGGAAGGAAGGAAGGAAGGAAGGAAGGAAGGAAGGAAGGAAGGAAGGAAGGAAGGAAGGAAGGAGTGGATGGATGGATGGGTGGAAGGAAGGAATATAAAAGCTGATTATTGTTTCATGATCTTTCTAGATACACACTAACCTGTATGTTACAGGATCAGATGTTTTGCTATTCTTCTGGATCTCACTAGGTGGCAGCACATGTTTCACATCTATACTAAGGACATGAGGCATTTCCTGGGCTTTAAAGTCCAAAGTAATTGTAATTTGTCCGGGAGAAGAGCCAGCCTGTGTGGCCTTGGGCAAGCGGCACAGTGATCCCAGGGCATCCCCAGAAGAAGGGTTGGGTGAAACTGCTCCTGAGTCTTCTATGCCAAGAAAACCCTGGAATGGCACGCCATAACTCACAATTGATGGTACATAATCTTTATTTTGTAATTTTTTTAAAAAATAGAATTCCATGCAGATGGAAAAACTTGGTTACCTTGGCAAAGTGCTGTAGGCTAGCTTCTTCCCTTACATGCTGGCTTTCAACATGCAGGG
The DNA here is from genome assembly GCF_051106095.1 of Pogona vitticeps. Lineage (NCBI taxonomy): Eukaryota > Metazoa > Chordata > Lepidosauria > Squamata > Agamidae > Pogona > Pogona vitticeps. The sequence continues at coordinate 3,365,645 of NC_135787.1, forward strand.
AATTCTGGGGGTAGAGTACAATGAAACGTTTTGGTGTGTCTCCTGACTTGCGGCTCAAACGGCCAACCGCCCAAGTCCGGCTGGGCTGAACGGGAGTTTAGTCAAACTAGGAACAAGAAAGGAAATTTTTGGCTTGCAAGAGAGATTGTAGTTTTCCCGTTGTGCTCTTTATCTGTTTCTTAAAATGCTGATTTAATTGGCTTGTTTATTTTATGATTTCACTGCTGCTTTTTGACACGGTTTGTTTCGATTTTATTAGGCTGTTAACCAGCCAGGATAGTGCATTGCCACACATGGGGAGATCTCTAAATCAATGAAATAAACAAATAAATTATAACAAGAAGGGCCACGTCCTCCTTCGGTGACCTCCACCTGAGCTTCTCAAGAGCTCAAAGACATACCCTTTGAACCTTCTCCCAAACCATCTTCGCATTTCTGGGGGACTTTCTTCTCTTAAAAAAAAGTGGGATGATGGTTACAGGTGGGAGGCCTATTGAGTGTCTCACAGGCTGGAAATCAATTGCTACAACTTGGTTCTGTAATGACTACTAAGCGCTGTGGATAATTCTTGCTGGCCACAGACTTGACCCCACCATGACCTTGGAGTGATGTAAATTTGGGCAGACGGCTGGTTCTGCAGTGTGGTCTCCCCCAGTGATGGCACCTTTCAGGCCCGCCCCAGGGTGACTGTGCTTGCAAGCCTCAAGCAAGCACACTTCGCTTCGCCTTCTTGCATCATCACCATGAGAGATGGGCCTTTGGGAGACGCCCCGCAGGCTTTCCTGAGGGTCTCTCTTCATTTCTGTCACAGAAAGCAGCCTGATCTTGGGGAAAGTTCCTTTTTTTTTTTAATTGCAGCTCCCGGAATCCCACCACCAGTAAGTGCCAGAAGGAACTTTTCCGGGATGTGCAGAGAAACTATTGTCTCTGATTGAAGAAACACAAACCATAAGCACTAAAGGCAGCCTCTAGAGAGCAATGGTTCCCAACCTTGGGTCCCCAGATGTTCTTGGACTACAACTCCCAGAAGCTTTCATCACAAGCTGGGCTGGCCAGGGGTTCTGGGAGTTGTAGTCCAAGAACATCTGGGTGACCCGAGGTTGGGAACCACTGCTCCAGAAGGTGTCTTTAAAAAAACCTCATTTAGCATAAATTCTGCTTGTGTGTTTTCTTTTCCCAGAATAACTTGTACTTAAGGGGGGGGGGCTCACGGTGTTTCTTAGGCAGGATTAAGTCTCCAAGCCCTGTGGATGAGATCAGCTTCTTGTTGGTGATGCTTTGCTCTCTCCATTTGGCCACCCCGCTGCCCGTTTTAGGCTCCTCCTACTCCCTGGCAATGTCAGCTTCATTGCCCTGTTCCCTGACCATCACCCACAGCAAAGATGGGCACGAACCGGTTCGTCCCAGTTCATAAAGGCAGCAACACAACTGCTGCTCCTCCCCTTGCCCGCCTCCTAGCAGATCAAGCCACTCCCCAGGCCTGGCTGCCTTGCTTTTCCCACCTCCTCGGCTCATCTCCCAGTCAGGAGGAAGAGCACAGCCTTCTGTGCCCTGCCCTTTTCTCTGATTGGGAGATCAGCCAAGGGGGCGGGGCCAGAGAAGGCTCAGCTCTTGCCAGAATCGGCAGATCTGTTGAGGAGGGGCAGGAAGCTGGCACCCCAAGCCTGGAGAGGGACTGATTGAGCCTGGGGAGGGAGGGGAAAGGAAGAACTGGGACGAATCGGTTCGTGCCCATCTCTAATGTCCCACAGTGCAACAGTCTCCATGTCTGCTGCAGCTTATGTTTCCAGATCAGCCGATGTTGAGGTCCTGTCGGTGGTCAATGTCTTCTCCAGTTGTTTCGGCCTGAGGCCTCCCTGTGCAACTCAAGAGCATGGAGCCATGAGGTGGAGAAGGCAGCCCCAACTATCCAGTGCCTATGAAACCTCACCTGAGAGGATGGCAGTGGGAAACCGCACACTGAACATTTCACAGATCTGAAATGTCCAATCCTAAATTGGAAGGCACTTGACGGCATATCACAAGAACACACTAGGCGGTTTCCTCGTCGATCGCTGAGACCTTCCCAGCTGAGATTCTGGCGCAATGGAGAGATGGATCACCTTTACCCGGAGCAGTTTAGCTCTTTTAAGAAGCTCCGGTTTTCCGTCTGTGCCTTTTTGCAGTCTCAAGCGCCAGGGTCTGACTGCGCTCCCTCTGGCGAGCCCGAAGGAGAGGCGTCTCGTGCCTTGGCCAATATTGACATACATATTATCACCAACGATGCAGAAGGAAGTGCATTTCTCCAGCTGCCTCGGTGGGGCTGACTGGGTTTTTCTCCCCAACAACATCCACAAGAGATGCATTTGCTAAGAGGATATTAATAAGGCCTCATGTATCATTCATAAAAGAGAGTGCGGGGAGAGAAAGGCTTGGTCTTTACTCAGAGACCAATGTCTGGCTGTAGCCAAGACAAGTTGCTAAACATCAGCCACATAGTTGGTTTGTGTGTGCGTGTGTGCGTGCGTGTGTATGCACATGCACATGTGCCCGCATCTGCATGCATTGGATTTGGACAAATCCCGACCCCAACCCAATTTGGATGGATCCAGATGGGTTTGTGTGAAGTCTGGATCAAAGCAGGGTGGCCAGATTCCATTTCCGAGAGAACCAAAGCAAACTTATGGATCAATCTGCCTTGAGTCCTTATGTACAGCTCCGAAAGGTTTATGTTTAGAGTGTGGATGAACAAAAAGCAAAGGAACTGCCTCCCCCTGCTCTTGCCGTCAGCATCTCATGCGGCGCGCCTTGTCTGCCATGGGACTGAGGCCGGCTGGGGACCAGGACAGGTTAGCTACCAGGGCTGTCCTCGGAGGATGCACCATTCTGCTCCATGTCTGAGTCGCAGAATCATGTCAGGATTCCGCAACTTTCCTTTCCAAATGGTTGAGACTGAGGCACAATCTGAGTTTCTCGGGAGACTTTCCCTACAGGAAGAGTTATTTCACACGCTTGGGAAATTCCGGATGCTCTCTAGTGGCCCCACAGTGTGTTTTAGCATGGAGTTTGGGCAAGACCGGGTCAGAAGGAAGTTTCTACTCAAAGCCTGCCCACCGCTAAACAGCATTTCCCCTCTTTAAAGCTTGAGCCTGCTGCATGTCAGGGCGTAGAGGCCATTGCATGGCAGTTGACGGAGTGAACACTCCCTGCATGACAACAGCACCTGGATGATTGACTTCTGAAGTATCAGTCCCATGATGCTGCAGCCCAGATCCGTCCTGGTTGGTAGATGCTAGGAACTGTACTTCCAAAGAAAAAGGTGACCTTTTCCTTGCTCTTCACAACAGCATGACAGGTCTCCGACTGACGGGTCAGCTGCATTCTTGAAACAGATCTATAATGAACGATTGTTGTGTTTGCTGAGTGACACTGGGGTGCCTGGCACATAATAAAAATGCCCCTCGTTATTTAATCAGATCCTGTTCCCAGACAAGGATTACGAGAGACATCTATGACTCAGCTGCCATTTAAGGATAAAACCCACCCGTTGCTGAAGTTTTTAGGCACACTTAACATAAATCATCTGGCACTCACCAGCAATAATAAGAGAGTCATTAAGGAACGCTGGAGGTGGCTAAGTGAGGTCCCAGATCAATGACTCAGTGTGTTGGACAGGAGAAGGGGGGAAAAACACAACCCACCAGAATCCAGCTGGAAAACAAAGCCACCTGCTTAAAGACTTTTCCGTTCCTACACTTGTCCCATGAAAAAAAATGAATGCATATTTAAAATTAATGGGAAAGACATTTTGTAACTCTTCAATTGGCCAGAATGAACAGATTATTCTGCGGATATTTTGATTTAATTATAATCGACCAACACAGCTGCAATGATTCTAGACCTCAGTGCTTCCCGACTTTGGGGTGCCCAAATGTTCTTGGACTACAACTCCCAGAAATCCTGACCAACGCAGCGAGGTATTGCTGATGGCTTCTGGAAGTTGGAGCCCCAACCCAATGATTGGGAACCTTTGCTACAAATTGATTGATTTACTTGAAAGCTTTTTTTCCTTGCCCTTTTTCATGACAAAATCTTGAGTTATCCCACCATGTTTCCCGACTGTCGATGGATGGATGGATGGATGGATGGATGGATGGATGGATGGATGGATGGATGGATGGATGGATGGATGGATGGATGGATGGATGGATGGATGGATGGATGGATGGATGGATGGATGGATGAGTCAGTGGATGGATGGATGGATGGATGGATGGATGGATGGATGGATGGATGGATGGATGGATGAGTCAGTGGATGGATGGATGGATGGATGGATGGATGGATGGATGGATGGATGGATGGATGGATGGATGGATGGAAGGAGTTGATGATAGAAGGAAGGAAGGGAGGGAGGGAGGGAGGGAGTTGATGAAGGAAGGGAGGGAGGGAGGGAGGAGATCTTTTTCCCACCACAGGAATCACATTAGTTCTTCCACCTTCTCCTGAAATAAGCCTCCAGGCTCCACTGTAGATATAAAGGACTGCTACAGAAAGGGAAAAAAATAATTTACAAATGTATCTTCTTGCTTGACCTGATTCGAAGAATGCAGAACATACAGTTAGAGGCATGCCTGCATGGGTGGGAGGAGATGAAGAAAGACCCTTGCTGGCAGATGATGGCATGGCATCACAAAATGTGCCTTGGCCTTTGGAAGTCAAGATGGCGGGTGTGGATTTGAAACTAGGAGAGGAAGACTTCAGTAAATAGGAATCTAGGATGGTAGGGAAAAGATTGAGCTAGGAACGAAGGACCTGCTTGGGGTCCCGGCCTGCCTGCCTGATGCCATGAGAGCCTGGATGGTTTCCATCTGCACAGCATTTGAGTGGCAGAGTCAGAACCAGGGCGTTCTTCTGAGTTGTTGACCTATAATGAACTAACTAGAGTGATTGAACTCTAGTTCACTTGTTTGACTGAAAGGGAGACTTGGGTATGGTTGACCAGGCTGGGCAAGAGTGCCCCACTTGGCCAGAGCCGGCTGCCAAAGCTGAGGAGACGGGAAAGAAAAAGAAAAAGAGAGGACCGTGCGTGATGCCAACCTGTCGGACTCTCTGTCTCCTCACCTGTTTCTTTGGCCAGCCAGGCAGCCACCTCACCCCCGAAAGGTAAGTTCCACCTGTAGTCTGAGAAGAACATGGTGACCATGTGGGTGGCATTGTGAGCGACAGGCCACTGGGCACAGTCCTGCCATGTCTGTGCCAGGCACTAATAGTTGAGGAGCAAATGAGCTGGGCTGCGCCAGTGCCTAGCAAGAAGATACGTAATTTATGATGATGAAAAAGAAGATGGTGAATGTGAAATAAAGAGGTGTGCCACCGCCTACATAGGTCTGATAAGGCTTTTCTTTCTGATACGACACTGATGATTGTTCGGAATGCAATAAATAAATTAGTGCTATAGCATAGGCCTGATGAGATGATGACCCTAACCCCCTTTTTCATTTACTGTTGTTACTTTCTTCAGGAGGAGATGATTGATTCTCTGTTGCCTTGCCTCTGCTTTTTTAGAGTCATTTTAAAGAGTCCTTTAGGGGTTTGGGGGATTTGACGAACCGGTTTGTGCCCATCTCTGAATACAACTGGAAAATTTTTATTATTTTATCGAAGAAATTTCAAACGGACATAGAGATTTAAAAGGAAGCTTAAGGATTCTGAAATAAAAATAATAATGATAACGTGAAACAGTTCCATAATGAAGGCAAAATGCAAAGCATTCAAAGACTTAGGCAGCTAAGAATCAAACTGATAGAAAACAAGAAAGCTAACTCTCTAGTTATATAACTTACAAAGTAACATGGTTCCAGTGCACATGCAGAGTTTGGCATAATGACAAGCTTGGGTTAGATGTTGGAGCAAGCAAATTAGCACAAACTACGTATGTGAAGCTGCTGCTTGATTCCAGAAGTATAACTGTGCCAATCTTCTGGCTGGCCTTATAGCCCATCATCCCCTTGCTGGATGGGTCAACACATTCAACCAATCAGATAGCATCCTTTTTTTTCTCTAGCTAATTGGCAACGTCTGAAAGAGGCACGCATCAGAGAAGCTAGCCAAGAGCCAGCTGTGAATTGGATACTTCGGTGATTTAGGGACCTGGCTGCAGAGACAGAGGTTGGGGGTTCGATTCCCCCACTGGGCCTCCTTGACAGGATTTAGACTGGATGATCCAGAGGGTCCCTTTCCAACCCTGCCGTTCTAGGATAAAGCAGACCTAGCAGCTCACACGCTTCCCCGGAGTTCAAGGCCAAAGATAAAATTCTTGGCACCAGCCGAAAGAAGGCTTGGAAGGCCCATCCTTTCTCCCACCCAACGCATTTCAGTTTTTTTGCAGACTTGAGCGAATGACGATCCCCCTTCATGGCTGGTTTCCTCACAGGGGGACAGCCACAACAATTTGGGAAACAACACCCCCAAATGCATTGCCTGGGAACAGGGTGTGGCCGTTCAGCAAACCCCGGAGGGTCAGGTTGATGCTCCTCCTTGCTGGGCTTGAGCAGCCGGACAGGGGCTGAAGAAAGGTGGAAATGATGATTGTTGTGGGTTTTTCGGACTCTTTAGCCATGTTCTGAAGGTTGTTCTTCCTGACCTTTCGCCAGTCTCTGTGGCCGGCATCTTCAGAGGACTGCAGTAGGAACTCTGTCCATGCTCTGTGCTCTGTGTTCCTACTCCTGTCCTCTGAAGATGCCGGCCACAGAGACTGGCAAAACATTAGGAAGAACAACCTTCAGAACATGGCCAAAGAGCCCGAAAAATCCACAACAACCATCAGATCCCCGCCGTGAAAGCCTTCGAGAAAAGGTGGACATGGTTTCCTTCCTTCCGAGGCCGATCCAGGGTGCCTCAATGGCCTGGAACGAAGGTCCTCCGACCCTCAAAGATGGTCACGCTGTGCCCGGGCCAGATTCTGGGACTGAGGAAAGGGCGTCGAGGGGTCTTTGTTTGTGAAGAGCCGCCTGGGATAGCCAACGAGCTGCTGAGCGGCGAACCTGGGCAGGCTTCTGAGGTAACTGTAAGACGTAGCATGGAAAGGGGAGGCAGCGTTTGGCCTCCAAACGGCGTGCGGTTGTTATGGGAACAATGGAGCTAAAACTGGAAAGGGAAAACCAACCAACCCTGCAGGATTTGGAAAGAGCAGGTTTCTCTCTCGAGAGAGAGAACACAACACACACACCAACCTCCCTCAGCCTTGTAAAGCACAGCCACTGTGAAGTTCTCTTTCAAAAGCCAAATGAATGGGAACGGGCGGGAGGGAAATCACTGCTCCAGGACCACATTATTGGATGCCCCTTGCCAAGACAAGCAGGGAAGAGGGAACAGGAACTCTGCACAGCTTGGAAGGTGCTCCTTTTTTCAGACCACCGCAACTCCTAAAATCCCCCCAGCTCCTGCAAGGTTTGGGAGACACCCGGGCTTACGACACCTCTTCACTCTTTGTCACAAAACTAGATTTCTATGTTGGTTTTTGTTTTGCTCACGTACTCGATTTTCCTAACATTGAGGAAAGCGACGCGACAGCCAGTCACTTCGGGAGCAAATGGTGTGACCGAACAGACTCGGCCAGTGGGGTGCATTGGTCTGGCAGTGTGGCCGCAATGGTTACACCGCTGGCCTTGGAGGAAGAAAGCCTGAGCCCAGATCCTTCAGTCAGTCATCCGTGCAGCTCGCTGTCAAGACTGACGAGGCCCCTTTATGGATCCCAATCCCTGCAGACGGGAAGACAGGAACCAGTTGGAAAATTCAGGTGCTCCTTATGGGAGTTCCCAGAGCCAGCCTCTCGAGAAGGAGTCCAAAAATTCAGGCACCTCTATTAACAAACAAGGAGCGGATCTTTTGTTAACCAAATGGCTCTTTATTGCCCGTGCTATTTCTAACCTCTCACAAATGTTTTATAAGGTAAAGGTAAAGGTTCCTCTTGACATTTAGTCCAGTCATGTCCGACTCTAGGGTGTGGTGCTCATCCCCGTTTCCAAGCTGTAGAGCCAGTGTTTGTCCGAAGACAGTTTCCGTGGTCACGTGGCCAGCGCGACTAGACACGGAACGCTGTGGCCTTCCCACCAAGGTGGTCCCTATTTACCGACTCACATCTTTGCATGCTTTCGAACGGCTAGGTTGGCAGGAGCTGGGACGAGCGACGGGAGCTCCCTCTGTCGTGTGGATTCGATCTTATGACTGCAGGTCTTCTGACCTTCCAGCACAGAGGCTTCTGCGGTTTAACCCGCAAGTGCAACCAGTCCCCAAATGTTTTATAGGTATGGATAAAAGTTGTTATTTTTTTTTTTAAAAAAAGACAAAAGCATGGTGGCATCTTAAAGACGAACTCTATAAAGACTGTAGAATCTCTAGAATCTGTTCTACCTTAGAAAAGAGCAGATTCTTTACTCTGTTCTTGTGGTAATCCATTGTTGGGGGTAATTCACACACTATTGTAACTGAATACAAAGAAAAGCTTGTATTCATCAAAAGCTGTAAACAGCCCATCTATTTAACACTCATGTTACTCTACCATTCTTATTTTACTGTTTTCAATACATGACAGAGGTTCTCACATTCTTTACAGCACAAACATCTACTAAGGACCCACATATTAAAAACACTGTCATCACAATGTTTAACACCCACTGACTTTCTTACCAATATCTGTACCTTGATGCCATGTATAAATGTTTGCCGTGTTACATCTCCTCTCTTCTGTCTGATGGAGTCCACAAAAGCTGGCATTGAAAAAAATATAAAAGTTAGTCTAAGGTTTCACTGGACCAAGGAGTGGGCTTTAAAAATAGAACAACAACAGGAAGAAGAGAGAGAACTTTTATTTCCTGCAGTCCTTGTTTGGGTTTTCTTTTGATCTACTGTGTCTCTGTGGCTCCTGGTTGTCATTGATCCATTTTGCTCACCTTGTTTACATCCCTCTTTTTCCTCCTCGGAGCCTAAAGCTGCTTTGGCTGAGGAATTATGACTGGCCCAAGGTCACCCAGAAAATGTCCTGACTCTGTGCTTTAAAAGATGACCCTGTGCCACATCTAAGCCAGCTTCTGAAGTTCTTCAGCCAAGAAATTCTACTTTTTCCTTGAACTTCTTTTCATGTTGGTTTTTACCTCGAATGATCAGCTGCAACAGTCTGTCCTTTGAATTCCTCTTCCTATGATGGAAGAATGCTACTTTCCTGCATTTTGTGTGCTTTATGGTTCCTGGCCTTTATTCATTCACTTTCATACTTCTTTCTTGGTCATCTCTCACTCCAGAACGCTTTTTTCCCCTAACTAGTAATGGTATTATTATTTTTGTTCGTATTTGCACGGACAGAATTATTGCAGGTTTTTTTTAATGCCCTTAGAGCCAACCACAAACACCTCTTGCAAACAAATGTGATCCCTTTCATATCTGATGACCTGTAGATGTATGAATGTCCTGTAAAATGCTTGCAAATCAATAATTGTTCTTCTCCGGAAAAGTAGGGTTGCTTTTGTTGTGGTGGGACTCAAGTTCTTTAATGAGGTGAATCAAACATTAGACAGGAGTTTGTGCGCTACTAGTGTGACTCATCTTGGGCCAGAGCGGAGTGAGTGAGAAATCTGTCATTTATAAGCCTGGATTATTTGTTGAATTTCCACCTTTCCGTTGAAAAAAAATGACGCTAAGCTACCGGAGACCTTTAGACCTCTTCCTTTCATCTGAATTTGCTATTTCCGTGGCTGCCCCTCCATACTGTACCCTTGAAACAAAGCAAGGTAAGCAGGTGGGGGCTGGCCAGACAATAGGAGCGGAATGGACAGATTCTGCTCAATGGGACCATCTGGCTTCAAAGAGGGTGATTCGAAAAACGTCACTGGTGTCATCTTTGCACCCTTCACTTGCTGTCCACACCACGGCTGCTGGAGAGGACCTCCCCAAAAGGAAAAGGAAGCTATTGCCATATAAGAATCAAAGTGTGAAGCTTATACTGTCCCATAGCCCTGAAAACACTCTCTGGCCGGATTACAATTTAATTATGCAGGCTACACATTGCTCCCCCTACCCAGCCCAGCAAACTGAATACTGTACTCAGTTTACCATCCTCTGAAAGATGGAAGGCTGAGTCAACCTGAGCCCATTGCTGTTGACCTGAGGTCATGAGAAGAGCCTTGACCGCGGTACTGCAGTGTAACTGCTGCGCCACAAACCTCAGGGGGGGGGAAAAAATCTCCCATCTGCATGTTGTACAGCTCAGTGGTTTAGGCATCTGGCTGCAGAGCTAGAGGCTGGGAGTTCGATTCTCCCACGGTGCCTCCTTGGCAGGGGCTGGACTTGATGATCTTTAGGGGTCCCTTCCATCTCTGCAGTTCCAAGGATGATTATGAGGATGATGCCACATTTGTGGCCATAGAGCTCCTGTCCTCAGCTTGTTTCGTTGATGTTGAAAGATACAGTAATTCGTTTTTGCTACAGTTCCAACATACAAAAGTGGCTAGTTATCATTATAATCATTTCAAAAGGTAACACTTTACTTTCTATTCCTCAAAATTAACTAACATCGTTACTCCCAAAGGCCATCAGAATTCTGCAAGCTGCTGGCCAGAAGCAGAAAACACATCCGAGTAAATATAATGTAACTGAAACATTTGCAATTGTGTCATAAAAAGAGGGAACCCATCCCTTGTCACATTATAATAATAAAACATTTGTTCCATCTCGGTGACTATGAAAAAAGGGTTATCTGTATAAAATTAGGGTTATCTGTGGGGAGTTACTCCCAGGCTCACACTGGGCAGCTGATTCAGCATGATGTCCCAGAATGCTCGTAACCCGGCAGGCGGTTTCTGGGGGATTGTCACTTTGCCAGGAAGGAAGACCCCCAACGGGGTTGTTATTTATTTATTTTTATTTATTTATTTATTTATTTATTTATTTATTTATTTATTTATTTGATTTTTACCCCGCCCCTCTAGACCATGTCTACTCGGGGCGGCTTACAAAATAAAACAAAACAGTATAAAAATATATAAAATCATAAAATTACAACTACAATTTCAATTTAAAACAATTAATTTAAAGAGAGGATTACCAAGATGGAATAGCAAAGAAAAGAAAAAAGAGAAAGACTTAATTGACTGGAGGGAAGGCCTTCTTGAATAACCAAGTTTTTAACTGGCTTTTAAAAACGCCCAGCGAGGGTGCCAGCTGAATTTCTGTTGGGAGGGCAATCCACAGCCGAGGAGCCACCGCCGAGAAGGCCCGGTTTCTTGTTTTCTCCTTCCGAGCCTCCCTCGGCTTCAGTCCCCTCAGCCGTCCCTGCTGGCTATGTCGGGTGATTCGGGTAGATCTGGGTGGGAGAAGACGGTCTGCCAAATATTGAGGTCCCAAACCGTTTAGGGCTTTATAAGTGATCATTAGCACTTTGAAGTCAACGCGGAAACGGATGGGCAACCAGTGCAAAGCAGCCAGAGTGGGGGAGATATGCTGGTGTTTTCTCACCCCACTAAGGAGCCTGGCTGCTGCATTCTGGACCATCTGAAGTTTCTGCATCAGCCTCAAAGGCAGCCCCACGTAGAGTGCATACAATGGTCTAATCTCGAGATTACGAGCGCATGGACTAGAGCAGTGGTTCTTAACCTTTTTGAAAGAAACGCCCCCTTGAGCCATTGAGGAAGTTATCATCGCCCCCTCCCTGAGGTGATATCTTTCTTACCTACCTACCTACCTACCTACCTACCTACCTACCTACCTACCTACCTACCTACCTACCTACCTACCTACCTACCTACCTACCTACCTACCTACCTACCTACCTACCTACCTACCTACCTACCTAGTCTCCCTCCCCACCCGGGGAGGCAGCACTTCACGGGGCGAGAATGAGGACCCAGGAGACCCTTTCCTTCCACCCGATCCACACTCAGTGCTCCCCTAAAGGAGAAAGGCGAGATGTGGCAGGTAGAAAGAGCTGGATCATCTGGCAGTGGCAGCAGCACCGGATCTACTGCCAGCACTGGGGCTGCAGTCGCCTTCACAGGTTTGGCTCGCTCCAGGGCCTCCCTACCGCCCTCCTTCTGCTCCATCGCCCCCATGCCGCCCCTTTTCGTTCTACCGCCCCCCTGAAAAATGAAATCGCCCCCTGGGGGGCATTATTGCCCACATTAAGAACCACTGGACTAGAGTAGTGAGGGCCCTCCGATCAAGATATGGTCGCAGCTGGGCAATCCGCCATAGATGAAAATAGGTGGAGCGGACCACGGACGCCACCTGGGTTTCCATGGTAAGCGCCGGGTCCAGATGTATTCCCAAGCTGCGGACCTCACTCTTTGCGGCAAGGGTCATCCCTCCAAAAGAAAGGGAGTCACCTATGCCGCTGACGGAAGGGCAGCCCACCCTCAAGACCTCCGTCTTGTCCGGGTTCAGCCTCAATCCATTTGACTGCATCCATTCCAGTACAGTGTCCAGGCAGCGCTGGAGGGACCGGACAGCATCCACTGAAGTTATGACAGGATCGTGCCCCACTTCCTCCTAAGCTCTAAGTATCTGTTCTTCCTCATCATATTCGTGCTTCGAGATTTCTCCCAAGGAAGTAATTCTGATTTGTCTGTGTGACTATGAAACATGCCTCATTCCTCAAAGAAAAGTCAATCAAGCTGATGCATACAATGCAACCAGCTCAGGAAAATACCCGCATGGGTATCCAGCTTTTCAGCCAAGTTTTCAGCAACAGTTTCTCACTGTTCTTCCTCCCTCCCTTCTGTCATCAACTCCTTCCTTCCTTCCTTCCTTCCTTCCTTCCTTCCTTCCTTCCTTCCTTCCTTCCTTCCTTCCTTCCTTCCTTCCTTCCTTCCTTCCTTCCTTCCTTCCTTCCCTCCCTCCCTCCCTCCCTCCCTCCCTCCCTCCCTCCCTCCTTCCTTCCTTCCTTCCTTCCTTCCTTCCTTCCTTCCTTCCTTCCTTCCTTCCTTCCTTACTTACTTACTTACTTACTTACTTACTTACTTACTTACTTACTTACTTACTTACTTACTTACTTACTTACTTACTTACTTAGAGGGAGCCACATGAATGTCTCTCTCCAGGGTGCAAAGATTTGGCAGGGCTATATTACCACTGCAAATAAATCTCTTACATGTTTAAACCCAGTAACTGAGCCCATGGAAGTCAGCTGCTGGGGGCTGACAGCTTCCACTGACCCACTGAAGTTTCCCGACACTTTCCATGGGCAGCCCCACATAGAGGATGTTACAGTAATCCAGCTGGGATGTAACTAAGGCATGACCTTTCCAGGAACAAGCACAGCCGTCACCCTAGTAGTCGCTGTGCAAACGTTCCTGGATCCCACGAGTGCCTCCCAAGGGGCACACCTGAAAACGGAGGAGCCATTCCAAAAATACTGGACAAGAGTTGACATGCCTTTGCAAGAGGTTCTAGAGATTCCGATAACCGTAACCCCTGAATTCTTCTAAACGTAATTCCGGAATCAACAAAACCAATGAAAACATATTTAGCCATCCATATCTTGACAACTGCAAGAATACTCTTTGCAAAAACATTGGAAAGACCCGGAGAATCCATCACAGGATGAGTTCATAGCAAACATTCTGGACACGGCGGAAATGGATAAATTATCAGAACGGCTAGATTCGACAAGAAAGACGAACCATGAGGATTGATGGCATAAATTTTATGACTGGCTCAGAAATAGAATGTAAATTAATATTTGATCATTGAATGCCTATGATCAATTTAGAAATAGAATGTACATTATAATTGATACCAGGAACCTATGTATCTTTGAAATGTATCAGATAAGAATGAGTACAGTATTTTAAAATGTTTATGTTGATTTGCACTCCCTGCTTATCTCATGCCCACTTATCCCCCATCCCTACACCTAACCCAAACAGCAGCAACAAAACAAAACAAAAACAACAACAACAACAAAAACACAAAGGGGCACACCTGTGTTTTCAGAGGGAACATCACCCCATCCAGCACAGGCTGCATCTCTCTTCCCTGATCTGCCGTTTGACCGTCCTGGAGCGCCTCTGTCTTGTCTGGATTAAGTTTCAGTTTATCGGCCCTCATCCAGTCCATTACAGACACCCGACACTGAGCTAGAATCAAAACAGCTTCCATGGATTTAGAGAGCAGGGAGAGATAGGGTTGGGTGTCTTCTGCGTACTGGGGACACCAAACCCCAAAACTCTGAACAAACTCTTACAGAAGTTTCATGCAGATGTTAAACAACACAGGAAATGTTTAAGTGACATTTCCTGGCTCATTATTTTTGACCTGGGGCTCCCTGTAGTAATAGCACTGCTAATGAGTATCTATTATCATTCCAAGTGGATAAAAGCCAAGCACTATTCCATGTGGCCTCAGACCCAGCTGATCCCATCCTTTGGCTCAATGAGAGAAAAATTTTTTTTTGTAGGATCAGCTTTGCAAAAGGCGAGCTACTCTGCCAAGGGTATTACATAAAGCCTCCTTTTGCAAAGGAGAAATTGGTTGCAAAACATCAGATGGGCTACCTCTTTCTGAAATATTTCATTGAGTTTTCAACCTTAATGGCCTGAAAGGCAATTTAAGTACATTTCTCAAAAACAAAGAGCAGTGGAAAAGGAAGGGAGAATAAAAATATGCTCCTGTACAAAAAGTTAAAACACATACACACACACACATACACGCACACACACAAAAAGTTGAATAAAATCTGATACCCACTAACTCAGCATCTGTAAACATTGCAACGCAAACGACATGCTTTACTAAAGATTAAAGATTCTTCTCCTCCTCCTTGTTTATCTCCTACTTTATTGTGGCTATGCATATTTTGTCTCAAAGAAACAATTGGAATTCATGACTAGGAGCCCCAATAAGGAGCCAGAAGGGTTAGAAGTAAGGGATTATGACAGATATGGTCTGAAAGAAAGAGAAGACTAGAGTTTCCCCAACTTTCTGATTAAGGTACTCTAATTAGGAAAGGGTCACAGTTCTGTGTGAGGGCACACAGTTTAAACATCAGTTCCTGCACCTCCCATGGAAATGATTAGGTGGGAGATCATCAGAAGAACTTTGGTCTGCCTGAGCTGCTTGGATCAGTTGTGGGGAAACGGGGCCTAATTTACAAACAATACAACCTAGTAACACTTGGTCCACCAAGACTGATATAGCCTGCTCTGACTGGCAGCAGCGTTCTCTATGGTTTTTCACAGTATCACATTCAAGGACCAACCAGGCCTGGTTATGCTGCCCTTCCAGAAGCACAGGGGAGCCAATGCGTTCCAGGCATCACGTGGCTTGACTTACTGTAACACACCTTCCTCCATTTCACTGAGGTGGACCAAGGTGTTCCTAGATCCACCATGGCAGATTTCGGGAGAGAAAAACGCATACAAGCTAAATCAAGAAAAGATGCCATTCTGGCCAAGTCCATCTTATTACATCTAGTAATAAGAGTGAAAAGTGGTTACAGCAGTGCCACGGGCGGCTGATCCATTTCTGGGCTGAATCCAAGGTGTTGGTTCTAAGCTATAGAGCCCTAAATGGCTTGGGATCAAACTATCTCAAGGACCGCCTCTCCCATGATGAGCCTGCTTGGCTGTTAAGATCATCAAGGGAGCCCTTTCTCTTGGCCCCACCACCCTCACCATTGTGCTTGGTGGAGACACGGGAGAGGGCCTTCTCTGCAGCTGCTCCCAGACTCTGGAACTCCCTCCCACTGGAGGCCTGGCTGGGAACATGCTTGCCATCCTTTTGCAAGCAGGCAAAAACCTTTCTCTTCAAGTAAGCCTTCCCTATGTGTCTGGCTGCCTGAGTGGGTTTTTTAAAAAATAGAATGTTGTGCCCTGGGGGCTTTAACTATGTTTTGATGTTGTTTCTGTTCACCATCTTTTAGCATGGTATTTGTTTGAGCCGTCCAGTATTTGTATACTTACTGCTTTTAGCTTCAAACATTGTCTTTTAATGGATCTAAGCCACCTGGAGTCCTTTTTAAGGAGAAAGGCGAGGCAAAATGTTTTTAATAAATAAACAAATGCACTAGAAAGTAAGGAAGAGTCGTGAACGGGGGCATTTCTGTTACATTTGGAGGCTAAGATCTCTTTCAGCACCTTGGACAGAAGAGAAGCCCCTCCAACTTTTCAGATAGTCAATAAAACCTTTATGTCTATTCTGATCACTCCTGCCCACTCCATCGCCAGATCTGTGGCCTAATCCGGACCCTGGCATGCATGGGCAGGAGGACTTAAACTTTGCACTAAGTTTTTGTTTGTTTGCTTGTCTGTTTGCTTTTTAGCTAATTTTGTCCCTCTAATAACGAGCTCACAAAGAGACTGGCACCAGCAGGAGTTTTTTTTTTTTTAAAGGTTTAACCAGAAAACAACTGAGGTATGTTTCCTGAGGTGAATTGAACTAGATCCACAGCTGGTCCTTGCATGCTTCCTCTAGAGTAAAAAAATATGAAATTAACATTTCTCTGCATTTAGCATGGGTTATTGTTGTCTAGAACAGCAAGGAGAACAAACTTCTCCATTCTGAAGGAAATCAACCCCAAGTACTCACTGGAAGGACAGATCCTGAAGCTGAGGCTCCAATACTTTGGCCATCTCATGAGAAGAGGAGACTCCCTGGAAAAGACCCTGATGTTGGGAAAGTGTGAAGGCAAGAGGAGAAGGGGACGACGGAGGATGAGATGGTTGGACAGGGTCATCGAAGCGACCAAGATGACTTTGACCCAACTCCAGGAGGCAGTGGAAGACAGGAGGGCCTGGCGTGCTCTGGTCCATGGGGTCACAAAGAATCGGACATAACTAAATGACTAAACAACAGCAATTACTGTCTAGCCCTGAAACAATTGCCCCAGACAGCAGATGCTGGGGGTCAGGGTAAGCAACAGGGACTGTTCCTCCTGGACCCCCTTGGTATTACTCACTAGGGGAGGACATGATGAAGAAGGCCAGTGGCCCCACCCTTGCCCTCCCTGCTCCTAACCAGTCTGGCACTGTGAACCAATCACACATCCTAAATTTTTGACCCATCTGGAAGGCCTGGTTGGAATCTCGGAGCCTGGTTTGGCCTGGCCCATCCTCCTGGGGAAGCTTTGAAAGACAGAGTGGGAAGCTTCCTAACTGTAAGTACCAAGGCTACTGGATGCTAACTGTCAGGGGCTTTGGAGCATGGCTTTCTTGTTGCCCATGGCAGCCACGCTTGTGTTTCATTGTACAGATATCAAGGAGTGGTCCTGAATGTGTGTCTAGCCAGTGTATGAAGATGGAAAGCAACAGGAATCCAGATATTTCTGGAAGGAAGGTTGAAACTGGACTCACAGGTATCTGTGAATCGGACCTCTGAGGTCCCCTGGGCTCCATTCTGCCAGCTCCATGTTTGGGGCCAGTTTTACTCCCTGCCTTGCCTTGAGATCCCAAGTGTTCCCTGGTGATCTCTCACCAGAGTCTTGACCAGGCCTGATGCTGCTTAGCTTCCAAAATGAGATGAACTTTGTGTGTTAAGGATGATAAAGTTGTTTCCTTAAGAAATTCATCAGCAATCTAGATAACATTAGGGAGGTGGCATAGCTTGTTAGCACCCGTTCTTTCCAATCAAAGGCTGAAAATGTTCAGCCTTCAAGATGTTTGGAAGTATACCTCTCCTAATCTCTTCTTCTTGGCCATGCTATGTGGGGAAGATGGGAGTTGTAGGCCAAAGTATCTGGAGGTCCAAAGCATCCTCCCACCCCTTAATCTCAACCAGAGCTTGAGGAGAGTGTGCCCCTCCCCCACCCTTTTTTGGAGGATTATGGCATCAATAATCACAGTGGCCATGATGGCTGGCAGATATTGCAAGTTGAGTTCAAGCCAGGAACTTTTCCATTCTTTGCTTTCCACAAAAATTGTTCAAGACCAACTTAACTCATAGTTGGGGAGAAAAATCACTCTTTTGTAGCAATATCTAATATGTTGATGGTTTCATGCCCGGGCATGTCGTGAGAATGGCTGATGGTCGGATTCCAAAAGATCTCCAGTATGAAGAATTAGTGGAGGGAAATCGCTCCAGATGGAGACCACAGCTGCGACACAAGGATATCTACAAGCGGGATCTGAAGGCCTTAGGAATGGACCTCAACAGATGGGAAATCTTGACCTCTGAGCATTCAGCCTGGAGGCAGGCAGTACATTACGCCCTCTCCAATTTGAAGAGACCCTTGTACAGCAGGCCGAGGCAAAGAGGCCGTCCTGAAACCAGCAAAATCAAGGAGCTGGACAGGGGACAGATTGTATTTGTCTTCAGTGTGGAAGGATTGGTTACTCTAAAAATGGCTTCCTCAGCCACACTAGATGCGGTTCCAAGACCTCCATTTGGAGCACATTACCATAGTCTCTCGAGACTGAAGGATGCCTAAATTCATTCAGTTTGATGGTTTCATGATGTATCTCCCTCTTTGAGTCAGCCTGGATGTCAAGATCAACAGGGGAGGCCTTTCTCTCAGTCCAACCACCCTCACAGGCATGCTTGAGGGGGCTATGGAAGAAAGCCTTCTCTGTGGCTGCTCCCAGACTCTGGAACTCCCTCCCACTGGAGGCCAGGCTGGCCCCATCTTTGCTGTCCTTCTGCAAGCAGATGAAGACCTTTCTCTTCAGGCAAGCTTTTCCTTAATGACCGTTAGGTTGAGAGGAGTTTTTATATAAATGATTGTGCTTGGTTGTTCTAAATGAGTTTTAGTATTCATTTTATTTACCATTTTAATATCATATTTGTATAACCCTTTTTAAAATTTTGTTGTATATTTACTATTTTTTAATTATATAAGCCATCTTGAGTCCTTTTGAGGAGAAAGGCGTGGTAAAGCTATCTTAAATGAAAAACAATGAATTAAATAAATTGGCAGCATTGAATAAATAAATAATTTGCCATATATTGTATTCTTTCAAGTTTGCAGCTAGATAATAGCTCAAGAACATTTTCCTCCTTCAGTTATAACCAGTTTTATTTATTGTAAAAATAAACACAGTTTTGCAATAACCTTGACACATTCTGTTTTTTAAATACAAAGAGAAGTATTTACATATATATTTTTAAAAAAACACTACAGTCTCCTAGTCTCAATTATATACAATTCATTCATTTACCAAAGTCTGTCAGTTCCAGCAACTTGTATCATTAACAATGCAATAAACTGTGCTAATTTTATACACAAGAAAAGTAGCCATCCTCTTTCCTGGAAGGTCCATTAAAGTGCTTATGAAAGGGAAAGTGGGATCAGTGTGTTAAAAATGGTAGCATCTGCCAAGTTGCTTTCATCCCTGTATAAAATGCAGGCAATTATTTAGATATACAGACACTTTTCTCATTAACTAAAGCTAATTACAGAAGCAGTTTTGGGGAAGAAAATACTGTTTTTCCCTCCCACGAAGCTCAGTCGAGATCTGTCCATGGCTGGAAGGTGCTGAAACAGAGCATCAGACCTCCTGGAGCTGTCCAGAAGCAGTGGTGCTGAAACAGCTTAGCTGCTAACTTACTCCATCACCTGAGATCCACCATATTTGGATATGGAATGAGAGTAATCTCTCTCTAGGCCATTATCTGACGTTCCTCTTCCTTTCCTTTCATTTGCTCACTTTTGAGAATGCCTTCTCCTCTGGTCCCTTTCAGCACAAGAAATCAACCAGAATGGGGAAGGCTCATGCAGGGCAAAATGCTCATTTCTCCTACCCATCCTTCTCCGGTAAGAAGGAACCATTTGAAAGAGAGCTTCCCAAACTGAGTATCCCAGCAAAGTGCTCTAAGAACCTTTGATCTCCTGCAAAAAGCCAAGACTTGGTGGATTCCCCAAAGGCTTTTAGAGGGTCCCGAAGGAGAGTCCGACGGTGTAAAACCCGAGTCCTTTCAGCTTCTCCTCTGCCCTGGCTTTCTGCTTTAAGTGGACTTTGCTGTGCCTCTTTTTCTCGTCGCTCCGGGCAAAACGGCGGCCACAGTCGTCGCAGGAGAAGGGCTTCTCCCCTGTGTGGGTTCGGATATGGGTGGTCAGGTGGTCGCTGCGGCTGAAGTTCCGCAGGCAGATGCGGCACTGGAAAGGCTTGTGGCCGGTGTGGATGCGAAGATGCCGGTTGAGTTCGTCAGACCTCGCAAAGCTCCGGATGCAGTTCTCCACCGGGCAAGCAAAAGCCTTCTCGTGGGGCTTAGGGCAGAAACATTTGGAGGAACATTTCCCTCTGCGGGGCCTCTTCTTTGGCTCCAGAAGGACGCTGGCGTTCCTGCTGGGTCCTAAAGCAGATGCTGAGGAACCGGGGGCGTGAGCGAGAAAGTCCGCCATGGAGACCAGGGATGAGGGAGAGGAGGTGCTGTGCAACCTTTGATCGCCGGGGTTTATCAAGCTGGGCATGAGCTCGGCCTGGGGTAAAGACGGTTCAAAGTCTTGGAGAAGCGGGTGGGGGAGAGTGGCGATTTTGGCTTCCGCAAAGTCACTGGGGATTTGGCTCTGTGTGGGGAAGGTGTCCGGCTGGCAGCTGAAATCCAGGTTCTGCCCAAAGGACCCCGGCTGTTCTGAGAGGCAGCTGAGCTCTGACTGGCAGCTGACGGACAGCATGTTCTCTGTTTTTGGAGCCAGCTGGGGGAACACGGTCTGGCTGGTCTCTGAAGAAGGAAAGGTCTCTGAAGAAGGATATTCTGAGGGCAGATAATTCTGAGGTTGGCCCAGAGGGTCCCAATGGGAACAAGGAGGCTTGAACTTCTCCAGAGATGGAGAAATTGAGGAGAGCTTAATATCCTGCTTACTCTCCATCAGCTTTTCATTAAAGAGACAATGAGAAGAAGCTTGCCCTTCGGGAGATGTTTGGACTTGCTGGTGGAGGCTTTCTGGACTGGCGAAGGTGGGATAACCTTGGTCAGCCAAGGATGGCTGGACAGAGATATTGAGTTCAGGTGGACATGTGGAATAGAGGTCCAGGTGGTTCTGTATAGCTTCAGGGATGCTGTAGATGGCCTCTGGTGGCCTCTGGGGGGCCTCTGAAGCTGAGAAGGGGGAAAGGCCCAGGATGCCTGACATCAAGCTGAAAAGGGACTCTTGGTCCTGGCATTGCTCAGTCTTGATAAAGAAGCTACCCGAATAATTGACTGGTGGAGATGGCTGCCCAGAGAGGAAGTAGAAATCTGCCGTTTCAGGGTTCATGGGGGCGCCCATAAAGTTACCTAGAAAATTGATATTCAAGATTATTCTTTTCAGTTATAAAGTAAAGACTAATGTAAAAGCACAAGCCTACTGCAGCAAAAAGCAGGAGACAGATCTGAGAAGTGTACACAGCATCAGGTGTCATGCTTCGCAAGCAGCATCTATGGGCTGCGCATAGAAGGCCCTAGGCAGTGGCAGCTGGTCTGGGGATATGGTGAATCCACTCCTTGTTTTAGTTTGCACTTTACGGGAGCCATCCAATGCACTGAAATATCCCCCCAATAGGTTCAGCACCATGGATAGCTCATATAAAAGTGCAGACCAAAACTAAGACCAGGAGTGGATTTACACAATCCCTGGAAGTGGAGTCACTTGCTGCCACAGGTTCCAGATTCCACCTCTTGCACCTCTATTAGGTAGCAGGGGGGCGGAAAGACCTTCCTCTCTATATCTTGTTCCGGAGAGCTACTGCCAGTCTGAGTGTGCCATATTGGGCTCAGCCTGATAGGAGTCATCATTTCATGTTCTTCCGCCTGAAACATGGACCAGTTAAGCTCATATCTGAGAACCACACACTCCCTGCCCTTCTTAACCCTGTTGTATTTCCTATCCAATCCTTCCGTTCAACTTGGTTTGTAATATTTTACATAATCCTGCACACATACCTGTTCTATTTTTTTTCCTTCTATGGGGTTGATTCAAAACTTCACCCCCACCTCTTCCTCATATCAGTCTTGCCTGGAAAACTTTAGCTGTATTAGCAAAAGTCTGGGCTCAGTGACCCCTAAGAGCCGGAGCAAGATCCCCAAACCAGTCTGAATGGCCTAGGGTTTACTGGTACCCTAGGTTTCTTGGTCCTACCGGCAGCTTCTGATGAAATCTAATGATCCCGGGCAAAACCGGCCACCATTTCAGCACCAGATAACCCCCCACTGAATGTCTGGGCCCCTCCCTCTTACCCTCTTTCCCCTCTGTCTCAGATGTGATCTCCAAAACTGGCACATTTTTCAGGGGGCCCTTTTCTCGATGGACCAAATAGAAGCATGGCTCCAGGTTGGAGCCCAGTTCAAAGAATTATGGCTGTCCATCAAGAAAGGGGTAGAAATGGGAATTAGTTCTGGAACACTGGGGTTCAGAGCTCATCCTGGGGAGATGTAACTCATGGGGTCTGGGGTCCGGGGAAAACAGGAGAGCCCAGCACTGAAATGGCCCAGCCTATCATAATGGTTGCCCCCGCCCCGTGGATTTAACCTGGGATTAACGGCCCTCTCCCAAATTGCAAGCTAAATCCTGCAATGGAATGAGTTGCCTAAGAGAAAGGGGGGGGGGGGAGAAGAGAGAGGAAGGTCCTTCTTTTGGCAGTCTTGGGCAAAAAGACTAGTTTGGCCTTGGTCAAGACTATACTGGGCACAGAGAGGACCAGAGAGAGATCCTGGGGGCCTCTGGGTGGCCACTTATGGAATTTGCTGGCAACCCAAGGGCCAGAGTTCCCAGGTGGAGGTCTAAAATGGGAGGAGCTTGGAGAATGGCACTCTGGGGGGGGTCATATATGGTCCACTCCTGAATTAGATGATCTTACTAGAGTGCTCCATTAGAAGACACTGGTTTCCCTTCCTTCCTTCCTTCCTTCATCAGCTCCTTCCTTCCTTCCTTCCTTCCTTCCTTCCATCCATCCATCCATCCATCCATCCATCCATCCATCCATCCATCCATCCATCCATCCATCCATCCATCCATCCATCCATCCATCCATCCATCCATCCATCCATCTGTTACTCTCGGGCCACCTGTGGCCCCCGAGCTGGCCTCCCTGGAGGCTTTCGGAATCCCGGTGTAATCAATCCATCTAGAGATCCGAGGGTTCAGTCCACCAACCCACCAGCCAACCCACCGACCTGCCTGCCTGCAGAACAAACACCCTTCTGGGACGGTCTGGTCGCCAAACGGACGCCGAGCCCCCTGCCCTTTCCAAGAAGGGCCCTCCTTACCTGGGAGATAATGGGGGGCTCCCTCCCGCAGTTGCTCCGTCAAAAGTTGTGGCGGCGGCGGCTGCGGCGGCTGTGCCGGAGGCTCCTGGGGGTCGTGCGGCTGGAGGCGGCGCTGCTGCGGGTGAGGCCCGGGGATCGGGCCCTCTGCCGGTTCCAGGGGCCGCTTGGCGTCCAGCGAATCCTGGCGGGGGAAATCCATGAAGTTGAGCATGGCCCGGCGGAAGAGAGGGAGAGCAGGAAGGCCACCCTGGGCAGGTGGCTGGAGGGCGGGATGCTGCTAGTCCTCAAGGAGGAGCGGCGGCGGCGGTGCGGGGGGGGCGACTCGCGGGGAGGGGGTCCGGTTAGTCGTGCTCGGCCTGGGGGTGGGATGGGGGGGGCTGACCCGTCCCGGCCCGTCCCGGCCCACCTGCCCTGCCCGTCCCGTCCCGCCCTCACCTGGCCCGGCCTCGGCAGGTGCGTCTCTCTCCCTCTCGCTTCCCCCTCTGCCTCGTCTGTTTGTAAGCAAAGCGCCCGAGCGCCGCAGCCGGCCCTTTATATACCTGCCTCGCGCCTTCCGCTCCGGGCCGGCTCTTCCATTTCTGGAGTTCCCAAGCCCGGGCTGCGGTGACGTAAATGCCCATAGATGGACTCAGGATGCGGGCGAGGGAGACCCAATAAGGAAATCTCTCCCCGTGACGCGCTCGCAGCTTTTTTGGCACCTCGCTCGCCATCAAGGCCCCATCCCTTCCCCTCCTGCTTCTCTCGCTCTCCTCCCCCCACCTTCCCAGCACCTTTGGCTGGGAGATGCAATTAGCACCGGGGAAGGGCGGATGAGAGAAGAGGTCCCCCCTAAACCTGGGAGGGAGGGAGGGAGGGGGGAGTGGGAAGGGGTAAAAGGGCCAACACCCCCCCCACACACACACACAGCCTCCCTATGGGGGTTGGAAGGTTGCAAGAGAAAGGTAGTGCAGGGGCACGGGCGCTAGGGGGAGCCACTGCACCAGTGGAACCAGATGGAGAGGGGGTTCCCTCATCCTCCCCCCTCTCTCCCCCCACCAGCGGATCTAGGTCATGGGGCCAGGGAGAGCGCGGGTGAAAAGAGGACAGGAAGCAGCACGGGGGGGGGGGGAGAGAAAGGGGAGAGTGAGAGGACGGAGCTGCGCAGCCACACGGAGAGGAGAGGGGAGACCTCGGGGCAAGGGGCTGGGAGGTGGTGGGGATACCTGGCCGCCGCCTCGGCCCAAGGTGGTGCCTGCCGGGGGGGGGGGCAGGCCAGTTGTCATGAACGTCCCTGTTCGGATGCGCTGCCTGCTCCGTTGCATAGGGAGGGAAAAGGCGAGGAAGGCGGCGGCAACCTGGGGTCCCAGGTCCCATCATCCCCCCATCCCAGATACACATACACTACTCAGGCATCATCATCGTCACCATAGAACTGCAGAGTTGGACGGGACCCTATGGGTCATCGAGTCCAGCCCCTGCCAAGGAGGCCCAGTGGGGGGAGGATCGAACCCCCAACCTCAGCCATAGACTGAAACCTCTGAGCTGCTCAAAGGTCAGTTATGTTCTTGCGTATGCCGCCAGCCAGATGCAGGCAAAATAAGCCTGTGGCCAGATGTGCTTATATGAGCGTATCTACCTATTCATACCTACATACATTCTTCCATGGGGGTATAGTTTGCACCCACAATCTATGCCAGACATCATTGTCGTATGTGTGAAATATAGATGTAGGGGAATGTTTATGCACCGATTCTGTTTACACTTTGATTATGTTTATCTATTTATTGAAAATATTTTTACCCTGCCTTTCTCCTTAAAAGGACCCAAAGCAGCTAAGTGACTTGTTACCTGCTGGCTCGCCTCCAACACGCCTGTCAAAAATTCTACACAAAACAAATGTGAACATGTTTGTAGGAAATGGGGACCAGAGATTGTTTCTATGCGGCATCCCGTGACAGGTTGGCTACTTGACCCCTCTGTGTTCGTCTTTTAATCCTTTGTCACTCTGATTCCCCACTTTTCTTAGGGGGCTGGACTCAATGGCCTTATATGCCCTTTCCAATTCAAATATTCTATGATTCTTTTCCCTGAGGTCCAACTGGAGGATATGGCTATCATATTCTTGAAAGATCAATGAGGGTGAGAAAGTTGCTGGGCGAATTCTGTGGCTGGTCGGGGTGAACCTGGATCTCCCCTGCGGCGCTCCCACATTCTAACCACTACCCCACACTACCATCTCAGGTGAAGGGAGGGAAGTGGCCCACGGGCGCTGTAGGATTGATTCCTACAGGGAGGCAGATCACCCACACGTCTCGGGAACCCGCCTCTTCTATGAACCAGCTTTTCGGTTACACAACAGCGCAGCCTTTAATTACTTTGGTGAAAGGCGGCTTCCCCTGTTCTGTGGAGCTGTCAAAGCAGGTTTATGTCTCTCCTGGCTCTCGTTCACCTTCTGCTATTTTTGACCAGAGTGGAGTCTTCCAGAAGCTCAGAAGGTATTTGGATTTTTTGCTTGCTTCCTGCTCCCCCTCCCCTGCCTGTCGGCGCTCTCCTGTTGCTTTAAAAAAACAAAACAAAACAGGAATTATGGTTCTATGCTTTGGAAAGCTGTGCTGCTTTTTTCTTTTTCTTTTCCTGTAGACAGGAGAATTTTTGCAGCTCTTCTCACCGTCTCGCTTCCTTGACCCAATTGATCACGAAGACGGAGGAAAGCACGGCCCCTTTCAAAGGCTGTTTCCTCCTGGTGTCAAGAAGGACTTTGCTAAACTTCTGTAGTTAGTGGCTAAAAAGAATAATAAAAAAGAGCAACAGGTAAGACCGAGAGCGAGGAAGGGCCAAAATGAAAGCCAATCTGTCAGCTTGGGATGCTCTGATCTCCGGATCCCAGACGCGTGGGAGCCGGGTTTTGGCAACACAGTGAGTAGAGGTGGGAAAGGGCTCTGCACATGCTTAAAGGTTCTCTCGACTTTATAAGTCTGGATGAACAAATGAACAGATGAATGAGAATGTAAGGCTCAGCCTGTGTAAAGCATGAGTGTGACTAACTGGCACCCTCCAGATGAGTCAGACTACAACTCCCATACTCCTCAGGAAGCCGGCTTTTGGGGAGAACTGATTGCAAATGATAGGGTTCACAGTTTAATCCATTTGGAGGAAGCTACATTGTGAAAAAAAAACCCAAAACTGACAAAGAGGCCCCTGACAGGAGAATTAAGCTCTGACTTGAAGCAAAAGTTAGGATGCATCATTGGAGACGGGTGGAGAGACCTCACGCAGGGTGTAAATGGCAGAGAGAGAAAAAAAAACATTTGGGGAGTCTGCTCTTTGCTGGGGAAAGGTGAGCCAGGGTGGGCGAGCAGAGGAGGAACAGGGCAACAGTTTCAGTCCCAAAAGGCATCGATCCCCTTGGGACGTCTGTGCGGTCACTCTGGGGTTTATGGGCCTGTTTCTTCACTCATTGCTGAATCACTGGCCCCTCACTCAGCATGGCAGTCCCTGTAGCCAGTAACCCCACAAGACAACCCCTCCAAGAAAAGCACGCAGTTGGTTTATATATCAAGAATTCGGGAGCCGTTCTTTCCCCAAGCGAATGGCTCTCGCTTGCCCGCTCAGGATCAAACGACCCCCATATCCTTCTCACTCCAACAGGGATAATTTGCAAAGGCAATTCTGTTCCTGGGAAAATGAATTCGGTCCCACCTATTGCGAAGGTTACAGCCCAGCTCAGAGGGAGCAGTGAAGCCGGAGGGGGTGGCACACGATGTCGCAAGCCAAGTAGTCCAGGGATTTTAACCCTGTGAGCCCCTGGCTCCATTCCATCCCCGGGGGCAAACAGAGCCACAAGGTGAAGGATAGGCAGGGGTTGTGCTCGTCCAATGAAGAGAACGCAGGCGTTCTACAAGTAGTTACCTATCAACTGTGTGCAAAAAAGCAAAGGGCCGTAGTTCCTAGCCACCTAGAGTGGTCGCAATGACCAGATAGGCGGGGTATAAATAAATAAATAAATAAATAAATAAATAAATAAATAAATAAATAAATAAATAAATAAATAAATTCCTTCTCTCAAAGTAACTTCGTCCGGGCAGCTTTTCCTCACTCACGGCAGTGAGAATGAATTGGCAGGGGCAAGGGGAGACAGCATGACGCTATTTTAATTTATTCCCACTGGCGCGATCCATAATAAAGCCAGCTGACGTGTTATTTTTTTTTAAGGCTTGTTTTCTCAAGCTGGTCAGGATGCTGAGGAGAGGATGACGCCCCAGCCACCTGCTTGCTTGGAAATCCCTGTACAAAAGGCATCCAGGATCAGGCTGGGCTGGGGGATTTCTGAAGGGATCCCCATGGCTTCTTCCAAGGTGGGGCTGCTGTCATCCCCTGATTGTCCCGAGGACCTGCAGGGAGACCCACCTGCCTGCTTAATTTTTTTGTGGCCAAGATTCAGGTGAGGGAGGCGTCCCCTTGTCATGCAGGAGGTAAGTGGAATTTTACCAACTGCTGCAGGTTGTATCTTACATCCCTTTTGATTTGTGTGTGCTTGTAAAAATTGGGTTGAGGTGGGGCTTTGTCGCCGTTGAGTTATGTTTTGGCGTAAGACTCTGAAGTGGCCTGGAGTCCCTCTTCCCTCAGAGCTTGGAAAAGTTACTTTTTGGGCTGTAACTCCCAGAATCAGAGCATGGGCTTTGACTGGGTTACATGCGAATAAGATGGCACTGATGTTCAAAAGCTGCCAGGCTCCTAAGACTGGTGGAGGAGCTCCATGTAAGATCTTGGGGGTGAAAGCACTGTATGCAAGACGTCTTGATTTTTTTTTCATAGACTTTGTTCACAGGCCACAGAAACGCCCCTGCAAAAACCTGGAATTCATTATTCACAAAGAATTTCCAGGAGGGGGAGAAAAAAGCAAGAACAGCATAAACCCAAAAAGTGCTTGGGGGGGGATGGGGGGACAGACTTATAAAAAATGGCCACATGATCTAATCAACCCATTGTCCAACCTTGGAAATGGTTGCTTTCAAAGGAACACTTGGCCAGGCTGTGGAAAATAGCATGACTTGGCAACTGGGAAGAATTCTGCTGCCATGAGAAGAGACCAGACCTCAGTGAGAATTCCATCTCCATCAGTCCACTGGGCTTGACTGCCAATTTGGCTGCTGTTGACTTTTCGCCCTAGTGTGAGGCCAGAAGGTCTTCCCCTACTTTTTTTTTACACACGCCTTGGTCCACTTTTTCTCTGCTGCAAGGCATCCATGCGGCTTCACTTCATGCCACTGGCAGATCTCAGACAATGGGAGAAACCAGCCTTTGGTCTGCAAAGGAGCAAGAATCACCACTTCTGCCTCGAGTGGAATCTATACCCCCATTTTGCTTTGGAGGCCAATCTGACTTCATGAGCCATGGGCCTCACGTCTGGCCCAATTTTTTTTGATCCACTTGCCTTAACTTTAGGTTTTCTACCCTCCTTGCCTGAGGAAGCATCTTGGAGCGGCCCAAAGCCCATCTTCTTGATGACTTCTCAGCAATCCCACGAGTGACTGCCAAGTCCTGGATGTTGCCGAATAGACTGCGATTTTAAAAAAGTGCCTTCACCCCCCCCTTGGCTTTCGCCACCCCACCCAGCGTCTTGGAGAGAGATTGATTAATATGATTTGTCAGTGCCTGGGGGGAGGGGGCTTGAGAGATGACTGGCAGTCTTTCCTTTCCCTGGTGAAGGTACTTAGAGCAGAGACCCAAGCGAGAAGTGGGAGGGAAGTGTCCCCGAGTAAGAAGTCTGCTTGGCAATCACGGGTTCGAAGACTGATTCGAGGTCTGACTCATGTGGCCTTTGTATGGAATGGAGATGGATATGTTTCTCTCCGTGCTGGGTATTTCCTCTCCTGTTTGGCTTAAGTATGTACTGCAATGGACGCAGGAGAATGGACTGAGGCTGAACCCGGACAAGACGGAGATCCCAAGGGTGGGTGGCCCCGGAGGCGCTCACCATGGAGACCCAGGTAGCATCAGTGGTCCGCACTGCCTACTTCCATCTTCGGCGGATGGCCCAGCTGCGTCCCTATCTTGATGTGGGGGCCCTCACCACTCTGATCCATGTGCTTGTAGTCTCGAGATTAGACTACTGTAATGCACTCTTCGTGGGGCTGCCTTTGAGATTGATGTGGAAGCTTCAAATGGTGCAGAATGCGGTGGCCAGACTTCTCACTGGAGTGAGAAAGCATCAACATATCTCCCCCACTCTGGCAGCCTTGCATTGGCTTCCTGTTTGTTTCCACATTGATTTCAAAGTATTAATGATGACATATAAAGCCCTGAATGGTTTAGGTCCTCGATATCTAGGAGAACACCTCCTCCCACCTACATCTACCTGAATCACTCGCTCTAGCCAGGAGGGGTGGCTGAGGGGCCTGACGCCAGGGAAGCCCAGAGAGAAAGAACAAGAAACGGGGCCTTCTCGGCAGTGGCCCCTCGCCTCTGAAACAGTCTACTCCCAGAAATTGGCCTGACTCCCTCGCTGGGTGTTTTTAAGATCAAGATCAAGACTTGTCTCTTTAGGCAGGCCTTCCCTCCTGTCATTATATAATTTATTTTGTCATCTTGAATTACATTATGTTGTTATCTTATAACTGCTATTGTTTTTATGAAATTGTTTTATGACCTTATTGTTAGCCGCTCAGAGTAGACTTCGGTCTAGATGGGAGGGATCTTAAACAAACAAACAAACAAACAAACAAACAAACAAACAAACAAACAAACAAACAAACAAACAAAGTAGAGGGATAAAGTTTGCTTATTTGGATTTTTTTTTCAATATTGCTTTGTTCAGCACTTAACTGCTGGGTAGCTCAGTGGTTTAGTCACCTGGTTGTGGAGCCCAAGGTTGGGAGTTCGATTCCCCCAAAGTGCCTCCTTGACAGGGGTTGGACTTGATGATCCAAAGGGTCTCTTCCAGCTCTGCAGTTCTAAGAATATTATTATTATTAATAATAATTCACTATTTATCTACTGGTGCAATGGAACCCAGGGTGTTGTTAATAAATAGCTTTTTTGATTATACTTAGGGGGGGCTGGATTAAAATCTCTGTCTGGCTATGGAAACTCACTGGGTTTCGGTGGCCATGTTGAACCCCTTCCTTAATTATCTCACTTTTTTTTTTTAAAGCCCTACCAGGGTTGCTGTAAGTTGGAAGGGACGTGATCACCCATAACACACAGTGGCGCAAGAGCTAAGTCTGCAAGCCTTGGTTTAGCTTTTTTGAATGGGTATCTTTGCGGTTATCATTTGACGTCTTTGGGCCCAACTAGGTGGGAAAGATAACATACCATTAAAATAAGTGATGAACAGATGCAGGTGATGGCAAAACAAGGTTTGTGTGTGAGAGGGATTGATTTTCTGAAATCAGGAGATCTGGCAATAAAGGCTCGGAGTTGCAAGGCCTGGCCGGTAACAAGAGGACTGAGCAGTAAGGGGGTGATGGCTCAGCATCAGGACCACGGACAGCGGAGGCATCCAGAGGCTGGTGAGCAGCTCACTCACAGCTGGTGCGGCTCTCATTGAGAAGCTCTTGAAGACCTCACCTCCTGCTGAAAGGGTGCCAGGCTGTGTCCCTCAGGTGCACATTCTGCTGAGGCTGGGAGAGGACCTTCCTGCCCTAATTAGACCACTAAGGTAGTCTTACTTGTTCCAGGTGCCTCCTACTTTTATATCTCACCGTCCCGCCAATGAGAGGAAGGCAGCAGACATAGCTCTGCTCTTCCTCCTCCTCCACACTAGGTCTTCACAAGAACCTGGTGAAGTTGGCCATGTGTGTGATGGGTCTCGGGTCATCCAGGGAGCTGCCCAGCCAAAGGAAGACCAGAAACCAGGTCTCTGGACTTCTCACCCATCCTTCCAGCCAGCTGATGCATGGCTGAGTGAAGGAGTTTGGGGGCGTCTTTGGTAGTTGCGGATGTTGCCAAGGACCTCCTCACACACAGATTCCTTTTCCAAGTAGTGACCTCTGGTTTATCATTATTTAGCACACCCTTGTGCACATTCCCGTCTCACGTTCTTCTGCCTCATTTGCAACCCATGACTATTATACGTGAGAGCCTGTGTAGTAGTGCAACAGGTAGAGTGATGGGCGAGGACTCAGGATACCCGGGTTCCAATCCCCGCTTGGCCATGGGGACACACTGTGGATTGGCAACAGTCAGTGATTCCTCTTGCTTCCCTTGAAAACCCAGTTGGGTGCTCAACATCTGGCACAACTCAACAGAACGTAACAACAGCCTCTTTTATTATTATGTAGACGCCAAGTCTTGCAACTTCCCTGCTTGCTCTTTATGCTGCTTAAGGGCAGAGGTGGGCAAAGAGGTTCTTGGACTGTGACTCCCGTCAGCCCTACCCAGTAAGGAATGCTAGGATTTGTAGCCCAGTGGGATCTGGAGGTCTACGCTTTGCCCACCCCTGCCCAAGGGGCTAAACGGCAACAGCTATGGGGTAGGTGCACTCATTTCTGGACAGGTCTGGCCGTGGTGACACCTGCTCTAGTTACATCCCAGCTAGATTACTGTAATATGTTCAACGTGGGGTTGCCTTTAGAAAGTGTCAGGAAACTTCAGCAGGTCCAAAATGCTGCAGCCAGATGGCTGACTGAGGCGGATCACAGGGATCACAGAACCCCCCCCCCTCCGTTACAGCAGCTTCACCAGCTGCCAGTCCTTTTTCCAGGCATGATGCAAAGGGCTGTTCCTAACCTATAAAGCCCTACACGGCTTGGGTACAAGCTATCTAAAAGACCGCATCTCCCTTGATGAGCCTGCTTGGATGTTAAGATCCTCAGGAGAGGGCTTTCTCTTGCTCCTACCCCTTTCACAGGTGTGCTCGGTGGGAGACGCAGGAGAGGGCCTTCTTTGTGGCTGCCCCTTTAGACTCTGGAACTCCCTCCCACTGGAGGCCAGCTTGGCCCCATCTTTGCTGTCCTTCCGCAAGCAGATGAAGACTTTTCTCTTCAGGCAAGCTTTCCCTCAGTGAATGGCTGCCCGGGTGGTTTTTTTTTTTAATGGACTGTTCTGCCTTACTGAATGTGTTATGTAATATTAGAACTAGACAGCTTGAAGGGACCCTCCAGATCATTGAGTCCAATCCCCTGTCACCACTGGGGAATCGACCTCTCAACCTCGGGCCCCACAGCCAGAGGCCTCAGCCACTGAGCTCTCCAGCAGTTTTTGCTGTTGCTTTTGTTTACCAGTTTTTAGTGCAGTATTACCGTTTTTCAGTTCCAAATATTCCCTTTTAACGCTGTTGAGCTGCTTTGGGTCCTTTTCAAGGAGGAAGGCAGGGGAAACGATAGATGAAATAAAAAATGAAATAAATAACAATATGTGTGTTGATGACCACATGCCTCTTGGGCAGCAACGGTTGATTTCCAAAGGAAACCCCATCCTCAAGAGTTCAGCCTCTGAACCAGAAATGAAACTGAAATCTTCCTTCCTGGTTTCCTGCCATGTAGGACCGAAGACCCTAGCAACCGATCCCCAGGAGGACGTTGTCAGAGGATTGATGGCTTTTGCCATTCTGCCACTCACCAGGAAATCGACGGGCCCTGGTGGTGATCCACGGAGATGATGGATTCTCCTTTCCTGCAACTGCCCAACCGACTCGTCCTCATCTTTCGGGGGGGGGGGTTTGAAGAACTTCTAGAATGTGCATCTCACAAGTTCCTATAGCAACCAGGCACGTGGCCAGCTCTGCACATTCTGGCCCTACTCCATTCACAGCTTCACCACATCCCGGGCATAATCGTCATTTTGAGGAGGAAACAAAGGGGGAAGCCGAAATAAACAAAGACACGCTTGACAGCTATACCACCGAGGCCTCGTGTTCAGATCAGACGTTGCCTTTATGGGGCCCTGGCTCCCAGAATGAGCCAGCCAGCCTAGCCACTAACCCTCCTCGTTTGAGGACAGTGGGATCCGCGCCTCCCACAGTAATTTCTTTCCAGTTCTGGTCTGGAAGGGGCTTTCCATAACCTACTATCGTGATCTCTACCATCCAAGAGAGAACAAGCCAAACAGGGAACCTTGGAAGTGTGTTGAAAGTTTTCTGGAGGGTTCTGGGTTTGAGGCAGGCAAAGCTGTGATTTCCCAAGGGAGACAGGACTGTTGAAGAAGAAGAAGAAGAAGCACCACGCTAACAGGACCTCTGGTTACTCTAGATGCTTGCAGGTGGATGGCCCCTAGCATGAGGAACGGAATAGGGAGATGCTCCATGTTGTGTTGCTTGATCCATCCATCGTGGGTGCAAGGAAGAAATTGTGGGGAAACATGAGAGAGCTGGAA
Source organism: Pogona vitticeps (assembly GCF_051106095.1). Classification (NCBI taxonomy): domain Eukaryota; kingdom Metazoa; phylum Chordata; class Lepidosauria; order Squamata; family Agamidae; genus Pogona; species Pogona vitticeps. The sequence continues at coordinate 3,399,086 of NC_135787.1, forward strand.
GACATTGATAACGGGGACTCTGAGCACCGGTATAAAATTATGTGGACAAAACATGGGTGCCGAGCAATTAAAGCCTCATCTGGAAGCAGCCGGAGAGATGCTGAGATCAGAGCAGAGCTGTGGGTGATATGTTATAGTAGGGTAGGAGACTGTTTGGGTGAAGAACAGGTCTTAGTGAAACCCAAGGAAAGAAGTTGTAGGAAGAAACTGGGGAAAATATTGCCGCCAGTGGCTCATGACTGAAGCATGAAAATATTATGGAACCTTTAGTTTGGTTTGGATAACCCAGGGCTTTGCTTGAATGAGCCTCTATATCCCTTTCTCTGCTCAGAAATGTGTTCCGAGCTCATGTCCAGTGTATTCAGAAGACTTGGGCAAGAACGACACCTTTCCAGTTTCTCAAAGCAAAGTTTTCATACCGCAAGTGATCTGCAAACAAGAACGGGTCTGCTTGCAACATCCATCCTGCTTGAATGCAATTCCCACCCAGGTAATAACATCATGGCTGGGTAGCCAGTGCCGAGGTAGCTGGGGAGCATCCCAACACTATGATTGTAAGGTCCCACACCTTGACCTTCCAGTCAAGGTCAGGTTGATTGTAAGGTCAAGGTGTGACCTTATAATCACACCTTGATTGTACGTGTGGGGTCCTGTTACACAGGAGGACCTGTGTACCAGTTACAGAACAGTGACTGCATGCTTGTTTGTGTGTGCGTCTGTGTGCATATTGGGGGGGGGAGGGAAGAGGCAAACAATATGAATATTCTGCAGTGCATCTTGGACAAACATTATCTTTGCATCCCCACATATGAGCAAGCCTTGATCTGCAGCAATCACACCTGGCCCAAGATGGAAGCTGGACAAAGCTAGGTTTCCCAGCATTAGAGGTCTCACAGACAATAAAATCTATGTATTCTCAAAGGCTTTCACAGCTTAGAACTCGGTCTGTTCCGACTCCTGTCCTCTGAAGCGGCCGGCCACAGAGACTGGCGAAATGTTAGGAAGAAAAACCTCCAGAACATGGCCAAACCAGCTCGGAAAACCTACAACAACCGATAAAATCTATCTTCCTCCTGGTCCTTCATCATCATTATCCTGTGAGATATCTCCCTAACCGGAGACTCCCGAGGAAACCGAGCAATCCCCTAAGCCTTCGGGCGCTGGGCTGAGACAGAACAACTCTCCCACTGGCTGGCCCAACGCTTCATGGGAGTTTGTGTTTGCTCCCTCCCGCATTTACCACAGGAGGGGTTTTCAAGAAGCCCCCAGAACTGACTGGGAAAAACAGCCAGCCCTCCTGTTTCCTGACATCCTCATGAGGTCTTTTCTCGTTGAATAGCAGAGTTGTAATTTTTTTAAAAGGGCTCCAGCATCACTTTAAGTGCAGAGAAAAGTATTTCCCTGGTAACGTGAATGTGGCAATGCAAGAGACAAAGGTGATAAAAGGAGGGGGGAGGGAAATTGACAAAGGACCAGCAGTGGTGTTGGGGGGGGGGAATGTGACTACGACTCTTCCAGGTGATGATCTGAATGCAGACTGCATCAGCAGGTGTTCTTCGCCACCACCCTCTCATTCATTCATCTTTCTGGCTAATTCCTTCCCATCACTTCCGCTACATTGGTACCAGCCGGTGATTAATGTGACTGTTGTTGTTGTTGTTGTTGTTGTGGGGAAAAAATGAAAAACAAAAACAGCAGAAACCTGTTACACGCTCAGAAAAGGTTGTTTGAAAAACAAGTCGATGTATTAAAACTGTCCCTTCTGAGTACTGTCACAGCACCACAGGGTCACCGAGGGGAGGGAGCGTTTTGAAGACAACTCCCTGCCAGAGAAAACCAACAAAAACTCAACACAGAGAAGTCCCGAGTTTTGTGCAGAAGCACAAAAAGAAGTCAAAGCCACAAAGGTGGGAGGGGGAGGACAACCTTGTTTTTGTAGCAAATACACCTGTGAAAAGGTTCTAAGCGTCGTCCGTGAATCATGAGCTGCAGGCGAGCCACTTCTGTGATGCAGTGATTTGAAAAGTTAGTGGGATCTCAGGAAATCCGAAGCATAGGAGCCAGAGAACAGGAAATGACAGATCCAGATTTCGTCAAATCCTAGAATAATGGAGTTGAAAGGGGGTCCCATCGAGGCCAACTCCCTGCTCCAGGCAGGAATCAAAATCAAAGACGAGCTGACAGAGGGTTGTCTAAACTGTCTCCCAACAGACTCCAGCGTTGGTGCGCCCATCCCCTCCCGAGGCCATTGCTTCTATCTTTGTACTGCTCTAACCATTAGAACATTTTTCCTGCTATTTAGTTTAAATCCGGCTTCCTGTCACTTGAGCCCATGGCTGCCTGTCCTGCATTCTGGGATGATCGAGAACAGATCTTGCCCCTCCTCTGGAGGACAGCCTTTCAAGTCTTTGAAAAGTGCTATCCTCTCTCCCCTCAGTCTTCTTTTCTCAAGGCTAAACATGGCCAATTCTTTCAGCCTTTCCTCATAGGGCTTGGTTTCCAACCCCCTGCCCTCCTCTGAACTTACTCCAATTGGTCGGCATCCTTCCTGAAGTGTGGTGTCCAGACATGGACACAAGACTGAAGATGACATAACCAGCGCTGAAGAGAGAGAGGACTAGTACTATACTGTTTGGAGACTATACTTCTGCTGTTGTTGTTCATTGTTTAGTCGTTAAGTCATGTCCAACTCTTCGTGAGCCCATGGACCAGAGCATGCCCTCCTGTCTTCCACTGCTTCCCAGAGTTGGGTCAGATTCATCTTGGTTGCTTCGATGACACTGTCCAGCCATCTCATCCTCTGTCGTCCCCTTCTCCTCTTGCCCTCACACTTTCCCAACATCAGGGTCTTTTCCAGGGAGTCTTCTCTTCTCATGAGATGGCCAAAGGATTGGAGCCTCAGCTTCAGGATCTGTCCTTCTAGGGAGCATTCAGGGTTGATTTCCTTCAGAATTGATAGGTTTGTTCTCCTGGCAGATTTTGAAAAAGTTTTTTTTAATTATTTTTTAAAAAAATCCTCTTTCATAACAGGAACAAAACAGAACATGAGAGAGGCAGAAATTAATTGCATGACTAATGTAGTAATAACCAAGAAAACAAATATGTCGTTCAGTGAACTAAGCAATGAGAATTGATCATGTAATAAATATAACTCATGACTTTGGATGAGCAGTTTTGATGGCTAAGAATAGGTCTTTGACTTCCTATACCATTTGGATAGCTTTTGGGGGGGGGGCAGGGGGCAGGGGTGATAAACGACTTTAAAAGCTGTGGTTGAAAGGTAATCCAAAATCTTTCCAACAAACCAACAATGGCACACTTAGAATTATGGTGGTGTTATTTACCAAGGACTCACTTAATGATGTACGGAAGTGCGAGCTGGACCATAAAGAAGGCTGACTGCCGAAGAATGGATGCTTTTGAATTGTGGTGCTGGAGGAGGCTCTTGAGAATCCCCTGGACTGCAAGGAGAACAAACGTATCCCTTTTGAAAGAAATCAATCCTGAGTGCTTATTGGAAGGACAGATCCTGAAGCTGAGGCTCCAGTACTTTGGCCATCTCATGAGAAGAGAAGATTCCCTGGAAAAGACCCTGATGTTGGGAAAGTGTGAAGGCAAGAGGAGAAGGGGACGACAGAGGACGAGATAGCTGGACAGTCATCGAAGCGACCAACATGAGTTTGACCCAACTCTGGAAGGCAGTGGAAGACAGGAGGGCCTGGTGTGCTCTGGTCCGTGGGGTCACGAAGAGTCGGACACGACTGAAAGACTAAACAGCAACAACACTTAAGGAACCTCCAAAAACTCATGGATTGCTCTGCTCTGGGTTTGCAAATTCAAAAAAATGTGGTTTCCTTTATGGAGTCAATCGCTCTCATCTTTGGTCTGAAATCCCTACCTATCTCTTACAGGTGGCTGTCCAGCCTCTGATGAAGATCAGCCAATGAAAGAGACTTCACCACTCTCTGACAGTGTCTTCCATGGTCCAGCCGCTCCCATTTCCAAGTCGTTCTTCCTAATGTTGAGTCAGAATCTCCTGTCCTGTAATTTGAACCCATTGATTCAGCTCCTCCTCTCTGTAGCTGCAGACAACCTGGGCTCTCCATCCTCCATGGGGCAGCTCTTCAAATAGCTGATATAACCTCGCCTCTCGGCCTCCTCTTCACAAGACTAAACATGCCTCACTCCCTCAACTTTTCCTAACAGGCCGGGATTTCCAAGTCCTTTCTCGTCCCAGCTGCCCTCCTCTCCAAGCATTCCAACATCTCGACTGTTTTCTTACACTTGGGTACCCAGAATTGGACACAGGATTCCAACCTCTGGCTCTGCAGCCAAATGCCTAAACCACTGCATGTTGCCCCCCAGGGCACACCAATGTGGCTCCCAACACCCTCCTCAAACTTAAAATTACTTTGAAAAAAAGAGTCCCCTCTCAAGGGAGTGGGGCTGGTGGTTCTTGCCATGTTTTGAGGGACCCCCAGAATTCCTGGCTGTAAGAAATTGGAGAGAGGAGGATGGGGGGTGTAGCATAATTGGGTTTGGACAGATCCAAGATCTATCCCGTGAATCTTTGCCATGCAGTTTGGGAACGATGCTGACGGCGAGGCAGCACTAAGTTCTGAACAAGAGTTCCCATCCTCTCTTCCTCCTGAGGGCTGATGCTCTGGGAACTGAAGCCCGTAACATCTGGAAGGCCAGTGGTTCTTCCTACCCCCTCCCCCTGCAATGAAGGAGACTACTCCAGACTGTTTGACCTGCTGCAGCGCCTTGGGGATGATCCCAGGGTTAAAATATCCACCAGAATTCCGGTTTTGATGAAGAGGGGTGCTACGCAGAGAAGCAGAGGAAGGTCGCTTCTGATGACAGTCTACAGTTAAACACCCTTCAGTGCTGCATCTTGTTAAAAGAGGAATTAAATCTGCAGGTGAATGGACAAGTCGCATGGCCAGTTAACAGCCTACCGTGGTGCAGAGACAGCTTCCTTCCTTCTTTGGCTTCTCCAGACCTTCCCTGTTTCCTGCGTGGTTCCAGCCTGCTCTCTTGTGGCTCCAGTTTCTCGTTGCTTTCGTCCCATGTCAGTCCAACCCTCTTCCGTCCATTCAACACATGTCTCTCTTTTTTTAAACCTAGGACAACCTGTTCCAACCTGAGTGGCAGGCTATTAAAACAGCAGATTGTATAATAACAGCCACCAGAGAGAGTGAGACTGAGACATTTGCTTTTTTTTTTTTTTTTTAAAGAGTAGCTTTAAAAAATGAATTGAGAAATAGCAGAGGAATGGGGGCCTTCAATGGTTTCTCAGCAGGAAAATCCTTAAGTGGCTGCACGTACTATGTGTCTCTCTTAAAGAAACTCCATCAGGCCAATTTGAATAGAATCCAGAATCAAAAGATTTTAATCAAATCTTTCTGAGTGCATCACTCAGAGAGCTGAATGTTGTTTTTCAATTTTCCTTTTCTGGAGAATTAGAGCCGTCGTCATGTGGGAAGATTTAAAATAGGCTGTTGCCAATATCCTGCCGGGAGCAGCCAAAGCTTGCATAATATGCAACTGGAGGTATTATATCGGCCTTGCCTTGCCTGGCTGGCAGAGCATGGTGTGAAAATTGCACCACATAGGAGCTGGCATCGTGACCTTCTCCCTCCCCTCCTCAGGAGAATCACTCACAGGCTGCCAGCATGTTCTAAACTCGGCTTCCCTGACCTGGCCCCCCCTGCCAGTGCCCTTCCAGATGTGACTGGTTGATGGCTCAGCAGCAACTCCCTGGGGAATGACGAGATTATCCCCATGCAGTTGCTGCTGAGCCATAGTTCAGTCACATCTGGAAAGCACTGGTGGGAAGGCTGGTGTTGATGTAACAGCAGTTTCAATGTATGTAAGGGTGGATGTTTTTGTTGTTTAGTTTTTAAGTCTTGTCCGACTCCTGGTGACCCATTGGACCAAAGCACACCAGGCCCTCCTGTCTTCCACGGCCTCCCGGAGTTGGGTCAAATTCATGTTGGTCGCTTCGGTGACACTGCCCAACCATCTCATCCTCTGTCATCCCCTTCTCTTCTTGCCTTCACACTTTCCCAACATCAGGGGCTTTTCCAGGGACTCTTCTCTTCTCATGAGATGGCCAAAGTATTGGAGCCTCAGCTTCAGGATCTGTCCTTCCCGTGAGCACTCGGGGTTGATTTCCTTCAGAATGGATAGGTTTGTTCTCCTTGCAGTCCAGGGGACTCTCAAGAGTCTTCTTCAGCACCACAATTCAAAAGCATCCATTCTTCGGCGGTCAGCCTTCTTTAGGGTCCAGCTCTCACTTCCATGCATCGTTACTGGAAAAACCATAGCTTTGACTATGCGGTGATGCCTCTGCTTTTTAAGATGCTGTCTTAAAAAGGGTGGATGTAGGCCAGCCTAAATGTGCATTAATGGATTTTGAGTCTGCACTTTGGCTTAAGACCATGGTTCCCAACTTTTTTCAAGTTGGAACCCCCTTTTATAATAGCCAAGTAACCTGTGACTCTCCTGCCATCCTGCTTGCAGAAAAAGGCATTTTTAATGAGGTAAAGTCATCCCTTCTCAGAAAGCAGAGGCTTCTTTCTCTCTGCATTTCTCATTGATACACATACGCACATGCTAACTTTAATTTCTGGCTCCAAAAGGTCAAGGAAGAAATGATCTAACAAGGGCATATATACAGCACGTATAAGACAACCCACGACCCTGTGGGTTGTGACCCCCTTGGGTGTCGGTACCCCCAAGTTGGGAAACACTGGTTTAAGAGCATAAGAAAATGTTTTACGGACCCATTGTAGCATTCTTTGCAAAGTGTCCCAGCGGACACTGGGTGGCATTCTCTTGGTTAGCACAGAGCTGGGCATGTTTGCATAAGGAGACACTCATTAGGCCCATTCGAAAGAAACTTAATATGGCGGCGGATGAGATTGGCAATTATAGGCCCGTCGCCAATGTTTCTTTCATGAGCAAAGTGGTCGAGAGGATGGTGGCCGACCAGCTTCAGGCCCACTTGGATGAGACAGATGCCCTGGATCCATTTCAGTCGGGCTTCAGGCCGCGCCACGGTACAGAGACAGCATTGGTCGCCCTGTATGATGACCTGTTGAGGGAGGCTGACAGGGGCAAAGTGTCTCTGTTGGTTCTCCTCGATATCTCAGCGGCCTTTGATACCGGCAACCACAGTATCCTCCTGGGGAGGCTCTCCGAGTTGGGAATTGGTGGCTTGGCGTTAACATGGCTCCGTTCCTTCCTGGAGGACTGACCCCAGAGAGTACAGCTTGGAGAGAATGTCTCGGCCCCGTGGAATCTCAATTGTGGGGTCCCACAGGGGTCAATTATCTCCCCAATGCTGTTTAACATCTATATGAGGCCGCTGGGTGGGGTCATCAGGGGGTGTGGGAGCCTTGTGTCATCAGTATGCGGATGACACGCAGCTCTACATCTCCTTCTCACCTACCGCAGGAGATGCCGCCCTGTCCCTTCAGCGCTGCCTGGAGACCGTACTGGAATGGATGCAGGAGAACGGGCTGAGGCTGAACCCAGACATGACGGAAGTTCTGAGGGTGGGCGCCCTTGAGGTTGGTGGCCTGGGTGGCTCTCTCACATTTGGGGGCATGACCCTGGCTGCTAAGAGTGGGGTTCGCAGCCTGGGGATACACCTGGACCCGACGCTCACCATGGAAACCCAGGTGGCGTCGGTAGTTTGCACCGCCTTTTTCCACCTTTGGCGGATTGCCCGGCTGCGACCCTACCTTGACATGGGGGCGCTCACTACCTTGGTATATGCGCTTGTAATCTCAAGATTAGACCACTGGAACACGCTCTACGTGGGGCTGCCTTTGAGGCTGATGCGGAAACTTCAAGTGGTGCAGAATGCAGCGGCCAGACTCCTTACTGGAGTGAGAAAACACCAACATATTTCTCCTGTTCTGGCCAAGCTGCACTGGCTGCCCATCCGTTTCCACATTGAATTCAAAGTTCTAATGCTTACCTATAAGGCCCTAAACGGTTTAGGACCTCAATACTTGGCGGAGCATCTGCTTCCACCAAGATCTACTCGGATCACCCGCACGAGCCAGGAGGTGAGGCTGAGGAGCCTGACGCCGAGGGAGGCCTGGAAGGAAAGGACACGAAACCGGGCCTTCTCAGCGGTGGCTCCTCGCCTTTGGAACAACCTTCCTCCGGAGATTCGCGAGGCCCCTACGCTGGGTACTTTCAAATGCCAGCTGAAAATATGGATGTACATCCAGGCCTTCCCTCCTGTCAACTACTGATTTCTTTTGCTTTGCTATTTATTATTTATTTATTCCTGCACTATTTGTTATTATTGTATGATAATGTTTTTATGTTTTTTAATTGTTTTGATATTCTGTAAGCCGCCCAGAGTGGTAGAATATACCAGATGGGCGGGATATAAATCGAATAAAATAAATAAATAAATAAATAAATAAATAAATAAATAAATAAATAAATAAATAAATAAATAAATAAATAAATAAATAAATAAATAAATAAATAAATAAATGCATGCATGCATGCATGCATACATACATACATACATACATACATACATACATACATACATACATACATACATACATACATACATACATACATACATACATACATACATACATACATACATACATACATACATACATACATAATCCGGGAACATTACCATTACAAGACCCCAGGAACAAATTTAGATAAACGTCAATGGATAAAACTTCTAACCGCATTAAACTAAGCATTACACTGTGAGTTTTAAAGGAACCTGTAGGAGAAAAAAGACATCTGATGCTGGTGCCAACACTGTTCCCCCAGTGGCGTTCTGGTGTTTGCTCCTTCAGATTGCTTCTTTCTGCAGTTGAGGCTGGCTTACCAACAGGGGCACTTCGTAGTTGTCTTGAATTACAAATCCCAGGATGGCTAGGGGTGGTGGGATTTGTACTGTAATGCATCTGGAAAGTGCCAGGCGGGGGAACAGTTCCCAAAAGCAGGGGCTTCCCAGCCTTAGGTGACCCAGATGTTCTTGGACTGGAGCTTATTGAGGCAGCATAGCTGGTGGTGAAGGCTCCTGGGAATTGCAGTCCAAGAACATCTGGGTTAACCAAGGCTGAGAATCACTGCCTTAAAGTATGGATCTATGAACCTATGGGACATAGTGGTGCTGCAGGTTAAACCACAGAAGCCTCTGTGCTGCAAGGTCAGAAAACCAGTAGCCGTAAGATCGAATCCACACAATGGATTGAGCTCCCATCACTTGTCCCAGCTCCTGCCAACCTAGCAGTTTGAAAGCATGTAAAAATGTGAGTCGATAAATAAGTACCACCTTGGTGGGAAGGTCACAGTGTTCCGTGTCTAGTCGCGCTGGCCACGTGACCACGGAAACTGTCTTCGGACAAACGCTGGCTCTAAGGCTTGGAAACGGGGATGAGCACCATGCCCTAGAGTCAATCACGACTGGAATAAATGTCAAGGGGAACCTTTACCTTTATGAACCTATACTATTAAGCTTTCTCACTGATCTGCATTTCTCTTCCCTCTTTTCCTTCTAGCAACACTTAATTGTTCACTTTTCTTCAAATACCAGGGACTGTTTGTCTGGATTGTAAAAGGTGAATTAAAAACAATGTCCTTATTTCAGTTAGAGGACACTGATAATAATAATTAAATGCGGGATCCCAATTTATGGTGACATTTTCCAGTGTTTTTCTAGGTAGAGAGTACTCAAAAATGGTTTCCCCTCCCCTTCTTCTGGGGAGCTGGCAACCTGAGACAGTAAAACCACACAGGCTGGTTCTGTTCCAGGTGGAATCCAAATCTCTGGTTCTGCAGCTACCTATAGAACACCAACTCAGTGCAATCCTAAAGTGTAGAGCAAAGACCATCTAATTAAGGATACAGAATTCTTAATTAGAAATATTTTCAGTACCACTGAGCATATGCAGAACATTTTTCTGCACAGATGAATAGCTGAATCCTCTGACTCTCCACCCACAGAGAATCCAAAAGCACAGGTAAAAGTAGAAATCCAATATCATCATGCAAAGAGACGGTAGCGGAGGAGAGAAGATTATTGTTCCATCTCCTGCAGGAACATGGCTTTGCTTGTAAGGGCTGAGTGTTTTTTTTTTTCCAAATACCACACATTTTTCCTTCTCATTTGACTGCAGTTCCTGTTTCTCCTCTAATTCCTCCTCCTCCTCTTGTCATTTCCTTAAAGGCAACTCTAGTGCAAGGGAGAGCCAACCGGAAGCTATGGTGGGAAGTGGATATGAAGAGACGGACAATGCAAAGTAACTTTGGTTCTAAACTGTGGTTGCCCAAGGATGAACCATGGGAAGTTATTCTCAAGAAGCTACCTTCAAAGTTAATTAAAACACTAGATTTGAAAGTACCATTTGAATTTAACCTTGTCTTGGACAGCCTAGAAAAGCATATACTGTATTTTGCTTGTGTAATCTTTATTCTGTAGTCACACAACCCAACAGGATTCCAGCCTATTAATTTCTTCCATAGACCAAAATCTGTTTTCTGCTGGTTTGTATTTTATGCAGTTGTGTTGCTCAAGTTTTTGCAAGACAGATACAGAAAGGAGGGTAAACTGCAGTACTGCAACCAAAACTTTGCTCATGGCCTGGGTTCAATCCCAGATAACCAGCTTCAGGTTGACTCACCCTCCCATCCTTTTGAATTAGATAAATTGAGTAACCAGCTCACTGGGGCAGGGTGCAATGTGCAGCCTGCACAATTAAATTGTAAACTGCTCAGAGAGTGCTTTAAACACTGTAGAGCAGTATATAAGCAGCATGCTTTGCTTTTCTGTTTCGTAAATTATAGGTATTTTGGTCTGTGCCAGCTTCCAAATGCTTTCCTAATGACACTGGCCAATACTTCCTTTGTTCAGCAAATTGCTGGTTAATTGCCCAAATGGTCAACTGATGGAGCAGTGTGACATTTTGGAATAGGCTGGCAAGAACACATCAGGAATACAAGGTGTCTCTTACTGGAAAGCTCACAGATAGTTAGGGATCCATTACTTCACAGGAGTACCTGCTGTTTTCCCCATCTTAAACTCCACGGCTTGTAAGTGTTCACAGAAAAAAAAAAGTGCCACGAAGATGCTAGACGTGTCGAGTGCTGCTTTGTTCGAAAGACACCAGACCCAGTAGCACTGGAATGTCTTCCTGCTTGGAAAAATCAGGAAACATTGTTCTGATGATTCTGCACAATCTCAAGGATTGACTACTGCAATGTTCTGGTCACCAGACTTCAAAAAATACATTGTGGAATTGGAAAAGGGGCAGAAGAAAGCAACTCAAATGATGACTGCGCTGGGGCACTTCCCTGATGAGGAAACGCCACAGCCCTTGGGGCTCTTGAGTCTAGAGACAAGGCACCCGATGCAGGACATGATGGAGACACCTAAAATGATGCAGGGGATGGACCAAGTGGATAGAGGGAAGCTCTTTTCCCTCTCACACAAGGCCAGATGCTGGGAGAGTAAGAACAGACCAAAGAAAAGATTTCTTGACCCAGCATGTGGTTAGTCTGTGGAACTCCTTGGCACAGGATGTGGTGATGACATCTGGCCTAGATGCTTTTAAAAGGGGATTGGACAGATTCCTGGATGAAAAGTCCATCGCAGGTGACAAGCCATGACAGGGATGTATCATCTCCAGCCTTCAAAGGAAGGGGCCTCCAAATGCCAGAGGCAGAGGAGGGGGATCAGGAGACAGAGATCTAGTTGTCTTGGGGGTTCCCACAGGCATCTGGTGGGGGCCACAGTGAGATACAGAAAGCTGGACTAGAGGGGCCCTTGGCCTGACCCAGCAGGGCCCTTCTGATGTTCTTATTATACTGTATTCTTAATATTTGTTCCCTACATAGAGATTCTTTTGAAACTGACCCATAAACTCCGACAGGTAGAGAATGCAGCAGACAGACCAATGTCGAATGTGAAGAAGTAAGAGCACATTTCCCGTTTCTGGTCAGTCAGCACTGGTTGCCTGCATTGTACCGGGCCAGATTCAAGGTGCTGGTTCTTACTTATAATGCCCTTCATGTTTTTGGACCTCAACACTGATCAGAGCGCCTTTCTCTAAAGACATCCACGCCATCCACTTGTTCCTTGCCGTCCATGCTCCTCCGAGTCACTACACGGTGGGAGGTCAGGATCTGGTGGGCTCATCCCTTTGGAATGTATTTCCCTGGGGAAAGCTACGTCTGGACCCCTCCCTTACTTCCTTTAGGAAGTGCCACCAAGTGCTCAAGACTAGGCTATTGACTAAAGCCTTTCAGATCATCCTCTCTTAACATAATATAGCTGATTACTTAATTTTAGACTGCCTGTTCACCATTAGTCTGCTTTTCACTGATTTATTCGATGGCTGTTTTAACGATTATGTGCTGTGTCTGTTTTTCACTCTACTTATGATTTGTTTGATGTTTACTCAATTCTGCCCAGAGTAATGTTTACTACTAATTGGTGTGGCATACAAGTTTAACAAATAAATACTTTTTGAGCTGACACATTCTGCCTGTGCTTCTTTCCCCATTTATTTTATCTTGAAAACAAATAAGGGCGACCGAAGTATTGTAGCTTTTGCGTTTTACATGTTTTACAATTTATTGTAATGACTGAAGTATTGTAGCTTTCTGCATTTTACATGTTTTACAATTTATTGGGTCTCCCTCCCTTTTCCCTTAGCAAGTTGCTCATTCATTTATTCGTTCTTCCATAGGGCCGCCATGAATCAGACGCACATAAAGAGAACTTGGCAGTTCTTCAGCAATAATAACCGGGGGAGAACAAAGCAATGGCTTTTGTTGTTTAGTCGTGTCCGACTCTTGGTGACCCCATGAACCAGAGCACGCCAGGCCCTCCTGTCTTCCACTGCCTCCCGGAGTTGGATCAAATTCATGTTGGTCGCTTTCATGATCCTGTCCAACCAACTTGTCCTCTAATGTCCTCAGGAGAGGCCTTCCTCTCAGTCCCATCATCCTCACAGATGTGTTGGCTGGGGACACAGGAGATGACCTTCTTGGTGGCTGTGCCTTTACTCTGGAACTCCTTGCCACTGGAGGCCAAACTGCCCCCATGTTTGCTGTCCTTCTGCAAGCAGGCCAAGACCTTTCTCTTCAGGCAAGCTTTCCCTCAGTGACTAGCCACCTGAGTGGGGTTTGTAAATGGATGGCGGTGCCTTTTTCCTTTGAATGTGTTTTGGCAATGCTTATGTTTTTTGTTTGATATTTGATCTTTTTTAGTATTTGGATAGTCATTTGTTAGTTTTAATATCACCTTTTAATAATGGAAGAATCCGCCTGAGGTCCTTTTAAGGAGAAAGGCTGGGTAAAAAAATATTTTAAATAAGCATAACCCACAATGGGGGGGAAATGCAAAATTCCTGTGGCATCCATCAGCACCCTCCAAAAGCATCGAGTTTTAATTTCCATCATCCCCCACCTAGCATAGGCCTGGAATATGGGCATTGTAGTTACAACAGAGAAGCAGCTTGTGGGATGCTGTTCCGTACAACTGATTGACGCAGTATTATTTATTACTGAATTTATTTTATTCGACATTTCAAAACAACCCTCTCAGAAAATATTCTCAGAGAAAGAGAAGGCCTGCCAGTCACGCCGGCTTTTAACGCCGCTCATCATCCGGGTCTCTCGCCCGCTCAAAACGGCGCGTAGCCGCTCGCACCGCCCCCTCAGGGCGCCCACCGAATGAGACGCAGAACCGAACCGAAGCTCTTCGACTTCATTGGTCGGCGCCTAACCCCGCCCCTCGGTCCCTTGGCCCCGCCTCCGCCCCTTCCGTCCAACTCCGTCGCGGGGGAGACTTGAATTCTCTCCAACGGTTCTTTCGCTCGCGCCCGCCGGGATGGAGGAGGGGGAAAAGGAGCGGGAGGGCTGGACCGCGCACGCGCCGAAGCCGCCCCGCCCATTTCCCCTCGCCTCCCTTTCTCATTCTCACAGCGAGACCCTAACAACGCAGGGAGCAAAGGGGTCGGTTCGGCGCATGCGCGACCCGCCTCGCCCGCTCTGTGGCTACCTGAGGAGGCGGGCGGCGCGTGAGGAGGGGCTGCGCGACTCCCCGCCTCAGTATTGTCGGACCACCATGGAAGAGGCTCCGAAAGAGAGCCGTCAGAGCTTTGTGAGTATGGAAGACACAGAAAAGAGGCGCAGAACCGACCGGGAGGGGGGGGAAAGAGAGGCTCATGGAGGGGGGGGGCGGGGGTCTTTTCCTATGAGGGTTACGTTTTGGGGTCCCTGAGGGGCGCCTCCCCCTTCCTCACATTCCTACTTAGCATTTATTTCTCTTTTTATATATACAACTTACTTTTTGGACTGCAAGAACCGTGATGGGTGGGTGATTCTGGGAGTTGTAGTCCAACGCCCCCTCCCCACGTTTGCAAGCTTTAAATAGAAAATCTCCCTTCCCCCCCCCCCCCCGTCTTGCCTTGTTAGGATAAAAAGTTCCTTTTCTGGTTCTAAGAAGCTATTCCCCCCTCCTGTAGAGAAGACCCTCTTCCCTGTTGGTTCCTGTCACCAGATGTTCCCCCCCTCCCCAAATCTTGAAAGACCCCTTTTGGGGGGCTGATGGCTTCCCTAAAACAGCCCCCTTTCCCCAGTTGGGGGGTTGCCCTAGATAGAACATCTCCCCCCCAAAAAAGAAAGGCGTTGTGGGATGATGCTATGCTTCTTCTCTTTTTGGATAAGGAATAGGGTGTGTGGACTTTGGGTACCTTATTCTGTGGCCATCATCATCATCATCATCATCATCCCTGGGAGCATTTTGGTGGTGGTGGTTGGGTGGGGGGGAAAGGCTGGCCCTCGTATTGTATTGCTGTATCTCAACAATGAGGTCTGTGTTGAACTTCCATAGCCTCTAGGTTGTCCGATTTTTTTTAAAAAAATGAAACAAACAAATAATATTTATTATTTCTTATTCTCACTTTTTTTTAACTTTGCCTTTTGTGCACTTTTTAACCTGTTGATGTTGAGCGGAGAGACTTTGATAAGTTTGTCCTTGGTTTTGCACCCTGGCGTGCCTTGGAGAGCTTGAGAGCTGTGACTGCTATGTTTCCACAGTTCACATTTCAGCAGCTTTGAAAATTTGCCTCTTTCCCTGAGAAATATCTAAGCCTCGTCTTCGTTTGCATGGTATCTCATCTTAATGCCGTTTTGTGTGAACAGGTTAGTCGTATGGTAGACTAGCTGTTGTTTCTGTATCCCCTGTTTGCAATGTACTAGAGCGCTTGACATTATGTGGGGTTCAATATGGGAATTATTTTTAAAACAATAATTCATGCTTTAAAACAATAATTCATGTCTCAGACAGTATCAACATTTGATGTCTGAGACGGTATCAACATTTGCTGTTACTTTCATTATTTGTGTAATCTTCAGTCACATTTAAAATGGCCTTATCAGCAATTTAAGTTTATTTTATTGCTGGTGTCTGCATTTAACAATCCTTGTGTGATCCTCCCACAATAGCGTATCAGGATTAAGGAGGGGAAGATTCTTGCAGATTTCACCAGACAGGTGAGGGGACATAGGACTGCAGATAAATTGTGAAATATTGTGCAGAAATGTTTTGGAGGGTGTTCATTTTAAAATATATTTATTTTACTACTTATTAGACATGGTTTGATATCAAGATTGAAAGAGGAAAGTTATATGCGTCTTTTCCAGTTCTTGTTAAGCAGTTATGTTACCACATAAATCAACAGAGCAATTTGGGAGTTTTGAGACATGCAAATAATCCCACATGTTTTTGTGAGCTTTCAGACATGCAAACAGTCACATGTGTTTTCTAAAAGTACTATAATGGTTAGTTTTATTTTGTTTTATTTTGTGTTAAACAAACAGCTACAGTAATAACGGTGATCCATGTACACGACTAGTTTGCCGGCTACAGATTTGTTGCTGTGCCTTGGAGTCATTATGTTGTTCTGTACCAGTAGGCAACTTCTTAATTGGCATGCAGAGTTGTAGCTTTCTAGGGAATATCCTTCCTAATTTTCAGCCCCCAGGTACCTCTTTTTCTCAGTCCTGTTTCTATCCTTCTTTTTTTAAAAATGTGAAAATGATCAGAAAGTTCTTTCTGCTTTCAGAAACAAATACCATTCTAGCCTTAAAAAGATGAGGATTCCCTTCCCATTTGAAGAATTGCATCCACCAAATGCTTTTGGAGGCATAATTTTTCATTTTGGGATGTTTTTTCTCAGTTAGGAGGCAGGCTTCGGTGTGGAAGCCTGGCGATGAAAGGAACTGTGTCCCTGTTCTGAATAGGCCATTCAGACCGCAAATATTCTCCAGGGTGGTGTCAATGAATGATGGTGACAATTGTGATATTGGTTTATCCCTTCTCTGTATGTTTGTGATGCTGTAATGTGAAGAGAGAAAATCAGTAGGGTAGAAGTATCTTCTGAGGCATTTAGAATATGAGTGAACAGATTCTTCTTTACAGGGGTAAAATGCTACTGTATGAAGAGTTCACAAGTCCGTCATCTTCTGCTTAAGAGCAGTTGACTGAAATATTTTTCTTAACTTATGCCTGTGGTGCCAAAGGCAGGAGGCTGTTTTCTGAAATTTGAGACTTCTTACTTTTGTCACACAGATTTTCCAACTCCCAAGTATTCCTTTGCATCATATGGAAGCTATGGGAGTGAGTGTCAAGATGAAAAGAAGTCTTTAATTATTGAAAAATCAACTTCCTGCTGGTGATGTCATCCAGCAGCAGTGATTTTCAGAAATTAGAGATCTCCTGCCATCCCATAGCTTTCTTGTGATGAAAGGGATTACTCAAGAGTTGGAAGAAGTCCTTATAACAGAAGTGGGAAGTTTTAAATTAGCAAAAACCATCTCCTGTCATTGGCCTTCTATAGGCAAAAGTTATGGAGTAAGGGTTTGTACTGTAAACTTTTTGCTATCCTCATTTCTTTGTTTAGGGGGAACTGTTGAAAGATCTTACAGATTTATCAAGTAAATCAAGTAGCTCATGTATCTGATGCTGAAAAATAATTGGTACAAGTCAGGATATTATTTTATTTTTCAGATCCTGTTTGCTGCTTGTGTTGTTACTTTGGGTTAAGCATATTTGAAAAAAAAACAGACACTTTGGGTTTTCATTTAGAAATGTTTATGTTTAAATGTAAATTAGTGTTTTTCATTGTAGAATTCTGTAGAAGCTGTCATGTATTTTGCTTGTCCTACAGTAGGGTGGAAGAGGCAGATTTGCTAGGAATGGAAGGAAGGGTAGTTCTTGCATAGAACTATATTGAATGGCAAGTGGTCATCTTATGACTACATGCCAGTAACTTTAGCCCAGTGTGTTTGTTGGAATAAATGGACATTAGAACATGCGTGTGCCAAAATGGCCAAATTTGCATGCCGTGATTAGCCAGGGTTCCTGATAAACCCCTGCTTTTCACTGGCAGCCCTTATGCTGATTTCAGATCACAAGTGCAAGTGACTTGGTAGCACAAGTAGTTTGACATTCTTGGTGGTTGTGCATGGAGGCATCCATGACTTCTTTGTAGAAATGAACATTGTGTTTTTATGACACCAATCTTATTCAAGTGCACTGTCTCTGTGGTGATAATCTGTCTGTAATCTGTTCTCAGACCACAGTGCCAGTGCTCTTGAGTTACTCAGAATACCGCTGACCTTCTGAGAAAACTGCTATCCATTCACAATCTCTCAGACAGTAGCATTGTTCTCTGTCATGATACTCATGCTCTTCATACCAGCTTATCTTCCACAAAGAGTATGGACCATACTAACCTGTCAAGAATATAGTTTGAAATGGAGTGAATTTGAACTTTCCCGTGTTAGATTTGGAGTTGGGAAGGGATCCCTGATTCTAGCAGTGGGTCCAGTGGTCTTGGCATTTGTGATGCTTGTCTGAATAAATGATAAATTTAATATATTCAAATTTGGGTAATTTTGTAAGTCGTCTATGATACATTTTATGTTCCCCAAGTAACAAAATGAGTTTAAATCTAAAAAAAGATGCCTAAAATAAATATTTCACGTTTATTTCAAAATTTCTGTCCCTTTGCCAGTCCAGAACACAACCACCCCGTAGCCTCAAAATGTACATTTCTAGTGAAGGTAGATCTGAATGATGCCGATTACTTCACTTGGATGTAATTACAAACTCTTAGAGTTAATGGTAATCCATGGTATATCATTTAGATGAGTAAATGTAATCTTTGGCAGTTTCCTTTCTTCCCCAGTGTGGACTGAAGCAGATTAGAAGCTTTTACAGTACATTCTTTACTAAACATAATTATATCTGAAGGCAGGCAAACTGTGCCCATGCTTAATTGTCATTTACAGAAACGAAGGAGTGTCAGACTGGTTTGTGTGGTTACCTTGTTTCTACAAAGGGCAGTTAATGTTAACTGCAGTTTAGGTTTGGATTTAACACTAAGTTGTCCTTAATTAACTGTTAAATAACATGGCATGTAGAACTTTCAAAAAATGTGGATGATCATTAATGATCTCTGTAGTTTTCCAGGGGTCTCTTAGGACTTCTTCCCTATAGGAAGCAGGCTTGTGGGATTTTGCCTTCTGTGATCTAATTAGACACCAGGGATGTGAATTACTGCCCTTTGAGAACATTTCTCTGTGCACTCACTCCGATAGATTTGACCAATCAAAAATTGTTGCTATGTTGGTCCTGTTGAATAAGCATATCTGTTTATTACACCGGTAGGTGTTGGTTAATAGTATATTTTATTGGAAAGAAGGCAGCTCATTCCCACCTAAGAACATGCTTGATTTTATTGTTTTGCTGTGTTGACTCAGTTCTTTGGCAGGGCATGTTGATGAATCTTGGCAAACCCAATGAATACCTGGCAACTGGATGCTGTGGAACAGCATAGATTGTGCAATTATAACACCCCTTCTTGTAATCTTGTTTTCTATGTAGCTAACTATTTTATTCTGTCCAGTCAAATAAACACAATGGTTTTTATATTTTTCAACATTGACTGCATATCAGCATCTCTAAGCATTAAAAAACAACAACTGGAATATGTAATTACTGCCTAGTTGCTAGATTTTAAATGACCCTCACCTGGAGCCTCTTATGGAGAAAGGAGTCCTTCTGCCAAGGAGTGAAAAGTTTTATTCCGGTGAAAATGCGTGTTGCACTTGTTGTGTGTACTGAAACTGTTACCTAGAGACCACGGACAACACCGTGTTTCCACATGCTTTGCTGTAAGACAGTGGTTCCCAACCTTTTTTCATTTGTGAACCTTCATATTCGCAAAATGTTTGTAATTAATATGGTTGCTGTTTTTTTTGTGCGTTTTAAGTGTAAATCAACAGCTGAATAATACGATTAAATAGCAATGGAATATTGGTGATTGGTCATGATCCACATTATGTTTTGACTTTTTTGCTGTACTGGCTTTCAATCACTGATCCATATCTGATAATACACAAAACGAAAAATTAATTTAAAACTTAACATGATGATAAAAAGAAGTGACGTACTGAAGACCCTAAAGAACTTGCTCATTGAACACTGCTCCCAGGGCTGACTGAGGTGCCCACTTATACAGTATATATGCTGGTACCGACGCAACAGCCTTTGAATATTTGCGAAGTGGAGGGAAGTGAAAGCTGGGCCTGTGAGGGGTGCACCTCTAAGCATGTATGTTGTAGTGGCATGTTCACAATACATGATCAAGAAAGAGACTCTCCACCATTCACCAGAAAACCCACTCCGTCATAATGTTCAATTGATTGCACAGCTTTTGATTTGTATCTTGTCTTAAACTATTGACATATGTGCCTTTTCCCACCGTTCTGCTTCTTTTTCATGTTCCCGGAAATATCCTGGTTCATACCCTTAGGAGTATGTGTACCCCAGGTTGGGAATAACTGTTGTAAGACCATGATAGAATGTAGCTATCAGTGGACTTTCCCAAAGCATTTGCTTAGTTCCTCCCTTACGATTAGTTTTGGTCCTTCCATTCACTATCACGGGGCACACATAGGCAGAGGGGTTTTTAAAAGAAAAAGAGAAAGAAAGAATTAGACAAAAGAACATATATTTTCCCCGATGGGCCTGTTTCTCTATTACAGGGTTATGTTACATTTTTTCCTGCCATGGACTATTCTAAAAAAATGAGGCTTTAAAATGTATGTAATATTTTGAGATGCACATCTCATGAGAAGAGCAGACTCTGGAAAAGACCCTGATGTTAGGAAAGTGTGAAGGAAAGAGAAGACGACAACAGAGGACGAGATGGTTGGGCAGTGTCACCGAAGCGACCAACATGAATTTGGCCCAACTCCGAGAGGCCGTGGAAGACAGGAGGGTCTGGTGTGCTCTGGTCCACGGGGTCACGAAGAGTCAGACATGACTAAACGACTAAACAACAACAGCAGCAAGCTGAGAATGTATTCCCTTTAGACTTTTGGGGCAGGGAGGGGACTAATGATTTCTCACATATTTACTGTGCTTTGTGTCTTCTTTTCTTGGGGGACTGGGATATAAAGGGAGCTTAGTACAGTATTCCTTTCATTTTTGTCTTGGCAGCTTAGAAAGTATTCACTTTGCTGTTTTCAGTGAACCTTGATCTGCATTCTTGTGTGATTTGTCCAGCTTCAGTGCTGCTTTTTAAAATAACCTGACAAATAGAAAGAGCAGTACTTGAGAATTCAATCAGGTTTTTCTGCCTTTTATATACTGTAGATCATTACTAGCATGAGCTGTGGTTAGTGAGACCAGGGAATATGGTGTTGGCTTTGCAGTCAGAAATACTCTCCTGAGATGCATTGTTCCACCTACTGTGGGGAGTGAAAGAATCCTGTCTCTGCAGCTCCACTCATCAGCAGGACCAGTAACCCTCATTAGTGCATATGCACCAATACTGTCATCCACTCCAGAAGTGAAAGACAAATTCTATGACGATCTGGCAGCTGCTATCAAAAAAGTCCCTGAAAGAGAGGCACTGTTCATTCTTGGAGACTTTAACGCTAGAGTTGGTGCTGATCATAATTCTTGGCCCACTTGTCTAGGCCGTTTTGGCATTGGAAAGATGAATGAAAATGGCCAGCGCTTGCTGGAGCTTTGCTGCCATTATGGTCTTTGCGTCAGCAACACATTCTTTAACACGAAGCTGCAACACAGAGTTTCCTGGAGACATCCAAGATCCAAGCATTGGCATCAGCTCGATCTAATCCTCACTAGACGTTCCAGCCTTCCTAGTATTACGATCACACGCAGTTACCAGAGTGCTGATTGTGATACTGATCACTCCCTGGTGTGTAGTAGAGTCAAACTGCGAACAAAGAGAGTATATCACACGAAAAAGGAAGGAAGACCACGTATTGACATCAGCAAGACTCGCGATCAAAGAAAAGTGAAAGAATTTGCCCAAGCACTTGAGGAAGCCCTTCCAGGTCCGGCTACTGCAAATGCACCTGAACGATGGGAACACTTCAAGAACACTGTCTATAACACCGCCTTGTCCACCTTTGGCAAGAAGACCCAAAAGGTGGCTGACTGGTTCGAAGCCCATTCAGAGGAGTTAATGCCAGCCATCGAGGTTAAGAGAAGAGCACTAGCAGCATACAAAGCCTGTCCTAGCGAGTACAACTTGCAAGCCCTTCGAGCTGCTCGCAGCCAAGTCCAACAGGCTGCCAGGAGATGCTCCAACGACTATTGGCTCCAGCTCAGCTCTCATATACAGTTAGCAGCGGACACAGGTAACATCAAAGGAATGTATGACGGTATCAAGCAGGCCTTAGGTCCAATACAGAAGAAATCTGCTCCCTTGAAGTCTGCTACAGGTGTGCCCATCCAGGACCGAGCACAGCAGATGGAACGCTGGGTACAGCACTACTCTGAGCTATATTCCAGAGAGAATGTAGTAACCGAAGAAGCATTAAATAACATTGAGTGCCTACCTGTCTTGGAAGAGCTGGACAGCGAACCAACCCTAGCAGAAATAAAAGCGGCCTTGGACTCCCTCGCCTCCGGCAAGGCACCTGGAAAGGATAACATCCCTGCTGAAGTGCTGAAATGCTGTAAGGAGATCATCACCACTGAACTGTACGAAATCTTTTGTCTCTGCTGGAGGGAAGGTGGAGTACCACAGGACATGAAGGATGCAAACATTGTCACATTGTACAAGAACAAAGGAGACAGGGGTGACTGCAATAACTACCGTGGCATCTCTCTTCTTAGCGTTGTAGGGAAGCTGCTTGCCCGTGTTGTTCTGAAGAGGCTCCAGGTGCTTGCAGACAGAGTCTATCCAGAATCACAGTGCGGATTTCGAGCTAATAGATCCACCACTGACATGGTATTCTCCCTCCGACAGCTGCAGGAGAAATGCAGGGAACAACAACAGCCGCTCTTAGTGGCCTTCATAGACCTTACAAAAGCATTTGATCTGGTTAGCAGGGATGGCCTTTTTAAAATACTTCCCAAGATTGGATGTCCACCTCGTCTCCTTAACATCATCAGATCTTTCCATGAGGGAATGAAAGGCACTGTAGTTTTTGACGGCTCAACATCAGACCCCTTTGACATCCGAAGCGGAGTGAAACAGGGCTGTGTCCTCGCACCAACACTTTTTGGGATCTTTTTTTGCTGTCATGCTGAAGCATGCCTTTGGAACTGCAACCGAGGGTGTCTATCTCCGGACTAGATCAGACGGAAAGCTCTTTAATCTCTCCAGATTGAGAGCGAAGACCAAAGTCCAACTGAAATGCATGCGGGACTTCCTCTTCGCAGATGATGCAGCCATCGTTGCCCACTCTGCTGAAGACCTCCAACAACTCATGAATCGTTTCAGCAAGGCCTGCCAAGACTTTGGACTAACAATCAGCCTGAAGAAAACACAAGTCATGGGCCAGGGCGTGGACTCACCTCCTTCCATTACCATCTCTACACAAGAATTGGAGGTTGTTCATGACTTTGTGTACCTTGGCTCAACCATCTCTGACACCCTCTCTCTGGATGTCGAGCTGGATAAACGCATTGGCAAAGCAGCCACCATGTTCTCTAGACTCACAAAGAGAGTATGGCTCAATAAGAAGCTGACGACACATACAAAGATCCAAGTCTATAGAGCCTGTGTCCTAAGCACACTCCTGTACTGCAGCGAGTCCTGGACCCTTTGTGCCCGGCAGGAGAGGAAGCTGAACACGTTCCATATGCGTTGCCTCCGACGGATTTTTGGCATCACCTGGCAGGACAAAGTCCCAAACAGAGTAGTCCTAGAACGAGCTGGAATTTTCAGCATGAATACATTGCTGAAACAGCGACGTCTACGTTGGCTTGGGCACGTCGTGAGAATGGCTGATGGTCGGATTCCAAAGGACCTCCTGTATGGAGAATTAGTGCAGGGAAATCGCCCCAGAGGGAGACCACAGCTGCGATACAAGGACGTCTGCAAGCGAGATCTGAAGGCCTTAGGAATAGACCTCAACAGATGGGAAACCCTGACATCTGAGCGTTCAGCCTGGAGGCAGGCACTGCATCGTGGCCTCTCCCAATTTGAAGCGACCCTTGCCCAGCAGGCCGAGGCAAAGAGGAAATCACAAAAGCAGCAAAACCAGGGAGCTGGACAGGGGACAGATTGGATTTGTCTTCAGTGTGGAAGGGATTGTCACTCTCGAATTGGCCTCCTCAGCCACACTAGACGCTGTTCCAAGTCCTCCATACAGAGCACGCTACCATAGTCTTTCGAGACTGAAGGATGCCTAACGAATATTTTAATGAGGAAAACTAATTGCCTTCCTTCTCCTAGTATTTCAAAATCTGATAAAATTTGATTCCTTTTAAATTAGTTACGCACATGTCCCTGGAGAAAGTTCATTAATTTGAGGTTCTAGTCTATTAGTAATAGTTGCTGAAAGCTGCTGAGATAAATATTTTTCTACTCAGTATCTGCACAACATGGCATAACTTCCTGGACATTTGTATTCCTTCTGTGTTGCTCATTCATTTCCATATCCCCACCAGCACAACTTTGCTTTTTGGCAACTAGTCATATTAATATGTTGTTGCTGTCAGCTTCCTCCAGTTGCTAACATGCAGACTCTGAATTTCTCGTTAATTAGCTATCTTTTGATATATGAGCTGTTCTGTTTAGTTTTTCTTACTGTCATCTATTTCTTCAGTTTTCTCCAAAACAAAATTGTTTGTACTTAATGCATATCCATATATGGAAAACTGGCAGTTAAATGTTAATGTGAGGTCTAGCAGTATGAAGAATGAATCTAATACTGTATCTTGAAGGCATGTCTGACCCACTGATAGGGGGAAGATCTTTCTTATATTGTGTTTCCCTTCCTTCCCAAACAAGAGGAAGATAATTCCTTGAATGGGCGAACACTTTGCAGTATGTCCTAGCAATGCGTTGTGTGCATTTTTGGTTCAGCATGGAGACTTTCTATCAGGTTGTATCATCATATGAAATGATGTGATGATTTGTGAAAGGTGTCAGGATGAGGCAAATGGAATATTGTAGGTGGCTCAGTCTTTATGACAGCTTTATGGTAGTTGAGGTTCGGACAGGATGTGAGTCTCTTACCAGTCATTGGGTCTGGGGTGAGGGGTGGAGAGAGCAGTCTCCTATCTTGGTGCATGCTGCTGTCCATCCATGGGCTTATGGATATTTGGATTCTCTCTCTGTTGTTTATATGATCCAGCCCCATTTATCCTTTCCAGGGAGAGTTATAGCTGAGACAAGTTCTGAGACTGCTGTCTTCTGTCTCTTTCTGTTGCTTAATTCGGAAATTATGCTTATGAAGGACCGCCTCCTTCCATATGAGCCTACCCGGCAGTTAAGATCTAGCCAGGAGGCCCTTTTGAAAGAGCCATCTCTCAAGGAGGTAAGAGGGATGGCTTGTAGAGAAAGGGCCTTCTCGGCAGCTGCCCCCAGACTATGGAACGCCCTCCCGACTGAAACTCGTCTGGCGCCGACGTTGATGACATTTCGGCGCCAGGTCAAAACCTTCCTGTTCCAGAAGGCTTTTAATTGAAATAACATCAACTGTGGGTCCTGATGATGGCAATTTTAATTGTATTTTAATTGTATTTTAATCATTTTATCTTTTATTGTATTGAATTATAATTGTTGTAAGCCACCCAGAGACCTCTGGGTAGAGTGGGCGGCATATAAATTAAATTAAATTTTAAAAAAATTCTCCTTCCCTGGCCCCATTGATTCTGTCAACAGAGTCAATTCAGTAAATTCATCTGTGGGTACTCAATGGAGTACCCACAAAGGCTTGTGGTGCAGTAGTTAAACTGCAGTACTGCAGTGGAGACTCTGCTCATGACCTGAGTTCAATTCCAGGCTCAGGTAGACAGCTCAGGGTTCACTCAGTGTTCCACCTTTCCAAGGTCAGTAAATTGAATACCCAGCTCATAGAGGTGGGGGTGGTAGTGTGTAACTTGCATAATCAAATTGTAAACTGCATAGAGAGCTTTAAGCAATATGGGGCAATAGATAAGCAGCATGCTTTGCTTTGAAGTCAGAGAATCATAGAATAATGAAGTTGGAAGAGGCTTGTAAGGTCATCAGACAGCCAGAGAAAAGCAGCGCGTGCTGACACCAGTGAGTGGGGGAGCCGGCCAGGGTGGGGTGGGGGTTAGTGCTGCACCGATGAACTGGCACAGACCTCTGAACTGAACTTTGTGCCCATCTCTATCTGATAGGATCCACTAGAGCCTACTCGCTACATGATTGCCAGTTTGTAGCAATCACTTTGGAAGGAATTATTAAATGATGTAATTACAGTAGTTACTATAAGAAGATACAGCTTCCCACTTGTGGCGCCCCATCTTTTCTGTTTCTTATGCTCTCCTCCATACTTTGTGTCTCTTCTCTTTCTGTCGGTCATTTGGGTTCTTTTCCTTTTTGGTGGTGCTGGTGTTGAACAAACATTAGAAGAACTCTTGTTTTGATTTCTTCCTGCCAGAGTGTGGTTGTTGGGCTTTTCGCAGTCCTCTTTGCTTGCTTCTGTTTTGGGAAACGATGGAACGTGGCTGCCTAGGTGCAAAGAGGTAGAAAATGCTGTCTGTAGCCATGGAAGAAGCTGTTCTTGTGAGCAACACCAGCACAGCTCCCTCTTTGGCCTTCACCTCCTAGCAGCTCATGGACATTTAAAATGTTAAGAGCTCTGCTTTCTCTAAATAATTTCCGTTTGAAACGGGATGCCTCAGGGCATGCGTTTATTTGTCCCAAGGCAGCATTCTTTGGTAGAACTGCTGTAGCAGCATCCTTTCTGTCACAAGGAATGGCACTTTTATTCCTCATTATGTCAGTGATCTTTCTGCTTGTTTCACAAAGACCAAACATTTCGAAGAATTGGTCTTGTTCCATTTAGAACCTCTTATTTCTAATAGAAATGTGTATACAGTATTGCTGCATAACTGGTATGTAGAAACAGGTCTGGTTTTGCTTCAGTTCGGATTCCCTGTATGGAGGCAACAAGTCAGACCTGGAATAAAATGTTGCCATTCAGAGGCCAGCCGTGCCCCTTTCCAAAATATTCCATTCCATTTTCCTCTTCTGAGTTTTCTGCCCCATCCACTAAACATACAGTTACTGTGTTATTTATTGATCTGATTTATATACGGCCCCATGAGTGCAAGCACTATTCTTGGTTATTAGGCTATTTTGCTGTTGTGGTCAAGGTCTTCTCCTAAATTTGTTTTCATAGTTCTGTGTACATTGTTGTTTCTTCAAGCTTCTCTTCTACATGGGCATTGCTATTTTTGGATACAGAGAGATTCATTGTTTGTAGTTTTAAATATTGTCTTTTAATGATGTTAACCACTGTTGTATACTCATTGTTTTCAACTTCATTGTTGTATGCCTCCTTGGATGCTTTTCAAGGAGAAAGGTGGGGTAAAAATATTTTAAATAAATAAATCTATTCCTAGAGGATGAATTTGCAGTTGGTATGTAGGATGCTAACAAATTTTGAAAACCAATTTATTGAGGCTTTAATCACATCAGTGGATAAACATTGATTATGACGTTATGAGATGGAGAAGATTTCTTTGTCTAAAGAGGAATTGGACCTCTTCTAGAGCACAACCAAAGTGTATGTGCATTTAAATTAGCAGATAATTTTGCCTCTCCTAAATTGTCAAGCTGATCAATTTTTCATGGTCTTGAAAGTCCTCCATCTATTCCTGCAATACAAGGGGCTAGTTAGATTGCCAGCTTTTAGCAGTTTTGATTCTTGCTGCTTGCAATAAGTGTTCAATAAATGTTTTACTAAAATGCATTTAAGTGGCATAATAGAATTGCAAATGGATCAGACCTCACCTTATATCCAGTTGCCTGTTAAATAGTATCTAATTCTTTCTTCCAAAATTCATGTACCATTGGACATTCTCATTACATATCCATTAGAATGGCATCTAAAGCTTCACAACTAATATTATTGGTAATTTAAGCAAAAGTTTCTGACATGGACCATGTGTTTGGAAGCTTTATTTATACAGTATTTAAGAAGAAAAGTTAGTGCATGTGGGATACCTTGCTCATTGTTTTCTTAGAATGCCTATCAGTACAGTTTTCTCCTTTTTTCTTAAATATTTGCTATCCTTCAGTTTCTGACTTCATGTTATTATAATTCAGTGTTACTTGCTTGAGTGTTGGATAATTCTGAATATTTTAATTGCCCCCTGTGACTATTCAGCAGGGTGGGATTGATTTAAATTAAATTAATTTAAATTATGATTATTGACAATGTAAATAATTGGCTTTTTAAATTTAAATTGTGGTGATTGTCTAGTGTGATTCTTTTGTTTTGGGAAAACATTCAATTCTCATTTTGCTATCTTAAATAAGTCATATATATTTACTAGGCAGTAAAAAAAGCCTTTCTTCTTTCAGCCTATTGAAACAACACCACCATATCATGAGGTGAAGGAAGAACTATTAAGCCAAAGCAGTAGTGGAACACAGATTTCAAATGCCAGTGGTGTCTCCTTGGGAGAACTGATCAGACGTAGATCTGTTATTAATCAGGTAACTTGGCAATTCTGTCAGTAATATTTGTGATGTCCAACTGAAATGCCAATAAGCAGCATATTCTAGATGTAACTGGCTGCAGACTCTATGACAACATTACATAATTTCTGCCGTCATTTTCAAGGAAGACACAATTATTTTATTTTATTTTTTACCTAATATAATTTGTATGCTCCCCATTAGTGCAAGCACTGCTCTAGGTCGTTTTGCATGCTGTGTGAATGAATGCATAGGGGCACTTGGTTTTTGATTCCTTTAGAGAAAAGGTTTGTGTATTTTTGATGTTAAGTATCTAGGCAGTCCTTCAGGTATTATCAAGAATATGTTGGATTCTCACAACTACCTATAAAGATTTAGGCATCCTTCAGTCTCGAGAAACTATGGTAACATGCTCCAAATAGATGACTTGGAACAGCGTCTAGTGTGGCTGAGAAGGCCAATTCGAGAGTGACAATCCCTTCCACACTGAAGACAAATACAATCTGTCCCCTGTCCAGCTCCCTGATTTTGCTAGTTTTGGGGCTGCCTCATTGCCTTGGCCTGCTGGACAAGGGTTTCTTCAAAATGGGAGAGGCCATGATGCACTGCCTGCCTCCAGGCTGAACACTCAGTTGTCAAGGTTTCCCATCTGTTGAGGTCCATTCCTAAGGTCTTTAGATCCTGCTTGCAGATACCCTGTAACGAAAGTTTAGAAATAATGCCTAACCAAAGAGACAGCACAGTGACCTTTATGCTAGAAGAATGGGGATTTGAGCCAAGGTAATTCTTAACCACTGTACCATACCTGGTTCTTTAAGTCAACCCAGAACAATGATGAAAAAGGAAATTCATAAAAAAACTCCCTTCCCACAACAGCTAATTGGGAAAGGCAGTTTGGCCAAGGAAGAAAGGTAGTTGGCATCTCTGTTTCAGGGATGTGAAATGTACCGTATATGCCCTCTTTTGTAGAAAAGTGAAATTGTGCAAAAGAATAGCAGATTCAGTAAAACATCTCCTGAGCCACTGTTGTACATAGCTTTCTGTGGCCAATCTTTTGTATTTGTTTTTCAGGGGGTGGAAGCATGGTACCGACCTTGTACAGAAGTGGATGACAGCAATCTGACTGGAGCCAAAGGAGGGAGGCTCAGCCAGACTGAAGCTTGCGATATGACTGAATTTCCAGTGATGGAGGAAGGATTGGTTACACCCACAGAGAACTCTAGAAGGCAGCAGGCACCTAATATGACTCATACTCCCATGCTTGGTATGTTCTCTATACTCGTTAAAAAAATACATTGACTTTTAAATATTTTAATATCAAGACTTTTCAACTGGCTTTTTACTCAGGCCGGTGGGGTTTTAGTGACCATAGTTTGTTTCTGCTTCCTGGTGTCTGGTGTTGTGGGTTTTTCGGGCTCTTTGGCCGTGTTCTGAGCGGGCTAGAAATGAGCCTCGTGGCGCAGTGATTAAACTGCTGTACTGCAGCCAAAACTGTGCTCACGACCTGGGGTTCAATCCCAGGTAGCCGACTCAAGGTTGACTCAGCCTTCTATCCTTCTGAGGTTGTTAAAATGAGTACCCAGCTCGCTGGTGGGGGGGCAATGTGTAGCCTGCATAATTAACTTGTAAACCGCCCAGAGAGTGCTTAAAGCACTGTGGGGCGGTATATAAGCAGCACACTTTGCTTTGCTTTGTTCTTCCTAACGTTTCGCCAGTCTCTGTGACCTCTGAAGATGCTGGCCACAGAGACTGGTGAAACGTTAGGAAGAACAACCTTCAGAACATGGCCAAAGAGCCCGAAAAACCCACAACAATCATCTTATTTTTATTTTTCCTTTTTGGCTGGGCAGCTTATGGTTTGAGGTCAAACTGTTTTTGTTTCTTGTATTACAGCCTAGAAATATTGTCATAAATGTCATCAGAGTATAGTTAAATGGCAATCTTCTTATACCAGACAGCGATATATGAAGAAGCTATACTCTTTCTGCAGCATTCCTGCCCTATCCTAGTCCACCAAATCTAAAATCCTAAATGCCTAATTTCTACCAAGCAACAGATCTTTCAATTATCTATTGTTAGCATTGTTTGAAAAGTGGTGCTGGAGGAAAGCTTTGTGGATACCCTGGACTTTCAGAAAGACAAACAAGTGGATCCTACAGCAGATGAAACCTGGAGGCAAAAATATTGAAATTGAGGTTGTCCTACTTTGAGTTACATCGTAAGAAGACAGGATTCTCTGCAAAAGACAATAATGCTGGGAAAGGTTGAAGGTGGCAGGAAAACAGGAAGCTTAAATACAAGATGGATTGAATCCCTAGGGGCTTGTGTTTTCAAGAGCTAAGCAGGACTCCTGAGGACAGAATAGTCTGAAGATTGCTCATTCACGGAGTTGCCATTGGTCATGGGCTGCTTGATGGCACATAACAACATCATTAGCAAATAATGATAATGTAGGATTATGGTAGTAGTAGGGCAGCTTAAATACCAGCCTATTTTGATATATTAGATTTGGCCAAACAGACCTTTGGACTGGTTCTGATGATTCAGTCTGTGAATGCTCAAACAGAGGAGAGATGAAAAAATGAAAATATATTTCAAGAGAAAGCTACTTAGCTGAATTCCAGTTTACTGAAAAAAGTTAATTTACTGCAATTCTCTGTGTGGATGTATAAGAAAAATGGGCACTAAAAATGAAAAAGCAATCTAAATATGTGATCAGACAGATGTAGGGGTGTGTGTGTGTGTGTGTGATTGTACCAGCAAGGGTCTAGTTTAGGCACAGATTGGGATTAGGGTGGAGCACAGTTCCCCATATATCATGTGATCACTAGGAAATAGATTGCACCAGACACTCCAAAGGTGCTCCAAAATGTGATCTTTTTTGCTATATGATCATACCCTAAGACAGTTCATTTAAGAGTGTAAAATCATTAAAGTAATAAATTAGTTATAACATTATTTTAGCATGATTCCAGTTAGATTCAAAGAAGTGGAATCAAACCTTAGCATTTATCTCTCTGACACTCCATTATCCCCCTACAATTCTGGCCCTAATTCAGTTGCTAGTGTCATCTAGATTAGACCCACTGGGATTTGCACTAGTATTAATTCCTCATTCAACAATTGATTCAGTAGATATTTACCTTTTGGTAGAGCAAATTGGATCAACTGGAGATGTTGGAAAATGGTAACTTCCAGACCTACAGTAGTATCCAGTGCTGTTGAAATGTTTCCCTGACTGGTATATGGGTGTTCTCTTTTCTGATGGCAGCTTTCTCTCCATTTATTATTTAGAACTGAGGCTGGCCTGCATGTTCTGTGTAGAATACAAAAGAAGACTATTGACAGGTGGTATCATTGATCAGATTGAAAGATGAACCAGTGAAGGAGCTCAGGCTGTTGGTTCTGATGTGATTCCAGGGATAGTTTTGTTGGGGCCCAGCTGGCACGTAGGCTTAGTGCAAAATCTATCCTGCCTTTGATTTAGATGATGCTTATGTTAGGAAGCCATGAAGTTTTTCTTCCCCCCAACAGCGACTCCTTATGCTTCAGAATATTCTGGTCTGGAGAGTCCCTGGCGTTCTGGGGAATTGCTAAATATGCAGATGGTTACCAGGAAGAGGTTCTGAAAAGGCATCTCTCTTTCTCTCTGTAGGTTGGGTGTGCATGTCTGTATGACTATGCATGCTGCTTTGGATCTGAAACGATGTTTTTTTCTAATTGTACATACCCTTGCAAAGATCGGAGTGGCTAATGACAGTATTAAAATAGCTGCAGCACCTGCCTAGAACAGAAAATGTTAAGAAAGTAACATGGAGAAATGATTATAATGTGACTAAGGGAAGTTATATTTGGATTGTACAGTACATTTTTCATATTTCAATTATTTCACATTTTAGAAATAAAAGACATTGAAAATGATCTACCACCTACATGCTGATCTCTCCTTGCTGCTTCATGTTCTAGCTTCTGGTGGTGGCTTTTTGCTCTGAGCTTAGCCTCAGCATTTCATTATTGGCAGGTTTAAATTTCTAATTGTGACTGTGGAGGTCCTGGGTGGTTCAATGAATATTGCTCACAGCATTGGAATTTGATAATGGGTGGTTAAGCCTTCCATTGATTTGACAGCTGTGCTTGTGAAGCTGTCATTGTTAGTTGTGCACTCAAGAAGCAAACCTGATCTATCTGCTTTAGCAGTTTACCAATGATGGCAAACAAATATGTGCAGGAAAGCGACTGCTTGCATGAGCATGAATAGTTTAGTATGTTAATAGCTCGCCCTCCATCCTGGTAACTTCAGGCAATGTATATGGAGTCATTCCATTTTAGTTTGGGTAGTCTAAATTGGTGTGAAGGGAAAGGGTGCACATGGGAGTCACACAGAGATGTGCTCGGGCGAGCGGGATATGAATCCTAAGTTGGAGCTTGTGCTTTTTTGTGTTGTCTGCCATCTTGAGTCCTTTAATATAAAAAGGTGGCTATATTTTCTCCCATATTGATTTGAGCATGCTTGCCATAGGGTGTCTCATAACTAGTATGACTGTCCTGTAAGGAAGGCTATTTACATGAGTGAAACATTAGCTTTCACATTTCTACAGCATTCCTCTTAATGTTTTTATTTATTTATTTATTTATTTATTTATTTATTTATTTTTTATTTATTTATTTATTTATTTATTTATTTAGTTAGTTAGTTAGTTAGTTAGTTAGTTAGTTAGTTAGTTATACCCCGCCCCTCTAGACCATGTTTTTTTCCCCCTGAAATGTAATGGCAGCTTGATCCACTGCCACCTGTGAAGCTGATCGATGGTGAAATTGTTCTTAGATCTTAAAATCATAATTGGTGTGAGTCTTATCAAGATTGCTTCTCTCGCACACAGTTTATTTTCTTCTCCAAACCTCTAAAATGATGGCTTTGAGTAATTATTTTTAAAAAAAGTATACGGGCACAGTATTGTACGTTGTAGTTAAGCTGCAGTGGATACTGCAGGGGCAGAAAGAAGGTCTCTGTAAGTGAGCAGAGGGGAGCAGCTGGAGAACAACCATTGCCTTCTGGACACATGGAAGGAGTGTTGGAAGAGCTCAAGAACAGTGTTGCTTGCCCAAAAGAAGTGGGCAGATTCCAGGTCTGGTCTGCTTGAGATAATGATAATTTTGGACATACATACAGCAAACCAAAAGGAGACCCTTTGCTGGTGAGTGATTGGAACTGTTTGTGGATTGTTCCATTACTCGCCAGTCTTGTGAGTATGGACAATCCTGTACTTAGCAAACTACTTACTCCCCAGATAATATTTTCTGTTAAAGGTTCATTAGATAATACTTATAGTGTGTGTTTTCAGCAAAGTTGCTGTCAAGAGGTCTGGTGGAATCCGAGTTAAAATTGCCCATGTTAAAATGTTTATTGAATACTGAAATGTTTAGGGACACACTTTTGCTCCTTTTTCATTCCTAAATGTCTTCATTGTGTGAACACTTCTGCTCCTGTGATCTTTTTGAAAATCGATTTCAAGAAGGTAACATGCCAGCCAATGGAATGGGCGGAAGCAGTTTCTCTATTTTGCTCCCTTTTTAAAATGTTCAGTGCCCGCGGAGCAGCCCCATTCAGGCTTTCAGATTTGTCAGCAACAAACTGTAAGATGTTGCAAGATCGGGTTGCTTACTCGGTACATTTTCAAGGGATGGAGGGAAGAAGGTGACCTTCAGCAACAAGGGGAGAAATCGCCCTCTTTTTGTGTGCCAGACATGCAGATATGCTGTGGTTGGTATGATGTCTTGTTCTGAGTACCAGGGGATAAAATATCTGCCCAGGAATAATGCAGATATTGTGTGTCCCTAAATAACTACAGTGGTGCCTCGCTTAGCAACGTTAATCCGTTCCAGGAAAAACGTTGCTAAGCGATTTAATCGCTAAGCGATTTTAAAAAGCACATAGAAACGCATTAAAACGTGTTTAATGCGTTCCTATGGGCTTAAAAGCTGACCTTATGCGAAGATCCTCCATAGGAGCGGCCATTTTCGGTGCCTCTAAAGTGAGGCAAAACAGCGGGCGGCCATTTTGTTTTTCCGGCGGCCATTTTGGAACCGCCGATCAGCTGTGCAAAAAGGGTCACTTTGCTATGATCGCTTCCCCGTGATCATCGCAAAGCAATTTTTCCCCATAGGGGCCATCGCTAAGCGATTGCTCTGGCGATGGCCAAAACCCCATCGCTAAGCGATTTCATCACTCAACAGAGCAATCGCTAAGCGAGGCACCACTGTATAAGCAGCAAGATTTGGGATGATAATGTTCTTTCCCAGAAGAAAGCAAGACTGTGTTGGTGTTAATCTCTATAAATTACGTAGATATAATGAATAATTGAGCAATGCTTTTATAGTTGTTAATTGATTTACTGCATGGTGTTTTTGTAAACGTTTCTTGCATAGCTTCACTTGGTTAGACATTAGAAGTAATACATCTGCCCAGTTACAGTGTTTAAGGCCTTGCCTTAATATCTGAAAAGCTGACAGGGAAAATGACCTCTCTTTTTTTTTAGGTCTACAAAGTCTGAAATATGGGAAAGTGTAGGTTGTGGCCAAACTTGACAACGATTGATTGATTGATTGATTGATTGATTGACTGACTGACTGATTCATTCATTCATTCATTCATTCATTCATTTGGTGGTGCTGGGTCTTCCACTGTCTGCTGCTGGAGGACCTAATGTAACTCTTTAGAAACTATTCCTAAAGGGCAGTATTGGCCTGAGGGTGCCTTTTACGTTTTTTCTTTTCCTGGATGAGTATTATGAAATTTTACCTTGATAGTAAGCATTCTTGCCTGGAAGAAGAATTTTATCTGCAGTTCTCTAAGAAGGGTTTGCTTGTGATCATCTGTGATAAAAACAACACAAAATTAAAAACATAACCTGGATTTTTATTTATTACATGTTGTCTTTTTAAAACACAACATTAAAGAGATAGCTGGCATTCTATGGGTTCTACTCCTGTAACAGTAGACAAGTGTCCACAGCAAAAGCCTGTCTGAATATAAAAGTATTTGTTGGCAGAAGGACAAAATTTTCTGTGAACTTGAATTGAGGAAAATTGTATATTCTGATATCTATATGATCTTGTGCCTGATGGTCACCAGTGAGCCCTTTCATATCTCTTTATTTCTCCCTCTTTCACACATGCATTCATAACACTAGGCAGACGTATTTTTGCATAGGAAATGATCTAGATTGTAGTGGGAGCAGCAAGGTGATTTAATTATTATTTAATCCTGTAATTATGATTCTGTGTCATCTGTAATTATTGGCTTGAAGACCTCTCTTCTGAATCTCTTGCTAAAAAATTCATTGGCTGACTCTGGGTTTTGCTGTTTTTCAGGGAGTGAAAAAAACCAAATGTATTTTAGCACACTATGCATAATTTTGTACATCTTTCATATGTCACCTTTTAAAAAAATGAAAACCATCAAAGACTATAATATTCCTTATGAGAAAGGTTTTCTCTGTTTGCCTAATGATTTGGTTGCCCTTTGCTGCATCTTACTGTGTTCTGGGATCTCTTCAGATGTTGTAGTAGCTTGATCTCGATGTGCACAATATTCCAAATATGGGTGCATCACATAAGGGCAGTACAATCCTGTATTTTTATTTTTAGCCCTATCTTAATCATTCATAGCACAGAATTTGTCCTTTTCACAGCATACTGTGTTGCATTCCTCACTGAGCTATCCCACCTAGTATCAAGTTCTTTTGCCTGGCCACTCATTTCCTGAAAAGACTCTGTCACAAACTATGAAGTTTTAAGCTGTCATAGAGATTTTTAAATATTAAACAACAGAGTAAAACATACATGAGGGTAATAGCCTCTTTACCTCTTACTTTTAAAGATATAATTTAGATATCACAGACAACACTGGACATTTTCTGGGGATATGAGATATCGGGATTTTTGTCTTTCAGAAAACTCTGTATGGTGAGTAGCAAAGGGTACATTTTGTTCTCTTAAGTGATGTGGAACACAAGAGAGAAAGAAGAACAGGAAAGGCAGAAAAAGGACCTTTTGTTTCTGATGCTTTCGGTTACTTACAACCTGGTTGCTGGGAAACTACCAACACAATGGATGGTTATATTTTCCTGCTCCAAGCCTTGGAAACAGAAGCATACTTAATGTTATTGCTATTTCTGGTTATTCAGTCGCAGTCCATCTACTTTGGATTGAAAATAACAACAACAAAAAGTCATAGAATCCCACATTTATAAAGAGCATACAGTATTATAAAAATTAATCAAGTCTGCATAATTATGTTTCTGTGGTTATAGCTTTCCAAGTTTTTCTTTACACTTGTTGGAAGCTTTGGCTAAAGATGTGAGGTGGAACATGACTACCCTACCCAGAAAGTCTTCTACTCTTCCATCTCATATGGACTTCTGAAGCTACTGGATTGTTCCATGTGGCTTCCAAGCATTTGCGCTTCCAGGTTTTCCTTGCTTACAGACAAACTCTTATTTAAGATGAAAGCTGAAAATCTGAGAAAATTGAATTCTGTCCTTTAAAGGCAAAATACCCAGCAATTTCATCTCGTCTTTCACAGTTCTACCAGATTTATAGCAAAGTACAGTATCCTTGACATATGGAGAAATGCATTTGTAAAATGTACAAACTGCTATATCCAAACTGTAAGTCAGAGATCTCAAATGAGTGTTGGCTCTCTTTGTTTCATTTTGCCAGTGAGCTTATCTTCTTTGTGATTGACTCCAAATTTGTTAGATGGTGCAAGTTTTATTATAGAAACTGATCATAGCAAAGGAGTCACTTTTCTGTCTCTGTCAAAGCACTGATAGTGAAATAATACTGAATTCTTCTAATTTGTCTTGAGTGAGGCAGTGTAACCATTGAAACTTTGCTAGGTATCTTGAGGAATTACAAAATGTGTATATTTTAAACATACAGACAGTGAAATGGTGTTTGGCTTACTGTCAGTGGTCAGTTTAGAAGAGATATACAGTATATTTGGCCTCTGGCCAGTTATACAGGACAGCAGTTCCTGAAGAGCGGATAGCACATGCTGTTGTGTTTTAATGAATCAGTTAAAAGCACCTCACTGGTTTAGATCTCTGGCTGTGGAGCTAGAGATTGGGGGTTCGATTCTCCACTATGTCTCCTGCGAGTAGCGCCAGCCTGTGTGGCCTTGGACAAGCTGCACGGTCCCAGGGCACTCCCAGGAGAAAAGAATGGTAAACTGCTTCTAAGCCAGAATTCATTGGACAGATGATGGTGATCTTGATCTTAAAGGGCATGCCCCAAAATTAATTCTTGCTTCCTCTTAATTGCCTTTGCTGCCTAGACAGTTAACTCTGCTTGATTCACCCTAGGTGCAATTGGATTATTGATTTGCTCCTAATTCAGAAATACAACAGTCCTCCCATGAGACTGCTTCTTGAATCTCTGTGTGAGTCGCTGCTCTGGGCTTGCTTCTTTCCCAGCGGGAAGCATGCTTGGAAATGGTGGTTTGTTCAGAAGCATGAAAGCTTTCTGAGTTCTTCTTTACACTTGTTGTAATTATCCATCATCAAGAAAGAATTTACTTTCTTGATGATGGATAATTCTTAAACCGTCAGTATAAATAAACCTTCTAGGTGTAGGAGTTAGGTTTTTCCTTCTTTTTTTAGTTTGGAATAGAAATGTCTCTCTCACCTGCCTCACCAGAGGGTAACTGGGAGATCCTTCCATCAGATGCCATGAGCATTACTAATTCTTTCCGGCTTTACTTCTCCTGCTGAGCATTATGAGAGGCAAAAGAAGAAAGCAAGCCAAATGTGTGTCAATAGCTGTGAAAGAAGCTGCTCCTGGTCTCATATTTTCTCTCTCCCAGGATTAGAAACTGAAAACCGAGTTCTTTCTGCCTTTTGGCTGTCTCCTAATATAAAAATGTAGAGCAGGTATACAGGCCTTTTTTTTTAATCCTTGAATTGTTTGCAGATTTGATTCCATGGTTAGTTTGAGGCAGTTATAAATGCTGGCTTTTGTTGTGGCGTTAGAGACAGTGGTTGGCAACCTCAAAGAGTTATTCTGTGAGCTAATGTGGGCCAGTTGTGGCTAAATGTTTCAGAGCTGGTTTTTGCACCACCTTTTTAGAAAGTCAAACTTTATGTTTTTAAAATGCAGTTAAGAAATGCATTCATTAGAGATTTCATGTGAAGAAGAAGTCCTTCGATTTTCAATTTGCATCGTATTGGACCTGCCATTATGCATTAAATCTTGTCACTTGGAAAGGCTAATTATTTGGCATTGGGAGTTAGGACATTGTTTCTTATTATTTAAATTATTGTTCTTTGGTTCTAGTTTGTAGCAGCACAAAATTAAGTGCTTTGTTGCCTTCCTCGGAAGAGTAAAAGGAAATTTTCAGAATGGTCCATAGTCTTCATAGAAGTTAGTTATTTAGTTAGTTCATTTATTTATTTTAGTTAGAGGAAAGGTGTATGGAGCAGCATTCAGCTGTTTGCGTGTAAATGTTGCCCACAAACGCTTGATGCTGTTTTCTAACAGAAGAAACCTAGCTCATTTCCCCAAAGCCTGTAGTAGGAAATTCTTTTTTTAAATTGATGTTAATGATTGCGTGGTCTTTAGTGGGATGCCTGTGTATGATTTTTACAATCTGTGTATTTCAGTTTGATTCACTTTTAGCATCTTTCAGCTGTTGTGTTCCACAGCTTTTGAAAGTCTATGCCAGTTGGCAGGGCAGTTGCCTTAGTAAGGCTTTGATTAGCAAACTATGACTTTTCCATCCTGCCTCATCACCATGCTATTTGTAATCTTGACAGAAATTCAGGACAGTTGCCTCTCTCCCAACCTCCCACTGATGACGACGTACTCAGCGCAAGGTCAAACGTTCTTCAGTGAGACGGTCTTTCCACAGACGGAAGTGGATTTTGCTCCCCTGAGGTGAGATCAACCTACGACAGTACTTCCTTTCTTTCTTGTCGGCTGCTTGGTTCAAAGCATTGAATCCCCTGTTTGGTTTCATGTAGCCTCTGTCTGGCGCTGACAGATTTTGGGCTGGCCTACTGACCTGGTCATGACTTGTGGTGGCTACTGGTTCTTTCCATCCTCTGATACTGCAGTAAGTGCAGAGTACTGCCCGTACTGATGTTGACTGTTGGCAGAAGACATGAGAAGTGCCTTGTTAACCTGTTCCTTCTATAAGAGCCACATCTTTTGAAGATGGAGAATGCCTTTCTTCTTTGTGCTTTTGCTGGAGAGGATGACTGCAGACAGCACTGCTCCTGTTTTTCTCTTGCCGTTGATTTTTTCTGGGTAGGAGAGAGTGATTTCTTTCTTCCTCTCCAGTTATTTTTCCGGCACTGCTTTCCCCTAGTGGAAATGCCACTGTGCTGCTTTTAAAAAACAACAACATGGGGATGGTACACCTCTCTGCTGCTTCTATCCTGTTTCCCGCAAAATAAGTGAGGGTCTTATATTAAATTTTGCTTGAAAAAAAGCAGTAGGGCTTATTTTCGGGGGATTTTTTATTTTTGTCATGTACAACCATCTACATTTATTCAAATGCAGTCATGTTATCTTCTTCTGGTTACTGCACAAGGTTGGAGGGAGGGGTTTCACTTAACTAGGGCTTATTTTTGGGGTAGAGCTTATGAGCATCCTGAAAAATCCTCCTAGGGCTTATTTTCAGGTTAGGTCTTATTTTCGGGGAAACAGGGTACTGTCTGCAAAAATTCAGGACAGCATATTATCATTTAAAGAAAGATGGCTTCTCCCCCTCCCGTCCGCCTCCTGAGAAGGCATCGCAGTGCTGAGGCTGAGTACTGTAAATCAAGAAAGGGGGAATAAATGGTTTTTTACTCTTTTCCTTTCCTGATTTTTTCTCTGGAACAGGACTACAGTGGTGCCTCGCTTGACAATGTTAATTTGTTCCTGCGAAATCGCTGTAGAGCGAAAACATCGTCAAACGAAATAAAAAAGCCCATTGAAACTCATTAAAACCAGGTTAATACGTTCCAATGGGCTGAAAACTCACCGTCCAGCGAAGATCCTCTATAGGGGCGGCCATTTTCCATGCCTGTGCAGTGAGGAATCAGTCCCTAAGCACAGCGGGGGGCCATTTTCTTCAGCCAGCGGCAATTTTGAAACCCGATTATCAGCTGTTTTTGATCGTCGTAAAACAAAAATCGGTTCCCGAAGCAGGGAACCGATCATCGCTAAGCGAAATTCCCCCATTTAGACCATCGTTTTGCGAACGCAATTGCTATCGCAAAAAACTCATCGTAAAGTGATTTCCTCATTAAGCGAGGCAATCGTTAAGGGGGGCATGACTGTAGTTGTATTCTAGGAGCAGGGATTTTGCAGGAGCTAATTATGGCTTACCAGGCATGGGATACGCACTGAGTGCTAGTGAAAGGTTAGGTGAATTTATGAACCCCTTATATGTTGCTGCAGAACAAAAAGCTAACCTTTTATCTGAATGTGTGGTCTTGTCTCCCACCGTCTCTTCACTGTTACCTCCCTGCCTTAA
The DNA here is from genome assembly GCF_051106095.1 of Pogona vitticeps. Taxonomy (NCBI): domain Eukaryota; kingdom Metazoa; phylum Chordata; class Lepidosauria; order Squamata; family Agamidae; genus Pogona; species Pogona vitticeps. The sequence goes on from NC_135787.1 coordinate 3,439,637, forward strand.
TTAATTTGAAGGACTGGTTTGCATGTTACTTTAGCCATGGGGCAAGTTGTTTTTCCTCTGAGGATTTGCCATAGAAGGCTTCTCATTGCTTTCCATGTCAGGATAAGACTTTGGGGGGGGGGGAAGGGGAGTAGGAATTACTACAAAAGATGTTTTTAAGGAAATGATAATGTTTCATGGGGAAAACACAGTTCAAAGAGCATTTATCCTGAGACACAAGGCATTGGCAAGGAAACTCAATGAGACTGAAAGAGGATTTAAGGGTAGATAGCGTAGGCTAGGATTAAGATAATTGTCACCAGATAATGAAAGCTGCAAGTCAATAAAACACAAAAAAGGGGTGAAAAAGAGAGATAAGAAAAGCAACATAAAAGGAAACTTGGTTCTTTGTGATGCTGGACTGTGATGCCTCAAATTGCCAGTTCTTTAAAAAAAAAAAAAAGCAGTTTACAAATGAATCACTTTGACACAAAGACTAAACAGGTTCTGTCACTCCAGATACAAAAATGGATGTTGTGCCCTAAAAAAATCTAGAGAGCATTTCTCAGTTCTGTTGGGATTCAGGACATGTTCATAATCCAGGTTACAACAATGGAACAGAAATTGTGTGTATAAGCCCCTCACTCTAATGAGAAGTATTCCTGGGATCGAGCTTGTCTTATTTCATATGGGAGGAGTCTCTTGGTGCAGTGGTTGAACTGCAGTACTGCGGCCAACACTTTGCTCACAACCTGAGTTTAAGCCTGACAGGCGGCTCATGTTTGACTAAGCCTTCTATCCTTCCGAAGTCGGTCAATTGACTACCCAGCTCGCTTGGTGGTGGTGGGGGCAATGTGTAGCCTGCATAATTGAATTGTAAACTGCCCAGAGAGGGCTTTAACTACTAAGGCATGGTATATAAGCAGCACACTCTGCTTTTTAAGGATTGGCATCCTTGCTTGAGAGGTTGCTTTGGTTGAGATAAGCAGGAAGTGCTGGAAGTAACTGGCATTTTCATATATTAAAAGATAAAACTTGAGGATCACTGGACTCGCACAGGATAGGAAGAAACACAGTTCTCTGCCCTTGAGTGCCCTTTGTGTTATGTAGTATGCTAGTGGCGCTAAAACTGTTGTCCAGTGAGGTCTGGGGAGTAGCATCAGGTCCTCAGTTTATGCTGTGTACTGTGGTAGATAAGCAGGTTTGAGGGAATGTTTTTCATTTCCTCCAAGGTGCCTGGTGCCGTTGGCACCTACTGTTTTAGCCTGAAATGGAAATGACAGGTCACTTTTGAACAGAGGGAGTTGGGGTTTTATATAGGCATATTCCAGCTCATGGAGGCACCATTCTTGACTTATTTCCTCACCTTAAAAACAACAACTTTACTGCGTGAAATTCATGAAGTATCTTCAGTGTCTAGTAAAATCAGCTAAGAGTCTATTCACATCTTAAATACTAATGCACGTGGTTTAGTGTAAGTTCTTTTGGGCTACAGTCTACATAAACTCGTGTGAAATTACATTTGCCAGCCTTTAAAGTGTCTTTAGGCGTGTTGTTCTTTTTGCAGCAACAGACTTACACAGCTGCTCCCATGAAACTTCGATCTCTCATTTTGTCTAAATTACAAAAAGCCTCCTTGAGACCACCTCAAAAGGCTGAAAGCTCACCCTGATAGAATCCATGCCTCTGTACAGTCACTATCTCTACGAAAGTGGGCAAATGAAAGGAAAATTAATTCCCTCTTTTCTCTGGCCTCAGCGAGGCTCGAATGAAGGGCTTCAATTTTATCTTCTCTTTTGTTTCAGAGGAACCCTTGATGCTTCTGAAAATACTCCAAGGCATTTGCATATGAGTGAAGCGGTACGGCTGGCGGCCACAGAAGTCAGTTCAGATTCGTCTGGAGACTGCAATTTTCTCTCTCAGCACCCCCTGGCTTTCAGCACGATGGCACCTAGCAACGCTAGCCTTAGTAGTTGTCTTTCCCAGCATCCCCTTTCTTTTTCTGGGCACATCGCTGTGGAACAGAGGCAACACGGCGAAGAGCAAAGGGCTAAGGATGGGAATTCTGGAGTCTTAGGTTTCCAGATGCTTCCAGGCCAGAACCACTTGCCTGCGGCTTGTCCTCCAAAGGGTTCTTGGGGAACGGTCCCAGGCCAGGACTTCTTCCTTTTGGACAGCAAGGTGCCGACACCTCTCCTGCTTGAAATGCTTGAGAAGGAGATGGGGCTCGCCAAGGATGGTGGCTTCTCATCTTCTGCGAGCTCTTCTTCTAAAAGCGTTTCGGGAAAGGCCCCAGAAGGAAATGAGACAAGTCAGCCAATGGAGAGTATAGTTTTGGTAGAGAGGGAGCCAGAGACCTTTGTGGAGCCACATCAACAAGAAAACACCATTCCTGACCCTGCTTCGTTCAGACTACTTTCTGATACAGAGGGAAATCCATTTAGAAATAGCAAGGACATGGAGCAATTGTCTGTAAATGCTTTGCAGGCACGGATGTCCTCCAGGGGGTATAGGATGGATTTGGGTGACTCTTGCAGTATTGCCGGGACATCTGGGAAAGCCGTCAGCAGCAGACAGCAGGTTTCTGATGCTCAGTTTGAGGAACAAAAAATGAACCTTGTTAAAGCCCTGGTTGACTGTAGACTTGATGCTGTTGTACCTCTCCAGCCAGCCACTGTGACTCCTGAGGCGGGCAATACATGCAGCAAGCAGGTAAACACTCTGGTGGAAGAAGCCAAGGCAGGAGTGACAAAAAAAGAATTGACACTCTCTGACTACAGTATAGAGAGAGAGCATAAGGACACTGGAGTTTCTCCTTCCTTTCATGAAGGGTCATTCTTTGGACACCTGGCCCATCCGATTCATCACTCTACACCAGGATTTTTTGCAGCCAGAAGTGTGAAAGAAGAAGCTCCTGGTGTGGCCGTCCCAGCCAAATCCATTCTTCAGTCCCCTCTCTCTTGTGTACACGAAGAGATTTTCAAGACTTCGTTGGCTAGTACATGTGTTCCTTCTGTGGAAGAGCCTCGTGTGCCTTCTGGGGATGACACTTGTGTCCCTTCTGCTGAAGAGCCTCTTGTGCTCCAAAGGAGCCAAGATGCAGACAGTGGAGGCAGTGGCAGTCCTGGAGTTCTACATCCTCTTAAAGGTAGGATCCAGTCTCTGCCTTGTCTCAATTTCATGGAGAAAGTCGGGGCATGGAGCATGAGCCAGTCAGCTGAGAGGATGTCTGATGCTTTGGCTTTACATGCTTCAAGTGGCATGTCTTCCAGGCAGAAAGCCTACAGTGCTACTGCAGACTCCTTAAACAGCATCCACTTAAGACAGAAGAGCCACGCTGATCTTAAAACAGGGCTGGTGGCATCCTTTTGTCAACCAGTTTCTATGACCAGTCAGCACTCTTACCATAAAGAGCCATCACAAACTTTACCACTTACCAGGTCTCATTCTGAAAACTCTGTGATCACAGTCAGCAAAGAGGTTTTGAAAACGGAGGTAGGTAACCGGACCAATCCAGATTATGATCATCAACCAGCACCAGGTAAAGACTGTGTTTTGGGAGCTTCAGGAATTAAGCAAGATAATGCTAACACGGAAGATTCCCTTATCCAACATCATACAGCTGTCCTAGTTTCAGCTGTGTCCAGTGACGAGGAAACCATGGAAAGTGCCGGAAGAGGAAGAGGTTCGAATCCAGATAATTTCATTACCAGTGACAGGGTTGCTGAACTTCTCAGAGAAGAGGCTAATTCTCTTAGCAGTAGCCAGGAAATGTCTGATGGTTCTCAAAAGAATGGCAGAGAATTGCCAGGTTTGATTAAAATGGACTGTTTTAGAGATGTTTCGCCAGATAGCTTGAATCAAGTCACTGGCTCTGGGACAGGTAGCTGTACAGACTTGAGACTTCTTTCAAGACAATCATCAAGGAGATCTTCACCTCTTTCTGGAAAACTGCATAGCAGTTTGGAGGTTGTACCACAAACCCCAGATGATGGACATATCAACATAGAAGAGAGAATACCAGTAAGTTTATATTTCTATTGCAATGTTCTTTGTCTTTTTAAAACTGGCTATTTTTGCTATTGGTAGTCTACCTGTTAGACATGAACCATCAGAGTCATGCAAGCAAGGAGCAGTGGTTGGTTTTGCTGTGGTTGGTTGACAGGATGCCAAGTGCCAGTTGCAAAAGAACATTTAAGAAGTTGTATAATATTTACTTTCTTGATCATACAAAGTTGTGTTATACTGAGTTGGACCTACTGTGTTATTGTGTGTATGTCTGACTAACTCAGCCATCAAGGATCTCATGCCAGAGGTCTTTCTGATAGTTGCTGCCCCAGAAACCCTTTAGCTGTAGATATCTGTGAAGATTCTCAGTCATCCAGGCGAGGTTATCTGGAAGTTGAGTCATGGGAACTAGACTTCTTTCTTACTAGGTTGAAATGTTTTGCTACTCGTCCAAGTAGCTCCTTCAGTCTGAAGAAGCTACTTGGAATGATAGAGAAACGTTTCAACCTAACAAGAAATAAGTCCTGTTGCCATGACTCAACTTCAGATACTTTTAGCTGTAGGTACTGTGTATTGAACCTGGTACCATCTGTATTCCAATAAAGTATCATGGCTTCTTTATCGAACAGCCAAGTGTCAAGTTAAAATGATAATCTGTTCCTCAGGATCAGACCAGAAGCACAATTTGGTAGTCGTGCTTGATGCATCTGTTGCCAAACAGTACCATGGCAGATGAGGGCTTGAGAAGTTGTCTTCTTCACTCATAAAGTAAGCTGCACTTTTGACAAGTAGATTAGCCTGGTGGAGGTAACCTTGTACGTCATTGATTACAGATGGTGCTGCATGCTGCTCTATGCCAAGGTGTCTAAAATACATATTCTGTGCCTTGTGAGATGTAGAAACCTTAACAGCGGTGGTTATTTAGAGAGAGAAGGTGAACTGTTATCCAAACTCTCAGCATTGTCATGCAACTACAGAAGAGACTACATGCTTGTAGGATAAAAAAGACTCTCTAAAATGAGCACTCCTAACTGATTTTAACTGATTTTTGTTGAAAGAAAATAGTTTCATTAAGTTGTATTCCAATTTTTTTTCTTATCAGCCTCAGGAGGAGACGCCTCCTCCTATTCGTCCCTATTGCCTCCTTCCTAGATCAGTCATGTGTCACATTCTTCACATTACTAATTGTTCCAGGTAAAAACTTCCTTCTCTGACACCATAGGTAAATTCTTCTGCATGTAAAACTGAGGCCACACAGCCATGTGCTGAGTACAGTTCAGTACCGGGAATGTGCAGAAAAGTCAGCCTTAATGGGAAGGAGAATGGTTGTTGGCATGATAGAAGAAGTGAATCAACAGAGAGACGGCAAGTGTGAGGAGACAAGGTTGACAAGAGATGCAGCAACTGAGCGATGAGGGACTTAATGTTATGTGACTAGTGCGCTAAAGAGTTCCATGTGACCTTCCAGTCACTTCACTTCTAGGCAGGCGTTCTGCGATACTCCTTGCCAGAAAAATCAGCTCCGTTGTAGACTCAATGAAAAGCTGGGTTTGTCAGTTTTTCACATTGACATGCCACAGTCTTCTTCATGAAGTTAAAAGAAGTTATTATTTTTTTAAAAAAACACTATTTCCCTCCATAAAGTCTTGTTTGTAGCTTTTTCACATAGACACAGCCCTACCTTCTTCAGAGTTAAGAGAAATTGTGTTTTTTTAAAAAAAATTTCCCCATCTCCTGCTATTATGTAGGAGCCACTATTTCCCCTACTGTTGTTTGAGGTCCATCCCCCCCCCCCCATCATGTCTATAGGCAGGCCATCCCTTTACTAATACATACACATAATGATGAAAAGTCCTAATAAAACAATACACTCTATAACTGGTGGCAACTATTAAAGGGGACCAAGCCATTTCTAGTCAAATATTCCCTGTGAGGCCAGAATACACAACCATCACTCTTCTGTGTGGCAGCCATACACAATTCAGTCTATGGGGAGTGGCAGTACAAAGTAAGTGGAATGAAGAAAAAAAAAACAAGCAAGCAGACAAACACCAGGTGGAACAGAGAACCCTCAGGAAGAACAAGCCACCCAATGCAAGGGGGTTTACCCTGGAAACATCCACATGGTACGGAGGGAAACAACCCTATACACTTCCCAGAGATCTTGTGATATGGGGCAGGATATGCATATTCCAATCAAATAACTCCCCAGACATGTTTGAGGTTAGTAAAATCTGTTAGAAACAGGAAATGCAGAATGTTGGGAATTGCCCAAATTAATTAATTTCAGTGCTCTTTTCTGCAGAGATTCACCAGGAGAATTACTTCTGCTCCCATCAGTTTTTCTGTGCCACCCGTGTGGGATAATAACGGCTGGTGAAATTTCTGAGCACACATTGCGGTGGGGCCAGCCTGCCTTGATGGCTAGTCCAGATTAATTTTCTTGATTTCTCTCGCCTCAGGTGTACCTCCGTAACCTTGGCATTGATCAGTCACCTTCATCTATACTGACTCCGTTTGTGCCTCGAGGGCCAGTCAGAGAAATAGAATTGTCCCCAACAGAGCTCAGAACACTGAAGGCATCGACTGATCTGTTTACACAGCGCTCGCAGTTATCAGAAGGTACGGTGGGGAGCGTGTGGGCTTTCATTTCTGGAGTAAGAGGTGGTCTGTCAAGAGCTGTGAGCCTTGGCAGCTAAATGCAGCGTTCTGGTGTTGGAGGCATTATGGCTCTGAATACCAGTGGTTGGGGTGAAGCATGATGGGCTTCCCTTGCACCCTGCTTCGTGGAGAGGGCCTCCTAGAAAAAAAGTGCACAGGGCCGTATCACCTCTGCCCTGGTGTGGTTTAACAAGCCTGTTCAGGGCTATGACTTTCTCACGCTGTGGGGAACACTTGTAGATTCATAGAAGACTGGGGTGTGTCTCTCTCCCTTCCATTCATTCACTTTCATTGCTAGGAAGTCACCTTTTTGTCACCAAAGGTGGTAGAGCAGAAGGGCTCTGTTTTTTGGGTTTCCCAGGTCTGGCAGCCTTTCTCTGTTACTCGTGCTGCCTCCACCCATCAAAATTTTCAGTAGGTTTTTTTTTAAACTCATCTTCAAACTGGTGTTGTTGTTCCAGTGGGCAGACCCACCTTTTCAAGGAAGCGTTTAACAATCATAATTGAGTCCCTCCATGCTGTTTTTTCAATCGGGCTTTTAAAAGTTTTAAATGTTTTAAATCGTTCAGTGTATTTTAATTGCTATGATAGTTTTAGTGTTTTGAATGTGTAATTTGTTGTGTTTTAAATTCTTCGTCTTTTTAACACTGTGAGTCTCCTTGAATCCCCTTATTGGGAGAAATACAACTGTCTGTCTGACTAACTGATTTTGATCAGCACTTACTTACACTGAATCAGGGCAGTATGCCACTAGGAGTCTTGCCGACAGGGTGTATTGAAGACATGTATCCGTGGAAGTTACCTGAAAGTATTGTAACTGTTGGATTTCCAGTATAATTGCATATAAACATGGGAGCTTCGTATTCATATCCCCAAGATGCAAATATGAAGCTCGGCACCACAGGTGTGATGGGAACCTATTCACGCCAACCTGGTCCGCTCATCAGGCTCCTCACAGCATGCATGTTGGTCGTCAGTGACATCACGGGAGTAGTCCCGCTGACACTGCCCTGTCTCTTCCCTCAGCTGACCACTCAGCAGCTGAGTGGGGACACTCGTCTTTCTGCCTCTTCACTGGAGTGGTCAGCTGTGGGGGGAGATGTAGCAAGATGGCTTCTGTGATTGGCGCGATGTTGAAGCCAATGGACGTGCACGCTATAAGGAGCCCAGTGAGTGGGTTGGGCTGATTCTGGGGGTCGAGCTTCGTATTCGTATCCCCTGGAATATGAATAGAAAGCTACCATGTCTTAATTGCATATATCTGCATAAAGCGATTTTGAATTCGTGATAGTGGACTACAGTTATTTCCATTAGTAAATAATGATGTAAATGCTAGCCATTTTTCTTATTCTTCCAGGAGACTCTCACTCTCTAGTAGATGCTTTGCAGTCAAGCTCAAACTCTTCTACTGTTCCTGGGGGCTCGGATCCTGTTCCCAGCATTCCTCTGCCAGCAGAGCCCTCCCCACACACTTCCAGAGTCAGTGAGTTCAGCCCCATTCGCCGTCAGTTGCAGCTGCCTGCTCCTGTGCCACATCCTGCAGAGGGCACTTCCGAGACTCTGGCTGCTCCCGCATCCCGAGAACACAGTCAGGTATTAACAGCAGTTCCTCCTGACCTCCGTTCTGATGAGAAGTCAACGAAATGGGGGCAGACGCAGATCGACCCAGTGCATTCCGATGAAGTTGGATCAAGTCAAGAGAAACGGTCTTTTAGCTCTCCACCCGAAGAAAAACATGGAAAGGATCTGAGTGGAAAAGCTAGTTCTTTGAGTACGATTACTGAAAGAGAAAAAGATGATTCCTTCATAGGATCAAAAACACTGAAGGAGATCGGGAAACTTCTAGGAGAGGCAGAAAGTAGAACTCCAGCCAAGAACTTTAAATCTACCTCTTGTATCTCCTCCTCCATGGACCTGGACAGCTCCTCAAAACAAAGGGAAAAACTGGGTGGCTGTCAAGATTCTCACTTCCTCAAAGGGAACACCCCAGGGATTCAGAGAATACGGTCATGGGATGAATCCCTGGCCAAGCAAGATTTTCAAGGAGACAAGGGGCTCAGCAAAACCCTTAGCTTATCTGGCAATTTAAAATGGGGAGAACTGCTTCCTGTGGCTGCGGGTGAATGGCACGAGGTAGTGGACCCTGTAAGGCGATCGGAACCAGAAGGGTGTAACAGTGCCACAGTCAATAAAAACCTGCCTGTTCTTGTAAATAGTGGAGCAGACAACAGTTTATGCACTTCTGAAGATCTCAAAGAATTCCAGGCTACTTCTAGCATAAAGCCTTTGAATAACGTCTCTCATCCTGTGGGAAGCGTTCAGCATGTTTTGGAGAAAACCAAGGAAGCTGGCAAGAAAGAGATGGGCAGTAGTCATGAAAGTGGAAATAGCAGCAGTGTGGACTCGCTAGGAATCAAAGTGAGAACTCTTCTGCAATCTGAACGTCCCATGACACAGTCAGTGCTTTGGGTGGGTGAGCAGGAGCACTGTGGTCCTATGAGTGGTCAGAAGCCAAGTTCCTCTGGAGGTAGCTCGGCTTTCAGCAGAGGGGATGTTGGTGTCCACCAGAGTGATCACAGCAGCAGTTTAGATTCTTTGGCTGTCCGTGTCAAAACCCTTCTGGAGGATGAGCGTCCTGTGATGCATGCGGCTCAGATACTACAAAGAGCAGAGGAAGAAGAAAAAAGGGCACATGGTAGGCAACTCCATGAAACGTAATTGCTGGGTTTTTAGTTTAAGAGCAAAGAATCTTCCTTCAGACTGAAGTAAATGGAAAAAGCCAAGCCTGGGACACAGCTTCCTCGTTTGAACTGGGAATGCTGTGTCTCAGGCTTGGCTGAGTTTACGAGAGTTTAAGGGACCTGCATCCAGATTGTGGATTCAGGCTGCAATCACCATGGTAAGAAATCTTGGTAAGAAATCTCTCTCTCTCTCTCTCTCTCTCTCTCTCTCTCTCTCTCTCTCTCTCTCTCTCTGTCTGTCTGTCTGTCTGTCTGTCTGTCTGTCTGTCTGTTTGTCTGTGCCAGCATTATTCCCCAAGGTACCTAGACAGCAGCAAACAAAACAAGGTGAAACAAGGGAAAGGGAGAAGAGGAATTGGCACTTTGCCTTTGTTTACAGCTTATTAAGTAGCTCTTCTGTAGCTGCGCCTCCTAGTGGGCCACAAGAGAGCTATGTTGACAAGCTGCAAACAGGGCCTCCCTTCTCCCTCCCTCTGTGACCAGTTAATTTGAGCAGACTCGGGGGGGGGGACCCCAAACCTCCTGGTGCAACATCATAGCAAATGAATTTGCATTTCCCTCACTGTGTAATTGCACCCTCAGGCTCCCGACAGATTACATTTGCTGGTTGTCCTCAAAAGGCAGTCCCGAGTTGAGACTTAGAATGAGACCCTCCATTCATGCTGCTGGCACTGGTAGATATGGGAAAGAAAGAGTTAGGTGAGACCTGGGCAACAGGAGCCAGGCAAGTGGAGGAAGTCTGAGAAAATGCTACAGGAGTGATCTCTAGAAAGCATGTAAAAAGAAATAATATGCACTTACAGAATGAGGTCCTTAAGCGTTGGCATTGAAGAGTTATAGTTATGGGAAAACCTTGTAAAAAAAGGGCTTATCCAGTGACTTCCAAGTGCACATTATACTGGCTGTACCTCCGAATGTCCCTCTAGTCATGACTTACGTGAAGTAAGAACCCATCTGAGTCAACAGCAAATTATTCTGACTATTGTTAGATAATTCAGGCTACTATCCTAGTTGTTGCATCAGCCAAACCGCACATGGCCATGTAGCTGGCAGTCTGTGCCAAATTTCCATTGGCTAGATTTTGTCATGGGCTTGGTCTGTCAAATGACAGGCAGTCTAGTTGAATCTGGAAGTATTCAAGAGAAAATTGGGCAGTCATCTGTCAGATATGCTTTGATTTGTATTCTTGCCTTGAGCAGGGGGTTGGACTGGATGAACCTACAGGCCCCTTTCAACTCAGTTATTCTATGAAGCTCTCCAATTAATTGTGCATATAGAAAATGTTCCCAAGTTCTCAGGTTCTGGAGGAAGGACGGGGAAAAAAGGAAAGAAATTATTTATGAAAAATTTATTAAAATACAGGTATAGTTGCTATATGGGAAAGTTAATGGAACTTTAATACACCGGGAAAGCTAAGTGACATTTAAAGTTATTCTGTATTTGAATCTACTCAGGAAATAAAATAATTTTCATATTATAAAAACAAGCAATCTGACCTGACCAATCTGGACTGAAGTAATTCCAGCTGAACATGAAATATAGCAGTATCACTCCTCTGATGCACACCACATTTAATTTTGGTTGTGTTGTCTGGTTCTTGAATTCTTCCCCCAATAACATGTTTTCAGTATCCAGGTCTCTCACTTACAGGGATTGGGGTGGTGATGGGAATCATTCACCAGCTTTTTAATAAAAAATTACTGAAACAATGCTTCCATAATCAGTGTGCAGGCAATTGTTATCTGCCAGCGTATGCCAGAATTGTGTGGTGTAGCTGTTCAAGCCAGCAAAATGCATACATTTGTGAAAACTGCAAAAAACCATGCTATATAAATAAAAACGACTTGCCAGAATGTTAGGTAAAAACATAGAAAAATATACCTATATGAGGAAAATTATACACAATGTGTCCTGCGGAACTTTGTGCAGACTGTTTTAGAAAGTTTTTAACAGATACAGAAACAGGAAGGAAGGAATTAATTGTTGGCAGAAATGAGAGAAACTGATAGAATTGTCTGTCTCTACTTCCTAATAGCCTGGGTGAAAATGAAGCTGGCCACTCGTCCTCTAGGCTCTGTGCCTGACCTGAATAAAGAAGATCGGCAGATGATAGAAGAAATCAAGAGACAGCAGCGTCTTAGTGCCGGGAAAGCTGAGGCTCTTAAGGTAAGATGGAACTGGCATGCAGACTGAGGAAACACTCTAGGTTTATTGAACACAACTGTAGAATCTTTACGTTAGATATGTAAAAAAAGAGGACGGGACATATTTACATATGTGGTGGACTTGTGAAATAAGGAAGAAGGAATGATCAATGACTTTTAAAGAGATTATGGAAATTATGGATAGTGATGTACAAATGTTTCTGATGATAGCTTTGTTGAATATGGTTAATAATAATCAACTAAATCGGAATTACGTAATTGTTCTTATGGAAACCGGCAAGATTGATATTGGTAAGGAATCGGAAGAATAATAATCAATTCAGTACGGAGGAGTGGTGTAAAGAAATGTGAAATACCGCCATTAATGATCAACTAACCTGTGAAACAGAGATTAGAAAAAGAATTCTGAATACAAATGATTTCAAAGAAATATGGAATTTATTTTTAGTACATGTGTTTGAGAAAGGAAAAGGTTACACCCCAGACAAGAATCGTTATATTTCTGGAGAGAAATGGTGCAGCTGCAGACATAAAGTAAAACTAATAGTACGTAAATTAGGTCTGAGGGTAGTTGGGAGCATGGATTTAAAAATGTATGTAAATACTTGTGTTTCTTTTTTTCTTTTTAAGTTGATGTGTTCGTTGCATTTTCTTTTTGATGTTTTATTTACAGTATTTTTTTGTTGTTATATTGCTGAGAATAAAGAAACAGAAAAAGGAAATGAAAGGAAACTCTGTAGGCAACCTTCTTACAACCACATTGCTGTGGCCAGGTCGTCCTCTAGTGGCCAGCCATCTGGTCATAAGCCTCTCTTGTATGTAGATGGGCCAGTTTTCAGATGGCAGAGCAGCCAGAGGCACACCTGTAACCATGCCAGCCAGAGAGAACCTCCTCCTGGAGGTTACTTTTGGATGCCATTGTTTCCAGCGCTTGCCGTCACCTAATATGCCATGGTGATGCAGCAGAGGAAGATTTCATAGAAAGACACTTTGTTGTTTAGTCATTAAATCGTGTCCGACTCTTCGTGACCCCATGGACCAGAGCACGCCAGGCCCTCCTGTCTTCCACTGCCTCCCGGAGTTGGGTCAAAGTCATGTTGGTCCCTTCGGTGACCCTGTCCAACCGTCTGGTCCTCGGTCGTCCCCTTCTCCTCTTGCCCTCACACTTTCCCAACATCAGTGTCTTCCAGGGAGTCTTTTCTTCTCATGAGATGGCCAAAGGATTGGAGCCTCCACTGTCCTTCCAGTGAACAGACACAACAGAAAGACACTAATGGTGTTTTAATAAAATGTCCATATTGCTTAGAATGTGTATAGTGGGGAATGGGTTAGAGAATGGGCTATATCTGAAATAGCTTGAAGGCAAATTGTTCCCTGTATGAGGGCTGCTACAGTTTGCATTTCGAACGCCACAGCTCGGCTCTTTCTGCCTACGCAGCCTACTGAGGAAGGTGGGCATTGATTGTAGTTGCCTGGGGCTGTGGAAGAATAAGTCTAGTTTTGCTAGGAGTTGGCCATTCTGAGGATCTGTGAAAATCTACCTTCCTAAATGCCTTTTGTCACAATGCAGATTTGGAAAGCAAAGTCCCGGATGTTACAAGGACTCGCATCACACAGCTGTTTTTATTATACACTCGGAGCAGTTCTGCTTCAGGGTTTCTACTTTACATGACTTCCAGTTTTAATTTGTTTTTCCAGCTCCCATTTTTGATATTGCCGTGCGGTGTTAGGGAAGGCGGATTCTTGATGACTGTTACACCAGGAGCCTCTCACATTCACACTTTTCAGTTCTTGATGGAAACTGCCACGTTTTAATACTGCATGCAGAATTCACTATAAACCATATTTTGCTGGGAATATGAGGACACGTGCAACTCTTCAACTCCTCCCTTTCCTTCCCTTTCTTGCAGCTTGGCCATATTTCCATCTGTGAGTAACTGCTGCTTTTCTTGGACAAAGTGTCAGTCGTTTTATGTATGTAAGCCAACCTCACAACCAATGATGGGTTTGGGTTTTTTTTTCCTGTGCAATCCGAATAGTGCCATTGTGACTTAGCAGGCAGTTCAGGCAGTCAGTTCTGGAGTATTATTGCATTGTCACATCTCAAACTCAGAAATTGCCATGGAAATGAAAACCTGTCCTTGCCTTTTGTACGCAAATATAAGTGACGAAATGCATTTGTGCATAAAGACAAAACAATCTGTGGATTTAGGAAGAGGGTATCAGCAAGTCAGATGGGAGGCCACAGTCTTCACTGGCATTGTTTACATATCACGGTTGCTTATAATCACCCTGCAGTCTTGCACCAAATGTATTTGCCTTCTTTTTAACAAGGCACCATTTTTTTTTAGCCTGGACTGGTGCTTGTGTTCTGGGTGGGGTAAATGTGCAGTGAGTTGTGAGGTCAAGGAGGGTCTGTGTACATCTACTTCAGGCTGCAAGGTCAGCTCCCTGTGTTTTTGTGTGCATGCATGTTACGGTTCAGCTGAGAAATCCAGTATTTAATTCTGGGAAAGGGGAAGAAAATAAAGGAGATGCCTTATAGAGACAAGGATTTCCGGGGCCTCTGAATTCAAACAGGTAATCCGTTGAAGGTTGGAGTAATAAACAGTCCAAGGGCATAAAGGATCCATATCTTATGGGTAGATTAAATCCAGCTTCCGGGAACTAGTGAAAGGGGTTGGAATGATTCTTGTGGACCTTCCTGTACTCACAGCCTGAGGTGGGGGGGGAATTCAGCCTTGATTGCATACAAATATAACATGGGGTGCTACTCTTGCTTTTTGAGTGAAAGTGGAGAAGCCTTTGTATGTTGAACCACTCCTTAGTTCCAATGGTGTCACTGTTCCTGAATAACAGATGGATACAAACACCTGTTGATTCTTTTCCCCCATGTGTCTTTTTTTCTCCTTTCCATCACATGGTAATAATGCCTCTGCCTCGTACTTACATAGGGGTGAGAAAACTGGAGTGTGAATTTCTAGCATGGAGTCTTGAAACTTTGAATTATGCACCTGTGTACTGTTTCTTTTCCTCTTAATTGGTAGCCAGCAGTTCCTACTGTGGGAGGCTGAAGCTGCTGGTGCTGAATTTCCTGCACGTATTTGAAGGAGAGACTCCTTGTTTATTTGACTATCTGTTTGCTGGGTGATCTTTGTTCTGTGGAGATGTGTTTTATGTTAGCCTTTCATTGTGAAACCGACAGCTTTTTTCTTTGTATCATACAAACTGCATTTCCTTTGTCAAATAAACAAAAGTATAATTCTTTTATACTTTTTTCTTTACTTACAGTCTTGTTTCCTCTAAAGTAAAATTGACAACTTTTTGTGTTGGTCCCCCTTAGCTCATGTGTAGTCGATGCTAACAACAGAAAGATGAAGATTTGCTTTTTAAATTGATTTTCCTCATTCTAAACTGAAGTATCTTTTCTTCAGTTTAGTTATGAATTTAATAGTTTGCATTTATTGACAGAAAGCTGAGTGGATTTAAAAACATAGTAGTCTCTTCACTATGTAGATGGTCTTTTCACTTAAAACACGGTGATATTGGATATATTTGGTAAGTCCCTTTTATAATTAGCAGAATATCAGCTACAAACAACAACTGTATAAAGTGTGCAGTTGTGGCTTAAGTCTTAGTAGCCCATCTCTTTTCACAGTGACTAGCACTGTATATGCTAAAAATCTCTCTGGAAGCATTTTAAATGAAAAAAAAAGAATTATCTCTACTTACAGTTGCTGTCTGTAGTTACAGTCAGTAGAAGAATAGGGAAATGAAGCCTCCACAAATGGAGGAGACCCCTCTATGCTACCTGCATGTTTAGAGGGCAGGAAAGGAGAGAGAAAGACTAACAAAAGGGGAGGAGCAAACTAGAAGTGAGGAAAAAAGAACTTTATCAATAGGTTAGTAGGAAAAGAGAATCCCTTTAGGTCCTAAAAGCCCTCCTCCGACTGACACCCAGCGCAAGAAAGCATGCAAGATTTTTATTAACAGTTTGAAATGCCTCTCGGAACTTGATTGAAATTTACCTGATTCTTTGAAGCTATCCTAGACACTTTTGCAGAGAAACCTCACATCCATTTGCTGTTTTTATTTTTCATTATTATTTTTAATTTGATTTAATTTTTTTTGGTTCTTTACCATTTCACTCTTTTGGGTACTTGTAAGAGTTTAGAACAGGTTATATTGAAGAGGTTTTCTTCTTTCCCACAGCAGAGAGCCAGCCAGCACATAACAGCTCAGTAGGGATGTTGGTTATATCTGTTGTCAGCACTCTGTGCTGTCAGTCATCCCATGTTATGCATAAACAAGATGTTAGATTTTTGGCCAGCTTCTGCTTATGGACATGTCTTTAAAAAACTTTTGGGAAACACTCCTTTCTTCATGTAGCTCTGTGAAAAATGCTTTTAATAAGCACTGTTTTGGAGGCAAAAATACACACGGAAAGTTACCTCCAGTATTTTTGCACTTTGTAGAGAGAATTCTCTGTTTGGCATGGAGGAGGCCCCCCCCCCCATGCGCTGGTTAAGCCCTAGAACTGCCCAGGGAGATAACAGCCCCATGTTGATCATTTTCCAGTATAGCCTGAGACTGCTCATCCATCCTTTTCCCTGCCTTCGGCCCACAACGTATTTATGTTATACGCTTCACTCTTTCTGTTATTTGTTTCCCTCTTAAAGAGCTTGTTGTTAACAGCTTTTCTGTTTACCTTCACTTCTGCAATCCCTTTTCCCCCAACCCCAACCCCTTTTCTGCCTTATGCCCTAACCAGGAGAGCAGGGAAATGGTAAGCTTGCCTTTACTTATGGGTTTCTGCTACCTTGTCGGATCTTCTCTGTTTTACCAGCCTGCCTCTGGCTTTGTCATGAAAGGTACTTGACATGTGATTTGTGTCCTCCTGAAAACTGCTAGGTATTCCAACCAAGAATTCTTCATGGTAGGTAACCACTGTGCCATTCTGTACTGGCAAGTGCTGTTACCCCACTCCCTGTTAAGACTAAAGGAACACCATTTAAAAGATGTCTTTATGGGGGAGCCAAAGGCATCGGAGTGCATGCAAGTAGATTTGACTATTACTGAGGAAATCATAGAATAATGGAGTTGGAAGAGGCCTCTAAGTCCATCAGGTCCAATCCTCTGCTCAAGGCAGGAATCCAAATCGAAGCAGATCCAACAGATGGCCTTCCAGTTTTATCCTGAGTGCCTCCAATGTTGGAGCATTCACCACCTTCTGAGGTCATTGGTTCCGTTGTAGTACTACTTGAACCGTTAAGTGTTTCCTGATATTCAGCCTAAATCTGGATTCCTGTAGCTTGAGCCCATTATGACGTGTCCTGCACTCTGGGATGATCGAGAACAGATCCTGCTCCTCCTCTGTAAGGCTACCTTTTAAGTACTGTATTTGAAAAGTGCTATCCTATCTCCCCTCAGTCTTCATTTCTCAAAGTTAAACATGCCCAGTTCTTTCAATCTTTTCTCATGTTGTTGTTTAGTCGTTAAGTCGTGTCTGACTCTTCATGACCCCATGGACCAGAGCACACCCGTCTTCCACTGCCTCCCCGAGTTGGGTCAAATTCATGTTGGTCGCTTCGATGACACTTTCCAACCATCTCGTCCTTGGTCGTCCCCTTCTCCTCTTGCCTTCACACTTTCACAGAACCAGGGTCTTTTCCAGGGAATCTTCTCTTCTCATGAGATGGCCAAAGTATTGCAGCCTCAGCTTCAGGATCTGTCCTGCCAGTGAGCACTCAGGGTTGATTTCCTTCAAAATGGATAGATTTGTTCTCTTTGCAGTCCAGGGACTGTCAAGAGTCTCCTCCAGCACCACAATTCAAAAGCATCAATTCTTCGGTGGTCAGCCTTCTTTATGGTGCAGCTCTCACTTCCATACATCGCTACTGGAAAAACCATAGCTTTGACTATCCAGACCTTTGTCGGCAAGGCGGTGTCTCTGCTTTTTAAGATACTGTCTAGATTTGTCATTGCTTTCCTCTCAAGAAGCAGGCAGCTTTTAATTGTGTGGCTTCTGTCATCATCTGCAGTGATCATAGAGCCCAAGAAAGTGCAGTCTGTCACTGCCTCCATATCTTCCCCTTCTATTTGCCAGGAGGTGATGGGACCAGTGGCCACGATTTAAATTTTTTATGATGTTGAGCTTCAGACCATTTTTTGCACTCTCCTCTTTCACCCTCAGGTTCTTTACTTCCTCTTCACTTTCCTTATAGGAATGCAATATTAAGTCTTGCCTTAAATCAATATTTAATGAAAACAATAACTACAAAGAGAGTAGAAAAGTAAAACACACAAAAACAAACTTTAATGAAATAGATCCACCTCTTCAAGAATGCCATTCTGCTGGAATATGCAAAGAACTATAAGAAAACTGTACCTAATTTGATGCTGGAAAGCACGTTGGAAAACACCAAGTTCTTGTCTCTTTTCTCTTTTTAAGATAGTCTCTGAAAACAGCTCTACCCAATAGGTGTCCTACTAGTTTTTCCGCTGCCTCTTTAGATTAACGTGCTAATGTGTGTTAACCTCTTTATTTCTGTTTGATTTTAATGTTTTGTTGCTACTTTTGAATTTTACAAACAGTCTTTGAAAGGTTCTTTTTATGTTATGTTAATCACTTTTACTCTATCATTAAGATAAAGATAAATACCCAGTCTTACTCATTCCAAGTGGTTTGAGGAATGATAAGCGAATACTGGTGTCTTTGCAAGTACTGTACTTTGCACCAATCACTCTCTTGACATGAATTGGTTCTGGTTCTACATTGTAACTCAAGGCATCTGGCTTTTCCTTCCCTGTCTCTATCCATGATACAGACAGACAGATTTTGAGGAAGTATTTCTCTGTTTGCTTCTCTTCTGTTGCTCATAGCTAGATACTTCAGATTTATTGAGAAACCTTCCATAGCGCAATTGCCTCTTATCTTACTAGTCTGGGGAGACAGACTTCTTGAGTCTTAGTATTCATTTTCTCTACCATTCATTGTGGGAGATAAACAGATCAAAATTACTCAATTTAATGCATAGAACCTCATTAGGTATTAAAATTCATATGTTGTAAAACTTCTGTTTTTCTTGGATTCTCAACAGAATAAGCTTTGGGAAGATGGATCTCAGAGAATTTTGAGCCACAGCCCTATCCCAGAGCCCAACGCAGGACTTTCAAATCTTCTCGGTCAAAATGATCCGCAAAAGGCCATTTACACTCAAAATTCCCAAGTAGTTGCATTTCCAGAGTTACTTGAAGTTCAGGCCCGACCAGTGGGTGGAGCTGGCAGTACCTTTCCAATTGATCCAGAGATGATGTCCTTGACCGGTGTCGAAAGCCGTGCCTACAAGCAGCTCCAGACCCCCTCAGATAACGTTTTGTCTTCCAGACAACATTTCCAACCTCCTGTATGCAATATTACAGATGTGCATCTGGTGGGGCAGACAGGTGCTCCCAGGGAGATGGTAGGAGAGGAGAGGAATGTGTTGGCCCAGGCAAAATTGACTGTCACCAGCTCTTCTACAGAACCTGCCAAACAAATTACTTCTATCACTTTTGCATCTCGGAAAAGGTCATATTCTCCTTCTGCTTCCTGTGCACCCTGCCCTGGTCTTACCGAGGCCACTCCTTGTAATCTGGTAACTTCCAAAGCCCAGTCTGTTACCAGTGAACAGCCAAAATCTAGTAGGCAGCATCCAGAAGCGTTCAAATCCCATCCTTCAGGAAACCCAACAGCCAAACATGTGTCAGATATGAATGTGGGATTTTCATCAGATAAATACTACCGTCAGAATGACCACAAGGAGGAATTGCACGCAGAAGATGGCATCACATCACAGGGGAAACCTCAAACCAGTTGTGTTGAGCAGAAGGTCCACTTTATTATGGAGGCCCATGAAGAAATTCAGTCTTCTCAAGCCCTGTCTGATCTGAGAAGACACAAGAAGCCTTTATGTGTTGCTTCTGATAACCAGTCTGAGGAAGAAAGAATGAGAACCGATTTGTTCTCTGTAAACTCATCTCAGCAGAAGACGGATCAAGCTTGCCTCCAGAATCGGTCACTGAATGGCACAGGAGGCTTTGCCCATGAGCCATTTTTTCTTAAAGGGAAAGAGAGTACAACAACAGAGAATAAACTTACTTTTGATTTGAATTCATGCAACACTGGAGACATGGGCATAGGAGGTGTCAGCCCATTGCCACCTGCTTCCCTAGATTGCTTTTCATCTGTCGTACCTGTATCTCCTTCCTCGCCAACTAAGAAAGCCCTGTCTGCAGTCCACATTACTCTCTCCCCAAAGCGTCTTGATTTGGATTGCTCTCTACCTTTGGACGCCGGCCCTGATATGAAACGAGCAAGTGGGTGTAAGATGAGCTCTAAGCCAGCAACTTTAAAGGATCCACCGCGTGAAGCTCCGTCTAGGTTAAAACCCCCAAAGACTCAAGATTCATCACACTTTCCAAGACCATTATCACCACCAGATTCTCACTTAAGGCATTCACCAGTTTCGTGTATAACAAAACGTGTCTCACATGGAGTTGAGGAAGACAGGCAAAGTTTTCCAGGCACAGAGCAAGGAAATGCTAGAGTCTTAAGTTCAGGTGGACTAGAAGAAAATGCAGAGACCGCAGTTGCTTCTCAGACACAAAGGATGTCATCGGATGCCATCACTCAGATAACAACGGAAAGCCCTGAAAAGACAACCTATTCCGCAGAGATATTTGTTAGCACTGACAGTAAAGAGGCGTCGGCTTTGAACCTTCTTCCTCCGAAGAGAGACCAGTTTCCAAGCAACGCAACGCCTGCTGTGAACCAGCTCTCCCTTTTAGAGGGACAGACAGGTGAGAAACTTAATTTGTTGTTGTTTGATCTAAAGAGCCCTCCTAAGGCAGGGTAGTGATTACAACAGCCTGCAAAACCCAGGGTCCCCTGAAATAAAGTTGTAAATGATGATACCTGCCTACCTAGGCTTGTGAACAGAAATTGGCTTTTTTTGAGTCAAGGAGGAACTAAGCTTGGCCATTCATTATTTGAGAATGAATGGCCTTGGTAGCCAGATGGGTGGTATACAAATCAAATAAATAAATTAATGTAGCTAGGAGGCTGTTGTTGTAGTTTTCGACAACAGGCAGGTGTGAATAGCTTCTTTGACTTACAGGTGAAAACACACAAAAAAGTTTTCAAAAAGACACAACAACATGGTGGCGCCTTAAAGACTAATTTTTATATATAGATTTTTAATGTGAGCTTTTGTAGATACGTCTGTTTCATCAGACATAAAAGCTTAGTTACTGGTTCTTCATTTACTGGTCTGTGCACAGCCTGTGAGGAACATTTTTCCCACCAGTAATATGTCTTTGTGGAGGGTGGACAACTGAAAGAGAGCCTCTTGAGAAACCATTGAAAGCCATGCTGTGATTGAAACCCTGGTGCATCGGGGGGGGGGTGTCCCAACAGCTATCTGGATCACGGTTCCTTTTGAAAACAGGAGGTTAACACTGTCACCATCTTTCCAAAAGTGAAATTCAGCCCTTTGGCTGCTGGGACATTCAGTAACATATTATTTGTTATCCACATACCCCCTTGAGAGTCTCTCTTGGGTGTTCACATTTTAGTCCGATTCTCAGTTGTGTCAGTTTTCATCCATGCCTTTTTGTTGTTGTTGTTGTTGATAATGTTAGTTTATATGTGGGAATTGGGAAGAAAATGGAGAACATCTTAACAGAACCCAATCTAGGAGCAAGGCAGAGTCTTGGATTTGTTTTTTTTTTTTTAAGTTTTATTCTAAATATCTAAGCTTGTTTTGGCCAGGAGGTATTTGTATATCCTTCTCTAGGAATTAATTTAAAAGGGCAATGTGTGGACGTGAATATCCATAAGCTGAACGTAAAATTAAAATGAATAGAATATTTGTATGTAAATATATCTTGCACTTAACATTAAAATCTGCAGAGGGCAATGCAGTAAGCGGTTAATATTACATACATACAAGATAAAGTTATTCCCATATTAGTCTGTTTCTACATATATAACAATTAAAAAAACAGTTTTGTTGGCATCTTAATGGCTAACAGATTTATTTCAGTGTGGACTTTGAGTGCTATCAGGCAATATAAGCAGCACACTTTGCTATTTTTTTTTTTAAGCCAATGGCTTTTGTAAGAGGAAAAAGGATAACAAGGACAACATTTGTATTGAGTGTTGAAAATGACCATTCATCCCCAGCTAAAGCTGATAATGAACAGGCACAGTAATGGTGACTTAGATATCCTATGCATGGTCTTCAGGAAGTGTGTTGAATATATGAAACTGATCTATAATCATTACTTGATTTTTACTTTTCTTGGTTTTTTTGTTTATCTTCCCATCTTGATTATATTATTATTATAGATATTAATTGTTTTTAAATCCATATTGTGCACAATATATTGTGAGCCGCCCTGAGTAGACTCCTGTCTAGAAGGACGGGATAAAAATCTAATAATAAATAAATAAAATAAATATAAACCTGCGGACTAACTCTTAACAGCTCACGTGCCCAAGGAAATCAGAGAAGACAACAAGAACAAACAAATAAACAAAGCAAGAGACAAAAACATTGTGACACCTTAAAGACTGACTGTTTTAATGTGAGCTTTTGTGGACATGTCTGAAGAAGCAGACTTGATTCACAAAAGCTCACATTAAAATATAGCAAACAGCATTTTTGTCCCTTGTTTTTCGGTCTGATCTGCTTGCACAGACTGACAACGGCCCCTTCTGTCGAAAAATACAAGCGTACAAGGAGGTGTCTTAATCTTTGAATGATTAAAAGGAAACAAGTCTTTTAGGTCTTTTAAGATGCCAGAAGTCTTATGTTTTTGTTTTTATTATGTGTACATAAGAAATAAGTCATTGTACGTTTACAGAACAATACAGACGTCTGGCTGCCTGTGGGGATTTCAATAAAGTGTGTTTCCAGATTTCACCAACGGCAAGTGGTTGAATGCTGTGGAGGAGGCAAAGTGGTCTCTTTCATTATTATTATTTTTTTTTTGGAGGGTGGAAGACAGTTTCAAGGCCAGCTTAATCACAGCATCTTCACAGCAGAAAGAAAAATAGAGACTGCCTAGAAATAGTCTTTAAAGCAGCTGAATGAACTCAAGCTGCTCACTGAGCACTATAGGGAACCAGAGTCCCAACCTTGAACATCCAATTTATCTCCTTTCTCTCCAGGATATTGCCATTATGGGGGAAAGCTGGCTCAGAAATACAACTGCTTAAAACAAGAGTTCTACTCTACAGAATGCCTGATGAAATGCATTGGGCTGCATAAAAGAATAAAACCCATTCTTTCTATCCCCAGAGATTCTGTCTCTATTTTGCCTTGGGCTTAGGTACACAAAAGTCAGCCAGCGCCAGGGAGTTATGCCTACATCCTTTTTTTAAACGTAGCAGTTAATGAGATAGAGTCTTGCAAAGTGTTTTATGAAAGGGAGTGAACTCCAAGAGCTGAGCATTTAGAGAACGTTGAGATTGGCTCACACCCATTCCCTTTCACTCTAGAAGCCTCTCTCTGTTGAAAGTCTGCTTCTGCAGTGAAGGAAATTGTTAACATTTCTGGCTTTCCTCTCCACAAATCTTGGGAGGCTTGTTCAAAGGACCTCACCGCCCTCTGTGTATCAAAGCTAATATTTGTGCAGCCACCTTTAAGGTTTCTTTTTGGCTCTTGCATACTCTGCCGAAGGCACCAAATTGTTCCAGTCTCTTGTTAATTCCTTGAGACACACCTGACATCTCTTCAAGATGAACCTTGAACCCTCTAGATCAGGGGTCCCTAACCCTTTTCACCCTGCGGACCGGCTGGGGAAGATGGGGCATCCCCCACGCTTGTGCGCCTGTGCGAACGAGCATATGCATATGGACAAACGGCAGCGCAATGCTCGCACGAGCATGTTGGAGCACGCGCACATGTGCAAATCAGCTGTGCAGGGGTGAGTGTATGCAGGGAGTGGGGCAGGAGGTCTGTCTCCGCAGCCCGGTCTGGCTCAGGCCACAGACCGGCACTGGGCCACACACCGGGTGTTGGGGACCTCTGCTCTAGACCAGTGGTTCTTAATCTTGAGTCCTCAGAAGTTCTTGGGCTATGACTCCCAGAAATCCTAGCCAGCACAGCTAATGTCAAAGGCCTCCTGTGAGTAAAGCCAGCCTGTATGGCATTGGGTGAGCTCCACTGTCTGAGGGCACCCCCAGAAGAAGGGATTGGGGAGCCTCTCCTGGATATTCTTTACCTGGAAGACCCTGAAAAGGGATCTCCATCAGTCAGAATTGACTTGACTTGACGGCTCGTGATGATTATTAAGTTGCTTACTTTGCTTTCCCTGCTGCAGGTATGCCAGTGTTGCTCCCATATAAACCACCGGGGAGCTCAGAAATGTACTATGTTCCTTGTCGAAAAGAAACACTCAGGCTGTTTCGTGTCAAGTCGGAAACAACCGTGGAGAGCTCCCATTCAGGTATTTCAGGTTATTCTGACTTTTTAAAAAAAAAACGTGTCCACACTGCTCCATACCACGAGTTTTAATGCAGAGAACATTTGCCAAAAGTGAGTTGCTGAGTTGAGCCAAACCCACAGGCATTTTCTTTCATCACCCTCTCTTGCACTGCCGGCAGGGAGAGGGTAGGAGCTGCTTGCTGCCTGACCCTTCTGCAGGGTGCCTGTGAGGAAAGACTGTCATCGGAAATGCACATTCACTTTAGAAAAAGACCAGAAGTGTTTGATGTTGCTGGTATTTTCAGCTGATTAGCTGGGAGGAGATCTTAGCTGGACCAGCATTATTCTGTGATCCTTCCATAGCTGAGCAGGGCTTGGAATCTTTAGGTCCCTAGGTTCCTAGTCCAAACTTTGTGCCATCTGCACTGGCTGTCTCTCTCTCTCAGCTTCCATGCCAGATTCAAAGTGTTAGTGCTTACCTACACTCCTAAACAATTTGGGACTTTGGGAACTGTTGGACTGTCTCTTCCAAAGAACTATTACCTGTGTAGATCTGGCTCCTTAGAGTGACCACACTGAGAGAGGCCAGAAGACTGTCGACCAGGAGTTGGGCCTTCTTGGTGGTCGCCCCGTCACTTTGGAATTCCCTTGTCACTGGACGTAGGCCAGGGCTTCACCCTTCCTTATCTTCAAAACACTCGGTAGAGCAGAACCCTATAACGAGGCTTTTCAGAACATCTTTCCTCTAAAATAGGATGTTGTTTTTTTTCCTGAGCTTTCTGTATGTCACCATTTGACTCTGCTTTTTCTGTTGCAGCTTGTCACTTCCTTTATGTCCTTTATATATTATTTTGTTGTCTTGTATTGTTCAGGGGCGTAATGTTATTATGGGTTGATTTTCCTTGTATATCATCCAGAATAGTGAGTTTCTCTAAGCTGGGTGGTATACAAATCAAATCAATAAGCAAGCAAACAAACAAACCTTCTAATCTCCAATACCACATGGGCTGGTCTCAAGGCTGCTCCCTTCATCTTTTGCTGGGATGATTTTTTAAATTATTATTTTGGTGGTATAATCATAGAGTTGGAAGGGGCTTATAAAGCTGTTGAGCCCAACCCCTCTCCTCAATATGTGTCCTTCACTCTGGGATGATTGAGAACGGATCCTGTCCCTCTGAATGACAGTCTTTCAAGCATTTGCAAATGCTGCTTCCCTCAGTCTTCTTTTGCTGTTGCCTTGTTTCATAAATAATCAAATATTACACCTCCCTCTATGCTAGTGTCCTCCTGCTCAGCATTCTTCAGGAACCACAAGGTGACTTAGGGCTGTGTTTTGCCTAAGTTGGGTTGGGAGTGGACAACCTGTGGCCCTTGGTCTAATTCCAAAACAGTCTACAGCTCAGGTCTCTGGCTAGAACAGGGGAGAGAGAGCCAAGTAATTGACTTTTTCCACTCCTGGGTTCTGGACCTCACCTTTGATGGCAAATGGAATCTTAAAAACAAGCTGGTAGATTTGAATGATTTTGGTAGAAAAATACTGGGTAGAAACAAAGTGAGAATGTGGGAGATCACAGAGGAGAAGATTGCAGTCATTTAGATGAGGGAGAACATACGCTTAGTGTAAGATGCTTTTCAACCATTCGTTTTGGTATGTAAGTTTTGTTTCTCTGCCTGACCCATCTTGTGCTTTTATCCTCCCCCCTGCCTCTCTTCTATAATTTGTTCCGTGCCTTTATTGGTAGGTTCCAATGATGCTGTGCCTCCAGAATTCCCACCACAAATGCTTGGCTCCTGGAATGAGAATCCTCCCAGCTCTGTAGCGATTCGACACAGAGAGGGCATCTATAGTAAAAGGCCCACACCCAGGAATGCTTGGGCAGAAGAAAAAATGTCAGCACAGCATGGTATGGAAGGTAATGGCTTTTCTTTACTTCAGATGAATGGACACTTTTTCTTTTCTAAGTCTTGAGTTAGCAAAATGTGGACATTTCTTTTGCTTTGGATATTTCCAGAACAGTCCAAGGTGGGGGTGCCTTTATGGGGGAGAGTGATAATAAGACAGTTGACATGAAAAGGAGGCTAGTTGGTTTTCACATACCCTAAGACTACTGCAAGAAGAAAATGTCTGAAAAGAAGGGTATAATGTGACCTCTTTCGGAAGGAAAGGGTGTTGAAGCTCAGGGCCCTGGGGCTGCTGCTGATGGCTTGTTCAAAGACATACTTACAACAATTTTTTTAAATGATGATGAGACGGAAGGCAATGTACAAGTTTCTGTCACACCACTTGGCTTTCTATGTGCATCCATCTAGATGTGTAATAAGAGCGAACTGGGCACCCTCTTGATGGATTTTTTACTTAGGCTGTGCTCTTTTATGTAATTTTAAACTGTATTCAAAATATTAACGAAAGGATGGGCATGTAACATTTCCTTCTAGTACATGGGTCTCCAAACTTTCCACAGTGAGGGCCACATAATATATTTCCCATATTTTCAAGGGGCTGAAGGAACGTGCCACACACTCCACCCTCCTGCCCTCACACATGTATGCACGGGCCAGATGAAAAGGCCAGGCAGGCCAGATGTGGCCCATGGACCGTACTTTGGAGACCCCTGCTCTACTAGTTAGGGGTACTTTTTAAGGAAAGAATGGTGGTAAAATCATAGAACCGTAGAATGAATGGGTTGGAAGGGGCCTATAAGGCCAGCGAGTCAGACCGCCTGCTTAATGCAGGAATCCGAGTCAAAGCATATCTGACACATGGTTGCCCAATTTTCTGTTGAATGCCTTGAGAACTGGAGCTCTCACCAATCTCCTGAGGTCCTTGCTTCTATTTTCACACTGCTCTAACAGTTAAAAAGTTTTTTTTTCTGATGTTCAGCCTAAATCTGGCTTCCTTTAGCTTGAGCCCATTGTTGTGTGTCTTGCACTATGGAATGATTGAGAACAGATCCTGCCCCTCCTCTGGAGGACAGCCTTTTAAGTATTTGAAGAGTGCTGTCTTATCTCCCCCCCAGTCTTCTTTTCTCAAGGCTAAAGTTCTTTCATTCATGCCCAGTTCTTTCATTCAGACCAGAGGCTCTTGGTCTCGTGGCCCCAAGAACTGCCTGCCAGGAGTAAATGTTCTTTCCCAAAGATTCAAAAATTTGTTCAGAGAGCAGCTCCCAGAAACCCCAAACCAGTGTGACCAGTTTCCATGCTGGCTGGGGATTCTGGGAATTTTACCAGACTTTGTTTCTGGTTCTAGGTCGGTAATAGTAAAGCAAATTTCTCATTTGATTTCTCAGAAATTAACTCCTAGTGAAATCAGGATTAAAATCAGGCAAGCCCTCACTTGTCCATTATCTTTGTAATTGACTGATACTAGATAATATAAAATTAGCATTCAGGCTGCTTAAAAACGGGGATGATGATAACTTTACAACACCTAAGGTGGAATATTTCTCTTGAGTGAATACAGTACATGCATTCATTTTGTTGAAGAAGAAATGCCAAGAGCCTGTTTTCTTAGCTGCAGGCAGATCCGCTTCCCAGCAGAGAGAAAAAATAATTGTACTAGGCAGTATTCTGAATATGCACAGTAATATAATTATGGCAAATAATAAATGATGGAGGCTACAAGTTTGCAACTACAGTGGTGCCTTGCTTAACGATTGCTTCTTACAACGAAAAATTCACTTAACGATGGCTTTTTTGGAGTGATCTTGTGCTTCACTTAACGATTTTCCCTATGGGCGATTTTCGCTTAACGATTTCGGGACCATGCTTCACTTAACGATGAGTTTTAGGTCCCCTTGTTTCGCTTAACGTTTTTTTTACAGCCCCGTTTTTGCTATTTTTAAAATATTCTAAAATGTTTAAAAAATGTTTAAAATGCTTGGAATCGTTAGTGCACCTAATAAAACCTTCGTTAACTTAATTTGGCTTTGTTCTGAGTCTTTTTGAATTTTTTGTGAATTTTTTCCCCCATTGAAATAGGCTTCAATGCATTTCAATGGGTTTCGCTTAATGTTTTTTCCTATGGGGATTTTCGCTTAAGGATGGTAATCCGTTCCATTTGGAATAGATTATCCGGTTTTCAATGCATCTCTATGGGAAACGGTGTTTCGCTTAACAATGTTTTCACATAGCAATGTTTTTTTTGGAACCAATTAAAATCGTTAAGCAAGGCACCACTGTATTCCCCATGCCTTTTAAGCTTTTCCTGTTGGGGGCAGGGAAGCAAAGTGTTCTGCTTATATACTACCCCATAGTGCTTAAAGCACTTTCTGGGTGGTTTACATTTTAATTATACAGGCTACATATAGCCCCCCACCTCTAGCGAGCAGAATCTAGAATAGTAGGATTTTAGGCAATCTGAGCACCAAACCTAGATAGCAGCAAACAGTCCCTTGGATTTCATTGGCTGGGAGAAGACCTTCTAGTGGCTGGATTACTGTAACATGCTCTACATGGGGCTGCCTCTAAAAAGTGTCAGGAAACTTCAGCTTGAGTCCAAGCTATCTCCATTTATGAAGCTGCCTGGCTGTTAAAATATCGGGTGAGGCCTTTCTCTTGGTCCTGCCATTTTCACAGGTGTATTTGATGTGGACAAGGGAGAGGGCCCTCTCTGTGGCTACTCCCAGACATTGGAACTCCCTCCCACTGGAGACCAGGCTGGCCCCATCTTTGCTGTCCTTCCACAAGCAGGTGAAGACCTTTCTCTTCAGGCAGGCTTTCCCTTAATTGACTGGGTGCTTTGAATGGGGTTTTAAATGCAGGGTGGAACCTTACTGCTTTGTATGTGTTTTTGGTATTTCTTCTGTATACCATCTTTTAGTGTAGTATTTAATGGTTGTTGTGGGTTTTTCGGGCTTCTTGGCCGTGTTCTGAAACTGTTTGCTGTCCTCTGAAGATGCCGGCCACAGAGACTGGCGAAACGTTAGGAAGAACCACTTTCAGAACATGGCCAAGAAGCCCGAAAAACCCACAACAACCATTAGATCCCGGCCGTGAAAGCCTTCGCGAATACAGTGTAGTATTTGTTTGTTCCTTTTTAGTATTTGTATACTTACTGTTTTTAGATTTAAACATTGTCTTTTAATTATGTAAGCCATCTTGGGTCATTTAAGGAGAAATGTAGGGTAAAGAGATAGGTGGGTGAATGGATGGATGGATGGATAATGCTCTCATCTCTGGCTCATCTCTCCTTCCTTTCTTCTGTCATCAACTCCTCCCTCCCTCCCTGAGGAAGAGGGAGCCCAAGAACAGGTTTTCCTTTTCCTTTTTCCTTTCCTTTTCTTTGCACCAACACAGGAAACTTGTGTCTTGTTCGATCTCCATGATATTTTTTTCTCTCTCTGTCCTCTGGCAAAGCAGAATGAGCCATCCAGATAGTCTCTTCTTGCTGCTGAAGCAAGGAAAGGAGCTAAATAGAATCTCCAAACGGCAAAAGAATTAGAGCAGAACTGAAAGACATTTTGGAGATACAGGGGGAGCCTGGACAGATATAAGCATTTCACACAAGATTATGGAATCATAACCACAATATCTTTGTTAACAGTAGCATGCACAAAATATGAGATAGTTCTCCTGTCTGTGGCTTTGATCAGCTCTTGTAGAATGACTTACACAGTAACCCAAATGTTAGTATTAGAAGGAAGCATGCAAAAAAACATGGATAGTAAGAAGTGAGTTTCTGTTGTGATGAGGGAGAGCTGTCTGTTCTGCAAAGAAAACAATCCTCTAGCTTATAAATAGATAATTCTGATTTGACATCCCAAGTCAAATCATATGGATTTTCTCTTTGCAAGATCTTCTTTTCAAGGGGAAGAGAAGATTCCAGAGGCTTTTCCAAAGGCTTCGCCCAACTAAACAAGGAGCCATTTTAAGGGCCCTCCTTCAATAAAACCTCCTTCACCAGAAGAGCAGGCAGATGATTACGCGACTCTCAGTTGACTTCTGTGGCTTTTTTTCTTGCAGGGAGGTGATTGGCTCTTTAAGGGCTTTTTTGGGAGAGACCAAAACGCCATCTAGATCCCTCTGTTGTAGAAAGCTTGCAGAGATCAAGGAATGAATCTTGGAAACTCCATTTTAACTGTCATGAGTAATAGCCATAATTAAATCTATTCTGAACCCATTTTCATTTTATAAGCTGTCTGTGTTGCAGAACATCAGTACACCATGGACAACATAATTTCATGTACAGTGCAAAATTCTTCCTTGTGGTGTGCCCTGAGCCCACCACTAATCATGTCTTTAGTTATTTTCAAATTCTTCCTGTGTGTGACAAACGTCTTTGCTCTTTGTGCTACAATTTTATAAACTTTATCTTGCCCTACCTTAGTGTTCTTACATTTCACTGAAAGTCTCAACTTTGTATGCATCTTCCATTGTACCAAAGATGTTCCATCCTTCAGGGCATTTTAGTCAGAGGTTATATTGTGTTCCCTTAAAAGAAAAAAGCACTGCTCGCTCTTAGGTTATCAGCAGAAGAGCCATCAGTAACCATCCCAGATTGCACAGGGCTATTTTTAGCTGCTGCTAAAATCACCGAGCGTTTTGTAAATGGAGTTGTAATGCATCGTTGGGATGGTGGTTGAAGTATGCTTTTATAACATATGCCTCAAGTTAGTGAAGCACAAGCATGGTGAATTTGCAAAGAAATGGTCAGGTAGCATAAGTAGTCTTTGCTTACTGGCTGAACATGGTGACTTAAATATCTTGCTTTCTTTCCTTTTCTTCTCTGCTGCTTAGAAAGTTCCAAAAGTAGAAATGGCTTGGAACCTGTTAAAACCACCAATTCCATCTTCAGGCCTGCTCAATTTTACCTGCACCACCCAGTGTCTCTGCGGCATGAAACTGACCACCTTCATGGGAAGGACGCCTTGCGGCAGAATATACAGCAAGGGCACCTGGCTGTTGCAGCAAAAGACTTCCTCCACAACAAGGGCATTTTGGAGAGAAGCCAGGCCCCTGTCTCCCCATATCAAGCAAGAAGAGATGATCATTTTTCCCCACTGACTCCTGAGTTAGACTACAGCTTTGTTGAGGAATTTACTTTCAACAGGACTTCAGGGAGAGAATCTCCAAAACAGGAAAGGTCCCTTCCTGATGTGAGGAAACCTGGCCACGAGGTGGCTAAAGAACGGCTTGTTCCAAGCAGCCCAAAAACTAGCTTGGAAGAGAAGCAGAGGGCTGATCACCCGTTGAAGCAAGGTATTCCCTTGACTGGGAGTTTAGATGAACTCTGGACAAAATACTTAGAACGCCAAAAGGATCATCCTCAACGAAATCCCAGTAGCAACAGGAAAGAGTTGTCTCTGGTAGAGCGACTCGATCGGTTAGCCAGACTCCTGCAAAACCCTGTTAGGCACTCACTGCCTGCCAAGGAGGAGCAGTCGAAGGGAAAGGAGCCAAAGCAAATCAGCTTCCAAGGGAAAATGGCATCTATAAGTAAGCTGGCCACCTGTAGCAAAATAGAAGAAAGCCAAGATGCCACCACTGGTGTAGGGCTTTCAAAACCCAGGCATCAGAACGCAGCCACAGCTGTTGACCACATGGATGGAAGCTCAGAGCAGCTCCAGAACTCCGAGGCTCTGAGTGACACCTCTTCAGAGGTGAGGCCGGCGAAAGACTCCAGCGTGTTAACTGACATCACCAGTGAATCGGAGGCAACCCGATTGGAGACAGAAAGCGTGTCTCGGACAGAGGCAAGTGGTTCTGTTTCCACCATTGACACAGCGAGATTGATTCGAGCTTTTGGGCGTGACCGAGTGAAGGTATCTACAAAACTCTCCCAGCTGTACAGCGTCATCAACCTTCAGAAGACATGCTCGGAGAAGCACGGGAAGAGAAGCAGGAGAGCCAGAGGAACAGACTACCAAAAAATGGCCCATTCAGAGCAAAAAAGGCAGGATTCTCTGGTACGTAATTGGCTAACTCTGGCGGGCCACTCACCATGTAGTGCTCTTGGCACTCATATGTCCTATGCAGAGAGAAAGGGAAAGCAAAGAGGGAAAACTAGCCTTGGGAGAGTATGCAATCTTTACCAGCTGATTTCCTCTCCTGTTTTCTGTTCTTTACACCCTTTGTTTCGACAGGTGGGTTTGGAGAGATCTGTTTACTTTTTTGAAATGCACATCCACTTTCCTTAGATTGTTAGTTTCTGATAATTTCCCCTACCTCAGCCCGGTAGGACCAGTAAACAAGGTGGGTGAGTTGGGACAGTGGGCTTCAGTGGTTAGGCACTTTCCTGAGAATGTGGTAGAACAAATGTTGGCTCAGGTGAGATTTGGACCGACTCTTTGGCTTACACACTAGGCTACCCGTACTCCACTGTAACTGGCTGGATAGCTCAGTGAGTTGGATTGTCTGGCTGTGGAGCCAGGAGTTGGGAGTTTGAGCGTCCCTGGAGAAAAGCGAATCGTTGTGTCTTGTGAAATGCAGAAGCAATTAGGTGAATAAAACTTGTGGAATTGAGCAAGCTGATGTTGTGGATGCGGATGTCTAGAGAAAACGTACTTCAGTGTGGGTGAAACAATGGCTTATTCTCATCTTTTATTAAGAGATGGAACATTGAAGCAATGAGACTACTTGTACCTTGATACCCAGATGAACATTGATACGGGTATCCCACCTCACACTGAAATGAACCCTATTAAGGGAAAATATCAGAGCTGTAACCAACCCCCACAGACTGGATGGCAATTAAGTGATTATTACTCCACCTGTAGGTAGTCATTACAAGGCCAGAACACTAAGTAGCAAGCTGGAGGAGGTATAAGAGAAGTGAAGGTTCCTCAACAGTTTAAAAGCTCATTGGGTGTTATTGATTTTTCTGGAGCAAAAAAAAAAGCAAAACATGGTGGTTATATACTGCCCCATAGCACTTAAAGCACTCTCTGGCTGTTAACAATTTAATTATGCAGGCTGCATTCCCCCCCCCCCCCAATCTCCCGTACTCAATTTCCTGATGTCAGAAGAATAAAAGGCTGAGTCAAACTTGAGCCGACTACCTGAGATTAAACCTGGGTAATGAGCGGAGTCTTGACTGCAGTATTGCAGTTTAACCACTGCTCCACTAGTCCTGCAAATCTGCCATATCCAAACCAGTATGTTCTCACGTCACACAAGCTGAGTCCAGTTCTTCTGGTCACCGTTTGTGTTTTCTCACTCTCATTGAATATGTTCACTCTTTTGCTGGATTGTAGACCGAAATTGCATCTCTCTGTCTCTGTGAAGGTATACTGTATTGTATCATACCTTTAATATCTTGTAGAACCTGTGAGAGCAATAATTGATCCTTTTCGCCCTACCTCAAGCTGTGTGCCTCTTTGCCTCCAGATTGAATTAAAGCGCTAGAAATGTGGAGATGGAAATGTCAGCGTTCAGTTGATTTGCTGAGACTAATAAGTGTTCATCAGTGTTTTTCCCCTCTGTCGCACAACTCAGGTTTAGCTTTAGAAATTATTAATAGAATGCTAATTACTGCACTAGGAGTAAAAATCCACCACATTTTCCTAATTAAAAAAATTAATGTGGCAGACTTCGTTGTAATAGTTGCTTGCTACATTATGAAAAAAGAAATGTTCTCATTAATTGCCATGGTATTTAAACAAGTGTCACCCCTATTTACATAACTGCTAAGGGCTGCATAACAGTATTCTTTTTTCTTTTTTTCCTGGGCAACCATATTCTCTCTCAACATGCTCTTTTTGGGGGAGAAACCATTTCAGGCCACAAATTGCTTACCTGTAAGGTCTTTTAGGGACGTGGTGACACTGCGGGTTAAACCACAGAGGCTTCTATGCTGAAAAGTCAGAAGACCAGCAGTCGTAAGATCGAATCCATGTGACGGAGTGAGCTCCCGTCGCTTGTTCCAGCTCCTGCTAACCTAGCAGTTTGAAACCATGCAAATGCAAGTAGATAAATAGGTACCAATATGGTGGGAAGGTCACAGCGTTCCATGTCTAGTTGTGCTGTCCACGTGATCATGGAAACTGTTTTTGGACAAACGCTGGCTCTACGGCTTAGAAACAGGGATGAGCACTGTGCCGTAGAATCGGACACGACTGGTCAAAGGGAACCTTTACCTTTACACAGGTTCTTTTGTATAATAAGAAACAGCTGCAGACAATCAACAACAGCACAGAACCCCTCAAAATACCGTATTTTTTGCTCCATAAGACCCACTTCCCCCCCAAAAAATGTGTGTGTGTGGAAGTCTGTGCGTCTTATGGAGCGAAGGCGGCGATTTCGCCCCCGCTGGCCCTGGGGGGGGAGCGTCGCAAGGGTCTGAGTGAGCCTTCCAGGACCCTTGCGACACTCCCCCCACCCCCCACGGGGCCAGCGCGAGTGAAATTGCCAGCTTCCAGGTGGGGGGGAGCGTCACAAGGGTCCTGGAAGGCTCACTCGGACCCTTGCGACGCTCCCTCCACCACCACCACAACGGGGCCAAAAAAAATCGCTGCTAAGCGATTTCATCGCTAAGTGAAACACGGTTTCCCATTGTAATGCATTGAAAACCGGATAATCCGTTCCAATAGGAACGAATTGCCATCCTTAAGCAAAAATTGCCATAGGAAACATCGCTAAGCAAAACGCGATTCCCCAATTGAAATGCATTGAAACCTATATACAACAATAAATTTAAAAAGAGTCAGAACAAAGTCAAATTTGGTTAACAAAGGGTTTATTAAGTGCACTTTATGATTTCAAACATTTTAAACAGTAAACTCTAACTTTATAAATATCAGAAAAAACATTTAAAAAACAGTAAACATGAGGCTGTTTAAACCATTGTTAAGCGAAACAGGGGACTCAAAATTTAATCGCTGTGTGAAGCATGGTCCCAACCATCGCTAAGCGAAAATCGCCCATAGGGACCATCGTTAGATAGAGATATAGATAGATAGAGATATAGATAGATGCATCCTGTGTTGGAGAGAAGGAAGGCTGGCTTGCCTGAGTTCTGCAAGAGTGACAAATTAGTGTGCAGACCTCTGAGGCTTGTATGCATCTCTCTGCTTCCTTTTCTTTAGACAACCGACTCTGTCATTTCATCGGATTCCGTTTCCACCGCCAGTGTTTCCCGTGGACCCAGCTCTGCTCTCAGTCACAAGCGTAACCCCCGGATGTTAAACAAGGCCATCCAGGCAGGTGAGGAGCTGAGAACGGGATCTACTGCCACGTAGGTGGCTGTCGCACTTACCGTCTTGTTGAAATCTCCTGAGCCCAGAGTTTGCTGCTAGTCGGCCAGGTTGGCACACATGGCTTTCTGGTCTGTACATCTCCACAGCTGAGATGTATTCACAAAAGGGCGTGCAAGGTGAACTCAAAGGGAGCGGCTCCTTCTTCGACATCAGCAGGCAGTTCTTTTGTTCTTACTATGAGTTTCTCAGACGGTGTCTCCTAATAAATTTTGGTGAGATAAAGGATTTGCTCCATGGAAATAACATTTCTCACTGGCAAGGGCAGCCAAAAACTTTGGCATGGCTTCAGGGGAGTGCTGGTTTGAAGCTGATTCTCCTTGGAGTCTTGCTTTATATTTGAAGTGATTTTTTTTCTCTCTCTCTCTCTTGTTTTTCCTGTGATGCACATCCTGGAGCCAGTCCAAACATATCCAGAGGGAAGTTATGTGGTTCCCTAATGGCCTTGCCAACTGTGGCCTGGCGCAATTGCCAGTCTGTTACAGAACGAGACCCTATTGTAGGAGGAGGAACAGAGGTAGAGGTGAAGGAATCTAGGAGACCACTAACTACTTATAGGGAGCATATAATGCCCCTGCTATAACAACTCCAATGGATACCAGTCTCTGGGCCTCATTCAAAGTGATTATTACCTATAAAGCCATATATGGCTTGAATCCAGGCTACCTGAAGGACCGTTTCTCCCTGTATGAACCTTCTCAATGTTTAAGATCACCAGAAAAGGCCCTCTTCTTGATCCCATTGCCAGCATAGGCATGGTTGATGAGGACATGAGACAGGGTCTTCTCTGTGGTAGCTTCCAGGCTATGGAATTCTCTCCCTTGGGAGATCAGGTTGGCTCCCTCCCTTTTATCCTTCTGCTGACAACTGAAGACCCACCTTTTCAGGTAGGCATTTAACAATCATGACGTGAGTCCCTGAATGCTGTTTTTTAAATAATTAAGATAGTTTTTCACATTTTACATGTTTTTAATTATTCAGTCTATTGGACAGTGTCATCAAAGCGACCAACATGACTTTGACCCAACTCTGGGAGGCCGTGGAAGACAGGAGGGCCTGGCGTGCTCTGGTCCATGGCGTCACAAAGAGTCGGACACGACTAAACGGCTAAACAACAACAAATTGTTTAATTGTTTTTTAATGTATAATTTATTGTGTTTTCAGTTCTGTTAAAAACACAGTATTTTTATTTTAAATATTGTGAGCTGCTTTGAGTCTCCTTCTCAGGAGAAAGGTGGCCTATGAATAAGACGGACAGGTAGACGGACAAATACATGCTTAAGGCAGAGTGCTACAAATTTTCATGTTTTTGACTGCATGCTGCAGGCATGGAATTTGACATTTCAGATGGAATCTAGCATCCTTGGAGTATCAGTTGTTGTTTTAAGTAAATATCTACCTTATAGCTGTGAATTTCTATGGAAATCTTAAGAGCCGATAGTGGAGTTTTATCAAGGTGTTAAATAGTCAAGGCCAGGATGTCAGAATGCTGAAGGTCTTCATATTCAGCAGTTTGAAGCACACAAAATTAGCAAATGTCATAGGTAAGAGCAACATAGAAATACCGTAAAAAGTAGGAAAAGAAATACGTGATAGCACCTTAAAGACTAACTTTTAAATTTTTTTAATGTGAGCTAACCTTACACATTAAAAAATATAAAAGTTAGTCTTTAAGGTACCACCACATTGTCGTTTTTAACTTCTTTCTGTGATGCTTTTACCTATAATACTACACAGACTCACATGGCTACCTATTCTACAAAATTAGCAATCTTGTCTTTACTGTACTACATTATTTTCAGCAAGTTTTGAACGTTGCCCTTTCAATAACAAAATAGATTGTTGATGTTTACACGTGCTAGTCAGAGTTTGTCAGCCTCTGTTTTTGAAAACTTAGAAATCAAAAGGAGAATTTGAAAAAGAAGCCAACCTCTTTTCTTTTCCCCTCTTGTTTCTGAGGCAGTTTTAATACATTTGGGCAGGGGTCGGTGGGGAGTGATGACATATGAACCTGACTATTCCAGAATTTTTTAAAGTGCCACGGAGTTAAATGCAGTATGTCCACCAGCTGTGGACATACTACTTCAAATTAACAGGTCTGTTCTCCTGAAGGTCTTCCTTTTGCTGTTCAAAAGTATTCTCCACCTCCTGCCAATTTAGACTAGCTGCAGGCTTTTCCCCTCAGAACAGGAGAGAATATGTACGGGGCTCAGATCTTGATGTGCACTCTCTTGGTTTCCCCATTTCCCATCCCATATAATAATTTCCTCCATTTTTAGAAATCTGTGTGGGCAAAAGGAAAATAAAGCAAAATGGCTTTATTGCAAGAACTTATGGAAGTTACTCAGGCGTGCAGATTTAGAAGCTCAGGAAAGACTTTCCTTTGGGAATGTTGTAAAATTGGAAGGTTGATCTTCTTGGAGCCCCATGCTTCTGGATTTCTTGGGTGATGCAGAAGAGGTAAGAGCACTTTGTGGGAAGAAGTAAGAGTTTACCTATAACAGAGGCTGAATATAGATGCAGAGAGATAGCAAAAGACTGCAAAAGAAGCTTGTCATTTTCCTCTGCTCCAGAGCACATTCACTGCTTTGAGGAGGTCCTGGTAACTCATATACTTTTGTGGGCTTTCTCCCAATTCATTATTCCTCTGCATCCACATTAATCAGTGTGTCAAGTCAGCTCTCTGTTACCCTGTCATATAGGTGGCCTTACTTCTTCTTGATCATCCAAGACTCTTGAAGGTGGTGGGCTTAGCATGGAACTCTGGTATTACAGCGGTAAGCAACTCCCTGGAGTGACCTGG
The DNA here is from genome assembly GCF_051106095.1 of Pogona vitticeps. Classification (NCBI taxonomy): domain Eukaryota; kingdom Metazoa; phylum Chordata; class Lepidosauria; order Squamata; family Agamidae; genus Pogona; species Pogona vitticeps. Next base: position 3,477,656 of record NC_135787.1, read on the forward strand.
AAGCTGCTTCTGTGATGCAACTGCCCAATCCAAGTTGGTCATCTCCAGCTCCCTAAATCTTTTCTTTGGATAAGTGTTCCCCAGGGTTTGAAGCTACCTCTTCTCCCATATCCTGGAAAGGCCTTTCAGAGGAATCTTAGTCAAGTCTCTTTTTTTGCTACATCAAACTTCTATTTATATAATTCTTTTCTTTTCTTTACAACCAGGAGATTTTGAGATCGTGAACAGTGGGACAAAGAGGCACACACGAGACGTTGGTCTGACGTTTCCTACTCCGGCATCCAGCCAAGCAAGGCTACAGGGAAGCCGCAAGAGTGGAACAGAAGATGAGGTTTACGGATGGTTGGATGGACCCGTTTCAGAAGGCAAACAGACGTGGCAGCCAAACGGTTTTCTTGCAGAAAAACGGCCAAGAAGGAACAAGCCGCCGGAGCTGCAAGGTCTCTGAAAAGGGCTGCACATTGTGTACTTGGGGGGGGGGCTTGCATAGCACATGGCTCAGTGTTTTGTGTTTGTGCTGATGGTGAGGAACAGTGCGGGAAAAGTAGGCCCCTTGTAGAAAAATCCTCAGAAGCACGCTTCTCTCCCCCAGGGCAATGCAAATGTGGCTAAAGAACTGTCCATCGGTGTGTTGCATGTGTGTTGTAACTTCACATGTAAGATGTTATCTTGCCTGGTCGCTGTTGGTAAGCCTGTTCTTGACTATCTGGTGAGTTTGTCTTTGATTCCACTGAAAACGGAGCAGACTCTTCTTGCTTAGGGTTGCGGCGTAAGGCATAAAGATAGGTACCAACAAAGCTTACCTAACTTTGATCGGTCTCTCGTTTTACCGTGGCCCCCCTCACCCTCATCTTCAGTATTCGGCTTGCTGGCTATGTGAATATTGCCCCTGCCAGTACCATTATTTTAAACTTATCTACTGCTTATCCTACTGTATAAACTACTGAGAAACAGGAAGAAGAGTTCAAAATGACACAGGTTGCATAATGTATTCTGTTTATTTAAACTTGTTTATATCATCACCTGGAGAGAGGGCGCTCATCAAAGTAAATGTTAAAATGTTGAATGAAGAATAAATCAATTAATTGGGCAGTGGCATAGCAGATAATAAATTAAGACAATTTAAGTGCAAAAATAAAGAAGGCCAGAGAGAAAAAAGCTCAGCAAACAAACCTGTTTCCAGCTTTCTTCCCAATGCTATGGGGCAAAGGGACCGGTGTCTCCCTTGGAAAGATCTGGGCTGCCTCCCAACTGTTGGAGCAGAGGCTCGTCCTACAGCTTTGTCCTCACTTCGGGAAGAACTTTTATTCAGTTCAGTTTGTCAGCCCTGTTTTGATGTTTTTAAATCTCTGTCAACGTCTTCACTTAAAAGGCCAGAAAGACGATTGCTGGGAGTAAGTGTAGATTTTTGGCTGATGGCTCTAATTTTTTAGGGAACCACGTTGCTTTTGAGGGTGGATTCATTCAGCAGCATCAGAAGCTCTTCCGTGTATACTTTCTTAGGGTTGCAGTGCTGGAAGATGGTTGTCGTGGGTTTTTTGCGCTCTTTGGCTGTGTTCTGAAGGTTGTTCTTCCTGACGTTTTGCCAGTCTTTATGGCCAGCATCTTCAGAGGACTGGACTGTGCCGGCCACAGAGACTGGCGAAACGTCATGGTAGAATATACCAGATGGGCGGGATATATATCAAATAAATAAATAAATAAATAAATAAGATCCCGGCCGTGAAAGCCTTCGAGAATACAATGCTGGAAGAGTTTGTGGAATCAATGGTTGTGTGTTCTACTTATGTGGCCTTTCTAATGTAGACACATCAACTTTCATAAAATCCTTTCCTAAAACTCTGCTCTCTAAATTTTTTTAGAACTTTCTCTTGCTGTTTTTTTTTAAAAAAAAAAACAGATAAGCTCCTGAAATTTTTTCTCATTGGTCTTTCCAGATCTGTACAGTTATGAATCCTGCATCTCCCACAGGCGTATATCCACCATGGTCCTAATCAGTTTTGCCTGTTCTGTGATAAACCGTGTAGAAAACACAAAAACTTGGAACAGTTTTTTTATTTATAAGAACACCTTAATATTTTCCCTTCCCCTTTTCTTCCCCTTTTGAAATTTTTCAAGGAGCTTGCATGCACCTTGTGTGTAAAACCACAGAGGAAATAAATTCCCTTTAACAACTGTCCTAAATTTCAAAGACTTAGAGCACAAAACTTCATCTATTTGTCTGAAAATATTATTACTTATCACAGCAAAGTCTCGTCGTAAGTGCAAAAAAGGGGAGGAAGTGTCTCAGCATTAAGAAGGGGAGCCCACCGTATTTTAATTCAAACATCTCTCATGCACATGATTCAAGGTTTGGCCTTTTTCTTTGAAAAAAGAAACTACCCACTGAAATTGGAAGCAAAACAAAATCAGCACACATTGCAATATGTATCACAATCCTATTGCAATTGTGTAGAACAAATTAGAAACTGAGTACCTGGTTTGTGCCATGCTTTGGGACATACCGAGGAGATGCACCTGAATATGTGACAGATGAGCAGAAAAAGGCAAACCACCTTGTACGCTTCACCTTTTTTAGGTACTGTGTTTTGCATCAGGATTTTGGGAAATGCATCATAAACAAACACTTATCTGACATGCTAGATCTCTTATTAGGAGTAATCGCTCAATCTTTGCAAAGCCAAGAGGCATTTGCGACTTAACTGAGTGGTTTTAAAACATTGGCTGCCTTTCTGTAGTCTTCCCACACTTCCTTTCCTCTGTGCCATCTGCATGTTGCTAGATCACCTGAATCCCTGAATTTGGGAAGCATCCTCCTCTATGCAGGCAAACAAATGTGTGTTTGCAATTGCCGTTCATGCTTGCATCTCTTCTCAGCGTGGACACAGTTCTTTTGCTGTTGCAGAGGAGAATTCTGAGGAAAGAAAGCTGTCTCTCTACCCTTACACGGGCAGTGTCTGCAAATAAGCAGAGTATTGGTTGTTCCAGGCTGTCTTCGTTTTAGAAACATTTTTCTGCCTTCACTCCCTGTTCTCCCAGGAGTTTCCTGGTTTGTCCCCACAGAGGATTTAAAAGCTGAGCCTAGGGGAGGAGATGGACCCAGCCCTCCTCCCGAACCCGGGTCCTCGTGGTTTGAACCTCTGCTGAGCACAAAACCATGGCGGGAGCCCCTCCGAGAGAAGAACTGGCAGGAGGATCGCTGCGAGGGCCTCCAGGTGCGTCTAGCGACTCCAAGGAGAGAGGGAGAGAACAAACCACCTCGGCCTTTCGTGAAAATGACGCTGCAGGTAAATGCCAGGGCCTGCGTTTGAGCTCCTCCCCTGGCTTTCGCTCTCCTGCTTCTGGATGTCAAATGCCATTTTAGGTTAATGGAACAAAAATCGTTTCTGTGTCTGTGTGCCTATGTGTGTTATCTCTTCTGGCTAGCCAGCAGCTTATGAATATTGTAGTCGTACACGTCTGAAGGCCACCAGGTTGGAACAGGGTGAGTACAGGAGAATCTCCTTGGGCTTGCATTTTTGTATTTACTCCAGAGTAAATACTTCAGATGGCCACAAGGGCCCTTTTTAATGCTTCATTAATAGCTAGCACAACCGTAGAGTGGACCAGAAAGAAAATGGGTGGGTGGGCTGACAGTGTCCCAACACTATCAGGTCTCCTCCGTTAACACTCAGCATTGAGGAGGAGACCCCAGAATCTTTGTGCCAAGCCTAAGTGTACGGTGTCCCTGCAGGAATGGGGCATTCCCTCTCTCGCTGGCGGTACCATGTGTGTTTGTACGAGGCACTGGGTGTGCAAAGCAGCAGAGCAGTGCATTAGAGGCCAGAGCCAACCCCCTCCCCACCGACCATGTGAAGGATTCTGGTGGGTCTGACATTTTCCCATACTGTGGATCATGGTCTTGCTGCTTGATATAAGAGAGGGACATCACTGCTGCTTCTGTTCCCGATCCCATCCCATCATGGAGAATTGGTTGAGAGCTCGGGAGGGGGGGGGAGTGTGCTGAAATCAGGCAAGGGGGGGAGGAGTAAGTTTGGGGAAGCATCTTCATTCTTGCACCCCCACCCCGACTCCCCACGACCTGATAGATCTTGCCAACGACAGGCTCCAGAGAGCTTCCTTCTCATCCGGTTTTGAACCCTGTTGATTTCCCGGTGTGCCCGTTTCATTTGCAGTTTTTTTTAAAAAAAGCTTCCTCCCTTGTTCGGAGGCGGGTTCCCCCCTCTCCAAGTGTGTGAAGCTTGCTCTCCACCCTGCTTGTTTAAGCTGAAGTACTTATCTCTTTTACAAACACAGAGCTATGCTTATTCCCAGACTGGTATAATTTCCGTCTGGTTGTCCAGCATCAAAGCATTTGTTAACAAGACCCATAGAGAGATCTCTTCAGCTTTCAAGATGCAACACTCAGTTCACAGCAAGATTAATTCTATTCTTCTGAGGCATGTTTTTTGGTGTTTTTGTTAATGGGGTTAGCTATTTTTGTCATCCCACCCAACCCCCCCCCCAAGCTGTTCAAGCAGAGTTCTGAAGCAAATTGTTTTTTCCCTCTGCGGTTTTCCCCCTTTCTTCTTTCTCCTGCCCAACGTAGGAAGCTCTTGCATTACACCGCCCGGATTTCATTTCCAGCTCTGGGGAACGTGTGAAACGCCTCAAGCTCATCATAGAAGAGAGGAAACTACAGCGCTTGCTCCAGGGCGAAAGAGAAGAATTATTTAACCCTCTGGAAGGGAGGAGAAAGGACAGGAAGGGGAGCGATCTTTCTCCAAGCAGAGGTGCCTCATTCCTTGTTGTTGTTGTAAAACATGGGCCAGGCTCCAAAGAAGTGGAAACTGCCTTAGAAGGAACCTCGTGCCAGGAGCCTGGCAGCGCATTTATATTCCACTTGTTTGGAACATGGCCATGATGTAGTTCCTTATTACTGTCTAACAGATACCTGTTGGACCTCCTGTCTGTAGGACATGGTGTGGGGTCCAGTTTGCATTCAAAACAATGCAGGTGTGTCGTAGACAAGGGGAGCTGTCTTATTTCAGAGCAAGCTAGCAGCCTTACAGTAGCCTCCGCTCGTGACTGAGCCCTTCCACGACCAGTCTTCTGCACTGGAGCTGATCACGGACATTTCTCCTGTGGATAGGTTCTTCTTAAACAAGGCGATCGTAGTAGTATAAAAACAATAATGTGATGTCAAGTCAGTTCTGACCTATGGAGACCCTGTTTTCTTGGTAGAGAGAAGCGGTTTATCATCCTCTCTTTCTGGGGGGGGCATCCTGGGGCTCTGCAGCTTGCCCAAGGCCATATGCTGGCGGGAATGCTAGTTGCCCAGGAAAAGATCAGAACAAAAAAAACGCAGGGGGTTCTTGGACCACCTGCTCAAAACATTTTAATTTTACCTGACTGGAGGCAATGTGTTATGGGCCCCCAGTCTTGCATTAGAGTAGCTTTATTTATTTATTTAAACCCGTTTTGAGGGAGCTCACTGGCGATAAGACCAGTGGATTACCAACAGCTTGCCCCCAACATGGTAGCTGAACATGCTGCGTGTGAATGAAGGATGTTTGGCAAGATGTAGCCCAGAATCCTCTGGCGTGTGACAGTAACCGGATTTCCTTGGCTAAGGTGTAGAGAAGTGAGAGCCTGACCTGTCTCCCACCGAGAGTAGTTGCTGTTACCCTGCACACCAGAGGTTGACACCCTTTTTATTTATGGGGAAAAATACATTAAATAGTAACACACGCCATCAGTAATTTGGATGCCTGGAAAAGCACCAGAGCTAAAGCCTACACTGTTTTTATACTGCATCCATGGGAAAATTCAGTCAAGGAAGTGCCTTTGGCAGTGGACTGCTGCCTCCCCAACTTACCTCTTTTTTAAAATTATATTTTTATTGGGCTCCTCTCGGATGCTTTTTGTACCTCTCCCTGCTCAAGGGGAGGGTTTGGCTGGGCTCCCCGAGACCCACCCTCAGCTCTGTTGTAGAATGCCTTGTCCTCCGGCCATCGCTTAAAGAGGGACTGACGGCTGTGTAGAAGCAAAGGCAGAAAAGAAGGAGTTAGAAGGCAAAGTGTGCCCAAACTCAAAGCCCATTAATGTCCACAGTTTCTGTGTCTCTTTCACCACCACCACCAACACCCCCGACTAGAACATACTGTACTGGGTTTGTGCTGTCTCCATCATGATGTCCGTATGCAAAGTGGGACCAGGAGCGAGCCTAGCTGGGAGCCATAGCATGACCTCTTGTAAGGGCTCAGGGAGTGAGTGAAGATGCCCTCTGTTTAGCTCTTAACCTGGGCTGTTCAAGCACCCTTGAACGAGGTGCTGTCTCGTCGTTTAAGCGCTCTGGCAATAATAATACAGGCCACAAGGTGGCAGTTAGGATTAGCAAGGTCTCCTAAACCTTTAAATCCCCCTTTCATTCAAAGAATCTTGTGGAACCAAGCAGCTGTCTCTGGTTATCTTTGCCTTGCCAGCTGGTGCTGTGTAGTGAAAGTGTGGCTTCTGCTTTCAAAAAGCTTTTTTTTTTTTTTTTTTTTTTTTTTTTTTTTTGGCTTTATTCCTTCCCTTGCTTTTTCTGTTCTGGCCTGCTGAACAGGGTGTGGGTTTCTTTGGGTCCTACTGCCCAAAAAAGGGTCCAGAGGAGAGGGGAGCTCATCCTGCTTCACTCTCTTGAGTGGAACTGCCACATAGCTCAGGGGTTTAGGTCTCTGGCTGCAGAGCTGGAGGTTGGGAGTTTGATGCCCTGCTATGCCTCCCCTGGCAGCGGCTGGACACAATGATCCAGAGGGTCCCTTCCAGCTGGGCAGTTCCCAGATGATGATGATCACCCCTCCTTTTCGAGGAAGAACAGGTAGCCCAAGGTGCCAGTGGTGCAGTTTTATCAAGCCCTCCCTCCCAGCACCAGCAGATCTGAGGAGTAACTGTGATATATGGGACGGGTCCCTTGGTTATTGTTGGGAGGATTTAGGGCTTTAGCTGTCGAGGTACTCATTGTTTCCTCTCTCTCTCTCTCTCTCCCTCGCTTAGGCTACCGGACTATACGGCGGAAAACAGCAATTTCCAAGAGCGAAATGGTTCAGAGATCCAAACGGTAAGACCGGCTTTCTCTGAGCATGACTCTGTGGAATATTTGCACAGGGCAACATAGGGAGCACACCTCAGAAATTATGCTGAAGTTGATTAAAGTGCAATAAAGAAATTAAAGAAAGACATATTTCCTCCAGGCTCTCATTAACCGGTGTGAGTCAGGGAGGAAATCAGACCCCAGAAATTCTGATGCCCACAAAATGCAAAGACATCTAATTAAAATGGGGGCACAATCCAGCGAGAGGCTATTTACTCTGTGCGAGATTTCTTGAAATTGGAAATTAGGATTTCTACTGGCTTGCGCTCCTGGATTGCCATTGAAGCTCTGCTGCCTTCTGGCAGCCTCCAGGATTGTCTGGGCTCAGTCATCTTGTTTTCTTTCACAGCATGACTGCTCCGTATAAGGAGCAACTAGCCTGTGGGATGAAAGCAGATCAATCAGACCTTCTCTCCCCCTCCCTGCTCCCCCGTTCTGAGAACATGCCACTCCTGTAAATTCAGTCTGGGCACCTCCGCTGTTGGAGTAAGCATGCTATTCTTTAAGCTTCGAGTACGACGCACACACGGGTTTTAGGGTTTTAAATACTGTAAGAATAAAGCTTTATGTACAGGGCATTATCAAGACCTGTTGGTTGTTCAGCAGTTGATGGACTTTGACCTTGTTCCTAGCACTTTTCCAAAATAAGCCCTTTAATGGAGAAGAAATGCCATGGGAGTTGTTGAAATGTCTCCCCCCAGGCTCATCTGCCCAACCCACCAGAGCTTCCCAGGCCAATCTCCTCTGGATGCCCCCCTGCCCCCCCCCGAGGGAGACCCAGAAGTCCTCTATGAGATATTGAGCCTTTTTCATGGTGGCTCCAATGTTGTGGAGCCAGCTCCTGGCAGAGCTGCTCCTGGCCCCGTCCTTGCTAGCGTTTAGAAGGACAACTTAAAATGTTGCTTTTCAGGGAGGCTTTTCCACATCAACCCTTATTTGATTTCAGTTTTATACTCCTTGTCCTGCCGTCATAGATGGATAGATTAGGTGGATAGATAGATGGAGGGAAGGAGGGAAGGAAGGAAGGAAAGAAAGAAAACTGATGCGTAATCAGGGTCTTGTAGAATGATGAGCAGTAGCAGATGGTGTGGTGGTAATGCAGGGGCTGAGAGATGCGCCTTGTCTCTGTTGTAAATAAGCTGTTTGTTTGGGGTTTTTTATGCTGTACTTTTGAGATCCTCTGTGGAAACGTACAAGCACATCGTCATTTTCTAAACACAAGAATCAGTGTCATCATTTTGCTAGAGTTATAAAGCAGATTTGGTAGTTATTTCTGTTCTGGATCTGGGGTGTATTTTAAGGAAGGACCAGGGAGTGATTCACAGCTAGTCTTCTGCGTAAGAACGATTGCTTTCCATTCTACTCCTGCAGCCGTTCAGAAGTCATTTCTTTTCTCCCAATGTGCCTCAAATTATTCTTTCCCTCCTCCCTGGGGGCAGAGAGGAGAATATTGGGAGTGCCAGAGTGAAGAGGCATGGCTGTCTACGCAGCTGCTGTGTGTGGCTTCCCCCTCACTCGACAACAATAGTAGCCATTCCTGGATCAACATGGTCCATCCAAGTAGGCCATGGGCTCTCCTCTCCAGCACCTGCCACAAATGTTTCCTATTTGGCATGGAGATTTCAGTGGCCCATTGTGGTCTTCCCTGGCTCTTCCCTCCTGTTTCAGTGTCCTTCTTTGGTTCCCTCATCCCCCATTGATAAAACCCTAAAACTTCACTCCTCCCACCTGCAGTTCCCTAATGCTTGCCTCCATCAGCAAGGTGTGGTTAGTTGGCTGGCATCCTTGAGATGGTCTGTGGGTGGCTCTTGGCTGTTCACAACTGGCTCACAACCCTAAATGGCTTGGGCCCCAGATACATGAAGGACCATCTCCTTCCATATGAACCTACCTGGCAGTTAAGATCTAGCCAGGGGGCCCTTTTGAAAGAGCCCTCCCGCAAGGAGGTAAGAGGGATGGCTTGTAGACAAAAGGGCCTTTTCTGCAGCTGCCCCCAGACTATGGAATGCCCTCCTGACTGAGATTCGTCTGGTGCCAACGCTGATGACATTTCGGCGCTAGGTCAAAACCTTCCTGTTCCAGAAGGCTTTTCATTGAAATAATAGCAACTGTGGGTTCTTTTTTATTGTATTTTAATTGTTGTAAGCTGGCCAGAGACCTTTGGGTAGTGTGGGCAGTATATAAGTTAACACACACACACACACACACACACACACACACACATATACATATACATATACATATACATATACATATACATATACATATAAAATAAGGAACGCCACCTGCCTGGAGAAGATAGAATCCATGGTCTATACACCAGAGGGAGCAGCAGATGAGGTCCAGCCTTAGATCAGCGTGTTTATCCGTCCTAGCTGGAGCCCAGCTTCAGCCCTGATCCTCGCAACTTCTTTAAAGCAGTCCACACGTAGGATGTGTAGATGGTCTGAAACGGCTCTCCGGAGGTGGCATGACCCTGCTGCTCTGTTTACGGCCACTCTGGAGGTTTTGTTTCATGAAGCTGCAATCTAGATTAGACCACAACAGAGTTTTCTTCTTGGAATGGAGAGCGTTCCGGCCATGGCCAAATGGAGAAGCTGAAAGAGTAGTAGCTGGTTTGGGGATTGTCCGTAGGCTGCTTGCTGAACCGTATCTCAGTACTCTTCCCCCTTATTGGAGCCTCCTGATCAGGTCCACTTTTGGGCCCTCTGCGTCAAAGAAATTGCATTTCTGCCTCTTTTGCTTGGGCATCTCCACCCGTTATCATCCTCACCTCCAAGCTTGGTAATGCTAGGCCTAATGGCAAGGAATACCGTGGTGAGCAGTGTGTTCAAGATTACCTTTCCATTTTTATGCCTGTTTTATTAGCATCTATGAGCAGCTGCCTGAGGTTCGTAAGAGAAGAGAGGAAGAGAAGAGAAAATCGGACTACTCTACAAATCGCTTGAAGGCCCAGCTTTATAAAACGGTAGGTGCTTCTTCTCTGTTGCTCCCACAACCAGCCAATCCATCTTCCCTTTTTTATCTGTGTCCTGTCATTTCCAACATAAAGAACATGAAGGGCTGCCCACATTGGCCACCGGTACCATCTGACCCTATCTGTTCCCCCATCTCCTCCCATCCTTATCCCTCAACAATAACCTTGGTTGAACTGCCCAAGTTTGCCAGAACAGAGTTGTTGGAAACAGGGTCAGATGTAAATACCAACTATTTTGATGGTTGTTGTGGGTTTTCCAGGCTGTTTGGCCGTGTTCTTAAGTTTTGCTTCCTAACGTTCCACCAGTGTGGTCGGCATCTTCAGAGGATAGGAATCAGAACTCTGTGCTGTGTTGCAGTTTGTTGGATAGTTGAGTATTTATAGCTGTGGGAACAACTTTTGTCCTTTTCAGGAGATTAGGTGATTATGTTGATCAGCATGTTTTTGTTATGAGCACAGTGGTGCCTCGCTTAACGAGCGCACCGTTTAACGACGAATCCACATAGCAACCCATTTTTGGGGTCGCTAATGCGATCGCATTGCGATGTTTAGATAAGCTAAACATCGCATTGCGATCATTTCTGCACCCCGCGTCCATTTTGGGAACAGCTGATCGGCGGTTCCAAAATGGCCGCCGGGTGCAGAAAATGGCATCCCGCACCATTTTCGCGCCCTGCCCTCGCTTACGGAGGGCGCGAAAATGGCGGCGCTATGGAGAAACTTCGCAGAACAGTGAGTTTAAGAGCCATAGGAACACATTAAACTAAGTGTCCAGGAAGAATAGAGCGGAGGAGGCTGGCCCCGAGGGTTACCGTTTGCTTCCTGTGGGGCAGAAGGAATGTCTGGCTCCTCAACTGGAATATGAAGCTTCTCTCTGATGGGTATCCCTGCAGTCTGTTTAATTCCGTTCTGCCTACTCTGAGCGGCCACAGTGTTTTCTTATCCCAAGCCAAGGGGTTTCCTGGCTCTCTTGCCTTAAATTATGTATTTTATTTATTTAAAATATTTGTACCTTGCTTTTTTTCCCCCTAAAAAGGATCCAAGGTAACTTGGAGCCTTAAAAAAATTAAGCAACATTAAAAGCTAAGAACAATTTAAAAATCACAACATTTAAAAACAATTAAACAAATATAAAATTTAGTAGATAAACAACAGTACTAAAAATACATTTTTAAAAAATAGAAACCTGACAGTCCTGTTCTAAGACACATACATCCAGACAGCTGGTCACTGAGGGAAAGCCGGCCTGAAGAGAAAGGTCTTCGGCTGCTTTCAGAAGAACAGCCAAGATGGGGGCCAGTCAGGCCTCTGGTGGCAGGGAGTTCCAGAGCCTAAAGGAGCAGCCACAGAGAAGGCCCTTTCCCACCAGATGCACCTGTGAAGGTGCTGGGACTAAGAGGAAGGGCTCCCTTCATGTTCTGAAAACCCAGGCAGGCTCGTCAAGGGAGAGGTGGTCCCTGAGATAGCTCGGACCCTAAGCCATTTAGGGCGTTACAGGTTAGAACCAGCCCTTTGAATTGTGCCTAGAGAAGAGCTGCTGGGATGGAGCGTGGTGCCGCATTCTTCCTCAGTGCAAAGGATGCACTTCACAGTTTATCTGCACTTTTCCCCATCAATTGTCTGGAACTGCAGCATTCTCAACAAGACAACTGGACAGTTTAGTCGGCCATGGCCTGCTTTCAGCAGCTTTTCCACCCAGTCATTTCCACTCCCCCGCCACTGTTACCGCCTGAGGTTCCTTTAACTTGAGGCATGGTGGTTTGAAAGGGAGACCCTAAAGCAGGCCAGGGCCTGCTTTAAAGCCACCAGCCTTTTTGTTCTTTAAAGGGAAGCTTTACACAAAGAGGTTAAGTGTTCCCGTCTGTTGCCGTTAATATTCCAAAAGTGGCTTGAAAGATAACAAGCTTGCCATCTCTTGTCTCAGAGGAACGATCTTTCCAGAGGAAGCTTTCCCCATGACCTGGGATTTAATTGTGCATCACACAGCCAGCTGGCACTGTCATAATTGTGCCTTGAGTTTGTGCATAACATCACCATCACATCCCGCAAAGGGCCCATAAATTCCCTTGATCCACAGCTCGGGAGTTGACCATCACCCTGCTTGCTTTATGAACATACAGTTATAGGCCCCCATAAATGCATCTTTTGCCTGGCGATTGGCTAAACAACATAAAAAGGCATTGTTGATCTCTTCACCCCCCTTGCTGCGGCCGAGGCATGGAGCTGAATCCGTTTTCCTTGGGGCAGGGAAGAGGGTGTATTGTGTTTGAGGAAGGTGTAATGAGCAACCTTTTAAAATGCCAATTAAAACTGAATGTTCTTTGTTCCCTGTCTGTTGGATGCTGGAAATGGCCAGTGGAAGAACCCACTGGCACTGATCTTACAAGAAGAGGCAGGTTAGGCAGGGCGCTTGCTTGCTGGAGGGCACTTTTTTCAAATGCAGAAAAATCACATCGGCACGTGCAGTTCAGGTTCCAGCAGGGCTCGGCCAAGCCGCCTGGGTACTGGAGACAGAAACGCCCTTAACAGATAGTCTCCCGTCTGCGAATTAACTGGGAGCACCAAATCTACAGGGAAGTGTTCTTATACAAGCTACCGTAATGAAAGGCAATCCCTTTTGATTGTGCACCCTGCCCCTGTTTCTGTCTCCCGTTCTCTCTTAGCGATGCTGCAAATCTCTTTTCTTGATGGGGCCCCAGATATCCCAGCTGAACATCCCCTCCTAACCTGCGGCTTGGGCAAGATTCACTCTGGTGTCTAGCAAAAGGCGCCAATCAGGAACTGTTTGCACAGAGCAAACCAGGTTGGTCCGTTGCATCAGAACCAGGAAGAAGGTGAACAGGTTTACCATGGCAACCTGTTACCCACTCTGGCATAAATAACAGCTTGGAAATGCTACTTTCGAAGCCTTCCCGTTTGACTTTTAGCTGGGAACAGCAAAACTGTGTGTGTGGAGCATCTCAGGCTGTTGCTTGAAAACAACTCCTCTTCCTTTTCTTCTTCCTGTTCCTGTCCTGTTGCTGCTGCAGCTCACTTCCTCTTCTTCTTGGGACAGCTTTCCATTCCTAATGGGTGTTCTGTGTGTGCAACCTTGGCATGCAGAAAATTGCAGGACTGAGTCACGTAGGGGTGATCATTACAGGAGGAGCCCAACACTAGAGGCTTGTGTGTAAATGGGCTGCTGGGGGCGCTTGCTGCTACCGGTGGGACATTTTGGTGCCTGCTGCAGACACCAGGAGCAGTTTGCCCCTCCAGCGACCTATCATTAAAGGTGCAAGAATTAGCTGTAGCCAAATCAAGTTTCTGAGATGGTGTGAATCAGGCCAGAAACGCAACTGCCTCTGGAAGTTGGATTAAGTAGCGTGTGGTAAATATAAGGATGATTCTCTCCCCTCCCCACCCTGTCTGTTTGCTGTTAATTATCACTTCTCTTTTGGATTCTTCTTCGTGTTGACTAGTTGCACAGTACATGATGTGCCAGGAGAGTGTTAATACACTGCTGATAGCGGCAGAATATTATGGGATCAATCTTTTTTGTTTTTTTAGATTGAAACATTTCATAGTTAATGGCTCTATGGCTTATTCTCCTAGGAAAGCAAACATTCAGTCTGTGTTTCATGTCTCGAGAGGTAAATTAAAAAAATTAATGTGTTCATAGCTTATTATTGGCTTCCCAGTCATGCATTCCAGCTGGTCTCTCTTGCTGCTTGTGAGTGGCTCTTCTCCCAGTTAGACCCGACCCAAAATCTCCGTATGAGATTCAGACACCATTCTTGTATTGTATGGTTGCACTGTATTGGAGACAGGGCACATTCAGTCACACGCTTGTTTTTACGCGACAGCGTCAGTCTTCCTTTCACTTGGCTCAAGAAGATTTTTTTTTTCTTTGAAAAAGATTGAAGTCTTGATGTTGCATGCGGAGAGCAGGTAAAAGGTGCTCCCTGCATTAACCTCAAAATCTGGACATCTACTGTGTTTACCGGAAAATAAGACAGGGTCTTATATTCATTTTTGCTCCAAAAACGCATTAGGACTTATTTTCAGAGGGTGTTTTATTTTATTTTCATGTACAACAATCTGCATTTATTCAAATACAGTCAAGTCCTCTTCTTCTGGTTGCTGCACAAGGGTGGCGAGCGGGGTTTCACTTAACCGGGTCTTATTTTTGGGGTAGGGCTTCTATGACAAATCCTACTAAGGCTTATTTTCAGGTTAGGTCTTATTTTCGGGAAAACGAGTAGTTGCAGGGCCTTGCAGTGCACCAAAATCAGCCAGCTTTGTCCCAGAAGCAGAGCCTGTGTACCTTGGCTTCTCAGGTTGTTGGGTCAGAAAAACAAAGGTGCATCAGTTTTAACGCGTATTGTGGTTCATTTGAATTCTGTCTTGTGTGTAGGTGTGGCATTAGTAATGTGTGTCAGTGCAGCACCCTGGATTTTTTTTTCTTTTTCTCTCCTTCCCTGAGCCCTGCGTAATAGAAATTCAGAGGAGAAAGCATTTCCAGCTGTTGGGTATAGTGAAGGATGATGGCTGCAGGATGCTGAACAAATAAGGCTCCTATAATAGTTTCTCACCAAGATGACCAGGCTGTGTTCTGGGAGCAAGAGAGTAGCCGTCAACGCAGCATCTGCTTGCCTTCAGGTTTGAGTGTGTGTGTGTCTGTGTGTGTGTGTATGTGACACAACTGCAGCTTTTCTGCATTTAGAGACTTTTCCCACAGTAAGTCTGCCTTCCTGGAAACAGGAAACAAAACAGTCTGTCTCTCTAGTGCAGAAGATGGGGGCTGGAGGGAGTAGAAGGGGAGACAGGATGGAGAGGGTGTCTCTCTTCTATTGCTTCTGCCTGGTAAAAGGAAGCCACGGGGAAATGGGGTGGTGAACTAGACTTTGTCCACGAGGTGGCCCTGCAGTGAAGAGAATGAAGTGGCGGCTGCTTTTGCAAAGCCCGCCCGCCTCCCCCCCCAAGGTGGTGGTCTCAGCCTCCCGGTGTCTGTTCCTGATGCAGCTTTGCAGAGCTGCTTATCTAACAGCGTTGACTGCCGATGGACTCACCTATACAGAGTTGAACTATCTTGAACTCACATATACAGAGACGATATGTATTCTCCTCCTGCGTATTGCTAAAGACGAGGACTGATAGGTCAAATCTTTGCTCAGTTCTGCAGTAAAACCACAAATGAGGAAGAGGAAATTGTCCACCAGCTGCTGGGAGAGAAGTTTAAGGTCAGAGTGGTCCCCGGGAAAGGAGGATTTTCAGATTCTCCTGGAGCGGTTTTGCCCCTGTCTCTTTCTTTTCTTCTTGCTTTATTCTTCATGCTCAGTCTCTCTTGATCCCAGGATGGCCCTCGTTTTCTGCCCTGATCCTGCATGCACATCCTTCTGAGGTGCATAAAATGAGTATCTGGCTTGCAGGGGGACAAAGTGTTATTGGCAATATTATGCCCATAGAGTGCTCTTGCGCTGTGGGGCAGAGTAGAAGTCAAAACAACCACAACCTATTGTGAAAACATGGAATTTGCAGGTCTTTCACCAAGAAGGACTCTTATCCTTTGACCCTCTTGGCATCCTGAAAATGGCCACTGCTTCAGGAGCTCCTGTGCTCTTTTCTGTTTGCCTCCTTCAAAACAAGGCCATTGCAGGATTCTGTGCCCTTTGGGAGCTCTGCTTAAGATAAAGGTAGGAAAGGAAGCAGAAGACGGCGTCTGGTTGGTGATGCAACAAGGCCTTCTCCTTGTTGGGCACCATAGCTCTGGAGGACACTTTCCAGAGAAGCTCCTTTGGATGTTGCTGCTGTTGGTGGTTCGAGTGTGTTCACGTGCCTTGTGTGACTAATTAGGGCCATGATCCAAAATCGAGGAAACTAGTTCCGTAAGCCTAACAGTGGATTTTTTTTCTTCAGATGTTCTTCTTCTTCTTGTTCCTCTTCTACTATTACTACTATGATGTAGAAAACAGCTTCCAGATTAGAAGAGATTTGAAAAGCAGAGTGGCAGTTACGTAAAGGGGCAGGTGGGAAGCAAATCCCTCTGCTCTTATTGTGTGCTGGCAAAGTTGCTTCTGGCCTGTGCTGCTGATCCTAAAAATTAATAACCTCCTAAAATGTCCTCTGATTAACAGCCCTCCTTGCTTAAGTCCAGCAAACTCAGGGCTCTAGATACCTTTACAACCCCAGTCCATTTCAGTCTATTTCGGTCATCTTCTTTTCCTACCATGTTACACGTTTCAGAATATTATTGTCCTTTTCAAGGACTATTTGAACAATACAGTTCTTGGCCGGTGCTTTTACTTTACTTCTAACTCCCATGATCATTTCTTTTTACTGAAAGTGCCATGCAAATGTTAAAATGAACAGATTCAGCCCAGAATTATTTCCCCCTAGACTTAATGTCACTTTTTCTCCCATCTTCCGAGGACTGCTCTAGACTTTGCTACCCACAATTTGTGACTCTTCACTTAACCTTGCATTCTACTTAGGCGGCTTTCCCCCATGAGGACAGTGAACAGAGAACAGTTACTTCCTTTTTACAGCTCATTTTTTGAGTCCTCCCTAGGCGAAGGGGGATCAGGGTACACCATCACAGTAGAGCTAATAGATTTCTCATTTTCTTTCCCTGCAGAAAATCACCAACCACATTTTGGGAAGAAAAGTGCCTTGGGAGTGAGGATGAAACCGATGAAAGGAAAAAAGCAACCTTCCATTTCAATAAAATGGTTTGTGTGCCATAGCATTTCCAGCACCTTCCCTATGTAGGCTGACGTTTGTCTCAATGGACCACTAAAGACACTTCTCCAGTTATACAAACCAAGCAACTTCATGAATTTTAATCATTTTTAATGCGCAACCTTTCCAGCTAATGTAACTTTTTATATATTTGAAAATTAGTGATCTCATGAAGATTTGAAAAAAAAAGAAAAGAAAATAATGTGCTGGTACTTCTCCAGATCAAAGTAGTTTAGAATTAATTTATAAGAACAATTAAATCAATGGATTTTTGTGTGTGAGTAGCTTGTTTATTTATTTTTATACTTAAATTCTAAGGTTTTTGTACTTCTAAATAGTCAAAATTTGTTACCCTGCATTTTTGTTTTTCTAGTGCTGAAAAATTAAATACCTTATGCCTCTTTTTTTTCTGAATGCCATTACTAATAATTTTCTTTTGGTGATATTGAATGTGAGAGGGAGGGACATACCCGTCTCTGCTCTAAGATGCATGCTTCATTAAAGGTGTTCTTTTTCGTGATGGAAGTCCTACTGAAAAGGCGCACAACAGTCAGGGTGGGCCTTCAATCGGTTTCTGAACCCCAGCTTTCCCTTATCATTGGCCGTGCTGCCTAGAAAGCTCTCAGACAGAACAATAAGATCGAGTGAGTCTTCTTTTCATAGCTGTGAACCGAGGCGATAGACCACAGCACTCCCTTTCACTTATGCACAGATGCCTAAGTGCGCAGGAGAAGAGAGCTAAACATAGTTAAGTGGAGTTCAGCTTCAGAGGGCATCAAAAATAGCCCAGCTGGTAGAGTGTCAACAAAAAGATATTTCTCTGTTCCAGCGAGGGCTGGATGGATGGGGCATGTGTGCCCGTTAGTTTGAAGAAGGGCTTCGACATTTCCATGGCAAAGAAAGAAGGGCTGCCCCAGGATGCATGAACTAATAGGCATCAGATGGATCATAGAAAATGTAATGCATGTTTAATGAGGTGCTATCTTCCATGCCAGAATTATATTTGTACAAGTACTGATTGAATAGAGATACTTTATTGTTGTTACATGCTGCCAAGTTCGAAACAATGTGCAGTGATCCTGATAAGGCTTTCAAGATAAAGTGAGATATTTAGGGAGTGGTCCCACACCCCCGATGAGTTTTCATGGCAGGGCAGGGATTTGAACCCAAGCCTCTTGGCCCTTAGTTCATCACTCTCTCCACGACACCACACTGGGTATCCTGTATACTCAATTACATGCGTTGAGAACATGCTGTTTGATTGGAATCTTCCATTTCCTAATACATTTCTGTTTAGCCTGCATAGAGTAAATGATATAATGGGACTTGTAATGACTCCTTCCCTTTAGGAGATTGCTGATAGGTTATGCATGCAAAAACACACCCTCACATGAGAAAAGCAAGGTGGTTAAAAAACAGGCGGGGGGGGGGAGCCATTTCTGTTGATCTTAAATCTGGAGAGGGAGGAAGAGAGAACAAACGAGAATGTTGGAGAATACAGCATGAATTGTATAAACAGGAAACCTGACTGACAGCTTGACAGTTAAATTAGAATGTATATCTGTGATCTCTAGTCCGCCTGATACTTATGATCCAAACTGTTGGAGTTATAAAGTTATCCTTTAGAGAGCAGTTGAGCTTCCAGACTGAAATCCCTAACCATTTGTACCTATGTTCAAATGTAGTGATGCAGAAAACAAGCAGCTCAAAAGAGTTTTCAGATGGGTCAGAAGCCCAATCTTTGGTGTTTGCTTTTTACAGTAATCTGGAAGGCGGTGGTGTGATGGAGTATTTCGAGTCCTAGTCTAGAAAACCAGCTGGTGGTCTAAATGTTTTTCCTCTCTCCTCTCCCATCCACTGCCCTTGGGTGTTTTCCTCCCAAAAACAGACATGAGAAAAACCAGGCTGAGGAGCATTAAATTTTTGTGATGGATCAGAAGTGGCCTGGTTGTTTGATTAGAGTCTGCTTCACTGGATTTTTCTAACCCTGAGGTTCCCCATGCAGGACCTTCCAGCATTGATAGGTTCATAGATGTGACTGACCCAGAAATCAGATAGATCGATCAATCGATTGATCAATCTTGGAAGGCTACGGAATGAGGCCCAAAGTCCTCATGAGGAAATGTCCGTGACCAGCTGCTGCAGCTAAGGTGTGTATAACCTGGTTACATGCTGGCCAGAGCCCCTGTTGAACCTTAAGGGGAGCAGGTGTAAAAGAGGAAGGTGGGGGTGGATGGAGAAGAAAAGTACCCGCGTGGTTTGTTGCTTGGATTTCCAGGAAGTGGGGAGAGCAGAAGGCCGCGGGACGCTCCGGAGAGAACATTGAGGTTGAATTGATTGGCAGTCAAGGGGAAGACAGGGCCGTGGCTCCCTTTCTGAACAGATGTGCTTGAGTCTGGGGGTGATGGTGCAGATCATGAGGAACTGCATTTCTCTGAAAGAAATGGTTGGGCCTCGGCACTTCATTGTCTTGAAGCGTAATCTGTACTGTGGACAAGAAGCTACTGTTTGGATAAGCTACTGTTCCTTCGTAGAGGGAAGCCAATCTCCCGGTCAGGAGCAAGAGCACAGCCTTCTGTGCCCCGCCCTTTCCTCTGATTGGGAGATCAGCCAAGAGGGGCGGGGCCAGAGAAGCCTGAGCTCTTGCCGGGACCAGCAGATCTGTTGAGGAGGGGCAGGAAGCTGGCAAGCTGGGCTTGGAGAGGGGCTGACAGCCCAGAGGAGGCAGGGGAAAGGAAGCAGCAGTACTTGTGTTGCTGCCTTTACAAACCAGGATGAACTGGTTCACGCCCATCTCTGCTGCCACCTTTATGAACCGGTTCACGCCCATCTCTGATGTGTTCTCCTAAGAGAGGGCAGAGGAAGAGAAACGAGCAGCAGCGGTTGGAATTGCCACGCAGAAAGGGAGGTGGGGAGGTGGAAGACAGCTGCCCCGTGGTGGGAATGGGGAAACCACAAAGTGGTGGTTGCCCCTGAACTGTCTCCACAGCTAAAATGACCTTGGTTTGCCTTAGTGACAAGACACCTCCCTTGGCTGAAAATGCTGCTGTTAAATGCCAGCTGTGTGAAAGGAAAGGCAGCGGCCGCCCAGGGCTGGATCCTGGCAGGAGGGCCAACGTGTTGCTTCAATGCACTTTGATCACCCTGTACATTTTAAAGAGAACCAGCAAAATGGCTCCAATTATACAGCGCGTGCTAGGTAAAGCAGCTCCAACTGCAACTGCAGGAGCGTGCTATTTGCACCCTACTTTGCAAAAGGAAAGGAGACATAAATGTGTTCTGTGATGTGGCTTCCCACCGTCTCTTAGGGTTATTCTCGCTTCCCTGGAATCCCGTGGGTGTCATTTTTGGAGAGCGCTGGCCTCTCCCTTGGGGGCCCCCTTGAAGCCTGGGATGTGCACATTATTGCTGACTGATGGGGCTGAACAGGAGCTGGGGTGGCGAAGGCACAGGTGGTATTACAGCCTGCTGTCATTTGCAGGTGGCAAGGCAAGGCAAGGAGAGAGGTTGGGGGTCCTGGTCATGCAGAGCCCTGGGTGGTGCCAAGACCAGGTTCTCCGGCTCCGATAGACTTGAATCTCCCCCAAGAGTGGGAGCCCTTTGTAAAAAAGCAGATTTCCACCCCAACCAGATGGCTTCGCGAGGCTTGCTGTGGTGATCAGCCCTTCGTCCATGTTGGCATGGGGCCTGGGGAAGCCAGACGGCGAGATGGTGAAGTCATAAACGGCCACGGCTGCTATTTTGGAACTCTTTCTCTGGAGTAACAAGCCTCTGCCCTTCCTGGTGACGAGCCGTTGACTCACTCTGTTCTGGAAATGCATCAGCAATATTTCTTGATTCAATCAACCATCATCTCTTCCCCCTGCCCTTCCTCTGCCTCTCAACCTGTCTTTCACTGCTGATTTTCACGAAACATACTCCTCTCCGAAGGGTGGGTACCGAGGAAGTACCAAAGAGTAGGAACTGCTGCCCGAAAGAAGCAGGAGACCCGATTTTCCATCCAGCAATTTTAATCTGGCCCTCAGTTTGGGGGATCAGAGGTTTGCCATGCCTGCCGGCAACTTTTCGGATGCAAAGGTGCCAGTGCTGTCCGTCTGCGGCCGGATTCCACCTTCTCATGCCTGTTGCTTTGAATCTTTCAGGGAAAATCAAATTATTAACTGTACAACTTCCACTGTGACCTGCAGGGCTTTCCCCCTCCCCCCCAATCAGAGCTACGTTTTTAAATACCCCCCCACATAAAATTCAAAACTCTTGGACATTTTCAATGTATTTACACATTTATCTTTTTGCCCAAAAGAACCAGCACCCTGCCGTTTAGAAATGACATAGACATGGAGAGAGAACTGCGATAACTCAAAGGCAGTGTGATTCCATCCCAGTATTTTATTATTTATTTAAAATCTTTTTTTTTTACCCAGCCTTCCTAGGGGGTAGAGAACTCTTAACCAGGCTGCCCCTTATTTTCTGTGAAACTGTGCAGCTGCTTGGTTGAACCAACGAGAGGGTATTCAAAACAGAGAGGAAGAGAAAACAGGGTTTTTATTGCTACACAGGAACTATGCAAAGTAGTTTGGGGTTTGAGAATTGCATGCACAGATCACGCCTGTGTGAATTCACCAGCTATTTAATTAACTGGATTGCTTGTTGGTTTAGGTTTCTGGCTGCAGACCCAGAGGCTGGGAGTTCGATTCCCCCACTGGGCCTCCTGGGAAAAGAGCCAACCTGGGTGGCCTTGGGCAAGCTGCAGGGCACCCCTCCCCCCCAGAAGAAGGGAAGGATAAATAAACCACTGCTGAGTAGTTTCTCTACCTGGAAAACCCTGGAAGAGGATCACCATCAATCAGAATTGACTTGACGGTGCATGATTATACTATTATTGATTAATTTATTAACCTAGTACCTACGTAACCCTGTGTTACCCTTACCTTACCTTTTTTTTTTCTACAGTAGAGGTAGATCTGATAGCCACCAACCCTCACACGTTGTCAAACACCAACATAAATCAACATTCTCCAAAATGGACATTTTCAAATGTTTGCCTCTGATTTCAGCTTCTCCCAGGCTTTTCTCCATCCACACTATCCCAGTTCTGAGTCTGCACTGATGACAGCCAAGCCCAACCCCCACCCCTGATGAATGCTCCTAGGTTCATGCTTCTGGAATCTCTTCCCGGTTTAGGTTTCGACAGACGTCTAGCAATTTGTCAAGTCGTCACCAAATAAGAACGGCATGGGAGCATTCTGGATCAGATCCGAGGGCCACCCTGCTCGCTGGTGTCATCCACCCCAGGATGGAGA
Organism: Pogona vitticeps; assembly: GCF_051106095.1. Taxonomy (NCBI): domain Eukaryota; kingdom Metazoa; phylum Chordata; class Lepidosauria; order Squamata; family Agamidae; genus Pogona; species Pogona vitticeps. The sequence goes on from NC_135787.1 coordinate 3,499,764, forward strand.
CAAAACTGCAAGGGGCTTCTGCTTTGGCTGTTTTCAAGGTTAGGTCCTAATCCACAAACCAACCAACCAACCCCAAACCCCCCAAATTCAGCACAGTAAGATCATTTTTAAAAGGGTTTCTCCACCCTTTCCCAAAGAACTGGGGGTAAATATATTAAAAAGCTCTGAGAATTTTGTGCATTAAAAGATGCCTTTCTGTGGCCCTCGAGTCTTCTGTTTTATTCTGTCTACTTCAGTGCCCTGGGAGGGTTGAAGGCAGGAGTTTTAATCCTGTTTTGTTAAACCGATGCTCCCCTTTGGATGAAACTAGCCCAAATGGTAACAACCCTTGCGGAAGAGCCTAGTCAATGCTCATTCAAAGTCACGAGCAGTGCGCAAAGAAGAAACGCAGCCTGGCTCCCTGTAATGCTATACAGCAGGGTCCCCTAAAGAGGTTCATGCAGAATTGAGGTCGTTGTCAACCACGTAGCTTCCCTTTTCCCACCGAACTTTGCTTGGCTTCTCACAATACCTGGATGGGAAAAGGATTTTGTCAGGAATAGTGTCTTGCTGCAACTGTCCACTTCATCATGGGAAGTCTCTGAGGGTAAATTAAGAGCCGTTTGCTTTGCAGAAGACCCGCTCCTTGTTTCCTAATACGGACTGATCCACCTGCATTTTTGGACTCTCCTTTTTGGAGAGTGTATGTTGTCTGCTCACTGGACAGACAGCTCCTGAAGCTGAGGCTCCAATGCTTTGGCCATCTCATGAGAAGAGAAGACCCCCCCCCTGGAAAAGACCCTGATGTTGGGAAAGTGTGAAGGCAAGAGGAGAAGGGGGACGACAGAGGACGAGATGGATGGACAGGGTCATCGAAGCGACCAACATGAATTTGACCCAACTCTGGGAGGCAGCAGAAGACAGAAGGGCCTGGCGCGTCAGCCACTGCTCGAAACAAGATACTGGGCTGATCAGATCTTGCAAAGCTGTGGTCTTCATGAGTCAGATAAAAACTGAGATGCAACTAATGAATCATCGCAAAAAAACAACGGTCAGACAATCTGCTTAGCAGAAGGGTGGAGGAAGGGAAGGAAAAAGACCTTAAAGCAGTTTCTCCCCTCCATTCCAATCCACCCTCGGAACATCATAATCATCTGTGCTGCCTGCATTTTGGGAAAGGAACAGCTGCCTGTAACTGGATTGTAGAAACAAATTCCTTTCCGGGGTCTCCCCAATATCCCAGCCAGTCATTCTGGGAGATTCTGAGTCTCACAGTCCAAATAAGCAACTTTTCCAGACTCCAGGCTTAACCCCACCGGGCACATCAGTTTCCTCGTGGCGGTGAGCGAGGCGGAGAAATGTAATGTGTTTCTTGGCTGACCCACTTGGAAAGGAAGAAAGTGGGGCAGGAGTTTAAATCCTTCCTGAAAAGAGATTCCACTCCACCCCGGCACCCGTTAGGAGGCAGTTTGAAGCACGAAACAGGGTTTAGAAGCTGGGATGGGTGGGTGTCCAGCCGATTCTGCACGAAAGCATGGTATCCAAAACACACACCAAAAACAAACGGCCAGAGTGCTTTGCTTGCAGATGGAAAAGGCAAACGCTGACATCTTTAATCTGCTTGTCTGGCTGGCTGGTTTGGGAAAGCAGCTCTTTCTTAAAAGGGCATTACGACTCTTGTTTAAAACATAAATTACCTGAAGGCAAGGGTGGGTGATACCTTTATTAGACCATGAAAAAAAGCACAACAAAAAATTGCTAACTTTTGACCCGCATTAGTCTTGCACAAGCTGGGCACCTCTGTGCCAGGGATGGTGCAGAAAAAAACACAGCAGACTAGTATGATTGGATTGAAAGCTAGCCTTTTCTGTGTTTTTTTTTAAATGTATATATTTGGACACACTTTTTAAAAATATGTATATTTGGACACACTTTATCAGACACACTGGTCTCATGAAGGTATCAGCTAGCTGGATAGCTCAGGGATTAGGGTATCCGTCTATGGACCCAGAGGTTGGGAGTTTGATCCCCCACTGGGCCTCCAAGGGGAAAAACCAGCCTGTGTAGCCGTGGGCGAGCTGCATCATCGTCCCAGGGCAAACCCCCCCGCAAGAAGAAGGCAACTGGGAAACCACTGTTGAGTACTTTCTCCACCTGGAAAACCCTGAAAAGGGACTCCATGAGTCAGAACCAACTTGACCGCAGACAATTATTATTTAATATGCTTCTGTTTTCTCCCCAAAAGGACAGGTGGCAATACAATATTGCTAGCTGGGGATTCCGGGCATCACAGTCCAAGAAAACTAGCTATTCAAGCTCTCTGTCTAATGTGTGAAAATACATGATGCTCATTTGTATAACTGGAACTCATGACCAAACCCTTCACCGTTTTTAAAGTGTTTGGCAATATCCAGCAGAACTGGTGGTTGTAAAACTGAAGGCTCTGTCTGTTTGCAGCCCCTCCGGCAGTAAGTCAGTCTACATGGAATCTGAAGCTTGGCAGGCCTATAAACATTATCCCCCCGCCCCCCCCTGCAGAACAGACACTGAGAAAACAAGGTGAAGTCTTTTCAAAACAAACTACCCAAAACCAAACGAAAAGGAGGAACTGCCCTGGACATTGGAAGAGAGGGAGAGAAGAGAAAGATTAACAAGCCAGGATGAAAAAAAAATGTTTTTGATTTTATTCCAACTTCCCACCCGAGGCAAATAAAATTAAATTACAGGACATTACACCGAGTGTTTCCACAAATGGTCAAAAATGAGAAAGATCTGCTGGTGTGGTGCTCCTAAAAAGAACTTGGGAAAGAACTACAGTATAAGTAAAGAGTTAAACGTAGGTGGAGCGTGGAATTAACCGGTTAGGTATGATTTACCTGTAAGCAGACGCTGGAAGTAAATAGTTCCAAGTAATGAATTGCACACAAGCAGAAGTGGGAAGTGGGTAATGATTAGCAATAAGTTACTCTAACTCCCAACCTGTAGCTCCGCAGCCAGCTGCTTGAACCCTTCAGCTGCCTGTCCATCAGCATCATTTTAGAAGTGGAGAGCTGGAAGGGACCTTACGGATCATTGACTCCAACCCCTGTCAAGGCGGCCCGGGGTGGGTGGGTAGGGAACCGAACCCCCAACCTCTGCCTCGGAGCGAGTGTTGTCCTGATCTCCCCCCCCCCCAAAAAAAAGGTTGGAAGAAGGACGTGTTTGGGAAAAGTTCCTCTTCTTCTGGAGTGCCCTTCCCAGCATCCCCATCCGGCGGCGGGTGGCGGCGCTCCCTCTGGACGCCCCGTTGCGAGGAAGGCAGGATAGAAGGAAGGAGGGGGGGGAACTCCTCTTTTTTTGGATGAAACCGCCCCCCCGCGCGCGCACAAACACAGAGCGGCGCGGGCTGGGGATTGTGGGGATTGTAGTCCCAAAGGAAGAAGAAGAAGAAAGTGGGGGGCGGGCGGCGGAGCAGCCCCTTTGCCGGAGGGAAACCGCCTCTCCTGGCAGGGTCGGGGCGGAGGGGCCTCCTCGGGAGGAGGGAGGGAGGGAAGGAGGGAAGAAGGAAGGGGGCGGATCGGGGGCGGCGGCGGCGGCGGCGGCGGCTCTCTCCCCTCTCCGGCCATGCGGTTCCCATCAGGGGCGAGGCAGCCCCGGCCGGAGCGGAGCGGAGGGGAGCGCAGCGCACCGGCGGCGCGCCCGGCTGGAGATGGCGAGCGGGACCCGCGCGGCGCTCCCGCTCCTCCTCCTCGTCCTCCTCGCGGCCGGAGCCCGGGAAGCGGCGGCGGGCACAGCCCGGGGTAAGCGGGGCCGGGCAGATCCCGGGCAAGGGAGCGGGCGAGAGGGCGGCCGGTCCGAGGCTCTCTGGATGGGCCGGGGGGGGCTTTCTTTTTGTTGGAGAGAGAGAGAGAGAGCAGCTATGGGGGGGGGGGCAGGAGGGCGAGGCTGGAGGGTCTCTCCCCCCCTCCCCCCCGCCCCGCATGCTCAAAAAAGTAACTTCTCCGGCCCCTGGGGCCAAGTCTCCCCCAGCGGGCTGAGGGTTGGGGGGGGGGTCCGGAAAGGAAAGGACGAGCGCGGCCGGAGCTTTCCATGGAAGCAGGAGGCCAGCCCGGAAAAGCCGTCCGTCCGTCGGTCCATCCATCAATCACGGCTCGACCCTGCCGTCAGTCAATCAATCAATCAGTCGATCCATCAGCTACTCTTAAAAAAAAGGGGGTGGCACCCGACGCCTTGCGGTTTTCAACCCTGGAGGAGGGCCCTGGCCCCTCGGGGGGGGGGACCAAAGGAGGAGAGAAAGCCTTGTCGCCCCATAAGTTGGTGGGAGGCAGGTGGGTTTGGAGGGTCCCTGTGTGGCTGTAGCGAGAGGGATGATGCGGAGGGGGAGAGCGCGGCCCCTCCCGAGAGGGAACGAGCCACCTTTGGAAGAAGAAGGGGTGATGCCGGAGCCCCTCCCGGGGGGTCTGGCCAGGATGATGAGCGCCTGGTTCTTGGGCAGGGCAGCTTCCAAGAAGGACCCGGTGCCGGGAAAACGCACCGGGGGGGGGGGAGGTCAGGTTTCAGCCCCTCCCTAGTTAAAAACGTCCCCTAGACTTTGGGGATGCCAGGAAAAGGGGGGGTGTTATGCAGCCACACACCCCTGTGGGTCAGCCGGGCTCGCTCTGCGGGGCCGATGCGGGGAGCAGCCCCTCCGGCCAGACGGGAGAGAAGCCGGCTTAAGGGGCTTGTGGTCCTGGACGCCGGGAAGTGGTTCCGAAGCATTTCTTCTGTCCCACTTGGGCCGAGGGAGGGGAATGGCCGCTGCCAGAGGGTGGAGGGGAAAGAAATTCATTATTTAATCGATCTATTTGAAATATCTTTACCCCACCATTCTCCTTAAGAAAGGCCCCAAGGCGGCTTACGTTGTTAAAAGACCATATCTGAAAGCTAAAAGCAAAAAATCTATCTATCTATCTATCTATCTATCTATCTATCTATCTATCTATCTATCTATCTATCTATCTATCTATCTATCTATCTGTCTGTCTGTCTGTCTGTCTGTCTGTCTGTCTGTCTGTCTATCTATCTATCTATCTATCTATCTATCTATCTATCTATCTATCTATCTATCTATCTATCTATCTATCTATCTATCTATCTATCTATCTATCTATCAAAAAAGAGAGAGAATCAGACAAATGACCACCCTTTGAGATTCAATCTGAGAGAATCAGACAAAGCCAGGGAGCAGGATATGAGCTGATATGAGGCTAAAACCAAAATGAACCCCCTTCCCAGAGGTGAATAAAGGAGGGATCCCACCATTTGCTGCCATTGCTCTTTGAAGGATGCTGGGCATGGTAGTCCCTGTAGCAAGGTTTTCCAAGTTCTGGGTCTTCCCATACTGGGGGATGGAGGGGAGAGGCTCATTTTTAGAGGGTGACGGCCCGGCTGCTCTCGGTGGGACAGCCGTGGGCTTCTTCTGCCTCCCACTGTGTGTGGTCACAGATGTTTGAGCTTCCGTCGGCTTGTTTGTAGGGGGAAAGCCTTCCTTCCCGCTCCCCATCTCTCCTCTGGGCCACCAGGCCCTAGCTGTGCTCCGTCATGACTCTATATGGTCGCATCTTGGATGGAGGCAGGAGCGCTGGCTGGCCCAGCTCCCCTCGCACGTTGTACCCTGACCCTCTGCGTGTGTTCAAAACAGGGCAGCAAACTTCAACGCCACTTGGTCACACAAATTCTTGCAATCTCTGTCGGCTTCTGGTTCGGGCTGTGTGTCGTTGCATGCATGCACCCTGTCGCCCAGACTCCAGGGGGCTGAGGTGGGGTGGGTAGCTGGTTTCCCCCCCCCCCAATGCATTTCTTAGGATCTCCCAGTCACACACCCTGCTGGTTTAGGGTCTTCTGGCAGCGTTAATCCAGAAAAAGTAACTTTTCTAAGCTCTGACAAAGGGGCGTGAAAGACAAGGTATGATTTAAACCCAAGGCGTCGCAGGATTGTGTTGGTGCCGCAGGCTTTGCCTGACTGGATTTTATACTGGAGGGCAGAAGATTTTTTTTCTGTCCATGTGCAGAGTGCTGTTGCATCACCCTGCAGAGGAGCCCCACGGGTGGGACCCAGAGATTCCTTCTTCAGACCGACAGTCATGGCTGTAAACAGGTCGGGAAACAGAATCTCCCTTCTTTAAAACTCACATCTCCCAGGATTTATACAGAAACCAAAGCAGAGAACGTAAAACCACAGAACTCCACATCAGCAGAGTCCGTTGTGTGATGTTTTCTGATCCCAATGGATGTTCCGTTGTGCTGAGTGTGGTTTAAGGATTCATTGATTTAAAGTATTTTATTTTTTAATGATTTTGTCTACCAGCGCTCCCGAAGTGATGTTGTAAGAGACAGCTCAAAAGCATAAAAGAGGGGTTTCAAATGTTATTCGGAATACAGATTAAAAGCACTCCCTTTCAAGAGGAGCAAAAAATAAGTAAATGAATTAAAAGCAAATTTAAAGGACCGAAGTCCTTTCAGAACCATATAGGCTTAATTGTCCATGGAGCCTCAACAGGGATGAAGCCAAACCAACTTCCCTAGTAGGCCGTTCCAGAGCTGACGTGCTGAGCTATGGAAAAAGCCATTCATTAGGAGCGCCTTATCACAATACTCCCCTTTCCCCCTGTTTCTTGGGGTGGTGGGGCATGCCGGAAGGACATCTTTGTGCCCTTCAGATATATTGAGCTATAAATCCCATAATCCTACCTCCAACTGTCCTCTGCTGTGGGATTATGGGACCTGGAGTCATGCACTCATTGGGGGATGATGGAGATTGTAATTGCAGTAAATTGAGAACCACATGCTTGAGAGGAAGAATAATCTAAGATTTGCACCTTTTGCAGAATATTGGAAGGAAGCTCTCGGTTTTTCTCTTTCTCTTTTCACTCCCAACTGACAGACAGGGTTGTTTCTCCATGTAAGTGACTCACCCATAATTTTTTGAAAGGGTGGTGGCTGTGAATTGTTGCAGGCATGGTGCATTTTGTTCTATCTTTCTTTATTCACATCAGAGCATTGCACAGTTTAAAATTATGGATGTCATGGAATATAGGTAAAAATTAAAAAGAAATTCAACTGTGAAGATAATTAGATTAGTTTTGGCCAGAAGCAGACTACTTCAATAGCATTATCTCGGCCATTTGCTAGATCTTCTTTTGCACGCGTGGCGGGGCATAAATGATGTGCATGTAAGTGCTGCACTGATTGAATTTCCCCACAATCACAGAAAACTTGTCCTGCATCTAAGTAGCCTCATTTTCTTTGATTAGTCTCTGATCTTCCTACTTCACTTTGAAGTCTTCCAGATGGTCCAGCTGGAGTCTTGTCCTGGTGGAAGACAATCGTCAGCATTCATCCCTTCATCTTCTGCCTGGGTTTGATTCCCAATAAGGGAACATGTCTTTAAAGACTGCTGGATCGCTTAGTGGTTTAGCTCTCTGTCTGATGAACAGTCCTGTAGAGGCCAAAAGTTTTCCTTATTTCTTGACAGCACATAAAACCAATAATAATAAAAAAAATTAACTCTACCAAGCTGTGTTTGGGAGTTGCACATGGACCATGGATGGCTTAGTGGTTTAGGCATCTGGCTGTGGAGCCTGAGGTTGGGAGTTCGATTCCCCACTGTGCCCCCTTGACAGGGGCTCTATGTGATGATCCATAGGGTCCCTTCCAGCTCTGCTTTTATAAGAGGATGATGATTCAGCAAGCCGTGTTGGTTTGCTCTCCATAATTTGGGCACACTGGATGGTAAGCCTCAGCACTAAAGATGATTCATAGTGTGGTAGCCTCAGTCATTTCCTTTTCTCCTTCTTCCTGAAGATTAATAACTCTAGGCACATTTCAGCATCTCATCCATTTTGTCAGGTCTTGCAAAAGTGCATAAATCAGAGGATTCTGCTCATCGCATCGAGGCAACATCCTATATCTAAAGTTGGTACTTAAGTGCCTGGATGCTTATGAAGTTTTGAGATGCACTTGCCCTTAACAACCCTTTCCAGCCATCTAGAAGATGTTTCAGCTGAGTAAGTGGAGAACATGCTTCTCGGATAAGGAAATACACCCTGACAACTAGCCTTGCTGACTTCCATTCAGGTACTTGAAAATCCAGAGGCTGTACGGGAATGACCATCCTACACGTAAGAGTCAGCTCAGATGGCCGTCGTTCAGACCCAATCCTTGTAAATAAGGGAGTGCATCAGGGATGTTTATTACCCCCCCATTCTATTTCATTTATAGCTAAACGATATAATATTCTCCCTGTCCAGCCCTTGATTTTCCCACCCTATCTAAAGGGCACAAATATATCGGGACATTTGTATGCAGATGATGCAGTTCTCCTATCCAACACCCAGGTGGGGATGCAAAGACTATTAAGGGTCTTGAGGTGCTTATTGTGTCAAGAAACAACTCTTGACACCAAAATGTTAGTCTTTGGGAAATGGAGAAAGAATTGCAGCTGAACAGGGAGCTGCTCGAACAGACCAACTCATAGGAGCACCTTGGAGTAACATGCAAAAGTTCAGGAACATGGTTAGAATCTGCTGCTCTGCCAGAAGATCAATGTTATTTACTGTTTATCTTCTGGACCAGGTAGGAAGATGGTGGGACCACTAAGATAACTGTATAAAGGTAAAACACCTTCCTCGGTTGCTCTACAGAGCTCCAGTGTGGACTTTTTCAAATCTTACAGTGTTGAAATCGGTCCCACACAATTTTTTAATCATTGCAATGCGATTTTTGCCCATCTAAATCATTACAATGTGATCGCTTTTGCGATCGCTAAATCCGCATCGTCGTTAAATGGGGTGCTCGTTATGCGAGGCACCACTGTACAGTCTTGTCGTACTCCTTTCCCAATTTTGAACCAATCAGTTGTTCCATATCCGTTTCTAACCGTTGCTTCCTGTCCCACATACAGATTTTTCAGGAGATAGATAAGGTGGTGAGGCACTTCCATTTCTTTAAGGACTTGCCATAGTTTGCTGTGGTCCACACAGTCAAAGGTTTTTGCATAGTCAATGAAGCAGAAGTAGATATTTTTCTGGAACTCTCTGGATTTCTCCATAATCCAGCGCATGTTAGCAATTTGGTCTCTATTTCCTCTGCCCCTTCAGAATCCAGCTTGTACTTCTGGGAGTTCTCGGTCCACATACTGATGAGTGCAACTGTACGGTAATTGGAGGATTCTTTGGCACTGCCCTCCTTTGGGATTGGGATTTTTTCCAATCCTCTGGCCACTGCTGAGTTTTCCAAACTTGCTCGCATATTGAGTGTAGCACCTTAACAGCGTCAGCTTTTAAGATTTTAAATAGTTCCACTGGAATGCCATCACCTCCACTGGCCTTGTTGTTAGCCAGGCTTTCTAAGGCCCACTTGACTTCACTCTCCAGGATGTCTGGCTCAAGGTCAGCAACCACACTATTTGGGTTGTCCGAAACATCCAGATCTTTCTGGTATAATTCCTCTTTGTATTCTTGCTACCTCTTCTGCTTCTGTGAGGTCCCTACCATTTTTTGTCCTTTATCATGTCCATCTTTGCACAAAGTGTTCCTTTAATAGCTCCAATTTTCTTGAACAGATCTCTGGTTTTCCCCTTTCTATTCTTTATATCACTGTTCATTTAAGAAGGCCCTCTTGTCTCTCCTTACTATTCTTTGGAAATCTGCATTCATTTTTCTGTAACTTTCCCTGTCTCCCTTGCATTTTGTTTCCCTTCTCCTCTCTGCTATTTCTAAGGCCTCGTTGGACAGCCACTTTGCTTTCTTGCACTTCCTTTTCTTTGGGATGGTTTTTGTTGCTGCCTCCTGGACAATGTTCCGAGCCTCTATCCAAAGTTCCTCAGGCACTCTGTCCACCAAATCTAGTTCCTTAAATCTGTTCTTCCCTTCCACTGTGCATTCATAAGGGATTTGATTTAGATTATACCTGAGTAGCCCAGTAGTTTTTCCTACTCTCTTCAGTTTAAGCTTGAATTTTGCTATAAGAAGCTGATGATCAGAGCCACAATCAGCTCCAGGTCTTGTTTTTGCTGACTGTATAGAGCTTCTCCATCTTTGGCTGCAGAGAACATAATCAATCTGATTTTGGTATTGCCCATCTGGTGATGTCCACTTGTAGAGTCACCTCGGGTGTTTTTGGAAAAGAGTGTTTATGATGACTAGCTTGTTCTCTTGACAAAACTCTATTAGCCTTTGCCCTGCTTCATTCAGAACCCCAAGGCCAAACTTTCCTGTTGTTCCTTTTAACTCTTGACTCCCTACTTTAGCATCCCAGTCCCCTATAATGAGAAGAACATTTTTCTTTGGTGTCAGTTCTAGAAGGTGCTGTACGTCTTCATAGAATTGGTCAATTTCAGTCTCCTCAGCAGTGGTGGTTGGTGCATAAACTTGGATTACTGTGATGTTGAAAGGTCTGCCTTGGATTCATATTGAAATCATTCTATCATTTTTGAGATTGTATCCCATTACAGCTTTTCTCACTGTTCTGTTGACTATGAGGGCTACTTCATTTCTGCTACAGGATTCTTGCCCACAATAGTAGATAAGATCATCGTCTGAATTGAATTCGCCAATTCCCATCCATTTTAGTTCACTGACGCCCAAGATGTCAATGTTTATTCTTGCCATCTCCTGTTTGACCACATCCAGCTTCCCAAGGTTCATAGATCTTACATTCCAGGTTCCTATGCAGTATTTTTCTTTGCAGCATCAGACTTTCCTTTCACTTCCAGGCACGTCCACAGCTGAGCGTCCTTTCGGCTTTGGCCCAACCACTTCATTAGCTCTGGAGCTACTTGTCCTTGTCCTCCACTCTTCCTCAGTAGCATGTTGGACGCCTTCTGACCTCAGTAGCATGTTGGACACCTTCTGAGGGGCTCATCTTCCAGCGTCATATCTTTTAGCCATTTGTTTCTGTCCATGGGGTTTTCCTGGCAAAGATACTGGGGTGGTTTGCCAGTTCCTGCTCCAAGTGGATCATGTTTAGTCAGAACTCTCCACTATGACTTGTCCGTCTTGGGTGTCCCTGCACGGCCAAGCCCATAATTTTTCTGAATTACTCACGTCCCTTCACTATGACAAGGCAGCAATCCGTGAAGGGGAAAGAGAGGTTACTTACCTGTAACTCTGGTTCTTCGGGTGGTCCTCTGTGAATTCACTCTTCCTGCCCATCCTCCCCTCTGTCCACCACGTCTGTCTTAACGTGCAGTGGACCACGTGTGTTAAGGCGGCGGGTCCTGGCGAACGCATGTTTGAGCTCTAGAATATTCCGGAGACCTCTGCGCAGGTGCAGATTAAACCCATTAGTGTGAATTCACAGATGAGCACTCGAAGAACCCGAGTTGCAGGTAAGTAACCTCTCTTTCTGTGTTATTCCCAGCTGCTACATATAGATAGTACAGCAATAGTTCCTACAATATTACAATACTAAGATTGTAGGAAGCAATAGGAAGGATAAATCCATGCATTCAAAATGGGGAGAGTTTTGAAGGGATCCTGGACTGCCAGAAAGACAAACAAGTGGGTCTTAGATCAAATCATGCTTGCACTCTTCCCTAGAATGAAAGAGGACTAAATGGAAGCCTCGGTTCTCCGAGTGCCTCATGAGATGACGAAACTCATTAGAAAAGACGACAATCCTGGGAAATGTTAAAGGCAGCAGGGGAAAAAAAAAGGAAGATTGAGTTTGGCCTTGAGTTTGCAAGAGTTGAGCAGGACAGTTAAGGATGATGCAGAAGCGCCTCGCTGGCGGAAAAGAACAACGTGGCCAGCGGAGCTGTGTGTATCATGGCTGAGAAGCCCAAGTGGTGCTGCGACACAAATTTCTCACACGTGGGCTTCCTGGAGGCGGGTGGTTGGCCACGGCAGGAAATCAAAGGCGCAAGACAAGCCTCTGCCGGTGTTAGGTGCCGGCTGGATTTGATTTAAGTCAGATTGATTTTAACCACAGTTTTTAAAAAAAATTTAAATGTATTTTTTTAAAAAAGATTTCAATCAAAAAATAGATTTTTAAAATTTAAATCCTAGCTTAAATTGATCTCTTTTTTTAAAAAAAAAAAATCATTGATTTTTGGCCTCCCCAGTTAGGCGTAACCTTTCCGAACTCCTTTTAGTCTAAGAAAATAATGTTTCCACATCCGGGTGGTGGAGCTCCTTTTCATCTGTGGGTATAGAAGATAAGGGAATCCTTGGCTGCCCTTGAGGAACAGGAGTTAAGTCGTGTCTGACTCTTTGCAACCCCATGGACCAGAGCACACCAGGCCCCCGGTCTTCCACGGCCTCCCGGAGTTTGGTACCAAATTCATGTTAGTAGCTTCGGTGACCCTGTCCAGCCATCTCGTCCTCTGTCATCCCCTTTCTCCTCTTGCCTTCACACTTTCCCAACATCAAGGTCTTTTCCAGGGAGTCTTCTCTTCTCATGAGATGGCCAAAGTACCGGAGCCTCAGCTTCAGGATCCGTCCTTCCAGAGAGCACTCAGGGTTGATTTCCTTCAGAATGGATAGGTTTGTTCTCCTTGCAGTCAAGGAGATTCTCAAGAGCCTCCTCCAGCACCACAATTCAAAGGCATCAATTCTTCGGCGGTCAGCTTTCTTTATGGTCCAGCTCTCACTTCCATACATCACGACAGGAAAAACCATAGCTTTGACTATTCGGACTTTCGTTGGCAAGGTGATGTCTCTGCTTTCTAAGATGCTTTCTAGGTTTGTCATCACTTTCCTCCCAAGAAGCAGGCATCTTTTAATTTTGTGGCTGCTGTCACCACCTGCAGTGATCATGGAGCCCAAGAAAGTGAAGTCTGTCACTGCCTCCATCTCTTCCCCTTCTATTTTCCAGGAGGTGATGGGACCAGTGGCCATGATCTTAGTTTTGTTGATGTTGGGCTTCAGACCATTTTTGGCGCTCTCCTCTTTCACTCTTACAGTATTACATATATATTTGCCAGGTCACTCCTGGAATACCTGACTCACCGTAGCTAGTGACTGTGTAGTCCATGCTGGCTGCGGATGATGGCCATTGTAATCGAACCCATCTGAAACGGGCCAAGGGGTGGACGTGTAGCCAAGGTAAATCTATAGAATGGAAGATCAGGAAAAAATGGATGCAGTCCTGTTCCCCCGCCCTCTGTGCACACATGTACAAAAGCGAATGCTATTTTACCTTGAAGGGCTTTCCTTTGACTCCCTCTCGCCCGCCCCTGGCTCATCACGGGAGTCAGGGAAATGTGGTGTGCCTTGTGGACACTTTTCCCAGCTGTGGATGCAACTCAGATGCCCTGGCCTCCTTTCACATCTGCTGGCCCATCCTTCAATTCCCCCCCCCCTTCTCTGCTTAGGGTGGGCTCCTGACCTTCTGTGCAAAAACCAAACCCACCAAGGGGAAGAGAAGGGGACGCCTTGCCTTGTTTGTGGTTTGAATTCTTTTTTCACCCCAGCCTTTCCGTTATTTTTTTTGGGGGGGGCGTTTGTTTTGTTTGTGTAGCCATGGGGCTGGTTTTCAGTTCCCCTATTTTTACCTTCTGCCAAGCGGGGAGGGTTTTCCCCGGCATCTTTGAACAGGCAGAGGGTGAACGGATTCTGGAGACGGGTCCGAGGAAGGGGAACGGCAGTCCCTTCCGCCTTGACTCATTGCCGTGTTTTACTTACAGGGTTGTCACCACAAGGAGAAGGGGTCCTTCCACGCTGGATTTCGGGAGGGCGGAGCAAGCGAGCCCTGGGCCTGTCGGAAAAGGTGGGTGTCCCTCCTGAGGACAGATAACTGGCCAGTTATTATTTCTTGACACCCCTAACATGTCTCTCCTTCCTGTCCTTCCCTTGCTTTGTAGCTATGTGCTGTCAAGTCAATTCCAACGCATGGCGACCCTAGGAATGAGCCGTCTTTAAAATCTCCTATCCTCCACCGCCCTTCTTGGCTCTTCCAGACTCAAGCCTGTGGCTTCCTTTAGGGAGCCCATCCATCTCATACTTGATTTTCCTCTTTTCCTGCTGCCTTCCACCTTTGCCAGCATTATGTATGGTCTTTTCCAAAGAACACTGCCTTCTCATGAGTTTCAACATTTTTGATGCCAGGGGTTGATTTGTTCCGGGACCCACCGGTTGGTCTTTCTGGCAGTCCAGGGTCTCCACTAAGCTCTCCTCTGACAGCAGCACGTTTCAAACGAATCTTGCTATGTATGGAAGTGAAAAGGCCCTGGGAGCTGGGAAGGACCTTACTGGGTGACATCTTCCCCCAGACTTTAGGTCTATGGCTGAGGACATAAAGCTTGGGAGTTCGATTGCCCACTGTGCCTCTTTGAGAGGGGCTGGACTTGGTCATCCGTAAGGTCCCTTCGAATTCGGCCATTCTAAGATGATGATTATAGAACCTTTGGATTGCTCAGGGGGTTAGGTCTCTGGCTGAGGAGCCAGAGGTTGGGTGTCCGATTCTGCCACCACGGTGCCTTCTGGTTGAATTGCCAGCCTGGGTGACCTTGGGCCAGCTGCACCATCTCAGGGCACCCCCTAGAGGAAGGGAAGGGTAAAAACCACTTCTTTGTATGCTCTACCTGGAAAACCCTGGAAAGGACCACCATAAGTCAGAATTGATTTGATGGCACAGGATGATGATGATGATGATTGCTATATTTAGCATAACATGGTTGGATACTCTGCTGTCACACTTGGTCAGAGAGATGACTCAAGGTATCTGAAGCATCACAAAGCCAGTTTGATTGTAGGAATCTGTATGAAAAAGGGGAGGGAAAGGAACACGGAAAACTTGTTGTTGGAAAAGTAACTCATTCCTGTTACTCACTACCGTTTTTGAGAAATAGCCGCTTGTCATTAGTCCTTGGGGTTGGCAAAAGTTGCTCCTGGGTTTTCTGTTGCACTGATTGTGACTTTTTCATTTCTACCGATTGCCTTTTTTTTTCTCCCCAAAGCAAACTTTGTGGAAAAATGGGGGAACTGAGTCCAAAAAACTTGGAATGATAAGAGAATAGCACAACATGTGAACTTTTAAAGGTCCTCTAAAATTACTCTAAAATGTCCTTTAAAAAGGAACTAGAAAACAGCACTCATTGTATCATAAAATGAGAGTATTTATTTATTTATTAGATTTTTACCCTGCCCCTCTAGACCATGTCTACTTCTTAAGTCAACTTTGAAATGTAGCCTTGTTACCCCCCCCCCCCCGCCAGTCCCCTCTCTACCCCAAGAAGTAACCTGTTATGGATGGATAACCATGTCACCTGGAGCATATGTATTCCAGCTTTCTGGCAAGATAACAGTCCTTGTCCTAGAATTTGCATATACAGTGCTGCCTCGGAAGACAAATGCCTCGCAGGACAAAAAACTTGCAAGACAAATGGTTTTGACAAGGGGGTTGATGACTCGCAAGACAAACGTTCCTATGGCCATGCCATAGGAAATGTTTTCCGTTTTTTGTTCCTGCCTCATGTTTGCTGATTTTAAAATGTTTTTCTATGATGTTTAAAAAGTTAAAGTTTTTTGACTGAATTTTTAAAAATCATCTGCACAATATGTATGGCTTTAAAGAGCACTTAATAAACCCTTTGTAAACCAAATTTGACTTTGTTCTGACTTTTTTTGCCCATAGGAATGCATTAATTAGATTTCAATGCATTCCTATGGGAAAACGTATTTCGCAAGACAACATTAACGGGGGAACGAATTAAATTCATCTTGCATGGCACCACTGTATAAGAGAAACGGTGTTTCGGTCGCCCACGGATGTCTTACAACTCAGAAACACTGGTTTCCTTCCAGGCTTGAGGCCCTTTCAAATATTTTTAGCCAGAATGAAAATGGGTGTGGGATTGTTGTGGAAATCTCTCCCTCCCACAAGCATGTCTTCATCAGAGTGTCTTAGAGCAAGAAAAGTTTATCTCTCTTTTTTTTCCGGAGGACAGTTCTGTGAAAACTCCCCCTTCCACTTTGTTTCTGAACTCTAGAAATAACCAAACTCCAGAACTTGTTCTCCTGAGTGGCAACCTAAAAGTTGGTCTCTAAAACATTCGCCGAGCGTCCAACCCAAAGGCCCTTGGAGTGGGAGGGAAGAAGTGCCATTTTCTTTGGCTGAATCGGACAGTATTCTGATCCTTGCAAATACGCTGTCATGGATGGCTACCTAGGTTCGGTCCTCCAGGCCAGGTGTCCCGGAACTTGCCACAGCAAAGGAGAGATCAGAAGGGCATTCAGGACTAGGAATAGCACGGGCACCCAGAGCAGCTGTCAGTCTTCGCTCACCAACGCTGTTCGGGGTGGGGAGAATGTTCTGCTTCCTGCAATAAGCCTCACACAGCCTGGCGTTTGTATAGATCCTTTTGTTGGGTTGGGTTTTTTTGCATACAAGCCCCCGACGGAGGTGCAAGAAAGCAGGAAAGCAGCTGTTTGGCGGCTTGTAGATGGCAAACGCAGAGAGATTTTTGTGCGCTGGGAGATGTGAAGATGGACGGAAATCAGGACGATTTGCCTGGCGCCTCTGTCATTTAGACGTGTACAAGGACCATGTTAGGAAACAGACCCCGCTTGATGGGCTTACAACTGGATTTGGACGAGGACCACACATAAATTAGAGCTAATCAGTGGAGGACAGAGGAGCGAACCCAACCGATTAAACGTCAATGATTCTTGCAGAGTTCTGTTTAGGAAACAGGAAGAGGATCTGCGGACTTGAATATTGGTGGGGGAAAGGTTTCTTTAAGGAGGAATAGCACGAGGAAGGTTGTAAAGAATGACATAGAAGGGTGAAATCTATCTTTGGAGAACTTTCATTAAGGGTAAAAGGTGGCTTAGCCTGGAGAAATATTCAGGTTTCCTCTACCTAAGCTAGTGGGCTAAAGTTTGGTTGCTTTGCCTATTACATTGTTAAGGCAGCAATAGGAGAAGTTGCTTCTTGGGGGCCACTGTTCCTCAAAACGTTGCAGGAGTGAGGAGGGTGCTGATTCAGTGATGGAGGGGGGCACATTTCGAGAGTTGGTGTGAGATAATGGAGAACCGGGGTGGGCAGACTGGTTCACATCCTGATTAGCGACAAAGCCTGCATCAGGCGCTGTTTCTCAAGCTGGTCCTACAACGCAGGGTTGTTAGGAAGAAAAGGGTGGGCGTGGCCAAGTATGTCACTGTCCTCTTGAATTGTGTTTGTGTGTGTGTGAGGGGGGGGGGGAAATACCAGCAAGTTCTTTGGGAACTTTAGAGAACCGGGTCTCCCTCCTCACTCTCGATTCCAGTCATTTCAGGGTGCGTGCGAAGGAAACTGTCCGTTCCTGAGTCTATATATAGGCTGCAGAGCACGAGAATGCAGGACAGCTCCGGCGTTTATTTTTACTCCCCCTTAATGGGTGTCGCAGTGCCTGGCACTTCTTTCTCTCTCCAGAAGTCAAGGCAGCGGGTGTAATTTTGGGCAGGGAATGAGCCTTCTCACATCCCTGCCTGTGTGTTTGTTTTAGAAAGCCATCCTTTGCTGCTCCTGCTCCTGCCAGCATTGCAAAAGCTTTGCGGTGAAAACCTTTCCCTTGCCAGGGGAAATTACAGAGAAAGGAGGCCGGATCCCAAGTCCCTTTCCCAGAAATGCAATCTGACTGATTTTGCAAGCATCTTTAAAAAAAAAAAAGTCATTTTTAAAAGGCACCCCGCCCTGCCCTTGGTTACAAAAGGGTCATGTATGAAGCTGCCCTGTCTGTACCCCGTGCTCTGAGTGTTGGACTTTCCAGCGAGTTTTCCAAAGGCCCAGACTCAGTGGGGTCTTTCCTTTCCCCCCTGCTGAGCTACCAGGTTCTTTCAGAGTAGAGAGGCTGGCGCTGAACCTGGGACCCTTTTGGGGGGCAAAGCAGTGGCTCCGCCAGTGAGGTATCTGCCCCTTCTCGAAGATACCTGTTCATGGTCTTTAGGTGAGCTCTTTCGCTGCCGCACATGACGAGCAACTCCTAGCGGCGGTAAAGATCGCCACCGTTGTCACCGATGGGTTCCGCGGCCCATGGCGCACGGGCAGTTTTTGGGTGGGCAACCCTGTGCCTAATAAAAACCCCATGAGGGCAGCTGGAGATGATAACTCTTAGACCAGCATCATCCAGCAGCCTCCTTATGAAGGGGGAGCCCCTCCAGTTTTCTCACTTGGCGCTTCACAAACTTAGATACCATTGAGGATGTCTGGAGTTAGACCTAAAAATGCATAATAATAATAATAATAATAATAATAATAATAATAATAATAATAATAATAATAATAATAATAATAATAATAATAATAATAATAATTTATTTATTTATTTATTTATTTATTTGATTTGTATCCCGCCCATCTGGTAGGTCAGTACCACTCTGAGCGGCTAACATAAAATATACAGATTATAACAGCATAAATCCAAAAATATCAAATGTCAATTAACAAAACATAATAAATCATAAATAATAAATAGAAAAAGAAGAAGAAAAAGTAAATTAAATTAAATTAAACACTGGCAGGAGGGAAGGCCTTGACATAAAGCCATGTTTTTAATTGAGTTTTAAATGTACCCAGCGAAGGGGCCGCGCGAATCTCAGGAGGGAGATTGTTCCAAAGGCGAGGGGCCACCGCCGAGAAGGCCCGGTTTCTTGTCTTCTCTCTCCGGGCCTCCCTCGGCGTCAGGCCCCTCAGCCTCACCTCCAGGCTCGCGCGAGTGGTTCGGGTAGAACTTGGTGGGTGAAGGCGTTCCGCCAAGTATCGAGGTCCCAAACCGTTTAGGGCCTTATAAGTGAGCATTAAAACTTTGAAGTCGATACGGAAACAAATGGGCAGCCAATGCAGTCTAGCCAGAATGGGAGAAATATGATGGTATTTTCTCCCTCCGGTAAGAAGTCTGGCTGCTGCGTTCTGCACCATCTGAAGTTTCCGTATCAGCCTCAAAGGTAGCCCCACGTAGAGCGCGTTGCAGTGATCTAATCTTGAGATTACGAGCGCGTGTACTAAGGTAGTGAGGGCCCCCGTGTCGAGATAGGGCCGCAGCCGGGCAATCCGCCAGAGATGGAAATAGGCGGAGCGGACAACCGACGTCACCTGTGTTTCCATGGTGAGCGTCGGGTCCAAGTGTATGCCCAAGCTGCGGACCCCACTCGCCGGGGCCAAGGTCGCCCCCCCAAAGGAGAGAGGGCCAACCAGGCCACCAACCACGGGGGGCCCCACCCTCAGGACTTCCGTCTTGTCCGGGTTCAGCCGCAAACCATTTTCCTGCATCCATTCCAGTATAGTCTCCAGGCAGCGCTGAAGGGTCAGGACGGCATCACCTGCAGTTGGCAAAAAGGAGATATAGAGCTGAGTGTCATCAGCGTACTGGTGACACATCGCTCCACACCTCCTGATGACCCCCGCTAGTGGCCTCATATAGATGTTAAATAGCATTGGGGAGATAATCGAACCCTGTGGAACCCCACAATTGGAGTTCCACGGGGCCGAGAAGCTCTCCCCAAGCTGAACTCTCTGGGGACGGTCCTCCAGGAAGGAACGGAGCCAGGCTAACGCCAGGCCACCGATTCCCAACTCGGAGAGCCTCCCCAGGAGGATACCGTGGTCGACGGTATCAAAGGCCGCCGAAATATCGAGGAGGACCAGCAGAGACAATTTGCCCCTGTCGGCCTCCCTCAGGAGATCATCATACAGGGCGACCAATGCTGTCTCTGTCCCATGGCGCGGCCTGAAGCCCGACTGGAATGGGTCCAGTGCATCTGTTTCATCCAAGAGCGCCTGAAGCTGGTCTGCCACCACCCTCTCCACCACTTTGCTCATAATAATAATAATAATAATAATAATAATAATAATAATAATAATAATAATAATAATAATAATAAATAAATAAATAAATAAATAAATAAATAAATAAATAAATAAATAAATAAATAAATAAATAAATAAATAAATAAATAAATAAATAAATAAATCTGGAGAGCCATAGGTGGGGGCCATGGCTCCTCAACTCTTTCCTGCTTCGGGCAGGAGATGCTCCAGATATATAAATTCCTCCGTATCAAACCCACATGCCCTGGATGTCCCCTGGCTTGGGCAGGGCTGTGGGGGTGGAGAAACGGCTCCCCTCCCTGTTTAGTTCCCCTCTCTTGTCTGCCTTCGCTGGTAGCTGCTCTCTTTCTCCAGAATTAGAGATGAGGTTTTTCTCCATCTCAGCCTCAAGGTGCCGCAAATGCGGGGCCCAGTGGCGTGGTTTGGATTGGGCCAGAGAGGCAGGAATTTGTTAAGTGCCGAGGATGTCTGTTTGGCGCAGCACAACAAGGCCGCCCCGCCGCCTGGAGTTGGCCACTTGGCTGGCGTCGTTTTGTGATCGGCAGCTGGGAGGTGAAGTTGGGCATCATAGACCGGCGTGATTGCTCAGCCACCGAGCTCTGCTGGCATTGTCTTGGCCTTCTAACAACCAGCTGTCTGTGATGTATGGTTTGGCTCAGTCATGGGATCTTCCTCATTACTCTAAGCCGGCAGGCAATTCCCTAAAAACCCAGCTTTCATCATTCCGACTGACAAGCCGGTTGAGTCTGGAGCGTGACGTTTGCCGGATCAAACTGTTAAGATCCCCACCCTTGTAAGCCTGTAGGTTCCCACCAGCCTGTCCTAAATATCGGGCACCCCTAGGTGCCGGTCTTGACAGCCATGCGAGGGATGGAAATCGGGTCCTTGTGCCAAACAGGGTTGGACCCTGAAGGAAGCTAGGTTTGCACGGATGCCGATTTTTCGGCCAGATGCTTGGAAGAAGCTTCGCTCCTGCTGGCTTTGTGCGGCGCTGAGCCTTTGCCCCTGGTTTCCGGTGTCCTCCCTGCACAGCGCTGATAACCTTATGGCTAACCCCTGCCGGCTTCTTTCAGAGGCAGGGACGAACCAAGAGCATAAACTGGCATTGATGAACTTAGCTGGGCAAGTTCATGGACCGGCGAGGATGCAGCCATCAGGGACAGACCTGTGTTTCCGCGGCAACGAGCATCCGGGCCAGGACTAGGGGATGGATGACCTCGGAGGTGGGTGCCAGGGCAGATGCTGCCTAGGGCACAGGAGGTCTTGGATTCAGTCCTTCCTCCCAGCTTGGGTGGCCACGTGTCCCCTTCTTTTTTGTGGGGGGCAGTCCTCTGCTGGAAGAGCGACCAGCAGAGAGTCTTTCTCTTGAAGTGTGATGGGCTGGGTCCAGTCCCAAGTTCGAAAGGACTGCAAGGCGGAGGGAGAGCCCGGATGGAACTGGCCAGAGGGGCAGGGAAGAGCCCTCGGCTGGGATACAAGTGGCCTGAGGACGGTCTTCCTCACTTAAACCAAATGCAGTGCACTTCGCTTTTAAATGATGAAACATCACGTAGGAGTTTGATTCGGTGCCTGGCATTTAGAATATGCAGGTTTGTGCAAATTGGTGCCCTGTGTTGTGTTGTGGGTTTGTATTTTACCTACCTACCTACCTACCTACCTACCTACCTACCTACCTACCTACCTACCTACCTACCTACCTACCTACCTACCTACCTACCTACCTACCTACCTACCTACCTACCTACCTACCTATGAATTTTGGCAAGCTGCATCATCCTTCATCCCACTCAAGGTTTTGTCAAATTTAACCCCTCCCCCCTTTGCCTCCCCACAAACAGGGAGAGGATGAAGGAAGCACCTGCTCAACAACCACAAGGAGCTGGAGGAAACCCAGTAGGTGTATCGGCAGGATCTGCAAGGGGGGGGGGATGTGTGAACACCTTCTTGGCGGTTTTGTGTTTGTTTGTGCAACTGAGTTTCTTCTTTTGTTGCGGTTTCCTAAGCAGTTTGTCAGAAAAGGGTTGCCGTTGAGCTGGCCAGCGGAGGGCATTGCCTTGGGTTGATGAAAACTTCTCTGCAGCATAATTAACAGTAATTGCATGCGGCCAAGTCACCTCTGACCTATGGCAACCTTTTTCTGAGTTTTCCAGGTAGAGAATATGCAGAAGTGGTTATTACCCTTCCCTTCCACTGGGGGCGCTGTGGGACGGCATAGTTGGCCCAAGGCTACCCAGGCTGGCTCTTCTCCCAGGATGCCCAGTGGGGGACTCAAACCCCCCAACCCTTTATTTATGTCTCTGCCTTTTTTGGGATTAAAAAATCCAAAACAGAACAAGATGTGTACCATCCCTGTTGCCAAAATCCACCCCACACTGAACTGATCCAATTTGACCTGGTTTAATGAGTTCTCCTGTTGTTTCCTCGTTTTCAGGCTGTTGCAGGCGGTGGTCAGAATGGGGAAGAGAAACAGCACTATGTTGAACTGTTTATTAATTTATTCTTTTCTTTATTTCCATTGGTATGCCCCCTTTCTCCCAGTTAAGGGACCCGTGGTTAGGAGATGACCAGTGACCATGCTGCTGCTGGGGATTCTGAGAGTTGTAGTCCCCAGCGGCAATATTCCCGAGCCCTGTTATTCCCCCCCCCCCAAGAAGGGCTGAGTGCAGTTCCACTGTGATGTAACTAACCAAACTATGTGTGTCTGCTGGAACAAATTCTGGAACAGATCGTAAAGCGGTCGTTGTGCAAGCACTCAGAAAACAAGGCAGTAATAACTAGAAGCCAACATGGATTTGTCAAGACCATATCCTGCCAAACCAATTGGTTCTCATTTTTTGATCAGGTCACCTCCCTGGTAGACAGTGGGAATGCTACAGACATAGTATATCTTGACTTCAGCAAAGCTTTTGACAAAGTGCCCCATGATCTCCTGATTAGCAAACTAATTAGGTGTGGGCTGGATAGATCAACTGTCAGGTGGATACACAAGTGGCTATAGAATCGTACTCTGAGGTTGATGATTAATGGGTCCTTCTCCACCTGGGAGGAGGTAACAAGTGGGGTACTCCAAGGCTCAGTCCTGGGTCCGTTGCTCTTCAATATTTTTATTAGTGATTTGGATGAGGGAGTGCAGGGAATGCTTGTCAAATATGCAGATGATACCAAATTGGGCGGAATAGCTCATACCCTAGAAGACAGAAACAAAATTCAAAATGACCTTGATAGGATGGAGCACTGGGCTGAAGGCAACAGAATGAAATTCAACAGGGATAAGTGCAAAGTCCTGCACCTCGGAAAAAAGAAACCAGTTGCACAGTTACAAGATGGGGGATACCTGGCTCAGCAAAACTATGAGTGAGAAGGATCTTGGAATTGTCGCAGATCACAAGCTAAATATGAGCCAACAGTGTGATGCGGCTACAAAAAAAGGCAAATGCTATTTTAGGCTGCATTAATCGAAGTATAGTTTCCAAATCCTCCAAGGTGCTAGTCCCTCTCTATTCAGCACTGGTTAGGCCTCACCTTGAGTCTTGTTGTGTCCAGTCCTGGACACCACACCTCAAGAAGGATGCTAACAAATTTGAACAAGTTCAGAGGAGGGCGACAAGGATGATCAGGGGGCTAAAAACCAAACCCTAGGAGGAAAGGCTGAAAGAACTGGGTATCTTTAGCCTTGAGAAAAGAAGGCTGAGGGAGGAGACAGGATAGCACTTTTCAAATATTTGAAAGGCTGTCATCCAGAGGAGGGGCAAGATCTGCTTTCAATCATCCCAGAGTGCAGGACATGCAACAACAATGGGCTCAAGTTACAGGAAGCCAGATTTTGGTTGAATATCAGGAAAAACGTCCTGTTAGAGCGGTACAACAACAGAAACCATGACCTTGGGAGGTGGTGAGTGCTCCAACACTGGAGGCATTCAAGAAAAAACTTGGATAATCACCTGGCAGATCTGCTTTGTTTGTATTCCTGCCTTGAGCAGGAGGCTGGACTTGATGGCCTTGCCAGCCCCTTCCAAAATTCACTTTTCTGTGATTCTCTGCTGTGGAGCCAGAGGTTGGGAGTTCGATTCCCCCAGGGTGCCTCTTTGAGAGTGGCTGGACTCAGTGCTCCATGGGATCCCCTTCCAGCTCTGCTGTTCAAAGATGATTATTATTAATGCATCAGCAATGCCTTTAGCCCGTATTTTGACAGCCAGGATTCCCGGTGTAAGTTAAGAGGTCTGAATATTCTCCGACATCCTCTCTAATGTGGGAACAATTTGGGGGTTTTTAAAACTGAAATCGTTGGCTCCAAAGGCTTTTAAATAGATTTGAGAATTCTCCGGGTTGTGGCAGATGTTCAAACCGTGACAGACCGTTGGGTGTGGAGCGCATCTGTGTAGCGCTGAACCTCTGCCAGAAATTCTCATGTGAGCCGCCCCTAAGAACCCCTGGCCCTCCAGAAGCCTTCCTCGGAGGCTGGTGTGGTTTTCGTGATCCTCCAATGAGGCCAAATGAAACCTCAAAGGTTTGGGTCCCGTCCCGCCTCGTCTCTTGGCCGCTGTTCGCAACGCCATGGTTGACGGTGGCTGTGAAGCTTGACCATCAGAAACTGGATGGTCCTGAGTGACATGGATAGACCTCCATTAGGAGGGTGCTGTTTTCAGAAGGAGGCACCCTTGAGATGCGTGGGGACCAGGAAAGGAAGTGGAGGGCCAAGAACGTTGAAGAGTTACGGGCAATAACAGTTTCAGTTCTCGAGAGAAATAAGCTTGCAAAATGATTCAGGGGTCAAGCAAGGAACGTGGAATAAAAGAGGAAGCGATGGCGTTGATGCTTGTCCATTTGTTACATTTCTTTTTTATTTTTATAACTATAACATAAACATAAAATACACAAACCAAAATACAATTTAACTGTGCTTCCCACCACCATCTTGCTGTAATCTTCTTTTTCCTCCATCTATCTTCTCCTTCTTCTTCTTCTCCTTCTTCTCCTTCTCCTTCTTCTTCTTCTTCTTCTTCTTCTTCTTCTATTGTCCTCTTCTCCAGAACTGCATTGATTCTTGATTTGGAGCTTTCCCTTTTCCTCTTGTTAACACATATTCCAAAAATCTGCCCTATATTTCATAAAAATTATTCTTTTTCAACTCTCCTTTCTTAACCTTTAAATTACAAGTTAGTTTATCATTTATAGCTATATTCCATATTATACCACTCATCGATTTGAAATTCAGATTTTGATTTCCATTGCCTAGCTATTATCAGTCTAGCCGCTGTTAATAAATTGGTTATCAGTTCTTATATTCCACATTCTCAAATGTTTGTTACATTTCTATCTTGCCCATTTAGTGACAAGGCCTGAACTATTGATCTATCGATCTACCGATCGATCGATCAATAGTCAGCAAACCTCAATGAAAAACATCTTCCCACCCGCCCAACAACCCGCAAGCGCATGAATAACAAAAACCAACGAAAAGAACCCGGGAGGCGACAGCAAACGAAATTCAGATTTTAGATTTGTGGATCCACCAGAATGTGAAAGGCTGCTTTGAAAAGCTCAGCTTTGATGTTTCCTGAAGATCAAGAGGGAAGGAGCGGGGTGTATGTCGAGAAGCATTGGGGCCACCACCGAGGAAGCCCAGTTCCTGGGGGTGGCTTTCCGGGCCTCTTTAGACGTGACCACCGACAGCTGTGGACCACCTGGGTAGAACAGGTTGGCCTGGGCGGCCGATCTATGAAAGAGAAATGCTCCAACAGGTCACGAGGTTCCAAACCATTAAGGACCAGTGAGGGCCAGCACTTTGAATTTAGCATTGAAGCCAGCAGGCAGGTGTGCCAAGATTGGGGAGATGCGGTTGTACCTCCCTCCTCCAAATGGTAACCTAGCTGCCGCGCAGCTTCCAAGGCAGTCCCACGTTGAGAGCATTGCAGTAGTCAAGCCTAGAGATGACCAGTGCATGGGGAGGAGAATACTCTACCATAAACCAAGGGTGGGCAGCCTCCAGAAGCCCAGGATCTGCTGGACCATGCCTGATCTGTCGTTGACTGGCCAAATAAAGCGTTGCCACTGTTTGAGGAGAGCCCTCGTAGCACCCTAAAATTGAGATACATTAGATTATACACACCTGCCTTCCAACAATTGCAGAACCACCCACGTTTGGGTACCAAGGGAGCTTTGAACCCTCAACTGTTTCCAGTCTTTTTGGGTCTGTTCTGAGGAACCCTGGAGGAGCTGAGCTCCCCTTCAAGTATGGGGAAAGAGCCTGGGGGTGTAGAAAACACAAGGGGAGATTTTGCGTCCCTCCTTCCCCCCCCAATTTTCCTTTTGGGGTGTGGGGTTTCTTGGAGGACCAGTGATTGCCCACCTGTGCCGTAGGCCCTCAGAGAACGAGTTCCAAAGATGAGGAAGAACAAAGGAGG
Source organism: Pogona vitticeps (assembly GCF_051106095.1). Taxonomy (NCBI): domain Eukaryota; kingdom Metazoa; phylum Chordata; class Lepidosauria; order Squamata; family Agamidae; genus Pogona; species Pogona vitticeps. Next base: position 3,525,914 of record NC_135787.1, read on the forward strand.
AGAAGCTGGGATGGGGGCCACCCAGATGCGGTTCCTTGGGAGTGACTCCGTCCCTCTGGCAAGGTCAGGATAGTGGCCGAGGGCTCGTTTGGTGGTTTTGTTTTTGTTTTTGCTAGATAGACTTGCTCGAAAGATTTGGGAGGAGGTCCCACAGGAGAAAGGGATGGCTTACGCTCCGGACAATGTGATGGGGCATTTGTGATACGATGGCCATGTGCGGCCCGAGGAGTTCCAAAGCCTCTGGTTTGGAGTCTCACAAGATTTTGTTTGAACTTCTCAACCTCCCAGTTTTGCAGTGAGCTGTGGGGCGTATCCTGGGTAAATGGAAATAAATAAGAAAGTGACACAGAAGAGGGATGTCAGTATCGTACTCTTTATTAATAATAATAATGAATAACCTTAGGACCGCAGGGCTGGGAAGGGAGCCTATGGGCCATCCAGTCCAGCCAATGTCAAGGAGGCCCAGTGGGGGACTGGAACTCCCAACCAGCCAGAGATCGAAACCACTGAGCCGTCCAGCTCTTCCCCAACATATACCGCACACGATTCCCTCCCGGTGTGTATTTTTCTGCATGGGCAGAGGATCCTAACGATGTTGATGCAGTGACTCCACGGCCAAGGAGGTATTTGAACCTGGGTCTTTCTGTTGCTTCTGAGAACACAGTTGGGGGAGTTTGCACATGCGTTATGCACAGAAGCCTGTGGTTAAGTTCCTGACATCACCAGAGAGAACTGGATGCACTCCTGCCTGTAAAGCCTGGAGTGATGAAAAGCCCATCATCATGAATGGACCAGCAGTCTAGGTTTTCTGGGAAAGACCCTTCTCTTTGAGATTACAACTCCCAGAATCCACCAGAATAGAACTTTTGCAGGCCCCGGGAATGACTCATTTTAATGCTTTCTGCAGTCGTTCCTAAAAGCCCAGCTAAATGGGATATTAGCTGGCTGGATAGCAAAGTGGCCAGGATAAAAAGGGACTGAAGAGAAACACATTTCTTGTCTGGACGCCCTTAACCCTGACACCACGACCTTCAGCACCAGGGTCCTGGGGGAGAGTGGGAGAGGGGACTCGGGGCTTGCAAGATGGAAGCCAAGGAATGTCTGAGCAGCAGTGATCATGGCATCATCCACGGCCACCCCGAATCTTCCCTCTTCCCTCAGAGCTTAGCTGCCCTCTTCTTGGGGGAGAAGCAGATTTCCCTACGAAAAGTGGACCGCTGCAAGTCGTCTTTACCGTCATGCAACGTATCTGAGGATTTGGGCCTCACAGACTTTGGGCAAACAATTAAGAGCTGTTAGCTTTACAAAAGACCTGCTCCTCATTTGTTGATGTGGATGACTCCAGCAGCTTTTCACCTTTGGGCTCTCCTTCTTGAAGGAGGTGTGTTGGGGACTGTCATGATGGGCAGATTTGCCACCCCACCCCAGCTGGGGAAGGCTTTCTCTCTCCCCCCTCCCCTGCACTGTGTAATGCTGGGTAAATCATATGCTGAACTGACTCCCTCTGGGAAAATGGACAATCTTCTTGTGTCCTCTTCCTGTGCTTTGGGAACGCGTGTGCTTCAGATTTTCTTTTGTAGGTTTCCAAAGAAATAAGGGCGGTCTTTAGGATGGTGTCAGTTTCGGGGTCACTTCTTGTGTTTTAAGGGATTTTGGTTTTTCATGCCCATTTCCCCGAAGACTCTGGAGCTTGTGACTTTGGCCAAGAGCTGGAAGCCAGAAATGTTCCTTTCTTTGAGGGAGGGTGAAGCTCAGCGCACACCTTCCATGCTCCTTGTGAACTTGCCCTTTGCCACGAACGCCACGGGGAGTGCTGGCTGGGTAACCCCTGTTTTCGTGTGTTTTCCTGTGCATCGTAAAAGCTGACCCTCCCCCCTCCCCTTTTCTCTGCCTGGGCTGCTGCCTGTTTTTGCTAAGTGACAGTTTGGAGGCTTGGATAAATGAACATTTACGACTCCCCGTTGGGTTACGTTGGCGTCGTCCATATGGTGTTAACCGAGGAGGTCAGAAATGGATGGGAACCGAAGTGCAAGCCGGGGGGGGGGAGGTTTGGCCCTTTGTAGCTCACCAGAGCTTTGGAGAATTAATTCCCCCTGGTTCGGGGGGGGGGGACAGAAAGAGTCCGGCCATGGGGGGTGGGTGGGAAGGAGGTATGGCTTCCTTCGTCGGGAATATGGGCTTTAACGAGGGGAGCGGTGATGGGAACAAGACGGTACCAGCTGGGCGAATCGCCAAGGGTGAAACGGAGGCCAGTGTTATGTCAGGAATGGGGTGGCGAGCGCAATTTTATCCTTTTGCTTGAGTGTCATTTTCTGGGAAGGCCTTCAGATGCACATCTGGTTTCCATGAACGTTCCCAGAGGGCTTAGCCAATCTCTCTTGCTCTGGATGTGTGTGCAAGAGAAAGAGAGAGAGATTCCAGCCGTAGTGATTTCATGTTTCTTGAATGGCTGGCATCTGTTCGGTTGGACGTCGCTCAGTTGAGGAGCTGCGCGCCCGTGACCGACGTGACAACTTAGGAATGAGACCAGGCTCTCCGCTGTTGCCTCTTCCTGGGGAAACATCACAGCCCTCTCCAGATGAATTGGACAACAGTTCCCATAAGCAGATCATCAGCCACACTGATTGTGGCTCATAGGATCTGTAGTACAGGACCTCGGGAAAGCACCAGCTTGCTCACCCTGGCATGTTCTGCATGGCGGCAGTGGGGCCTTTTGTGGGATAAAACATGCCCTTTATGTTGGTAAAAAGTAGCTCCCGGATCATGGTTAAATTTGTCTAACCGTGCATCAGAGGTACAGGGATTCACAGAGCAGAATAGATTCAAGTTCCTTACAGCAAAACACCTGTGTTTCTCATGAAACTGGCATCGTTCTGAGACATGAATTGGAGAGAAATTTTTTTAAAAAAAGTTTCTTTACTTATAGTTGTGAACAGATCAAACAGCAAACAGACAAACACGACTGCTTTCAACAACAGACGTCAGCAAACTCTAAAGAGGGAAAAAGGCACTGAGCAGAGAGGCGGGGCCTTCTTTGCGGTCAGAAGCAGGGAAGGAACTATTCATTGGTTAGAGCTAGATTGAATGACAGTCACTCCAGCCCAGAAAGGTCCCACGCAGCGAAACCTACTAAAGGCAGCATGCAAGATTGTAAAAACCACAACATTCCATCTAGGAAACCCTGGAAAGGTGGTCAACCTTCACTTGATGCCACAGAATTATTACTTTTCTTAACAAGATTGTGTGTGTCCTGCTCTTCTTTGATCACATCTCCGAAGCTTGGGATCTACTGTGAGTCCCGAAGGAAACATTTTATTTATGAAATGATGTTAAGTAGACCCTATCGCTTGAGAGATCTGGGTTCCAATCCTCTCTTAGCTGTGGAAACTCCCAGGGAAGACGGATGAACAACAGTGGGAAACCATTCCTTGAACGTCTGACATTGTGTGAAAACACTTTTCAGGGGCTCTCCAACTTGGATGCGACTTGATAGCACATAACAAACACAACTAAATGAATAACTAGAACATCACTTTGCTTAAAGCTTGTGGCTTTTAGTAATAAAGACTTCACCTCACACCCCTCCACACACACACACATGCACACTTGGCGCATCATCTCAGCCTGATGTCAAAGGCTTTGTTTTGAAGAATGATGTCTGAAATATTGGGACTGTGTCCATGCACGCTCATGCTGAAATAAATCTGTTAGTCGGTGCGCTTTCCTTTTGCTCCATGGTGGAACATTGTAACCCGGCTACTTTTCTGAAAATGGCCGGGTTGCTGGTGTCGTTCTGATTCTTCCGGTTGCTTTTCTTGAAACACTTTTTTTCTGGCACCTTGTTTCAGTCAATAGGAGAGCATGCCAGCATGGGGTGAAGATCTATCGATTATACAGGAATGCCCTTTGAGATACTGGCCACAGACAGAAGAATGCGCCACAGCTTGAATCAGCATTTGAGCTGGCCTTCTTCCCAACTGCTCTAACCATCATGGCCATCCGCCTAGCCAAGGGGATTCTGGGAACTGTACTCTAAAACTTGAATGAGAGGTATGGAGTCATGTTGTAGTTATGAGCTAATTCTCTTTTGTTCTTTCTTCCCTAGGATTCATCTCCTTCCCGTGGAGAAGTGGCCGTGGCAGCCGAAGGGAAAGACCTTATTCTGGTGCTAGAAAAAAACCAGTAAGTACTTTGATGCCCCGACGAGGCGAGTCAAGAGCTGGAAAAGGGTCAGTATTCTGCCCATGGAGATGCTGAGTGCCAACAGCCGCATATATTGCATAATTCCGATTATCTGCTTCCATCTGTTAATTTGGCCCCGTTAGTCCTACTAAAGATGTAAAGAAAGGGATAGATTGGTTGTTGCAGGTTTTTCTGGCCTGTTTGGCCTGTTCCTAACGTTTCGCCAGTCTCTGTGGCTGGCATCTTCAGAGGACAGGAGTCAGAACTCTGTCTGTGCTCTGGTGCAGTTTGTGGGATAGCTGACCATTTGTAGCTGTGGGATCAGTTTTTTGTCATTTTCACCAGAACACAGACAGAATTCTAACCCCTGTCCTCTGAAGATGCCCATGGCCACAGAGACTGGCGAAACGTTAGGAAGAACAACCTTCAGAACACGGCCAAAGAGTCCCGAAAAACCTACAACAACCATCGGATCCCGGCCGTGAAAGCCTTCGAGAATACAGAGGAATAGATTCTCTGATGACCCCATGGGAATCCCGCATGGGCCATTCTTCACCTAACTTTTGAGTTTGAGATGACATATCCTACAAACTTTCGAGTCGAGTCCTGTCACTTGGAGTGGCTTGAGGTTTCTTCGTCTTCCATTCCCCATTTCTATGATTTTGTGATTCCCTGTCTGTAGTTTTAGGTGCAAGAAACCTCCTAAAGCTCATGCTTGTCACGTCACCTCCGAGTCACAGTGAACCCTATGAACCGCCGATCTCCGAAATGTTCTGTCCTCAAGAGTCCTGCTCATCTCTTGCAGACTCATGCCTGTGCCTGCCTTTAGGGAGTTAGTCCATCTTGCATTTACTCTTCCTCTTTTCCTGCTGCTTTCCATCTTTCTTAGCATGATTGTCTTTTCCGGACAATCCTGTCTTCCCAGGAGGTGCCCTAAACAGGGACAGCTTTGGCTTCAAAGTTTTTGCCTCCAGACCAACACTCCTTCTGATTCTCAGCCCCTCTGGATGGGGCTTTGCCCCTTGTATGTGGTGCTTTGGCCCCGTGTGTAGGTGATTCTCCCCTTCCCGGTGGAGAGGGGCAGAGTCGCACACATACACACATGACATTGCTGTCCTTCTGAGTCTGAAATACACGAGGGACTAGAAACATGGTACATCCTCAAGGTCTTTGTTCACTAGACATGGGCATGAAGCACTGGTTCGGTGGGTCACACTGCTTCGTTTATTGGCCCAACGGGTTCGGTGCTTCGAAGCCCCACCTCGTCCCACCAGCGCCCAATCGGAGGCAGTTACCTGAGGAGGCGGGGCAGAGAAGCAAGGCTGCTGCCTCTGACTGGATGCCCGCCAGAGGAGGCGTGGCTTTGATGCACCAAACACACCCATTCGGACGATCGGCAACCCAGCACGAACTGCCGAACCAGCGCTTCATGTCTGTTTCTTGCGAATGGTTGATTTTTGCTTCCCTTTGCTAACTCTTTTGCCAGTACATGTATTTTCAGCGAAGAATTGGCACTCACAGTCCTGTTACTCTGCATGTGCTGTGTGTTCAGCATCACTCTTCTGAGCAATCTGCTGTCTTGGAAGAGATGGTGGCTTGAGTACACCCACGCACGCCCGTAATGCTGAAATGCAAATATTTGCTTAATTCTCTGGAAGGAAACTCAAGAGTGCGAAACAGAGAAGATGGAAAGATATTGAATAGAATTTAAAAAAAACTCATGTGCATATAAAACAACAGGAAGCTTGCAAAGCAGTAATGTGTGTGTGTGTGTGTGTGTGAGTGAGTGAGTGAGTGAGTGAGTGAGTGAGTGAGTGAGTGAGTGAGTGAGTGAGTGAGTGAGTGAAGTGAACAAAGCACCTAAAACAGCCCAGTATTGGGGCTTGCTAGTCTTTGTGGTTGGCAGAGTGTGGATGCTGGAAACGGCAGTCCTTGCATCTGGAGGGCGACCGATTGGACAGTGTTTTGCCTAAAGACTAATTGGCCAAAAGGACAGCAAGTTTCCATTTTTCTCCACCACCGTTCGAACAATACTCATCGTGCTGCCTGGAGTTCTAAGATTGCCTTCCAGGTGTGTACGTATCTGAGGAAGTCTGTTGTGATCTGAGAAAATAAACCAGGCTAAGACTGCTGTGTTGGTCTTAAAGGTGCCTTGTTTGGAAGGCTGGCAGTTTAGGCAATTCGGGTCTCTGACCCAGAGTCTCTTCCTTGCTGGTTCTCCCTGTTCCAGATTTGCCTCCTCGTTAGCCTCCCCTTTGTTTCCACCCTGCTGAGCGGCACCGTCGTAAAATATGCCTCCTGTTTAGATTTTCAGGCATCCGGAGGCACCTCCACAGCCATGCTTGGTGGGGCCTCTGGAACTCCCTGCCACTAGAGGTCCTTCCCCAAGCAGGCCAAGAAGACCTTTCTCTTCAGACAGAAGCCACAGGGGCCGACTCTCTAGGAGCGGTTTGAAAACAAGATGGTTGGCGTTTTGTTGGCTTCTAAATCTGTTTCAGTAATGCCTTGCCTAACATTCTTAAGACAATGTCATTCATTGGTTTAATATTTGAGTAATTCAGTGTTTTGAGCTTTAATGGTGTGTTTGAATTCTGCCTTGGGTCCTTTCTTAGTAGAGAGGAAAGGTAAAAATATTTTAGATAAATAAGTAAACCTGGCTCCCAAGTGATGGAAAGTGATCCTGAAATATAAGGGAAGGCATCGCTTTGAGTTTCTGGTAACATCACATAGATCTTTAAAACGAATTTGAATCATGGAAGAACTCAGCTACATTTTATACAGGAGCCAAACGGATGTGTAGATGAGCTATTTTCACATCTCCTGTTACGGTACGTTTCTCAATCCTGTCTAGGCATCCTTCAGTCTTGAGAGACGATGGTAACGTGCTCTGTATGGAGGTCTTGGAACAGCGTCTAGTGTGTCTGAGAAGGACAATTCGAGAGTGACCATCCCTTCCACACTGAAGACACACACAATATTGTCCCCTGTCCAGCTCCCTGATTCTGCTGCTTTCAGGACTGCCTCTTTGACTCAGCCTGCTGGACAAGAGTCTCTTCAAATTGGGAGAGGCTGTGATGCACCGCCTGCCACCAGGCTGAATGCTTAGAGGTCAAAGTTTCTCATTTGTTGAGGTCCACTCCTAATTTCTCAATATCCAAATGCTCATCGTCCGATTTTACATTTTGCGCAAATGTGCTGCCGGGTCTGATGGGTTCCTTCTCTGTAAAATGGGGATAATGAAGATACAGGATTGTAGCAGGAGCAAAATAAATTGAGATAGAGCCACTTAAGACAAATTATATGGAGATTGTAGTGATGCAACGGTTATCGTTGTAATTTCTGGGCTGTCCCTGGCTTTTCTGCCCTTGAGGGGAAGCAACGCCCATCCTGATGATGACAATGCCCCACGTCCAGCTGTGTGGGCTGTGGTTGTTTCCATATCCTCTAGCCAGGCATGCAGGTGTAAGTGCGTGTGTGGATGGGTGTGTGTCTATCGTCCTGCTCATTAGATACCACAATTTTACAAAAATTATTTAAAATATTCTATCCTCTCCTTAAAAGGACCCAAGGCAGCTCCCTAAAGCCTTTAGTAGTTTAACTGGGAGGGACCTTTTTGGGCTGCAGTGACTGTCAATCTATCTTGCACTGACCAATCATTCCCTCCTGCCTCTGAAATCCAAGAGAGTCCCGCCTCTCTACTGAGAGTTCTTTCCCCCTCTCTCTTTTCTCAGTGTCGTCCGTGGATTCCCCACGGAGCTCTGTAGTTCTAAGATTATTATAATTTGTGGTGATAAGAACAGAGAATATTTGTGTCTGCAGAGCTCCAAGTAATTGCGACACCAGAAACTTGGCATGGATAAAGTGGGGACCCAATTGATATCCTCCTTGAGACTATTTCATTTTAAAAACGGATTAAAAAGTTAATCTTGAAGGTGTGGCAACATCCATCTTTCTTTCTTTCTTTCTTTCTTTCTTTCTTTCTTTCTTTCTTTCTTTCTTTCTTTCTTTCTTTCTTTCTTTCTTTCTTTCTTTCTTTCTTTCTTTCTTTCTTTCTTTCTTTCTTCCTTCCTTCCTTCCTTCCTTCCTTCCTTCCTTCCTTCCTTCCTTCCTTCTGTCCGTCCGTCCGTCCGTCCTTCTTTCTTCCTTCCTTCCTTCCTTCCTTCCTTCCTTCCTTCTGTCCGTCCGTCCGTCCGTCCTTCTTCCTTCCTTCCTTCCTTCCTTCCTTCCTTCCTTCCTTCCTTCCTTCCTTCCTTCCTTCTGTCCGTCCGTCCGTCCGTCCATCCTTCTTTCTTTCTTTCTTTCTTTCTTTCTTTCTTTCTTTCTTTCTTTCTTTCTTTCTTTCTTTCTTTCTTTCTTTCTTTCTTCCTTCCTTCCTTCCTTCCTTCCTTCCTTCCTTCCTTCCTTCCTTCTGTCCGTCCGTCCGTCCGTCCTTCTTTCTTTCTATCTTCCTTCCTTCCTTCCTTCCTTCCTTCCTTCCTTCCTTCCTTCCTTCCTTCTGTCCGTCCGTCCGTCCTTCTTTCTTTCTTTCTTTCTTTCTTTCTTTCTTTCTTTCTTTCTTCCTTCCTTCCTTCCTTCCTTCCTTCCTTCCTTCCTTCCTTCTGTCCGTCCATCCGTCCATCCGTCCGTCCTTCCTCCTTCCTTCCTTCCTTCCTTCCTTCCTTCCTTCTGTCCGTCCGTCCGTCCTTCTGTCCGTCCGTCCGTCCTTCTTTCTTTCTTTCTTTCTTTCTTTCTTTCTTTCTTTCTTTCTTCCTTCCTTCCTTCCTTCCTTCCTTCCTTCTTTCCTTCTGTCCGTCCATCCTTCTTTCTTTCTTTCTTTCTTTCTTTCTTTCTTTCTTTCTTTCTTTCTTTCTTTCTTTCTTTTCTTTCTTTCTTTCTTTCTTTCTTTCTTTCTTTCTTTCTTTCTTCCTTCCTTCCTTCCTTCTGTCCGTCTGTCCGTCCGTCCATCCGTCCGTCCTTCTTCCTTCCTTCCTTCCTTCCTTCCTTCCTTCCTTCTTTCCTTCCTTCCTTCCTTCCTTCCTTCTGTCCGTCCCGTCCGTCCGTCCGTCCGTCTTTCTTTCTTTCTTTCTTTCTTTCTTTCTTTCTTTCTTTCTTTCTTTCTTTCTTTCTTTCTTTCTTTCTTTCTTTCTTTCTTTCTTTCTTTCTTTCTTCTTTTGTATTTTTGCTTCTGTTTAGTCTGGTTTCGGTTGTTGCTGACTAAGAAGATGGTTTACAACGAGTTCAGCCGAATGTAATAGATAGAAGCACAGCTGGGCAGTGTGGGAGCTGTGGTCCAAAGCATCTGGACGGCACCGTATTGAACACGCCTGTATTAATTACAAGTGCAGCCAAGTTAGTTTTCTGTTTAGATAAAGCAGTGACCTTTACCGTCATAACAATGCTTGGGTAATGAACGCGGAAGCATCGTTTTTCTTAAAGCCTCACTTTTCCTGTCTCAAGCGACAACACGGCGTCGTCTCCAAGTCTGTGGTTTCTTCTGTCTCTCCAGAAGACTTCTGGAGGTGCTCTGGATTAAGCCCTTACGGCTAACAAGGCTGTTTTCTCCTGCTCCACATTTCTCCTGGCACGGAAACTCTCCACTTACTGGGGATTCTGGAATGTTATTTTGCTTCTACATGTATACATCCATTTCCCACATGGATGGCGTGTAGGGAGCGGCTGAGAAAGGAAGAACAGAAAAAAGCAAATACTGGAGACCAGGCTTGGTTAAATGTTCTTGGCTGCTGTCTGCACCCCTGCCGAAAACCTCACTTAGCTTGGAGGCCGGCCGAGGCAGGAAGTGTTTGGGAGATTGACTTGATCTTGGGAAAGGCAGCCAAAGCTGAAAAGCTTGTTGAGACTCTCCTCTCTGCCCCCCTGGATTTCTAAAGTAACCAAGAGCAGACAAAGGAGGAGAAGGAGGAGGAGAGAGAAATTCAGCTTGGGGAGTGATGGCCGGAAGGACCTGTTTTTCTTCCCATTACATTAAACATCTCTGTTTGACGTCCTTGCCCTGTACTAAAATTGCCTGTCTCAACATACTTTTAACCTGTCTGTTCGGGGTCAAGCAACACTTAGGATAAAGGTGTTTTACAGTATTTTTCTATCTCCCCAAGAAATGCTATTCCTTCAAAGTTCTGTGTTCGAGTGATCAGACTTGGAAGTGAAGCCCATGTTTACCTCCTGATGACCAATGAGAGAGAGAGAAAAGGGGGGGAAGAGCTCATTGGCCACATGCAGAATGAGGCAAACTGTTGCTAGGACAAGCAGGTAACCTTTACGTCTTCGGGTGGGGAGATGAAACGATGCAGTGATTCTGTCCTTGCATTTGAACCTCCCTGTTCTTGCTCAAACGTCCAACAACTGGCTTTCTGTGGAATAAAAACTTCAACCTGGGGGTGTTTCTGGGTGAATAGCCGTGTTTTGACCAACCAAAAGATTTTTGTGCAGCTCTTCTGTTTCCCCTCTCTTTATAGGATTTTCTGTGGTAAAGAAAAAAAAATTGAGGAAACTGATGTGTGTGTGTCTGGTTTTATAATAAAAGCGATGCAGAGTTCCACACCCTGCTCAAAGCTTGGACAGAAGCATGGCAACGTTTTAGACTAGAACTTCCAGAATCCCTCCAGAGCAGGTGGCCATGCTAGGTGAGGCTTTCAGAAAGCTGTAGCCTGTGGAACGCATTGCTCCAAGCTCTCTTCCGACACCTTCTCTCCATGCACAGGGCTAGCCCCATAGTTAAGCAGAGATATAGCAAGAAGCTGGGAGCAGGGAGGACCGTGATGAAGGGGTCACCACTCCAGCCCTGGAGGCCTTCAAGAGAAGATTGGACCACCCTCCATCCGGTCTGCTTTGACGTGGATTCCTGCTTTGATCCGGGGGTTGGACTCGGATGGCTTTATAGGACCCTTCCAGCTCCATTATTCCATGCATCTAGAACTGTGCCTGCCCCATGCCTGGCTCTTCTGTTCTCCCTAAGCTAGCCTGGGTCCCTAGGTGCAGAAGACCCTTCTCTCCTTGAATCATGGGGGGGAGGGAGAGTAAGGTTCTGCTGGAAGTCCCATCCGCTTCTCTCGAGGCAGAATGGATGGGGGAGAGCATCTTGCCCTTTGCTTCAGTCCGCAAAATGTCTTGGGTTGAGTCTCCACTCAAGTTGCAATAACAAAAGAGATGGTGGGAAAGGAAACCCCAGAAGAGGCCCAAAGCCACATCAGACCCAAGATTTTCCTCTGCCAAGGTTTGGTTTCTACAGCGGGCGACCAGACGCCTCGGGGAAATGCCCCACAGGCAGGACAGGCGAGAAGCAGCTTTCTGCCAACTCCTGTTCCTCGTATAGCCACTGGTGCCGAGACTCTTCCTGCCTCTGATGCGAGAGGGGACATCTTTTCAGAGAGATCGTTGTTCCGATCGGGATCAGCAGCGATAAAAAACAAAGCAAAACTCAAGGGCAGCGCTAGGGTGGCCGCCCGTTGAGAGCAACGGATTTATTTTGGTGGGTTGCCATCTCTTTCTTCAGATCTACGGAGGCACAGAAATCCTCTGCACCCTGTACTCGTGGGTGCAGATCGGGAATGGGGCAGCGGGTGGGAAATGGGACCAAGTGCGGTGACAGTTGCATATAAATGCCCATTGAAAAGATGGCTCCCAGCAAGGCCCGGAGCAGCTTCCTTTTTTGAACAGGAAGCTTAGGCCAAGAGGCAGGGCGGTGAAAACTTTCAGCTAGGTCTTTCTTCCAGGCGAGCCACAGCGAGAGGTCTGTAAGCGCAGGCCTGTCGGGAAGAAATCTGAGAGCTGAAATCCAAGCGGCGCTCCCTTAATGTCTGTTTGTCCTGGGAAGAGTTTCTTTATGAGATTTCATTCTATTACATTCGGCTGAACCCGTTGTAGCCGTTTTCAAAGAGGTAACCATCTTCGTAGTCAGCAACAACCGAAACCAGACTAAACAAGAAGTTTTGTGGCATCTTTAGCATGAAGATCTTTGTTTTGATTTGAGCTTTTGCGTGTGAACGGTAGCTTTTAAATGCTGTGATGTGCGTTTGTACGAGAGCTTGGGGAGAGGGGAGGCATTCGGCACATAGAGTATAAAATAAAACTTAGGATAAAATACAAACCCTAACTCATAGCAAACCATGCATTTCTGCAATTGTGTGTTTGTGAGGAACAGACTTGCCCACAAAAGTGCATGCTAGGCTCATTGTATGTGTTTCGTTTATGTGTTTGTTTAGTTGATGATTTAGTATAAACAAAGGAAAGTGAGGGGGGGCGAGAAGCCACAAGGTAGGGAGAAACAGAGAACCAAAGGGTGGATCCGTCCAAAGGTCACTCAGGGTGAGTGTTCTTTTGCCACAATGCCAATGGGACATGACCTCGCTCTTTCCTGGTTCAGGTTCTCTGAGTAACTTCTGCTAAGGTCCCTGTTTTTGCTGATTCTGGAATTAGCGGGTAGCCACCATCTATCTGTCTTGAATGTCCGTTGGTAGCCCTCCCCTCTTTGAATGCACCCAATCCTCCTTTACAGCCTTCCAGGTGGGCAGCCGTCACCACATCTTCTGGTGGCAGTGAGTTCCACATATGAACTATGAGCTATGTGAACAAGGAGTTTTTACCTGTCTTGGATCTCCCAGCATTCCACTTCACAGAATAACCATGGCTCTAATATTTTGAGAGAGAAAGGGAGAGAATTCCTTCCCATCCACATTCCATATTTTTAACTGTGTCCTGCTTGCTTCTCCTGCCCACCAAATGGTCCGTTGCTCAGATGGTTGTGCTCTGACCGAAGTTGCAGATGGGAGCAGTTTCCACAACCCACTTGCGCAAGGGGAAAGCCCTGCTCTGCCCACTCTGAACAGCATCCTGGCCAAAATTGCTAACATTTTCAGTAGGTTTCATGACACCCATTCTCTGGTGCCAGAGGCACATGCCCCATTCTGCTTACGGTAGGACCGGCCCTCTTTGGGTAGGCGGAACGATGAGCACAATGTATCTAGGGCTAGGCCATTCTCTGTTGTTTGCGCTAGGAGGGAGTTTGCTAATAAACATCTGGCCCAGTTTGATCCAAGTTGTTTATCTTACGCATCACAGCTGAACTTCTGGAGCCAATTTGTTGGCTGTCCAAGTCAATTTGCATCCAAGGATTTTAAGATATTTGTATGCATTTGTGCTTGTGTAAATAGTGAACAAGCGGGAAAATCAGGAAAGAAAAGGGCTGTGATCTGCAATGGGGGGGAGAGGTGAAACTCAGTCCCATCAACTACAGCTCCATCTTATGTGTGCATGCAAATTCCCACCAGTTCCACTTTTCCCTTTCTTCATTCTCTCCCCCCCCCCCCCAAGTTGTAGATTTTCCTCCTTGCCTGTCTCTTGCCCTTTCATTAACCCGTCCTGAAGTTGCCCAGCTTGCTGTCACCCCGGGATCCTTTGAAACAAACAAACAAAAAAAATGCTACTCTGGATTTTTAATCTTTGAAACTAAAGCTGGTGCTTTGGAGAACCTTGATTTTGTTCAAATGCCATTTTGTATCAGTTCAGAAAATGCCCCCGGCTCTGCTTTGTTTTCAGAATGAATTCCAAAGCCGAAACATGTCCTTCGCACCCGGGGCACCTTAAAAACAAGCCGTATGATTTGGCATCTCCCATCATGAACAGCAGCTCACCTCCTTAGAGGCAGTGGGTGAACAGCCACAAACGTGTATGCTAAAGAGAATATTCGAGCATTTAAGATGCCAGACGTTTTTGGCCAGTCTCCTCTGAGCAAGTTGGAAATTGCACAATCCAGAAAATAAAGAATCATAGATTTGGAGGGTGTGTGTGTCTCTATAAAGCCATCCGGTCCAACCCCCCTGCTCAAGGCAAGAATCCAAATCAAAGCAGATCTGACAGACGGTGGCCCAATCTTTCCATGAAGGCCTCTAATGTTGGAGTGCTCCCCAGCTCCCCTTGAGGTCATGAGTTCCATAGTCGTACTGCTCTAACAGCTAACAATTTTTTCCTGATATTCAGCCTACATCTGGCTTCCTGTAGCTTGAGCCCCGTTGAAAATAGCAGGAGTTCTGCATGGTCATGAGGATTTGAATACCACCTTGTGCAAATATCAGGAAAACAATAAGGATTTTTTAAAATTGATTTTTAAAAATTTTCAAAAACAAAAACAAACTGAAGGGGGGGGGGAAACCTAATAAAGAAATATCTAAATAGAGTGGTGCCTCGTTTGACGAGGATAATCCGTTCCAGCAAAATCGCTGTAGAGCAAAATCCTCATGAAGTGAAATAAAAAAACCTCCACTGAAATGCATTGAAAACCGGTTCAATGCATTCCAATGGGTGGAATACCTCAGCGTCCAGTGAAGATCCTCCATAGGGCGGCCATTTTCCGATGCCTGTGGAGTGAAAAATCTGTCCTGAACACAACGGGGAGCCATTTTGAACAGCCGACGGCCATTTTGAAAACCTGTTTTGATCGTCGTAATGTGAAGAATCGGTTCCCGAAGCAGGGAACCAATTGTCGCAAAGCAGATTTTGCCCATTAAAACATCGTTTTGCAATCGCAATAGCAATTGCAAAAAAATCATCGTGAAGCAGATTTTTCATCAAGCAGGGTAATTGTTAAGCGGGGCACCACTGTACACCTCACAGCTTGGACCTTTTGTGAGTAGCAACCACTGCAATTTACCCTTACGGAGCCCCATCATCTCCCTTCCAGAATTGTGCTGACTCTCGCATTGGACTTGGCCCCTTTCCCTTTATTAGTACAAAATTGATAAATTCTCCCCATATAGCAAGAAATTCATCCTTGCCAGTGACACTCTCTCTTTATATCACATGTAAGTTTTTCACCTGCATCCCAAACTGCTTTCTACCCATCACTGAACTGGAATTCATAAACTGTTTCCCAGTTCCTAGCAGTCATTAATCCTGCTGCTCTTAACAAGCTGGAAATCATAAGACGTTGGCCTCACTTGTTTTTGCAGCTGTAGACTCAAGAGGTGCCCCACCAAAAGTTGCAGAAAAAAAAAGCGATTTTTTCACTTGTTTTGCAGTGTGGGCTCTTGCTTCGCTGCATTTCCAAACTTGATCATTTACTTTGATAAAGGAAGGATGTGGCTGCTTCAGTTTTTACTAGGTATAGGGAGGGCTGGAAGAGGGTTGATTTTTATCTGCTTTCTGAAAACCCTGCGGTTCTTAAGGTACAGGTGAGAAGATGTTGATGACTGCTCAAGTCTGATTCTGCCTGCTTTGGAATAATTTGTGGCCCGAAACTGCAAGAGTAGGAAGCAATGAGTGGACTGTACAGTTAAACGAAGGGCAGGAGAGTCAGGGTTCCCGTCTTGCTGTTCTCTGTAGAACAAGTTAAACACGCTATATGAATATATAATACAATTTATAATGATATGTTCCCAAATCAATATAACCAGTTTTGCCTATATAAGTCTAGCAGAAGAACAAGTCAATGTCACAATGATACATCTCACAACTCAAATGTATTCTCTATCCATCATGAGGTCCAGGGGAGAAACTCCAAAATATAATAACGATGAGTGTCCATGGGTCGCTCCTGACAGGTTGAGGACTCAACGAACTCTGAGCATCTCGTCCGATCCGCCTTGCTCGTTTCATGGTGCATCGCTTTTTCAAGAGTCTGTCCCTCCAGTCTACAGGTCTCTGGAACGGAAAAGTTACAACAAACTCTGTTATTTACAGACAAAAAGGATCAGTCACCGGGAAGACCCTCACTTGCGTCCCCACCAAATGCATCTGTGAGGATGATGGGACCGAGAGGAAGACCTCTCCTGATGATTTTCACACTCAAGCAGGCTCATCAAGGGAGACACAACCCTAGAGATCGCTTGGACCCGAACCTTTTAGGGCTTTATACGTTAGAACCAGCTCGTTGAATTGTGCCCCGGAAAGAGATCGGCAGCCGGTGGGACATTGTTGCGATCCCTGTGTTCAGCCCCACTCACCTGTCTGGCTGCTGGGTTTTGTAGTAAGCCACAACCAGAGAAAGCCCGTTCGGCTGGCTTACCCCTCATTGTGACTTGCTCCTACGATTCAGCCCCTGGCTGCCAACCGCTTTGCCCCATGAAAAATGGGGTTGACCCGTTTTCCTGGGCATTTGCCCTTCCAAAACTCTCTGAGGAGGTCCCGTTTTTCATTTTGCCTACAATGAAAAGAAGCGGTAGAGGGGAGTCGGTGAAAAAAGCCACCCGCCAGATCCTTTCATGGCCAAACTGGGAAACCAGTGCCAACCAGCAAATCCGCCCAATGGTAATAGAAGTGCCAACTTTGAGGCTTTGTGTGTTGGAGAGAAAAAGGGTTTTTTTGACCTTCTAACAGCAAAGCGAGCCTCTTGTCTAGTGCAGCCCTCGCTGTAAAGCAGTTGTGTTCCTAGCACATACATGCACCCACCCCATGTTCTCATAAACCCAGCCACAAGTCTGATCCCACCAGCGCCTGTCCGAAGGGTCTCTCTTCTCCCACCGCTGAGGATGGGAGGAGAGGGAAGGGGGAAGAGAGACCCCGAAGGCCGGCGGGACTCTGCTTTTGATTAATCCTTTGGTCTCCATTCCTGGCGTTGCAGCCGTCTGCTCCGACATCAGGAAGTTGGATGTGGGTCCCAGCCAGCCTCCCGGCGCGGCTGCAGAGAGACGGCCGACAGCTGTGGGAAAAAAGACCCCCGCCATCTGACTCAGAGCCCACACGACCCTTTTTGGGGGGTCGCTGACTGGGGGGGTGGCGAAGGGAGGGAGAGAGAGAGACGCAGAACCGCCAGGCCGGCTCTTTCTCCGAATGCAGAGAAATCTTGGGGTGCTCCAGCAGACTTTGCTTATAGGGGGACCTTTTTTTTTGGAGATGCAATCAAGAGGATTGGGGGAGGGGAGAAGTGTAGAAGGGAGAGTCTGTTTTAGTATTAGTTTAGTATGGGGAAAGTCTGTTCCCACTCCCCGGCCATTTTTGCAACCCAAAATTCTGGGGTTTTGCAGCCCAAAGCCCACTTCTGCATTTTCCCTTCACAAAAGGTGAAACTTTAGCTCCTGGAAAACTTTAGCAGTGCCCGGTCAATTTTTATATAAATAAATACTCCCGGTTTAACAACTTCTAGACACCAGTGGGCTCCTTCCAATTACGACCATGATTGTTTCTGGTTGTGGGTGTTTTTTTGGGGGGTGTTATTTTTGGCAATAACATGGAAGTGTTACCACAAGATGTGAAAAGGCAACTAGTTCTGTTCTGAGAGGAGGTTGTGATGTCTCAGGATACCACAGAGGCTGAAGGTGGGGAAGCGGCCAAAATTTCTTTTGTTCTGAGTTATACAGCTTGCAGCAGACGGGAGACGTCGTATGATCGGTGGAAACTGAATAAAAATGAAGAGTTTTTTTAAAGAAATAGATAAAAACGTGGTGGCACTTTAAAGACTAACTTTTATATTTGTTAATGTGAGCTTTCGTGGACCAATCCACTTTGTCAGACGTGCTGCAAAATATGCCAGAGCAGCGAATCTAGTTGCTGTTTCTCTCAAGCGAAGGCCATGTACGAGTAATGGTTGATGCACACGAAAATTAAATCAGTGCTCGATATCTCTCCAGCCTTTGTGCTCACCAAGGACCAGCTTGAAGGTCAAGAGTTTTGTCTTAAGAGATCATCGGTTGGTTTGCTAACTCTCTAGACCGTTTGTTTGAATAAAGGAATTCAGGGGAATGGAGCGAGGAGTTAATCCGAGCAGCATGTTTGGAAGAAATGAAGAAGTTTGGTGATTCATGCCAAATGCACGCCTTCCTTGACCCCGGGAAAGGCAGGCGGGAGAAGAAGGGATCAGCTGGAGGAGAGCGGCTCAGCGTCCTGGGCCTGCTCTGGCACTTGTCCGGCGATAAGGCTGTCACGGCACTCCATTTAAGGCAGTTTCAGATTCGGCTTCATTCTGTTTAGTGGCGGGGCGTTCCAGATGTCTCCAGTCCAATGTGGCATCGTAGGAGAACTGAGCACTTTCCCGCTTTATGGAGGCTTGGTTCGGGAAAGCTGCAAAACCCTAGGGGTGTTTTTCGGAAGAAAGAGAAAAGTGCTCGTCCGGAGCAGAGAGATGTGTCACAAAACAAATGCAAAAAAATTAAGACATCTTTGGGGCACCCCATTCCAGTTTTCCCATGGAAGGAAAATGCAGGAAAGTGGAACGAGGCATATCTGGGGGGAAGGCGAGAGGAGACTTTATGGCCAGAAGGGACCAAGAGAGCAGCTATAAATCCTAGTTTGGGGTCCACGTGGTGAAGGCATCTGGAGCAGAGTTCAGAAATCATGCTTCTCGGACTATAAATCCCAGAATCCCCCAGTTCAATGAGTCATGGTTTCCGGGAGTTGGAGTCGGGAAAAGCAGATGTTTCTTGTGAAAAGTGGAAGAGGAACACGGATTGTTTCTTGCACACATCATTTCTGTTCACGTTCTGTGGACTCTGAGCTAAATTATCCTAGGATCACCACCTCCAGCTTCCACTGATTTCCTTATCCCCTTCGAGGCATGATTTAATAAACCCAGAGGTTTTGCCTTACAAAATGGCTTTTACTGTACAGGTTTTTAGCTTGGGTAGCTACGCTGGAAGCAAAGCAAAATGAAGCGAAGCAAAAAAATCACATGAGCTTAAAAATCTTAATTTTTTTCAGCAGGAGAAGGGATGACAGTGGGAGAGGATGAAATGAAATGCCATTCCAGCAGAGTCTGTTGCATTATTAACACTGACATGTCAGTCGAACTGCCATGGATCAGCCCTGGTGGAACAGGAATTAAAAAAGGGAATCTTTTTTTTTTTAAAGGGAAGGGTTTTAAGATTAATTTCAGTGAGAATAAGCGAAATTTTTTAAAAATTGGGCTTAAGATGGTATTTATTTATTTATTTATTTATTTATTTATTTATTTATTTATTTATTTATTTATTTATTTATTTATTTATTTATTTATTTATTTATTTATTTATTTGATTTTTACCCAGCCCCTCTAGACAATGTCTATTTAACACCGACTAAACTGAATAAAATTAACGCTAGTTATCTGAATGTCTGTTGGAAATGTGAGAAGGAAATTGGTACATACTTTCATATGTGGTGGGAATGTGAAAAAGTACAAAGATTTTGGAAACCAATCTTTAAAGAACTATATGACCTATGTGAAAGCGATATAGAATCTAATCCTGTATTTGAGAACGTGGAATATGATAAGATGACTAAAGAATTGATTACCAATTTATTGACAGCAGCTAGACTAATAATAGCTAGGCAATGCAGATCAAAATCCGAATTTCGAATGGACAAATGGTATGATGAAATATGGAACATAACTATAAATGATAAGCTAACTTGTAATTTAAGGGTTAAGAAAGGAGAGATAAAAAAGAATAATTTTTATGAAATATGGGGCAGATTTTTGGAATATGTGCTAACAAGAGGAAAAGGTAAAGCTCCAACAATGCAGTTCTGGAGAAGAGGACAATCAAGGAAGAAGAAGAATAAAGATAGAGGAAGAAGAGGATTATTGCAAGAGGTCCCAACTAGGGTGGTGGGGAACACGGTCAATTTGCATTTTGGTTTATGTATTTTATGATGTTTATGCTATAGTTAAAATTTTAAAAAAGGGAATTGTGTATGTGGCTTGCTAAATTAATCTCTCTTCCTCCTTCTCTCTGTCCATGCTAGGCTGTTGTCCCCAGACTACACAGAGACACATTATGCAAAGGATGGGCGGATGGTGACGGTTACACCCAACCACACCGTAAGTAAACTACGCCACGGCACAAACATAGTGGTCCATTTTGTGAACTGGCCTGTGAATGATGTATTATCTATTGTTTTTTAATGTATTGTGTGGTTTTTTGTGTGTGTAATAAATTTTTTTGTTAAATATTTTTTAAAAATTGCACAGGAAATGCCCATATAAAACAATCACGTTGTCTGTTGCCTCTTTTCCCCCAGGAACACTGTTACTACCACGGCCACGTCCGAGGGTACGAGGGCTCCTGGGTGGTGCTCAGTACGTGCTCTGGGTTCAGGTAAGAAAAGGGTTGGGAGACCAGGAGTTAACGCAAGTCACAGATGTGGAACGGTTGGCCTGCAGGCCAGAGGTGGACCCGGAGGCTTTCCAGATGTGTGTGTGTGTGTGTGTGTGTGTGTGTGTGTGTGTGTGTGTGAGAGAGAGAGAGAGAGAGAGAGAGAGAAATAATCTCTTAAAACGACCAGTATGAATCTCCAGTGAGTCTTTTCACCAAAACAATGGGATTTTGCTTTCAGATGACAAACCCGCTTTACTACCCTTTTGGATACTTTTTGGGGGCAGAGTTTGAAAGTTCTTCATAAGATTTAATGCATTGATATTAATTTTATTTATTTATTTTAAATATTTCACTCTGCCTTCCTCCTTAGAAAAGGACCCGAGGGCTTCGTATTGTTCTATGAGTTCCTCTATTTAAGAACGAAACAGTGAGCATGCAACAGAGGTTTACATCCTTAAAAGGCAATATTCAAAGCTCGAAACACTAAAGTATAAAACGATTAAAAAGAAACAAAACCATCTCCTTATTTTTTTGTTTTTGTTGTTAAACAGGAGGGGTGTGTGTAGCCTTTGAGAAACATTTTGAAAGCACAAAAATCTTGATTTTAAATCAATTATTCTTTAGAAGGATGAAACAGTTTGTCCTCTTGTCTCATGTAACAACTTAAATTTCCCTTTCCTTCACCCTGTACCATTGTTTTTATTCTATAATAAGAAGAATATATACATGTGAAATTCTGTAGTGGAACAAAACCTATAAGTCGCTAAGGAAGGCTAATATCTGTTCATAACCTTTAAGAAAGCAGATAGGAAAAAAACTGATTTGTTTGAAATATGGTGCGGGAGGAGAGTTTTGTAGATACTCTGGATGACCAGAAAGACGAACAAGGGAAGTCCTCGATCAAATTGAGCCTGAGTTCTCTCTGGAGGCAAAAATGTTGGAACTGGGGCTGTCCTCCTTTGGGCACCTCGCGAGAAGGCAATAATGCTGGGAAAGGGGGAAGGCAGCAGGAAAAGAGGAAGGCCAAATACGAGATGGACTGGCTCTCTCAAGGAAGCCACAGGCTTGAGTTCAAAAGAGATGAGCAGGACTGTTGGAGACCAGGCATTTTGGAGATGGCTCATTCATCGGGTTGCTATAAGTCAAAAGGTGATTTGATGATCTATAACAGCAACGTGATAATCTTTACCCCATCCTGTCTCACAGTGTGGACTGCCTGGCATCTTGGTTTAGTTAGTGGTCAAGAAAAAAAAAACCCTTCGTTCTCCGCTGTGGCCGAAGGTCCTGCCACTGTGGCTGCTCGTGACCTGTCCTTTTGTGGGGGCGAAAAACTTGCCAGAATGGGAGAGGGAGAGAGAGGGGGGGAGGGAAAAAAGGGGAAAAATTGACTTAGCAATCCCTGCATTGTCTTTTCCCCTCCCCTCCTATCGGCCTCCCCTCCCACTGCAGCTTGTCATCATCCTCTCTTAGGCCTGGAAAAAAACCCCCCAGCCTTCCC
Source organism: Pogona vitticeps (assembly GCF_051106095.1). Taxonomy (NCBI): domain Eukaryota; kingdom Metazoa; phylum Chordata; class Lepidosauria; order Squamata; family Agamidae; genus Pogona; species Pogona vitticeps. Next base: position 3,547,595 of record NC_135787.1, read on the forward strand.
TTGTGTGAGCTGCCTCTTTAGGAATGCTGCCCTGTGAGATCATCCTTCAGCGATGTGTGGGCATCCACCCACCGCTTCGTTTGTGACTCCGGATATTAATGGGCTGTCAGATGAGTGGTGCAGTTGGAGAGGTCCCCCCAGTCCGGTCCTCCTCCTCCTGCAACGTTGCCCCAGGCTGCAACCCAAAGGGAGGGGTGGGGCAAACAGCTGGATCTCCCCTCGGCTGGCTTTCTGCCACCCACGGTCCGCCTTTTCCCAGACAGACCCTGGTTGCATCCTTTTCTGGCTGTGCTACAAATGTTCCGGCCACTTTTATAGATTTGCTTGGAATGGGGAGGACCTAAGATTCTCCTAGAAAATTCAAACTGGTGCATTTTCTTCTTTCTGTCTCCACCCCTGCCCCCCCAGCCTGCCACTGTGTTTTGGTAAAGAGCCGCACATTTAAAGGGGGTGTGTGTATCTGCATTTCCAGGGATCGAGTCATTCCACAGAAACCCTATATTTGGAGTTCCCGGCCTCTTTTCCCTTCTCAGAAAGAAGCCACGGGTGGAGACGCAGGGGAATATATCAAGATCAGGGCATAAAGTGAGAAAGGAGTTTTGACTCACCCCTAAAACAGTTTCCTGGTGTAACTCCAAAGATGCTTTTTACCAGAGGAAGTGAGAATTAAGAGGTTGCTCTAAACTAAGGCTGGGGATTTTTTCTTTCTTTCTTTCTTTCTTTCTTTCTTTCTTTCTTTCTTTCTTTCTTTCTTTCTTTCTTTCTTTCTTTCTTTCTTTCTTTCTTTCTTTCTTTCTTTCTTTCAGAGTTTTCTACAGAAATAAATTCACTCTCTTTGTCTTTTTAGCAATGAGGGCTAGAAACTTGCAGCTCCTCCAAACAAACAAACGGTCTCTGTTGTCCAGGCTGCTGGAGGCACTGTTGCTGTGTCTCCCGGTATCATGTGTGACCTGGTAGCTCATTCACACCTCAGTAATCTTTTTGCCAATGATGGTTGGGGGTGGGCGCTGAGAGAACGTAGAAGCATGGCAATCCAACATCCACAAAATGGGGCTGAAGAATTAGTTTATCGTTATGTGTCAAGTCAATTCTGAATTATAGCAACCCTTTCCCAGGATGTTTGAGCTACGGAGTGTTCAGAAGTAGTTTTCCAGTCCCTTCTTTTGGGGGGTACTGCTTTGAATGTGTTTTTGGCATTGCTTATGTTTTTTGACGTGCTGCTGCTGCGGGTTAAACCGCTGAAGCCTCTGTGCTGCAAGGTCAGAAGACCTGCAGTCATAAGATCGAATCCACGCGACGGAGGGAGCTCCTGTCGCTTGTTCCAGCTCCTGCCAAGCTATCGGTTTGAAAGCATGCAAAATGCAAAAATGCGAGTAGATAAATAGGGACCACCTCAGTGGGAAGGTAAACGGCGTTCCATGTCTAGTCACGCTGGCCACGTGACCACGGAAGTTTGTCTTCTGACAAACGCTGGCTCTATGGGTTGGAAACGGAGATGAGTACCGCCCCCCTAGAGTAGCACACAACTGGACAAATTGTCAAGGGGAATCTTTACCTTTATCTATTTTTTAGAGTATTTGATTCTTTTTGGTGTTTGCATCCTTGCTATTTAAAGCTAAAAACATTGCCTTTTAATAATGCAAACTGCCTTGAGTCCTTTTTAAGGAGAAAGGTGGGGCAAAACCATAATTAATTTATTTTTTGGGGGAAAACTTTTGTGATTGCCTTCTTTTTCTCCCCTTTCACTAGCGGCTTGATCATACTCAACCACAATGACAGCTATTACCTGAAGCCTCCTGCGAATCCAGAATCTGAGCCTCACCTCATTTATCGGACAGAACACTTATCCCTCAAAGGGGGCACCTGCGGGCACAGTGACCAGCTGCACAGCAATGTAGCGGATATTGCTAGATTCTTTGAGCCACATACACAGCGGCGGGTAAGCTTTGTGTCGACTACAGAAAGTTTAGGATGCAACAAGAAAGGTTGGGAAGAAAGGTCCTCTTGATTTGCTATGGGTCCCAGGGCTGGGCCATAGATCTGCCAAAATAAGTTCTGTGTTCCTCAGTCCTTGGGGTGTTGCAAGCGGAAAGGGGTATGTCTTCTCGAAGGCTTTCATGGCCGGGATCTGATGGTGGTTGTGGGTTTTTTAGGCTCTTTGGCCATGTTCTGAAGGTTGTTCTTCCCGACGTTTCACCAGTCTCTGTGGCCGGCATCTTCAGAGGACAGGAGTCAGAACCCTGTCTGTGCTCTGTTGCAGTTTGTGGGATAGTTGAGTATTTATAGCGGTGGGATCAGCTTTTGTCCTTTTCAGGAGATTGGGTGATTATGGTGATCAGTGTTGTTTTTTTTTTGTTGTGGGTGTACTGCTGTGATAAGGGGAGAGATGATCTGTCATTGTGATCAGCTGCTCCCCCTAGGTCAGAATTTTCTTCTGGAATATTTGGTCCTAGCTGATTGTTTCCGAGATCAGAGAAGATGGGTCACCTAGAAGGATAGACTGTAAATCTTTCCTTATTCTATTTCCTTAGGGATTTTTCTCCCCACTGCATGGGACTGTAAGAGTTTTTGTGCATTTTTTCCTTCCACTATTTTTTTAAAGTTAAAATGCATCTTGTTTACACTGAATGTCAAACATGCAGAACCCACAAACTCAAACACAAAGCACAGCAGTCACAAAGCTTGGCCTTGTGCTGTTCTGAATTCCTCATGGTGACAACCGCCCTCCAGCTATTATAGGCCACAATTCTGAACAATTTGGAATGTCCAATAGGATTGTTCTGTTTGCCACCTTTGGACTCCTCCAGTGATCTTCCAGATCTGTTAGATAAAGCAAATAAATGGATCCAAATGATCCCAACATGCCTTGTGTCTTTTCATTTCCTTGTTTGACTTTCGCATGATGGCTCTTTTTTTGAGGGGTGAGGAGGTAGAAATATATTTCATGCAAAATACTTCAGTTTTCCATTAAAAAGTTGTGTTATGTGCAGAGAACCCTTTCTTTTTTTTTGTATGTGTAAAATACAAAGTGCCTAAGGAAGGAAGGACGGAAAAAAGAAAGAAAGAAAGAAAGAAAGAAAGAAAGAAAGAAAGAAAATACAAAGTTTTTAGTGCAAAACACAGGCTTTGCACAAAACCCACCTTTTAAAAGTGAACATTACTTCTGATGGAAAAATGCCGGCCTTGATACTGGCATTTTTGCTTTTGCGCAGGAGCAAAAAAAGGTCACGGAGACTTTTATATTGCAGTGTCTTGAAATGTTTCATCAAGAGGAGAAAATTGCCCAGTATTTGTTACAGCCCTAGTCAAACATTTTGTACCTTGGTGCATTTCCAGGGAGACTAAAGCAATTTTGTTTTGCAGAAAAAGAGGGACGCCTGGAGGACTTTGAAATACATGGAGCTCTTCATAGCTGCTGACTACACTCTGGTAAGAGGGCCACCTCCTTGGATGCGGTCCAGTGCTTCCCAACGCTGGGTCCCCAGATGTTTTGCGGCTAAATCTCCCAGAGGCCTTCACTGTGAGCTGGGCTGGCCAGGATTTCTGGGAGTTGTAGTCCAAGAACATCTGGGGACCCAAAGCTGGAAACCACTGCTTTAGTCCGAGAGTGTTCTTCCAAACAGTTCCTTGGTAAAATGAGATACCAAGGCCCGTGGAGATGAAGTCCAGCTTCACAACAGGCCTGTTTTAGCCTGTGTTCATTTGACCCCATAGTTTTGAAGAGCAGAACCCTGCTTTGTAGGGCTTTTTTTTGGGGGGGGGTCTACATTGCACTGTAAAGGTCACTTCCTTGGAAATCCTTGCACTTCCCCCCCCACCGGGCTTCCTAGGAAATAAATCCTTCGAAATTCCTTCCTCGCCAGAGCTTTGCCTGTGGAATGGCTCTCTTTTCTTTTTTTCCCTTTCTGTTTCAAAAGCCGGCCAAACGGTCCATTCCAGGCTTCTGAACTGAAAGCTGCAGAGACAGAAATGAATTCTGCAGTGGGCGTCCTGTAGCGCTGAGTTCAGCTCTCACAACAAAGCCCGTTTCAAAATCGCACAAGGCGCCTAAAGAGAATCGAAAAGGATGGAAGGCAGGGGGAGAGGCCCTGTGTCTTGCGTCCATTGGGTCAGCGGGAAAAAGAACTGAAGGGAATGAACGGCACGGAACTAGATAGTTTTGCCCCTGTGCCGGCGAGCCTTAATCGTCTTGGAAAGCCCTGTCGGTTGGTGGCTGTCCCAACATGCTGAGACAGCCGAAGCCGGGGATGAAGGACTCCCAGTGTGAATGACCTTCTTTTGTCTGCTCTGAAGCTCCTGCCAGATTCCCCACCCCTGGACGACCTCGGGTTCCGTTATGACAATATTTGCTTTACTCTTTTTGCTGCTTCCAGGGTGGCCTCGGCGATCTTCTTCTGCTTAGCCAGCCAGTCTTACTGGTTTGGACTCCGACTGCCAGCATCCCTGAGCCAGCCAGATTGGCTAAGGGATGTTTGGGAGATCCAGCCCCCCCCTCAAAGTACTGTGTTCAAATTCCTTCCTCCCCTAAGATCAAGGGAAGTTGTTGAAGAAAGCAGAGCAGTGCTATCTTTTTTTTAAAAAAATAGTTTCCTCTTTTGAAGGCGGCCTAGAGAAGCAGCTTTCCGGGAGAGGCTGGCTCACAAGTCAGATCTGGCCCGCGGGCTGCCCGCTCCTGACCATGACATCAGACTTCCATTTTTCTACGTGTGAAAGAAGCTTGGAATAGAAGCTCCTGTTGAAGAGAGCTGAAATGTGTGCTTTCTGAACGAGGAGAGATCCAGAATGCAGAGAAATCCTTCTGAATAGTATCCCTGTGACATAGGTCTCTATAGAAATAATGTCTAAAAAGAGCACTCTACAGGTTGTGTGCTGACTTTTGCAAAACAAAGAAGAAAATTAGATGTGTTCACCTTCGTATAATGTTCCCTCTTTTCCCCCTGTTCTTTCTCAATCTTGTTTCTCAGTTTACAACTCAAAAGCAAAATTTGGGCCGTACGAAGCAACGGATCCTGGAGATCGCTAACTATGTAGACAAGGTAAGCACAAAATACCCAATAAACAACGGCAAAGGGTGTCTTAAACCAGTTATCTGGCCAAACAGGCGTTTGCTTGAAAGCGTCTCTGGGAAGGCTGCCCTGTAGCCCTACTTCACAGGTTTGCTCCAGCTGAAATCCTATTGCCCTTCTAGGGACACATAACTTGAACTTACACGAGGAGTAAGTTCAAGTTATGAACTTTGCAAAATTTCATAAAATTTTGCTAAATTTGCATCTGGGCAAAAGTTGTTATCCGGGATGCGCCTTCCACAGCGACGGTTGTGCAGTCCGATTTGAATCGGTTGTGTAACCAGTTGTGCGGTCAGACATGCGGAAGGCCTGGTTGCAACTTCCCGTGAACTTGCTCATGCATCACTTTATGCTACAGTGAGTGCAATAAGTTTTTGGACTCTTATGCATGTATGCCGGCACTCCTTCCAAAGAACAACGACAGCAACTGTCTTGTGTGGTGCTCGAGGTGGACAACTGGACCGCGACGTCTTAAGGTCTTGTGTGGGTTTGCTTTTTCAATAGCTCCTGCTCTTCTCCTCTTGGCCCTTTCTCCAGTTTTACAGGTCCCTGAACATCAAAGTAGCCCTGATTGGCATCGAGGTCTGGACGGAGGGAGACAGATGCACCGTGACCAGCGATGCCCACACCTCCCTGGTCTCCTTCCTGCAGTGGAAAAAGACTTTGAAGTCTCGGAAGAGGCATGATAATGCTCAGCTTCTAACGTGAGTGCGCATGGCGAGGGTGGGTTGCCCTCTGGGGTCATTATCTCAGCGGCTTAGGCCTCTGGCTGCGGCGTCAGAGGTGGGGAGTTCGGTTCCCCCAATGGGCCTCCTTGAGAGGGGCTGGACTGGATGATCCAGAGGGTCCCTTCCAGTTCTAAGATTCTCTCCCCCCCCCCCACTTTCTAGAAGTTGTAGTCTAAAACACTTAACTTTTTTGAGCTCTGCTTCAGAGTCAGAGCATGTGTGTTTAATGCAGAAAACCCAAAGCTCGGTCATCATTCTCCATCATGGTGGCACATTGGTAGGAAGGATCCTTGCTTTCTCCTGCAGAGACGTGTTGCAGAGTTTTGAATTTCTAGTTACATTCTAGAAATTTCTAGTTACATTCCTCTAGCTGTGCAGCAGAAGTGCAGGGATTCACAAAGCACAATAGATTCAAATTCCCCGGATTAGTCCACCCCTTTCCCTCACCAGCTGACACAATCTCAGCAACTCAGTCTGAGACATTAGTAAGAGAAAGAATTTTTTTTTAAAAAAAAAGGTTTTGTTGCTTGCAGCTGAACTGGCCAACGTTACAGCTTTCAGGAGCCAACCTCAACAGACTCAAAAGAGAGGGAAGGGAGCTCAGAGCGAAGGGGCGGGTCTCTCTTTGAATTCAGAGGCAGGAGGGAACCATTGGTTAGTGCTCAATGGATTGACAGTCACCCAGCCCAGAAAGGTCCCTCCCACCCACACTTTCTCCAGGCATCATGCAAGGTTATAAAAACGGCAACAGATAGTTCTGGGTTATGAAGCACTTAAATTAAATGCCTGATGGAAGGAGAGGCCCACTCACCTTCATCCCAGCTCCCTCATGCATCGTGCTCTGTAAATAGAGACAGGTTTCAGATCTGCCTCTGATCTTGAGACTCTCTTTTCTCTTTGTCTCCCCCCACCCACCCCTTATGTCTCTCCACAGGGGTGTGTCGTTCAGGGGGACAACCATTGGCATGGCCCCACTGGAGGGGATGTGCACGGGAGAAAACTCGGGTGGTGTGAGCGTGGTAAGGAGACGGGGGGTGTCTCTCCAGGAACCCCTTAAGCCATCTAGAGCACTTCTCTCCGCGGTGCGGGACGACCCCTTTTTGAATTAGCTGGATGTGGGGGGAAAAAATTATTCCCCCGTTGGTGGTCCACAGAAGGGCACTTTGGTTAACTTTAAAAAGATTTCAGCAAAAAAAACCCCTGTCTCTTTGCAAAGTCTTGAGACTGGAATCTCCACCGCAGGAAATCGCACGCGCAGAAAGCAAGAGTGCATACTGAGAAATATATTTACATGGCTATCCAAACTGATAGCCATGTCCTGCAGGAACTGAACATTCGGTCGTTGAGTGGGCAGAAATTCGTCAAGAGAATCAAAATAAAGAACTGCAAAGAACACAGTAACTTAATTTATATTTCCTTTAACCAATCAAATGGGGGTGTGCTTTAGGACAGCTTATCCCTCACTGCTGTGTTCTTCTTGGCAGGTAGGCAGTGACTCAGTCCTTCATTAATGCCACCTGCACTAACCATAATCAATTGCTAATTACAATCTGTTTCTTTACGACCTAACAGCTTTTGACTCAGATCCTTTGGGGTGGGGGGGGGGGGCGGTGGCTGATGTTGAGTTCCTACCACAGGGTGGATTCTGCTTCTGCAGCTAAGATCTGGCCCCAAGTTGAGGTCCAAAGGCTGTCCCTTTGAGTTATGAAACAAACCTCTTCCTGTTTTAGCTTGGTGAAGCTTTCCTCTGTTCTCCCCCCCTCGTCTTCTTTCCCCAGGACCATTCGGAGCTGCCCATTGGAGCGGCCGCCACCATGGCCCACGAGATCGGCCACAACTTTGGCATGAGTCACGACGTTGAGGGCTGCTGCCTGGAGGCCACGGCATCCCAGGGGGGCTGCGTCATGGCTGCGGCCACCGGGTAAGATGGGCTGGGTAGCTTTGGAATGGACGCGTCACCATCCTCCTCTTAGAACTGCAGAGTTGGATGAGACCCGATGGTTCATCACGTCCAGCCCTATCGAGGAAGCCCCGGGGGGGGGGGGGTGTTGGAATCAAACTCCTAACCTCTGGCTCTGCAGCCAGAGACCTCAACCACGGAGCTATCCAGCAGTGATCTTGGGAAACACATTGTGAAGATTTGTGTTGTCCTTGTCTTGACATATATATATATATACCACCCCGTTGTGCTAAAGCACTCTCTAGATGGTTTATAACATAAGTTGTGCAAACCACGTCTTGGAGACGCCTAGCTTCACCGTGTAGTGTGGAGCAGATCTATCCATGATTGCAGCAAATGGGTGTGGTGAAGCTGGTTGCCAAAGTCCTTTGTCAACGGTCCCCAGATGTTGTTGATGCAACTGTTGGTTACGTTGGTTGGAGCCTTTGGGGATGAGGTCCGGAATGAGCTTGGCAAGATGGTGCTGTTGATGTAACTTTGGCCTCTGCTTGTCCCACTGGAATGACGATGTTTCAGCTGGTGCCACCTGAGGATGTGGACAGGATTCTTGGAGAGGGGGAAGGCGCCAGAGGTGTGTTGCTGGACCCTGGCCCTTCCTGGCTCATAAAAGGAGCCAGAGGAGGAATGGCCGATTGGGTACGGGGAGTGGTAGAAGCTTCCTTGCAGCAGAGTAGGATCCCTGCTTGCTTAAAGGAGGCGGTCATAAGACTGCTACCGAAGAAGCCCTCCCTGGATCCCAGTGTACTGGATAACTACCGGCCAGTCTCCGTCATCCCATTCCTGGGCAAGGTACTGGAGGGTGGGGTGGTTTCTCAGCTCCAGGGATTCCTGGAGGAAGTAGATTATCTAGACCCTTTTCAATCTGGTTTTAGGCCTGGCTATGGGACAGAGGAGGGACACGGTGGCGCTGCAGATTAAACTGCAGAAGCCTCTGTGCTGCAAGGTCAGAAGACCTGCAGTCGTAAGATCGAATCCAGGCGAGGGAGGGAGCTCCCGTCACTTGCCCCAGCTCCTGCCAACCTAGCCATTCAAAAGCACCTAAAAATACAAGTAGATAGATAGGTACCACCATGGTGGGAAGGTCATGCTGTTCCGTGTCTAGTTGTGCTGGCCACGTGACCACGGAAACAATCTTCGGACAAACGCTGGCTCTACGGCTTGGAAACGGGGATGAGCACCGCGCCCTAGAGTCAGACACGACTGGACTAAATGTCTAGGGGAACCCTTACCTATGTAACAGAGACTGCTTTGGTTGCCTTGTTGGATGACCTATGCCGAGAGCTGGACAGGGGGGAGTGTGTCTCTGTCAGTTCTGCTGGACATTTCAGCCGCTTTGAATACCATCAGGCATGGTATCCCTCTGGGCCATCTCTCTGGGATGGGACTCGGAGGCACTGTTTTATAGGACAGTCTCAGTTTCACCATTATGGCATCCAGTGATCGTTCACGCTTAGTTTGATCTAGGACCCACTCGTCTGCCTTTCTGGCTGTCCAGGGCATCCGCAAAGCTCTCCTCCAGCATCACATTTCGAACAAACCAATTCTGTTTTTTTTATCTGTCCAGTTTTTATATCCATACATAGTGACTAGAAATCCCAGCGTGTGTTTTAGATTACACCACCCCTAATCCCCAGCCTGTAGGACTAGCAGGTGGGAATGTCTTACGGCTTTGGGAGTTATACTCTCCCCCCCCACCCCCTGAAAGACAGTCCTTGATGCAGTTAGGGGGTTTCTTCGCACGGTGGTTTGGACTGGAGGGTGGGAATTCGAGTTCTTTCTCTCTTTCTGTGGTCTCTCCCTCCTTGATCTGTTGCCTTCCTGGCCGTGTAACGTGGAGTCCTTGGAAAAAACCTCGGGAGCTGTAAATTAAAACCAGCTTTCTCCAAGTTGCAAGGCAGCCAGGATGAGACAGCTGCACGGTAGCAAAGAGAGGGTGTTCGAGGCAAGGCAGCGGAAAAGGGAGGTGGTGGCGAGACCGGCCAGACGAGGGCTGCTGCGTCCAACGTGCGCCATGTGCAGCCCGTTCCGAAAACCCAGCCCTGTGCTGAACCAGAGGCCAGGCCTGAGCATCTGTTCGACGCATCAGCTCAGGCCTGCGGGAACTTTGGAGCCTTTTTCCAAACCAGGAAGTTCTCTAGCCTGGAAAAAAAAGGGTTTGCACACCCGTGAGTAGCGGAAAAGGGGAGCGGATGTGGTGGGCAGAGTGGCCTCTGTGCCCCCTGGCGTCCTCATGCACAAAGCACGCATTCTTTCGGGGAAAGACAACTGTGGAGGGGTTGGGTTCGTGATCCAAGAGGAATCCAACACAGGTGCGTCAAAGCACGGATCCTGAGGGACGACCCACTGGGATAAGATGACTTTGTGTATAACTCACACTGGGACAGTAGGACCCATTGCTCTTGTGGGGGAGCGGCTGGGCTTTATGTGCAGTATGGTTCTGGATCCAGTGGAATTGCTATAGGCTGTCACATCACATGATGAGGATCCTAGGAGTGATCGACCTTCAAAATGTCCCGTCCTTAACCGCTCTGCTCAGCTCTTGCAAACACAGCCCTGTGGCTTCCTTTCGGGAGTCCATCGCTCTCAAAGGTGGTGGTCCTCTCCTCCTCCTGCTGCCTTCAGGTTTCCCAGGCAGCAAATCAAATGGGGGAGGGCAGTATACAAGGTGGAGGCTGGAACATGGGAGGGTGAACCGGGCGTCTTTTATTTTTTAAAAGCAAATTCATCTTCATGTGGTTTGCAGACTGTGTTGTCTGCTCTGTGCTGCTCTTAGGTGACTAGAAAAGTACTTTATGCTACAATGTGTCTGGCTTATTTTATTGTATCTGTTATTGAACTGAAACTATTAGGCTGTGGATTTTATAGTTTACTATACTTTCCTCCCTCCTTCCCTCTTTCCTTCCCTCCTTCCCTCCCTCCCTCCCTCCCTCTTTCTTTCTTTCTTTCTTTCTTTCTTTCTTTCTTTCTTTCTTTCTTTCTTTCTTTCTTTCTTTCTTTCTTTCTTTCTTTCTTTCTTTCTTTCTTTCTTTCTTTCTTTCTTTCTTTCTTTCTTTCTTTCTTTCTTTCTTTCTTTCTTTCTTCCTTCCTTCCTTCCTTCCTTCCTTCTTTCTTTCTTTCCTTCTTTCCTTCTTTCTTTCTTTCCCTCCCCTCCCCTCTCCCTCTTTCTTTTTAAAAATGGATCATCTTTTTCTACAGAAATCAGATTATTATTATTTTTTAAATAAGCAAATCATGTATGCCTTCTGTTTTTTTGCTGATCGGGTCTAATCCTTGCCTAATCTGCTGGGTTTTCTCCGCCTTTGTTTCTGCCTCCAGCTACCCCTTCCCGAAAGTCTTCAGCTCCTGCAGCCGGAGGCAGCTGGAGAGCTACTTCCAGAAGGGAGGGGGCATGTGCCTTTTCAACATGCCTGACACCAAGGACCTCGTGGTGGGCAAGAAGTGCGGCAACGGGTTCTTGGAGGATGGGGAGGAGTGTGACTGCGGGGAGACGGAGGTATGTTTTCTGGGGAGGGGCGGGTTGTGGGATTTTGGAAATTGAAGGCTGTGTGTGTGGCCTGGTAGGGCTGAAAGAAGGGTTGAAAACACCCATGAAGTTCAAGCCTTTCAGCCTCACCTCTGGGGGACCCTGACTCGTGAGGGTGGAAGGGGGTAGGGTTCCATGTTCAGCACATCTTCCTGCCCTCCTCTTGCAAATTTGGCCTGATCCTTCCTGTTTTATCCCCAAGAACATATAATCGTGGGCACAAATCACAGGAAGACAGATTCCAGCTGAATATCAGGAAAAATGTCTTAACTGTTCGAACAGTATAACAACGGAATTGCAATGGAACCTACGACCTCAGGTGTTCAAGAGAAAGGGGGACCACCGTCTGTCAGATCTGCTATGATTTGAATTCCTGCCTTGATTGGACAAGATTACACAAGAAAATCTTATCTGAGCGGGGTTGGACTAGATGGGCTTGAGAGGGCCCCCCCTTCCAACTCCCTGCTTCTAGGACTCTATGACTGAGAGTCAGGACCCAAAGTCTTTTCTGGTCCTGCTGAACTCTCGTTATGTGAAGGAGATTTGGGCACTGGGTGAGACTGAATATTGATTGATCTGAATTTATGGATTTATTTAAAGGCTTTTGTAGCCTGGCCTCTTTCACAAGATCTCGAGACAGTTTATGGAGCTGTATAAAACAATTTAAAACACAAGACGTTTAAAATAATGTAAAACCAAACAACAGAATTAAAACATCCAAGCATCAGGACATTAAAACTGTTGCACTAAAACCTGTGCGGGCCACGATCCTCAAACACCAATGGCTCTCCCCTGCACCTTCTTCCTTTCCTCTTTCTCACCTCTCTCTGTTTGGTCCAATGAAGCAGAGAATGGATCACAGACCACAATGGAAGAGAGAAATCAAGGGTCTGGAAGCTGAGGCCTGTGAGGAAAGACGGAAAGTACTGGGCAGGTTTAGCCCTGAGAAAATAGGACCGCCGGGAGATTGGATATAGCTTTTTTCAAAGACTTATTCAAAGACTTAAAAAGGCTGTCACACAGAGGAGGGGCAGGATCTGTTCTCGATCATCCCAGAGTGCAGGATAGGGAACAAGGGGTTCAAGTGACAGGAAGCCAGATGTAGGGTGAATATCAGGAAAAACGTCTTAACTGTTAGAACAGTATGATAACGTAACCAAAGACCTTGGAAGGTGGTTAGTTCTCCAGCACTGGAGGCATTCGAGAGAAACTTAAGACGGCCAGATCTGCTTTGATTCAAATTCCTGCCTTGAGCAGGAGGTTGGGCTCGATGGCCTTAGAGGCCCCTTCCAACTCCGTGATTCTACGAAATAGCCCAAGAAGTCCAACTGAAGAGATTTGATGGGGCAACTTTGCCGCTTGACCAGCTCTGCTGCCAGGGGCCATAGGGGTGGTTGCGGATGTGTAACAGAGTCCGGTTTTCTCTACCTCTCCCCGTGGTCTTTTTCAGGAATGTACGAACCCCTGCTGCAACCCGCAGAATTGCACCCTGAAAGCTGGCGCGGAGTGCGCGCACGGGGGCTGCTGCAAGAGCTGCAAGGTAATCCCGCCTCGGTTGGGTTAGTTGTGTCGGCCGAGATGGGCATGAAACGAACCACGAACTGGAAAACCCGACGAACGTGGGCTGGCTCATGGTTTGTTTTGCAACCCTGTTTATGGATCCCGTTTTTCTGAAGAATGATGAAACACCAAACTTTTCAGTTTCTGAGTGGCAGTGCAAAAAGTGAACCCTTAATTCTGCACAAAGAAGGGACGATTATATTAAACAGTTACGTTAAAAATAAATGTTAAACCCTCTCATCTGCCCAATCCTAAAGTTTTGGAATTGCAGAATTTAGTGTTTGGTTGAGAAGTAGCTCCCGCTGAATTTTTGATAAGCAGAGCCTTGCGGTTCTGTCCTGCTTTTATTCTTTGCCCTAATTGATTACTGTAGTTTGGGAAGCTTGTTTTGACTCATCTTTTGATGTACAGTGGTGCATCGCAAGACGGGACAAAAAACCCGCACGACGATTGGTTTTTGCGATCGCTATGGTGCCTCGCAAGATAGCTTCTTCTATGGCCATGCTTCGCAAGACGGTCCCCCCCCCCCCGAGATCGATGCCTCACAAGACGAAAAAAATTCATTTGTCTTGCGGGGTTCCCATATGGGAAACTGCTTTTCGCAAGACTATTTTTTTTACAAGACAGCGCTTCTCGCGGAACAAATTAAATTCATCTTGCGAGGCACCAGTCTGCTGGTTGTTCATCATTCTATAGAAGTTGGAATATGCTGTGGCATTGTTGTAATGTTACATTGATATTGTATTTTGCTGCTTCGGTAAGGTGAAGCAGAACTTCATTAAACTGAAATTTGCAGGCAGCCTGATATAACGAAGCAAAGAGTAGCTGTGCTTGTCCTTCGTAAATCTCTCTCCCCACAACAACAACAACAAAACAAAATAAAATAAAACAAAACAAAAATCTATTGAATACCTTCCATAGGCCCAGCCCATATGCCCTGAAAAGGTGCAGGCTCTTCATCAACCTAAGTCAAGTGAGTTCTCCCTCATGCATTCTTGATGGAACAGATCAGATCTGCAGTTAATGGAAGGATCTGTTCGTCTCTCTGCGTCCAGGAGAGGGACATGTGGCCAGCCGGAGGGAGCCCAGCCTCTGCCCGAGAGGGAGAGACTTGGTTTTCTTTGGCTCCACAGGCAAGCTAGAGGCGGCATCCATTAGGAGGTGGAATCTTTTTAGGGAGCCCTGCGTCTTGTGACCCCCTCTACGGTGTCCACTGCTGTCATGCTGTGTAAGATGGTTGCTGCTTCTTCAAGCAAGCTCCTGGGATATGCAGCGAACAGGGCTTCTGGTCCCCTCCGCGGGATTCCCCAGTCCTCGTTTCTGTAACCTTAGACGTTGCACCGAACAGCTGCTCTGGCAGATCCGGAATGGTTTAAAATGGCTCCATGGGGCGGCTGCAGGATTAGACGTTGGGGCTTCGAGACTTCTTCGATTACGAACCCGGTTAATTCCACGCTCTGTGAGTTCCCCTTGACTTACACACGCCTTACAGACACCTAGGAGAAAAGGCTTAAGCTGGACAGTTTTGAGGGTTCGCTAGGCCTAGCTTCCTGCTCAGAACCAAAGCTTCCCAGCTAACACTGAGGCAGGAAGCTGGGTTGGAGCGAGGCCTAGCTAAGCCTCAAAGCGAGGCCTCTCCTCCCAGGCGAGCCACACTCAGGGGTCTGTAAGGTACATGTAAGTCAAGTAGAACTCCCAAATGAGGAATTTGGGGTTTTGCAGTGCAGGAAATCCAAAGATGTGGGTGGAGTGGCTGACTTTCTCTGCAGCTAAGATCCTTCCAACAAGCGGTTCCAGGAATAGAGTGACCGTCTTCGTTTTCTTGGCCGACACAAGAATGCCTCTGTCTGATCTTTTTCTTCTTTTTCCGGCCCCTGTAGCTCAAGACAGCTGGGACCATGTGTCGAGAAGCAGCTGGCTCTTGTGACCTCCCAGAATACTGCACGGGGGCTTCTCCGTACTGCCCCACCAACGTATACTTGCTGGATGGCTCCACGTGTTCCAACGGGGAAGCGTACTGCAAGGACGGCATGTGCATGACCCACCACCAGCAGTGTGTCCAGCTGTGGGGCCCAGGTGAGCACCTCCTTCCTGGCCCACCGCTTATGCTCAGACATAAGAGCGGACGCTTGAGATTGCATTGGTGTGACCTTTCGGGGGTTGGTTTGGCTGGAACTCCTACTGGCCCAACCCGGCTTAGCAAATGGGAGGAGATGCCAGCCGTTGTGGTCCAGAAGCGCTTCGAACCCAGCCTTGGGTCCCGGGATATTCTTGAACTAAAGCTCCCAGAAATCTTCACCCCCCAGCTGTGGTGGCCCGGATTTCTGGGAACTGTAGTCCGAGAACATCTGGGTGACCCAAGGTTGGGGAAATAACTGATTTAGAGGTTCACGTGTGGCTCTCCGTCCTTGGATTAGCTCAGAGGTCTGTTAAGCTGGCCCAGAACAGAGAGTAACCTCTGTAGGGTGGAAAGGAAGGTTGAAAAGGGTGCCAGTCATTTTTCTTGTGTCATCAATTCTGAACTGCTGATCATTGGAAGCTGTCCTTTTTGACTACCTTAAACGAATCTCCTCTCCTCTGATTTCAGAAGCTAAGTAGGGCTGGGCTTGGATGGGTGACCCCTCCAGGAATAGCAAAGATCTCCAGGTAGGGCTAGAAAATAAATCCTGCCTAAAACTCTGGAGAGCCATGGTTTCCAGTCAGACCTGGCAATATGGATCTGGATCAGGGGTTCCCAAAGTGTGATCTCCATAGCTTTGCCATGGATGGAAGACCCCGTCGGCCCTACTAGGCGGTCAGGCTGTTGGCTCATCTCGTTCGGGATGGTGCACAAGGTCCATCTGTGGCTCTCCTGGACCTGTGTGTGTGGGGGTTAACGTTGGGCCTTCTGAGTAGGAAGCCCATCCCTTCCCGCTGTGGCCATTCCCCCACCACCACCACCACTTAGCCCTGAAGCGCTTAGAGGAGCAGAAGGAGGAGTGGAAGTGCAGGGAGTTGACCACCGGCTAGAAAGCGGGACTAGGGGAAGGAAGCAGAAGGTGCCATGGTGGATGGACTGTGTAAACCAAGGAGCCAAGAGCAAGCCCGCATCTGCACAAGTTAGCTAGAAATCGCTAGCAGACCTCTGAGGATAGATTTCCAACCATAAATAGGTTTTCCTTTCTCCACATGCTTAAAAAAAATCCCTTTTTTAGTTTTGGGATAAGTGCCACCTTCTGGATAACTTGGGTTACTACAGTTCAGGATCCCCAATGTGGTGTAGTCGTGGGTGATGGATGGAGTAACAGACTAGGACTTTGGAGAGCAGGATTCGAATCTCTGCTCAGCCATAGTAACTCATGAGGGAGTGGAACTGGTAAAACCTCTCCTTGAATACCTCGCTTGCCTTAAAAACCCTATTAGGGTTTCTATAATTCCGTTCAGACTCGATGGCACAGAACACATATGGGGTGAAAAAGCGCGCCCCCCCACCCCCCAGAGCTAGCTCTGTGTGTGTCTAGGGAGGCCGAAGGGTTTAAACCAACATCGTAAAGTCCTCAGTCTCCATTTGGCGTAAATGCACGTCATGGTTCCCATTCAAAAGCGTCTCTCCAGCCGGAGTCCCTGAATGTTGCAAAAGGGCCACGAAAAGACTCAGTCGCCTGAAGCTTTTTCCTTTTAATCTTCCGGGACTTTTTCGTCTTTTTGGGTGGGTGGGGTGGGGCCGGGGAGGATAACAGAGAGAAAAGCCACACCAGAGCCGATCAAGATGATCGACAGCACAGAAAAAGGAAATGGACCGAAAGTTTCCCTGCTGTTGTAGCATCAGAGTGGGTAAAAAAAACTTTGGAAACATTTTTAATTCTAAGTAACGTTTAGTTGTTTTGTGGGGCATTTTTAAACACGTCGTTATGGCATGGTTTTCATGGTTGGGAGCTGCCTCTGGGTTCCCCGTGGGGAGAAAAGCAGCATATAAATAAAATAAAACAATCACAGTGTCAGCCAGATGGATGATAGATTTAGGAGAGACAGACAAATGAAATGTGACATTAAATTTCCTGCAACAGGGTGCGGAGAGGGGCCAATGGCTTTTATGGCTTGAGAAGGAAAGAAGAGAAGGGGAGGGAGGCTTCCCTGTTGCATGGGATCCCCCTGCAAGCCAGGGGTGGGCAGCATTTGAAAAGTTCTTCTCTTGGCCATCAGCTTCTCTGAGGCATCATCCAACCTAAAGAGCTTTGCCCACTTTCAGAGCTGGCTGTTCCGTTTCTGTTCTGCTCGGCTCTGCTCTGTGTTGCAAACCCTGCAGGATCCCAACAAGAGAGAGCCAAGCCAGGGTCACAGAGGGGAGGGCACTTATGCCAAGCCTGTTGTCATTTCCCCAACGGAGGTGCTTCATCTCGTAAGGTAAAGGTTAAGGTTCCCCTTGACATTTAGTCCAGTCGTGTCCGACTCTAGGGGGGCAGTGCTCATCCCCGTTTCCAAGCCATAGAGCCCGCGTTTTTCCGAAGACAGTTTCCGTGGTCACGTGGCCAGTGCGACTAGGCACGGAACGCTCTTACCTTCCCACCGAGGTGGTCCCTATTTACCTATTTACATGCTTTTGAACGGCTCGGTTGGCAGGAGCTGGGACAAGTGATGGGAGCTCCCTCCGTCGTGTGGATTCGATCTTACGATCTTCTGACCCTGCAGCACAGAGGCTTCTACGGTTCAACCTGCAGCGCCACCCCTGTCCCCCTTCGTCTTGTACCAAATGCTTATGTATGGGAGAACGGTTAGGACGTTGAAAGATGGGGTGTGTCATTCCAACTCTCCGAGCCCTGGCCCACCTGAAACATCAAGGATCCAGCCTCTTGTCTCTAAAACCCCAACTGAAATACATGGAAGGTAGTCCTACAGAGGAGGGGCAGGTTCTGCTCTCGATCATCCCCGAGTGCGGGATATATAATAATGGGCTCAAGCTACAGGAAGCCAGATTTAGGCTGAATACATATCAGGAAAAACTTCTCAACTGTTAGAGCATGACAGTGGTGAGCGCTCCAACGCCGGAGGCATCCAAAGAAAGTGGGGCAAACCTCTGTCCGATCTTCCTTGGTTTGGACTCCTGTCTTGAGCAGAGGATGGACTTGTTGGCCTTCGAGGTCCCCTTCCAACTCCATTTTTCTATGATTCTGTGATTCTAACTCTGTTTCTTGGTCACCGGAGAGTGTGAGCGAATGTAGGAGAAGTGTGGGAGTGAAACCAGTGGAGAAAGTGGGAGGAAGGAAAGGGTTCCCCATCAAATGATTTCCTCTGCTTCCAATCCTCTTCTTTTTCCAAGTCTCCTTGGTTGTCCTTCACCCTGCAGGTGCCTCACCGGCTCCCGACGCTTGCTTCCAGGACGTCAACCGGGCCGGCGACATGTACGGGAACTGTGGAAAGGACAAACATGGCAACTACGTCCGGTGTGCCTGGAGGTGAGCGAGCGCTGGTGTGCGAATCCATTGGACAGAGAGCGCTTCTGTTCTGGAGCCAGGCTCCATCGTTGAGATGGACGGGTTCGGTTTGGCTGGAGAGACACCGCTCCCATCACAACCAGTCCAGATGGCCAGCAAACACTGTATTTTTCCATGTATAAAACTACACTTTTCCCTAAAATAATTAGAGGAAAAATTGAGGGTTGTTTTATACACAGTAGTATATAATTTTGCGAAGAAAGCGGAGGGGGAAAGCAGGAATCAAAGCGCTTGGATCCCTGCCTCCCCCCTCCACTTTCTTGAAAAGAAAGAAATTTTGGGTTAGAAAAGTGGGGGCGTCTTATACATGGAAAAATATGGTACATTTGGAGGTCGTGCTGGTGGGGCAGGAGGGGCCAAGATGGAACTGGAGACCTCTGTGACCTGGAGAAATCGAAATCTCATAACTCCAGTTGCATCTGTTTTTCGAAAGCCCCCGTCTAGAGTATGTTGTTCTCTGCTTCCAAGTTATGGGGACCCCAGTGAGAGTTTTGAGGTGTGTGAAGCGTTCAGGGCATTAAGCAGCTGCTCAGAGTCTAACCGACTGTCAGATTTTTGACAGCCAAAGAAGAGCCCTCTTCAAATGGACTTATTCGGCCAATGAGGCTGTTTTTTTTTTAAGGTCAAACTATCCATTAGAAATGGCACGTCCTTGGAATGTGCCCCGTGCATTTGATGGCACACCTCCCTTGTTTTGCTAACGAACTTGCTTCATCTTGTGATTCGTTTGCTGGCAGGCCAATGCCAGCATTGTTTGCAAGTATCCTCCAGAGACCTGTCTCTGAAGTGGAAACATGACCTCAGCTTTTGAATGAAGGGCTGTCTGTAGCAGATCAGTTGACCCTTCCCACAGATTGGCTTTCTTGCTTGAGTCACTTCACCCCCAGCTCCGTTTGGCCCTCATTAAAGTCTGTCTGTTCATAGTCCAGGGAGGTCCAGCTTGTGCATATGAGCCAGGAGGTATAGAGAAACGGGGGCGGGGGGAGTGGTGTGGTCCTTGTAACCTCCTGCCACAGTGGATAAATCAGCAGAAGGGTTAAATCACGGGCCTCGTGATGCAGGGGTTCAACTGCAGTTCTGCAGCCAAGATTCTGCTCACAGCCTGAGTTTAATCCTGACAGGCTCAGACAGGTGGGTTCAGGGTCGACTCAGCCTTCTGTCCCTTTGAGGTTGGTCAAACGAGTACCCAGCTTGCGGGGGGGGGGGGCAATTTATAGCCTGCATAATTCAAAACGGCAAACCACCCAGAGAGTGCTTTAAATGTTACGGAGTGGTATATAAGCAGCCCACTTTGCTTTGTACACCATCCAAAGGTGACGGGTGGGGAAGGCTGGATGACAGGCAGCTTTTTGCTCAGTAGATTAGGAGAGAAATTCCAGATTTACACCATCAGCGGTGGAATCTGAAGCCGACACCTCCGACAAGAGATTGAAGCGAGCAGGGATTGAGTTTTTTTTAAAGTAGTTTAGCAAAAGTGCCTTACACACATCCCGTCGCCTTTAAAGGTATAAAGCATCCCGCCTCTTGAGCAGGATGTTGGATGCGGTGACTGTTGAGTGCCCAGCCAGCACAGATTTTTCTCTGTCCTTCTAGAGACGCCAAGTGTGGGAAGATCCAGTGCCAAAGTTCAGCGGCGAGACCCAAAGGGACCAACACCATCCCCATGGACACCACGATCCGGTTCAATGGGAGGGAGATCAAGTGTCGAGGGATGCTGGTTTACGCAACCCAGGACGACGAAGGAGACATGTCTGACCCGGGGCTGGTGATGACGGGGACCAAGTGTGGAGATGGAATGGTGAGAATATCTATGGTGGAGGGAAAGGGTTAAAGCCACTGAATCACCCAGAACCAACTTGGTCTTACCTGTTTATAGAAGGTAACCAAGGTCAAGCCTGCTTAGTATGTTGATGGGAGACGGTCAGAACCTGACATTGTGGCAAGCCAGCCAGGAGGATCCGAGGAGGAGGAGGAATAACCACTCCAATTCACAATTATATACAGGACCATCTCAGTAGACCAGGTCTGTTCAGGTAGAGCTGGAAAGGGAGTCTCCCCAAAACCCTGGAGAGTCAATGCTGCCAGTCAGAGTTGACAAAACTAAGCCTGATGGGCCAAGAGCCTCATGAAAGACTGCTTTCCTGTATTTCTACACATGTCAGGTCGATTTTCTGGAGTGCACATTTTGTAATGCAACAGGGCAGGAGATGTGTGGGGCCCGTTCATAAGTATCAGGCACCATGTGAATCAGCAAAGCGCTCTGTATCAATCGGGAGCAGAAATTGCAAGCCAACCCAGCTGGGCGATCCACCAAGTAAGCCCTAATCCTCTTGGCTTCAGAGATCAGGTGATACCGGGAGAGCTGTTCACGCGTGGCTGGCCGACTCGCCTGTAGCCTCTGGACAACAAATCTATCCTTTTGCCTTGATCCCCGGACATCGCAGAGCTCCTGAGCGAGCACCAACGCCTTGTGTAGGATCGTATACCTTGGTTGACAGAAAGCCACGAGGTCTTAGCTCTCGCTGTTGCAAACTCAACAACCTGTGCAGTAGGCAACTAATGAAATCTCGAGCGTTGTGTAGTCATGAACAAGACTTTGAAGGATGGAGAGAGCAGGGCAAAATCCACATACCAAAGCTACATCCATGCCTTGGTAACCTCTGTTGCAACAAAGGCGGTATATAAATAATATGAATGAATGAATGAATGAATGAATGAATGAATGAATGAATGAATTCAATGAATGAATGAATTCAATGAATGAATGACTGTGTGCCTCTGAAGAGGATCGGGAAGCCTCAGCTACTGCTAAGTGTTTGTTCTTGGCTCCAGAGGCATGAACCACCAAGCATATTTGCAGAAACATGGAGGCAAATATTTGTTGGTCATTTCTAGGAGAAGACGGATCAGATAATTTTATATCCATGTCAGGTTTTTGTGTGGGGTGTGTGTCTAAGTGTGTGCTATCCAGTGGAGGGAAAAACTGCATAACTGGTATTTATCCTCATATTGAAATATACATCAATCCTCTCAAAACATAAATATATTTTATCTGGAAACACGCCACTTCCGAAGTTTTTAAAAATGCATTTTGACATAGTATTTTTTTCTGTGCCAAGAGCATTCAAAGTGTGAAATTTAAAAGATGATTTGGCTTGAGTTCACACCTGAGTCTGGGAGGTGCGTGTGGGGTCCGTTCGTATTGGCCTTAACGAAGACTTGGGTTTTCCAAGGATCATTAATCATGTTGAGCCCCCTCTGATGGGAAGGTGATTCTAATTCCAGGTATGCAAGGACCAACGGTGTACGAACGCCTCGTTTTTTGAACTCGACAAGTGTCTCTCCAAGTGCCATGGCCACGGGGTGAGTGCCCAACTAACATCTTTGTTTTTTTCTGAAGTTATTATACCTGAATATACCACTGAGAAGGCTGTTTTAAAAATCGTAAGTGCTCAGTTCTACAATAACAGAGCATTCCTGGAGAGAGATTTATCCCATCAAGCGACCTCAAACACAACTCAATGGAAGGCCGTCCCCAGCAATCCAATATGGATCTAGATGTTTGCATATCACAAGTGTTGTCTTTACACATTCTTGGGGAGCAAAGGGGAACTCAAGAGACTCGGGCCAACAGGTCCTGTCTCTGAACGAGCACATTTTCTGCGCGGGCTAGAGCGTCTGTGATGCTTGCAGAAAAAGGCTCTCCTGAGTGTCTGACTCATTCAAAAAGAAGAAAAGGTGGTGGGAGGAAACCTTTTGGTTCTTCCTAGCAAGTGCTCAGGGACGTGGTGTCGCGACGGGTTAAACCGCAGAAGCCTCTGGGCTGCAAGGTCAGAAGACCAGACGTCGTAAGATCGAATCCATGCGACGGAGTAAGCTCCCGTCGCTTGTCCCAGCTCCTGCCAACCTAACCATTTGAAAGCATGTAAAAATGCCAGTAGATAAATAGGTACCACCTCGGTGGGAAGGTCACAGCATTCTGTGTCTAGTCACACTGGCCACGTGATCACGGAAACTGTCTTCGGACAAACGCTGGCTCTACAGCTTGGAGACGGGGATGAGCACTGCGCCCTAGAGTTGGACACGACTAAATGTCAAGGGGAACCTTTACCTTTACCTTAGCAAGTCCTCAATATTGTGTTACCCGAGAAGGGTCTTAAACTAGTTGTCTGAAGGGTATTTAGGATCCTAGCCTGATCCGTCCTGCAAGGACAGGAGAAAACCCAAGGATAATCTGAGCCATAAGCTCACCGTCTTATTCAATTTGGCACCCGCTCACGGGCTTCGGCATTCTAATATACGCAAAATCCAAGCGACACATAAAATTAAAGTACAGTCTATAAAAATCTGTTCAGGGAACATTTGCTAAAATAGACAAAGACAACCACTGAATTAAGAATGGAATATTAACTACACCGTACTATAATTGCCCGAGCTTTTCGCTAAGGGCAGGGTTTTCTTCTCTTCCCTGTTTCTGTTCTCTAGGCCAGAATCTTACTCTGAATTCATGCTTCCCTAAAGGAAATTTGGAAATCTTGGCCACACGTTGCCATGATGAGTAAGGCGTCAGTTGCATTTTGTGGGTGCATGGCCAGGAACGCAACAGGCATCACCCATCATGGGCAGCAATTTGCCGCCGAGATGTATACACTTCCTCTTTCTGCATGTGTGAAATGGCCATCAGATTCTGCCTATGAAGTTTTTACAATCTACTATGTGGACTTAAATTATAGAAGCATGGAGTTGGAAGGGGTCTCGAAGACTGCCTGGTCCAACGCTCTGCTCAAGGCAGGAATCCAAATCGAGGCAGAACTGACAGATGATTCTCCAATTTATTTATTTATTTTTATTTATAATTTATTTTAGATTTATACCCCGCCCATCCAGACCAAAGTCTACTCTGGGTGGCTAACAATTAAAAAATGGAATAAAAACAATATAATAAAGTAAAAAAAACCAATAGTAATGTGGCACAAGATGGGGGAAAGAATTTTTTTTTTTTAAAAAAAATTCAATTTCCCCTTGAATGCCTGCAGCATTTGAACACTCACCACCTCCCCTTGAGGTCATGGGTTCCCTTGTCGTACTGCTCTAACAGTTGAGATGTTTTTCCTGACATTCAGCCTGAATCTGGCTTCCTGTAAGGTAAAGGTAAAGGTTCCCCTTGAAAATTTTTTGTCCACTCGTGTCCGACTCTAGGGCGCGGTGCTCATCCCCGTTTCCAAGCCATAGAGCCAGCGTTTTGTCCATAGACAAGCTTCCGTGGTCACGTGGCCAGCGCGACTTAGACATGGAACACTGTTACCTTCCCACCGAGGTGGTCCCTATTTATCTACTTGCATTTGCATGTTTTCGAACCGCTAGGTTGACGGGAGCTGGGACAAGCGACGGGCGCTCACTCCATCACGTGGATTCGATCTTACGACTGCTGGTCTTCTGACCCTGCAGCACAGGCTTCTGCGGTTAAGCCCGCAGCGCCACCACGTCCCTCTTCCTGTAGCTTGAGCCTATTATGACATGCCCTGCACTCTGGGATGATCGAGAACAGATCCTGCCCCTCCTCTGTAGAGCTGCCTTTCAAATGTACAGTTCACATATAAAATGACAGAAAGGTCTTTGAGTCTGAAATGACAGGTAAATTTGGAGGATGCTGCCCATAGACCAGAAAGAGACATTTTTTCAGGTGGAGAACGCATTCCAGACAATCGTCATTCTACACTCAGGTCCTCGGTGTTGACTATGAAGGGGAGAAAGATTATTTAAGCCTCACTTACAGCAAGATATTTTTTGCTGATCCAGGAAGTCATTGGGGTTAATCATTGAGGTCTTCCTGATGGATGGCTCTTAGTGCTACTGGTCAAAAGGCATTGTGCGTTCATTCGCTCCTTCCCTCTTATGTAATTATTTTTTTTCCACCAATAAGGATAAAAAGATACCGGGCAGTATCCTGTTCTGCAAGCAGAAAGATCTGCCCGTGTACTAATCTGAGATCATACCACTTCGGCCAGCAATTATAACTGCACTGGCTCCTGTTCCAGAAGGTTTTTAATTGAAATAATATCAACTGTGGGTCCTGATGGCAATTTTTTGGAATATTGTGTTTTAAATTCTATTTAATTGTTTTATCTTTTTATCTTTTATTGTATTCAAATTGTTGTAAGCCACCCAGAGACCTTTGGGTAGTGTGGGTGGCATATCAGTTGAATGGATGGATGGATGGATGGATGGATGGATGGATGGATGGATGGATGGATGGATGGATGGATGGATGGATGGATGGATGGATGGATGGTTAGAAGTGGAGAAGAGCAACAAACCCAATGGAAAACGGTGGGAATGAGGCAGAGCACATTGCAAGATTTAAAAAAAGAGTCGTTTGCAAGGACTTCCTGTACAGATGTAGTTTCCCAGGAGGCAGTTGTGCTCATGTGCTCTCAGAGGGCAAAAAAGGTGTGCATCCGATCGCACCAGAAGGAGTCACTTTAAGACGAGCCGTCTCCCTTAAAGGGACCCTTCCATTCATTGGAGAATTGCTCCAGCCCAGCACCCGAATGTCATGGTCCAAAAAAGGTCCAGACCGGAGGGTGGTTAGGGCCAGGGTGCGGTTCTTTTCCCCTGGGTTGTGTGATGCCCGGAAGTAGCCCAAAGTAGACCATGCCAGAAGGCTGGTCCAAAATGTGAGCTACAGACCTGTGAGATCACCACCTTTGCCCGTTTCAGCTTCTTGACCCAACAAAAGGCAAAGAAGGGAAAGAAGAAGAAGCTAAAGCAAAAGATATAAACTATTGTGGCACCTTCAAGGGCACACAGATTAGTTTCTGGGTGAGTTTTTTCGTGGCTCTCAATCCATAGACTCCTCGCGTCTGAGGAGGTGGTCTCTGATACATGAAAGTTCACTTTGAATCAAATTTGTTCATCTAGTTCCCAATCTCAGCTCCCCAGGTGTTCTTGGACTACAATTCCCAGAAGCCTTCCCTCCTTGCTGTGCCAGCCAGGATTTCTGGGATTTGCAGCCCAAGAACATCTGGGGACCACTTCCAGGATGTGCCAGTTTTTAAGGGCCTTAAAGTTCCCTACATGTGTGGGGCAGTAGCGTCTGTCCATGAATTAAAACAGAAAAACCTATGTATGTGCCCAAACTACAAATCCCAGAATTCTCCAGGGTGGAGCTCCAGCTATTGACGTGGAATCAAAGAGCTATACCTGGATGATAGGGCTGTTGCTTCTGCTTCAAGGGTTTATTTTTCAATGTCAGTAAACCATGTTTTTCTGGAGCCAGCACTCAGGCTGACCCCGAGCGGTTCTCCGCTTCTCTTCTAGGTGTGCAACAGCAATCGGAACTGCCACTGTGATGCCAGGTGGGCCCCTCCGTACTGTGAGAAGCCCGGTCTGGGTGGCAGCGTGGACAGCGGACCTGTGCAGTATGACAGTGAGTGGGAAGCTTTGACATAATCCATGAAGGAAGCAAAAGGCAGTGGCCTGCTCCAGACCCGAGAACCTGGAAAGGATCTCCCAACCCCACCTTCCATCACTGTCTTGGGAAGGAATTATGGCGCCTTCCAGTTTGATGCAGCTTTTCCTTGAAAAAAGAACTATGAAATATTAAAACATAGACTCGTAGACTAATGGAATTGGAAGGGGCCTATAAGGCCAGACTGCAGGACATGTGATAATGGGCTCAAGCTACAGGAAGCCAGACTGAGGCTGAGTATCAGGAAAAACTTCCTAACTGTTAGAGTAGTATGACCTTGGGAGGTGGTGAGCGCTCCAACACTGGAGAGAAAATAGGATTCCTGCTCAAGGCAGGAATCCAAATCAAAGCAGATCTGACAGAGGGTTGTCCAATTTTCTCTTGAATGCCTCTGGCGTTGGAACACTCACCGCCTCCCAAGGTCATTGGTTCCATTGTCATACTGCTCTAACAGTTAAGACATTTTCCCTGATACTCAGCCTTAATCTGGCTTCACCTGAGCCCATGGTTGTGAGTCCTGCACTCTGGGATGATTGAGAACAGATCCTGCCCATCCTCTGTGTGACAGCCTTTCAAGTCTTTGAAAAGTGCTCTCCTGTCTCCCCTCCGTCTTCTCTCATGCCTAAACCTGCCCAGTTCTTTCAATCCTTCCTCCTAGGGCTTGGTTTCCAGTCCTCTGATCCTCCTTGCTGCCCTCCTCTGAACTTGCTCCAATTTGCTGGCACCATGGTGTCCATGGCACAGCCATAGCTACCAATTCTTTGCACAAGACTGAGCTGAGAAAAGGAATTAGAAATTAAATTTTAGCCAGTAGATACAAGGGAGAAAAATGTGCTTTTAAAATGCAGTAATGGAATGCAGATTTTTTAAAAAACTTCCTTTTGTCTCAGTCTTAGATATACACATGCGAACAGCTTTATTCCATGTACGGCTGAAAATCTAGCCTTCTAGATTTCCAACTACCTAGTTTTCAGGTGTGCCTGTGCTTCAGACATGATGCCCTCCCTCCTTAAATGTCTTTTCACAGACCATGAAACCATCGTGACCACCCTCGTGGTGTTGGGCGTGATCCTGTCCATTGCAGCTGTTGGACTTTTTGTCTTGTACAAACGGAATCGTTCGTTCTTCGACAAGTGGGTCAATGTCTTAGGGAGGCGCCACGAGCCATACAGGTGAGCCGGGCCAGGTGGGGGAGATGGTTCCCTCATGAAGGATGAGCTGCTGCGTCCCCTCTTTGCCAGAGTTTTTGCATCATTAGCTGTCACTTGGTACTTCAGACTTTAGCTCCCCCCTCTGGGGTGTGCTTGCTGGCATGCCCTTCCTGACACACTCATACGCCGCAAGAGATTTTGAAGGTAGGAAAGGAAAAGAGCAGGCGATCTAGCCAGCTCCCCAAAACCAAAGGTATATCTAAAGAAAAATGAAAAGGGGGCTGTGCCATGGCCCGCCAAACTGGGCAGGGAAAGGGAACCGGAAGGCCGGAGGGCAAAGTAATCCCCCAGGAAAGGACCTGAGACTCGAATTCATGTCCCAAGATTTACCAATATCTTTGCTTTTAATGGAGAACACACCATCCCTCTCCCTCTGCTTTGTATCTTAAGTTTCTTCGGGAAAAAAATCGTGAAAGCGAAACTGGTAGAAAACCCGGGTGCCTTTTTTGGGTTGCACAGAGTCCAAGCAGACTCAGCGACACCGTTTCGGGAAAGCCTCTCCCCTCCTTCCTGCGGCTTTCTGTCCAGATCTGGAAAAAAGGCCACCATGTTCCTCAGCATCGTTTGACACTCCCTGTTGGCTTGTTTCCCTCTCTGTGTTTCTCTGGCAGGCACAGGGCGGTCCCTCAGAAGATGACCCGCGGCCACACCAACTCAGCGTTCACCTTGCAGGGGGTCCCTTCTCCCTCGCCCCCCTCCTCCAGCAAAGCGGCGGGCAGAAGTCCCAACCAAGTAAGTCGGCTTATCAGTTCTGGAGTGTAGCAAACCGAAAAACGTCACAACTGACATTTTCTGGCACCGTCCTTCTCCTCTTCCATCCTACCAAAGATTCCCTGTCCATGGGCTTCAGACTGAAGGGAGAGCGTTATCGAGCCCATTCACCATTTTAATAGTGTTTGCTAAAATCTGTGTCTTTCTGCATCTGCCTGGGGTGGGGGTTTGGGGGCCCTGAACCAATACAGGAGAAGCCAAGTTCCAGAACTACATTTCACAGCTGCACTGTGAATTATGGTAATTGAGCATAAATCCCTGGCTTCTCTTGACGTGTTCTTAAATTATAACCTGCTCTGTTTGAGGATTGGGGGTGAGCATCTCCCCAAGACTCTTTGGAACGAGCAGACGAGATCACAGGATGCCCGATTCCATCACACGATGAGCTCGAGTTGCTGTCGTGGGTCTGGTTTTAACTGGGGAAACTGGTCCTTTAAAGCAGTGGTCCCCAAACCTGGGCCTCCAGATGTTCTTGGACTACAACTCCCAGAAGCCTTCACCACCACCTCTGTTGGCCAGGATTTATGGGAGTTGAAATCCAAGAATATCTGGAGGCCCAAGGTTGGGGACCACTGCTTTAAAGGGTTGATGGACCCAAAATATTAAATGACTCTTTCAGGCTTCACAGGGGGGCATGTCCTCTAGCGTTCACAATTGCTGGGGTGAATATTTGTACCTTTGCAGGCCCCCCTTTCCCTCTTGAGAGCCTCACCCCCAAAGGATGGAGGGTGTGGACTCTTCTCCCTGTTCTCTTATCAGGGGACGA
This sequence comes from Pogona vitticeps, assembly GCF_051106095.1. Classification (NCBI taxonomy): domain Eukaryota; kingdom Metazoa; phylum Chordata; class Lepidosauria; order Squamata; family Agamidae; genus Pogona; species Pogona vitticeps. The sequence continues at coordinate 3,576,122 of NC_135787.1, forward strand.
GGGGCGTTTCCCCGCTGAGGACGAACTCTACCCGAAGCGCGTCCCATCATCCGGTCAACGTCGTCCGCCCTCTCCGGCCGGCGCCCAGCCCGGCTGCACCGGTGCAGAAGGACCTCAAGCCAGCCCGGCCTCCTCCGTTGCCGTTCATCAAATCCCCTGCCATTCCCGCCCAAACAACGCTGAGCGTACAAAACAAGGGGCCTGCCCCGAGGAAGCCGCTCCCCCGCAGCCCTGTCAGGATCCCCTTGGTGAGTTTGGCCGTTTGCTCCTGGGCGATTCGGGGGACCTCTCATTAGACCCAAGAAGAACAGCTGGGGGGCTTGGGATTGAGATCAGCATGAAAGCTGTGCAGGGGCCAAGATCCACCCAGGGAGTAAGGCAAGGCTCCATATGTGAGTCTTCCGCTGGAATGGGGCTGTGAGGCAGCGGATCCTAGTTGCTGGGAGTCCAGAGCTTGGAAAAGTTACTTTTTATGGCTGAAACTCTTCCACAACCTCGCCCAGCCCCCAAGTCTATGCTGGCTGTAGGATTCCGGGACTTAGGAGTACCCCAATGGGGCATTTCCAAGGGCTGTGGTCGGATGGGTTTCTGTCATGCCTTCCGGCATGTCCTGGCTTCTACCACCTTCATTGCCCACTTCTGTGGTGGCGAGAATAGAGGAGGGAGGTGCGAGGCGGTGGAATTTTGCATGAAGCTTCGAAGGGCAGGTTCTTGCGCTGACGCTTCCCGACGGGACTTCTCTCCTTGCCAGGTTGATCCGAAGCCCAGGCCCCCTCGCAGACCGCTGCCGGGAACCCCGCTTCTGGCTAAAGAAGTGCCCTCCGCTCAGGGTCAGCCCTTGCTGGTCATGGTGCCTCCGACCGGTTCGAAGCCCGCCGGCATCCTCAGCGCCTCGAGCCCCTCCTCGAAGCCACTAAAGTAAGTTGGCAACCAAGCCGGCGGCCTCGGCTGCGCTGGTGGCTTCCGGAAGGAGGGGAAGGGGGCGAGAGGTAGGGTGGCCAAGCGGGTGTTGCATGCGCAGAATCAGAGAAGGAGACCTGCCGACGGGGTCATTATGGGAGCGGTCGTTCAGCTTCTGGTTATTTCAGTATCTTCTGAAGAGCTTGATGTTGTGGCCATGTATTGCCTACCAAAGCTTGGAAAAGTTCAGGCATAGCCGTTGGCTGGAGGATGATGGGAAGCGTAATGAAAAATAACCCCCATTTCTAACCTCCATCTCTGACATGCTCCTGACTGAGTTTAGTGTTTCAGCATCACCGTTCAAGCGTTCTGGAAGGGAGTCCTTCTGTGACTTTTGATTCTGAGGGTTTTAAAATGTCACGTGGCTTCGTGAGGTGGTCTCATCCCTCAGGGCTAGTTCTTCTACTCTTTATGAAGATGGGTTGCGGATGAAAAAGTTGCAGACATTAACTGGAAGTCTCTGTGTTGCCAGAGATTTGCACGGGGGTGACTATGGCGTATGGATAAATACGTCACCCTAGATTCTGAAACTGAAAACATGGATGGTTGTTCTGGGTTGCTGTCCTCTGAAGATGCCCATGGCCACAGAGACTGGCGAAACGTCAGGAAGAACAACCTTCAGAACACGGCCAAAGAGCCCGAAAAACCCACAACAACCATTAGATCCCGGCCGTGAAAGCTTTCGCGAATATATTGAAAACATGGTTGTTTATAAATAAGCAAAAGTTATAGCAAAGTGATACAGCAGGACCTCCATTTGTGCGGGGGGTTAGTTCTGAGCCCCACCCCTGTGATTTTTGAAAAATGCTGTTTATAGCAAATACTATTTTAATGGTGGATGTATATATCAGTGGTCCCCAACCTTTTTGGGGCCACGGACCGGTTGGGGAGAAGTGAGCTCCATGCGTGGGGGGGATGACACATCTCCTGCAGATGCGACATGCCCCCCCGCGCAAGTGTGCGGGGGGGAAGGAGATCCGTATCCACGGTCCAGTTCCGGCAAGCCCATGGACCGCCACTGGGCCGTGGAGCGGGGGTTGACGATCCTTGCTGTGTATAACATGATCTCTGGCTCCCTCCTTTGGTCGGTTCTGGTAATGACATTATGGAAAAATATTTATCGAGGGGATACTTTGCCTCCCTCTAGTGGCCAGTTCTGAGAAGGACCTGCATATCCGCAGGATCAGTATCCACTAATTCATTTAACCATAATCTGAAAATATTAAAAGGAAATTCCTAGAAATATACAGTATTTCTAAGTTAAATACTGTAGATTTCTAGAAATTTCCTTTTAATATTTTCAGATTGCGGTTAAATGAATTAGTGGATACTGATCCTGCAGATATGGAGGTCCTTCTGTACTTTTTGTTAAAAAGAAAGAAAGAAAGGGGGGAAAAAACAAAAAAGGCCAAAGCTCTTTGTGTTCCATCCATTACAGTTTGTGCTGCAGACAAAACTCTTTATCTATAGGTTTATCTGCAGATTTGTGGTGCTTCCTCCCAGAACCGAATCTGGAGCCATTTCTCTTGGAACCAGATTTCTTACAGACTGGTCCAATCTGGGCTGATTTGGTTCATGATTTGGGATTTGCCTGGACTCCAGGTGCCGGACCCCCTTCCATCTTGAAAGCCTCCCTCTGATCCAAGCCATAGATGCAAAGCTGCAGTTCGCTTGCGAACAAGTAAAGAAGGGTGTGTGTGTGTTTCTACTACAGATTTGAATAGAGCAGCGACACCATCTTAAGTCTGTATTAATAACCTGCTCCTTTGTTTTTTCTGCCTTCCCCACAGGCCGGCCCCACCTCAGAGGTGAGTGTGAACCTTGCTCCTATCCACACTCGCAGGAAACCGTCGGCGTCTGCTTTGCTTGCACTTTAGGGTAAAGGCAAGGGTGGGCCTTCCAAAATAGGGCGGAAGCAGTTTAGAAACGCTGGTTGTCTTTTGGGATGTCAAGGAGCCAAGAACAGGACTGTCCTCCATTCCTTCTGCCTGTCCTCCCTCCCTCCCTCCCTCCCTTTAGCTCAGACTCGAAGAAATTTTCCAAAATTCCCCAGGCAGACTTTGGAGAGTTCCAGCCCATGGACCCACCACTAGAGAGAGAGAGAGAGAGACACTTCTCTTTCACTCGCCTGGAGCAGGGCCTACCTTTTAGCCCCCAGGCCTGTCTCAGGCTTACTTCTTTTTGTTAATGTACAAAGAAAAGTAAGTTGCTCTGATGCTTTCCGAGAGTTGCAGTTCTTCAGGAGGTGCGCTCTATACAACCTAAAGGGCACCGAGATGACAATTCCCAGAAAGCACCACAGCCGCTTCCAATTCTTTGCATATTAATCAAAGGAAGTTGGCCTGGGACAGGCCTGGGGGCTAAAAGGCAGGCCCTGCTCCAGGCGAGTGAAATAGAAGTCTCTCTCTCTAGAGGTGGGTCTGTGGGCTGGAACTCCCAGAAGTCTGCCTGGGGAATTTGGGGAGAATTCTGGGATTTGGAGTTGAAACACACAAAAACCACGAGTGACGCATCCACGCAGGTTGGGCCAAATGGCCCAAAGAGCCCACGTTCCTTTGCCAACGGGGAAGCCGCGCTCCCTTTCGGCCGAGGGCTGCCTGCCCTCCGTGGGGTGGAGCCAAAGCTAAAACACATTTTAAGAAATGGACTGGCAGGGGCCATCCTGTCCTGAAAGGCAGAAAATCGCTCACGTCTGTAAAGTAAGTTTGCACCCATAAATAGAGCCCAGGCATCTATTCATTACTTCACACCTGCAAAAATCCCTCTCCTGGCATGGCAGCTAATCTTGAAAGAAAGCCGAAGCGTGGGTCATTGCATGGCGGGTGGAAGGCATCTGGGGTGGGGTAAGGCGCACGACTCTGCTGGGAGGAAGGGAGAGCAAACCTTTCTGTCCTCAGCTGAGACGGCAACACGGGGGGGGGGTTCAGTTTGGGGGCTGCCGTTCCCAGAATTTCACAGCCAGCGTGGCCTCCAGTGTGGGGTTGAAGGGGCTGGAATGCAAACACCCCCAATGTGTTTCCCATCTTGGCCCCCCTTCCTCCAGGACCCCCCCCCCCCAATAGCAGTAGGACTTTGGAAGAACTCCTCCGGCTGTTGCAAAAAAAGCTAGCCTTTGGGTGATTTGTGCTTGTGCCCGCTTTTTGACTTTGATCGATCTCCTCCTCCTCCTTCTCCTCCAGACCCATCCCAGGCTTAAAAGTTCCGGCGGCCTTCTTGCCCTTGAAGAAATGACAGCGGTGGACGCTTGGCGGCTCTTTTCCTCTTCATTTGCACTACTGCGGTCGACGCAGGGACTTTTATTATTATTATTATTATTATTTGGCTACCAAAGACTATAATTTTTGAACGTTTAGTGGAACTTTTCCAGCAAAATAACGAAGAAGGGGGTGGGAGGGGCGGGGGGCTTAGGGGAAAAACCGGTACTTTTGTGGAACAAAGGGCTGCAGGGGCTTAGGAATGGATCGGGCCCTCTGGGGAAGCGATGAGTAGACACCCTCCGTTGTGACCGGCTGGTGGATCGCTCCCTGTGGCTTTGCCCGTTGAGGCCTTACTTCCTGCCGGTGGGGGGGCATCATCCGCGGAAACCCCAGGAAGCAATGGACTATAGTTAGCTACCTCTGAGTTTTACACAACCTCATAGTGGAATGGTTCTCCCCTGAGCAGGTGCCCTGTGGGCTTCAGTGGCACATTTCCTGGATGCACCGGGGGGGGGGCAACGTTCACAACAGAAAAGCACCCCGGGGGGGGAGAGTCACACCTGCCTTAAACCACCCATCAAGAACAACAACGCCTCTCCTGGTCCCCTTGATTTTGTCACGTGCTTTGCTGATGAAACTCCGACACAGGCTTGTTGGTGAGGAGCGGTGACTCGAATCTGGGCCATTTACAGGATGATTCAGGCAGAATGAGTGGGGGGGGCGTTTGCCAGCCGGGGCCATCTTCTAGCGATGGAGGTGGAGAGCAACACGGGAGGGAAACAGGCAAGGGGGTGGGGGTGGGGATGATGTCTATATTAGACGACTTGAAAACCCAACCCAAAATTTTGTTGGCTTTTGACCCGTTTGAGGTCTGCTCCCGGCTGGAGACACCCCTGTGTGGTGCATAGCGCAGAGAAGAAAATAATCGTCTAGAAGTTCAAAAGCAATGCCGTCCCTCACTCTTGAACTCGGCATTCCTAAGACGTCGTGGGGGGAGGCATCTGAGCCCCGCTGCCGTTTTGAGACTGTTGCGGGTGACGGTCGGGTACAGGATCTGTTCTCATGCTGCCTCGGGGAGCCTTTCCGGTGGGATATTGGTCTAGAGTGAGTGAACGATAATCGGGGAAAAAATGCACGGAGGGGGATGTATATTCCCGAGGTTGAATCCAGTTTTCCTCCCCAAGGGGATTTCTTCCGAAATATGTGCCTTGATGTACTGCACAAAGATGCCAATTAAGCCTGTGTTTCCCTTTCCAACGCAGAACCACAAATGAGACCACTTGATATGCAAGATGCTCAGGTGAGGAACATGCACCGTGACAAGCATATGCCTTTTGCCACTATAGGGATCACTTCTTCTAGAAACATGGTAAACGTATCCTCTAGTTTGACCCTTATGCTCCAGCCGCAGTGGCCCCGAATGGAGGCAGTCTTCATGTATTTCTTGGGGTGCCGGCACCACCACCAGAGGTTCTGAGTGCGGGTCTGTGCGCCTTTGGAGCAGAGATGAGCCCCAGCTTCCCTTTGAAAGGCAACGATAACAGTCTTGGCAAAAGCTGCTCCTCCAAGGATGGGCCTTATTTTGTGAAACAGCCTTTCCGGCCCCCAACTTTGGGATGGCATGGGTGAACTGCTGAAAGAATACAATCGGACCCCCTTATCTACGGGGTCAGTAGCTGCTGATTCACTTTCTGCTGGCTGAAAAATACTAAATGCCCCTGCCCCCAAGAAATACCTATTTATACATATTTCCATTACTAGAAGTGGGCACTAAAGGGAGTTAGAGGCTATGCAATGTATAGTGTTCCATACTTTGGCATTTTCAGTATCTGCAGGGAGGGGGGGAGGTTTGGAACCGCATCCCTGCAGATACTGCAGCCCAAATATACTTCGTTTGGGATCTTGCTGTTGGGCTACTAATTGTGTTGCAAGCTTGCCTTGTGCCCTTGCTAAACCACAAGAAGCCCTTACATGGGGCCATTCTTGGGGGGGGGGTTGTTGGGGCTTCTTCCCACTGCACAGGAGAAGGAACGTCCAGAAATGTCAGTCACCCAAGAGGTGGTGTTTGCTTGTTTTGAAATCAGCAACGTTCCTGTCATTTGCTCTGGCCTGGGTTAGCATTTGCGGTTGCTTGGGAGTGTCGATGTCACGGTGCACCTTCTGAGCAAGATACCCTGGCTTTGAATATTTGCATCCTAGCTTCATCCCGATGGATCTTGGGGTGGATTGTGAACTTCCCGGAGAGACTGAGCCTCGGGCCAAGCTTGAAGGGACAAGAGGATGAGATGGCATCTTGCAAGGTCTGGCTCAGTGGTTGCCGACCTGGGAGTCTCCAGATGTTCTTGGACAGCAACTCCCAAAAGCCTTTGCCACCAGCTGTGCTGGCCAGGCGTTCTGGGAGTTGTAGTCCAAGAACATCTGGGGGGCCGAGCGTGGCAACCACTGAGCTTGGCTGATCATCGTGGAGATCAAACCTCAGTGTCTTGCATTATTTGGTGATGCCTCCTTGGTGGTGCTTCTTGGATTGGCTGTATGGCCTTTGTGCCTTTTCTCCCCTTCCCTCAGATCATGCTGTGAAATCCCTCTTTTCTTGTTTTTTTTTCGTGTTGGGTTTGGGGTTTGGATTTGAATGACGGAGACTTGCACAAAGACCCCCAGTGGACATCAATGTTGATACCAACGTTGACGTGGCCTTCAGAAAGTTCTCTGCTTGGGGGCCACATATAGAGAAACTCCAAACCCCTCAAAATTCTGCCACAAATTTTTTGGTTAGCCTTGCTGGTGGTGGCCTGTAGCCCCGAATGGCTCCTTCTTCATTCGGGGAAGCAAGCGGGCCCTCGCCTTCAATCTGTCCACCCAAGATGGCGGCCGGTCCACCTTCTCCTTGTCGACTGAGCTCAGGCGGGTTGGAAACTGTGACTTCTTTGCCAAAAACCTTTCTGCCCACCCTCTGTGCCTTTAAAAACTATAGTTTTGTATGTCCCCCCCCCATTCCTCTTCTGAAGGATAACGAAGGAATAAAGTTGTTTTTTCTTATTTAAACACCGACGGACGTGTGTCTTCTTAAACGGTGAGTACTGCTTTTAATTTAAGCCTCACGGCATAACCATCAAATTTCATCTCTATATATTGGAAAACGTATTTGCTATAATTAATTTGAAGAGCAAAACGATTTTTTAAGAGCAGAAAACATTAAGAACTGTTATTCCAATTATCGACACAGAAACACGTTAACCACATACACAGCTATTGGACACCGGACTTTAAAACTCTACAATGGCCACACTGTGCTAAAGACAGCAATGCATGTGTCTTCCTGATTTGATCTGATGCCGTTTACAGATCTAATCGTGAAAATCAATTCGATACCTCTTGCCTAGAACATCTTAATCATAGAACGGCAGAGCCGGAAGGGACCCTACATCCAGTCCAGCTCCTGTCAAGGAGGCACCGTGAGGAATCGAACTCGCAACCCAGATACCTAAGCCGCTAAGCTAGTCAGCAGCTCTCTTTTAAAGGGTCTCCAGTGTGCCGGGTCTCACGCCCTTATTGCACAGGAATGGTTATTCTTGGGCTTTTTTTTTTTACCCCTTTGAGGTCACATCCCCTGAAGAATAGTCATTCTTGGACTATGTGCCTGGACTGGGCCAAGCTAGAGGAAAAGTTGCACGAGGGACCCCCTCCCCCACTTTCCTCTCCCGGTGGCCCCCCTCTCCATTCCTTCGGCCTCGCAGGCTGCTGGGAGAGGGAATGTTTGCTCCTGCAAGGGGTCCTGCCCAGCCTGCCGAACTGGGTGGCGCAAGCGAACGGCTCAGGTGGAGCTTTGTGGCGGGTTGCTGCAGTGCTCAAGAGGACTAGAAACCTGAGTTCTGCACAGGACAGAGGCACAGGAGTTGGAAGACAACAGAGAGGCGATGGGGCCGCCATCCTCTGCTCTGGGAAGGTTCATCACAGAGAAGGTGGAGGCGGCTTGTTTCTCTGCCGCTCCAGAGGGTTAGGAGGCAACTCAGCAGATCCAAATTGCAAGAAAAGACAAGCTGACTAAACATAAGCCAGAACCGTTGCAGAGGTTTGATTATGTTCCTCTCGCTGCGCAGCAGAAGCGCAGGGATCCACAGAGCAGAAGAGCTTCCAGTTCCCCACAAGGGTCCACCCTCCTTTTTTACTCATCCATGGACACTTGCAGTCTTAATAACTCGCTCTGAAACATTGGTAAGACGAAGGGATGAAACATTTCACGTACTTATGGTGAACGGATCGAAGCGCAAACTGACCAACGCAACTGCTTTCAGCAAAAGGCCTCCACAGACTCACTGCTTCCAGCAGACTCTTCAGGAGGGGGAGGGAAGACTCTGAGCAGAGAGGAAGGCCTTTCTTTGATTTCAAAGGGAGGGAGGGAATGATTGGTTAGTGATGGATTGATTGACAGCCACCCCAGCCCAGAACGGTCCCTCCCAGCCAAACAAACTACAGGCAGCCTGCAAGATTGCAAACCACTCCAAAAGGAAAGAAGTGTCCCAGAACTTGGCTTATGGTGCAGCTGGCCACACGCTGCTCGTGTCTCTGCCTGCACACGGCATCTGAGGAATGGCTTCCTGGATAAGTGGGAGGCAGTTTCTCCACATTTTGAGGGGCCCTGAACAAGCCTGTGGCCTCCCACGCCCCCCCCAATTAATATTTTTTACATTGTAAAATACTGCTGCCCAGCATGGACTAATAGTCATGGGTGATGAGATCTGTAGTGGAACAACAGACAAAAGGCCACAGATTTCCTCCTGCCCCCTTTAGATGCCCCACCTGTGAATGAATTCAAGCCTGTGGCTTCCTTTAGGGAGCCAGTCCATCTTGCATTTGGCCTTCCTCTTTTCCTGTCGGCCCCTGCATTAAACAGCCCCTGAGATGCTTTTCTTTTTTCGGCCAGTCTTCCCAAGTTACTCTTCCCAGGTTTTTCCTCTGCAGATGCACTGGTGGTCCTGAAAGGAATAAAGGAGAAGGTGCCGTCACAGAATCGTCAACCCTCCGAAACCAAGGGGGCTGCTTGAGATGACCTGCACCTTCTTGAGATGCACCTAAGGAAATATCTTTTGTGTTCCTTAAGCTCCCTGGTTCCTGCTCTGTCTTCCTCGCTCTCCAGTTTTTCTTAAAAATCCCGAGACCAATAAATTAAAAAGATGGCCGTACTACTGGTGGTGCCCCAGCTGTGATGGGGGTAAGAGTCAGTGGTGGTCATCTTGACCCAAAGCTCCAGTTGATAACCAAGGTGAAGGAAGGAAGGAAGGAAGGAAGGAAGGAAGGAAGGAAGGAAGGAAGGAAGGAAGGAAGGAAGGAAGGAAGGAAGGAAGGAGCTGATGATGGAAGGAAAGACAGAGAAACAAGGAAGGAAGGAGCTGATGATCGATGGAAGGAAGGGAGGACAGGGAGAAGGAAGGAAGGAGAGGGAGAAACATGGAAACAAGGAAGGAAGGAAAGACGGAGAAACAAGGAAGGAAGGAAGGAAGGAAGGAAGGAAGGAAGGAAGGAAGGAAGGAAGGAAGGAAGGAAGGAAGGATTCGTCTTGGCCTGCCTTAACTCTCCATGCACCCAAGATGGCGCTAGAGACCCACCATCCAAGAACTGAACGCTTAAGCCTGTTCCTATTCTTGCAGAGTTTGCCAGCCACCCTCAGGGACTTTTCTCCTTTGTCTGTGAATTTCCGCCCTTCTCATCTCTCAATCCTATTTAGATGGTCTTTGTTGTGAAAGGCATGGAACATCACTGGTGGGTGTTGGGAGAGCGAAGTTGTCACAAGTCAATTTTTTCCTCACTGCTGGGAGATGAGATGATCGTTTTGGAAAAAGCTCGGAGAAGGAGTTCTTCTTCCCTCTGAAGCACAGGTTGCTTAGAACTGTGGGCGCCAATTTTTTCCTATCTTATCTCCGTCAATCACCGTATCAAAGAACCCGGGTCCCACCTGGGTGGAAACAAAATGGAACGACACATTTTGCCCCAAATGATTATTTATACAGTACGTTTCTAGGCATTCCTTTTTTAATAATTTTCATTTATGATAGGTTTTGAGGACATCCAAATTGCAGTAATATTCTCATGGGTGGTAAATTCACAATCTCTAGGGTCTGGTGGTTAAACTGCTGGATCAGGGCTTTCTGTGGCCTGGGTTCAAGTCTCCCTTTGGCCACAAAATCCACTGGGCTTCTTTGAGTGAGTCGTCTCGCCTTAGCCCACTTCTCGGGGTTATGGTGAAGAGAATGCATGAAAGGAAAGACACGAAGATGGCAGGGAGGGGCCACCCCGGTCCCATGTGGAAGGCAGTTCCACAGCCTGAGAGTAGGCACGGAGAAGACCCTGTCTCACCGAATGGCTTTGTTCAGGTGGTGGGAATCCAAGGCTCTTTTGACTCTTTGGCTCTTCTTCTTGCGGTTTGTACAGAGAACAATGTGTCGTGGTCTAAATGGACCAGTGTGGCTACGCAGAGGCCGGCTGTTTTTCTCTGCTCTGGCTTCTTTTCCTCTGTTTTCCTCCTTTTGGCTTATTTCTTCTTGTGCCTTGACAAGCAAGAGCTGTTTTTTTTTTCAAAAGAGGGAGCCAGCCCCCCCCCTCCGTTGAGCTCCCTCAAGAGTTTCCATTACAGGCGATTTACGTGTTTCTGCAAAGACAAGTTTTGTTTATTAATGACTGCTTAAGCAATTAAGTACAGGCTGGTGCAAATAACAACAACAACCTTCCTCCAACTGTTTGCTCCCTGGACTCATCGCACTTCTCTTGCAGTGGCTCAAACCACCGAGTGAACGGACAGACGTCACCAGAGACACGTACAGAGCGCAGGAAAATTTGCTTCTCTGGAGGAGAATCCCCAGGTGCTCTGCGGGACAGGGAATTCTGAGTGTGGTTTTCCAAAAACGGTAAAGTTCTCCAAGCATGGATAGATGGATCGGGACGGCTGTTGCAGAGTTTTGAACTTCTAGTCAAGGTTCAAAACTCAGGGAGTTAAAAAAAAATTCTGGAAGCTTTTATAAGTCTCTCTCCCCCTTCATGTTGCTTTTTTGTCTACAAATCAGAAGCACAAAGACTCACAGAGTAGAATAGCTTCAACTTGCCCAGATAGTCCACCCCTTTCTCTTTAAATGGTACTTAAGGTCTCAATAACTCGCTCAGACCTGTTTTGTAGGAGAAAGAGTAAAAACAGCTCTTTACCCACAGTTGCGAACAGATCAACAGCAAACAAACCACTGACTTCCAACAGACTAAAGTGGGTGGGGCAACTACTCAGCAGAGAGGCGGGGCTTTCTTTGAACTCAGAAGCAAGGAAGGAATGATTGGTTACCGCCAGGTAGATTGACAGTCTCTCCAGCCCAGGAACTTCCCTCCCAGCCACGCCTACTAAAGGCAGCATGCAAGATTGATAAAATTCTCTTGGCCTCTATTAACAGGGGCGAGGGGCAGAGGGGAGAGACGTTATTGTAAGGAGCACATGGGGGCAGAAGCACCATTTATGCCACCTCAAAATCTTTGGAGGAAACCTGAGAGATAAAAGTTCAATTCGAATCCCCACTGTGTGCCTCCTAGGAGAACAGCCAGCCTGGGTGGCCTTGGGCCAGCTGCACCGTGGCCCCAGGGGGTCCATGGGAAGGGCAAACCACTGCCGAGGACTCACTACCTAAGAAACCCTGGAAGACGTCACTCTTAAGTCAACATCAAGACCCACCACCACCATCAACAAATCAGCAAAAACAACACCCCTTAAATAAATAAATAAATAAACGAATGCATAAATAAATCCCGGCAATCTTAAGGCGAGCTTGACTTGACATCGCTTTACATAAAATACTACATCGAGCTGTCTCAAGGACCAACGCGGCAGGGTATAAACTGAAATTAAATGACTACTACTATTATTATTATTTCCATGCAGAGAGGAGGGAAATAGCACTTATACAGGGAGCCCAGCAAGCTTGGAAGTGGTAATGAAGAAAAGATTTCCTTCAGGACATAAGGGTATCATTCATTCATCATTTTTATCTTTTTTTAAAAAATAAAAACAAAAACCCTGCACTGTGCAATTGCTTTCCGGATTTCATTCAGAGGCTTTTGGTGTTGCCAGCTCTCTGTTCTCGCACCCACGGTGGGCGCCATTAACTGAGGGAAATGAGGAGAGATGGAAAGCGCAGCTTGATTTTAATTCGTGCCTTCAAAGAAGCGAATGGAATGCGCGAATATAGATGTGCCTCCACAAACGCACCCCAACTGTGGGAAGATGTGGGCTGGAAGCCCTCAGTGGATTGCCGAGAGCTTCTCTCTCTCTCCCCCGAAGTGGCAGTGGGGTGGGGTGGGGGGTCGGGGAAGGAATGCTACAGAGAGAAATGATTTTCAAGGTGTACTCCTATTGAGTGACAAAATGGGCATCGGGAGAAGAAATGGCCTTGGAAACAGCACATATTTGCTTGATTCTTGCCTAACTGTGGCACCATTCCCCAGGGAATGCCTTCTACCTGATTTTCCTGGTATAAGAATAATAGAAGGGATCTCAAGAAGCATCTAGGGACGTGGTGGCTGTGTAGGTTAAACGGCAGAAGCCTCTGTGCTGCAGGGTCAGAAGACCAGCCGTCGTAAGATCGAATCCATGCGACGGAGTGAGCTCCCGTCCCTCGTCCCAGCTCCTGCCAACCAAGCCGTTCGAAAGCCTGTAAAAATGCGAGTAGATAAATAGGTACCACACCTCGGTGGGAAGGTCACGGCGTTCTAGTCGCGCTGGCCACGTGACCATGGAAACTGTTTATGGACAAAACGCTGGCTCTACGGCTTGAAAATGGGATGAGCACCGGGCCCTAGAGTCGGACACAACTGGACTCAATGTCAAGGGGAACCTTTACCTTTACCAAGAAGCATCTAGTTAAAAACCTCTGCCAATGCAGGAAACGTTCAATTATATGGGAGGGCTAGTTGGATAGCTCAGGGATTAGGGTATCCGTCTATGGACCCAGAGGTTGGGAGTTTGATCCCCCACTGGGCCTCCCAGGGGAAAAACCAGCCTGTGCAGGCATGGGTGAGGTGCATCATCATCCCAGGGCAACCCCCCCCCCAAGAAGAAGGCAACTGGGAAACCACTGTTGAGCACTTTCTCCACTTGGAAAACCCTGAAAAGGGTCTCCATAAGTCAGAATAAACTCCACAGCACATTATTATTACCATAAACATTATTATTATTATTAAAAAACACCAGACATCATCAATCAAAATAATAATAATATTGACTGAAACAGATAGAAGTTTCAACCAAAAACCTATGTACAGTATCTGTTCAATATCGAAGCAGATGGTGATGATGATTAAAAAAACACCAGACACAGCCAATCAAACGTATAAAAGCATTGACGGGTATTATATCACAGATACAAATTTTAAGCAAAAACCTGTTGAATATCGACAAAGTACTGTATATAAACTATTCCTAATATTGACATTTTTTTGTGGCTCAGATGATGTTATTTCTGAAATCTGCAATTTATGATGAAGATGATGATGATGAAGATGATGATGGCAATGATGACGACAATGATGATGATGGAAACAGCATTTGAGTAGGGCTGTGTCACAAATGGCTGATTCTAAATCGGCTCTTTGATTGCATTGCAGAAATCTCACGCCTGCGATGGAGGCACCGTGCAGGTATCCTATGACTTCTAGCCACAACCACCGGGAAGAAGAAAATGCGGAAATTCTCCTTCCTTTCAAACACAAAAGCTAGATTTTTTTTTTAAAAAAGGGAGCATTTTATTCTGTGTTCACTTGTGTTTTTAATATTCTTCCTATTGTGAGTTTTAATATGATACTTGTTTAATGCTTTTTAAAATATTATAATCATTTATTATTTGGCTTTTAACTTTGTCTCTTTTAATACTGTAAGCTCCTCTGGATTCTTAGAAATAAAGAATATAAATATCTTTACTGAATAAAGAAATAACTAGAATAGAATGCTGTTAGCTTACGAGACTGTGTACGGCCAAGGGATACTGCCAAGTCTTGGTTCTGAGTCTCAAGTCTGAGTCTGAGTTTTAAGTCCCAAGTCCCAAGTCCCTATTAAAAATAAGGTTCTTTTGCACTAGAAAAAGGGGGAGGGTTCCAAGTTGCATCTGAGTTACTGAAAAACAAACAAACAAACCCAAGTCACGTCGGGGTTGAGTCGTCAATGTCTGACTTGACCGCCAAGTCCTGCAACTTGGATTGCATTGCAGAACTCTCTGCACTGCAGAACTTCAGTTCTATGTTTCTCCGCTTCTGGCAGGCTGTCCTTTGTGGGGATGGGCAAGCCCTGATTGGGACATGGCCAGCGCCACTAGGTGTGCCCCTGATGATGAGAAGGGCAGCATGCCAACCGGAGAAAACCCGGTGCACGATTGCACGTAGACCAGCGTCAAATCTGGACAGTGTTTCAAACAGAGGTGGCAGCTGCTTCCGAGTACACGTCTTCCCTCACGCATTATAAACAACCCGTCACCCAAAAAGGGAGTTCCTTAAGTACTGATTGGGTGGGATTATCACAAGGAGGATCCTTCCTTACTTCCTGTAATTTGCAAACTCGTTTTTGGGATTGGTCTTCAAGCCGTAGGAACCGTTTTCCCTTGTGATCTCTGATCTCCCAGACAGTCCCAACTCCCCGCTTGAACATTACTAGACATGGGTGCTTCGTACTCGTATCCAGGCGATAGGAATACGAAGTGGGGCACCACAGTCCATTCCTGCCCGGTCCACTCCCCAGGCTCTGCATGGCGCGCATGTCCGTCAGCATCATCATTGTGCCAGTCGCGGAAGTAGTCCAGCTGGCACTTCCCTGCCTCTCCCCACAGTCGACTGCTCAGCAGCTGAGCAGGGAGACCTGTCTTCCCACCTTCTCGCTGGAGTGATTGTCTGTAGGGAGAGGGAGGGAAGTGCCCCAGCCAGACTACTTCCATGATTGGCACAACTATGATGTTTGATGGACATGTGTGCATCGCAGAGCATGGAGAACTGGTTCTGAGGGACGGGAATGGGTCACGGTGAGCCCTGTGGTGCTGTGCTTCATCTTCATATTCCCTGGATACAAATATGAACCACCCCTGTCTAAACACGAGGGATGGGGTGGCGCTGTGGGCTAAACCGCAGAAGCCTCTGTGCTGCAGGGTCAGAAGACCAAGATCGAATCCATGCGACGGAGTGAGCTCCCGTCACTTCTCCCAGCTCCCGCCAACCTAGCAGTTTGAAAGCATGCAAATGCAAGTAGATAAATAGGGACCACCTCGGTGGGAAGGTAACAGCGTTCCGTGTCTAGGTCGCACTGGCCATGTGACCACGGAAGATTGTTTTTGGACAAAACGCTGGCTCTATGGCTTGGAAACAGGGATGAGCACCGTGCCCGAGAGTGAGACACGACTGGACAAAAATTGTCAAGGGGAACCTTTACCTTTTGTCTAAACACGAACACAATTCCAGTTCTAATGACCGGTTATCTGTAGTAGATGGTGTGGGCCGGAAACAGAGAGAGAGAGAGAGAGGGAGAGAGAGAGAGAGAGATGCGCACAGAGAGGGATATTGGTTGGTGTTTGTGTCTCTGGCAACCAATATACTTTGGGGCACCGAGGGTGGCTTGAAATGGTAATGATTATGTTGAGGCCCTGTCACTTGGATTGAAATGTGTTGTTTCAATTCGAAAAGAGACAACAAAATTGTGAAATAAGAATATTTTTTGAAAAAAACCCACACCCAACCCTAAATATAATTTCTGCCATGGCAGACGGAAACCTTTAAAGGTGACCTGCGATGTATATTTTGGAGGAGAACGGAGAATAAAAATTAAATCTGCAGTCCAGTGCAGGTGTAACCATAAGCGAGGGATGAGCTTCCAGTGAAATGATTTGGGGTAGGCACCGACACTCGCTCTGGACCTGAATAAAAAAATGTCAGGCTGGGAGGCGCCTACCCTGAACCCTTTAGGAGGCCTTCTGGCCAACACTATCTCTGCGTCTGTGGCCTTATCTGTGTGTTTTCTCAATTTTTAAAAAAATCCCACCATGTGAAGAAGAAGGTATCCAGGTGAGAGAATCGGGACTGGTGTGTGTGTGTGTGGGGTGCGACCTATCCACTCCCAGCCCACACAGCCATCATCCATCCATAACTGCGTACACACTCGTCATAATGGTCCTTGTTCCAGCAAGTTAGGTGAACTAAGCTGAGAATAAAACAAGAAAAACAAACGAAAAGAACATTCCATAATGCGAAAAAAAAGAGGCTACTTTCCCTCTAAATAGCTCACTGGAATGCCTATTTTGGTTTCTTCTATGTTTGATTTTCTCTTTCTCAAGTTCTTCTCTTTCCAAAAATAAAGACATATGTGGCCTGTTGGAAAATGCTTGTTAAAAATGAGCTGGCACAAATCTCTTGGAAAATGTAATTATACAATTATGCAGTGTGAGGGAAGATGTGTGTGTATGTGTATGTGTGTGTGTGTGTGTTTATATGGGAAGGTCTGGACAGCGATATTTGCATAGTGAAGCATTCTGACCAATCAGAATCTGTCTAGTGATAGATGTCAAAAGGGTTAAAAGAGTATATAAATGGCAGTCAGTAGTTCGCCAGATAGAGACAAATATGTGATAGGATATAGACCCCTCCGCATACACATGCAGTGGGCGTGTCATGCCCCCATGAGCAACATGCCCCCCACGCGAGTGTGACACGCCCACCGCACGTGTGTGCGGAGTTCCATATCTGTGGCCCAATTCTGGCAAGCCCAGGGACCAGCACCGGGCTTGCTTGCAGATCTCCTTGTATCACAGCTGTGGTCTCCCTCTGGGGCCATTTTCCTCCACTCATTCTCCATCCAGGAGATCTTTTGGAATCCGACCATCAGCCATTCTTGCAACATGCCCGAGCCAATGTAGTCGTCGCTGTTTCAGTAATGTAGACATGCTAACAATTCCAGCACGATCTAGGACTACCCTATTTGGAACTTTGTTCTGCCTGGTGATACCAAAAATGCGTCAGAGGCAACATGTATGGAATGTGTTCGCCTTCCTCTCCTGCTGTGCACAAAGGGTCCAGGGCTCACTGCAGGACAGGAGTGTGCTCAGGACACAGGCTCTGTAGACCTGGATCTCGGTCTATGTCGTCAGCTTCTCATATATTACCAAAACTAAGTCAAATACAAGTTTATGCATAACCATTACAAAATGTCAGAGCATGGCGGGTTTATTCTCTTCTACCTGTGCTTTAATGTTTTTAACAAAGGCCAAGTGAGCATTTTATTTACTTTCAACTGCTGGCACACACATAGGGAAAACCCAATTTTAACTCTCTTGCTGCATCTTTTAATCATAATGTTGGAAACGGCTGCGGGGCAAAGTCTGTCAGTTACCTTTTATATATTTCTAAAAACCAATCCAGCCAAACTGTCCCTTCTGGTCAGCCAGTGGTGGCTAGTTTCTTAGGCCAAAGGGGTGGGCGCCCCCCAGCACATGCTCGGGATTTCAGGCTCCGAACCACACTCATTCCCTAGGTTTGAAACTCTTGAGAAACACCACTCTGGTTTTCTCCAGTTCCAAAAAACGGGTGCTCAGCCCTTCCTTTGTCGCATTCTGAAGGCAGGGGAGGCAGTTTCCAAGCCATTAAGGAAAGCATCCCTAGTCATTAAGGAACATTAATATTCCTTTGTCAAGTTCCAGAGCGCCCATTAGTCTGTCAGGCAAAAACCACTGTGAGAGAACCAGCTAATCAAGATGGCAAAACTCCTTGCAATACCGAAGGACAGGGATACAGTTTCCTCTGAGAACTTGCCCTTCCAAAGCCAGCGGCTTCTTCCTTGAGAGAGACAGAGGGAAGCGGTGGAAAGAGGGGAGAATCCTAGTGGGGAAAAGGGCAGAGCCTCCTTTTACCAAGGAGTTCAGCCATGATGCTTCTCTAAAATATACTCCTGACACAGCTGTTCCTTGGCCTGAATGACTTCTAGGTGTGGTGGACTGCCATTCACATGTTCCCCCAAGCAGCTTGAGCAATGGCTGTGCTAACATCTTGATTCTGGTGGTTCACCGATGCCCACTAGTGGCCAATATTGATATTGCACTTTGAAAATTCCTCAGAGGTCTTTGAATAGAAACCCACAGATGCTGTTGCCCCCCCAGTCCTGACTATAGACCCCCCCCGAGGTTCAGAAGGATGAGTCCGCATATGATGGTGGCTCTGTGACCAACTTGGAGGAGAACGTTGGACCCTTTCCCAGCTCATGAGAATGTTGTAGGAGGAAGGCACCAACTTGGCTGCCCGTCCCAGGTAACTTGCTTAGGTGCAAGGAAAGTCTCCTCTAGGACAAGAAGTTTTCTCAGGGGTAAGGAGCCTCTTGGAAGAGCTGGCTCCTGAAGTTGCCTTCTGTGTTGCCGACTATAGCCAGGGTATGACTTTTTCAACTGACTTGGTTATGCTTCTCGGGCTCTCTATTTCATTGTGGCGACTATGGGTTGGTTTGACTTAGGGCTGTTTTTGGACCTTGGCTTCAGGTCTCCTGCACCTCCTTTGCCCGGCTCTTTGGTGGGATTCTGTTGATCCTGGGAACCAACCCTAGGATTCTGCTGATTTTAAGACCATCTCTGCCCGGGAGCAGGACAGCACCCTCTCACCTTGCTGCTTTTCGAAGAGAGAGGAAAGTTAAATGCTTGGACTGCAATAATCCAACTAGCATGCTCATGTTGGCTGGAATTACCTGGGATCTATAGTCCAGACATTTTATTTTCCTTCCACTACAGCAATTCGAGATGGTTCCCTCCCCACATCCACGTTGTGGTTGTTTGGTTGCAAGCTGTATTCTGATGTGAAGATTTAGTACCTTCTAAGCAAAACGGTGCAAATTTTTGAATTTTTTTATTAAATTCCTGTAGCTGCACAACAGGGATTCACAGAGCAGGGATTCATAGAGCAGAAAGTTCCCCAGAGTAGTTCTCCCCTTTCCTCATTAACTGGCACTTACAGTCTCAATCACTCACTCCGAGGCATTTGTAAGAGAAAGAATAAAAATCATGTCCTTTAGTTGTAAACAAATCGAGCGGTGATCAGGCAAATATAACTGCTTTCAGCAAGACTTCAGCAGGCTCACAAGGCGGAGAAAGGGCCTGAGCAGAGAGGCAGAGCTCTCGCTGAATTCAGAGGCAGGAGGAAACAATGGGTTCGTGTTGGACAGAATGACGGCTACCCAGCCCAGGCCCGCCTTCTCCAGAGAGCATGCGAGGTTGCAAAAACTCTAACAGAAACTCATTTAAAAAGGCTCCATTCGATATCTCTCCTGGATGGTGGTAAGTAACATTGCTTTAGCTAGATTCTGAACAGCCCAGTCACTTGTGCTACCCATATATAATCGTTCGTGTGCTCCAGTACTGCTCTGATACATGGTCAAAACTTTTCTTGACAATTATAAATGACTTGTGGTTCCTCGGCCGTGAAGCAAAATATATTTTCTAGATCCACCCATGCAAATAAACGGTGCCTAGTGGCAGCTTTGCCTTGTTAAAAAAAAAAGTTTCCTCTTTTTTTAAAAAAATTATTCTTATTTTTGAATATAGGAAATACATGCAATTTATTTATTTAATTAATTTATTTTTATGCCCTTCCATCCTGTGGCCTTGGCCTCTAACTCTGGGTGGCTTCCAGCAACAGGACAAACAATTCACCTTCAATGGATGGTGACCCTATGAATGAGTGATTTCCAACATGTTCTGTTCCTCAACAGCCCTGCTCAGCTCTTGCTAACCCGAGACTGTGGCTTCCTTTAGTGAGCCTGTCTGTCTCGTATTGGGTCTTCCTCTTTTCCTGCTGCCTTCCTTTATCCCCTGGCTTTTTAGTCTTTTCCAGCAAGCCTTGCCTTTTCACAAGGTGCCCAAAGTAGGACAGCCTCAGTTTTGTCAATTTTGCTTCCAAAGTGGGGAGAGAGAAAAAACATAGTGCAAAAAATGAACAGTAAAAGAAGCAAACCAATACAGAGGAAAGAAGAGAGAATAAAACAGGCAAGAAGAGAGCAGAGCAGAGAGCCAAAGGGAAAACCATTTGGTTTGGGCTGAGAAAACCTGAAGGTTCAATTCTGGACACGTGCAGACGGTACTAGCACGAGCTGAAGCATCTGAGTACACCCAGCAACAAAAATGCCATGCAGGAATGCAAATGGCAGCACAGTCTCTTAACATCTGCAATTAAACAACAACCACCAGAATGTTCCAGAACAACCAGGGAGAACATCACGCTGGGGGACGAGCCCCGAGTGGCGTCATCTCTGGCCGTACTGGTTCGTTTCTGATTCAGTCTTTAATGCAAAAGTTGACTAAATTCTTCTCTGCATGTATGAAGAGTCGTTCCCCGTGAAACGTTTTATTTTCCCTGACAAGCTTGTTGTCTACCTGAATGGATCATCGTTCGTAGAGATGGGTGGGATTCGTGGTTCGGAAGTTTGTGCAAATTTGTGCTGGTTCGTTTAGTGGTCAAACTGGTGTTTGGTGCTACCCAGCCTCGCCACCTCCAGTGGGCACCCACTCAGAGGCAACACCCCGGTGGACATGGCCTCTGAATGCTTGCCCGCCAGAGGGAGTGGGGCTGGGAAGCGCCAAACGCCTGTTCAGTTGATAAACAAAGAGGCACGAACTGACGAACTGTCGGTTCGTGCCCATCTCTAAGCATCCAGACCACGTATCACCCCCACCCCCCACTGGGGGACGTGTGTCTGTGGTCAGGTCGTGTTCCTGGGTCTGAAGCAGGAACAGCTCAGGCCTAGCCACGCTGACCCTCTCCTGGACAAAATCGCCGGCCTGGAAAGAGAAACATTAATTCGTCTCCCACCAGGAACAGAGAACGTGTGGTTTTTCTACCCTGGGTTTTGCTTAATGGATCGAAAATGAACAATAATTTGGAAAATAGGCCCATTTTCTGCTGGGCCTGAATGTGGCAATTGCAGCTTCTATTTTTGCTTCCTCCCGATAATAACGGAAAACGAACACTGGAAGGTGAAAGTGGAGTTATTGTTCTGGCTTTAGGTTGGGTTGTAACTATTTTATTCCCTGGCTCCACATCTTTAAGGCACGGGAGAATCTCCACGCAAAGGGTCTCGTTTTCCTGTGTGTATATTTGCTACTTTTTCATTTTTTAAAAAATGGTTAGTCACAGGGAAATCCTCCAGAGGCCAGCCCTGGCCATATGCCGGTGGTTCGCCTAGGTAGCGCTGTGTTTCCCACCTCTCTCTTGGAAGAAAACAGAGAGAAATCAAGTTAAGCAAGACGCTGGAAAAAGATCTTTTAATCTGATGGCCTTTTGATTAAAGACACTGGCTGGAAACCATTCCTTCCCAGTTGGCTGGCCCGCTGACCCCCCCATCCAGAATCTATCTGTAAACCTGAACGCAGGCCATGAAAGAAATAAACAATGCTGCACCTTGAAAGCGCAGCAGTGATGAAAACTGCATGTGATAATTGAAAAACTGCTCATTGGCTTCGAGGGGCTGTCAGCCGCCGTGGCCCATCAATTGGAGGATGCTGCGTCATCAATTTCCAAAATGTGCTCTTTGTTCCTGGGAAGAGCGGCTCTTATTTTCAGCAAGGGCGAACTGATCTCCATGCATTCGGTGTTGAGCAGCCCTGCACTCTGTAACGAACGCGACTCAAGATCCAGGCAGGACCAAGATTCTTCCTTTGAGCTAAACCCATGAAGAAGAAAGGCCTCGGCTGTTCCAAAGTTTTGAATTTCTGGTTAAATTCCTCTCGCTGTGCAGCAGAAGTGAAAGGATTCACAGAGCAGAATAGCTTCAAGTGCCCCCAGATTAGTCCACCCCCTTTCACATCAACTGGGACTTACAGTCTCAATAACTCTCTCTAAGACATGAGTAAGAGAAAGAATAAAAAGGTTCCTTACTTACAGATCAACCATCGACAGACCATTACTTATAGATCAACCGTTACGGATGAACCGCAGGTCTCCGTTTAAATAATAGGGACTCTAAAATGCAATTTGGAAAAATGGGTCCAAGTCATGAGTTGAGTTTGAGGCTTTTAAAAAAAAAAGTCCAAGTGAAGTCTGAGTTGCCGGTGCAACTTACGTCGGAATCAGCAGCGAGTCATGAGTTGCGAGTTGCAAATCCCCATATCTGGGAAATGGGGTTAGGGTGGGAGGCGAAGAAATGGAGCCAAGAATGTTGACCAAGGAGATTGGCCCGAAGGAAGAAGCTGCTGCCACTAGAGTAGACCCACTGAATCCATTGCTGAACAGTGAGGGGATGCTTATGTAGATTACATGATTCAGTGGCTCTGTCCAAGCTGCCGATTAGATTCAGGCCATTATATCTAATGGGGCATGAGGTATGCCTGCACTACACCGGCGCACTGCTCAAATAATTCCCATGATTCCGTCTTAGGGAATCCTGGGATTTGTTGCTTAATGTGGTCTTCAAATTCTCTATTGTAGCTCAGAAGGGGTTGCCCTAAAAGTCTAGTAGAGAAGTCTAAGTCCCTCTGCAAACTACAGATCCCAAG
Organism: Pogona vitticeps; assembly: GCF_051106095.1. NCBI lineage: Eukaryota > Metazoa > Chordata > Lepidosauria > Squamata > Agamidae > Pogona > Pogona vitticeps. The sequence continues at coordinate 3,598,800 of NC_135787.1, forward strand.
ATCCTTTGGGGTACCACCATAGCAGGGAAATGGAAATAAACAGCTGTAACGGTGTGTTGTAAACACCCTGGTCAAGTTACTTTTAAAAAGAGTTTGTTACAGTAGTAGTTCTAAGCAGACCTAACCCACAGTTACAGTTTGAACTACAATTCAACTACAATTCTACCCTGGCCATGCTGCACTGGCTGCCCATTCGTTTCCGCATCGACTTATAAGTGAGTTTTAATGCTCACTTATAAGGCCCTAAACGGTTTAGGACCTCGATATTTGGTGGAACGCCTCCTCCCACCAAGATCTACCTCGATCACCCATACGAACCAGGAGGTGAGGCTGAGGAGCCTGATGCCGAGAGAGGCCCGGAAGGAGAAGACACGAAACCGGGCCTTCTCGGCGGTGGCTCCTCGCCTCTGGAACAATCTCCCTCCTGAGATTCGCGCGGCCCCCACTCTGGGCACTTTTAAAAGTCAATTAAAAACATGGCTGTATGTTCAGGCCTTTCCTCCAGCTAATATCTGATTTTTCTTTTTATTCTTCCTTTACTTATTCTCCATTCTGTCTTTGTACTGTATTTGTTATAGAACGCTTTATATAATATTCTGTATTATTTTATTGTTTTACTATATTGGAAACCGCCTAGAGTGGTCTTATAGGCTAGAGTCAGCAACACAGAAGGCAACTTCAGAAGCCATTCTTCCAAGACTCCTTACCCCTGAGGAAACCTCTTGTCCTAGAGGAGACTTTCCTTGCAGCTAAGCAAGTTACCTGGGACGGGCAGCCAAGTTGGTGCCTTCCTCCTACAACATTCTCATGAGCTGGGAAAGGGTCCAATGTTCTCCTCCAAGTTGGTCACAGAGCCACCATCATATGCGGACTCATCCTCCCAATCAGTAAGTGCTTCTCTATAGATGATATAAGAGAACACAGTGGTGAGAGTATGCCTCCTTGTTACACTGCACTCCATGTCCTCTGTATATTTATTTCTGGGTTTTAAAAATTTAATATTTTCTGACAGTGGATAACTGAATCCGTGGATACTGATCCTGTAGCTAGGGGGCTCTTACTGCATAAATATTTCTATATCTCCATGTCCATGTTTCGGCATCTCTTCCCAAGCACGTGTGTGCAGAATAGTGCTTCCTTGGTAGCAAATCCTTCACTGAATCCAACTAACATTTAACCGGTCCCTTCTTTACACTTCTCAGACATTTGCTCATATAGTATTGTAAAGAAAATCTGAAGCAAAATTTATTTATTTATTTATTTATTTATTTATTTATTTATTTATTTATTTATTTATTTATTGATTTGATTTGATTTGATTTGATTTGATTTGATTTATATCCTGCCCATCTGGTCTGGTCGGCTTCCAATAAAAATATTTATAATACATAACAGTGTTACAATCAATCTGACACATATAATAATAAACAGATAAGGAAGGAAAGAAAAAAAAAGTTAAGTATTGACAGGAGGGAAGGCCTGAACATATGACCATGTTTTTAATTGACTTTTGAAAGTACCCAGCGTAGGGGCCGCACGAATCTCCGGAGGAAGGTTGTTCCAAAGGCGAGGAGCCACCGCCGAGAAGGCCCGGTTTCGTGTCCTTTCCTTCCGAGCCTCCCTCGGCATTAGGCTCCTCAGCCTCACCTCCTGGCTCGTGTGGGTGATCCGAGTAGATCTAGGTGGGAGTAGGCGTTCCACCAAGTATCGAGGTCATTAAGCTCTTTGTTTTGTTGACATTTTTTGTTTTGGGTAATGGAACCACAATAACTAACAATTGTGCAGCTGGCCAAAGGCTACCCAGGCTGGCTCTTCTCCCAAGAGGCATAGTGAGGAATCGAACTCCCAACCTCTCGCTCCGCAGCCAGAGAACTAAACCACTGAGCCATTCAGCCAGCGGGCGTTGAAAAGGTACTTCTTAACCAAGTTTCAGGTGTCCTTCCTGTTCTGTAGATTGCACTGAAAAGTCCTTTTAGAACCAGTGAGTTATCATCTTCTCTTTGTTTATTTCTGTCCCTGTTAGTTCCTTTAGACTTTTATTTCCTCTTTGCATTAAAAATGTCCTCCCCCCCCCCCAGTGGGCATGCCCATGGACTTACTTCCAACTGTAAAGCAAATAAATAAATAAATAAAGCAGCTTCCAGAGATCCTCTGTGCATTTTTTTAAATTAACAATCTTTTGAACCTGGCTATTTCTATAAATACTGGTAGGTCCTGAAGCTGTTTATTTCAAAAAGTCATTTTGTACCTGTACTGAGTAAGATCCCATATATTTTCACATTTAATAAAAAGTACACTATCAAGATGGGCTTTCCTTTCAATAAAAATAGGAAGCTAAAGTAGATTATATTTTTAGTTACTCCGTGGCTGAAATCCTATTGCTTAGTGTAGCAAATGGTGCTAGAGTAGGTCCCCTGAATCAGCAGGAATTTAGTGAGTCAACGCCTCCACATATTCCATTGATTAAACAGGTTTACTCTAGTTGTGATGTACTATGCTAAGCAGAAGGATTTTGGCCAGCCAAGATATTACAGGTAAAAGGTAAAGGTTCCCCTTGACATCTAGTCCAGTCGTGTCCGACTCGAGGGCGCGGTGGGTGGATTCAGAGTCACGCGTTGAGTCCGTGTCATTTAAAAAACAAACCCCAAGTTGAGTCAGAGTTGTCACAGGTGCGACGTAAGCCTAGCTTGACCCCGAGTCCTGCAACTCGAGCCCCCCCCATCCTGCACACGGGTCTGTCCTCAGAAGAGAAGGCCGTGCTGGGGGGGGGGCTACTACTGGAAGCTCCAGCATCTGCTCCCTCAGGTACTTGCGTCACCCTGCCTAATGGTAGGGCTGGCCCTCTTGTATTGCCCCATTCACACTTTCAGCTAGAGATGGGCACGGACCGGTTCGTCCCAATTCGTAAAGACAACAGCACGGGTACTGCTCCTTCCCTTCCCGCCTCCTCTGGTTCAATCAGCCACTCGCCCAGGCCCAGCTTGCTTGCTTTTCCCACCTCCTTGACTAATCTCCCAGTCAGGAGCAAGATCACAGCCTTTTGTGCCCCGCCCTTTCCTCTGATTGGGAGATCAGCCAAGAGGGGCGGGGCCAGAGAAGGCTCAGCTCTTGCCGGAACCGGCAGATCAGTTGAGGATGGGCAGGAAGCTAGCAAGCTGGGCCTGGAGAAGGGCTGATTGAGTTGGAGGAGGTGAAAGATGGGAGCATCAGAACCTGTGCTGCTGCCTTTACGAACTGGGACGAACCGCTTTGTGCCCACCCTTACTTTTCAACCCTTACAAGAGAACTTCTTGACCTTGGCTTCCGCCCCATGACCAGGAGATGAAACACATCTGGAACAACAGCTGGAGGGTTAAAAAACAATTTTCACAGCAGTGGGGGCAGAAAGAGTCCTAATCTTTAGCATGTCAGAAAAAAAGGTCAAGGAGAGGTCGTTAATGACTGCCCGTTAAGTGCTTTCCAGGGAGGCAGAGGCCTGGCGGGGGCTTCCCAAGGAGACAAATTCAAATTAGAAATATGGATCATATTTGTAACCATGGAGGCCGATCATGGGATGGTTTGGAAGATCATCCCCCCTTCCTGCCTTCTCATATTGATCGCCCCCCTCCCAGTCAACGGATGCTGCTTACAGCAGAGATTTGAAGGACCACGGAAGGTCAGAGGTGAGCTTAGAGGTAGTGGAGGTGATGTCAAGTTGTTGTGGTTTGTTGACGCAAAAGGTCTCTTGGTGATGCCATTCGTTATTTTCTCTCCACTGGATCATAGGCAGCTGAACAGGAAGAGATCCCACTGGAGAAAAACACACACACACACACTGCGGTTGTGGAAATGTAAACTTCACCCTGTTTCTCACAAGCCAGTTTAGCAGGAGAAGCTACTGGCATGGAGCAATTAACTGAAGATATGGACAGCTCTTTTGCCGAACGGGCAAACTGGTTGCATTTAGAGAAACAAAACATTGTGTAGCATCCACAGTGGTTGACTGGATTTTGGGAACTTTAAGACAGAACCACCACACTGGTATGGCTCTTAGAAAGGTGGCCATCAATACATCCACAGAAAAAAAGGTGTCAACTGAATCTCACGTAGACCCACAGACCTACACGAGGACACCACGGGTATAAAAATTACCCAAGCTTATGTATCGGTACAGGAACAATATTAAAATTAATTTCTTACCCACTTAAATCAAACTATAATGTGCCTCAACTAGAATGCTATGGGAAGCCAGATTCAGTTGAATATCAGGAAAAACTTCCCAACTGTTAGAGCAGTACAACAATGGAATTAATTACCTCAGGAGGGGGTGAGCGCTTCAACACTAGAGACATATTAAAGAGAAGATTGGACCATCCTCTGGCAAATCTGTTTTGACTTCCATTCCTGCCTTGAGCCTGCTGGTTGGACTCGATGGCCTTATAAGAGCCTTCCAACTCCATTGTTCTATGACTCTATTTCAAGAAGCGTAATCTCGATTATTGTGGTTCTGAAAATTAAATCTTTACTGGCCAGACCTTCAAATGGAGGTCTACTCTACATGGAAGTAGATATAAGGCCATCCCAGCTGCTCATCGTGAAGCTGAGTGATTCTTGGGTTCATCGTCTACGAAACTAATCTTTACAAGGGCTGCCGTCAGTGGACATGTTTGAACGGCTGCTGTCAGGATCCTCATCTTAGTCAGAGAGCAAAAGGATAGATGTAGAGAGTCATCGAAGGACCAGGATGGGGCACAGATTTGGGAGAGTTGCCAGGTGTGGACCTGAACACAGGCCCAGAACCAGGTGGTCAGGAGCAACCCGAAGCAGAACCCATCATGTAAAGATTCCAGATCGCCCTTGCCAAGGTACCCCAAGAATGCCAGCACTGGGTTTTGGGGACCCTTTGATATGTTGGTCTCTGTAGGAGTCTTTCCAAGTGGCTGCTGCCTTTAGATATGGTCATTGAATGGTTGTAAGCCAGTGATGTTTAAGGAGAAAACTAGGGTTAAAATATTTCAAATAAATAAAATTTATCATAGCTGCTATGCCCATTCCTTTCCCTTTCCCTTCTGAGGTCTCTGGTTGGCGTGGAAGTCATCTCAAGGCGTGGTGAGGACTCTACATCTATCAAGCTCTCAGACCTCTTTGGTCCTGGAGGATTCCTAGGGGCAGAGACCCACCCACGTCATTGACTGATCGTCTTTTTACTGCTGGGCACGGCCGTTTGTTTCTTCCAACCGCACAGCCATATCTCCTACCCACCATTAAAACAAACAAACAAACAAAAACTCATGAATCATTTGTGTTTTGCTATGTATTTTCTGCAGAATATATTGATTTTCTGTAGGTGTGACATTTTCAGATTTCTTGGACTACAAATCCCATTCCCCCCCCGCCCCATTCTGGGAATGCCAACGGCCAGACTCACAGCTACAGATGGCTAAATGTGGCTCACCTGGAAAAAAAGGCTTAGCGAGGAAGGCTTTGTGGCTTAGCCTAGGCTTGCCCCCGCCGTAGCCTCCCAGTTAGAAATGAAGATGCCCCAGTGTTAAATAGGAGACTAAAACCCAGAGCAGATTTGCCATCTGTGTGAAAGCAGAGTCACAAGACTCTCCTGGCGTGGAGGTGAGAAATCTCACAGGACGCTCAAAGGCCTTGTGGAAGCGTCTCAATGAACTTAGAAAGCCCAGGTCAGCCTGTGATGACCTGGGTCAAGTTCTTTCTTTAAGAGGCTGCTAAAGACCGAGATCCTCATCGGGACACTTGATGGCAACTTCCCACAAATGTTTATCATTGTCCTGCCATTACTCTGTTTTACTATTTTAGAAACTATGCCATTTTATTTTGCATTTGTATGAGATACATTTCTTCCCTTTTTTGTTTATCGTTCTAATTGCTATCTGATTTTAATTTGTTAACAGCAGAGATGGGCACGAAGCGATTCGGCCTGGTTCATCCACATTCGTCCTTCCCTCTGCCCAGCTCCTGGTGGGCCTGCCTCATTCACAAGCTGGCGCATGCTGGCTGGGTTATCCTCCTGGAGCCTGCACTTCCCTTCCCTGCATCCTCTGGCAGCCAGCCACTCAATGGCTGTGCAGCTGTAGCGCTGCACTGATGAATTTTGACGAACCGGGCCGAATCGGTTTGTGCCCATCTCTAGTGAACAGCCCAGAAATAAAGACCTTGATGAGGATGAGAAAGTGAAGATGAAGATGAGGATGTCAAAGTCACACTCCACACTTCAAACACAACAACCGCAATGCAACTTCCATCCAGCCAAGCCTGTCTCCGTGTAGAAGCACCCCCGTTCTTGTCTCAAGCGATCCAGCTTATTTGGTGCATCCCCAGCTTCTGATTTTCCATCAAGAATACCCGTTGCAATGATTATACGCTCTGCCGACACGACATCAAGATAATGGGGGCAGCGGACGGTTTTCTGGGCATCGCCTGCCACTTAACATTCGGCGATGTTTCCCTCCTGTTATTTCTGCGGCACTAATGGCTCTCCCACGATTGGCGGGCTGGCGTGACCCGGTGGATGCGCCGTGGCGTTTAATGGATGGCTTTGTTTTAATAGGATCTAAATGACACCTCTCTGTTAAAGAGAGAAAAGAAATTAGACAGGACAAGAAAGGAACCTGTACACACCTTGGGCATGTTTTTCTGAGCCCTCCAGAGAAGGAAGGTGACTTTCTCGTCCTTCCTCAGAGGTGCGGCACCTTGGAAGATGAGGTGCTATTAACATTGATGCGTCTCAGGGTGAAGACAAGCACCAGGAAGCATTTTTGGGGTTTTTTTGGGGGGGGGTCGTGGGCGCAGTGTGCATTTCTAGTTCTTTATATTCATTTTGTGCATTGCTTTTGAGCTGTGCACATTTTTACATCATGCAAGAACTGGTCATTTTGATTTGATCCTGTCTTTCCAGCAGATGGTTTCCCTGGACGAAAAGGTAGAAACGGTCACTCCATTTATGAGTTAGCGGTAGATCGGTACTTCTCGCCGATGCCTGGCCAACTCTTGTCCTCCCAAAATCCCACCCACCCTATTTCAATCAAAGAGGCTTTGAATTTTCTTGCTCTTTCCTCACAATTTCATTTATCTATCTATCTATCTATCTATCTATCTATCTATCTATCTATCTATCTATCTATCTATCTATCTATCTATCTATCTATCTATCTATCTATCTATCTATCTATCTATCTATCTATCTATCTATCTATCTATCTATCTATCTATCTATCTATCTATCTATCTATTTATTTATTTATTTATTTCATTTTGACCCCGCCCATCTAGATTCAGGACGCTACTCTGGGTGGCTTACAGAATATAAAGATAAAAACAACATTGTAATAACTTTGATGATGATGATGATGATAACAACAACAACAACAATCTATTTATTTATTTATTTATTTATTTATTTATTTATTTATTTATTTATTTATTTATTTATATTGTGTTCCATACCAGAGTGCATTGCAATGATCAAACATGGGAAGCCAGTGAGACTGAAGGCCAAAAACACCGGCTGTACATTGAAACACAGAATCCAAGGAGTTTATATGCTTAGAGGTCAACCACAGTATACTTCTGCATCTATATATCTTGCATTTAGCACGTTGTTGATTTGCGACTGCTCCGAGCTTCCGTTTGACAAGGCACACATCTTTGGTAAAATCTCACAAGAGGAAGGGAAAGAGGTTGATAGGAAGGAGCACATGTTCCTTGTAATGTCTAGTTTGACCTGCTTGTTACAACGTCATCATGGTAAGTGCGGCATCCCTCAACCAGCTGCAGAGGCAAATTGTTGCTAGGCAGAACCTCCAAATTCCACCCAGAATTAAAACTGAGCAGTGCTACCCTTTCGTCCCCCCCTCTCTGTGCACCACCAATTCTTTCTTTGAGTCTTTTCCCCCAACATAGGCAGACATGCACATATGTGCCATCCATGTGAATTATGCTGCTGCAGGATGTCCTTTGTCCTTTCCAGGGAACTGAGTTGAGCTCTCAGCGGGCTTTTGAAGTTAGCCGAGAGTCGTGCAAAATGAGCCGCATGGGATTCTATGGTCCTGGGCTGGCCCCCTGCCTGGGAGCAAGCCCCACTGAATCCAATTTACTTCTTTGTACATTTGTCTTGTCTTGCAGGTTAGGGGTCTTTGCTGAGTCACTTTTGTCCCTGAAAGAGAAGCCCACACTAGCACTGCAACAGGGGATGATGTTAACAACATCGCAGTAAGGATGGCTCGTACATATCCGTACGAACACTAACATTCGTACGGCATGTACTATAAAGTGCTATAAAAAAATTCATGGTGATCATGTTTCCTGCCTTTGAGAAATCTAAATTCTTTCTCCGGCACTGGGGTCAGCAAGAGACAGCCAGAGGTTGGAAATCTTATTTTTCTTGGGCAAGCTCCCAAATGCAGGGATAAAGAGAGGGCATTTGGAGAGAGAGAGAGAGAGGAAGAAAATATTCCCCAGCCAGCATAGTTACTGGCCTCCAGGAAAAAAAACTTTTGCAAACTCTGCTGTTATGGGGAAATTCCTTTGGCTCAGTGTACAAAGAATTTGGGGGTTCAGAGAACGAGCCGTAAACTCTGGCCAAAGATGATGGCAAAGCTCTTGAAAACAGAAAGCCGCCTGTTTTGCTTAACAGCGCTTCAGAATGTTTTGCTTCTTGTTCAGGCTAAATAAATTTCTGTGCACCAGAACCAATGGATATAAATTGGACGCTAATCAGTATAACCCTTTCGGGGATCGCAAGCTGTTAAAAATGTGATTAGGTGGGGGTGTCTGGAACAAGAACCTTTGGGGATGTGGGGAGAGAAATGAGAAACAGAGTTTCCTTTCTTGTCTCATTTGTGTGCGTGGGAAGAACATTTTTCTTCCCGGTTTGCAGGGCAGTACGTGGCTTCCCTCCGAGGGTCCCTGAGAGTGCTCGCATTTGCAAAAACGCTTGAGCAAAACGAATGCCAGCATGGAGTTTCTCTCATGGCCACGGAAGCCATGCAGGTTGCGCACCACTAGCGGGCGTAAACGGCTGTCAGGAAGGTCTTGTGGCTTCTTCCTTTGGGTGTTGATGTCAATCCCCATTGGCAGTGCGACAGTCGTTTGAATCTTTTTAATACTTGTATATACTTACTGTTTTAAAATTAACTGTTGCATGTTGTATTTTAATGATGTCAGCTACTTCGGGTCCTTTTTAAGGAGAAAGGTGGGGTACGAATGAATGAATGAATGAATGAATGAATGAATAAAGCAAGCAAGCAAGCAAGCAAGCAAGCAAGCAAGCAAGCAAGCAAGCAAGCAAGCAAGCAAGCAAGCAAGCACAGTTTTCCCCCCATGTGACCTGTTGGCAACCATATCTCTGTGATTTAGGTTCTGCAGAGCCAGAGGTTGGGAGTTCGATTCCCCACAGGGCCTCTTGGGAGAAGAGCCAGCCTGGGTGGCCTTGGGCCAGCTGCACACAGTCCCAGGTTTCCTCCAGAAGAAGGGGATGGAGAAACTCCTTCTGAATATCCTCTACCTGGAAAACCCTGGAAAAGGTTGCCATAAGTCAGAATTGAATTAATGGCACATCATGATGATGATTCAGATCTTGCTGATGGCGGATGCAAAGCAAGCTTCCTTCCTTCAGCCAAGAGTTTCCTGCCCTGCCCACTTTCCTGCTCCATTTCATTTTACCTTGAATGATCATCGGCAACGATTTCCACGTTTTGATTCTCCCGCCTACGGGACTGAACTTTTTCAGCTGTCCTGTTTGACTTCATACATTTAGTTCAGCCCTCATTGGCTGCTCCCCTCTCAGTTCAAGAGCTGCTTAGCACAGTGGTTCCCAGCCTTGGGCCCCCAGATGTTCTTGGACTACAATTCCCAGAAGCCTTCACCACCACCTCTGCTGGCCAGGATTTCTGGGAGTTGAAGTTCAAGAACATCTGGAAGCCCAAGGGTGGGGAATCACTGGCTTAGCACCCTAAATCCACATTCCAAGTGCTTTTTCTGTCTTTCTTACAGTCACCTGAGATTCTGTGTCCTATGGAAGAGATCAGTGGGAAGGTTACGTCCATCCTCCTAAAGAAGCTGCTTTATCCTGACTTTTATGGGCTAAGATTCCATGGTTCATTTAACCAGATTCCAAGGTACTTACATTTGTCGATTCACTCTGCATTTTCAATTCAGATGCTGACCTGCATCTCTGCGGATTGTTCACTTCCTTTGTAGGGCTTACCACAAACTCGTCTTGGTGTCCTCCCCCCCCCGTTCCTTTTTAGATTGTGTTCATTACCTCTTCATTGACTTTATTGGGTGACCTTTGCAGACTATCCAGCATTGCCTATTTATTGTATGGTGTTGACAAATGCCCACGGACAGTGAGGCTGTCATTTGAATCAGCAAGTGCTTTTCTGAAAACGTGCTCAGAGTACAAATTGAAAATCAGTTAGGAAAAGAGGCATCCTGCATTCACATCTCTGCATTCTTTGTCTTCTCATCTTTTGCCTTTTGTTAAAGCTGTTTGTTGCCGGTACAGGTTGTGATCGACAGAGTTGCACAACCCTCTCCGTTGTCTTGTCTTGTTTTCCCATTCAGAATATCAAGAGGTTTGCAAATTCCTCTCTGAACAAAATAGGCAGAAATCCTGATTTAGCACTAACGTTACTGAATAGACTGAAGGCACAGTCAAGAATGCAAAGCTTTTTTTATATGGGTAGCTGCATCTTTTCAATTATTTACATCCTTTTAAAAAGAAAAACCCAAGTTTGTCCTGTCAAATTGATGGAAATATTTATTCCCTCTGTATATTCGTTTCCAAGGAATCAAAACGGATGTCTTGCATTTACGCCCTGCCGAGGGATCTGGCTGGCCACTGTGCCACACCAGATGGGTTTTCAGGCTGCCAGGCTTTTTCTGCTGTTCTTCCATTTACTCTGTTCAGGCTCAAGACCTATAAAATGATACAAAAGAGATTCCTTGGCAGCTTTTTGTCTTGAAATATTTTATGTACACAGCCATAAAAAAAAAATGCTGAAGACACACTTTCTCCTGTGCAAGAGTTTTAGCATTTTGTTTAAAGATCTATTTAGCTGTTCCAGGTGTATCTCCATTCATTTCAAGTCTAGTTGCTTTTTTCATGTGTTGTACCTTTGAAGGTAACCTTGTGAGGCTGACACACCCTGAAAAGGTGGATTAAAAACCTTCTCAATATACAACTGGACAAATAAACTGGACAGTGTGAACATGAGGAGCAGTGGCTGAGAAATCTTGATCAAGGGTGCTGGACAATTTCCCTTGTTGTATTGAAAGCTCATTTCCCCTTCCTTTCTCTTTGGCTTTCCTGAGACCTTTCCTTCAACAAGCACCTCCAGATTCGCTTAAAGTCCTCATGTCAATGTCCTACCTATGTACAGGAAGGAATCAGTGTGAGAAAAGTGATTCATTTAAATTTCTTTCCCCTTGAAATTCTGCAAATTTCCCAGTCATTTGCAATGGAACAGTCTTCTACAGCAGTGGTTCCCAATGCTGGGTCCCCAGATGTTCTTGATCTAAAACTCCCAGAAGCCTTCACTGTGAGCTGTACTGGCCAGGATTTCTGGGAGTTGTAGTCTAAGAATATCTGGGGGCCCAAGTTTGGGAAGCACTGCTCTAGAACTAGGGTTCCCAACGCCAGGTCCCCAGATGTTCTTGGACTATAACTCCCAGATGCCTTCATCACAAGCTGTGCTGGCCAGGATTTCTGGGAGTCGTAGGCCAAGAACATCTGGACAATCAAGGTTGGCAACCACTGCTCTGAAGTACTGATGCTGTAGAAAGGAGTGGTTTTATCCCGGAGTGAACTGAACAAAAATTGGGTGAGAAGGGAGCTTAGAAAGAGAAAAGAATGAAAAGAATCAAAGCTTGAGAAGAAAGCATTCGAAAAATGGCATGATGTGCTAAAGATAGGAGGAGAGAAATGATGGGAAGGAACTAAGCTGATGCATTGGAAGCATCACGGAGTACTTAAATGGAGAGGGGGGCAAGGTGAGGGAATGGGTCCTCTCTCTTGTATTCCACCAAATGCTTTTAAAATGAGATTCTGCTCTCTGCTGCCGGTGGATAAGAGATGGCATAACTAATATTTGCAGGAGCTTCCCAGGTCAGGCCCTTTAAGTAGTGGAAGGTTAACAGCGATGCCGAGATGGTGCCGCTGAACGCTCCATTTTTGTTGTGTGGGTGTGCTTGAAAAGAGCCGCAAAGCCAATATTTCATAGGGGAGGAAAAGCATATCTAATAAATCCCTTTCAGCCTGATTGTCTCTGGCCAAGCAAGATCAGACCATTCGAATCTGGGACCGGCTCTTCCATCAATGTATTTTTCTTTGATATCTTTGCAGGAATAGACCTCGAGACACGACCCGGATGGGATCCATAGGGCTGTGGCGAACTTCTCACCCTCACGCCATTCCCCCAGTGAAAATTCCTCTCAGCCTCCAGTTCGCTCCATCAAGATAAATTTGGAGAAAGGAATTTTTAGAAGCTCTGGACTGAGAGATCGGAAGCCTTTCCTTCAAGATTAAAGTTCCTACCCATGAAAAAAGGCAGCATCTGGAAATATAATCTGCTGTTTGAAAACACACAGTTAAAAGAAGAAGCCAGTAAGAATTATTTGAGGCTTCCAGGCTTTTTGGAAAGCCAGCCAAGAAAGGACTTGAGCTCACCCACCCCTCAAAGGGAACTACCTCCAGATCTATTGGCCCTTCCTTCTACTCACCAAGCCGACCACCCTCTGGAGAAGACAAGCGAGAAATTTCTCTGTTGACAACTTTAGAGTTCCCCTGTTTAGGTCTGCGCTCTACCTGCAGAGCGATGGTGGCTGCTGATGGCAGGGCCTGCTTTGGGGTGGCCCCCACCACCGTCCACCCCAGGATGACGATCTCATTCTTCTCCCAAGCTTTCCCAAGTCACTGTGAATCTGAACGGACGTGCCGTACACAATTCACACACCCTGTCTCTCCGTTCTTCGCATTATCCATGCCGTATTTTGGAAGCGTGAACAATATGTCACTCGCAAGTCACCCGGGAATTTTTTTTACCTGAAGGGCAGGAAGAAACAAAATCCATTCAATAAGTGCATGAATAAATAATGCCATGGCTGCAGGGTTTTTCCTGCCAAAGGAGTTTTTTTTTCTTATTTTATTTATTTCTAAAATTAATACCCACCCTTTCAATCAAACTGCCAGGGCAGATTACCCTTGCGGTGCTAAACTGTGAATATTCTTTATTTCATCGTAGCATCTGGTTCAGCTTTGAGCTCTCTCTCTCTCTCTTTCCCTCCCTTTTAAATGTGTAACACAGGCTCGTTCATTTGCTCACAGGTAAGCTTGACACAATGGAAATAATTATTTCCTTTCCATCTTTTAATCACTGGTTCAAATGAGAGCACAACTGGCAAATTATGATCCGTGGCAATGTTTGTTTTCAAAAGGTGCAATGCTATGCACTCTCTAATCTTAGAAATCTCAGAATCTTAGAACTGTCTGGTCCCGGTTAAGGACGAACCATGGGGGGAATTGAACTCCCAACATACTGGCTCTGCAGCCACATGCCTAAACCACTAAGCGTCCTACAGTTGTTCCACTAGCGTGACACTCAGCTCTTCATCTCATTTTTCCCAACTACAAAGGATGCCGTTCTGTCCCTGAAGCGCTGTCTGGGCTCTGTATTGCAATGGATGCAGGGAAATGGGCTGAGGCTGAACCCCGACAAGACGGAGGTCCTGAGGGTGGGTGGACCCATTGTCAGTGGTTTGGGAAACTCCCTCTCTTTTGGGGGTGTGTGACTCTGACTGCTAAGAATGAGGTTCGCAGCTTGGGGAGACATCTGGACCAGCGCTCACCATGGAAACTCAGGTGGCGTCAGTGGTCGGCACCGCCTATTTCCATATTTGGTGGATTGCCCGGCTGTGTCCCTTTCTTGATGTTGGTGCGCTCACCACTCCGGTCCATGCGCTTGTAGTCTCAAGGTTAGACTTCTGCAACACGCGCTTCATGGGGCTACCTTTGAGATTGATGTGGATGCTTCAAATGGTGCAAAATGCAGTGGCCAGACTTCTCAGTGGGGCAAGAAAATACAGTGGTGCCTCGCTCAACGATTTTAATTGGTTCCAAAAAATTCATCACTATGGGAAAACATTGCTAAGCGAAACGCGTTTTCCCATAGACATGCATTGAAAACCGGATAATCCGTTCCAATGGGAACGGAGTGCTCTCCTTAAGCGAAAATCGCCATAGGAAACATCACTAAGCGAAACGCGGTTTCCCCATTGGAATGCATTGAAACCTTTTCAATGTATTTCAATGGGGGAGGAAAAAAATCACAAAAAATTCAAAAAGAGTCAGAACGAAGCCAAATTTGGTTAACAAAGGGTTTATTAAGTGCACTAACGATTGCAAGCACTCTAAACTCTTTTTAAACAATTTAACACATTTTAAAAATAGCAAAAACGGAGCTGTCAAAAACATCGCTAAGTGAAACAGGGGGACCTAAACTGTCATCGCTAAGCAAAGCAAGGTCCCCAACATTGCTATGCAAAATTCCCCCATTGGAAACATCGCTAAATGGAGCGCAAGATCGCTCCTAAAACCTCATCGCTAAGCGAGGCAATCGCTAAGCGAAGCACCACTGTATCAGCATATCTCTCCTACTCTGGCTGCCTTGCATTGGCTGCCCATTCGTTTCTGCATCGACTTCAAAGTGTTAATGCTTACATATAAGGCCCTAAACGGTTTAGGACCTCAATACTTGGCAGAACGCCTCCTCCCACCTAGATCTACCCGAATCACCTGATCTAGCCAGGAGGGGCGTCTGAGGAGCCTAACACCGAGGGAGGCCGGAAAGAAAAAACAAGGCACTGGGCCTTCTCGGCAGTGGCTCCCAGGCTCTGGAACATGCTCCCCCCTCCCCGAGATTCGTCTGGCCCCCTCACTGGACATTTTCAAAAACCAACTCAAGACCTGGTTACATAGGCAGGCCTTTCCTCCAGACACTACGTAATTCTCTCTCTTTATCTTTATCTATTCTGTTTTGTGTTAATGTTAATATTAATTCTTTTTATTACGTGTTTTCTGAGCTGCCCAGAGTAGACTATGTCTAAATGGGAGGCATACGTGTGTGTTTAGTCGTTTAGTCGTGTCCGACTCTTCGTGACCCCATGGACCAGAGCACGCCAGGCCCTCCTGTCTTCTACTGCCTCCCGGAGTTGTGTCAGGTTCATGTTGGTTGCTTCGCAGACACTGTCCAGCCATCTCATCCTCGGTCGTCCCCTTCTCCTCTTGCCATCACACCTTCCTAACATCAAGGTTTTTTCCAAGGACTCTTTTCTTCTCATGAGATGGCCAAAGTACTGGAGCCTCAGCTTCAGGATCTGTCCTTCAAGTGAGCATTCAGGGTTGATTTCCTTTAGAACTGATAGGTTTGTTCTCCTTGCAGTCCAGTCCAATTCAAAGGCATCAATTCTTTGGCGGTCAGCTTTCTTTATGGTCCAGCTCTCACTTCCATACATCACGACAGGAAAAACCATAGCTTTGACTATTCGGACTTTTGTTGGCAAGGTGATGTCTCTGCTTTTCAAGATGCTGTCAAGATTTGTCATCGCTTTCCTCCCAAGAAGAAGGCGCCTTTTAATTTCAGGGCTGCTGTCTCCATCTGCAGTGATCATGGAGCCCAGGAAGATAAAATTTGACACTGCCTCCATATCTTCCCCTTCTATTTCCCAGGAGGTGATGGGACCAGTGGTCATGATCTTAGTTTTTTTGATGTTGAGTTTCAGACCGTTTTTTGCACTCTCCTCTTTCACTCTCATTACAAGGTTCTTTAATTCCTCCTCACTTTCTGCCATCAGAGGGAGGCATACTGTATAAGCTCAATAAGTAAATAAATAATAAATTCCGACATACAGCAGGCAGGATTGACACGGTCCTCTCCACACTGGGCGAGGACTCTTCTCTTCGAGTTTTCCTGGTGCCCTTTTGGTTTCCGATCATTCTGAATAAAAAAAATTCTCGAAATTTGCAAACCACCCGTTTCGGATAGAAAGAACACAAGGTTTAAGGAAAATTCCAACATCGAAGGAAGAAAAACTGAATGATTTGCCTATCCTTGGTACATTTGAGAGCCACTGCCAGCCAACGTAGCCCAAACAGGACAAGACAGCTCAGTGGTCGGAGTCAAGGAGAGGCAGTTTGGGTGTCTTCAGCAGACGGCTTGCTTGTGAGATGAGCAGAAAACCTTGGGGCCACCCTCTCAAACAGGGAGGGCCTCCCATCATTTTCCTGGCCGTCTCCTTCTGGATGGAATTAGCCACCCGCCTGCTGAAATGCCCGTCATCCCACCAGTTCCAACTTTATAATCCTGCAGAAATGCTTTGAAGCTTACAACTTAATCAACAACAACATTGTCGGCATGAAATTCTCAGCAGGCGTGGGTATTATACGCTGCCTTCCTGTGGGCTCAGGTGGTACACATCTTCCCCCCTCCTCTTCCCGGTCCCCTACCTACCCCCCCCTTGTTTTTCTGCCTTCCAATTCACAGATCCCCTCTTAAGCTTCAAAGTTGAAGGAGCCCCATTTTGTGTCCTTATCTGCAAGGTGAAAGACGAGAGAAATTCTCCCCTGCCTTTAGCAAGATAAGTCACGTTGGTCTCCTTTTCTTTAGACGACTGTGCCATGCCGTTTATCAATTAATTACTGGATTGCCTTCATGCTCATTAATTCCCCCTGCTGTCTTTCATTTCCGAAAGGTCTGCGTTGCCTCCATTTTCTAATTGCCAGCATCTTAGATTCCTTCAGCGCGAGCGCTGTTTTTCCAAAAGTTAAGTGGGTAACACGGGTCTACGCAGGATGTTCAGATGGGTAGCCTTCCCCAAAAGGTTGGCGTTGGCTGCAGAACCTCTTACCTGCGGCACAAGAGGAAGCTCCCTCCAAGACTGGGCCAGCACCCAACAGGATGGTGAAGAACGGCAACAGGATCCTCCTCGCCCACCAAGAAAGGGCATCATCTGTGCCACAAAGAAAGCCAGGCAGGTTGCGGCTTGACCTGGCCTTTTGCAGACACACTGGCCTGCTCCTTGTCAGGGTTCCTGGTGATATTTTTTGGGTTTCTGAATCTCTAGAAAAATAGCAACAACTGTCCAATGAATGGGAAACACAAACAGGTATGATTTGGGAAGGGTCCCCCCCCCACAGGATCATCAGAATTATTTTTGGAAGAATTATTGACCCAACTCCTGGCCAGAGAACACAAGAAAGAAGGAGGAGAAGGCAGTTAAGATTAGAGATGCCAAATTTTCTGAATTTTACTCCAGAAATGTTCGGAATGTTTGCATCTCTGGTTACAATAAGCTTTGGCAGTGACGCCACCATATCGACAAGAAAAAGAGAAATAAAGACATTGGTGTAGAGGAGAAAGAAACCACCCAGAATCCATACAGGACTTAAGGAATTCATTGGCACGCACACACATACACATTTCAGTCCTTACGGTGAAATTAATCATGGAGAAAAATTGAGAAGGTGAAGCTTGAGCAATATGAGAAACCAGCATATTGCTTACTTCACACTGCAGCGAAGGAAGGAAGGAAGGAAGGAAGGAAGGAAGGAAGGAAGGAAGGAAGGAAGGAAGGAAGGAAGGAAGGAAGGAAGGAAGGAAGGAAGGAAGGAAGACAGGGAGAATGAATGAATGAATGAATGAATGAATGAATGAATGAAGGAAGGAAGGAAGGAAGGAAGGAAGGAAGGAAGGAAGGAAGGAAGGAAGGAAGGAAGGAAGGAAGGAAGGAAGGAAGGAAGACAGGGAGAATGAATGAATGAATGAATGAATGAATGAAGGAAGGAAGGAAGGAAGGAAGGAAGGAAGGAAGGAAGGAAGGAAGAAAGACAGGGAGAATGAATGAATGAATGAATGAATGAATGAATGAATGAAGGAAGGAAGGAAGGAAGGAAGGAAGGAAGGAGGGAAGGAAGGAAGGAAGGAGGGAAGGAAGGAAGGAAGGAAGGAAGGAAGGAAGGAAGGAAGGAAGGAAGGAAGGAAGGAAGGAAGAATGACAGTTGCAGCCCCAAGCGCTCACACAGAGACCCTCAGCAATCAGAATGTGCAGGAGAAATCACTGTTGCAGGAAGCTGACATTTTCCTCCTTTGCTGCCAGCTCAGCTTCTTCCTTATAAGGTATGCATACTTTCAGTTCCCCCACTTTACATTGCATGGCATCTTTTGTATTTTAACATTTTAACCCTGTGAATGCTGGATTTGTCACAAGGCACATGTGAGGGGTTCTGCTTTGCTCTGTTGACTGCTTTCTTTCTATTTTGTGGTAGGTGGAGGTGGCTCCCAACACATTGGATTTTCTGGAATAAAAAAAAAAGCAATCAAGTGCAACATAATCCAATTTGTTGGGATTTTTGGTGCTTTGCTTTTTCTTGTGGCGCAGTGGTTCAACTGCTGTACTAGAGAAGACTCTGCTCACGACCCGGGTTCAAACCCACATAGCCGGCTCAAGGTTGACTCCACCTTCTATCCATGGGGAAATTCAGGCAACAGGGTGGAATAATACCTGGAAGCAGGGTTTTTGAACATTCAGAATGCAATATTCTTGTGGGAAGGCAACCAGATTTATATAAAATCATGCAGAAAAACAAGATTCGTTCCCAGCTCATCCACAACCCATCCAATGCATTTGGGCTGCAGAGTTACTTTAATTTCTGTCTCAGGATTCCACTATACCCAGAGTGTGAAGACTGGTCCACAGAAATGAGGCAACGTGGTGGCGTGGGGAGATGTGGATGTCCACCCTCCTTCCTGCACTAGTGGGGAATCTATTGCCAACCAGTTGGACGAGATTAATCCCAAGGCTTTCTGTAAGAAGCCGAGCTCTGTGTGAAGAGAGGCTCTTTTTTTAAAATTATGCTGCATAAGCAACTTTCCATGATTTTTAAAAATTTTGCATAATGTATTCCTTCTGTGAAGCGGCTGGGGAAGGACAAAAAGCAATGCAGGACCTTGAAGCCGCATTGTTAATAACGGAAATCTGATTCAACTTCGCTTCTGCTTTCTGACATTTAGCTGGCTTTGAAGCGTATCATTTTAGCTATTAATGCTAGAAATCTGCTTTTTTTTAAAAAATGCAAGAACATAAAAAGAGGCCTGCTGGGAAGATTGGGCATCCATTCCCACCCCCCACTATCCTGTTTCACACCAGGGCCAGCCTGAGGTTTTTAAGCACCTGCCAACATTTTAAGCACTCTCTCTGTAAAAAAAGGCGGAGGGGCATTCCTCTCCCCACCCACCTGCCTATGAGATGCACCCCACAAGTAACTGGGAATATTATTTTGACAGGGGGCTTGAAACCCAGCCCTAGAAGGAAAGATTGAAAAAACTCAGCATGTTTAGCCTTGAGAAAAGAAGACAGAGGGGAGATGGGACAGCACTTTTCAAATACTTGAAAAGCTGTCCTACAGAGGAGGGGCAGGATCTGTCCTCCATCATCCCGGAGTGCGGGACACGCAACCATGGGCTCAAAGGAAAGCTAGATTAAGGCTGAAAATCAGGGAGAGAAAAAAACTTCTTAACTGTTAGAGCAGTACGACAAGCCAGAGAGGCGGGGAGTGCTCAAGGCCTTCAAGAGAAAATCGGACAGTCGTCTCTTGGATCTGCTTGGATTTGGATTCCCACCTTAAGCACGGGGTAGGACTTGATGGCCTTAAAGAACTCTTCCAGCTCCTTATTCTATGAGTCACCAATTCTGTAGCAGTTCTTTACAGTTCCCACCCCACCCCAAGGAATAGTTATTCTTATATATATAGTATATACAAGAGTCCCTGGAAAAGACCCTGATGTTGGGAAAGTGTGAGGGCAAGAGGAGAAGGGGACGACAGAGGACGAGATGGCTGGACAGTGTCATCGAAGCGACCAACATGAATTTGACCCAACTCCGGGAGGCAGTGGAAGACAGGAGGGCCTGGCGTGTGCTCTGGTCCATGGGGTCAGGAAGAGTCAGACATGACTTAAGGACTAAATAACAACAAATATACACTTTAAAGAGCTTGGTTACTTATTTAAACTGGAGCCCTTCCTCTCCTCGGCTACCTGAGCTTTCCCAGTGGCCGAGAGCCAATCCTGCAAGGCGCCTGGCTGCTGAGCACCTGACAGCAATGGGGCCGGATGGAGTTATTGGGGATAGAATAAAATCCAGCCGAGGTCCCATTTGACAGATCGCATCCCCGCCCCCGCCTCGGCGTCCAAACCTATACTTTGGAGGGAACAGCAGGCAGTCCCCCTGAAAGGGTCATTACAGGCAGATTTATTCAGCCACATGGGCCACCGCAAAGCTTACGCCCGGCTTAAATTCTTAAATTAGGGATTATCCGCTGCCAAGACCTTGCATTAGCTCCTGGGGTGGTGGTGATGTATTTCATTGTGAGAGACGAGCCAGCCGTGGGGAGGCCAGGAGAGACTTATGGAGGGAGGGGGTTGCAAAAAAAAGAAAAAAAAGAAAAAAAAGGAGCCCTGGAATGAATTGGATTTCTCATTAGAAACTGTTATTCATCGTTTTTCCGCGGGGGCTGCAGCCACCGTTCTATCAGGAACAAGCGCTCTGCTTAGGCTTTGTGTCTGCGACTCTGGCTTTCAGCATTGATGTAACGGCGGCCTGGGGAGAAAGAACAGCCAGCCTTTCTTTCCCAATGGTTAATGGAAAGGGGGGGGGGAAATATATATAATAGGCACCATTTTTAAAGCGCTTGCCGAAGCTTCTGGGGAGGTTACAGGCGCCGGGCGGAAATATAGGGTTCATTTTGGTGGAACTAATCTCCCGTCCTCTAAAAGGCAGCTTTGCTGGCAGAGAAATGCTGTACCTCCCCCCCCCCCCTTTCGTGGTTTCAACTCTGTGTGGTGATCACAGTGGCAGGCGAATGTGCGGGCAGGAGAGCAGCCGAGGATTCGCTGTGAGATCGCCGAGCGATTTGGCAAAGACGGGTCGCCGGTCTCTAGTGACAGACAGGCTGGGCTCTTTAGAGCTTCTGATCCCTCCCTCAAGGGGAAACAGCAGCCTTTGTGCATGTGTAAAATTCAATTGCTCTTAGTCTGCATCCAGTACACGCCTCATAGCATTGCAATTCTGATTTTGGAATTGCAGAATTCGCTCTGTGCCAGGGCGGAGCTTCACAGGGTCTTGCCTTGTCTTGGACCATGATCAGCGCCCGCGTTAGGAGAGAACAATCTGGGGTGACAGGAAACCTGCCACTTCTTCTCATTTCTCTCTTACCACATCATTGTGGTGGAACGGGGAGAGATTGAAGGCTAGTCTTAAAAGTTTTTGTGCTTTCCATCTTTTTTTTTGCACCATGTCTTGGTGCAAAATGAAATTATTTCCTTTGGTGAAGCTTAGGCACAGTCAGCATGAAAGGGCAGCGGATTAATTAAAAAGAAGCAAGCAACCCATTCGGTGCTAGAACATTTGGCAGTTCCTGGATTGATTAAAAAGAAGCAAGCAACCCATTCGGTGCTAGGACATTTGGCAGTTCCTGGATTGATTAAAAAGAAGCAAGCAACCCATTCGGTGCTAGGACATTTGGCAGTTCCTGGATTGATTAAAAAGAAGCAAGCAACCCATTCGATGCTAGGACATTTGGCAGTTCCTGGATTGATTAAAAAGAAGCAAGCAACCCATTCGGTGCTAGGATATTTGGCAGTTCCTGGAAAAGGGCAGCATTCCTCATCTTTTGTGAGAGCATCTGTTTTACAGAAAGGCACAGAAGCACAAACTCTCTCTGAAACTGAGAAAAATCCTCACCATCTCACAATGAGTATATATATATAGACACAGTCCTTGTAGTCTTTGAGGAACTCGGAGGGTTAGGAGAAATGGCTGTGGTGGACCAGCAGGACGGAATGTTCACTTACAGGGAAAGGACAAAATATCTGAGTTATCAGAGTGATACAGGAGTTGATAGGGAAATCTGCTTTGGCCATCATCTAGACAATGATACAAGATGGTGACTTCAGGATCCGGCCCCCTATGGATGCTTATTAAAAAAACATCAATATTATGCTTCCGTTGTGGTTCTAAAACAACAAGACTTGATGACAAGAAGGAACGATGGCCGGTTTGGACAGAGAGCTAGTAACGGCAGCTGGCCAGGCAGACATGTAACCGAGCCTAACACAGGAAAGTGTAGGACGATTTACTTTCACGAAAGCATCCAGTGTTTTCATGATCCCTTCCTTTTTCTTCCCGCTCAGACATCAGCGGATTACTTTGATTTTACAGGTATAGGGTAGGTAAGCCTTGAAAGGCCGTCAGCAGAAGGCAATCTCTAATGAATAACCCGTTATTGTTGTTGCTGCTACTGGTGTTGTTGTAGTTATCGTTATTGAGTGGCAGATCCGGGAAGACAAATTGTCTGCTCCGGAAGGCGCTGTGTCTTTTTGCTGGATGATGGACCATGTTTAGCTTTCATTCTGACAATGTGCTTATTGACTCTTTCAGCACATCAAAGAACGCCACGCTCTTTCTGCGTGTGGTGCAGTTTTTAAAATTTGCAGCATGACATGGAGGAAGAAGAACGGATATAATACAAGCATCAATTTGCTTGTAGATGATCTCCTTTCTAAGAGCTTAGAGCTGGCTCAAGACATTTCCTCCCATGGCAGAAAAGGCTCCTCCACTCCCAACCCCACATAAAGAAGGTGGCCAGACTCAGAGTCGTGTGGCTAAACTTTACAATCCAGTGAACATAGCATTAGAAGCTGAAGCCATATTAGTCTCTGAGAGATGTAATTTCAGCACACCTTTGGGTCTCAGAAATCAGACTTTTGCAAATGACAAGGTCACAGAAGAAACTGAACTAATTGACAAGCTGGTGTGTGTGTGTGTGTGTGAAAAACCCCTGCTGTGACAATCAGATGCTTTCAACAGCTAAGGAATTTTCTTTTTAATGATGTGCTGTCTGTAACTGAGAGCATGATCCTTCAACTGTGGGGCTAGAGTTGTAAATCTCTGCTGGTCATACGAGGATGGGGAACTGCACCATCCTTCTCCTCGCTGGCAGAGATGATGATAAAGTTCCTGGTGCTCTCAGCAGGAGTTCTCATGTTGAGAAGAACGATACAGGGCATATAATTGTTCATGAGAGGGCAAATTACACACAAAATGCGTAAGAGATACTCCGGTGTTTGTATTTGCTGCTGATCCCCATGCATGCCCAACCCTCTAATGTTTTTTTTAAAGCAGATTTCCCCAAGTGCACAAATGTCTTGTCAAACACAACCCACCAGGCTGTCCTCGCTTTTGTGGCTGTTACACTGCAGTCCACAGGATCTACAGACATTTGCTCCACCCGAAAAGGATTTGTTTTTATATGATTTCAGCCATTTGATTAAAGTATGGAAACCAAGCACTTCCTGACCTTTACACGATTCCTGTTACATGATAGACCTTTATATAAATGATGGTACATGTAGCAGAGAAGCTGGTAAATCCTCACAGGCTATCCCTGTGGATTCTAACTTGCCTCCTGATTATTATCTCATTTACCGTCTGGCAGGAAAAAGTCCCAAATAGAGCAGTACTAGATCAAGCTGGAATTTTTAGCATGTATGCATCACTAACAGCGACATCTACCTTGGCTCGGGCATGTCGTGAGAATGGCTGACGGTTGGATTCCAAAAGATCTCCTGTATGGAGAATGAGTGCTGGGAAACCATTCCAGAGGGAGACCCCAGCTGTGATACAAGGACATCTGCAAGCGGGATCTGAAGGCCTTAGGAATAGACCTCAACAGATGGGAAACCTTGACCTCTGAGCGTTCAGCCCGGAGGCAGGCGGTGCATTGTGGCCTCTCCCAATTTGAAGAGACCCTTGTCCAGCAGGCCGAGGCCAAGAGGCCGTCCCGAAACCAGCCAAATCAGGGAGCTGGACAGGGGGACAGATTGTATTTGTCTTCAGTGTGGAAGGGATTGTCACCCTTGAATTGGCCTCCTCAGCCACACTAGACGCTGTTCCAGGTATATTCAGAGCACGTGACCATAGTCTCTCAAGACTGAAGGATGCCTAATCAATCAATAAGTTCTTAATAAGCAGGCACATATAGCCTGATTTTTTTTGTTTCTCCAACTGCACCTCTATCACTTCTTTACTGCACATTTTCCCCCCAAATGCACATTCTGCATCCTAAACAGAGGCTCAGGAACTCTGCCCTGCACCCAACAGACTGCCTTATCTGCTGGAAGGTTCCTCTTTAATTTATTTCTCTTCTTCCAATGCCCTGCTTTAAAAGCATCGTGGACTTCAGCGGGGCTGGACTACAATGTCCATCATGCCCTCTCAGCGGGGTCATGGACTTTGTTATTTCTTATGTTATTTACAACCTGCCTTTCTCCCGATAAGGGGACCTAAGGCAGCTCACAATATTAAAAAAAGAATAGAATTGAAAACATAATTGTGTTAAACATTAAAAAAACCAATTAAACCATATGCTAATTAAAGATGGGCACGAACTGGTTCACCCCAGTTTGTGCCGGTTTGTAAAGGCAGCATGTCTCGTGTCGAAGTTCATCAATGCAAAGACACTGGGGAGAATTCAGAGATCATAGAAAATCTGCTTTTTTGGGGGACTAGGATCCCCCAGCAAGCGTGACCTAGGTGGAGGATTATGGGAGTTGTGGTCAAAACAGGAACGTTTTCATGCTCAGAGATTTCGAGAAGATCAGGTCTATTTTGGAAACCTGCCAGACCAAAATCCAGGGGGAATTTACAGGAGCTACGGAGAAAGTCAGACAAGGTGAGACTCGGGGGGGGGGATCTCATTTTGTGCCAGCCCGGCTGCCTCCCGAATCCCATATCTGAGACTTGTGCGGCTTCAAAAGCAGCGAGGCTCTCTTGTCAATCTGTCTCTAAACGGGAGATGATGTTTCGCAGCCCAAACTCCTGGGGAAAACCTCCGTCCAAGAAGCATGAGGGAATATGATGCCGACCAACGCGTGCAAAGGCAGGAAATAAGGATTCAGATGGGGGGGGTAGGCCGGGAAACTGGCTGTTTAAAGACTCTTCTGTGCAGCAGAGAAGTTGGTAAATCTACTCGCTGGGTTCCTGCAGACTGTAGCTTGTCTCCTGATTATTTAGGAGCAAATTATCTGTTTACCGCTGCTTGGTTGTCCCATATTTCAGTGTTGGTGGCAGGAAATGGAAAACAACAGGTGGGTGTTTTTCCCCCCGGCACGCAGAACACCTGCCTGCTGTTGCTTACACAGTGCCTGAATTAGCTCTCCACCCAAAGGGTGCTGCCTCTCACCTACCGCCACGGAGGGCTCTTTGAAAGGCCCCAGAAGGATGCCTGGAGCAACATCTGTCTTCCCAAGAGGCAGAAGAGCCCCGAGTTCAAATAGGCGGAGAGGGTCCTTCTACACTCACCAGATGGCTCGGTGACACTTCAGGGACATTTGTATGTCCCTCTCTTCCCACACGTGGGATGCTGAAACGGTCCACTCCAGAAGACAAATGGTGTCTCCCGCCCTGAAGGTCCCTCTTTCCATTGTGCAATTAATTCACAAAAGGTAACAAGAGCCATGCTGGACCAGACGGAAGGTCTGTCTTTAAGTCTAGCAGTCTGTTCACACGGCGGCCAACCAGGTACCCATGGGAAGCATGGCCGCAAGGTTTGCAAACTAAGAGTATGTGTGTGTGTGTAAGAGAAAAACTCCTGCTGTGATAATCAGATGCTTTCAGCCCCCTAAGGAATTTCCATTTTAAATGACGTGCTGTCTGTAACATATAGCACGATCCTTCAACTGTTGCACTGGAGTTGCAAATCTCTACTGGTCATATGAGGCTGAGGAACAACAGAGTCTTTCTCCTTGTTGGGTCAGAGTGACAGCCTGTCGAAGTTCAATATCCTGTTCAGACAGCAGCCGACCAGTTGCCTACACTGGAAATGCAGCAGTGGTCCAGTGACCACAGTAAAGAGGCCGACTGCCTCTAGCAGGAACTTTTAGAGGACAAATCATCTCGTAAATTGGAAGCAACTCAACAGCATGTAACAAAAACTCCTCTTGCAATGGGAGATGAGAGTTACCTGTTCGTTCTGGTAGGTATCAGTGGTTTTATTCTCCATGAATAAACCCAGGCCCCTTTGAAAGCCATTGCCTTTTGTGCCAGGGGATGCTGTGTGACAATAGTTATTTATTTATTTATTCATTTGTTTATTTATTTATTTATTTATTTATTTATTTGCTTGCTTGCTTGCTTGCTTGCTTGCTTGCTTGCTTGCTTGCTTGCTTGCTTACCACCCAACAGTGCCAGGTGAACTCTCTGGGTGGTTAGCAGCCACACAGAAATACAAACACTTCAGAAAATTAAAAACAAATCAACTCAGAAGTCAACACTACAGGACAAGGCCATACAACTCAGTAAAACACAACATAGCTGGCATGAAACAAATGTAAACCAGATTTAAAACAGAACTTATCCAAGGGAGGGAAAGGTTCCCCTTGACATTTAGTCCAGTCGTGTCTGACTCTAGGGCACAGTGCTCATCCCCGTCTCCAAGCCACAGAGCCAGCGTTTTGTCCATAGACAAGCTTCCGTGGTCACGTGGCCAGCGTGACTAGACACGGAACGCTGTGACCTTCCCAACAGGGTGGTCACTATTTTCCTATTTACATGCTTTTGAACGGCTAGGTTGGCAGGAGCTGGGAGAAGTGACGGGAGCTCCCTCCGTCGCGTGGATTCGATCTTACGATGGATTCGATCTTACGATGGCGGGTCTTCCGACCTTGCTACACAGAGGCTTCTTCGTTTTAACCTTCAGCGCCACCCACGTCCCTCATTCAAGGGAAGGAATTCATAAAAGGCAGCTTTTAGTAGTTCCATTTTTAGGACTTAAAAAACAAAGAAACCCAAAACCTGAGCAGGACGGGTAGCAGGTCAACAGCATCTCATTCCTGAAGATTTTCCCCATACTTTAAGATAGAACACACCCTGGAGCCTTATGATGTCCCAGAGGGAATCCTTGAGCCGGGGTTGCAAAAAAAGGCATTCAGGTTTGAGAGGGAGACAGGGTGGTCCGACTCTACAGCTGATGTAAAGACCAGTGTGTGAGTTCCACCCCCAGAAGATCTAGAATGTTCCATCTAGAGGAAAAAAAACACAGGTACCTCTGAGCATGTTTAAACGGTATGTGTGAAAGCCACGAAATGAACTCCCAGATTTCCTATTGCCAAGTCAGCCTCACCAGATTTCATCTCTCGAAAATGGACTCCAAAACCGAGGTCCTCTGCTCCCAAAATGACCAGCCAGGATTGAGGCTCCGTCTGCCATCCCTCTCAAACTTTCGTGTTCCCTCTAAGCTTAGCTGCAGTTCTCGCAGTAGATGAAGGGAAATGGATTTTCCCAGGAACAGTATACTGTTGTAAGAAATGCCTATGATTAGGCAAAGTATTTGAGGACGATTTGTTCTTGAATGAAGAGACATTAGCTTTACAAAAGACCTGATCCTTGTTGTCAATACAGATAGATCCAGCTGCCTGCATTTGTAGACTTCCCCCATGGCAAGGAGCTGGCTGTGAGGATGGTCATGACATGCACCGGCGTTTCCAAATGCATTGCTCCAAAACACAGGAATCTCTTGCGCATGCATTAAGATGAACGGTGTGTTTACCTAGCCAGTGTTTCCGTCTGGCAGAAATTTTCCAGGTCCTCTAGTCTGATCCTCTTAAAGCACCAGCTGAGTCGATACCATTGGGTCATTCGCTGGCAGGAAGTGGCACATCTCCTTGGTAAGCCTAGCTATTCTGTTGTGCTTACTCAACATAGATCAATGCGTGTGAAATTTAACGATCCCGCGCTTGCAGCCAAAGGTAAACCTTTTGAAATGCAGGGCCAGTGGATCTCCTGCTGAAAATGCACGGCTGATGTTCGGAGCAACGAGAATCCCTTTCAGCTTCTCCCTCCTCAACCTGTCTAGACAAAATAATAATAATCATCCGACTTGAGTTGCAACGTTCTCCTCCATTTCACACAAATGATATGCATTTGCGCTTTAATGTCTCTTTTGAATAAGTTGCAGGGTGGCTCTATAATTTGGAGGAGAGGAGAGATGCCAGATGCCTACGTGGAGAAGAAGGCACCGAATGCATAATTGGGCATAATCTCTCCTCGCTCAAGGAAAACCACACAACATCTTTCTTGGTCTCCTTAGTCAAAATACAGCAACGGTGCTGCAGTAGTGCTCTGGAGTAAGACACAAATGGCATGGATGTCTTTGAAGCGTCTCTCAGGGAGGTTACCAGGGATGTTGGGAAGTCTTTAAGTCTGAGTCCCAAGTCCGAGTCTTTGGTCTCAAGTCCCAAGCCCGGGTCTTTCGTACCAAGCCCCAAGTCTGAATCTTTGGTCTCAATTCCCAGGTCCAAGTCTTTGGTCTCAAGTCCCAAGTCCGAGTCTGTTGTCCCAAATCTCAAGTCTGAGTCTTTGGTCCCAAGTCCCAAGTCCGAGTCTGTTGTCCCAAATCTCAAGTCTGAGTCTTTGTTCCCAAGTCCCAAGTCCGAGTCTCTTGTCCCAAATCTCAAGTCTGAGTCTTTGGTCCCAAGTCCCAAGTCCGAGTCTGTTGTCCCAAATCTCAAGTCTGAGTCTTTGGTCCCAAGTCCCAAGTCCGAGTCTGTTGTCCCAAATCTCAAGTCTGAGTCTTTGGTCCCAAGTCCCAAGTCCGAGTCTCTTGTCCCAAATCTCAAGTCTGAGTCTTTGGTCCCAAGTCCGAGTCTGTTGTCCCAAATCTCAAGTCTGAGTCTTTGGTCCCAAGTCCCAAGTCCGAGTCTGTTGTCCCAAATCTCAAGTCTGAGTCTTTGGTCCCAAGTCCCAAATCTGAGTCTTTGGTTCCAAATCCCAAGTCCGAGTCTTTAGTCCCAAGTCTCAAGCCCTAGTTCCTATTACAAATAATCTCTCTTCCCCAGAAAAAAGTGAAAGGTGGGTGTGTTCTGAGTTGCAAGTCGAATCTGAGTCATTGAACAGATACCAATAAGAATGTTATATAACATGTTGATGGCTTCGTAGGAAACCCATTCTCTCAAGAGAAGAACATCTTGGTTTCTCAACACCATACCCTGGACCTGGCACAAGGGTTGCACTTGTGATGATGCAGACTTGGAGTTTCTAATCACTGAAATCGACAACGGGCTAATCTCGTCTGATGCAGGGGTCCGATGGACTAGTCGAGCAGCACATGTTCCATGACAGGGACACAGAAGCGATCCTAGTGGGACACACAGTTTTGATCGCAATTTCCAAGAATGAATCACTCCTTAATCCTGTTTGCAAAGTTGAGCAAGAATCCTGTGCCATCCAGTTGATTCCAATGTATGATAATCCTTGTTCAGGGTTCTCTAGGTATACAGTGGTGTCCCGCTTAATGATTACCCCGCTCCATGATGAATCCGCTTAACGATTTTTTTTGCGATCCCTTTTGCGATTGCAAAACGATGTTTAGATAGGAAAAAATGCTTTACGATGATCGGTTCCCTGCTTCGGGAACTGATTGTTCGCTTTACGACTATCAAAACTGCTGATCTTCGGGCTTTCAAAATGGCTCCCCGCTGTGTAAAATGGCTCCCCACTGTGTTTCCTCGCTTTACAGGCACTGGAAAATGGCCGCCTTATGGAGGATCTTTGCTGGACGATGAGGTATGTCGCCCATTAGAATGCATTATCCGGTTTTTAATGCATTCTAATGGGCTTTTTACTTTCACTTGACAATGAATTCGTTCTACAGCGATTTTGCTGGAACAGATTATCGTCGTCAAGTGAGACACCACTGTATATTGGTTTTAAATTCCCTTTCTTGTGATGGCTAACTGTGTATCCTGAACAGCACCCCCCCCCAATGCATAACAGGGAGAGATAAAGAACTCTGTGAAGCCTGGATGCATTCAGGGAAAACTGAATTCTTAATAATATTTGGGAAAATACAAAACAGAGGTGGGAGTTTAGGGCAGCATGGGCTACAAAAGGCCACAGAGAGGCTGTTAGGAGAGAATCAGCAGTTGGGCTGGGATGTGAAGAAGGCAGCTTTTAGGAAGGGAAATGTATCTGTCCTGTTATAATGTTTCCCCCCTGGGCATGTGTTTCCTTCAAAGTTCCATGACTGAGCGGTTCACTGGCAAAAGGAAGCCCCTGGTTACTTCCTTATGACCCACTGTGAAACAAGGCAGACTAATTTGCAGCACTCAGTGGCAATGAAAGGGAGGGTAAACTTCTTAAGGGTACTCTGCTTTGAATTGATGTATGAGCCGTTACCATCTCGTTCCCCTCCTGTAATTTTGGAAAGTTCCTATTTTTTGCCAATACAGGCTGGGGTTTTTTTGGAAACATGGGTCAAAAAAAGGTATTCCCCCCCCCCAAACTTTGCTTAGTCGTGGGTCCTTCTGGCATTTTCTTCCATGGCCTTTTGTGTCTCTCTCTCTGCTGGCCACCTCTTTCCCCAATTCAGATGCCTCGTTGCTAGTAATCGGAGGCTTATGTTTCAGCCTTCAGCATGCAATGTGATGGATGGTGGGTGCCTGTTCCTGACATGCAGGAAATTCATTTCAGAGGGGCCTCTTTCTGACAGCCCCTAAGTGAAGCATGGCAAAGGTCCTTCGAGCCTGAACTCTATGGAGTACAAATGTCAAACACTGGCCCTGAGCAGCCCATGAGAATTCTCTCTATGCTGGCTTATAGCCATGTGAACCTTCTCGGGTGGACTTCATCAAGGCACTGGTTTGCAGCTTGGAAAAGTTCCTTTTTTCTGTGCCACAGGTCCCAGAATTCCTCTAACAGAGCATTAGAAGGAAAAGGTGATTAGAGAAGGGTTGGCGATGGTAGTCGGGTTGCTTGTTATTTTTTAATGGCTGGTTGCAGCAGCCGAGGGCGGAGCTTGTAACTACTCAACAAGAATGATCATGCTAGAGACTGACAATGTGGCAAAAATTATCTATCTATCTATCTATCTATCTATCTATCTATCTATCTATCTATCTATCTATCTATCTATCTATCTATCTATCTATCTATCTATCTATCTATCTATCTATCTATCTATCTATCTATCTATCTATCTATCTATCTATCTATCTATCTATCTATCTATCTATCTATCTATCTTCAGTAGTGCCTCGCATTACGACGTTAATTCGTTCCAGCAAAATCACTGTAGAACGAAAACATCGTAATGCAATTTTTAAAAGCCCATAGAAACACATTAAAACCAGATTAATGCGTTCCTAGGGGCTTCAAACTCACCGTCCAGCGAAGATCCTCCATAGCGCGGTCTTTTTCGCTGCCTTTGCAGCGAGGAATCCATGTGAAAACACAGCGACCGGCCATTTTGTTTACCTGGCGTCCATTTTGAAACCGCCGATCAACCGTTAAAAAATCATCGCTTTGCGATGATCGGTTCCCAAAGCAAGGAACCGATCATCGCAAAGCAAAATTCCCCCATAGGGAACATCAACGTCAAGCGATTTCATCGTCAAACGGAGCGCCCGTCTTGCGGGGCACCACTGTATATCTATCTATCTATCTATCTATCTATCTATCTATCTATCTATCTATCTATCTATCTATCTATCTATCTATCTATCTATCTATCTATCTATCTATCTATCTATCTATCTATCTATCTATCCATCCATCCATCCATCCATCCATCCATCCATCCATCCATCCATCCATCCATCCATCCATCCATCCATCCATCCTTTCTCCTTAAAAAGGACCCAAGGTGGCTTACATCATCTAAAGACAATGTTTAAAGTTAAAACAGTAAATATACAACCACTACAAGGATCAAACAAATGCCACACTAAAATACGGCAAAAAGTAAACTTAAAACAGATTAAAAGCAGTAAAATACAATAATCCATTTTTTAAAAAAAAAACTCTACTCAGGCAGCCAGTTAAGAGAAAACCTGCCTGAAGATAAAGGTCTTTGCCTGCTTAGGGAAGGATAGCAAAAACGGGGCCAGGCTGGCCTCCAGTGGCAGGGAGTTCCAGAGTCTAAGGGAGCAGCCGCAGAGAAGGCCCTCACCTGTGTCCCCATCAGATGCACCTGTGAGGGTGGCGAGATTCAGAGAAAGGCCTCCGGTGATGGTCTTAACACATGTGCAGGCTCAGACAAGGACACATGATTCTTGAGGTGCCATGGCCTCAAGGTGTTTAGGGCCTTACAAGTTACAACTCTGAATTATGCCTGGAACCGGATCATATTTATTGAGATGGTGCACTGCATGGTGATCCCAGGAGAATTTGTTCAGTCCTTAAAGCTGCTCCAAAGTTGTTCTCAATAAAAAATAAATAAAAGGAAAACAAAGTTTATGTTTAAAAATGTCCTTACAGCAAGTATCTTGTTCAATATATCACACAAACTGCAAGCACATAGTCAAGTAGAAAGGGGTGGCCGCCTGCCTGTTTCTCCAACCGCTCACATGACACTTCTCCACGTGTGTGGGTTGTGCGACAAGCCACAAACAGGGAAAGGTGATCGGACCGCTCAGCCTTCCTCCGGCTGCCTCTGCCTTCACAGTTAGCCTGTCTAGAAGAGTGGCTTTCTCCACTGTTTTTGCACCAGCGTCCCATTGGGGGAGGAGGAGGAGCTCCCTACATCTACCCCGACCTAAAAATTACAAAAAGAAAAGAAAAGAGAGGTAAAAAACCAGGGAAAGGAGAGTGAAAGAGCTGTTCAAGACAGTTTTGCTTTAAAAAAAAAAACGTTCCAGACTCACTGGATTTGTTTGGATTTGTGATTAATCAAGGTTGACAAATCACGAATTACAAATTTAGGTTTCTTTTTCTGACAAATTGACGAATCAATTTGTCAATTCACTTGTGACTTTAAAACCCTATAAAACAATCCCCAAGCACCTAGAGAAATCAAATTCACACAGAAACTTCCCATCACTCCTCGCTATAATGCAAATTTGGTGAAGTTTGGGCTTTGGATATCCGAGTTATACACCCAGAAATACCGCCCCCCCCCATGGAAGATCCCCAGCAGACATCTAGGGAAACTAAAATCAGAGAAACGTCTACTGACTCTCCTCTACAATCCCTCTGGTGAAGACTGGGTTTCAGACATGCAGGTTATACACCCACAAAATGAGCCCCCCAGGAAAGTGGCCCTTTAGCAGCTGGCTTGGGGAAACCCAATTGTCTCCAAACTGGAAGATACTGGAGAGAAAATTCATGGGAAGCTTCTCTGTGATTTTGGTGTCTCTAGGTACCTGGGGGGGGGGGACTTCCCGGGTGGAGGCTCTTTGCAGATATATATCTCGGACATCTGAAATCAAAACTTCACCAAATGTGGAGGGATCGTAGAGGGGAGTCAGAAGGAGATTCCCTGAAATTTTGGTGTCTCTAGGTGCCTGGGGGGCTGTTTTTTAGCCCAAAGAATCAACAAATCAAAATTCGCTAAAAATCCATTGGTTTGTATTCGTCAGGGGCCATTGATTCGTATGAATACGAATTAATGAATTAGTGATTTTTGAATGAATTTGGCAATTTGTTTTTTAATTCGTGCCCCTCTCAAGCCACGATCTGCCTCTAACTGAGGAGGAGCAAGAGGAAGTGAGCTCAGGAGGGAAAAACAGGGAAGGAAGCCTAGGAGTATCCATGCATGTAAATCCAGAAAAGACAATAAAAGGAAATCACACATAATGGGGCTATCTGATTATTGATCTTTCCATAGGCACCCACACATGATTCAGCTCCCTTGCAACTTGTGTTGGTACCCCGGCTATACCCTTCCCGCATCATTTTTCATGTGGATGTTTTGCATTCTCCCTCAATCCTCCAATGTGTAGTTTTGCCTCCTGCAACACAGAGAGTTTCAGACCAGCTGGGGATGATGGGATTCCTTGCCAGACCCCATCTTGGAGGCTGGCAGGTTGAGAAAGGCCGGTCTCCTTCTCTCCATCGCCCTCCCGGCATCTGTTCCACACCTTTTCGAGAGGGGAGCTTGGAGAAAACTAGCTGGCGGGTTTTCTGAGCGAGGCGAGGCTTTCATTGAAACGTGGGGACGTGACCACCAACGTCGGCCAGCTTTCCAGAGCAGATGTTTGGAAGATAAATGTAACCAAGGTGGGGGCCTTCAAAGCCACAGAGAAGATGGGTGGTCAGAGGATGAACAATTTTAAAAGAAGATCCAACTGTAGCTAGGAAATGTCACTTTGTAGAATCTTCCCATGAAATGTCCTCATGAATAAGGGCGTGAAAACGTTGCTGCTTTCAGGTCTTCCCACGCTTTGTGCTTTTTTATTATTGTTCTCTTGGCTCATCTTGCTCCGAAGCCCAGCTCACTGTTTGCAGGGTTCATAACCTGGCAGATGTTGCTATTATCTTAGCTTTAAATGCAATTTCTCCTTCTTTTCCACCACCTGCTCTCGGCCTCTCCACTCCAGCCATTCATCTCGGAGAAGGAAGCTGTCAAAAGCTTTTTTTCCCCCCAGAAAGTGCCAAGGATTTCATGGCCATTCAAATCCTCCGACGTCTTTGACCCCGGGAGCGGCTTCTTCAAAGGACGCCAGCCCAGCCGTGTGGCTTGACCTTCTGGGTCACCGTGGCAGCTGCAGGTTAAAAGGGATCTGTTTTCCCTACCTGGAAAAATGTTCAAAGAGCGGTCACACTTTCCCTGAGGAAGTCCTTTGCAAAAGAGACAAAGGAGAAACCGTCACATCTCTGGACGGCGCCCGCTTTGTAAGCATGCCAGCTTTAAAGTTTGCACAGAACTCTTCATCAGAATGGGAACAAAGCATATATAGATGATACATGTACGCCGTTCAGTGAATCGATTGTGTGGCTATTTTTAGAAAATAGTGTGCCGTTGTGGGTTGATAGCCCAGTTCTGGAAAAGGTGGCTAATAGATTAATTTTCGGATCAAACGTTAATTGAAACTAAATTCTCACTTACCTATAAGGATAGACAAGTCTGTAATTTCTTGCACATTCAGGTTTTTGCTGCCTAGAGTGGTCAATTGACTAGATGGGCGGAATATAAATGCAATAAAATAAATAAATAAATAAATAAATAAATAAATAAATAAATAAATAAATAAATAAATAAATAAATCAATCAATCAATCAATCAATCAATCAATCAATTTTGCACTGAAATCTTGCACATTCAGATTTTGTACAGACAGGCAATTTGCTACATCAGCAAATGCCACCTGCTGGTCATGTTAACACATTGCAATGTTTCACATCTAGGACATTTTCTCTTCCTTTGTTTTGTATTTCCTTATCAGTTGTTTACAGGTTCAGCTGTCAGGCAATCTTATTTTACATTGGCCTTGGTTTCAAACCCAGCTGGAGCACTGATTGTTTTGCAGTGACTTTTAAATAAACTGCTGTTCAAATGCCATTTTGAAAGCACAATGTCCATGTTCAGGGTTGGATTTTTACAGTCCACTTAATTATTTAGCATTCTGCGCATATAAAAATGGTGACGTATGAACGAAAATGAAATTCTCTCATGTCCAGGAGGATAAACAAATCTTTCCCTTTTACTTCCGTTCATTTTATTATTGTTAAGTGCTGTCAAGCCACCCATGACCCATAGTGACCCTATGAATAAGTGCTCTCTGAAATGTCTTGTCTTCAACAGCCCTGCTCATCTCTTGGAGGGTCAAGGCTTCCTTTAGGGACTCAATCCATCTCGCATCTGGTCTTCCTCTGATCCTGTTGCCCTCAAATTTTACTATCATTATTGTCTTTGCCAGAGAATCTTGCCTTCTCGTGATGTGACTAAAGTAGGAGAGCCTCCGTTTCAACATTTTTGCCTCCAGAGAGAGTTCAGGCTTGATTTGATCTAGGACCCACTTGTTTGTCTTTCTGGCAGTGCAGAGTATCTACAAAACTGTCCTCCCACACTATATTTCAAACAAATCAATTTTTTTCCTTAACAGCTTTCTTGACTGTCCAGCTTTCACACCTACACATGGTGGTCAGGAATACAAGAGT
The DNA here is from genome assembly GCF_051106095.1 of Pogona vitticeps. NCBI lineage: Eukaryota > Metazoa > Chordata > Lepidosauria > Squamata > Agamidae > Pogona > Pogona vitticeps. The sequence goes on from NC_135787.1 coordinate 3,634,791, forward strand.
GTGGATGATCTTGGTCTCTAGTGACACATCTTTACGCTTGATGATCTTTTCCAGTTCCTCCATGGCTGCCCCTTCCACATCTCAATCATCTTCCGATTTCTTGGCTGCCGTCTCCCTTTGGAGCCACATGGTGATTGGAAATACAATTGCACATGGAAGCTTAATTCTTACCCATTTGCAGAGATGAGCAAATGTGTTATTTTCTTGTTCCCCACTGTACACAATTTGGGACTCAGGGTAAGTTGTGATCCAAAAAAGGAAATGAAGTGCATGCTTCACCCGCCCTTCCTGCTTATTTACAAGCTTTGCTGGCAGCTTCCAGATGGAGTTGTTGGTCTTTTGTAAAGGGAGGCTGAGCCTGCCAGTCTGCCCAACAGAAGGCCAGTTCATCATATCCCCTCACCCTTTATTCCCCTCCCTGGGAGTAAATGAGGAACCGGCGCTACCCATTCACACTCTTCGCCCCCCCTAGCTCAGTAGAGTCTCTCTGCAGCAGAGGTCTTCCTCCTCCTCATTTTTGAATGATGCCTGGGGCAGATCTCAGAAGCAACAGAGTTCCTGTACCACACCGTTGAGCCCCGGCTCCTGTGCTCTGTGGTTTGTTATGCGCCATCAAGGTGCCTCCATTCACGGCGACCCCATGAATGGGCAATCTCCAAAAGTTGTTGTGGGTTTTTCGGGCACAAAAACACACTGATCACCATAATCACCCAATCTCCTGAAAAGGACAAAAGCTGATCCCACAGCTATAAATACTCAACTCCCAAACAAACTGCACCAGAGCACAGAGTGCTACTTCTGTCCTCTGAAGATGCCGGCCACAGAGACTGGTGAAACGTTAGGAAGAACAACCTTCAGAACATGGCCAAGGAGCCCAAAAAACCCAGAACAACCATTAGATCCCGGCCGTGAAAGCCTTCGCGAATACAATCTCCAAAAGGTCCCATCCTCCACAGCCCTGCTCAGAGCTCCTGCAGACTCAAGCTTGTGGCTTCCTTTAAGGAGTCACTCCATCTTGTATTTGGTCCTCTTTTCCTGCTGCCTTTCCGAGCATGATGGCCTTTTCCAGGAAAATCCTGCCTTCTCATGAGGTGCCCAAAGTAGGACAGGCTGAGTTTCAACACTTTTGCCTCTGGAGATAGTTCAGGCTTGATTTGATCTAGGAGTCACTGGTTCATCTTTCTGGCAGTCCAGGGCATCTTTAAAACAGCACCACATTCCCTGTGAATTTCATGCCCACCAATTAAGTCAAAGCACTTGCTTTATATGTAAGACATCTGAGGTGCAGTCCTCGGCGTCAATAGATAGGGCCAAAGCTTGGAAATAACACTTTTGGATTTAACATGCCCATCTTTAAAAGGATGGCTTTATGCATTAAACAGAAAGAATGGCTCGAGTTTGAAGAAAAAAACTCTTTTGAAAGCAACGATAAATGTTAAAAATGTGACTTTTAGAAACATTATTCTCTGGGTGCATCTGTTGGTTTGCCCTTTGGTTTGACGCAGGAATAATGATTTCACTGTCGGTGTGTTAAATTAATGTGTTGTTTCCAAATTCTGGATAGGAACAGCTCCTGCCTGAAAAATCCCGCACCTGGGATTTTATTTTTTTTTATTTTTTGCACAAATCAGTCACTTCCAGTAACTGGACAATATTGAATTAGAAGGACCAATATCCTAACCTGGTAAAAGGTCATCTCCTGTGACCCCCTCACTCTTGATTTTGGGATTACATATGTCATTTCTGCCAGAGTCACTGTTCAGCATTGGGGGGGGGGGATGCTCCTTTCCTCCAGTCACCATTTCTCCTCCCCCAAAACTGGATTTTCTCTGAGATTCAAAATGGCCTAGGAATCAGACCTGCAAATTAAGCCTCTCTTTCTCTTCCAGTGGTCCCTATTACAGAACAAAGCACATTAAACGCAAGATACGGAGGGGAAGAAAACCACATCCTAGGAGGAACAGACATTTTTCTCCTCTCGAGGGAGCACCTCTTCTAAAAAGGTGCTTAGCAGAGAATCTCATCTCATTCGATAAAAGTGGCCATCTTTGACGCATAGCCCCCTTAACCCAAGCTCCTCTCAGGGAGACATCTGCAAGGCCTAACGGCATGAACATGACAGTGTTCCTGTTTGGCAGAAATCTCCCTGGTGACTTGTAAAGTTCTTGCGTCCGCCCTTGTCTTGATGGCAACTGTTTTTCGAATGAGAGCTTTACTGCCAGCTATGAATGTTTCCCTCGGTTTCTTACCCATTATTTTAAGTTTTCTCCTCTCATTAATGAGGCTATCTGCTTTTCCCCCTCCTTCCTTTTTTACAGCTCAACACGTTTGTTTGTTTTTATCCCTGCCTCAGTTTCATTGCTAATGTGAGCCTCTTTCTTTCTTTTTGTTTTATTTCTTTCAAGATTGCCATCTGTTTGGTGTCTTCAATATCTTCCCTTAAAAAAAAAAAAAAAACAACAGCAACACAACCCTCCCTTCCCTAAAACCGCATGGCTTTCATCTCACCTTCAAACCACGTTCCTCGAACACCCCTCCATCGTTCGCACCTTCTGTTGAGTTTGCCGAGGTGAAAAATGCTCTGTTTGAATGTGCAAAGAGTGTGGCCATCAGATGTCATCGTGTTCTCTGTTCTATGGGTTGTTGGGGAAAGGTGACCAGGAGAGGGTTAGGGTTGAATTTTTTTTCCACAGCTCAGAACAGTTGCTTTTCAAGACTACGGCTCCCAGCATTCCCCAGCCAAGAAAGTTTCTACAAGGTCTTCTTCTTCAGACTCCTCACCGTGGCTGGAACTGTCACCAGATATGGAAACAAATATATAATAATTGTTTCAGCGAGTTCACGGAGTGGTATCTAGTGGAGGGGAGGGTGCAGAGATGAGGATTTGGAAGTAACTAGTTACAAGGAGCATTGTTAATCATCAAGAGCATCACCCTCTTAGAAGTGCAGAGCTGGAAAGGGACCCTCTGGACCAGCGAGTCTAAACCCCGTCAAGGAGACCTAGTGGGGGAATCGAACTCCCAACCCTCTGGCTCTGGAGCCAGAGACCTCAACCGCTGAGCCATAGTTAGCTGCACCTAGGTAAAGGTAAAGGTTCCCCTTGACAATTTTTGTCCAGCCGTGTCTGACTCTAGGGCGTGGTGCTCATCCCCAAGCCATGGAGCAAGCGTTTTGTCTGAAGACAATCTTCCGTGGCCACATGGTCAGCGTGACTAGACACGGAACGCCACTGCCTTCCCACCGTGGTGGTACCTATTTATCTACTCGCATTTTTGCATGCTTTCGAACAGCTAGGTTGGCAGGAGCTGGGACAAGCGACGGGCGCTCCCTCTGTCGTGTGGATTCGATCTTACGACTGCTTGGTCTTCTGACCCTGCAGCACAGGCTTCTGTGGTTTAGCCCGCAGCGCCACCACGTCCCTCAGCTGTACCTAGTTATACATATATTTTGAAACAGGTAACACAACTAGGAATTACAAAGTTAACTTCATATGTGTAATGAGTAAAACCCATGTTAATTAGGTGTAACAAGGAACAACTATTTGAATTCCAGTGTTAATTTATATTTAAGGAAATTTGGGGATGCATTTTGACAAGAATAGTTCAGATTTTATACCGTTCTCCTTTCCATTCTAGGCAATAAAGGAAGTGTTCTTTAGTTTTTGTCTTTTGCATGTCTATAAACTGAGAGCCAGTGTGGTCCAATGGATAGAATTAACAAATCCTGGGTTCAAATCCCTGTTCAACTGTGGCAATTCACCGAGGGCGCGGGGAAGTGGAGCCAGAAGAGGGAACCAGAGAGCATTTCTCTGTATTTTTCTGGCCTGTTGATAAAGGCAATGGAATGTGTTAAGAACGAGCAATGCAAGGGGTTCCTTGTGTCAGGGGTAACCCTAATGGGAATCCAATTCCCATAAAGCTGAGATGGGCACAAACTGAACCATGGAGATATCTTCTTTTTGTACATAAGAAAGAGAAACCTGCAATGTCTTCTTCTCCCCCCTCCATTTCATCCCTTAGAGTTCTTGAGCTTTTGCGAACCATTTTCGACAGCAGCCTCCTCCTTGCACAGACTTCTCAAAGTCTGAAGCACCGGATGGGGTGTTTGTATCTTTTGGATCCACTCCTTTTGCACAAAGACATTTTGTGCAAATTGCAAAGCCCTCAAGCCACCCCTGTCCCTCAGGTTTTGTGTCATTCTCGCAGAGGGAATGAGAAATGTCACAAGGGCAGGCAAGCTCTCTATAGAACACACCCTGCCTGACAGAAAGAGTAATTTTTTATGTGATAAATTCTTCTTCTGAATTGCTAGCAGCAGCAGTAATTAAGTCTGAGCACATTTCTCCTCTGACTTCACTCTAAAGGAAAAGTAGTGACAGCAGATAAACATCAATACACATCAATAAAAACAGATTACAATAAAATGAAATAAAAATAAAATAAAGATAACGTTTAAAAGCTGTCACATCTTTGTCACAACACCGTGTATGCAACTGAAGAATGCACGTAAGTGAAATGTGTGTATTTTAAAAATAAACACATTCTTTTGTCAGCTGGAAGGATGAAGTTAAACATTTGTTCATAATAGCAAGTATATAGAGGTGTGTATCGGGAGGGGAGACAATGTAAGCGTGGATTTCCACAGAGGTAGGGGGAAAAAAGGTCTTGCAACCTTCTACAGAATTGCAGTGGGTGAAAAATGCAGGATGGTATTTGGAAACAAGGCTGGCATTCATCTAAATGTTTAAAAGGCCTGGCATGATTGTATCCCAGCGCTTCTGTGCCATTCCTCATCTAGACCTCCGCGACGCTCTGCTAGGCTTTCGTCTTAACTTTACAAGAGCTATCCAAAGGTGCTGAATTTATTGGAGGTATAGGTCTCACCCCCCCCCCCGAATTGCTCTTGTAAAGTTCGGAGCAAAACCCCGAGCAGATTCACGAACTCCGTAGAATCAGAGCCGTCAGCCTTTATGGCTTTGACGGTCTGACGGAGACTTTCTAATGAAAAGGTATTAGATGTTCCTTAGCAGCTGTAATCGCTTGTGATGAGATGGCTTCTCCGGGTCCCTGGGTAAAACGTTTAGCATTCCCCATCTGCTCCTTTAAAATAATGTAATTTAGCTTAATTTTTTGGTGTCAAGGGCTGTTAAGGCTTTTGGGTACAAAGAATTATCGGCTGTCACCGAGGTGTCAGCTCGGCCTCCTTGTTAATAAATTTATGACACTCAGCACAAGGCAGCAAATGAGTTGTTCCAGCGTTTGCCCACCTCCGTTAACCTACCTGGCTGGCGTCCCATTTCGGTACCCAAGCAAAGTAAACACTCAGTGACAGTGCCGGTTGAGGAGAGGAAGCAGTTGGTTGACTAAGAATCAGCTTCGACCAGGAAAAACCAAACACAACTTGGCAAGAGTCACAGGATTGACTCTGATGTCCCTTTGGGGATGACAGGGAGAGTGGCTGGATTGCCTTATTTGTGGCTATTTTAAAAAAACTCTTCAAGAGGTGGAGAATATCATATTTCTTCCCTTCTCCTTTTTTAAAAAAATAATAACCATATGCTATCAAGTCAATTCTGACTTTGGGGGTCCCTTTTTCAGTGTTTCCCAGGTAGCGAATATTCAGAGAAGTGAGTTCACATCCCCTTCTTCAGCAGGCGACCCAGGACTGTGCAGCTGTCCCAAGGGCACACAGGCTGGCTTCACCGACAGGAGGCCCCAGCAGGGAATTGAACTCCCAACCTTCATAGTCAGGTACCTAAATCACTGAGCGATCCAGCCAGCTGACTTTTTAAAAAAGAGGAACAGAAAGAATACATTCTGGTGGGTTCGAGCTACAGAAAAGCTAGATTTAGGCCGAATATCAGGAAAATTTCTCAACTGTTAGAGAAGCATGACAATGAAACCAAAGGCCTCAGGAGGCGGTGAGCATTTTAGGGCGTTCAGGAGAAAATTGGACAACCACAGGTCAGTTCTGCTTTGATTTGGATTCCTGCATTGAGAAGAGGGTTGAACTCGATGGTCTTATAGACCCTTCCAACTCCATTATTCTATGATTCTCTAGTTCAACATTATGAACTTCACCAAGTAGACATTTTCTTTTCCATTGTACTTTGTACTTTTTTTTTTGCCTTGAAAAAATAAATCTGTCTGGTGCTCTTGTCAGCCTTAATGGACGTTGCTTCCGGCGTTGCTCCTTCCTGAATGGGTTGTATGGAGGATCTTCACAGCCAATCATTGATCAGGTAGTAGAGAAGATGCTATTTCAGGTCCATGTAACCAATCACAATGGGGAAGAGGAGGAAACAAATGAGGGCGAGTGGAGGAAACAGGAAAGTGAGGGAACCACCGCCGATCCCAGCACACTTTCGCGGAAGTAATTTTTGCTCTGCTGAGGGAGGTATACACAGAAGGCTGCTTTGACTGTGTCGCGCTTGCCGAATGAGACCAACAGCCTTCTCTTTTCCAAACTGGGTCACCAAGGTTGGTGGTGCGGACTTGAAATCAGTCTCAACCACGCTCTTGAGCTTAGGTCTTCCAAAATACCGATCGGCCTTGGATGTGCCCCGTTGAGCGGGTTGCTACAACTGGAAATAGCAAAAAATCCCATATATTAGAAATTGCACAACGAATCAATTGCAGAACAGTCAGTTGATGTGTACATGAATCCCATTAATTCAACAGGTCCTGGAACTAGCAATTAAATTTCACCCCAGATCTTCACATTCATGAAAAACCTAGCATTGATTCTGTAATTGGGAGAGGTTGCGTTTTGTTTATTAAGCTGTCTACCAGGAGAAACTCCCCCTCCCCGTCCTTCCAGACCCTTTAAGGGGTTGTTAATGTGCAAATTTATTTAAATTTAATCAGTCAGTTAAAAGAGAATGATTAATCAACTGAAAGGTTTAATTGACAGCCCTTAATATTTCCTATCTGTCTTTCCTTGAAAACGATGTACACAGAAGGAGAAAAGCGGAAATTGGACACTTCTCTTTCTCCCCTTTCACCCCTTTCTCTTTCTCCTATATAACTATCCTGACTTGGACTCAGAAATGCGTCAAGATTTAAATGTGTCTCTCTTAAGGAGAAAAAAAATAGACAGCCGATTCTCCATATGATGGGTCCACTGTGCTTCTTCTGGCTGCTTAGATCTGCTCAATTAGCTGGAAAATTTCAAATACCCTCACAGCTTTGTCATGGAGAATCGGAACAAAAAAAAAATGAAAGAGTTTCAAATACTCATCAAGAGAGCAATGCCAGTTTAATACTCAGGTCTAAAATAAAACTGGTAAACAAACGGTGAACACTGTCGCACGGGGAAAGCGTTTATTAAAGATAGGGATCTTCCCTATTGCATCTGAAACTTCTGGAGAACAAAAGTAAAAATAAAAAGGAGCAGAGGGGAATATCACCATGACGTTTGTTCTCAGAACAGCCTGGGAACAAAAAAGGCTCTGGGGCAAGACTCAAGCCTCACCTGCCATTTTGGAAAAGGTTTGAACCAGCCCAGAAAGAATGGGCTGGTTCTCTTGACCATCCTTAACCGGGCAGAATCAGTGTCTCTTGCCTAATCCAGCTCTTGTCCAGGAAATCTCCTTATTAAGTTATTTGGATGCCACAATAAACCATGGTTTACATTAACTATGGTTAGTTGTTTAAGCCTTTAGTTGCCTCTTACACAAACAAGTGGCCTCTGTTTTGCATCCTCCATTCCAAATCTGTTTCTCCCCCTCTCCCTCCTGTTTCAGGACAAATATCTGCAGGAGGCAAATGTAAGCCAAGGAAATCCCATAGTTCCGGGATCACATGTAGCAACAAGCCATCGTTTTCTCAAACTAGAATTCTTAAGCCACGAACAAACCATGGCTTCTAGTTTTCTGCTTGACAACCAAACTATGATCTCTCTGCAGGAGTTGGTTTGGATGCCACATGAAGTCAGAAATCATATTGACTTACTGTAGATACAGTAAGTAGACAGTGTTGTTGGTTGCTGTAGGTTGGCTCTCCAAGATCTAGGGGTAGATTCTGAATCTCTGGAAGCTGCTCATCCTTGTTGTGAGATGCCATGTACCTGCACCCCAGCATGGAATCAAGTGAGACTATGTTCAGCCCTACTGAAACAATTTAAGACTTTTTGTTAATTAGAAGGCATTGCTTAGGTGTCTTCTACCCATGCAAGGGAGAAAGTCAGATAACAAACTAAATGCACTCAAATATGCCTCCGGGGACCTGTTGCCCTCTCTCCCCACAGCAGTCATTTGGCTCCTAGCCACCACTGGTTCATAAGAGGGCCACCTTCCATAGCAGGAAAGTTTGAAAGAACCGGTTGTGTTTAACCTGAAGAAGAGAAGACCTAAAGAGAAACATAACAGCTCTCTCCCGGTCGCTAATGGCTTCTCACACAAAAGTGGGTATTCCCAAAGGGCAAATTTCAGTGGAACATTAGTAGAAATGTCTTAATGGTAAGAGCAGTTCAACAATGGAGCAAGTGCTCAGTGGGTGACCTCTTCCTAGCAGCGAGGAAGTCTCACACGGGCATGATTTCATTGCACTTCTTTCAAATCTCCTACCATTGTCTCCTCGTCCCTGTTCTCTTAGTGGGTTGTGACTCTTGCGGACAGAATCATGTTGGGAAACCCATGCTCGCAATAGCAACTGGGCCACAGATTCCCTCGTTCATGGGTGTGTCACTCATTTAGTTGATCACACACTACTTGTGGAATCAATTGTGTGACCAGTAGCACAACCAGTTGTGCAATGGACAGCCCATCAAAGGAGTCATAGTCCAATAAGGCCACTTTTCCAAGGTCTGGTCTGGAAGCGAGGCTGGCTCGCTTGTCCGTATCGTGTCCCTCCGCCTCTTTAGGTCTTCTTCAGTTGCGTTCAAAAAAGAGCACAACTGTTCATCCCTGAACAGCATTATGAATTCCAGGTCAAAGACAGTTTCTTTATCACAGCATTTTGCCGGTTCTAATTTCACATAACTTTAGAAAATTGTGGACTTCTGCCCTTTGATTTGGACTGTTTTGACATTTTAATTTATTTTGTACCGATGTTACGTGAGTTGCCATCTCCTTTCCCACCCAGGGAAGTGATAGATTGCTTCTGCCAGAGGTCACCGAGTATTGCTTTCGGAAAGTTTATGAAACGAGGCAGAAGGACCTCACGTACCCCACCCCTGTTACGCACGTTGGAAAGCAAGTAGAATAGAATATCATAGTTCATCAGAAGCCAATGAACACCAGGTGGAACAGATTTTCCTCAGCCTCACCAGCTGAGATTGATCTTCGGGGATCTGAGACTGGGAGGGTAGGAAGCCCCATCATGCCATTTCCCCATAAATAGAGATGGTCATGAACCAAACTACGAACTGGAACAACAACAACAACAAAACCATGAACTTGTGGCTCTGTTCGTGATTCGGTTCACGTATTTTCGTTTTGCTGAAATGGAGCGAATTTCTGAACTTTTTTCAATCTGGCACTTCATTTTGTCAAACCAGATGGCCCCGCTCCCTTCCCGCTGCCCCAGTGGCTCTAAAGGTGGCTGCTGTCTCCTCGCCTGGGGATGCTGATGAGCGGTGCCTCCAACCTCCTCAAATTGCATGTGTTCCCTTCTCAGGCCGGAAGGAGGAGGTAACAAGTGGGGGTACCGCAAAGCTCACTCTTGGGCCCCCTGTACTCGTCAACTTTTTTTTAAATTAATGAGTCAATGATGGCCGAAAAGGTCAAACTAAGAGGTGGTGGCCTCTGGTGTCATAGGACAGCCCAAGTTTTTTTTTTAAAAAACAGAAAACAAAAAGCAACGAGCAGCTCACACATTTTGCTGAGAAGGAGAAAGGTTCCGTCACCTTTCCTGGCTATCTCATAAACTGGTCACATCTCTCCGAAGGAGACGTTGCCCATTATAATCTTTTGTTCCCTGTCTGAGTTCATTTTCATCTCTTATCAGCCTGGCCCAAAAGAGACTCTATTAAAAAAGGGGGAATTCGGCCCACCCGCATGTGAGAATGTGTGCCCAAGAGATAAACGTTAACCATTGGGACTGATTAACTAGTAAACTCGTTTCCAGAAGTTGCTGATTATTTCTGCAGAGAAGAGAGAGCGCTGCTGAATGAACAATCACTTTACAAAGACACCCGGGCTTTCGGTCGGCTTCCTTCGATTTCCCAGAGTGGGAAACGACTTCAGCTTTCTTTGCTTCTATGTTTAAGAGAAGGGGGGGGGGAACCTTCTAACCATTCAACCCTCTGGCTATTTTTTTTTTTTTTGCAAAGCACTCTATGGGTTTGTATATGGGTGTGTTTGTGTGTGTGTGTGATTTCCAGGGATGTGTGAATTTCCCTCCTTGCCACTGAAGTGAAAAAATGACTGCTAACCTAAAAACAAACAGATGTGCTGACATGAAACCTAAAGATTCTAGTCCCCATGATAATCAGAGACCGCGGTGTTTGCAGGAGCAGAGCCTGGAAGAGTTCCTTCCCCCCCCCCCCCCGAATTCCAAGGAAATCTGTTTCAGAATCTGGGATTTTGTCTCGGCCTTTTCTGGCTTTAAGTCACATTTTTCTTATCTGTTTGTTGCTATGTGCTGTCAAGTCACCTCTGATTTATGGCGACCCTATGGAGGAGTGATCTCAAAAAAGTCCTGTCCTCAACAGCTCTGCTCAGCTCTTGGATAAATTCAACTCTGTGGCTTCCTTTAGGGAGTCAGTCCATCTTGTATTTGGCATTTCCTCTTTTCCTGCTGCCTTCCACCTTCCCCAGCATGATGGCCATTTCTAGAGAATCCTGCCCAAAGTAAGACAGCCTCTGTCTCAACATTTTGGCCTCTAGAAAGAGTTCAGACTTGATTTAATGTAGGACCCCCTTGTCTGTCTTTCTGGCAGTCCAGGGCATCCACAAAGCTCTCCTTCAGCAGCACATTTTAAATGGAACATTCCCCCCCCCCATCTGCTTTCTTCACTATTGAGTTTTCACACCGATTTGCAGAAGAACGCTTTCCCTTCCAAATCTGGCTGGAGGCTTGAAGGGAGCCACCGGGACGGCTGCAAAGTGGCTTTTCTGAACTTTTGGTTGATGGCCATCGTGGTCCAAAACAGCCCCTCTTTTGAAACTTGTGAGTGCGAATTTCCCAGAAGCTCTGGAAGAAGAGGATCGCGCTCTGCATTTAAAAATAAGCCAGGAACCCCAGGGATAACCTGGACCTCATTTCAGTGTGATTTATATATATGAAGGATGGGGGGGGGGGTTTGATTCTGGTGGCGCTGAATGTTATTAAAGGGAACAGTTCACACATCTGTTGCTGTCAGGAATTATTAATTGTTATTTTCTCCAGAATGCTTTCCCCTCCTGCCCCTATCAAACTGCTGTCTCTTCTCCGTTTCGTGCGTTTATTTTTTATAACAGATTCTTTGGCAGTTCTTGGAAACCCATTTTCCTGCCAGAAAGGCTCAGTTTTCAACTCCCTAGCCCAGGACCCTTCATTCTGCCTCCTTTTCCCTGGGAATTGTATGGGTTGGCTTCCATCCCATCGCTCAGGAATGCTCGGCTGGTGGGCCACCGCGGCAACCCGCCGGCTTTGGGGTGGAGCCAGGGACCCTGTGGGAACTTGACCTTCGTAATTGGGGGGATTCACAGAAGGGAGGATTCAGGCCCCAAAGCAAGTAGGATGTTTGGTCATTTGGGTCCTATAGCGTCAATGCTGACAGGTGCAGAGTGGCAGTTTACTTTGAGGAAGTGGTCAAATGCCATGGAAGGGGCAATCATCAAAGAACACTTGCATAGAATCACAGAATCACAGAATTGGAAGGGGCCTCTGAGGCCATCAAGCCCACCCACCCCCTGCTTGAGGCAGGAATCCAGATAAAAGGAGATCTGGCAGGTGGCTGTCTAAATTTATCTTGAACGCCTCCACTGTTGGAGCACCCACCACCTCTCAAGGTCATCGGTTCCTTTGTCGTACTGCTCTGACTGTTAGAAAGTTTTTTCCCCCCTGATATTCAACCAAAATCTGGCTTCCTGTAACTTGAGTCCATTGTGGTGTGTCCTGCACTCTGGGATGATCGAGAATAGATCTTGCCTCTCCTCTGTCTGGCAGCTTTTCAGGTATTTGAACCCCTCAAGTCTTCTTTTCTCAAAGCTAAACATGCCCAGTTCTTTCAGCCTTTCCTCCTAGGGCTTGGTTCCCAGCCCCCTCCATCATCCTCATCACCCTCCTCTGGACGTGTTCCAGTTTGTTGGCATCCTTCTTGAAGTGCGGTGTCCAGAATTGGACACCGTGCTCAAGATAAGGCATAACCAGTGCTGTATAGAGCGGAACTAGTACTTAATGGGATTTGGAAACTATATTCATGATCTACAACAGTTCCAAGATCCTTCTCACTTGTAGTATTTCCAAGCCAAGCATCCTCCATCTTGTAACTGCCCATTTGGTTTTCTTTTCATGGGTGCCAAGCTTTGCCCATATCCCTGTTTTTTTTTCTCTTTCTTTTTTAATGCTTATCAGAAGGCACTAACAGGTTTCAATTGCAAGTCTGATTGCTCGGGCACAGAGCTTTGAAGGAATTGCTCATCTGGAAGGGACATGTAATAGCAAAGAAATGCGCATTTCCCTTGATGTGTCACTTTACCTAGAACAATGCAAGAAGACCTCATTTTTGGTTGTGGTCACACTGACAAAAAGAACCACATCTAAACGTCATTTAAATCGATTCAGAGTTTATCATTCACAGGACGCAAGGGTGAAATCATTTTATATGGGCTGTAAAGTGAGGTTTTTTTTCCATCTGGCTGGCAGAGGCTTTTAAAAATACTTCGCTTCTAAAATCAGTTCGATTCAATGCGGTTTTGAGGGCAGGATGGCTGCTATCATTTTAATTTGTGCCCATGTGGGTTTTGGATGGCAGGGGCACCACCCCTTTTTCCTTAATTATTTTTTAAAAAATATTTCTTAAAATGTATATCTCTCCATCATGTCACCAATACATTCGGCGTTACCACCACTTACGTTGTTCTGTCTGTTCAGCCAAGGGAGAAGCCAACGACCAGTAGGTACAGAGCGGGCACAGAGTGGGCACCCTTGGACACAGAGGATAGTTTGTGTGCAGGAGCATCATCCCACAATGGAGCTGGAAGCGTTTTCCTCCCACTCCTCATTTTTTTCCTCTTTACTGTAATTGGCTTGGGTCCCCTCTCTTTATTTTATTTATTTATTTATTTATTGCATTTATATGCCGCCCATCTAGACGTAGTCTACTCTGGGCGGCTCACATCTGGTGTTCCCCAGATAATTCTAGCCACTATTATGACACCAAGGGACAACTCCTAGACACTCAATTGATCGATGTATCGCTTAGTCCAAAAAATTAAAATAAAATCAAAACCTTTAAGAACAGTGTGCTCCTGAAACTGAAAGGAAATGAGTCGATTTCAGCAGGGTAGACACCAAAAGTGGTTTAAATCATCAGAAATAAAAGGAGGTCCATGTAAACTTGGCTACCAAGCTAAATGCCACGTGACTTGAACCTGATTGGTAAAAAGTCTGAACGTAGATCCTTTGGAATCGCCAGTGTGGCCGTAGCGATACTGTGGATTTTCTATTTTGCTGCATCTGTTTCCCATTCCGGTGACAAGAGCTTAAAAACATGAAGGAACTGTGGCCTGAAGCGTTTTACATTCAGAAATATGATTCTGTTTGGAGATGGGCACAAACTGGTTCGTCCCAGTTCGTAAAGACGGCAGCACTTGTGCTGCTCCTCCCCTTCCCGCCTCCTCTGGTTCGATCAGCCAATCCCCAGGCCCAGCTTGCTTGTTCTGTTCCCACCTCCTCGGCTGATCTCCCAGTCACAGGCAAGAGCACAGCCTCCTGTGCCCCGCCCTTTTCTCTGATTGGGAGATCAGCCAAGAGGGCGGGGCCAGCCTGAGCTCTTGCCAGGACTGGAAAATCAGTTCAGGAGGGGCAAGAAGCTGACACGCCGAGCCTGGAGAGGGGCTGACTGAACCCAGAGGAAGCAAGGAGGGGAGCAGCAGCTGCTTTATGAACGGGGACAAAGTGGGACGAACCGATTCATGCCCATCTCTAATTTTGTTTCATCTCAGCTTTGCGGCCAGACACATAACATGCCGTTTGGGCAAAAGTGTAGAGCTGGAAAACTGGCAGGTTTGTGTATTTGTGTGTGCGATTACATGTCTTACTGGATATAGGGCATTAGCATGGAAATCTGTAATGCACAGACATGCAAAAAAAAAAAAAAAACCTTTGCAAAATTTTGAAAAGCATCGAAAGATTACAGCGCGCCTAGGGGAAGAATAACTGTGTTTGAGCAGTCTCGGTTTTGGCAACGGGAACTTGATGAAGCAGAAGGAATAGATAGATAACTTTGTTGCCGAACGGAGATAGATTCGTAAATGAGTCGTCATCGTAGAGCAGATAAGAACTAGTCTGGCTCCTGTGGAGAAGCCACTGCGGAGGGAGGGCGTAAGCAAGGAGTCGAAAAGCCGGGCTTTGTGTTCCGCTTGGCTTTCGTCTGAAGGGTTTGACGGCCTTTGTGCCGCCGGGAAATCTGCTTAAAAAATAAAACAAGTGTCTGGAACGGTGGCTTTTTCGGAGGAGAGGGCGGGCGTCTCTTCTGGAGTCTGCTGCATGTCAGGATAGGTTTACCCAGTGGTGGGATTCAGCAGGTTCGCACCAGTTCTACAGAACCGGTAGCTAATGTATTATTGGTTCTGCAGAACCGTTTGTTGGCGTGCTGAATCCCACCACTGATCCTGGCCAGTGGTGGGATTCAGCAGGTTCGCACCAGTTCTACAGAACCGGTAGCTAATGTATTATTGATTCTGCAGAACTGTTTGTTGGCCATAGGGTGTAGTGGATAGAGTGGCAGACTAGGACTCTGGAGAACAGGGTTCGAATCCCAGCTCAGCCATGGAAACTCAATGGGGATATGCGGAACGGGTCAAGCCCACCTTAAATATCTCACATTTTCTCCTCCTCACTTGCTCGGAGAGGGACCCGACTCTAAGAGGCTCCTCAGCCCGCTCATGTATCATGCATTACTCGGTCTGGCCTCGGCCATTCTTATTCTTCTCTCTCTTCCTGTTCATTGTTTTCCTAAAGCAAAGTTGTCTGAAGGATGTCACGTTTGACTCTTCCATCGTTTGTCAGGCTCGCCCCTGCCTTCTGTATTTCTTATCTCCAGTAATTTTGTTGCTATTACATTCATCAGAAGCCGCTTGGAATCTTCCTACCTCATTGTTTCAGATTGCCCGTCTCGGACGCGTCTCCCGAAAATGTTTGCACACAGTAATATATTGTCAGCATAATGCAGATTTGACCTGCCGTGTTGTTTTGTCTTCTCCCCCCCCCCCAAGGAGACGACATGAATTCATGAAGCAGCCACAACTTTCTGGCATGAAGGAGGGAGAGAATTGTGGTTAGTCTGAATTGTTAAAAAGGAGAAAAGAAATGGCAGAGGGAAGGGAGGCCCCCCAATTCAGTAGGGTCTTTCAATCAAATAAATGTGCAATTCAAACTAGCCAAGGTGGGGACATGGGAGAAGGGCCTTCTTGGTGGCTGCTCCTTTAGACTCTGGAACTCCCAGCTACTGGAGACCCAGCTGGTGCTTGTCCTTCCACAAGCAGGCAAAGAAGACCTTTCTCTTCAGGCAGCAACAGTGGCCATATGGGTGGGTCCCTGGCACCTTTAAAGGGGGGCACAGGCTGGAAACAATTATTCACACACCATTTTGTAAGGTTTGTTATGCAACTTATACTATCCTCATTGGGTCGATATTTCTTTCATAGGGTGTGAGAACAAACCAATGAAAATCTTTCTTGACCCAGCGTGTTGTTAGTCTGTGGAACTCCTTGCCACAGGATATGGTGACGGCATCTGGCCTAGATGCCTTGAAAAGGGGATTGGACAGATTTCTGGAGGAAAAGTCCTGTCGCAGGTGACAAGCCATGACGGGGATGTATCATCTCCAGCCTTCAAAGGAAGAGGCCTCCAAATGCCAGATGCAGGGGAAGGAGTATCAGGAAACGGGTCTCTCGTGGTTTCTTGTGGGCTCCCAGAGGCATCTGGCGGGGCCACGGTGAGAGACAGGGAGCCGGAAGAGAGGAGCCCTTGGCCTGATCCAGCACAGGGCTATTCTGAGGTTCTCATGTTCTTATGTGTTTATGATTGTGTCCAACGAAAGGTAGAGAAATGGTTGGTCAAGGGAATTTTTAAAAGGGATCATTTTTTTCTTTGTGTTTGTGTTTTTAATACTCCTTATGCATTTTAATATGGTATTTATTTAATGCTTTTTAAAATATTGTAATAATCTTGTTAGCTCTTAACTTCATTCCTTTTGATACTGTCAGCTGCCTTGGATGCTTCAGGAGAAAGGCGGCATATAAATATTTCAGATAGATTTTAAAAAATGAAAAAAAAAAGAGGGCTGGTTGAGCTGACAGCAAGCCTGCTGAGGCTGTGCAGGATCCAAACCGGTCCTAGCCCATAGAGGCTAAAACTACTTGGGACTAGCTTGAACCTTGCCTGTGTGAGGATATCATGGCTGTCAGAAGGTGTCGGATCTGGTCTAAATTAGCTCCAGTAGGTTGTTAGCAGGTGCAAAATGGTCTGCGTGTGGGCAAAATTGAAAGCTTCAGGAGGGACAGAGCCAAATATGGTGAAATTCTGGCTTGAGACATTAGCTGAGCCTCACATTTTTTTGGAAACACTGCCATCTCTTCCCAGGGATTCCAGGGCAAGCGTTTGAGCAGAGCTGGGACATTGTTATGCCGATCCCAATGCAAAAGGGACATGGTGGCACTGCAGGTTAAACCGCAGAAGCCTCTGGGCTGCAAGGTCAGAAGACCAGCCGTCGTGAGATCGAACCCACGCAACGAAGTGAGCTACCGCCGCTTGTCCCAGCTCCTGCCAACCTAGCCATTCGAAAGCATGTAAAAATGTAAGTAGATAAATAGGTACCACCTCTGTGGGAAGGTCACGCTGTTCCATATCTAGTCGCACTGGCCATGTGACCACAGAAACTGTCTACGGACAAACGCTGGCTCTACAGCTTGGAAAAACGGGGATGAGCACCGCGCTCTAGAGTTGGACACGACTGGACTAAATGTCAAGGGCAACCTTTACCTAATGCATTAACTTGAAACTGTTAAATGGCCAGAGAAAATTTAGGACTATCGTATCACTTGGGGCACACTGCTCTTCTACAAATGTGGGAGCGAGGTGCAGTAAGGCCTGGTTAGCACTTGGTTGAAAGACTACTAAGGAATTCCAGGTAGAGCTTGGGAAGAACCTGGCCAGAAACCCTGGATGGCTAAGGTGGCCAGCCAGAGTTGGAAATGCTGGCCTAGATGGATGAAGCATCCAGTTTTTGAGTAGGAATACAATGTATTTGCTAGTTTTCATCTTGAGAAGAACCCACTAGAATAGTTAAGAATAGCCAAAATTACCAGAAATCGAGAAAATTAAGTTTCTGTAACAAAATTAGGGTACAATTGGACGAGAGAATTTAGAAGTATCCGGCTTACATTGAAAAGGTTCTTTTCCGCAGTGCAATCTTGCACTTGAACAAACCTTTCATTTATATGGGGAGATGTTTCTTCTCCTGCGAGAAGGATCCAGAGAGCACATCCAGTTTCTAGCTTTTGATGGTTCATGCCCCCTCCTTTCTGCCCCTTTTGCCATGGCGGTCATTCCACAGGGCCACAGTAACTTCCCTTTGTTATTATTGTTCAATTTAGTAAGTGGCATAGCGCTATAGCAATACATCAACCTAGCATCAATATGCCCTTATATCTGAATAGTGCTGCGTCACGTAGGAGACTATTTTTTAAAAAAATTGTGAGAAGAGGAAAATAGAGGAGACGGTCTCTCCACGGTCCTTCCTACTGTCATAACTCACTGTGTACATCACAGGGTTGTCACAGAAGAGAACACCGCTCACAGCTCTGTTTGGGAGTGAATTAAGAAACCCCATAAACTGCAGAATGAGATAACCAGGAGTTCTCCCAATCACACCAAACAACCTGGAACTCTATCTCTGTGCCAGAAAGGAGCAGAAAACTTCTCAAAAGGGAAGAATCACAGAATCATAGAGTTCGAAGGGGCCAATAAGGTCGTTGAATCCAACCCCTCTGCTCAAGGCAGGAATCCAAATCACAGCACATCTGACGGAGGGTTGTGCAATTTTCTCTTGAATGCTCATTATTACATATCTTGGGTTTTGGGATGATTGAGAACAGATCCTGCCCCTCTTCTGTATGCCAGCCTTTCAAGTCTTTTAAAAGTGCTATCCTGCCTCTCCTCAATCTTCTTTTCTCAAGGCTAAACATGCATAGTTCTTTCAACCTTTCCTCCTCAGGTTTGGCTTTAAGAGAAGACTCCCCGGAAAAGACCCTGATGTTGGGAAAGAGTGAGGGCAAGAGGAGGAGAAGGGGACGACAGAGGGTGAGATGGCTGGACAGTGTCATCGAAGCAACCAACACGACTTTGACCCAACTCCGGGAGGCAGTGGAAGACAGGAGGGCCTGGGGTGCTCTGGTCCTTGGGGTCACAAAGAGTCGGACATGACGTAAGGACTAAACAACAAAATACAATGTGAATACAAAAAAAATATGGATTGCTCTTGCTTAAAACACATAAGGTTGCTGGAAAACAGTGAACCAAATCACACCAAAAGTGAACCAAACAGCGGGCTATTTGCTTGTCTGATTGTCCCCTTTAGTTAATGCAGAATGTTACTTGTTACTCCCAGATTTGGTGCCATTGCACTACATTACTATTTCGTAGGATTTAATTAATTTCTAAGAAATTATTTCTATGCTTTGCACTAGAGGGCATACAGAAGCAGCTTGTCCGTGGTGCCACCCACCCGCTGGCTGGCATGCCCTCCCAAGGAAATTTTGTGAGACCTTCCTTCATACACTCATTCTGTCGCCAGCCCAATGATCTCCTTCCCCCTTCCTTTACTCTCCCACCCTCGTTCTGTTCTAGCACGTTTTTTAGCCTGTTTGCTGTTTTGCTAAGATTCCTGGCCCCCTTGTTTCTGTATTTGCCTTTCGCTGGTTTGATCCCTTTCATGCTCGTCGCTTTGAAATGGAGCGATAATGCCGAAGTTTCAGAAATGAATGAATATCTGCCTTTTTTCTTTTCAGTCCCTCCCCTCCTCCAAAACAGGGGATTTGCTATCTGGCGTCCACTTCCAGAGAATTTTGTTTCTTCTTGCTCTTGTGGCTGCAGAGATAAGCTTTGAAAAAGACGTGAGCGGTATAAGTGGTGGAAGCATTGTGTTCCTTGATTTGAAGCACTATGTAGTGAAGTATTTACACCCCGCCTGCTAAGAATGCTAATTTGCGAGGTGGCGAGCAACGGAGGGATCCAGACAAAACAGTCCCAAGAAAACAGCTGGAACCCGAAGTGGGAAGTATGACTCTTGGGGAATACAACCAGTGGCCATGTTGGCATCCAGATCCCGGGAATCAGGGGCCAAACCATTCACATTTCCCAGTTTGAGAGCAAAACATTAGAGCTATTTTAGACAAAGCATTTTTTTTTGCACCACTGGTGCCAAAAGAGTGCAGATTGACAGGAATTTGGTCCAGTTCTCTCTCTTTCCTTCCTTCCTTCCTTCCTTCCTTCCTTCCTTCCTTCCTTCCTTCCTTCCTTCCTTCCTTCCTTCCTTCCTTCCTTCCTTCCTTCCTTCCTTCCTTCCTTCCTTCCTTCCTTCCTTCCTTCATTCATTCATTCATCCTTCCTTCCTTCCTTCCTTCCTTCCTTCCTTCCTTCCTTCCTTCCTGAAAGAAAGAAAGAAAGAAAGAAAGAAAGAAAGAAAGAAAGAAAGAAAGAAAGAACATGAATTAGTGACCTCCAAAAGGTCCTGTCATGAACCCTAACTGAGCACGATAGCCTCTTTCTGGTCACTTTTCCCCCAGGAGTGGGGTGTTAACAAAGTACTCACCAAAAGCTCCCGACTGAGGCGGCTTCTGGACTGAGATAGGAGGGGCCTCGCCCCAAAATTTCACTTCCTTGCCCTAGTCATGGGCACAAACCTCAATTTGGGGATTTGTGCTCCTCTGTGTGCTGAGCGTTCCCTTCTCTCTTCTCCCCTGACCCACTCACTCACCAGCTAGCACATGCTCCTCTCCTCCTCTTCAACTGTTCAGCCAGTCCCCAGCAGGAGCATGGACTTGTTTGTCCTGCCTCCTTGTCTGAGTGGGCGATTTGCCAAGGAGATGGGGCAAGGAAGCCCATGCTCCTGCCAGGGACTGGTTGAACCGTTGAAGAGGAGAAGGAGAGGAGGACCCACTGACTGGTGAGAGGGAGATCCAGCCGGAGAGGTGGGGGGGAGAGGACATGTGGCTCTGGTGGTGCCACATGCACAAACTGGCATGGACCTCCGTACTGAGGCTCATGCCCATCTCTAGTCAGAAGCTGTTTCTTGCCCACGACTCTCACAGGTGGCATCAATGGCAAAGGGAAAGCATTACACTCTGCTGTGAAGACAAAGCGTGACTAAAAATAAACCATACATTCAGGGGGAAATAAAAGGAATGGAATTCACAGAGAAAAAAAGCACTGTGTGGAGTAAGTTAAGGAGGGCGTCATGCGGATGGTGGCGAAACTGCCTATAACGTTAGTTCAGAAGCTGCTGCTTTAAGGAGAGCATATATTTTCTCCAGAAGAGCTTTTATTTGCGGCCAGAAAAAAAAGGGGGGGAGGGGACCTTTCATTGAATTTAACCGCTGGAAAGAAAAACGATTCAATGGTTTCCTGAGACACCTAACATGCCCTTAATTGTGGCAAACTAGCACAGCTTCCTTCTTTCCCCTGATGTTTTATTTATTTTGGCTTTTTTGGTTTGCCAGCTGGGTCCCCATTTTGCATCCACCTCAATGCGCTTGACCCAGCGGACATCTGGGCATCCTGTGCGTTTATGACAGAGGCGGCGAAGAAGGCGGCCGGCATGCAGGATAACGACGACGGAAAATATCCAAAGGGTCGTTTGCAAATCAGGCTTCTTTTTTTTGAAGAGAAGGGGCTGAGAAAAACAAGCAGATCTCAGAAACTGTTGTTGTTTTGTTTCAGAGCTGGTTCAAACAATGATGACAACCCTAATTTGGGAGGAGATACTCCAGAAAGAGAGCCAGCGTGATGTGGTATTGGACTAGGACATAGGAGACCTGGTTTTGAATCCTGGTTTGGCCACAGGAACTCACTACGCGGTAAAACTGATAAAACCATTCCTTAAATATCTTACATATTTTGAAAACTCTCCTAGGGTCACCCTAAATGTTATGCAACTTGATAGCACATAAAACCAATAATAATAATAATAATAACAAATAACCCCATCAAGCTGTGTTTGTGAGTGGCACACAGGTCATGGATAGCTCAGTGGTTTAGGCTTCTGGCTGTGGAGCCAGACGTTGGGAGTTCGATTCTCCACTAGGCCTCCTTGACAGGGGGTGATCTATAGCGTCCTTTCCAGCTCTGCAATTCGAAGATGATGATGATGATGATGATGATGATGATGATGAAGAAGAAGAAGAAGAAGAAGAAGAAGAAGAAGAAGACATATTTAGGATGAGCATACTACTACAGAGATATAACAGCAGGAATGGGTCAATACAGTTGTAGCGTTCTCTATTTATTTAGTCTATGGTTGATGTTTGTTATGGAATGGAATAGTTCATGCATATTAATGTTGCTGAGAGGCGGAGCTGAGACGGATGCTACAAGAGGCAGAGCCTGAGTCAATATTTATTTATTTATTATTTATTTGATTTATATTGCAAGCAGTGTGTAGAGAGAAAGAGAGAGAGTAACAGAGTGTGTAGTTTGGGAAATTTAAGCGTGATTAGCTACTGAAGATATTTATGAATCTCTGGAATCAATAAACCAAAGTTTTATTTAAAAGAACTTGAAGTACGGACCTGAATCTTTCTGAAGTAATGGTGATTTGGAGGTCACCTGGTGGCAGCAAGTGTAAAAGAAGAGAGAGTTTGCCTTCATGTGCTCTGAAGCTTGAAGGTCAAGCAAAGGAGCACGAGGGTCGACGCCACAACAGTCATGTCCTGCTTTTGGGTTTCTCAGAGGATTTTGGTTGGCTGTTGGGAAAATTCAGATTATATGGGTGGGGTCTTTTCCAACTACAACTCCCAGAATGCCCCAGCCAGAATGGCTGCTGGGGGACTCTAGGTCCCCGAACCAAGCTCTTCCAAGCTCTGGGAGTCCAGGATGCTAAACTAGACGATCTAAATGCAGCCCTCCTGATGTGGCCAGTTCTGTCTGTCATCTTTACAACATCCCTGCTAGTATCATCCTTCCCATAAATGCGGACGCAGGAGATTGCCCATGCCAACCTAGCAGTTGCGTGGCATGAAGGAGATTTGCTCGGGTGGCATCTATTTTGCCCACAGACACGGCGCTTCTCCTCAAGATACCCAGAGTTGGATCGGCATGAAATGCAAAGGGCGTTGAGGGCCTCGTTAGCCTTCCATCGTTAACACAGAGGCAGGATCGATTCTGCTGAATAATGCAGGATCAACAAACACGGATTGTTTTCTCAGCTGGTGAAAGCTCGCTTTCCCGGCCAGCTTAGCTTCCCGCGGCAGAACGTTTAGCGATTATTATTTTAAAAACACACCACAGCCCTGCTTGTCTCAGATATCAGTGTCCTCGTTTTGTGCAAATGTATTCGGAGACATCTGATTTGCATAATGAGGCTTATCATGTACGCACACGCACACACAGATGTACCTCTGGCGCCTTTGACAGGTTTCCCACACCGGATCCCGCTTTCGTCATAGCAACACCTGCCCCCCCTTTCCCAAAACATAGTGAAGCTTTTCCACAGGTGGAGCCCCCCCCCCGGTTCTGGCATGCTCCCCTCTTCTCCTTCTGCTTCCTGCTGTTTATGGAGAGGAAAAGAAACAATTAGTGGACTAACTCCGTAAGAGTGCAGGCCGCAGTCTGGTTGGGAAGGAGAGGCACCTGGTATCCAGCACCCGTTGGAAAGATCTGAGGTGAAAGAAAGCCTGTTCTGAGCGAGAGGAGAGACAATTTTCCATGAGGAGACGGTGAAAGAACTGCCTTGGTGTATTGGTCAGCATGGGGGACGCAGCAATATTCATCACAAGGGTGGCTGGTGTCCATTGCGGTTGGTGGTGTTCCTCCAGCCTTTGATGTCAAACAGAGCTGCGCCTCTCTGCTGAATATTCCCCCTCCCTTTCCTGGGTTGGTAGCAGTTCTTTGTTTGCTGTTGACTTGTTCGGTTGGATAAGCACAGCAAGCCAACCCAAACCCATTCATTCTCTGATAGCAGAGAATGGCATGACATTAATGCAAACAAACAAACGAACAAACAAACAAACAAACAAACAAAAAACAAAAAAACTCCCAGAAGAATCAACTCTGTCCCTAGGGACTAGAAACTTTAAGTTGATAACTGAGATTCCCAACATGTGACATTCCATATTCAAGACTTTTTCCTCTGGGTTTGTGCAAAGCCAAGGAAAACATGCGGGTATGGTTTTCTTGAGCTGTGAATAATTGCAGAAGGACAACCATCAACCTTACTGTGATCCATGTATGTGATGGTGGCAAGGGAGGGGGTGGGGTGTGTTTCAAACAGATAACTTTTCTGAGCTCTAAGCTGGAACACTAGGAGGAGTAGAACTCGGGTCCTCAGGCTGGATGGTCTTCAAAATTCTTTCCAAACATGGGTTCAGGCGTGCAGAGAAACATGCTGTTCTGAGTTTTAGTTGTGCCGGCTTCCTGTTAACAATTTGTCTAGACTCACTGCCTCCAAGATTCTCCCAGCATTTCAAGCCTTATAGGGTAGAGAGCTGGAACGTGAAAATTAGAGGGAGGCAGATTTGTGTTTTTCGACTACAATGCCCAGAATTCTGGGAGCAGGGATCTAAAAAGGCAAACCTGCCCAGACCTCATTAAAAAAATCTCCCTGTGGACCGGGAGTCCGGATTTTGCCCCAGAACCGGGCTTGGAAGGTGTCGAGAATTTGGGACTGTTTTACCAATGTGGAATTGACAAAGTGCCAAACAACAAATTATGTTAAGCACTTAATTAGCTATTTCATTATTCTCTCTTCTCTCTCTCCACCCGCCCCCCCCCTTTTGCTAAATAGCAGACCTGTGGGTGGAGGGGGATTTAAATCAGGATTTGAGCATTTGGAGAGAAGGAATTTAATCCGTCGCCTCCATCGCAGCCCCCACCAGGGAAAAGGGGACATACCTGCTATTTAGCAAAAGAAACACCCAAGAATGCCAGCTGCCAATAATGTTAAGTAGATAAGTTTTGTGCCTCCTCCAGCAGTATTCCCATGGAATGGATAACTAGCTAAGTTAATCCATGGAGAAAAATAATCAAATAATAATCATGTGCCGTAAAGTCCGTTCTGGCTCATGGCAACTCCCTTTCAGGGTTTTCCAGGTAGAGGAATACTCAGAAGTGCTTTACCCTTCCCTTCCTCTAGGGGGTGCCCTCGGACTGTCCAGCTGGCCCAAGGTTACACAGGCTGGCACTTCTGAAATGCATAGGGCTGAATCGAACTCACAACCTCTGGCTCTGCAGCCAGAGCCCTAAACCACCGAGCAATCCGGCCAGCTTTGGAAAGAATAACAGACGGCAGTCTTGAAAGCAAGCTTTCCCAGTCTGCTGCAGCATTCCCAGTCCTCCAGGTGCTACTCACTCATAGCCACCGCTATGGCTCACCATTGGCTTTGTAACTGGGTCTGATGGGGGATGTAGTCCCATCCCATCCTGCTCTGTGCCCTAGAGTTAGGACGCATGATCTTTCTTCCAGTTAGTTAGGCCTGCCAAGACTTTGGACTAACAATCAGCCTGAAGAAAACACAAGTCATGGGCCAGGGCGTGGACTCACCTCCCTCTATTACCATCTCCATGTAAGAATTGGAGGTTGTTCATGAGTTTGTGTACCTTGGCTCAACCATCTCTGACACTCTCTCCCTAGATGTCGAGCTGGATAAACGCATCGGGAAAGCAGCTACCATGTTCTCTAGACTCACAAAGAGAGTATGGCTCAATAAGAAGCTGACGACACATACCAAGATCCAGGTCTATAGAGCCTGTGTCCTGAGCACACTCCTGTACTGCAGTGAGTCCTGGACCCTTTGTGCACGGCGGGAGAGGAAGCTGAACGCCTTCCATATGCGTTGCCTCCGACGGATTTTTGGTATCACCTGGAAGGAGAAAGTTCCAAACAGAGTAGTCCTAGAACGAGCTGGAATTTTCAGCATGTATACAATATTGAAACAGCGACGTCTACGCTGGCTTGGGCACATCGTGAGAATGGCTGATGGTCGGATTCCAAAGGATCTCCTGTATGGAGAATTAGTGCAGGGAAATCACCCCAGAGGGAGACCACGGCTGCGATACGAGGATATCTGCAAGTGAGATCTGAAGGCCTTAGGAATAGACCTCAACAGATGGGAAACCCTGACATCCAAGCGTTCAGCCTGGAGGCAGGCGTTGCATCACGGCCTCTCCCAATTTGAAGAGACCCTTGTCCAGCAGGCTGAGGCAAAGAGGAAGTCACGAAAGCAGCAAAACCAGGGAGCTGGACAGGGGACAGATTGGATTTGTCTTCAGTGTGGAAGAGATTGTCACTCTCAAATTGGCCTCCTCAGCCACACTAGATGCTGTTCCAAATCCTCCATACAGAGCACGTTACCATAGTCTTTCGAGACTGAAGGATGCCTAACAACTCCTGTCCTACAAAGGGTGTTGCCACTAAACGGAGAGCCTCACCGATAAGACGTGTGTGTCACTTCCACCCACTGCAAAACAAAGCCCGCTAGGTGCCAGATGGGAAATTTGGGGACAGTCACAAACTGTGGCAAGCCAAGGCAAGCAGAACATCTGCCTCTCCAGGTCCGCTTCACTAGGTGGAGATAGCACCATGTCAAAAAGGTGCTATGTGTCTTACCTAGTTTGACCCTCGCTTCCTCCCTCCCTCCTTCCTTCCTTCTGTCTTTCCTTTCCTCCTCCTCCTTGTCTGATCCAAACCAGAGGCTTCTGGAGCCCCACCGAAATGAGACACGAGCTGGAACTACATGGTTGAAGTATTCTCAGCAAAGAGACACACTATGCGTTAGGTGCAAACAGGCATGAAGCAGCATCTCCTGTTTGTCAG
This sequence comes from Pogona vitticeps, assembly GCF_051106095.1. NCBI lineage: Eukaryota > Metazoa > Chordata > Lepidosauria > Squamata > Agamidae > Pogona > Pogona vitticeps. The sequence goes on from NC_135787.1 coordinate 3,660,969, forward strand.
AGTTTTTTTCCCCAACCTCACATGCTGACTTTTTCCAGGTTTGGCTGGGAGGGGCCTTTCTGGGCTGGGATGACTCAATCTATCCAGCAGTCGCCCGTTGTTTCCTTCCCCACCTTTGATTCAAAGACAGCCCTGCTTCTCTGCTCTGACCTTTTCTTTCTGGAGCCTGATGCAGTCAGTCAGTCCATTGAGACCTGCTGCCGAAAGTAAACCTGTTGAGTCCTGTTGCTGTAAAGTAATGAATTCACTGTGAGTAAGGAAGCATTTTTATTTGTTCTCCAACTAATATCTCAGTTATTGAGACTGTAAGTGCCAGTTGATGAGAGAGAGAGAGAAAAAAGGAGTGGAGTAAATTGAGAAACACGAAGTTATTCTGCTCTGCGAATCCCTGCATTTCTGCTGTGCGGCTAGAGGAGTTTAACCAAAATCCAAAACTCTGCTTAGTGTATCGCAATTTAATTGGTGCAGATCTTGCTGGGCCTCGTGGCATCTTGTTGCTGCTGTTGCTTTCGGTCATCTAACTTATTTGTTTTTTAAAAAGTGTCATCCCCACCAGTCTATATCAAATCCCTGCACCAGTCGTTCATCTTTGTTTTTTAATGTCCCGTCTAGTTTTAGTGCTTCTCTATATCTTAAGATTTTCTTGTTTTCTCTCAAGTTTGGAGGAGAAAATGCCTCCACTGGCATTACTCAACATGGTATTTTGAGATTTATCTGTCTTTGAATTTTGGTCCAAGACCATAATAAAGATTTTCTCAAAATATGATTCATGAATTATTTAAAGTCGTCCATTCTACTGTACCAAAGAAAGGCATGCCACCTCCATTTCAAATCACGACATTTCAATTTTAACAGTCTTTGGTTTTCCAATAAAATCCAGTCTTTGATCCACATTAATGAGGCTGCCCTACAATAGAGCAGTCAGTTCGGGAGACCCATTCCTCCTCTCTGTTTCCTATCCTGAAATGCCATTAATTTTGTCCTTGGTTTCTTTCCTTGCCAAACAAACATAGATATAATCTGATCAAGTTCTTTAAATGTTGATTGTTTCAAAATCACTGGAATGTTTTGGAATAAGAAAATCAACTTTGGTAAAATATTCATTTTCACTGTTGCAATTCTGCCCATCATTGTTAATTGTAGATTTCCTCATCTAGTCATGTCTTTCTTTATTTCTTCCATCAATTTCAGATAATTATCTTTCATTAAAGACTTGGGATTTTTTGGGGTAAAGTTTATTCCAAGATATTTTACTTTCTTTCCCTCCTGGAAATTGGTAAGAGTCAAGAGGTCATCTATTTTTCATGTTGCATGTTTTTAGATAATGTTTTCGTCTTTCTGTGATTTATTTTCAGACCCTCCATTTCTCCAAACTCTTTTATAAGTGCTTTCTTGTGGATCTTCTAGCACCACAAGTAGATCATCTGCAAAGGTCTGTACTTTAAATGACTCACCTCTAATTTTAAGGCCTTTAATTTTACCAGAGATTATTATCTGATGCATTAGAATTTCAATTATTATCAAAAAGAGCAGTGGTGATAATGGGCAACCTTGTCCTGTACCTTTTTGTATTTCAATTTCTTCTGATAATTCTCCATTAATTCTTATTTTTGCTTTTTGATGGGAATAGATCGCTTTTATATTGTTAATATAGGATTGGCCCGCCTCCATTTCTTATAGTTGGAATATCATACAGTTCCAATTTATGTTGTCAAAAGCTTTCTCTGCATCAATAAAAAATAATGCTGTTGATTTTTCTGAATGTGCCTCATAGTATTCCAGGAAGTTTATAAGGTTCCTTATGTTTTGTCTTAAAAATCTTTTTGGCAAAAATCCTGCTTGATCTTGATGAATTACATTGATCAATACCTTCTTCAACCTTGTAGCTAGAATGGCTGTATATACTGTATTTTATAGTCAACATTAAGAAGAGATATTGGTCTGTAGTTTTGAATCTTTTCAGGATCAGTGTCTTCTTTATGAATTATTGTGATTATAGCTTCTTTCCATGTATTCAGTATCCTTTTCTCCTGTTGAATTTCATCCGGTAATTTCTTAAAGGGTAAAATCATTATTTCTTTGAAGTTTCTGTAGTACTCTGCACTAATCCCATCACTTCCTGGAGATTTCATAAATTTATGTTTAGAGAAAGCATTTGAAATTTCATTCATGGAGTATGGTTGATTTAAAATTTCCTGTTGTTGTATGGAATATGAAAATTTCAAGTGGTTCCCCCCCCCCCTGTAAATATCTTTTCTGGTCTTGAGATGACAGTCCCTTCTCTGTGTAAAGCATAGAAATTTTCTACTATTTAAAAAAAATCTTTTGAATTTGTGAAATTCTCCCCCATTTTATTCTTAAGACTTTGAATGTAGTTTCTAGATCTTTCTCTCTTCAGTTTGTATGCCAGCCATATTCCTGTTTTATTGGCATTCTCAAAGTAATTTTGTTTAGCAAATTTCAATTTAGTTGCAATATCTTCTATCAAAAGAGTATTTATGTTGTGTTATATTAATTTTCTGTTTATTTGCACTACTGATGATTTTTTTCATTTGTTTTTCCAAATTTGCCAATTCTTTCTCCAGATTCTTTTATCTGCCCTCTTTTGGCTTGCTTCTTTTCACTCCAAGTCTTATCTTAAGGACCACCTTATTGGCTTCCCATACCGTCCGCATGGGCGTCCCTTCGGTAGAATTCCTCTGAAATTAATCCTTCATTTCTTTCTTTACTGTCTTAACAATTTCTTCATCTTTAAGTAAGTTTGTATTCAATCGCCACATTGTTGGACGTTTTGATCCCTCTGAATTCAGCCCAGTTTTTCTGGAGCGTGTTGTTTCAGCCATAGATAAAGTTGATGTTTCGGATGACCCCTGCTGGAATTCCCTAGCCAGTGTGGCTAGTGGTCTCGCCATTTGTGAGATTCTGGAGTTTCTCGTTCGCCCTCTCCCAAAGAAGGAACACTTTTTACCTGTCCCTGATTATGGTAAAGGCAAAAGTTCCACTTGACATTTAGTCCAGTTGTGTCTGACTCTACGGCGCGGTGCTCATCTCTGTTTCCAAGCCATAGAGACAGCATTTGACAGTTTCTGTGGCCACGTGGCCAGCGCAACTAGACACGGAACACCATTACCTTCCCACTGTGGTGGTACCTATTTATATACTCACATTTTTACATGCTTTCAAATGGCTAGGTTGGCAGGAGCTGGGACAAGCGAGGGGAGGATTCGATCTTATGACTTGACAGAGCATTGTAAACTTTATAGGCTTGAACAGATCCAGACTGTAACATTAATGAACTGCCATGATGATCACCTGTGCAAGTGCTGACAGTGACTAAGAAGAAGAAGATGCAACATCTGGGGATGATGCAACACCCATGTAAAGGAAGATGATGCAACACTTGAAGTGATTGGACAGAAGCATCAGTTCAACTATATATAAGGGAACATTGTGAATATGAATGTATATCCTTCTCCTTTCTCTGTGCTACTATCCTCTATGCACTTTGCCTCTATTTTTGCTGCCACGCCGAAGGTCTGCTGCTTTGTATATTTGTATATAATTTTTGTTAATACACATGTCTTTTTGTAGAAGAAGAGTGTGTGTGTTTTTTTTTCTTCAATCAGAGAACTCTGCACATTAAACAGCAAGAAGCTGACAGGGCCTTGCAAGGCTTCTGACCTTTCAGCATAGAGGCTTCTGCGGTTTAACCCACAGTGCAATTAAATATAAACAGTCGGAAGGCACTGCTGCAGACAAACTGGATGCATCTGATCTGCGCTAAAACTTGTAAATCTTACATCCAAAATGCCTTTCTTACTCAGGTGCAAGGAGTAAGCAGAGCTGGGACAGAACGGACTCGACAAGCGTATTACCTGGATATGATGGTCTGATTGCAAGACCCAACTGGGTGACTCCTGTGGCGAAGGGGGGAATGTTAGCAGCGGGGTTTAAGCTCTTAAATTGGCTTGCACAAACGCCAGGATAACCCGTTTGTTGTAAAAGGGACTCCTTTAGGTTTAGGTTTTTAAATGGCATGAGATGGGACCAATACCACTTTGTCTAACAGTGTGCTACATTTGCTCCTGACCTCCCTCGGACTCTTGAAAGGCTCAACGGCCACTTCATCGCAGAGCACAAGCGACACATGCAGCAACATCACAAAGAAAATCATCCCGCCACCCCAAACAACCCCACTACCTATAGATTTTATATAGTATCCCACTGAATTGATTTTTCTGAAAAATGTAAACATTGCAGGGCCTCGCAAAATTCTACATCAGAAGAAAACAGTCATTTTACAAGGAGTCCGGAAGGATGGGAGATGATTAGAGTTGCAGTGCAAATCTCCAGGAAAACCTGACTTGTAACACAGGGACTAGGACTTGGGGGTTGCTCTACCATTTTCACCTTGCAACTCCCCAAAAAAACAAACAAAAAAAAGAGATAGAAATGGCTGTCACTTCTGGTTTAGGTCCAAAATGGCTGTATGGAATGGGAAGGGCATACGTATTTAATCTGGATTTAAATCTGTGGTGTTATTCAAAATGCTGGGAAAGTGATGGTAATACAGTGGTGCCTCGCATTACAACGTTAATTCGTTCCAGCAAAATTGCTGTAGAACGAAAACGTCGTAAAGCGAAAATAAAAAAGCTATTGAAACGCATCAAAACCTGGTTAATGCATTCCAATCTGCTAAGAACTCACCGTCCAGCGAAGATCCTCCATAGGGGCGGCCATTTTCGGGTGCCTGTGCAGCGAAAAATGGCTCCTAAATACAGCGGGGAGCCATTTTGAGCACCCGGCAGCCATTTTGAAAACCCGAGGATCAGCTTTTTTGATCATCGGGAAGCGAAAATTGGTTCCCGAAACAGGGAACCGATCATCGCGCAGCGAAATTCACCCATTCAAAGCGTCATTTTGCGATTGCTTTTGCGATTGCAAAAACCTCGTCGGAATGCGGATTCGTCGTTAAACGGAGCGCCTGTCTTGTGAGGCACCACTGTAGATCTATTCATGATCAAGGAGATTCTTCACTCTGCATGGATTAAGTAGCCATATGTTCTACTTGTTGCAGAAACCCTTCAACTCAGTGGTGGGATTCAAATAAATTAACAACAGGTTCTATGTTCTAATGATAAATAAATAAATAAATAAATAAATAAATAAATAAATGCCCAGGACATTTAAAAAAAAAAGGTACCACATAAGCAACAGTCTTATGTGGTACCTTTAACTTGAAAAAAATCATAGTAAAATGAGGACGGTTGGGTGTTTGACTGAAGCGGTCTCACCCCAAAACTTTTTCCCTCTGTGTCCTGCCCTCATGCCTTGTCAATAACCCCCCCTCTTTGCCTCGAGGCCATGAGCTTTCCTCCAGTGACGTCAAGTACTCATCCTCCCCCCCTTTCCCCCATTGACACCTCTGCTCTTTCCAGGGCTTTATCTCTCTCACCCACACCCCACCTCAGACGGCTCAGTGTGGTGCAGGAAGGGAGGCAGATAATTGCGCCCCTCCCCCCCCGGTCGTCGCTGGTCACCTGGCCCCTCCTCCTTCATTCATCTCAGGCCAGCAAACGGTTCTAAGAACCAATAGTACATTTAGGAAGCGGTTCTATAGAATAGGTGCGAACCTGCTGAATCCCACCTCTGCTTCAACTCAATCCATGCCTGAATAGAGGGCATGCATGTCAGAAATAACTCATCCTCCATCCTTTAGGAGATATTCATACCCACTCCTTATCTGAGTTCATTACGTTTCTTCATTTTTGGCTTTCTGTGTTTTTTTCATGTGCTGTGACGTATGGGCCCCCTTTCCAGGGTTTTTCAGGTAGAGCCTATTCAGAGGTGTGTTACCATTCTCTTCCTCTAGGGGGCACCCTGGGACCGTTGTGCAGCTGGTCCAAGGCTACCCAGTATGGGTGTGGGCTAGGGAGTGCCATCAATGTTAGGGTTGTGATGGACCTTAAATATTGATACCCGGGTACTTCGTTAGGCCAGGCACCTCCAAAGTGCCACCTGTGCTTGTCTGAATTCCATTCCCCGGATCCAGCAGCCACAAAGACTAGCCACTGGGGGTAACTCAGCTCCCCATTGCTCTGTGGGGAAGTCATGGAACCGTAGGGTTGTGGAACCGTGGAATTGGAAGGAGGCTCGAAGGCCATCAAATCTGCTCAATGCAGGAATCTAAATGAAAGCAAATCTGACAGATGGCTGTCTTTCCTTGGCCTCTCTCTCTCTCTCTCTCTCTCTCTCTCTCTCTCTCTCTCTCTCTGGCTCTGTTGGTCTTGAAGGGGCACTTCTAAAATTTGCAAGAACACGTTTTGCTCAGATAATGAAAACGCTATAAAAGCAGCTGCTTTGTTTCCAAGACTGTTAAGAATGGGCAGCCTTGGTGGGATCGGTGGATTGTGTGTGTGTGTTATTTTTGGTTTTGGTGGGAGGTGAGGACTCTTGCCGGGCCTGGATATACCTCGTTGGTGTGTCTCGTTGTGTTGAAGTGGTCTCAATGGACAAAACCAGAGAATTTAGTCGTTTTGCCTCATATCCCGAGGAAACTCCACACCCCTCACCTCTTCTCAAATTAAATGAACATTAGGAACCTTGTAGTAAAGGAAGGGAAAGAAACAGATTAGAGTGTAGCATTCCAGTTGAGAGGTGTGCATGTTGTGTGTGAGAGAGACAGGGTTTCTTTTAGCATGCTATTGGACCCAAAATGTGCTACGTGGGGAAAAAATATTGTGCTGTTGGAAACTGATCGATGTGCAGTTCGAGAAACAGAGGGGGGGAAACTACGCCGAAGACTTGGGTGCACAAACGGTAGCATCTGGTTGTTGTTATGATTGCTCATGTTGTCTGTCACAGATAACCGTGATTAAGAAGAGGCACATTTTTGTGGAACTGTGCTGGCAAGATTCGTCAATAGATATCTCAGTAAACAAATAGCCCCCTAGAACTTAGAAGTGTTAGACAAACATGGGGAAGTGGTTGCTTTTGGCGGCTGTGGGATTCTGGGAACCGCCGAGCCCTGGGCCAGAGGCCGGCCTAAAGACACCAGGCTCACGCTTCAGACGGCATGAGTGCACCCCACCCAGTGTGCCAACTTTGCTTTTATTGGAGCCATGTTCCATTATTCAACAGTCTGTGCAAGAGCGGCCGTCCTTCCCTCCCTCCTTCCCTCCCGCTGCGCATGTCAGGCAATGCGCTCTCCAGCTTTTATTAAATTAGGAGTTTTAAATGTTTCTCAGCAAGGCGTCTGCGGCGGCCCCATCTCTTCCCGAGACAGGCATACCTTGACGAGAGAGCTGCGCGTGTGGCGGGCAATGTCATCTCCCCAGCTCTCTGTTTGGGTGTGTGGGGGTGTGTGGGTGGGGAGGGGCAGGAAAACGTTAGGGACGGATGTTCTGACAAAGTCGTCAAGGCAAAAAAGAAACATTGATTTGCAAAGAGCAAAATGGACCCGAACTCCAGACAAAGGCCAGCGACTGATTGTGAGAGGCCTTGATTTGGTACTTTTCAAGCTGCCGCTGATGAACAGGAAAAAGGAGGAAAAGAAGCTGTCTAGAGAAATAATATGAATGCGGGCTGTTGGGAAGGGCACAGGGAAAAATAATGATGGCCACTGATTTCCTCCATTAATTCAAATCGGTCTATGACATTCACTCTCTCCCCTTGAGCTGGCTAATTGGCCTTCATGACTTGATAGGTGACTCCACGTCCTCCTTCCGCGCAAGCTGGTCTCCTGGTAACAGCAAGCAGCCCATTCCTCTTCTCTCTGGAGGATCCGGTCCATTCAGGGCTGCCGGCGTCCCGTTTCCCGAGATTTCAGGGCAACGTCTAAGGCCAGCAGCAGGCCGTTGGGTCACCCTTGTGTGCTTTTGCCCTTTTTATGTCACTGCAAGAGACCGTTTTATTAAACCTTTTATTGGATCCATTGGAAACGCCATTCTCTGGAGACCTTTTATCCCTAGAGGATAAAAGAAATCCATTTTTCTCTGTAACCGTTGCTAAATTTGTTGCTGCCATTCCGTTTCCCCCTAAGTAACATGACCCTCATGTTATTTAAATATTCTGCTTTTTGCTGCTCAAGAGTTTTTTCTAAGGGAGGCAAGGAAAGAATCCATGGGCTTTTAGGCATGTGCATATGTGAGAATCATAATAGACATTTCCTGAGCTAGCTTCTGACCAAATTTGTGGAGGGGGTCAGTAGGAATGACTCAGGAGGAATGGAAACAAACACAGAGAAGAAGCATATATCTGTTTTCATCTTCTTCCCTCGCTTTCTGGAAGACAGTCTCGGAAATGCTCAGGATCTGCGGGGAGGAAAGAGAGGGACCCAGGCCATCCTTGGTCACCTGTTTCCCCCATCCCTCACTTTCCTTCACCCTATATTTAAAATCTCACCACAATAGCCCGCCGACCCCACTGTCGCCTCTCTTTCCTTGCTTGGCTGTGGGTACTGCCTCCGATGTGGGCCCCTTGCCAAGCCAGCCCTGCAGGTCTCCCCCTCTCCTTCCTCAGTCTTGCATCTCCTCATCATCCCCCTCCAAATGAGGGGAGGGCAAACCGAAAATAGCTTTCGCAGCAAATGAAAGGAGCAGCAGGCAGGACATCAGAAAATGGAAGAGGTGCACCTGAATGAAACATAGCGAATGGAAAGTTAAATGCATTTCCATCATGCATATCTCCGGTATTCACTTACATGTCACACACACAGAGAGAGACACAAACATGCATCAAACTGCATACGTTGATTTACTTGTGTGGTTGCCCAATTTGAAATGAATTTCTATCATTTAAACCTGGATGCATGCACTGTTTTCAGACAATGGTGTAAACATGGACTGAATCCGCTCTTTGCACATTTTCCAGCTGATCATGGGGGGGGGGGAAGCAAAGAACCCAAAAGCCCCCCATAAGCCCCCCACTCCATGGATCCCTCACGTTAAATGTCCCTTTTGTGGGTTTAAAAACCAGAAGAAAACGAACAAGAGGGGGTGAGAGAAGAAGCAGAAAAGGTAGAGTTACCAACAGGATTTTCCCCCACCCCATTTTCCATTTCAACAGAAATGGACTCTGTGCCGTCCCTCCCTACTCCCAGACTTATTTGCTGTGCTGATGGAAAGTGGAAGAAAAGATTGAGAAAAAGAGAGAGAAGCTAAATTTCAGGGGATGGTACAGCAGGCTCCCCACATTGCCCTTTTAAGAAGGAATCAAAGAAGACCATGCCCATTGCCCTTTTAAAGTCCCTCCCTCACTCCCTTTCTTGTAGCTGCCTTAAGAAGGCTATGTCACTCAGAGGTGAGATTGAGACTTTCTCCTGGTGGCTGGAAAAAAAACAACAAGGGGAAAATAGCTGTTACTCTGGCCTCAGCTCCTGGGACCTGGTGCACTCCCCTCTAAAGATGGGAACTTTAATCATTTGGCCTTCAGGTGAAGCAAAAAGTGGCAAAAGGAATAATTCCCCCTTTGTGTACGTCCTGGTGGGGACCCCCGGGAGAGGGCCTTCTCTACGGCTGCTCCTTTAGCCTCTGGAACTCCCTCCCACAAGAGGCCAGGCTGGCCCCATCTTGGCCATCCTTCCACAAGCAGGCAAAGAATACCTCTCTTTTCAGGCCGGCTTTCTGAGCCATCGGCTGTCTGAAACAGGATCTGAAAATGAGATCGCTGGCATTTTTGTCGCTTCTAAATCTGTTTCAGTAATGCTTTGCCTAACATTTTTAAATATAAGGCGATGAAGTCATCGAATATTTGAAGGATCCACAGTTTTTTTAGCTTTGGTTTAGCAATGTAAGACACTTTGGGTCCTTTCTTAGGGGAAATGCGGGGCAAACCTATTTTAAATAAATAAATAAATAAATAAATAAATAAATAAATAAATAAATAAATAAATAAATAAATAAATCTGTTGTTTATTTATGAATAAATAATTCTGTCAAGAGGACGACCTTCTCAATTAACCTACATCTGTGGGTTGTGCAAGGCTGCCTCAAACCAAGAGAAATGACTTGGTGCAGACGAAGAGACAACACACTGCAATAAAATAGAAAGGGGGGCTCATTCCATTTAAAAATGTATCTATTTTATTGGCATAATTGGCTTATAAGGCTATTTTTAGTCATTCTCCTGGCCTTTAAAATAGACCTACAAGGGGAATAGTAGAGAGTCTTTGTATTTATTGAGACAGTGCGTGGGTAAGTACCTGAATAGGTAGGATGACTATCTGGAGAAGGAGCCTGATAAGAGCTCCGCAATGTGCATTGTTGCAGGAAAGGACACTGTGCCATTGTTTGTATTTTGGAGAATGAATAATAACGGATGGAAAGACTTTTCAATGTATGCTCATATATATTGAAAAAGACTTTTCAATATATCCTCATATTTATTATTATTATTATTATTATTATTATTATTATTATTATTATTATTATTATTATTATTATTATTATTATTATTATTATTATTATTATTATTATTATTATACACAGTTCTTTTTAGAGAGTGTAGATGTTAACTGCCAAATATCACCATCTGAATTCCCCCAGCCAAAACATGGGCTGGAAAATTCTGGGAGTTGCAATCTAAAAAGCAACTTTTCCAATGTAGAGGTGACTTATTCATGCTATTGCCCCAATTTCAAGCCATTTGAAAGTGCAGAAACACCACAACATAACAGATCAGGGTTATTCGTTGTTTAGTCGTTTAGTCGTGTCCAACTCTTCGTGACCCCATGGACCAGAGCACGCCAGGCCCTCCTGTCTTCCCACTGCCTCCCGGAGTTTGGTCAAATTCATGTTGGTCGCTTCGATGACCCTGTCCAACCATCTCTGCCTCTGTCGTCCCCTTCTCCTCTTGCCTTCACACTTTCCCAACATCAGGGTCTTTTCCAGGGAGTCTTCTCTTCTCATGAGATGGCCGAAGTATTAGAGCCTCAGCTTCAGGATCTGTCCTTCCAGGGAGCACTCAGGGTTGATTTCCTTCAGGATGGATAGATTTGTTCTCCTTGCAGTCCAGGATCTCCTCAAGCATCACAATTCAAAAGCATCAATGCTTCGGCTGTCAGCCTTCTTTATGGTCCAGCTCTCACTTCCATACATCGCTACTGGAAAAACCAGGTGTTATAAGGAGTGTCATAAACCAGCTTTATCCCTTTATCCAACACTGCAAGGGTCTCGTACGAAGAGTGGCCACAGACCCACTTTTAGGGTGGACAGTCCCTCATGTCAGGAGCTGCCTGAGGACAATCACATTTGAACAGTGTGTCCTCTTTGAAGGGCTGTCCAGTCATTCCTAATTTGTGCACCCGTACACATAAATGTACACTTCCCATTTGATGCCAATCAGTATCTACTCTGTTTCCCTGAAAATAAGACCTAACCTGAAAATAAGCCCTAGTAAGATTTTTCAGGATGCTCTACCCCCTACCCCCAAAATAAGCCCCGGTTAAGTGAAACCCTGCCCTCCACCTTTGTGCATACCTGAACTCCTTTTTAGTTAAGTGTTAAGTTGCCATTCTAAGCTGGCTGGATCACTCTGTGGTTAAGGTCTCTGCCTGCAGAGCCAGAGTTTGGGAACTCAACGGGCCTTCTGAGAAGTACAGCCAGCCTAGGTGGCCTTGGGCCGGCTCCACCGTCCCAAGGCGCCCCCTAGAGGAAGGGAAGGGGAATCCACTCCCGAGTCCTTCAAAAACCCTGGAAATGGTCCCTGCAACTCAGAACGGCACACGATTGAACGTATTTCTACCCGGAAGCAGTTTCCTCTCATGGCATTAGAGACTCTTTTTTGAGGGAAAACAACAACAACACAGAACAACATTGTCAGCAGGGTCACCGCCTTCTCCTCGCGCTCTCTCTTGTACGACTGCCACGGATGGGGCTCTGTGGGTTCCCCAGCCTCCCTCCTCCTACAGATGAACACAGAGTTCAGATGACTCATTCAACGGCAAATTTCCACAGATCTTTTTTTCCCCCCCTTCCCCGTTTTCACAAGAAAGCTGATGCAGGGAAGCATTGGCAGGTGGAAACTTTTGATTTCTTCTTTTAAAAGCCAAAGCGGAGGATCAATATGAGGCTTGTCTCATTCTTCACACATCACCTGCTTCCTGTGATCATGTTTTCCGCTGCTTACCAGCCGGGACAGATAAGCTAATTTCCTTGGCAGTGATACATTTGCCCTTTTAGTCTATCAAGTGGTTCTTCCTTCATTAGCAAGATCAGAAGCAGAGTGATGATCGCCTGAAGATGGATGTTTATCATGGCGGCAGAGAAGCCAAAGCTGTAAACAGCGATAATTTTTCCCCCCAAGTCCTGTTTAAGCGTTCCTTAAGAGTTATTAGCAACTGCAAAATGCTTGTCAGAAGGTGGGCTATGGAAGGGGCTGCATGTTTATGTATTATCTGGGGAGGAGAAAAGTGGAATAGCGCTAAATTTTGGAGTGGAAGGCCCTGGACCGAACTAGACACCAGGTAGCATGTCAATAGAAGCACAGCCTCTTTAAGAGTTAAAAGGTCTCTCTTTATATTCGAATGCGCTTGCCTTGGCCCGTATGCCACAAATCAGCCTGCTGTTGTTTTCTGATTGGTCAGATAAATGCCCGCTTCGTTGCCATGTCTGATTGTTCAGGCGTGGAGCTTTGAAGAAGGTGTGTGCCTGGAGGGAAAACGTTGAGGCAGTGGAAAATATTTATTTCTTGTAACATGCGATCTGACCTACTGTGGAAGACCTATAGGTGCACATCAAAGAACAGCAATGGTTAGATTATTAAATTTGTTAGGATCAGTTTGACTGCAGTTCTGTGTAGAGGTTAATGTGGGAGTAAGCTCCAGGAAACTCAGAAGTATTTAGAATTGACTGCAAAGCTTCAGCCTGTAAAAGATTTCTTGAAATGTAGTCCCTCTCTTTCCCTTAGAAATGCAAACCAGTTTGCTCAGGAAGGTGAACATTTCCATTGCTAATGTCAAGGCGGAGCCTCGTTGAAGGAAAGGAAAGTAGGATTAAACCTCTGCTTGATTCCCTTGCCCGCTAATGCATTAAAATCAACAATTGAACTTGAAAGCCTCAGCATCACCTCATCCGCTTGGCAGTTTGAGGGAGATCCATCCCTTATGTACTCTCCTCCACTGTATCGGTGCCAATGGGGTTTTGCCACTGATGCATCTTGGAGACTAAAGATATGGAGAGATGGGGGTGGCTGGAGGGAGAGGGAGAGAGTTCGAAATTGCTAATCAGCACTCGTTTGCAGCTTGTTCAGGCAGCTTCTGTAGCCATTCCTCTGCCCCTGCTGATCCCAGCCATTCTGCATGGCAAACTCTTCCTTAACATGCTGCAGATTGACCATTTCCTCCTCTCTCCCTGCTGACTCCTATCCAGACAACTGAAGAAAATTCTCCCAGAGACAACCAACTCTCTGGGTGCAAATTCGCAGTGGAGCAATATGTATTTTTCCTGCTTAGTCTTACCTTCAGTCCACGTTGGAGGAGTCTCACATCTGCATCATCATCTTCTGATTCTATCCAAATCAGACTGATCCAGTTCTGAATTGTGCCAGAATACTTACCTAGAGGACTACTTCCAACCAGCCAGTTTTTTTTTTAAAGGAAGAGGGTGACAGTTTATCAGCACACATTCATAAAACAATAAAACCTGACACTCTGTAAGAATTCCATCAAAAACCTATAAAACTTCCCCCATTTCCTTTCCGGCTTTAGCAGCTAATTTAGTAAAAATTGCTGCTGCTTGAATCACTTGTGGATTTTGTGTTACTCAATTGAAGTTCTATCTTCAGCACTATTGGAAAAAATGATTTCTCAGTTAGACCAGGAGCAATCAACTTAATCCTTATATTCTCAGGGAAGTTGCTTTCCAGCAGATAATGGCCCAGGTCCTTTACTAAACCCAAAGACACAAGGGGAAATGTGGTAGATGACTGTGAACCACCGGTGACATTTTTTTCTTTTCTGGTGGGACAGTCTGAAACCCCCAAATCTGTGTCTGGCTTTCTATATAGGTTCTGCAAATATCTGTATTTTTTCTCAGCAGTGGCAAATTTCTGAATTCAGGTTTTGTCACGCACCAGGCCTTTCCAAGGCCATGATTCTATGTATCCCATGATTCTATGTATACTGGAAAATCCATAGCTTTGACTATGCGGACCTTTGTCGGCAAGGTGAGGTCTCTGCATTTTTAAGATGCTCTGTAGGTTTGTCATCGCTTTCCTCCCAAGAAGCAGGCGTCTTTTAATTTCGTGGCTGCTGTCACCATCTGCACTGATCATGGAGACCAGAAAAGTAAAATCTGTCACTGCCTCCATATCTGCCACTTCTATTTGCCAGGAGGTGATGGGACCAGTGGCCATGATCTTGGTTTTTTTGATGTCGAGCTTCTGACAGTTTTTTGCACTCTTATGGTTACATAAGAAGTAGCAAATTTAAATTAACTGTATGTGATGTTTACTACTACTATGGTTCCATTCTACCTTGTTTTAGAGCAAAATGCACACGCCTTTGCATGGGGAATGCTTTACACAGCTGAATTAAATCGCCAGCCACAAAATAGCAGTCGCAACGCCGTGCATTGGGTATGCAGCAGCGATTTGGATCCAGCTGCAAAATCCCAGACCTGCTCCTGCGGATAAGGATCCCTGGCGAGGAATGCAAATTGCACAGCCGACCGGCAAATCGCGGTGGGGGTAAAGGGGTCTATTTCCAGATCCCTCATGAGCTCAGCAGGAGGTGCCTAGCACTGAACGTCTAAAGGCTACAGAAAAATAAAAGCTTCCACCAGCTTTAAAGGATGGGGATATGAAATATCAGTGCATTGTCATTTCTTACAGAGGCTCTGAAGTTTTATTTAAAGGGATGCAAATGGAATCATAAAACAATGGCTTCGGAAGGGGCATATAAGGCCACAGAGTCCAACCCCCTGCTCAAGGCAGGAATCTAAATCAAAGTTGATCTGACAGAGGGTGGTCCTGTTTTCTCTCGAATGCCTCTGGCGTTGGAGCGCTCACCACCTCTTGTGGTCATGGGTCCCATTAGCACACTACTCTAACAGTTAAGAAGTTTTTCCTGATATTCTTGAAATACTTTATTGCCACGTTGCTGTGAATCTTGCTAGTCTTGATCTGAAAGACACGATCCTTATGATTCTCCAGGCAAAACAACAAGATTGTTGATGTTGAAATGTGGTTCAATGAGATATCACCCCAAATACGCCTGGAAGATGACAGAGCTCAGCTGGGCTAGTACTTGAATGGAGACCGCCATGAGATACGAGAGATCTCCCGGTAAGTCTGGGAAAGAATCCAAACCCTGGGCAACTGCTGTCACTCAGAGATGACTATATGTATTAGGTTAGAGCAGAGATTCCCAAGCTGGAGTCCCCAGATGTTCTTAGACTGCAACTCCCAGAAGCCTTCACCGCTTGCTGTGCTGGCCAGGATTTCTGGGAGTTGCAGTCCAAGAACATCTGGGGATTCCAGCTTGGGAAGCACAGATCTAGAACTGCGGTTCTCACCCTTGGGTCTCCAGATGTTCTTGGACTGCAACTCCCAGAAGCCTTCACCGCTTGCTGTGCTGGCCAGGATTTCTGGGAGTTGCAGTCCAAGAACATCTGGGGATCCAAAGCTGGGAACCAGTTGGCTTGAAGCACTCATCGTAAGCCAGTTTCCTACAAAACACCATGCCAGTAGAAGAGTCCTGATCATCTTATTCAGAAGTTGGAAAACAGTTGTTGTTTTTTTAACTTCATCTCCCAGTTCCCCCCCCCCCCAGCTGGGGAATTCTGGGAGATGTAGTCTACTTGACTTTTCTGAGCTCAGGACAGCTGTTTCCAGGCAATGTGACTCTATCTGCGGTGGCATTGAATGTCCCAAAGGGTGCCTAGCTGCGTGCCAGCCAAGCAGAGTGCCGTGCCAAGAAAGGCTTTTCTGTCTAGGGTCAAGTGACACTGTTGGCCTTTGCGCCGCATGTCTCTCGTGGCATTTGAGTCTAGCTTGGTGTTTGCCTCTGAGCATGGGGCCCTGTGGGAGGTGGCCTCTTCCTCCTGCCGAGGCTCAGGCACCGAGCAGACCCCCTGCTCTGCCCCAGCATTCAGGAGGTGCCACATCCCATTAAGCGCCACGGCTCTGTGAGCCACGGTGGCTGCCCTGACGCATTCGTCACCCGGAGCAGGCGGGCGACCGGCTGGCCGCCTGCGGGGACCAGAGGGGGATGAGTGCGAGGAGCTGGCAAGCGGGAAGCGGAGTGTGAACGACAGGCGTAAAGCGGACACGGCGACATGCGCTCCTCTCCTGCCTTTCCAGGATGGAGATTAGGCTCTGTCAGAAGAGATTTCACTCTTGCTCATTACGTCCACCCTCCGAAGAAGATCGGGCTGTGTTCATGGTGCTTAATTGCTAAGCCAAGGGGGGGCCCGTCGTGACTACAATCCCTGTTTCTCTGTTTGCAAAGCCCTTTGCCCGTAGATTCTGGCCTACAAGAACCCAGCTCTTCTGTTGCCGCTGATGGTGCAAATCAGAGACCGGAAACGTCTCTTTGGGGCAGATCCCAAAGAGAAATAGTTAGAGGCTTTGCGTCCCTTGGTCGAATCGTCGACGGAAGACGGCAGCCAAGAAATCAGAAGAAGACGGAGACTCGGAAGAGCAGCCATGAAAGAATTAGAAAAGATCCATCAAATGTATGGGTGTTTCACTGGAGACTAAGACCACGATCATCGATAGTCCTCGTTTTCCGCATCGCCATATATGGGTGTGAAAGCTGGACGGTAAAGGAAGTTGATACAAAATAAATTGTTTTATTTGAAATGTGCTGCCGGAGGAGAGCTTTGTGGATGCCCTGCATGGCGAGAAAGATGGGCAAGTGGGTCCTAGATCCAATCAACTGTGGTCTTTCTCTGGAGGCAAAAATGTTGAACCTGAGGCTGCCCTGCTTTGGACACCTCATGGGAAGGCAGGATTTTCCTGGAAACGACCGTCATGCTGGGAAAAGTAGAAGGCAGCAGGAAAAGAGGAAGACCCAATACGAGCTGGACTCACTCCCTAAAGGAAACCGTAGGCTTGAGTTGACAAATGCTGAGCAAGGTGGTTGAGGGCAGGAGATTTTGAGGAGAGCTCATTCCTAGGGCCACCGTGAGTTGGAGGCCATGTGATTGTACCTCACCACAGAGCTCTTAGCTAGTGTGGCAAGATTTGTACTAAAAAAAAAAAATCTTGTGGCTCAAGAAGGGGGCTTTTCTAAACTGGGTTGCAAATAGTAGGCCTGGTTAGAGTGAGTAAAATGTTGCTTTTTTGGATTGCAGTTGTCTGTGCCAGCTGAGCCATATCCATATCCATCACGCTAGCTAGCTAACTAGATAAAATTAGAAGGAGGCAACTACTGATAGATGTTGCAACGGACGGATCTTTCCAAAGTGCCAGTGTTCTAGCTTGGGGGCCATGCTGTTCACCAGGCCCACGGCATGAGGTACCTCCTCCAATCCCTTTCCACCCCCCCACCCCCACCCCCCCGATGCCACTTGGAATTAATCTGCTCCCAAGTCAGATCTAGGATATTCATGATGCTCAAACATGTAACACTGACTTCAACTGCTTTGCACTTGATTATTTTTGCAATTCAAGTCAACACGGATTACGATTTCCTTCCTGCAACTTGGAGTGACAATTGAGCTGAGAAATCTCTCTTTTTTTTGCTCACCCTCCAGCACTGTGGCATCTTAACGACCCACAGAGTTTAGCATGAGCTTTTGTGGTATATCACCCACTTCAAGTACAAGGTCATGGCCGGCTGCAGAGTGAAAGCCCTGGGCTGAACTGCCATGATTGTTACAACTTCTTCTTAATCATCATCATCATCATCATCTTAGGACTGCTTGGCTGGAAGGGACCCTATGGATCACTGAGTCCAGCCTCTTCCAAGGGGACCCAGTGGGGGAATTGAACTCCCAACCTTTGGCTCTGCAGCTGTATGCCTAAACCACTGAGCTATCCAGCAGTTAATAATAATCCAGAACTGCAGGGCTGGAAGGGACCCTCTAGATCATCAAGTCCAGCCCTTGTCAAGGAGACCCAATTGGGATTTGAACTCCCAACCTTTGGCTTCACAGCCAGTGGGCACCAACTGGTGGGCCTCCAGATGTTCTTGGACTACAACTCCCAGAAGCCTTCACCATCACCTCTGTAGGCTAGGATTTCTGGGAGTTGAAGTCCAAGAACATCTGGAGGCCCAAGGTTGGGGGACCACTGCCCTAAACCACTGAGCTTTCCAGCAGTTTCTGCTTGTTCTTTCGTAGCCATTCCTGCATCTTGCAACTCCGAGTCAGTCTACAATAGCTCACAAAGCATATGTGGTGACTGTTCAATCAGGGGACGAATGGGTTGTGATGCATAATGTAGTGACACAACATAGAAAGAACACTGCCTTCTCTCTCTCTCTCTCTCTCTCTCTGTGTGTGTGTGTGTCTGTCTGTCTGTCTGAAGAGCACACTGCCTCCATGCATCTTGCAGCCTTAAATGTACTTTAGTGGCACAAGTGTTCGAAACATTTCGTCGTAACAATCTTCTGCTCATTTTTTACTTTGGACTATTTTTTTTAAAATTCAGGAGGCAAACGATGAGTTCTGACAATATCAGATCTCTTGTCTCCATCATGACTAATCCCCATAGAAAGGAACGGAGGGGGATTTCATTGTGACTTCAGCAAAGACCTTGACTTCAGCAAGACGTCTATGCGGGTCTGCTTGGAAATAAGTCTCCCATATTTATTCCCTTGCAGAATGTGTGTCAAGAAGAGAAACCTAAACCCGTATAAACCTGAGCGGAAAGGTGGGCCTTGCTACTCTGCCCAGGTTTCTGGAACAGGGAGGACCGTTTTAGGCTCGTTGTGTGCTAATATGTGAGATTTCTCAGGAAAAGATCATCAGGGTTATAAATGCATTGTGACCCTTCCCATTTAATCGATTTCTGTGATGGTCAAGCCAAACATTGATGTGAATTAAGCCAGGGGTCCCCAACCTTTTTCACCCTGCGGACTGGCTGGGGAAGGTGGGGCACCCCCCGCGCTCATGCGCATGTGCAAATGACACCATGGCGCTCGCACGGGTACGCTGGAGCGTGCATGCATGTGCAAATCAGCTGTGCAGGGGTGAGTGCGTGTGGGGGTGGGTGGGAGGTCTGTCTCCGCAGCCCGGTCCGGCTCAGGCCACGGACTGGGGGTTTCAGGAGCCTCTGAATTAAGCCACCCACAAGATCGTCTTTCATCAGAAACAGCCAGTTGCTATAGCTACAAGAAAAGTGGATCTTAGACATTTTTTGAGTGTTGTTACCTTGATTATCAGCCATTATGAAAGGCAAACGTTTTGCACTAAATACACCTTAAGTAAATTGGCCTGCTACTAATGTATAATAACATTTCAGACTTATTATGGACAGTTGGCTAACTTCAGGTCCTTTTTTTTTTGAGGCATTTTGATCCCACCTTATATCCGGTACTAGCGACTTGTAGCAGAAGAGGTAGGCTTTGCAAATATGTTGGGGAGAAAAAGGCAGTGCTAGAGCAAAGCAAACCTCAATTCTCTTAAGAAGTAAAATTATTACTAGCTTTCAATTAGCTGTCATTTAACATTCCACTTCTGGAAAATGACTAAAACTGAGGCTATCCTCTTTTGGAGGCATTGCAAGGTGATATGATTCACTGGGAAAGGAAATGATATTAGGGGAATTTGAAGCAGCAGGAAAAGAGGAAGACCTAAAGTGAGAGGGACTGGCTCCTCACGGGAAGCCACAGCCTTGAGTTTGCAGGGCCAGAGGAGGGCTGTTAATGGCAGGACCTTCTGGGGGTTACTGACTCATAGAGTTTGTTCTTAAGTTGGAAATGAACTGATGAGTCGGCATATAAGGGCAAGAACACATCAAGCCTAGCGATTTCCCGATTTCTTGGGAATGAGCATTGGATTCATCATCATAGGCATCCTTCAGTCTCGAGAGACTATGGTAACATGCTCTGAATCAAGGAGTGTCCTCTCCAGAGCATGAAGCCCGGGTAAGGTAATATGGAGGATAGGCTGTTACCCAAACAGCAGATCCCCCCTCTCCACATTGCTGAAATGGTCCACTGGAAAGGCAAGAGCCAATACAACTGGTTCCAGTAACATCGCAGGAGTTGGCAGAATGAAACGAACTGCCTTCGGGACTCCAGCTCCGGATTTTGCCTCTAGGTTAACTCCTGAAGCCTTTTCCATCAGTGGATATAGCCACAAGGCAGTGGAGGTTTGAAATCGGAGTTTTCCTTCTCCTAGATGGGCTGCCTTTCAAGGCTGACGAGCCCCACCAACCCGGCCTGCTCTTCCACACGCATTGGATTAATATTGGGGAAATACACTCATGAGAACACAAGACTCGCTGCAAAAGCCAATGATATTAGGAAGAGCAGAAGGCAGCAGGAAAAGAGGAAGGCCAAATACAAGATGGAACGACTCAGTAAATACACACCTGGCCTTTAGTTTGCAAGAGCTGAGCAGGGATGTTAATGAGATGACATTTTAGAGGTCATTAACAGAGATGGGAAGGGTGGCCCATGAGAGCTCATGGTTTGCAGATGGCAATGAATCATGACCCACCACAAGTGAACTGTAAGACCAAACCAGGTTGGTTTTTTGGTTCATGCCCGGTGGGGGAAGGGACAACCTGCTCCTCTCATGCCACCCCACCCCTGCTGTGCTGTGCAGCCACTGCACCACTGTTTCCAGCAGATGTGCATGGAAGCACCGCTCCACTGACAGGTGGGCACCTGTGCAGAAACAATGAGGGAGGGGGGCCCATCAACCTCTTTTGCTGAAAGCTCTAAGGGGGGAAAGTTTGGCGTTCCGTTCCATTTTGGCAAAACAGGATCACCAAATTGAACCACGAACCAGTGCAGCTTGTGGCTTTTTTTCCAGTGTTGTGGTTTGGTTCAAGCCCATCTCTAGTCATTAATTCATAGGGTCACCCGACCTCAGAGGCAACTTGCTGGTGGATAATGATAAATTAATAAGGGAAGTAGAGCCAGCCTGTGTAGCCCTGGGCAAGCGGCACAGTGATCCCAGGGCACCCCCCCCCCAGAAGAAGGGTTGGGGGAAACTGCTCCAGAGTCTTCTCTACCTGGAAAACCTTGGAAACGGTTGCTGTAAGTCAGAATTGACTTAATGACACATGGTTATGATTAGTAAGGGAAGTGTGGATGGTTGTTGCTCAGCCGGGAAGCTGTGGATTCTGTTACCTTTCTATGAGAAGAAGTAGGAAAAGATACTTGTTTAAACGACATCAATGGCCAGAATCTCCCATCCATTTGGCCCCAATCCCCATCCATCAAAAGCCATAACCCTCTGATTTCCAAAATTTGCCAAAGGCTCATTACGAAATGATTCCTTTCTCGCTGGCACGCTAGCTCATGAATTTCGGAAAGAACTTCCTGGATGTTTTCCTCTTATGACGTTGATTAATAGAGCCCTTCAACGGGTTGTTGCTCGGCCAGTCCTTTCAGATGTCTGGACGGCCTTTTCGTGATTATGTGTCCGCCGCCACGCTGGAGCTTTGGCATCTGCCCAGTGTTTCCTGGAAAAAAAAGCCCCCACTGTGATTTCAGTGAAAGTCACCATTTCATCATCCATCTCATCAGAGCTGTGAGGTTTACGAGGCCGAGCTCCGAGATGCTAGAGGAAGATCTTTGTGTTGCTGAAAGCCTCTTTGTGAAGCAAAGAATGGGGTGGTTCTGTGGGGGTCAAACGTTCCTCACCAGTAGTCGGTCACGCTGAATGCCTGCTCTAAATGCCATGGGAAAGTGAAATCCATCCAGGGGTGGATCCTAGATGAGAGTGTGAAGCTGCCTTGCATCATACAGAGCCAGTTGGAGGACACTGGCCGGAGAGGTTGAGATTTCTCCCAGCTTTGCCCACCTGGTGATCTTCCTTGAGTCCATCTACCTTCACTGTCCTGCTGTCCACCTGGTTGGGCTCTATGTGTCTGAAGCTGCCTACCTGGGACAGAATAGGAGTTATCTCGGTGTGCTGTTCATCCTACAGTGTAATGGCTTCTCTGCCAGTTAGTGGTTTGGGGGGGGGGCAGCAGCCACTGCTGTGAACTTGTGTGCCTTGAGACCTAATGGAGACAGAAACCTGTTGGTGCCTTAGAAGGTTGATTATACGACTGGCTGACAGGGATGCAGCTGAATACTACACAGCAGTGGTCCCCAACCTTGGGTAACCCAAGCATTCTTGGGCTACAACAGCCAGGAATCCTGACCAGCACAGTTTGTGGCGAAGGCTTCTGGGAGTTTTCGCCCACGAACATCTGGGAACCAAGGTTGGGAACCACTGTTCCATAGCAAAAGGAAGTGCACAATTGCCCTCACCTGAGTCCAGCTGGGGGGAGGGGTTCTTTGAGGCCTCGTGAACCTCTCCTCCACGGCAGAGGGTCTGCAAAGACCTGGGGCAGCCCCATAGTCTTTATAGCTGAGCTAAAACTGGCGGGGAGGAATGGAAGGCCATGCCTTCTCCAGGGGAGAAGACTGTTCCAGGGTCAGTGCGATGCAGTCCTTCCTTGATCAGGTTGGCTTGTGATCAAGCTGATAAGATCGCGACTCTTTGGCTGACAGATTTCTAAATACAGGATGCGACATGTTGTCTCTCTGGGCTCCTGGCTCCCACCAAGTGGGTGGCAAGACATCCATGAAACACTGCCTAGATGTTCTTCATACCACCACGTCTAACTTTGTGCATCCTCCCATCTTGAGTTAGCTCTTGGTTTGTGGTGCTCGGAGACTTTTCATCTCCATGCTGAGCCCTCCTGGAGGAACTGGTCCAGGATTTCCACGGCCTCCTCGGGACCCCAGAGGTCTGTGTCGTTTAGCATCCAGGCCCACTTATTTTGACAGGGTGCATTCTGGACTTGTTCTCTGTTCTGGGTGGGTGGGTGGGAGGACAGAAGTCCTCACCTGGAAGAAATTTCTCCCATCCTGAAGTCATCGTTTGATCACTTGTGGCTGATTTCAGAATAGATGTACGGAGGTCCGTTGTCTCAGGAAGGGCAGGGGAAGAAATGAAGGCGCTCCACCCCTGGAGGCTGATGGACCCATAGGGTTTGCTGATGGTTTTTGGTGGCTTCCTTGTTCCTCTTATCCAGCACTCCTTTCAAAGCCCTGGTTCATCTCTAAAATCAGGATATAACTTAGACACATTGCAGCTGGATTGTGAACTGGTGCTAAGATCAGCAGGAGAGGCCTTCCTCTTGATCCCATCACCTTCACAGGTGCATTTGGTGGGGACACAGGTGAGGGCCTTCTCTGTGGCTGCTCCTTTAGACTCTGGAACTCCCTTCCACTGGAGGCCAAGCCGGCCCCGTCTTTGCTGTCTTTCCACAATGCGCGCAGGTTTTCCCCGAGTGACTGTCTGCTTAAACGGGGTTTTTAAAAAGAGGGTTGTGCGTTACTGCTTTGAATCTGGTCTTGGTGTTGCTTTTGTTTACCGCCTTTTAGTGTGGTACTTGTCCAGTCCTGTTTAGTATTTCCATCAATGTTTTCAGCTTTTTGACATTGTGTTTCAATGACGCAAGCCACCTTGGGCCCCTTTATAAGGGGAAAGGCCGGGTAAAAATATTTTAAATAAATAAATAGATGGCTGATTCAATGAGCAGAGTCGGAGAAACATGTCTAAATATTTGATATCACAGAAAAGGAACTGAAGGCATTGCGAATAATATTTAAAAGCAGGAATTCCTGACCAGGGGGTGGGGGTGGGAAACAGCACCTCGGTGGCTTATTGCACCGGCCAGGTCCCACTGCAACGGACACACCATGTGGAGAAAAGGAACGTGGCATTTCCCGGCGAAGGAGTCCGGGGATCTCCAAAGAGCACTGACTTTCTGTCTTAAAAAGAAAATGTGGTCTCAGGAAAAGCCAGCGTGAGTTTTACTGTTTCTTTAATTATAATTTCAAGAAGTTGAAAGCTTCCATGAGCTTTTATGAATATGGAGAGCCTACTGCTGTCATCGCCTGCTGTTTTAATAATTTTATTAGCAGCTACCACACAAGGAAGACAATGGGATACTAAGCTTGGGCTCTGAATTACTGCATGTGTAAAGAGAACAATTGGGGTCCGGTCCAAAACGACTTACTTCATTTCATGTTTGGGTTTTTTTGTGACTGTTGGGGGAGGAGAAACAGCTCCCCATTTCCTGCTATTTTTGGCAGTCTCTGTGAACAGATTTGTTTTGACGCCCGTTTGGCACCCTTTCTTTTCTCCCTTTGTATGGATTCAAGGCTCTTTTGGCTCCCTTTTGTTCTTGGGGCTTCTGCTTCTCAGAATTATTTCCTGCCTTATTCTTTGCCCTCCCTGCCCTTTTGATGGCGCTGGCTGGATCCATCTACACGATCAGCCGATGGTGTCACAGGTATGGAGGAGGTCCCGCTCATGGGCACCGGCCACCCACAAGGTGGGAAAGACTTCCGTCTATACAGGGCAACCGTTGACAAAATGGCACTTGAGATGGGAAACATTTTTACATTCACCCCCCCCTCCATTTGTTGAGAAAGACATTTTGTAATTGCTCGGCCAAACATGGCCACATACTTCAGTCCTCCACTTCTCCCCCACCGTTAAAAGCTGCAAGAAAGAGCACTGGACTTTTAATGGGCCTAATGCAAAAATCTGAGGAGAAACCAGTTTGCAGAATGGTCAAGAGTATGGGCCTGGGTCTTGAGAGATCAAGGATCTGGTCCCCATTGAGCCATGGCATGGACCATGTGATTTTGCACCAGTTAACCCTTGTGGTGACGATAAAGGAGGCAGGAGGAAAGTTGTCTGCACTGCCTTGAAATCACTGAAGAAGAGTGAGGCTAGAAGTTGGACAGAATGAATGCATCAGTAATAATGCACTGTACAGAATCTTGGTTAATTGATGGACTGACGGTCCTAGATGTGGAAATCTCTTAGTCTTAATTTCAGATCTTTTCTCAGACCCGCCAATCTTGTTTCACAAAATGTTGCATGCTGATTTTTCCTCCCAAAGACATTTCTGTGTGTTTTGTGGTGTGCTTTTCCTGACCTATACAATGTTAATGCATTTTTCTTAAACACGGTCATCTTGACATTCCCCTCCCCCCCCCCGTTGTCTGATACACTTGTGCACACATTTTGGCAAGAGAATTATTTTGGGTTGTGTGCCTCCGTTGAGTTCCATATAATTCAGAAAGGGAAACAGCAGAGAATAAAAGTTGTGCCTTCTTCCCAGTGATGGGAAACTGAAAGATTTGCACACACGTCTCTTAATACGTCCGTAGACTGCTAATTGAAGAAAAAGAATAACGTTTATCCTGATGTGCCATCAAGTGAACTAGAGTTTTCTAGACATACAGTACTCAGAAGTGGTTTCCCTTCCCTTCTTCTGGGGGGGAGAAATCCTGGGAATGTGCAACTTTTGCCTAAGGCCCCCCAGGCTGGCTCTACTCGCAGGAGGCACAGTGGGGAATCAAACTCCCAACCTCTGGCTCTTTGGCCGCATACTCCAACTCACTGAGATAGTCAATGAGCTGTAGATAGCTTGGTTTTCTAGATTGCTTTCTAGTTTGTTTTCCATCTTACTCTTGGCCAAGGGCAGGGGTTACTATCCATGGTCCTGAATCTGAGCCCATAGTCCCCTGTTGTTCCCACAGAAGTTCCGTCCTGGATTCTGAAGCCAAACCATTCCAGATTGTTTATTTATTTTATTTTATTTAAAATATTTTTACCCTACCTTTCTCTTAAAAAAGGACCTGAGGCAGCTCACATCACTAAAAAAGCCGTAATTTAAAAGCTAAAATCAGTGAGTATACTAATACAGTGGTGCCTCGCATGACAACGTTAATTCGTTCCAGCAAAATCGCTGTCGAATGAAAACGTCGTAATGAGATATTAAAAAGCCCATAGGAACCCATAGAAGATCCTCCATAGCGCGGCCATTTTCACTGCCTGTGCAGGGAGGAATCCGTCCCAGAAAACAGTGGGCGACCATGTTTTTTACCCGGCGGCCATTTTGAAACCGCCGATCAGCTGTGTGAAAATCATCGCTTTGCGATGATCGGTTTCCGAAGCAGGGAACCGATCATTGCAAAGCGAAATTCCCCCATAGGGAACATTGTTTTGTGATTGCTTTTCCGATCTCAGAATCTTCAACATCAAGCAATTTTGTCGTCAAACGGAGCGCTCGTAAAGCGAGGCACCACTGTATTAAAGAGGATCAAATGAATACCATACTTAAAAACATAAGCAACACCAAAACACATTCAAAGTAGTAAGGTACAACAAGCCACTTCAAAACCCCTCTCAGGCAGCCAATCATTAAGGGAAAGGTTGCCTGAAGAGAAAGGTCTTTGTCTTCCGGAAGGAAGGACAGAAAAGATGGGGCCAGGCTGTCCTCCAGTGGGAGTGAGTTCCAGAATCTAAAGGAGCAGCCACCGAGAAGCCCTCTCCCATGTCCCTACCACATGCACCTGTGAAGGTGGTTGGACTTACTTCAGCCATCTGGACTGCCTTTGAGGTGACACTTAGTTGGGATGATGGAATCCCCAATGCAACAGAGCATGTGTTGGGCCTGGGCTGAGGAGATCCAGGGTTCAATCCCCCATTCGGCACAACATCCAAAAATTACTTTTGGAATTACCAATTTGGATGGTGGCCAAACAACTCTGAGTGTGGTGACTCCAAAATGGAAACTTTCCTGCATAACTACACCATTCACCGACGTCTCTCTCTCTCTCTCTCTCTCCTGACCTTTGGGTTGTTGTAGTTATAAAGTTAGGGTGTGGGGCAGACCTATGTGTCCTCCTTCTGAGAATAAGGCTGGGATACAAATGAAAGGTTTTGGCTTAAAGTTCCCACAGTCTGTCGGCCGGTGTGGCCACCGACTGGTCACGCTGAGGGTTTGTAGTGGGGAAAGCAACCTTTGGAAGCAGTGCTCTTAAAGCACCAACTCAAATTCTAAAGGATAATTCCCACCTGATTACATTTTAAAATTAGCATCTTCTACATATCTTGTTTCACAGACTTCCTAGCCTAGACTCTCTTAAAATATGCCATTCAAAACCTCTTTTGATAGCTGTTTCAGAAGATTTGTTCAGGGCGAAAGCCGGGAGGGATAACCAATGTTTTTCCCAGCCAGCCATGAGCCAGTGAAGCGTGGATCAGGTCCCCTCGTACGGGATCTTGGAGCGATGCCATGCCTCAGGCGTCCCCTGGAAATGACCAGAGAAGGGGAGGAAAATCCCATCATTTAAAAGACTTTAAAGAACGCAGGCTGAGCCGGCTCAGGGTGACAATGTGTCATGCCGCTGATCCAGGTGGCTTCCCATCACAAGGCCTCAGGTGATCCTCCTGCTTGGAGGACGGCTGAGCTGCATCTCAATGATGTGGTCTCTTCCTTAAGGGCTGTCAGGAGGGGATGCGGAACGCCTTCATTCATTCGTTATGATAATAGCTTACCTTGCTTCTTTTGATTACAACAGAAAGGGGGGAAGTGGAGTGGGGGAGAAAAGGGGAAAAGCCACACTTCAGCCAAGCGGCGGTGCAGAATTCCAGAATTTGAGCACAGTCCTCGAGATTACCAGCTCCTGAACTGCTGCGGAAAAGATAAGAGGGCAACCAACATCGCCACCCTGGGCACGTTCAGCCAGAGCCTTTTCTAGCCATTAACACAACCCAGTCCATTTTTCCCCCAAATAGCCTCAGGAAACAGTTTTGTCTTTAATCACCAAGTCCATTCCCTGCTGTGTCTCCAAGTCCGAGAACGTGTTTTGGGATTTCTGGAAGTTGTAGTCCAAGCGGTCCCTCCCAAATCTCCCTGCTTCCTGCCAAGCGGCTCCGTTTCCTTTCTTTGAAACATACCAATGGCTCTGTTGGTTCGGGGCTTCTGGGAGCTGCAGTCCTAGATGCGGGACTCTGGGATTTGTAGTAAACACCTTTTTGATTTTTTTTTCCAAGCAGACTAATAATATCCCCAAACACTAAAAGCTGAAATATAAGCATTTGTGCTGTGCCCCCTGGCTTTGGCCGAAGCCCCAATTATTTACCAAACTAGCCCAATTTAGAGGGATTTATATGAGGAAAGGACTAAAGCAAAGTCCAGATTAAAGCAGAATGGCCAGAATCAGGCCACAGAAGAAGACAGAGCTCAATCAAATGTACAAATGGATTGGGTGAAATAATAATTTTTTAAAAAAACATTTAAAGTTTCCTAACACACAAACTAGGGGACATGGTGGGGCTGTGGATTAAACCAGTAGACCCGGTTCACCACTGATGATGTCAATATTTTTCTCACCATCCATACACTGTCCCTTTTATCTCGCTTAGTACGGTGGCTTTTTCCTTGGTTATCCCTTCTCATCCTTCCTAAAAGCATGGTTTAGTCACAGCTTTGTTTAGGAAAAGTGGAGTTTAGAGTTGTGCTGTTTTCCATTTGAAGCTGGTGTTGCTCAACAGCAGGCGGTAAATAGCCGCCCAGAGTGGTTGACCAGACCAGATGGGTGGGATACCAACCAACCAACCAACCAACCAACCAACCAACCAACCAACCAACCAACCAACCAACCAACCAACCAACCAACCAACCAACCAACCAACCAACCAACCAGCCAACCAACCAGCCAGCCAGCCAGCCAGCCAGCCAGCCAGCCAGCCAGCCAGCCAGCCAGCCAGCCAGCCAGCCAGCCAGCCAGCCAGCCAACCAACCAACCAACCAACCAACCAACCAACCAACCAACAAATAGCATTTCTGTTGCCAAGGGTTGACATTCCCTCCCACCCAGTTTGCCCTAATGTGTGGGTGTGAGCCCCCTCCAAGAAAAATTAGGAGGAGAATGTGGTGCCTCCCCCCCCCCAAAAAAAGATAGAAAATATTTATGTTGCCACCTTCCAGTCAAGAAAGGAAATAGGGACAGGGAGGGAGGAAGGAAGACATTAGCTAAAGCTCCAGAAGATCCAGCAAAGTTCTTAAATATTTTAAAAAGATTACATACTCAAGGATTTCTGAAAGCAAAACCATTTTCTAATGGAGAAGGGAAGCTTTCTAAAGGGGAGCTTAGATGCTCCTTCAAGACCAAGTGAAACAGAAGTTGGTGGCAGAAGTTTTACTCCCTCTGGAAAGAGCCCATATGGTGGTGTCCAATGTGTTGCTTTAGAACCTAGATGGCCTGAGTTCAAGATCCTTGCTTGGCCACAGAAATTCAAGGGGTGATGTCAGCTCTGGTAAAACCCTCCTTATATATCTCCCTTATCTTGAAAACCCTACTAGGGTTGCTAGCACCCACCCAGAATCCACTGACATTGTTGCCTCTGTTTGTTGTGTGTGTGTTCCATGTGTCTGTTTTTGTATTTTTTGTATGTTTTGCGTGTGTGGCTGATCTCTCCCTTGCAGTGTCCCTCCAGCGGATGTCTTAGACACAGGGGTCCTGCTGAAAGGGGGGGGGGAGAGGAGGGTTGCATAAGGAAGAAGGCAAATAACAACTTTTAATAGGGAAGAAAAACTTTCCTAGGGAAAAACAAAAGGGCGGGAGAGAAAAAAGTGGTAGGAGATGATGGGGGTCCATTTTTCATTTTTTAACAGTCTGGAGATAGAACAGAGGGCATGTTTTGGATGCTTAATTAGCTTTGATTGCATCTGGTGGCAAGCAGATCTCAGCTTGCAGTAAAACAGGTTGGACAAAGAAGCCCAGGCAGCTCACTCTGTGAAAATATTAAAAAATGAGCAGTTATCCAGATTTGTCTCAGGCACTAATTGCAATTCGGTGTCCTGATGGGTAAGGCAGAGAAGAATTTAAAAATACAATTTTTTTCCATGCAAAGGGCAGGTAAGGTAGTTTTTTCCTTTGGCAAAGCCAGGGAACTTCAAGTGACTCCTTAGGTACGGAATCAGTGGAAAGCAAACGGGGTAGTATTCTGTAGTGGTTTGAAGACAGGCGTTACTTCTTCTATTTGCTTGTTCTCTTATTTATTGAATTCCCACCTTGCCTTTCTCCCTGTAGACAAAGGCAAAACAGGCACAACATTAACGAACCAGTTTTGTCAATAATGTTCCGTCCATCTTGGTTTAGACCTAAAGTAGGAGGTAGTTTAAAGCCAAAATAGGAGACAAAGGTTAGAAGGATAGTAGAAGCAGTGTAGAGGTTGAAAACCTGGATATATTCGCTCTCCAGATCTTGTGAGCTTCTATGAGGCTATGGGCTCGATCCAGATTTAGAGGGTGACTCCTGTTTCCTCCACTGCAAGGATGGGCTGGTTCAGTCCTAAAACCAGTAATCTAGCAAAGTCTTTGCTGGAGTGAAACCTCTCACCCCCTCGAATGATCCTACCTACACCTTTCGAGTCCCTGTCAGGGGCTTCTACTCTTTGGGTTGGGACTGGATCACTCTGTTTTGGTTTGTTTCCATGTGTGCCATCACTGGAAATGAGCCAAAGCAAGCCTTTCTCTTTTAATTTGCCAATATTGTGAAGAGAGCCACTTCAGGGGATTGGCTAATTAAGCACTTCCTCGGCTCCATGGAGGAGGTGTATTAGGGCTGCGTAGATGCACTGCTTCATTTAAAAAATATACTAGAAAAGCTACATGGAAAACTTCCTCCTGGGAGTGGAAGCAGACAGGAGGGAGCAACGAAAGGGATTTTGCTTTTCTTTTCTCTTCAAGGGCCACTTGAGAACCTGCCCGATTCAGTGGACTGAACTGCTCAGTTCTCTAGTTTGTGAAGGTATTTAAATATTTCTGAAAACGGCTTTGATCTGGATTAGGTAAAGATTCCCCTTGACATTTAGTCTAGCCGTGTCTGACTCTAGGGTGCGGTGCTCATCCGTTTCCAAGCTGTAGAGCCAGCGTTTGTCCGAAGACAATCTTCCACGGTCACGTGGCCAGCGTGACTAGATACGGAATGCCGTGACCTTCCCACCGAGGTGGTACCTATTTATCCACATTTGCATTTGCATGCTTTCGAACTGCTAGGTTGGCAGGAGCTGGGACAAGCGAAGGGAGCTCACTCCGTTGCGTGGATTCGATCTTACGACTGCTGGTCTTCTGACCTTGCAGCACAGATGTTCAGTACTCTTTCAGATCTTGCTGAGGGACAGCTCCTAACATTCCCATGCTAGGTGGGGCTGATGGGGTTTGTAGTCCACCAACATTTGAAGCACTTTGCCCTCTCCCGTTCTAACCTAAATCAATTCTACTTCTTGTCCCATTGAATGACTCCAATCTTTTGCTTCCATAACGGCAGCCCTTTTTTAAAAAAAGAGTCTCCACCTTGCATTTTTCTAATGGTTCAAGACAGTTATGCATGCAATTTGATTAAAGCCATTATCTGCCTGCTTATTGACCTCCCCAGCAAGAATTTTTGAAAGCATCTTCAATGGAATTAAATTATTATATCCCCTTCTCATACGACAGTCAATATTCTGCCTGATTTGTTAGCATTTGAGCTTTGTTTAACTGATAGCACCAATGTACTGCTTTCTCTGGATAAATTGCACAGGTTTTGTCTCGCTGAGCAGTGCTGTCTAGCCCTCCCCCCTGGACTTCGGCTGAGTAAGTTAGAAAGGATTTAGGGGAGAGATGTTAATAAAGAGGCCCTTTCTTTAGCTTCTGTGGGGGGGTCTAAGAGTGAACCTTTCTGGACTTTCTTCCCAAATAGACTTCACCAACTAGCATCTACTCTAATGGGGCCATCTTGAATCACGGTTCCCTTGTTCTTCAGCTTCCTTTCCCCTTCCCCCACCCCAAAAGAGCTCTTTCAAGACTTGGGGGGGGGGGCTCATCAAATCAATCTGGACACAGATCTTTCTCCACGCTTTGCAGGGAGAGAATCCTAATGTACTTAATTTACCTTGAGGGCAATTAGAAATTGGTACTCCCATTATTATCCCAATGTCTTCCTTTGTTCTAGTTATTTCTCTTTCTGTCTTCCAGGAAAACAGTCGGATGGACATTCCTTC
The DNA here is from genome assembly GCF_051106095.1 of Pogona vitticeps. Lineage (NCBI taxonomy): Eukaryota > Metazoa > Chordata > Lepidosauria > Squamata > Agamidae > Pogona > Pogona vitticeps. The sequence goes on from NC_135787.1 coordinate 3,692,942, forward strand.
TTGGATCCCGTGAATCTTTGACCAAACTCAAAAGGGGTGTAAATCAGTGGTTCCCAACTTTGGGTCACCCCGGTGTTCTTGGACTGCAACTCCCAAAAATCCTGGCCACCGCAGCTGGTGCTGAAGGCCTTCTGGGAGTTGCAGTCCAAGAACACTGGGGTGACTCAAGGTTGGGAACCACTGTTGTAAATGGATTGGGGCCCCACTCTCTTTCATCTTCACAATAACCCTGCAAAACAGGTTTGAATGAGATAGATTGACTCATCCAAGTTCTCCTAGGAGTTTCAAATCTGAAGCAGTTTTTCTGCTCTTTATTTAATACTTTAGTCCAAGAGGAGTTTGTTTTTGCTGGGATTTCCCCACCATCACCACATGGCCTAGGAGGTGGGGTTTTCCCTCCTTAAATGAGGGTGTGCCAGGACCTCAAATCCTCAAATTCTCTGACCCTAACATGGTAAATAGGAAAGCCAGTTAGCATTGCATACACCTGGGAGGCAGGAAAGTTTTAATGATCGGCTCATACTTCCGCACTATTAGAGAGCAGGCTGGGTAGGTGGGGCTCGTCAGCCTTGGAAGGCAGCCCATCTGGGAGAAGGAAAAGGTCTAGAATGCAACACACGGTTCCTCAGTCCCTGCTTTGGTCCAGATTCAACCCCATTGGTTCCCGCAGAGCTTGGAAAAATTACTTGTAGGGGTTACTAAAAGTTCAAAAGTAACTTTCTGACCAAGATGAGTAAAGGTTGACCACCTTATCCTCTATGTTTTTTTAATTTATTTATTTATTTATTTATTTATTTATTTATTTATTTATTTATTTATTTATTTATTTATTTATTTATTTATTTATTTATTTAATATCCCGCCTATCTGGTCGGTTAAGACCACTCTCAAATTCCTCTTCCAATTCATTCAAGTTTGTGACTTCAACCACTACAGGTTGTGTTAGAATTCAAAGTGTTGTCTCTCATCCCTCAAGCCCTAAATGGCTTGGGTTCAAGCGATCTCAAGAATCGTGTCTCCCCTGATGAGCCTGGGGAAAGCCTTTCTTTTCATTTTACCCACCTTCACAAGTATGTTTGGTGGGGACGTAGGAAGGGCCTTCTTCTCTGCGGCTGCTCCTTTAGACTCTGGAATTCCCTCCCACTGGAGTCCAGGCTGGCCCCATCTTTGCTGTCCTTCCGCAAGCAGGCGAAGACCTTCTGGCGGTGTAAGGTGCCTTGGGTCTTTTTTTAAAAGGAGAAATGTGGAGGATGGATGGATGGATGGATGGATGGATGGATGGATGGATGGATGGATGGATGGATGGATGGATGGATGGATGGATGGATGGATGGATGGATGGATGGATGGATGGATAGATAGATAGACAGACAGACAGACAGACAGACAGACAGACAGACAGACAACAGAGAGAGAGAGAGAGAGACAGACAGACAGACAGATAGATAGATAGATAGACAGACAGACAGACAGACAGACGGACAGACAGACAGACAGACAGACAGACAACAGAGAGAGAGAGAGAGAGAGAGAGAGAGACAGACAGACAGACAGACAGACAGACAGATAGATAGATAGATAGATAGACAGACAGACAGACAGACAACAGAGAGAGAGAGAGAGAGAGAGAGAGAGAGAGAGAGAGAGAGACAGACAGACAGACAGACAGACAGACAGATAGATAGATAGATAGATAGATAGATAGATAGATAGATAGATAGATAGATAGATAGATAGATAGATAGATAGATAGATAGATAGATAGATAGATAGATAGATAGATAGAAAGAAAGAAAGAAAGAAGCAGTTCATAATTTGATTATGTGGTTTGGAAATAAATACAATTTATTCCCACTTTAGAAAAGGGATGTTCACGTTTCTGGAAGAGGGAAAGTCCAGGAGGCCAGGAGTCACTGTGGTTTGTTTCGTCTCCTAACACGCTTTAGGAAATTCATCTCTAGATTCCGGTGCCCTCTAAAATTCTGGTGCTCAGATTAAAGTCTCAGTTGCTCCACCTGAGTGATGGGCCTGAATGGGAGCCGAGCTCTCTGAGGTGCCCCCTCCCCCGTCCAAGTGCACACTTTTCTGGACTGCATCCGTGTGGGGCTTCTCTCCAACTCAAACTGCTTTTTCTTCCTCTTCATTTAAGTCCCCGCTTTCATTCATCTTTCAATCCCCGCCGAAGCCACTATAGTATTTCCTATATCCTCTGTATCAATTTCTTCCCACAAATCAATAGGATTTTGATGCAGATCTGGAACAGCCGTCAATACTCCTGTCTCCATAACAACAACACTGCATACCATTAGGAGCGGACTGAATTGCTCAGAGGGCTTTCCTTTCATTACTTTTACTATTGCTACAACTCCCAGAGATTCGTTTATTTGTTTTAAACCCAATGGTCAGAATTAGACTTCCTTTGAAATTTACAAGATAGACCCGCTGAAATAAAGGGCACTTAAATTAGACTTTAGTTAGTCATGGCCAACTTAAACCCCACTGATTTCAGTGGGTCTGCTCTTGAAGTTGCTTTCTAAGAGGGATTATCTCAATAAAAGAAGCCACTTCCTCCAGTTTGCAAGACCTGAGCAGCAATGATAATGGTAGGACTTTTATTAGATCATTGATTGATGGAGTCCCTATAAGTCGGCAAGCAGAGACCTCACCTTGCCAACAAAGGTCCGCATCGTCAAAGCTATGGTTTTTCCAGTAGCGATGCATGGAAGTGAGAGCTGGACCATAAAGAAGGCTGACCGCCGAAGAATTGATGCTTTTGAACTGTGGTGTTGGAGGAGGCTCTTGAGAGTCCCCTGGACTGCAAGGAGAACAAACCTATCCGTTCTGAAGGAAATCAAGCCTGAGTGCTCACTGGAAAGACAGATCCTGAAGCTGAGGCTCCAATACATTGGAGAAAAGAAGACTCCCTGGAAAAGACCCTGATGTTAGGAAAGTGTGAAGGCAAGAAGAGAAGGGGACAACAAAGGATGAGATGACTGGACAGTGTCACCAAAGCTACCAACATGAATTTGACCGAACTCTGGGAGGCAATGGAAGACAAGAGGGCCTGGCATGCTGTGGTCCATGGGGGTCACAAAGGGTCGGACACGACTTAATGACTAAACAACAACAATAACTCTGCTGGATAGCTCAGTGAGTCACGCATCACATTGCCAGAGGGCTGCTAGTTCAATTCCCCACTTGTGTCTCCTGCAAGTACAGCCAGCCTGGGTGGCCCTGGGCGAGCTACACAGTACTCCCAGGGCACCCCCCAGAAGAAGGGGATGGTCAACCACTTCTAAGTGTGCTTTACCTGGAAAACCCTCGAAAGGTTTTCCATAAGTCAGAATTGACTTGCCAGGTCACATTTATTATTAATAAAAGTTGGATGTGATTTCATGGCACATCTGAGCAAAAACAAACATTGTTGTTCCCCTACTGCCAGGTGACATGCTGTCAAGTTACACCCGACTTACAGTGATCGTAATAGGGTTTTCAGGACAGGCAAGGTGCTCAAGGAGCCACTGACCAGTTCCACCCTCCGATGGGAGTCCACAGGTGAGTGGAAATTTGAACCCAGGGTTTGAGTTCTATTCCAAAGTTATGCCCCAAAATGGGAAAAGAGGACTATTTCCCCCCCCCTTCATAGTCCTCGCTACTTTCACCTCTTAACAGCTCGGTGAAGTAGGGTCAGGCTAAGAGAGTTTGAGTGGCCTCATGTCACCGAGCGTCTGCAGCCGGGTGAATATCTGAACCCAATCCTCATCTGATCAAGAAACCACAATTGTCATTGTGTGATTGTTCCAGTCCATTTCTCCAGGAGGGTGGGATTGGAGAAGGCTAGGTACCAGCATCTGGAAGGACTGTTTTTCTGTTTTGTTTTTTTGGTGAGCCTATTATGAGCTAGGCCAAATTCCGAAAAGCTTGGGATTAAATCTTAATTGCTTATTTTTTCCCCCTGAGCCGGAAACATTCACATGCATATACAAAAGGGAGACCCAGAGATTCACAAACATACATACCCAAGGTGGGAATTTTGCTGGGGGGCTCTTCAGTGTAGCCCTTCACACACCTCCCAACAGGGAATGATCTCGACATTGAGATAAATAATCTGCTTTTGTTTGTTTACTGCCCCTGCCCGCTCGGCAGTAGCTCACCTCCGAGCCACTGGGCTGAAACATTCATTTCCCTGTCCTCTCTTTAGCAGGCACCTCCGTGGCGGGCAGAGGCTCGGATGAACTTAAGGACATTGATGGACTGGAGCCACCCAGAAGAGGGGTAGGGGGCGAGGCAACCAAGCAGATTCTCAACCAAGGCTCGCCTCGCCCGTTAAACGTATAATTGACAAACTAGGTGGTTTCACGGCAGACGGTGCGGCAAACAAGACAATTCTCCTCGGAAAAGGAGATCTGCCGTTGAAGGACGGTTTTGAATAGAGCTGCTTAGCAAGAAGCAGTTATTGGGTGGCCTACGCTACAGGCGGTGCATGCATGAACATTTTGAACATTGCAGGGGAAATTAAGTCAACGCAAGGTTCCTCCCTGTTGGTTGTTCTGGGTTTTTCGGGCTCTTTGGCCGTGTTCTGAAGGTTGTTCTTCCTGATGTTTCGCCCGTCTCTGTGGCCGGCATCTTCAGAGGACAGCAACCTGTGCTGTGGTCACATTTCTCTCCTTTCTTGTTATGTTGCTTTTGGGGGGGGGGGTTTGCTTTCCGTAGGATCCTAGTCACTTCCCCTCTTATTTCCTCTGCTTTTTCTTCTGGAAGATGGCAATTATGTCTTCCACAGGAATTCTACTGGGTGTGATCGCAAAATTTCCTCCTTTGCTTAAGACTGAGGTTTCTTCTGGGGAGAGCTGGCATCCCGATAAGTTGACGATGATGCGCGTGGTGTCTAGTGTAGGTTTCTGTTGGCTAGTTTGGCATTTGTTGAATTTCTGTTTTTGTCTGGCTGTGCGGTTCATCATTTCTTTTTCTATCTTTTTGTAAGAGAGGTTATCAATCTTGTCCCAATCTTGGCTTCTCATTTTTGGCTGATAGTGATGTGTAGGCCTAGTAGTTCTTTGTCTGTGGAGTCCAGTTTTTTGCGGGTTGTGTGGATTCTTTCCCCCAGGAGGGCATGTTCCAGGCGGTCGTAGATGCGGCTGGCCTGTGGGGAAATGATGGTCCTTTTTGTCCTGAGGAAGGCTGGTATGGTTTTGGTGTCTCTGCAGCATAATAGAAATGTTAAGGAACATAGTAGGTGTGCTCTTTTGCTTTGGAGTGTTTCCAGTCTCCGGGTCTGTCTGACTGTTTCTTCCCCGTAGAGGCGTTCAATGTATTCGCGAAGGCTTTCACGGCCGGGATCTAATGGTTGTTGTGGGTTTTTTGGGCTTCTTGGCCGTGTTCTGAAGGTTGTTCTTCCTGACGTTTCGCCAGTCTCTGTGGACGGCATCTTCACGTTGCTGTCCTTTGATGATGAATGTGACTGTGTTGCCTTCACCCATGATCCCCAACAGGTCATATAGAAGCCTATGGCTTCGTGGGGATACAGAGGCAAAACGCTTCGTGACTCTTTGTTTGAAGAGCTGGGGTGCAAATTTTAAGCTGCTGTTTGATACTCCTTCAGGGGGAATTTCCAACCACCCACCCTGCAAGCAGTTTGCATGCTGCTTGAGAATGCTTATCTGGCATGTACTACATCAACCATGCCTAAAAAAAAAACTGTTGAAACTGTTACCATCAAAAACTCACCATCTATCCAGTTCTTCCTGTGTGTAGGCATCCTTCAGTCTCGAGAGACTAGGGTAACATGCTCTGTATGGAGGACTTGGAACAGTGTCTAGTGTGGCTGAGAAGGCCAATTCGAGAGTGACCATCCCCTTCCACACTGAGGACAAATACAATCTGTACCCCGTCCAGCTCCCTGATTTTACTGTTTTTGGGACTGCCTCTTTGCCTCGGCCTGCTGGACAAGGGTCTCTTCAAATTGGGAGAGGCCGTGATGCAACGCCTGCCTCCAGGGTGAACGCTCAGAGGTCAAGGTTTCCCATCTGTTGAGGTCCATTCCTAAGGCTTTCAGATCCCGCTTGCAGATCTCCTCTTATCGCTGCTGTGGTCTCCCTCTGGGGTGATTTCCCTGCACTAATTCTCCATACAGGAGATCTTTTGGAATCCGACCATCATCCATTCTCACAACATGCCCAAGCCAATGTAGATGTCGCCGTTTCAGTAATGTGTACATGTTAAAAATTCCAGCTCGTTCTAGGACTAATCTATTTGGAACTTTGTCCTTCCAGGTGATACCAAAAATGCAGGACAGGAGTGTGCTCAGGACACAAGCTCTATAGACCTGGATCTTGGTATATGCCGTCAACTTCTTATTCAGCCATACTCTCTTTGTGAGTCTTGAGAACATGGTAGCTGCTTTGCCAATTCATTTGTCCAGCTCGACATCTAGGGAGAGGGTGTCAGAGATTGTTCAGCCAAGGTACACAAATTCATGAACAATCTCCAATTCTGGTGTGGAGATGGTAATAGAGAGAGGTGAATCTATGCCCTGGCCCATGACTTGTGTTTTCTACAGGCTGATTGTTAGTCCAAAGTCTTGGCAGGCCTTGCTAAAATGATTCATGAGTTGTTGGAGGTTTTCAGCAGAGTGGACAACAACAGCTGCATTGTTGGCGAAGAGGAAGTCTTGCATGCATTTCAGATGGATTTAGGTCTTCGCTCTCCATCTAGAGAGATTAAAAAGCTTTGTGTCTGATCTAATCTGGAGATGGACACCTTCTGTTGCAGTTTCAAAAGCATGCTTTAGCATGACAGCAAAAAAAAATCCCAAACCATTTTTCCAGCAGTCTAATAAAGGTACAGTGGGGTCTCGACTTACGAACGGCTCGACATACGAACGTTTCGACTTACGCACCGCTCTCATAGGAATATATGGACTCGACTTACGAACTTAGATTCGAGTTACGAACTCTTTTTTCCCCTTTTTTTAAAAAGCTAAGTCATCTTAGGTTAAAAGGAAAAAAGAAAAAATATCCCCCTCTAGTGGCAGAAGGCGGAATAGCAGCTTCCCATTAGTTTCTATGGACGAAAAGAGCAGATACGGATTAAATGGTTTTCAATGCATTCCTATGGGAAATGCAGATTCGACTTAAGAACTTTTCGACCTGAGAACTGCCTTCCAATACGGATTAAGTTTGTAAGTCGAGACCCCACTGTATTGCCTGCTTCCACATTTATATTGTTTCCTTTGGACAAGGAACTCTCGCAAGACAACCACGTGACCAATTTTTGGTTTTATATTTTTTGCTCAACTTTAGAATCGTAGAATAATTGAGTTGGAAGGAGCCTGTATAAGGCCATAGAGTCCAACCCTCTGCTCAAGGCAAGAATCCAAATCAAAGCCGATCTTGAATTTAAATTCTTTCTAAATTACAAAAAAATGGTTTCTAGTTTAAAATCTGTGCATAGAGTCTCAACCCTGCAGTTTTATGCAAATCAGTGGGCTCTTTTTGGACAATGTGTAAATGACCACTGCAGAGGTTCACTTTTTTGCAGTTTTGAGATGATTATTATTATTATTTGCATTTTGCAGCTAGTGTCTCTTGCTTTCGTATATGCATGCGCAGGACTGTGCTGCATCTCTCCTAAGTGTGGAGCGGGGGAGTGGAACTCATTAGGCCCACAAGGGTGCATGCATATAAATGCGCACGCATGAATGTTAAGTGAGGCTGCGGCCCTCTGCATACCGACTAGGCAAATAAGTCAACTCCTTGGGACTTTCTCGCAAGACAATTAATCTGCCAGCTGCCACATGGCTCCCAGCCTGCCATTGTTAAAGCGGCTTCTGACGCACTGCCAAAGAAAAGGAGAAGGTATGAACAGCAAAAAAAAAGGGGTCAGAAGATGAGAGACATCTGCCCACAATTTGTATATGCATATTTAGAAAGAACTGCCATATATTTAATAGGCACACTGTGCAATAGATCACCATGACAGTCTCTATAGCCAGCTTTCCCCCACGAAATAGGAGTATAAGTGTATCAATGGTTGGATCAGTCTGTATTAACAAGTACAGAGCAGGTCTTTTGCAAAGTTAATGGCTCTTATTTGCTTATTTGAGACCCCAAACCTCCTCAAATAAATTGAAGGACAACACAGATAATCTGCAACAAGGTACTGTCTGTGGAAAACCCACTTTCTTCCCCCAGCTATTGTGAGGGTTGCAGAGAAGCTCCAAAGCAATAGGAATGCCTGAGGGAGGTGGCGGATAAGATCATAGACATTGGTGATCAGAAAGTTCATTACACCACTAAGGATAAGGCTCACAGTTTCTACTGGATAAATTTCAGTCTCTTCAATTTAAAACAAAAGTATCTTTTCACATGACATGAGTTAATTATGAGCCCTGGGGTGCAGTAGTTAAACTGCAGTACTGCAGTTAAGCCTCTGCTCACAACCGGAGTTCTGTCCCAGTGGGTCAGTGACTCAGCCTTTCATTATTCCCAGGTCAGTAAAATTAGTACCTGTCCCTTTTGGGAGCAAAGCGTTCCTTGCTTAATTACTGCATTTTTCCGTGTATAAGACTATACTTTTGTCTAAAATCTTTAGACTAAAAATTTAGGGTCGTCTTATACACGGAAGTAAGCTGAGAACAAAAACAAGCGGAGGGGAATGCAGGGATCAAAGTGATCCTGCAGCGCTTTGATCCCTTTCCCCCTACACTTGCTAAGCCCCACTTAGACTTCTTAATTTTGAATTAGAAAAGTGGGGGGCATCTTATATATGGGGGTGTCTTATACACGGAAAAAATATATATATTGTAAACTGCCCAGAGATTGAGTGCTCTAGCATTATGGGGTGGTATATAAGTCGTATCAGTCAATCAGTAGCTTACCAATACAAGGAGGTGCGTGTTTTATCAGCAACCATTCGTTGAATAGTTACTGATCATCACATAACCACGGCTTTCTGAATTTCATTGCCCTCCTACTTTGCTGTCTCCAGCCCTGTCCCAAATCACATGTAATCCCTGCAATTTGGAGCCCGCTTCAGGCATCTCATAAGGTCAACCATAGTCCACGAGAACTCTGGCAATATTAGTCTTTGACATGTCGTGGGTCTCTTTGAGGGGTTGGTTGCCATAGGCTAAAACAGCCATCCTTTTCCAGTTTATAGACAGAAAGAGAGAGAGAGATGCTTGGCATCAAAAACACTAGCAAATTTTACTGCAGTATAAATCTGTGCTTCAGTTTTGTGTTATACGGAAACCACAAGTAACTCACATGGAACATGGGGTTTTCACAACAATGACTAAAAATTCACCCTCTCCCTCATTCTCCATGTCCTCCTGAAGGTGTGCCTGTCACTTAAGGACCTGACGTTCAACATTTGAGACTTGTAGACACTGCAGTAGTAATTTCAGACCACCCAGGTTGCTTCCAATCCCCCATCCCCCCGCCTCCCAGTTAGTGTCCTGGCAATGTCACTTCCTGTTTGGCATTATTAGTTGTACTTGTTATCAGTTGCACTTTGTTGTGCTTCTGCCCTTGCATTCATGCGTGGCAGCGGAGTTGCGTGATTCTGACCTTGTGGACATAGTGGATCCATTCCAAGTTTTGCTCTGAACTTTAAAAGACATTTCTAAGTTGTGGGTATGTTATGTGTCATCGAGTGGATTCTGACTCATGGTTACCCTTGCCTCCCCAATCCCCAAGTAAGTTTCTGCGACTGATTTGAACCCAGATCTCCTAGTCTGACACCCCATCCATGACATGATGCTGGGTCTTGGTCTCTTAAGGTGATCAATTTATTTCGTAGATAAAATTCAGCACAATAGACAGCTCCTGCAAAGTTCAGGTTAACACTCAGAGAAGCCTCACTGACTAGTCACCTCACTCTCCAAGGGAGGAATAAAGCAACAGGAAGCCTGAAAACCTATGTGTGTTTTTCCAAGAAAACAAAAAGTGGGCTAATTTTTCTATCACAGTGGGACCCGTGGTTTTCAGTTTTTTTCCTGGTGTGTGTGTGTGTTGCTTTTGTTTGTTTTTTCTGAGTCAGGTTTAGATTATGAGGAAGATCTTGTGCTGCAGGGGAAGGGGTGGGTGGAAGCGGAATTCCATGCTCAACTGGTCCGTGTTGTTCCTGAGCCTTCTGAAAGTAGCAGAGTTCCCAGGGAAATAGCGGAATATAAAGAGAGCTGTGATAGATGGGAAGCCCCTGTGTCCCAGGGAGAGGCACAGGTTGAAAAGGTGAGACCAAAAGTACAGCCAGCATTTCAAACCTGGGAGGGACAGCTGGGGCTACTCCACGCTGCCTGTCCAGATTCCCAGAAGAACCTTTGATGAACAGGCTGCTGATAACATTCCCTCCTCCTCTCTGTTATGAAGGTGACTAATCTATTCAGACTGTAACTGAAGGCTTGACCTTACGGACCAGACCAACTTCCTGCTTTTGAATAAGAACTGGCTTAAAGTGGACACAGCCACAGTGCCTGCTGCAGGCACACCGGAGGTGTGACAAACTGAAATCTCTCTCTCTTTCTCTCGCTCTTTCTCACCTCAGCCAAAAGTTAAATCAAAATAAAAATTATACTTCTATGTATTCTACACATTAAAAAAAAACATTTCTAAATGCCTTTGTTCACATTTTACCTTCTCAAATACTGAGGGGGGCCTCACAAGGTGAAATAGTCCAGTCCTCCCCATAGCTCTCGGAAGGCCTGAGGTTAGTATCGGTTTGCCTTTGGAGGGACTTAATACTCTAGGTTGGTTTTCCTCCAACAGGTTAACGTGGCTGATGCGGCAGGAGACGAAACAGGGTGGCTGCTTTGAGAGTGTCAGAAAAGTAGCATCTAGAGATGAGAAGCTGGGCGGGAGAAAAAAGCTGTGTGCCCTAATTTCATTTTAACAAGGCATCCTCCAAAGGCTACCAAGTAAAATGACATAAAAAGATAACAGTAATTCATCAAGTATGGCTGGGGAAGAGAAGTGTCCCCTGTCAAAGGGATAACTGGAAAGGAGTCTGGAGAATTTCCTATTTGGGAAAATAGCTACTAGAAGCCTCCCCCCCCGGGGTGGTTCTTGGGGGCCCAAAATCCTGTTGGATGGGGTCTGCCCGCACAAGGGAGCTGACATCAACACCAGCCATCTTGGGCAATTTTGGAGTGCTTGCAACTTGGTCATATTGTGCGTGAGCTGCGCACACCTCCAAAACGGCAAAAGGAAGTCTTGAAGCAGCAAAGCTCTGGCCCTGCTGCTGATGTTGTCCTGCTTATGCAGGCAGAGCTGTGCAACAGGATTCCTGCCAGTCTGTCTGCTGAAACTAGCATTGTGACTGCAGTAACTGTGATGTTAAGTGTTATTACTATTATTAGAGAGGAGGGTGGAGATGAAACGACTTGCTCCTGTCTTTGGTGATGGTCAGGTCTGGCGACACCTGCTTTTTGGGATATTTGTGGCCAAGATGCATCTTAGTTTTTAATGTCCACTGTCAGTTGGCTGAGTGACCACTACTGCGTCTCCTACCTTTTCCGACCCTTGGCAGGAGTGGATAAAAAAAATCTGCCAAAAATGTAGGGTGGGGCATTGGGTGAACATGCACACCAAGTATACTTCATTTGCATAACGAGCAACCAATTTACAAAACATGCTAAGTAGGTGGCCTGGGTTTGGGGACCTGGGATATGAAGAAGCCTACAGGCATAAAAACAAGAGGTTTATTTGGCTCTTGGTGATGTTTCCCACGGCACTTTCCATATGGTAGGACGGAAGAAGGCCTTCTGTGATTCCAGAATGATAGAAAGAGAAAGTTGGTCACTGCTGTTTCCTGCCTTAAGGCACGAGTTTCTTGTCAGCACAGTGTGGAAAAGTTACTTTCCTTCTTTCATTTTAGACTATAACTTCCAGAATCCCACAGCTTAGCACGGTTTTGCAGCCAAGCGTGCTGGGAGAGGTTAAGATCTATAGTCGAAAATCATCGCCACCACCATCAGTCTTGTTGTTTAGTCATTAAGTCATGTCCGACTCTTCGTGAACCCATGGACCAGAGCACGCCAGGCCCTCCCATCTTCCACTGCCTCCCGGAGTTGGGTCAAATTCATGTCGGTTGCTTCGATGACCCTGTCCATCCATCTCATCTTCTGTTGTCCCCTTCTCCTCTTGCCTTCACACTTTCCTAACATCAGGGTCTTTTCCAGAGCGTCTTCTCTTCTCATGAGACGGCCAAAGGATTGGAGCCTCAGCTTCAGGATCTGTCCTTCCAGTGAGCACTCAGGGTTGATTTCCTTCAGAATGGATAGGTTTGTTCTCCTTGCAGTCCAGGGGACTCTCAAGAGCCTCCTCCAGCACCACAGTTCAAAAGCATCAATGCTTCGGCGGTCATCAATTTCCCCACAGCTGTGCTCTGACGCTGCTCTTCCCAACCTTGCTGCCTTGAAGGTGTTTTGGACCAAGGACCTCAGAGATTCCCAGAGATGCTGCAGGACACACCTGATGGGTACCAGGTTTGAGAAGACTGTCTCCTTCCGATGGGCTGCGGCAGCTTTATTTTCCGCAATAAAGATCAATTCCGCCCGCACCCCGCCTCCAACGACACATTGCTTAGCTTTGCAATTCTGCACACTCCTACCTGGAAGAAAGCCGCACCAGACGCAGTGGGACTTCTCTATAAGATTGTTTTTTGCCTGCTGGGCACTGGATTAATTTACTCTGTCATAGTATAATTGGAGCTGATTGAAAAGCAAAGAGAATTCCCCCCCTCCCCACCGCCCGCCACACACAATCGGGTTAAAAAATATGCTGGGGGAAAAAAGCAAGGCCGCCTGCGATGCTTATTGTTCCAGCCACAATCTCAGGAGCTGCGGGGTGTGGAGTGACGGGCCGTGAGTCCTGCTTTAGATGGAGCCGTCTTCTCTCATCCACGCTTGGAAGGTGTCCTCTATCTGAAAGGGTCTCCTTTTGGCCAAGAAGGGAGAACGGAGGACATGACGTTGCCCGCCAAGGGTTACTACTTAAGATTGCCAATTCATAGAACATTAGCCAGACGGTGAGAGACTCTTTATGGGGCACAGCATTCCCAGGCGGGAGGCAGATCTTATGGGGAGAAGCACAGGAGGAAGAGAAAGTCTAATTTCTATTTGCAACATGGAACCCTAGAAGCATGGAGTTGGAAGGGGGCTACAAGGCCATTGAGTCCAACCCCTTGCTCAAGGCAGGAATCCAAATCACAGTAGATCTGAGGGAGGGTTGTGCAATTTTCTCTTGAATACTTCCAGCATTGGAGCGTTCACCACCTCCTAAGGTCATCGGCTCCATTGTCGTACTGCTCTAACAGTTAGGAAGTTTTTCCCTGATATTCAGCCTATATCTGGCGTCCTGTCACTTCACCTCATTATTACATGCCCTGTACTCTGGGATGATTGAGAACAGATCCTGCCCCTCCTCAGTAGGAGAATATTTCAAGTATTTGAAGATTGCTACCAGATCTCCCCTTAGTCTTCTTCTCTCATGGCTAAACATGTCCAGTTCTTTCAACCCGTCCTCACAGGGCGTGGTCTCCAGTCCCCTGATCGTCCTTTGAACTTGCTTCAGTTCGTCAACATCCTTCTTCAAGCACGGTGTCCAGAACTGGACACAGGACTCTAGATGTGGCCTGACCAGTGCTGAATAGAGGGGGATTAGCATCTCGCAGGATTTGGAGACTATACTCCTGTTCATGCATCCTATAATAGCATTGGCCTTTTTTGCAGCCACATCACGCCGTGGGTTCATATTCAGCTTGTGATCCCCAACAATTCCAAGATCCTTCTCGCTCGTAGTAACATGGCTTTCACCTCACTTCAGCTCTCTACATCTTGTGTAAAGGCTGACTGTATTTGCCTCTGTATTGCTTTGGGGATTTATAGCCACGATATTTCTCCACCGTCCCTTCTCCTGGTGCTCCCGGCTGTTTGGGATGCCGGAGTGTGCTTTCCAGGGTGAAGCATGGAGCACTGGCATCAGGACTCGGGAGCCACCTTCTTGCTCAAACCCTGTTACAGTCCTAACACAAAGTTGATGGGCAGAGAGCTTCCCCTCCCAATTCTACCCTGTCACCCCTCTACAATGGTTGCATGGGGCCACCTCTTTGTCCTCTGTTTCTGTCCCTGAAATCTCAGGGTAGAGGCTGCTGCTGTTGTTAACCCTACGGGTACCTGGCCTGGACAAGACCTAGTGGCCGGCCGAGAGGTCACTTGGTCCATCTGTTTCATCCTGTTGCAAAAGGCACATTTGTTTGCCGGGTGATGGGTTCTACCTGTTGCGAGCTGCCTGTCTCCTAATATTGGAAGGGAGAGTGTAAATCATAGATCGATAGATAGACAGACGGACAGAGGAGAATAATGGGCGGTTAGTGCCTGCCAAGCACAATGGATTCAATCACGGATGGATTTGAAGAGATAGTAACAGGGAGCGCCGAAGATGTTTTCCATATTCGCTGTCATTAAATCTCCAAAACGCTACGTGGGAGATTATGCATTTTATATTTATCTGCCTTTCGAGAGGGGAGGGTAATTCACTTTTATTAAAAAAAAATGTTGAGTCTTAATAAACAGTGGCTGGAATGCATTCGTCGTAGGAGGGTGGAACTCCTCGTGTGTTGTGGTAGAAAAGCAACCAGAAAGCCGGAGGTTCCAATATCTGCTTGTTGAACCGCTTGCTTTGTAATTGGGAAATGCACGCAAAGCTGCCTGAAGCGCAGCAAATGGAGAGTGGGAGGGGGGGGACGCATTCCTGTTTAGAGTTCCACTGTTGGGGGGGGGGAAACGGGACTCTGAGCCTTTTAGAGATGCAAAACAGCAAAAAAGTTCAAGACCCCTTTTTGTACATTCATTTACTTGTCAGCTCGGGCTTCTGCTTCGGTGACACACGGATGCCCTCCGTGAGCGGACTGTATGGGCTTTCCGGACTTGTCAGGGCGTGATCCCTTTGCTGGGCTCCATCCCCTTACTTCCACTTTCGGTTCAACGGATGCTGCTCCATTAGAGTTTGGATAAAGGTTTGCGGAAGCGAAGAAGCCAAGCCACAAGCCCTTGCAATTGGAAACACACCCTTACGTGCTCCCCACTTCGCCAGGATACTTACCTGGGTTTGGCGTCCATCAAAATAACAGCTTGGAAATGGGTCACTGGTCCTGGATTCTGCTCACAACTAGAACAGGGAGCACCACCCGTGCAAACTGGGAGTGGGGAAGGCCCTTTGTGCAGTCTAAAAACTTCAAATGAGAAGCTCAGGACCCCCAAAATAAGTGATTGAGGGTCACCTTTGGCTCATTATCCAGACCTTTCCCGCCTCTGCTTTTGAGTAGTTGGCAGAACTCCTGAATGCAACCACTCTCGCTTAGAAGCAGGGGCTGTGCTGCAACATTTTATTGCAGTTCCCCTTGCTGTTTTGTTCTTTTCCTTTTAACTAGTCAGTGGGGTGTCATTAGGATTGCTTGCCTCAAGCCCCCAAACATGCCATTATCCCCAGAGAAACAATGTTGTAAAACTGCAAGTGCAGTGGCTTTTTTTACTCCAGTCCGGCTTGGTCTGCAAGCAAAGAGTCATTCCTGGACAGTTTACACCAGCGGTCCCCAACTTTTTTGGGACCACGGACTGGCTGAGCCTCTGAGCACCCCCCCCATGCTCGCGTGGGCTCGCACACACTTTCAAGCGCCTGCTTCCGCACTCCTTTGCGAATGCGCAGGAGTGCCTGCACACTCATCCGCCTGCATGTCTGCAAAACCCTTCATGCGGGCGCTCAGGTGCATGTGTGAAGGGGTGGGGTAGCGCTCACACCGGCAATGGCACGCACGCATTCACAAAGAAGCTGTGGGGAGGGGAATGCGTGCAGGGGGGAAAGTCTGTCTCCGCAGCCCTGTCGAGCTCAGGCCATGGACCGTCACTGGGCCGCAGACTGGGAGTTGATGACCTCTGGTTTACACCATCGAGGGGGAAAAGGAAAGGCACACATCACACCTCCATATATCCCTCTTCCTGCACCGCCAAGGGTCATTAAGACGCCTGTGTCTCTCGGGTGCACCCGGAGACATCAGCAAGCTGTTGATAGGATCGCAATTAAATCGAGGAGGGCCGGTGTTGGTGCTTCCTGTGGAGAAGCGTGTAGCTCGCGGTATCGCAAAGCGATAAATGCATCGCCATGTCCTGGCAGGACTGACAGATTCCCTCCGCTTCCTGCCGACAGATGCAGAAATAAACAGGGCTGATAATCAGCAACAAGAGCGGAGAGCTGGTAATAACCCTCAGCAGGCTCCACCGGGGACGAGGTGCTATCATTGAAAGCACCACGCTTACGAATTCAGCAAAAATCAGATAGCGCGACGAGTGACGACGGACGGCTCTTTCAGCCTGGCTGCAGAGTCTGGTTCTGGAAGATTTCACCTCTGTGGAGCAGGGCGGTTCTTCCTAGCCCATCCAAGGTGGTAATATTAAGTATCGAGTGTGGTGCAGTGGAGAGATTAATGGACGAGGACTCAGGAGGCCTGGGTTCCAATTCCCACTCAGCCATGGAAATTCACTGGGTGTGCAGAATTGGTAAAGGTAAAGGTTCCCCTTGACATTTAGTCCAATCGTGTCCGACTCTAGGGTGCAGTGCTTATCCCTGTTTCCAAGCCATAGAGCCAGCGTTTGTCCAAAGACAGTTTCTGTGGTCACGTGGCCAGCACGATTAGACACGGAACTCCGTGACCTTCCCACCGTGGTGGTACCTATTTATTGATGTGCAATTTTTTACATGCTTTCAAATGGCTAGGTTGGTGGGAGCTGGGATAAGCGATGGGAACTCCCTCCGTTGTGTGTTTTCGATCTTACGACGACTGGTCTTATGACCTTGCAGCACAGAGGCTTCTGCGGTTTAACCCGCAGCGCCACCACGTCCCATTCGTAAATTGGTAGAATTGGCAAAGCCGCTCCTTAAATGTCTCACTCCCCTTGAAAGCCCTTTTAGGGTCACTGCAAGTTGATTCTAACTTGAGGCACATCTAAACAAGAAGATCTTTTAAGATCTTCTTGTTTTATTTTAATCCCTTTGGAATTCATGGTGAGGTTTGCTCCCGAGGCCTGCTGTTTGTTTTAGCTCCTCTGATTTGTACTACGTTCTTCCCTTCTGGTCTATTGGGTTTTCTGCTCTTATTTCCTTATGCCAGACTACTGGAGCTTTGCAGTCGCAAGCCGGTACACACTGAACAGCAGGCGGACACATTTTCCAACCAACCTCCCCGACTTAGTGTCTCAAACAGCAGGCTGCCTACAAGCACTTCCTGGTTTCCTTGGGAACAACCATACCTAGAAGCTTCGTGGTGCAATGATTAAACTGCAGTCCTGCAGCTGAGACTCTGCTCACGCCCCGAGTTCAATTTCAATGGGTTCCAGTAGCTGGCTCAATGTTGACCCAGCCTTCGATCTTTCTGAGGTCTGTAAATTGAGGTCAACAAAGTGCCCCCCCCCCAGAGTGCTTTAACTACTACAGGGTGGTATATAAACAGCTTTTGCTTTTCAGGAAGGACTGTCCTCTGTCAGCATTTCAGAAAAAGGACCATCCTTTTTTAAAAAAAGGGCGTGTAAGCACTGCAGAAGAGCCATTCTTAGTGTCGATCATAATGAAACGGGGTGAATTCCTGTTCTCATTGGTAAACAGCAACTTCCTGGACTTAAAATACAGATCCAGACTGGTATTCTCTCACTTACTCATTTCTCTGAGGTCCCTTCCTGCATTATTTTGCTCCTCCATTCCTGTTAGATGCAGGCCACCTGCTCTGTTTTTCCCCCCAAGAAGGTCAGATTTAGGGATTTCTGTAACTAAGTTTAGGATCTGTCCTCCTCCCCTGATCTAAGCCTAAAACAGCACATTTTCCTTTTTAACCATTGTGAGTCTCCCAAGAGACTCCCACGGGCCATCAAGTTGTTCCCAACATATGGCCAACCCTGTGTTTTTCCAAAGCTCCTGCCTCCTTGTTCTCTCATTTTTACTTAGAAAAGCAGGCTGCTGTTCACCTTGAAGTCTCGGACCACATTTCAGAATCGCCTCCCTGCTGCCCAAGCCTAAATGGATGTTCTAATGGAGCAAGTAATAAATTTCCTTTGGGGGAAAAAAATTACTGTGCCATCTCCCCCCCTTTTTCTTGTTAACCGACCAACAGGAGTTAAATGTCCACTCCTACCAGAACTGGAGGTCATCTCTGGAAGAGATCTCCGATGCCCCTGAACCAAGGACTGCTTTCAGCTTTCTTAACATTTATACATCCCCGCCAATTACTGATAAGACCGCTAAGCACTTGCTGGCTACATCCTCCGGCATAATGATGCTTCTACTGTTTTTAAAGAGTTTTTTCCCCCTCCCCGCCAACTCTATTCTTTTCCAGAGCTGACCTTCAATTGAAAATTCAATAACAATGTGATGAAAAAGACAGCAATTTCAAGAAACAGCAGTAAGGAGAGCATCCAGTATGCGTTGAGTCAGCCCCGCATTTAATTACCTGCCTACAATTAGTGCGCTGTGGCTGGTGTAGGTCTCCTGACTCCAATCCCTAGGTGTAATGGGGCATGTTAGTGGTCAGGAAGGGCATTCTGCATATGCTCAGAAATGCCCCTGCTCTTGGGGCAGAGAGAAGCAGTCCCCAATAAATGCAGGAGATGAGAGATTTCAGTTCCGCACTTCACACCCGTGGTGATGTTGGTGATCATTGCACCACTAATGTACACGAGGCTTTGCCAAGCAGAAAGTGGGCAGTTCTCTGCTCCAAGAAGCTTGCAATCCATAATTTGACACAAGGGAGAATGCCAAAAGAAGAGGAAACTGATAGCAAGGACAAGCAGAAGCAGCACTATGATTTATTTCACGTGTGTTCACTTGGAGTAGAGTTTAGAGACCAGGAGGTTGAGTCAAAGATTTCTTGAAAGTCTTTTTTTATGGAGGGGAAAAAAAGTATTTGAGTATAGGGTGACTATCAAGGTTATTTGGGTATACTATACTTGCAGAGCGCAGTAGCTGCAGGCTGAGTTTGTTTCCAACCAAGAGAAGTGAAGACTCCAGTCATAAACAGGACAGCTTGGTGGGAATATAAGGCCAAAAGAAAATGTACTGTTTATCAGCTAAGGGGATTTATTTTAGAAATAGTGCAGGAGGACAGGTCTCTAAACTTGCTAACAGAAGCACCTAAAGTTAGCTTCCATGTGTGCAGGGTTGCTTCTTTCTAGCCGGGGAGGAGGAAGAGGAAAGGAAATATAAGAGTACTAATCCGCATGAAATTATAGCAAAAAGAAAAGAGGAAATACCTGGGATATGCTGTTCTTATGAGACAGCTGTTCTGGGAGTGTGTTCCTCCCTGAGCCCAGCCTCGGGGAACGCATCCCAACTCCATATGAATCCTGGGTTCAGTCTTTCGGATCAGGGCCAGCTCTAGGCAGTGTCAGAGGTCAGACCCAGCTGCCTTGCCCTCATGTCCACCAGAACATGTCTTTAGAGATCAATATGGAGGGCAAGCAGAAAAGGTGGATGTGTTCACACAGAGAAATGGACCGTTTGTGGGGCAGTCCAGTGCAGTCTTTCCCCCAGGGATCATGTGACACACAGGGAAATGCACCTCGGCTTGACCCGGGCATGTAGGTCTTCTATTTCTGGGTGCTGGGCTGGAGGGATTTTCTGGCAGATGGAAGGGTTGCTTTAAGGGAGTTTGCTCCCCTTATATGGACCCTTTCCCGTGCGATCATGGGGCACCTTTGCTTCTGTCTGAATGCACCCTGAGTCAACCCTGATGTGGCTGCAAAAATAGAGAGAGGCAGATTGACAGAAGTGTGGACTCCAAATCCACACTTGTGTTTGTTCCCCTCTGTTCAGCAACGGTCAGGCCTCATCTGGAGTCCCGTGTCCAGTTCTGGACACTGCACTTTAAGAAGGATGCTGCTGCTGCTGAATTGGAACAATCTCAGAGGACAGCGAGGATGATCAGGAGGAAATCAAACCATAGAAGGAAAGACATGTTTAGCCTTGAGAAAAGGAGATTGAGGGGAGGATGGACCTCAGTGGGAAGAGATGATGAGGTGAAGCGAAGGTCCCCTCTTGCCCTCACACTTTCCCAACATCAGGGTCTTTTCCGGGGAGTCTTCTCTTCTCATGAAATGGCCAAAGGATTGGAGCCTCAGCTTCAGGATCTGTCATGTTGTGTTAAATACAAAATCTGTGGTGTTCCAAAGGTTAAAATAAAGATGTGTCCTGGTCAGAAGCACAATCAGACACAAGCACAGCCACCAAAACAGTGACATTTCTTATCCAGTGTGGGGAAACCTAAGTCTAAGAGGTACGGACGGATACCGGTTTGGGCCTGCGTGTGTGTCTGTGTGTGTTCTCCTTGCCCAGCCCTTTTCGAGAAGCCAACCCTCCGCACGACCCTCGCTGTTCTGTGCTCTCCTTGCGTTCTTGTCGTGGCAAAAGTCAGTACAAGGGAAACAATGAAGACCAAGAATCGGATAGAATTGTGATGAAGCATTTCAGCGTCTTTCTTCCAGCTGACCTCGATTTCCATAAAACAGCAATTACGCTGTGCCTTCTGAATGCCAATGGGTCCGGGTGAGGAGCCCGCCGAGGGCGGTGGCAGCAGAATTGTGCTTGGAATCCTCCCTTAATTAGTTCTGTAATTCCCCCCTCCCTGTCCAAAATCACTTTTTAAGTACAGGAGGGGGAGAAGAAGGGGTGCGATCCCCCCCCCAGGTTCTCCGCTACCACCTACCACCTTCATCTCCACCCCACCCAATGCCTGCTCAACGTTTGCATAATTTTGAACAACTTAATAAAAAATGCATCTGTTCAAGAAGAAAATGGGAGAAGGATTCCTTTCTCTCTCTTTCTCTCTCTCCATCCTCCATGCGCATTCAGGGAAGAATTCCTGCCTTCGTAAAAGCCCCACATGTGACATTCTTTTCTTTTCTGAATGTCAAGGCAGCCTTATCTGGGCTTGCTCACAAAGACTGAAAATTAGCAACCTTGCAATAGACAGCAAGGTACTCGCCATCTAATTTGGAGGGAGGGATAAAAATCATCGTTTCCTTGAGGCGTTTAATTAAATATGCAAATTTATCAACAACTTAAAATTAAAAAAATTTAAAAATCTCCGACCAAAACATTTCAGGATTGTGAATTGGGCCCCCCTCCCTTTTTTTAAAACGGCCCTTTCTGGGCAAATTCCTTTGAATTTGGTTCATGATGCTTATAAAAGTCCTGTAATCAGAAAACATAAAGTGGCTATTTGTACAAGAACCACTGCTTTAAATGCTTTTAAAATCAAAACAGTTTCAGCCTATGGATCCTGTCCCTCTAATGCAGCTGTATTTCTCACAGGTGCTAGAAATTTGTTGGCTTGGGTAGAGGTAGAGGGAATGGATTGAAAGTGAACAAAAGCAATTCCTTGCATTGCCCTTTTAAGAAGGAATTGTGCCCATTGCCCTTTTAAAGTCTCTCCCTCCTTCCCTTCCCAGTGACTGTCTTAAGGAATTGAATGAGATTTTTCTACTGGCAGGTGGAAAAGCAGGGGTGAAATATAAATAATCAAACAGGGCATCCAGTTCGGCAGTCTGCTTCAGACCTGAAGCCTCTTCTAAGGACCTTGACACAGCCAATAGTGAAACTTGGTTTTAGCACCTTTAATGACCTTGCGATTTGTGTATTCCCGGTAGCAGGGATGGGAGCGTCACAGAGAACTGGAAACACACAAATATTGTAAGAGACCTGGAAAAAAGACTAGGTGAGAGGGTCACCCAAACAGCGCAAGGCAGGTTGGTCGTTGATTTCAGTGTGGACCAGCTTGGTGGTGCTGGGGGGACTCTGAACATCTTATTCACTGTAATGTATTGTTTGACACACACACACACCCAGAAGCTCAACATGGTGTAGTTGTCCACAAAGGTCCCGTTTCTCTTCCATGACCCTGCCTCTCGCCCAATTCCTTGTAATTCAGATAGGGCTCCTTGTTCTACCATTGCCAGGGGTAAAGTTTGATGAGGGAGTGTGGTTCAGAGGTGGAGCATGGGCTTTCCAGGTGGAAAACCCTGGGTTCAGTCTCTGGCAGGTCTAGGGAGGGCAAGAAAAGACATTTCCGCTAGGGAACACTGTCCCCCTCAATATTTGGCTAGAGGCAGTTGCTTGAACTGTTTTGGTGGCTCCTTTGCAACCAGCGATCTTCATCCATGGGGTCAGAAGATCACCACATTTTTTTTTAATGTGAATGAAAGTCCCTTCTGGGGTGCCTCTGGGATTAGAGGCCCTGACGCTTAAGCTTCGTCAGGTTCATCGTGGATCTGTCCCTGGCTAGAGGTTCCAGGGGTTGGATGTTATTGTAGTATCAAGTCAACTCGCCTGATCTTTCCCTTTCTCCTGCTGCCTTCAGCTTTTCCTACCATAATGATTTTTTCCAACGACAACCCAGCTTCCCGTGTTTGTAACATTATTATCCACCACAACTATTCAGAGTACTCTGGATAATAGCACCTCTTTTTTTTAAAAAAAATTATCTCCAGGGGAAAACCTATCAGATATATAGAGTTTGGGAGAGGCGCAAAGATTGATGTCTGTCTGTCTGTCTGTCTGTCTGTCCGTCTGTCTAATAATATATGTGTGCGTGTGCGTGTGTGTGTTCATTCAGAGGTACCTCTGAATAATGATGTATTTTCTGAATTAAACATTTTTTTCCTTTCACGCTCTGCCACTTTGCTTTGCTAGACACTTTCATTGCTGCGTTAATTCTGTTTTTTAATTGTACTTAAAACCAATCATTTATCATGTTCTGGCATACTGAAAATCATCCTGAAAGCAACTGATTAGCAGTGGGTCTATGCATATATACGTATTTTTTGTAAAAAAATAAAATAAAAAGAAACAAAATGAAATATATTGGCCTAAATTAGGGATGTGCATCAACTTAAGAGAAAAGTCTTCCAATGAGACAAAGCAGGAATAATCCATGTCCTTTCAGGTCAGTGGCAGAGTGTTTCAAAGAGCCCCCATGGATTGCTCCCTGTCTTCACCAAATCCAGACTCGAGGTTATCCATCTGGATCTTGGTCCCCACCAACAGCCTAGCTGGCTTTAGTAGGATCCCTGACGCATCATCTCCTTTGGCCTGTTTGGTTCAGTTTGGGTCAGTAGCCTCTAAGGATGTGTCCAGGGTGTTGGCTCACTGCAGATGGGCTTAGATCCCTACTTGATGTTTGCCTTGCTTGTCTTATAGAACGATGACGTCACCTCAGCATGAGCCATAACCATGTTCAATGCTTCAATAAGGGAAGGTCCCATCACCTCCTGGCAAATAGAAGGGGAAGATATGGAGGCTGTGACAGATTTTACTTTCTTGGGCTCCATGATCACGGCAGATGTTGACAGCAGCCATGAAATTAAAAGGCACCTGCTTCTTGGGAGGAAAGCAATGACAAACCTAGACAGCATCTTAAAAAGCAGGTTTGCATAGTCAAAGCTGTGGTTTTTCCAGTAGCGATGTATGGAAGTGAGAGCTGGACCGTAAAGAAGGCTGACTGCCAAAGAATGGATGCCTTTGAATTGTGGTGCTGGAGGAGACTCTTGAGAGTCCCCTGGACTGCAAGGAGAACAAACCTATCCATTCTGAAGGAAATCAACCCTGAGTGCTCACTAGAAGGACAGATTCTGAAGCTGAGGCTCCAAGACTTTGGCCATCTCATGAGAAGAGAAGACTCCCTGGAAAAGACCCTGATGTTGGGAAAGTGTGAAGGCAGGAGGAGAAGGGGACGACGAGATGGCTGGACAGTGTCACTGAAGTGACCAGCATGAATTTGATCCAACTCCCGGAGGCAGGAGGGCCTGGCGTGCTCTGGTCCATGGCGTGTCACGAAGAGTCGGACACAACTTAATGACTGAACAATAAGGGAAGGTCACCTTCCCTCATGTGTAATGGAAACGATTATTCAGCCCACCTTGAAGTGACCAAGCTTGGCCCTGGACAATCTCACCAACGATAGGCCGATTGCCATGATACCATTCATGGGCAAGCTGATCGAGCAGGTGGCGATGGGGCAGCTGTTCCAGATGTTCCTGGAAGATGAAAACAGCCTTGATCCAGTCCGGTCTGTTGCACTGCAAGATGAACTTTTCAGGGACACTCCCACTTTGATGGCTCTCCTGGATCTCTCTGTGGCTTTTGACACGGTCAACCATAGTATCCTCCTGGACAGAAGAGGTGGGGGGGAATCAGGGGGTTTGGCATTAAATTGGCTCCATTTCTTCTTGGGAGGCCATGGTCTAGAGGGTACAGCTTAGGGATGAGTGGTCAGTCCCTGGGACCTTCAATTGTGGGGTCCCCCAGGAATCATCAATCACCCCAGTGTTCTTTAACATCTACATGAAGCTGCTGGGGGAGGTAACCTGGAGATCTGAGTCTGGTGTCATCAGTATGCTGATGATAGGCAACTCCGTCTCTCCTGTTCTACCTCTGCAGTGGATGCTGTCAGACATTGGAGGGGTGCCTGTCTTCGCTGTTGGAATGGACCAGGGTAAGCAGGTTCTAGTTGAACCCAGACAAGATGTAGATCATCTTCCTGGGGGATCCTTCTGACAGGTTAGGGTGTCTCATCCTTAGGCTGGACAGTACTGATCTCCTGCTTAGGGACTCAATTTGGAATATGGGCGTTCTCCTGAACCCAGACCTCTCCTGGGCTTCCCAAATGGCAGCTACATCCAGTGGCTTCAACCAACTGAGGTTCACAGCTCAGCTCCAACCCTACCTAGACAAGGAAGCCCTCGGGACGTTGGTAAATGTGTTGGTGGTATCCAGGATTGACTACTGTAATGCTCTCCACATGGGGTTTCCCCTTGAGACTAACCTGAGGATTGCAGCGGGTTTTGGAGTGCACCCTTCAGTTTTCACAGTTTTATCCAATTTCCCCATTTATCCTGGAAAGCTACAAATATTTCAGAGAGCCTAAGAACCAACTCCCTCCAGCTCCCTCCAGAGCAGCTCCAGTCAGTGTCGATCTGTACCCAAATATTCAGATACAGGAAAGATTTGGGTGAGGGTGTGTGAGAATTGCCCGACCCAAATTTTGCCTCCAGTCAGGAAGAAACCATCGGATCAGTTGTCAGATGGTGAGTCAGCAGGTCCTTAAACCGCACAGATTCAATAGGCTACCAATAGGATTCTTGCCATTGTCTTAATTAATGTTAACTGCTGCAAAGGAAAGTGAAGGACAAACAAGGAAGCCATCAAATCAGTGAGAAAGTTATAGGTTCTCTGGACAGGCTGCAGGCAGAATCTAGAGAATGGATGCTTTCAATGGTGGGGGCTTGTAATGATTTCAAAGTTCTGGATGCCCTTTTCCCATCAAATTGTTGTAAGCCGCCTAGGGTGGTCGAAATGACCAGATAGGCAGGAAATAAATAAATAAATAAATAAATAAATAAATAAATAAATAAATAAATAAATAAATAAATAAATAAATAGGTAGAAAGATGATTATTTCCCTATAATTCAGCAGCAATATTTACGAGGCTATCTGCTGGCCATTAACCTATGGGGTTCCGCATGTTTCCCGATTCTTAATTCTTGCTTTCTCTTTATACCATCTCAAAGGTTGTAGAATCACAGAATTGCAGAGCTCTACAAAGATCATCTGCATACACCCCAATAATGGGCTCACGCTACAGGAAGCCAGATTTTGGCTGAATATCAGGAAAACTTCTTAACTGTTAGAGTAGTACAATAATGGAACTATTGACCTCGGGAGGTGGTGAGCGCTCCAACGCTGGAGGCATTCGAGAGACGGTTGCACAACCATCTGTTGGATCTGCTTTGGTTTGGATTCCTGAACGGAACAG
The DNA here is from genome assembly GCF_051106095.1 of Pogona vitticeps. Taxonomy (NCBI): domain Eukaryota; kingdom Metazoa; phylum Chordata; class Lepidosauria; order Squamata; family Agamidae; genus Pogona; species Pogona vitticeps. The sequence continues at coordinate 3,718,791 of NC_135787.1, forward strand.
CGGGTTGGACTGGATGGCCTTAGAGGCCCCTTCCAACCCTATGATTCTGTGACTAACTCCATTGTTCTCCTACAGAAGACAGGGCATCATTCCCTCCAATACCTCAAATGTAACTGGGGTCAGGCAATTTGGTCTTTGTCCCGGAGTGCTGACATTTAAAGGTACATACATGGGCTGCTGAAAAAGTTTGAACCCACTCGCCCTGAGGGCATGCATCATCTCTATCCATGCCTTCCTGGGCAGAAAGCAACCAAAAAAATGGAACATTCAGCATGGAACAAATATGGCTGCTACGCATTCACAGCTCTGCTTCCTCTCTGTTCTGCCCTCTTCTCCACATCTATGGCAACCTCATGTGACCCATGTGATAAGGCAGTTAAACCCAAGGCACCAAAATGATTACTTATGGGCCTGACAGATATCTCAGATCATGGGGCGGGAAAGCATAATAGCACAAAATAAAGTAAAAGGCTTTGTACGTCCCTGCTTTTGTGTCGCAAGACAGAAGCAAAGGAGGGATCACAAAGGTTCTTCTAGGCATATGGTAAGTACTTGTTGTAATCACGCCTATCCACCAATTGCTTTCTTCAGCAATTGGTGGCTAGGACTCGAGAAGCCACCCTAACCAAACATTTACAGAGGGTGAAAAAAACAAACACCCTCCCCACTCAACAATGTAGAATGAGGAACTATATTTACAAGTCGTTTTCCTAATGACACTGGGAAAAGAAAACGCAGATTAATTTGGCTCTTAGGCAGCCAGATGACACGGCAGGGAGCCCTAGCGCAATAACAGAGAGATCATAAAAGGAATGGGAAGCAGCCACCCCAAATAGCATTAAATGCTCATAAAGGCATTTGGGCCTCTCCGCCGTCAGGACTGCACACTGAATTGTACATAATATGCATGTTCAACAAGAGGGCAGCGTGCCACTGTCAGCATCGCAAAGGTATCTGGCTTCCAGGAAGGCAAGGCGCCGTGATCGTATTTGCTAACATGTTGGTTCAATTTTTCCACATGCATAAAAAAAAAAGAGGTGTTTTTGGAAAGACAAGCCACTGCCGCAGAATCGTCTTCTGGTTTTCTAGGAGTCTGGCCAATCGCAAATGGTATTGAGGGGGAAAGGACGATGACATGCGGGTTTTGACGCTCAGTGTTCCTGGAAGGGAATCTGCACATTTTGGACACGGACATGATTCAAGAAGAACTGTGGCACCGCAGAGTTGGAAGGGGCTCGTCAAGACATTGAGCTGTTCCCCAGCCTATGCTGACACCCACAGCTAAAGCGTCCATGAAAGACGGCCATCTCCAGAGAAGGAAGCATCTATCACCTTCTGAAGGATTCCACTGTCCAAAGACTCTGGACCCTGGAACAGCCTCCAGTTTCTTCGGAAAATTTAGTTAGATGTTTCTTCCTTCTAACATAAACCTATTAGCTCTCGTGTCTTCCCTTCTGGAGCAGCAGGAAAACAAAACAAAACCTGGCACATTCTTCCATGTGACAGTCCTTCACATATTTGAAAATGAGAACCATATTGCTTCTCTCTCGTCTCTTTCCCAGGATGAACAGACAACCTCCAGCCACCATTCCTTTCTGGGCTTGGCGTCATGATGACACATCTTGGTCACCTTGCTCTCCGCTTGTTCCAGCTTGTTTAACTTGGAGGTGTGCCACACCCAGCACCTCAAAATGGGCCTATTTAACCTGTTCTTCTCTACCTGCTTCCACACCTTGACATCCTCTCCTGTCATCTTCTCCAGGGAGGAATGGAGAAAGGCTGGATTTTAAAAACAAATTATTGGGAAATTACAGCTGCATTGACTTGTCACCCAAAGGGACATGAAACACCCATCGGTGGCGCTTTTGGCTCGATACGCACATGGCGGAAACTCAACTGGAACAATCCTCTCTGTGTTAAAAAAAGATGCAGTAGACCCTGCCACTGATCCAGAAAGGCGTAGACCACTGGTTCTTAACCTTGGGTTACTCAGGAGTTTTGGATTGCAATTCCCAGAAGCCTTCACCATCAACTGTGCTGGCTGGGGTTTCTGGGAGTTGCAGTTCAAAAACATCTGAGTAACAAAGGTTAAGAATCACTGGCGTAGACAGCCATGGAAAAGAATCAGGTTGGTTCATGATTCCCCGTGTATCCTGCAGTTTCTGGAAATGACTTCCATCCTTACCGTGCAGGATAAATCGCCATCTCATCACACCCTCAGTTAGCTTGCCTTCCTGTTAAATGCAAGATCAACAATTCTAACATATGGAACGCATTCAATGAATGTATTATTTCCAACCTCTGTTTGCTGGCATGGCCTCACCCAGCTGGCCAGGCTGTGCGCGCCAGACTAGTGATAAGACAGCGTGAGGGCTCCTGGCCGCTGCAGCGCCTCACAGCAGGCAAAATCCAACATATGAAGCAAACTATCTAAAGCGCCGCCTTGGGTGGATTTCACCCAGCCCGCTCCACCATCAGCTGCTTTCCTCCTAATACCGCAAGACTATTTAGCTGCAGCGATGGCGGATGAGTAATTTCTTGCTCTCATCATTACCGGGGATTGATTCTACAACAGCTGCTGGAGCATATGCCCTGAAACGTACCACCCTTGCTGATGAGGGGATGCAACTCGAATTGCGGGGAGACGAGGCCTTGGAACAGGCCAGCTCAGCAGTTTTTGTACCTCGCTTGCTCACGCTGAGCGGAGCCACGAAGGGAGAGCTGGCCCACCCTTTGCATGACAGGTAGACGGGAGGTGAGCCCAAAGGTGAGCCGTGCTACTTTGGGCCAGGGGACGGGAGTCCGGAAATCAACTCGAAAGAGGCAATCAGCTGAGCCAAACCCTCAGCGCTGAACGCAGCCCTGATTGCGCCGGGGAAGATGGCTGTCAGCTGCCGTAATTAGAAGGCATTAAAGGAAATGTGAAGAAAGAGTAAATACTCATTACTTTATCCATTTTATCTCTTCCTCTGAATGTAAGCAATCAAAAGCCCTCATTGGCAAGTGTGTCTTCTGGCTGACTGTCATCTCCTCTGGTTCTCTCCCACTGTACTTGCTCTCTCCGTGGAAGAAGAGGCAAGCCAAAGTGTCAAGAAGACTGCATTTTCTGCTAGCTTCCGTAGGATTGGCGAACAACCTGACAGAAAGAGATCCGTCCGTGAGCAGAGCGCTGGAAATTCATTGTGGATCCTTTCAATCACAGATGTTCTTGGACTAAAACTCCCAGAAGCCTTCACCGCTAGCTGTCCCGGCCAGGATTTCTGGGAGCTGTAGTCCAAGAACATCTGGGAGACCTAATTTGGGAATGACTACTTTAGGTAGACAGAGGAAGGACAGATGGAATAGTTTGCGGTCAGAGCAATTCTGTAGACTACAGCCACAATTGCTCAGTTCACATGGGACCTGGATCTTGATGGGATCCGACACCATAGACAAATCTAGATCATGTGTGAACAGATTCCAACACAGGACTCGACCACCTCATCCCATTGGGTCTCCTGCACCAACTGAGGTCATCTGAAATTGCCCGTCTAAAGGTACCAATCTTCAAAGATCTTTCTTGAGAGCTAGTGTAGCACCATCCTTCAAAGATGGGGAAAACAGCCTTCCATGCTTGATCCTCACAAGAACCCTGTAAGGTAGGTCAGGCTGAGGGAGTGAGACTGGCTCAAGGCTACCCAGTGAGTTTGCCGACTGAGCGGGGATTTGAATCCTGGCTTCCTAAGTCTTTGTGCAACACTCTAAGTGTCACACTACACTGAGATCTCAAGAAGGGCTAGATACCAAGACCTTGATTTAGCACAACAACCGAGAAAGATGACACACCTCTCTGATGGTTGAGGAGAAGAGGGAATGTTGGTGCGCCTAAGTCAGGTTCAGACAAGTCCTGATGAGAGCCCAAAGGTTCAGCACCATGGAGAGCTCCCGGGAAGGATCTTCGTCCAGCAGGACTTCAGCCCCATGGAGGTCTTTTCTGCTTCTGGCCCACAGCGGCTCTTTCCAGGCTCCGTCGGTCCCTTTAAGGCAGGAAATCAGGAAGGGCCAGACCTCTGGCCCCCAAGCTGGCATGCCCTATTCCCTCCAGCAGCTCATGTCAGGCACCCTGCTGGTGTCGGTGCCCGACCTCCAAGAATGGAGGGGCTCCAAGAGGAGGGCGACGTGTCCCAGTGCTGCCAGCGTTGTCTTGGCATGAGGCCTCACGGGCTCATGGGACCTGGATGAAGTGTCCTCTTAGCCCGAGGGTGAAGCAAGCCAGCAGTTGCATGTTGTTCACACATGCACACAAGGCTGTAGATGCAAAGCTTCAGATGGGGGTGGGTACACAATGGAGCAGAGTTCCAGAATAAGGTCTCTCTGCAGCAAGATCGAGATTATGGTCATGACAGTGGACTGGATGGCACTGCTAAACCCTTTCACTGTCATGGGGGTCTAACGTCAGTCCCTTTTGCTCCGTGGTGCCATAATGAGCATCCAAAGGCATTTTGCGGAGGTTAGCCGCTAAGTGTTTACGAAGCCTTTGCCAAGGGGATCAGCAGCCACGCAGAAGAGTTGCACAACTCACATCCAGTTCCTGAAAAAAGGTATTTATCTGTCCTCTGTTGCTATAGCAACCAGATACCGCATCATAAATACCCACACGGTCCCTTCTGTCAGGTGCTGGCCCAGTTTTGCAAGAGGAGAGGCAGGAGGAAGGGCTTAACCAAAGGACATCTCGCCAATCTTGAAGCAGGCTCAAGCAAATCTTTACAAGATCTGTCCTTCTTTCGGATACAGAAACACCACAAATGGGAGGGCACAATCCGGCAACGCACTTTCCTCCATGCACCGTGGGAAAAGCAAGAAGGCAGAGCCCCTCTAAACAATTAGATGAGAGCAACCCGGCGTCCCTATAAAGCCATGGCTAAAGTCCCTAAGGTCAGAAAGCCATCCTTTCTTGGCTGTTACGCATAGTGGGTAGACATTTTTAAAATGGCAGTTTCGTAAATGAAGCTTGTAAGGTCTTCCAGAGAGAAGACAGTTGCCTGTTTGGTTGAGAGGTGGGAAGGGGAAGGAATCCGAATTCAGAGCTGCAGCCTAAACACCTTTGTACCTTCTGTGAAGCTGTGAGAGAAGAGCAGCCAAGGTTGGCTGTCCCTCAGCTATATTTTCACGAGTACTTTCATTTTTTGAGCAGAGCCGGGAAAGTTATTGCCATTTAGACCAGTGGTTCTCAAACTGGGGTCCCCAGATGTTCTGGCTTTTTTCTAAAGCTAAAATTTCAGAGTTCCAAATGAATCAAACAGGCACTGTGCCATTTAGAATTCTTTTCTGTGTGGTTGCGGAGAAGACTTGGATTCCCAAAGCTGTGCCAAGCACTGTTGGGAGTTGTAGTAGAAGAATATGTGATGCTACATGGTTGGGGATAATTTTTTTTTTAATACAGAAAGCATATGCAGCGCCAATCTAGATTGGGATGTGGTGTGGTTAAAACTTCTCTGAACCATGTTCTTAGTTTAAAACCCACCCCTATACATGGATAAGAAATGGGTTGCTTCTCCCGTTGTCTGAGAAGCCTGAGAGGGAGATTCCAATCCATGACACAGGAGGTGGAATCTGAACTCAGCACTCCTGACTTGAGTCTGGAGCCCTCGTTTTGAAATTTACGTTTAAGGGAGGAGCTTTGCATGCCCAAAACACCATTATTCTTGGAACTTCTTCCTGTTCTTGCTATGGCTCTGTGGTGCCCAGGTGGATGAAGACCTATATGGGGCAAAGTTGGCTTTGATCTAAATTGTTTAACAATGGTATTACCCACCCAGGTGGAAAAAGAGAGGAAAAAGAGAGAGAACGTATCTCTTTATGGATGGATTGTTGTTGTTTCATTGTTAAGTCGTGTCCAACTCTTCGTGACCCCATGGACCAGAGCACACCAGGCCCTCCTGCCTCCCGGAGTTGGGTCAAAGTCATGCTGGTCGTTTCGATGACCCTGTCCAACCATCTCATCCTCTGTCGTCCCATTCTCCTCTTGCCCTCACACTTTCCCAACATCAGGGTCTTTTCCAGGGAGGCTTCTCTTCTCACGAGATGGCCAAAGGATTGGAGCCCCAGCTTCAGGATCTGTCCTTCCAGTGAGCACTCAGGGTTGATTTCCTTCAGAATTGATAGGTTTGTTCTCTTTGCAGTCCAGGGGGCTCTCAAGAGCCTCCTTCAGCACCACAATTCAAAGGCATCAATTCTTCAGCAGTCAGCCTTCTTGATGGTCCAGCTCTCACTTCCATGCAACACTACTGGAAAAAACATAGCTTTGACTATGCGGATCTTTGTCGGCAAGATGATGTCTGTGGTTTTTATGGATGGATGCATTTATGTAAATAGGTGTAGGAATGACCATTTGTAAGGGGGACCGCAGTGGGTCCTCTGCCTTGTCTCCACCCACTCCCCGAGGACAACCAGAAGGTCCTGGCATTAGGGCAGCCCACAGATGAGGGCAGTGGATCAGGGCATCTGGGTGGCAATGATGATGATGAGGAACAGCTGCAGCTAGGATAAGAAAAGGAGAGGATTAAGAAGTGAGGAGTGGTTGGAGAAGGCATCTCTACATAAAGCAGAGGAGCAAGAAACTTGATTTTGAAGAAGGAAGTATGATATCACCAGTGCTGGAGATCTCTGGCTGTGGAGCTAGGGGTTGGGAGTTCAATTCCCCACTTGTGCTGCCTGTGCATAGAGCCAGCCTGGGTGGCCTTGGGCCAGCTGCACCGTCCCACAGTGCCCCTAGTGGAAGGGAAGGGTAAAAAAACACTTCTGTGTATTCTCTACCTGGAAAACTCTGAAAAGGGGTAGATAGCAGCTGAAATTGACTTGAAGGCAAGCCATTAAGTTAGCGGGATGGCTTCAAATCTCCATCTACTCATGGGTAATTTCTCGCTGGGTACCCTCTGCCAGCCTGACCTCTACCAGGCTGGTGTGGCAACAAGCCAGGCAAGAGAACAGACAGATGCCCCTTCCCTGAGGTCATCGAAGGAAGCCACAATGCAGCATTTAAATATTAAATAATATATAAATTCATCTGAGAAAGACGAGGAAGAAATACTCTCCCTTGGACTAGCACTCTTTCCCCCCCTCCCGTGCGCACTGGTTCCGACCACCATGTGCTGGCATTCTTTACCCACCCGGTGCCACCTTGGAGGGCAAGCCCTCTCGATGCTGTTTATAGACGTAAAAGGAACATATAAAAGTAAAACATCCATTCCGATAAAACAAAACCATTAAAGCCACCCTCTGAAAAAGCCTTTCACAGATCAACACGTCGCTCCTATAAAGCCAATGTAAACAATTTAGAAGAAAACAATTTAAAAACAGCAGCACTAGAAGCCATTAAATAATCAACAATGCAGCCCCGTCGCTTGACTGAAAGCGGCTCAGAATAAAGGGTGGGTTCCCTCCCAAGGTGTATTTGAAAGCTTTGGAGGGGGCCAAAGGTACATCTTTCTAGGCAGAGGACCCCACATCAATTGCACAGGGTTCTGTCGGGTGGAAAGGGTCTTTATCACCATAGCAGCTGTTGCGCATGGCGGTCCTGGTGCTGGCGCAAGAAGTTGTGGGCAGATGGACAGGAGTTTTTTAAAAAATAAAATCAAAGGGTATTGCATGGCCCTTAAAAGGGGGGGGCACTCATCTATGCTCATAATATTTGTCCTGCATGTGTTTGAGGCATGGTTTTATCCATTTTGGACCTCCGTTCCCGTCCGCTCTCTTGCCACATTGGAATGGAGGACGTACAACAGAGCCGCCTTCGCCTCTCCAAATTGATATGGATGGCGGTCCTCCCCCCATGGGGTTTCGGTTCATTTTGCAGCAAAATGTGCTGCTGCTTATATACTACCCCACAGCACTTAAAGCACTCTCTGGACAGTTGACAAGTTAATTATGCAGACTGCACATTGCAGCGAGCTGAGTATTCATTTTATTGACCTCAGAAGGATGGAAGGCTAAATGAACCTCAAGCCAGCTGCCTGTGATTGAACCGAGGTCGTGAGCAGAGTTTGGGCTGCAGTACTGCAGTTTAACCACTGTGCCACGAGCCTTAATCTTGTTACGGGGAAGGCATTGGGTTTTGAGGCCAGGGAGGAGGTGCAGGAAGGTAGCCGCATGTTGTCTCCATCTGGTTTGCTCTAGTGTCAAGGTTAACTTAGGGGAAAGGGAGCCCCAATACCTTAATTGTGCCCACAGAAGTCTGAATTCTGAACTCATTGCTAAGCTGGCCAAGTGCTCTTACCCAACCAGACCTTGACTGGAACTCTATGGGATATTTATGATTCCACAACAGCAATCACAAAAGTTGCCATCACTGATGGATGATGGGCCAATTGTGTATTGGTTGTATGCCCAACTGCGCATCCGGTCGCACCTGCTGCATACATCTAGCATGCGCCCGGCACCTTTGCAATTCGCTGCAGCAGCTTCCATGATTCTTCTCCTCTGCATGTAAATATGGAAAACGGGTTTGGGGCAGAGTTTCCACTCATGCAGTATTGTTCAGAAGGGGTTAGGGTACAAGGGGATGGAGTCCCCTTTGCTCACCTGCTGTGGGTCCGAAGTAGCTGGGAGGGGGCAGAAGGCGAGCTTCCTCTGTTGGTGCGGCAAGATTGTGGAAAGTATAATTTGGAACAGTGGGCTCCCAGGGAAATCTCAGGTCAGGGAATTCATGGGCTCGGCCACCCTGTGATGCCACGAATCAGGTTACAAATTCCTTTAGGTTATCGAAAATAGGGAGGAAACAGACCCAGGTAACTGATGGTCTTCTCGGATAAGGAAAACTTGCTAGGGGCAGATGGGAGCAAAACAGAGGGAAAGGGGGCACCTTCTTAAAGGCACAGGGGTGGTGATTGGGGGGGCACCAGCACACTCCTTTGGCGTCCACACTATGGGGGCTGTGCTTGGCGGGCAGGCTGTTGGCTAAAAGGATCGGGTTCTGTTGACCTCGCCTTGGTGACCCATCTCTTTTGTTTTGGGTAGTGGGAACAGCCAGGAAGTTTTCCATGTCTTGGTTCACGAATTCCACTAGAAGCTGAGTGGAACTTCGCATCCCCACCAGTTCCCCCGAGTCACCCTTTTGTAAAAAAAAAAAAAAAAGTCTGACAGGGAAGGCTAAGATGTGACTGCGAAACAGGATCCTGACTCAAGATGGCTATGATCAGGGTGGACACCAGAAGGAGGAGGAGGAGGAGGAAGAGGAAGGAGATACGGCTCTTTTAATTTTCATAGTTGGGTGGAAAAGGTGATTTTTCCCCCCGGGTGCACCTTATATAGCTATCTGAGGCAATCAGGACCTGAGAGGAAGAAATCAACTCCAATCTAGATCAGAAGCCCATTCATTTAAACTAGTTATAATATCCATTGATATTAATATTATAACTAATTCAGTTCTATTTTACAATTCATAACTTAGCAGGCAACTCCATGGGAAAATACTTGGCAGTTTCCGCTGGAATTGGTGAGGATGATTTCGAAGTCGTTTTTTCCCAGCGATCACACAACACAAAGGTCAATGCGAATCATCCTGTCTTTCCCCCCCTTCCAGTCTGGACTTTTCCCCCTCGCTCCTGGGGGCTTCTACTTTTTTCTAACTGTAATCATTCCAAGGTGGTCTCACCTGTGGGATCATTTGTTTCATTCTGCAAAACGACAGCAAGGAGCGCTGCTTTATGTGGTTTTCTGGTGATGTGCTAAGTTGGAGTGGGATGTTTTGGGACAGTGGGAACACCTACCCCGCCGTCTAGTGCTAGATCACTTTATCACTGCATTGCCTCCTTATTTTAGAGCTAGGTCTTCTTTGCTAGGACTGGGGGGGGGGGGGAGAGATAAAAATCAAAATGAAACAAAGAGAACTCCTACAAACTACAGCACACTGTGTTTGGGAAGTGTGTATATGTTTGTACATTCTGAACTTTGGGAAATTGTCCCTTTCCCCCAATCTCTCTACAACCCTTTAAACTCTTTGCTTGATGACGGACCATACAAGGAGAGTGAGGGGTCATCAGGAAGGTGGTATCAAAGGAAGGGACCCCGAACAGGGCTGTATTAGCCCATGGCGGGGCCCCTAGGCTTCAGCCTCATCAGCCTTAATGAACCATACAGCCTTGGGCCTGAGGGCATGGATTGTACTGCGTCAGACTGAAGACCCAGTGTGGACAGTCTGGCACTGAATCAAAAACCGGGATCTTTTGTGTGATCACCTAAGTCCAAGGTAGTCTCAGAAGAAACTGTGAATCGAGTTGATGGAAAGCGGATTCGAACTCAAGCGTCCTAAGTCCAACGCTGACTCTCTGACCATTCATCACATGGGAAGTACACTTTTTAAAGAGTCCATGACTTCAGTGGTATTACTCTCCTCGGCGTTACGCATGTGATTCAATCCAGTTTTGTTTTTCATAAATACTTGTGTTTATACTGTATCGTAAGTGCCACGGGGCAGGCGTTTTGGAACAAAAATGTAAATGTAAATGAAATAAAATAATTCCTGACCAGTGCTCGGTGGCTGCTTTGTCTCGAAGAGAATGTGTAGGGAGCTGTTGCAGTACCGAATTGTGTTGCAAAGCATGGATAAAAGATGGTCCCGTTTTGCTTTTATTTCGCACAAACAGCTCCCAAACTGTGGGGTGCACAGTTGGCACACCCTTAATCCTCTCACTTTTTGCCTCCTGTTTCTGTCACTAAAAAAATGCTGGTATTCTGCTTTGAAATACCCCCCCTTGGCAGCAATGAGGGCAATTCGGGAGAGCCAGAAATTGCTCTGCTGATTCTCAGAAACTGATCCCGTGTAGGGAAAATGACTCTCCGTATAGCCTGGCTTTCTCTGTTCTTTTGTGGGCGTTCTCTGCAGGATGTTAGTCCCTTAAAAAAAAGGGGGTGGGGAGCGATGCCCTTCCATACCTTTCCCCCATCATGACCTGTTTCCCCCACTTCCAACCAACTCATAATCCTCCTTTTGTGGGCCAGAGGAGAACCGCTAATCTTACCAAATTGTACATCCACGCTTTATCACCACTGCAGGCTAAAAATCAAAGCGTGTGTGACATCAACGGCTTTAATCGGCCCATTAGAACTTTCCGTGGCCGGGGCCAGCTGTAAAGTTAGTTTTGGCAGGAGCGGCTCCCGACGTATTATCAGCTGATTTAAATACTAATGGTCCGGTAACCACATTTGAGGAGAATAATGTCCGTCATAACAGAAGCTGTAAAAATATTGCCACTTTTCTCGATAGACTTTCCAATGTTTTCGAAGGATCTCTCCCACCTGGATATTATGATTCTCTAAAACCAGCCCTTAAAAAGTCAAGGTCCGTTAAAGGGGGGGGGGGACAGTTTTAATGACCTGGACATCCATATATCCAGTGAGAAGTCCTCTTCCACAAAAATCTGTTGGGGAAAAAAAAAAAGAATTGTAGACCTCTAAGTGCAAATGTTGGGGGCCTTTCCCCTTCTGCTTGGCCAAACCCACACACACACACACACACACACACACCTCCACACCAGCTGTGACTCCATCTGTAATAAGCCCCTTTTGAAGACCCTATTATTGTAGTACTCAAAACACCCCATAATCATTAATTGGGTGTTACAATAACTCACCTGTACTGCATTAAGGCAGAAGCGGTATGGTTTCCAGCTTCCGTCGCCATTTGGAGTTTCAGCATGGATTCTGATTCTTTCTGACGGAATGAAGACTGGAAGCTTCTGGTGCCATCGCTGTGACCATCTGTTTCTTAAAAAAAAAAGCTAAACTAAAAATAAAAATGCAAGCTGAGCTCAAAGCTTTTTTGGCTGCCAAGTGGTCGGGACGGACGTTGGTGGAGGCTGTTGGCTCTGTGTTTTTCAGTCAACCTCCCTTCATTCTTACTTCCGGAAATAATGCAAAGATCGAAGAAGGCTGACTGCTCCGATGCCAGTGGGGCAAGGAGTCCATTCCGGGTTTTAGTCTGAACACGGCAGGAGCTCTCCAAGGAGCTGGGTGTCTTCTTTTTGGGGATCCGGGCTCAGCCCCTTGGAGAGCTTCTGGAAAGTTCAGGCTAAAGCCCGGAGTGTATTCAACACCCCACTGAAGGCAGAGCCTCCCGCTTTTACCAATGAAGAGAATTTAAATGAAGTGCAAGTAACGTGGAATGAACACATATGCAATAGAGACAGATATTCCTATCATGGAGAGGGTGTCCCATTGTCCCATGCCGCTGTTACAGGGGAAGGGGGGAAAAAAAAGGATGGATGGCAAGCATAATTCAGCGCAGCAAATGTGACTGAATATGAAACAGGGATTCAAAGCCGGACTTCAAGAGCTAAGTACACAAAACCCTTCCATTTGGATAGTTTGGAGGATAGTTTAAGGCTGTCATTCTCAACTTTCTTTTTTTTTTTTAGCCTCAGCCATAAACATAATATGAAAGAAATATGGGCCAAATCGGGATTGTATACTGTAAGCCGCATAACGAACCTTATAAGGCGGTGTGTGAAGAACTGTTTCCAGTCTGGGGCCCCCTTCGAAGGTGCCAGGGACCCACCAGAGGCCATATCTCACCCACCCACCCCGTTGAAAATGGCTGGTTTAAATTTCTGAAATTTATGAAGGAACCGACATGCATGGGAAACCAAACAAATGACATTTACGCCCACTTGGCTCAGATTTGGGCACTTCCTTTCCCATCCTCTTTAACACTGGAAAGCATTGATTTCACTTTCACCCCTCAGATTCCATCCTTTGTTCTGTAGCTGCTTTCTCGGGACCTGTGATTTAACTAGTTATCCAGCTCAACTGGGCTGGTATTAACTGCAAACGCTTCTTTCCTCTCCCTGTACTGTTGTTAGACTCAGTGGAAGATGTGTGTTTGTTGTCTATCTTCCCAATGAATTTTGTTTTTTACTGTGCAATCCTCTGGATGTACGTCATGAGAAAGCAAGATTCTCTGGAGGCAACAGGAAGAGAGGACAGACAAATACAAGATGGACTGACTCCCTAAAGCAAACCACAGGCTTGAGTTGGCAAGAACTCAGGAATGCTGTCAAGGACAGAACATTTTGGTGATGTCTCATTCATAGAGTCATCATAAGTTGGAAGTATCTCAGTATCCAATTTTATTTTAAGTTTACTGCTCCAGAGAACAGAGAAATAACATGGGTTTGAAGGCTTACAGGAAGTTCATCTGCTGTCTGAAAGGATCTCTCACACATAATCAATAATTAAGGCAACAAAAGCAAGCCAAATTTACCAATCAATTACCTTCTGGAGCACAAATCAAATTGAATCAGGAACACATCACTCCAGATTGGAATTTTTTTTTTTTTAAAAAAAGCAAACTTCAAAAGTGTCTCGTAAGCAAACTCCCAAAGCTAGCTGTCCAGAACTTGGCAGATTTACGTCTGTCTTGTGGATTTATTATGTCTACAAATTTCAGGCACATCAGTGCAAAACCGTTTTTTTTAAAAGCTTTTGAAAAAGTATAGCCATTTTGGGTTTCTAATGGAACTCCATAGGAGGCTGCCCTGCCCTGTCTGCAGAGTGGTTCCGATCTGAGAGATGAATGGAAAAACTCTGGACAGAATCAGGATACATTCCAAAGCCCAGAACTGGCCTCCAAATTTGATTCAGGAACTTGTACACACCCCCAAGTTTCACCTTGATCCTTCAGGGGCAAGCAGACCAAACAGGCAATTAATTGATCAACTCCATTAGAAACACTGTTGCTGTATGAGCATCATTTGCTGGAGCATCATGGACACAGAATCACAGTCCGGGCATCCGGGCCTTAACAAAGTAAGATGTGCAAGGATATGTTGCAAGATGTAGCGTTTCTTGTGCATCATTTTGACCAGCTACGCAGGCCTGTTTCCAGAACACACCATCCTTCAGTCTCGAGAGACGATGGTAACGTGCTCTAAATGAGGTTTTGGAACAGCATCTAGTGTGGCTGAGAAGGCCAGTTCGAGAGTGACCATCCCTTCCACACTGAAGACAACAGTCTGTCCCCTGTCCAGCTCCCTGGTTTGGTTGCTTTTAGGACTGACTCTTGGCCTCGGCCTGCTGGGCAAGGGTCTCTTCAAAATGGGAGAGTCCATGATGCACCACCTGCCTCCAGGTTGAATGCTGAGATGTCAGGGTTTCCCATCTGTTGAGGTCCATTCCTAAGGCCTTCAGATCTCGCTTGCAGATCTCCTTGTATTGCAGCTGGGGTCTCCCTCTGGGGTGATTTCCCTGCACTCATTCTCCATACAGGAGATCCTTTGGAATCCGACCATCAGCCATTCTCATGAAATCCCAAGCCAACGTAGACGTCACTGTTTCAGTAATGTATACATGCTAACAATTCCAGCTCGTTCTAGGATTACTCTATTTGGAACGATGTCCTGCCAAGCGATACCAAAAATGTGTCTGAGACAACGCATATGGAAGGTGTTCAGCTTCCTCTCCTGCCGTGCACTCAGGGTCCAGGACTCACTGCAGTACAGGAGTGTGCTCAGGACACAGGCTCTATAGACCTGGATCTTGGTGTATACCGTCAGTTTCTTATTAAGCCATACTCTCTTTGTGAATCTAAAGAGAGAACACAGCATGTTCAGTTCTGGAACACTCCATTCTGCTCAATGGGTCTTGCAACAAAACTGTGCAGTTTTGTGTGGGAAACGTTCCTTCCTGGAACTACATTAAAAATCATGTTTTTAAGCTTAAGTATGGACTCTTGAGAGTCCCCTGGACTGCAAGAAGAACAAACCTATCCATTTTGAAGGAAATCAACCCTGAGTGATCACTGGAAGGACAGATCCTGAAGCTGAGGCTCCAATCCTTTGGCCATCTCATGAGAAGAGAAGACTCCCTGGAAAAGACCCTGATGTTAGGAAAGTGTGAAGCCAAGAGGAGAAGGGGATGACAGAGGATGAGATGGATGGACAGGGTCATCAAAGCAACCAGCATGAATTTGTCCCAACTCTGGGAGGCAGTGGAAGGCAGGAGGGTCTGGCGTGCTCTGGTCCATGGGGTCACAAAGAGTTGGACATGACTTAACAACTAAACAACAACAACATGGATGTACAAAGGTTTCCATCTGACCAGACTTTTCCAAAGGCTTCTTCAAGCCCAGAACCCATCCTGCATTTATTTCGCATATAAAGAGGCCCTGAAAAAGCATCATCCTTTGGCTTGGCCTGCCCTGAGCATCATCTTCCAGAAGGACAGCCTAGTGTAGAGCTGGTTCTCTTCTGGAAGGAAAGTCACACCTTGCCTTGTACGGAGAGAATTTTGGCGGGTTGGACTGGAGATTTACAGTCCTAGAGCTTTCCCTCTGGGCGTTTCTTGAAGCCGAGGAAGCATTAAAAGTTTATACTGCGTTGCGGCGGACGCGCATGGCGCTTCCAAAGTGGCCCGTTATCAAGGGCCATAAATAATTAATTAATAGTCACGCATCCGGCAAGGATGTTTGGCCAAGAGAAGGTTTCCGTTTCCCCCCCCCCCCCATTTCCCTTTTCATAAAGACTCAAGGGAGAATTTTTATTCTTGTTATTATTGTTATTATTGTTCCTTCTTGGGGCTGTGAAACTCCGGTTAGGAGTCGAAAGGACAGAGATGAAAATTCACTCCCAGGCAGAGTCGGCTCGTCAGTGCAGTAAATGAATCTGAAATGAAGTGTAGCCATAAAATGGATAGTCCAAAAACACACCTGAAGTCCTGCGTTGTTTGAGCCATTAGTGCCCCCCCCCCCAGATTAAAGTTATAATTTGCAAGGAAGCGGTGGGGAGGGGAAGGAGGGGAGTATTTGGAAACAGAAACCAGGTGGAGGACAGCAAAGCAGTGGGATAAAAAGGAAAACAGAAAGGCAAGGCCAGGGAAGGAAGGAAGGAAGGAAGGAAGGAAGGAAGGAAGGAAGGAAGGAAGGAAGGAAGGAAGGAAGGAAGGAAGGAAGGAAGGAAGGAACGAACGAACGAACGAACGAACGAACGAAGGAAGGAAGGAACGAAAGAAGGAAGGAAGGAAGGAGAGAGTAAAGGGAATGGAAGGAAGGAAGGAAGGAAGGAAGGAAGGAAGGAAGGAAGGAAGGAAGGAAGGAAGGAAGGAAGGAACGAAGGAACAAAGGAACGAAGGAACGAAAGAAGGAAGGAAGGAAGGAGAGAGTAAAGGGAATGGAAGGAAGGAAGGAAGGAAGGAAGGAAGGAAGGAAGGAAGGAAGGAATGGAATGGAATGGAATGGAATGGAATGGAATGGAAGGAAGCAAGCAAGCAAGCAAGGAAAGTGAATGGAAGGAAGGAAGGAAGGAAGGAAGGAAGGAAGGAAGGAAGGAAGGAAGGAAGGAAGGAAGGAAGGAAGGAAGGAAGGAAGGAA
Source organism: Pogona vitticeps (assembly GCF_051106095.1). NCBI lineage: Eukaryota > Metazoa > Chordata > Lepidosauria > Squamata > Agamidae > Pogona > Pogona vitticeps. The sequence continues at coordinate 3,735,130 of NC_135787.1, forward strand.
GGAAGGAAGGAAGGAAGGAGAGAGAAAAGGGAATGAAATGGAAGGAAAGGGAATGGAACGAAGGAACAAAGGAACGAAGGAAGGAAGGAAGGAGAGAGTAAAGGGAATGGAAGGAAGGAAGGAAGGAAGGAAGGAACGAAGGAATGGAATGGAATGGAAGCAAGCAAGCAAGCAAGCAAGGAAAGTGAAAGGAAGGAAGGAAGGAAGGAAGGAAGGAAGGAAGGAAGGAAGGAAGGAAGGAAGGAAGGAAGGAAGGAAGGAAGGAAGGAAAAGACAGAAGGAAGGAAGGAAGGAAGGAAGGAAGGAAGGAAGGAAGGAAGGAAGGAAGGAAGGAAGGAAGGAAGGAAGGAAGGGGAAAAGGGAATGGAAGGAAGGAAGGAAAGAGGAATGGGAATGGAAGGAAGGAAGGAAGGAAGGAAGGAAGGAAGGAAGGAAGGAAGGAAGGAAGGAAGGAAGGAAGGAAGGAAGGAAGGAAGGAAGGAAGGAAGGAAGGAAGGAAGGAAGGAAAAGACAGAAAGGTAGAAGGAACCTGTTTCAAAGCTTACCAGTTCTAATGAATTATAAATACTTCAAGGACTTAGATAGCCTGATCTCAAAATTTGTCTGTAAGGCCAAAAAACCAAGAATAAAACTTAGAACATGACAGGATTTAAAAGAGAGAGGAGGACCAGGGCTGCTGAATTGGCGAGGCCTGTGCTATGGTTTGGATAAAAGAATGAATCACCTTAGAAAATCAAAGACTGTTGAAATTGGAAGGTCATGATTTAAAGATGGGCTGGCATGCATATGTATGGTATGGAAAATGTAAAGAACAGACACATTTCTCCGAACATATTGTGAGGGAAGTGTTATGTTTGGTATGGCAAAATTTCCAGGGGCAAACTTATAAGAAAATTCCTATATTGCTATTCGAATATTGTTATTTGTTATGAAAACAAATTAACGAAGCTACATTTGTGTTGAAAGTGCTAAACCAAGAGGGAGTTTTACTCATGTATAAAGATTTGTTAAATAGAGATCAAACTATGAAAGACTTAGAGAAACTGGGTCTAGCAACAGATTGGTGATCAGTGCTACAATCAGAACCAAGATATATAAAGGACAACACTATGGGCTTTTTTAAGGAGAAAGTTCAGCTGGATGATCTATACAAATGAGAAAATAACAAAAAATAAAAATGTGTACATGTCTAGAGGATGACCTGGAAGATGAAGGAGATGATGGCCAAATGGGCACAAAACTTTGGTGATAATATTGATATCAATGACTGGACAAAAATGTGGAAAGATAATTATAAGCTGATGAAACCAGTCAGTCTTACAGAAAATATCCTTAAAAAGTGTCACAAATGGCATCTCACTCCGGTAAAATTGGTAAAAATGTCAGAAGGGATCAGCAATATCTGTTGGAAATGGTTCAGCAAAAACTGAGTTTTAAACCTGAAATGTTATTATTGAATATAATGACAGAGATTATTGATTAAAAAATAAAATATCATCTACTATATATATATATGCACCAGCCAGGTTACTCTGGGCCCAAAAATGGAAGAGTGGAGAAACACCAATGATGGAGGAGAAATTCAAGAAGCCATTAGACGTTGCAGAACTAGATATGCTTTCAGAGGCTGTACGGGATCAACGGAGACACTTTGTAAAGGAAAGCTGGAAGCTGATATATAATCGAGCCCAGAAACAAACAGGAACTTAGGGGAAGAAATATGTAGTCATGACAAATGAGTGCTCACAAGAACCCTTTGATGATATTAGATGAGGAGACGATATATGGATCTCTGATCCATATATGTAGCATGATTGCTTAGTTTTTGTTGTCTTTTTATCATTTATGTTAGTTTTGTTAGGTCTTATTATTGCCATTCTGTATGTTTTGTATGTATGAATAGTAAACAGAAGAAGAAAGGATTGCCTTGGAAGGTGACGGACTTCCTTTCGTAGGAGATTGTAAAGGAGAAGATGAAAGGCCATCTCTCACGGATGCGCTAATTGTGGATTTTTGCATCAGAAGGTGACTAAATAAGGTGCCCTTTGAGGTCCCTTCCCTCTCAATGATTCTGTTGCTTTCTAAATATTCTCCTTTGTCACTACCTTCAGTCATTTTTCTCTACTTGTTCTTATATAATCATTCAAGCTTCTTTCCCCCTTCTCTACTACCGGCTCTATTTGCAGTAATTCACAGCCTCCATTTTTTTGAGATAATTATAATCTGTCCGCATCATTTTTCGAATGTAGTGCATGATTTATGTTCATTAGATTCCAGGTTTTCCAATCCTATTATCATTATCATTATCATTATCATTATCATTATCATTATCATTATTATTTATTATTATTATTATCATCATCATCATCATCGTTGTCGTCCGTCCGTCCGTCCGTCCGTCCGTCCGTCCGTCCGTCCGTCCGTCCGTCCGTCCGTCCGTCCGTCCGTCTGTCCGTCCGTCTGTCTGTCTATCTATCTATCTATCTATCTATCTATCTATCTATCTATCTATCTATCTATCTATCTATCTATCTATCTATCTATCTATCTATCTATCTATCTATCTTTCTGCAAGTGGGATCTGAAGGCCTTAGGAATGAACCTCAAAAGATGGGAAACCTTGACCTCTGAACGTTCAGCCTGGAGGCAGGCAGTGCATCACGGCCTCTCCCAATTTGAAGAGACCCTTGTCCAGCAGGCCAAGGCAAAGAGGCAGCCCCCAAACCAGCAAAACTAGGGAGCTGGACAGGGAACAGATTGGATTTGTCTTCAGTGTGGAAGAGATGTAACTCTCGAATTGGCCTCCTCAGCTACACTAGACGCTGTTCCAGGTCCTCCATACAGAGCACGTCACCATAGTCTCTCGAGACTGAAGGATGCCTAATCTAATTTATTTATCATTATTTATTATTATTGGCTTCTTGCCTAGGTTGGCAGGGCTGTTGGTCAGGCCACTGGCCACCCAAAGTCACCGGAGCCCTCCTAGGGAGCCACGTTTATCCCCTTCTTTACAACTCCTTAAGCACCTTTCTCTTCTGGACCTCCTCCTCCTCCTGAGAATATAACCAAAGCCACCAGAGTCTTTCAAAATATTTCAAAAACACATACAATCCACCAAGCCAGACCTCTGCAGTTCCCGTCTGTGGGGAGCTGCTTCGACACCGGCGCACACGCACGGACAAACACACACACACACTCCTGTCATATTCCTTCCAAAGGTCAGCATGAGGGAAGATGGGTTCCTTCTATCTGCTTATCGCCTGTGCACTGAAACCGGCTTAAAGAGAAACTTCCCATGGCAAATTAAAGTTTTAACAGTGTGTTATTTTGAGATAAGCCCGTTCCATGGGTCTAAGACACTCGTCGTTTCCTTGAAACCGTTGATAACTGCACAGACCTCTTTGGCAAAATAAATACAAAACGGAAGCATTCGCAGCCGCGGCTGTGAGCTACCTTTCCTCGGCATGGCGGCAAAGTCAACAGATTTGCGCAAGGAGATTGCACAGGGACAATTGATGTGCGCCGCACACGCTGGCAGAAGTTTTGCTTAATTCAGCATTGCTTTGAAAGGCATTCTGCCCGTGCTTTCCTCTCTCTCTTCTCTCTCTCTCTCTCTCTCTCTCTGGATCATATTAGGCACGGTTGGATACTCCCCTTCTTCAGAGGTTTAGCAGACCGCACAGCTACAATAACATCGCACTTTCCACAGCCGTCTTGTGAGGAATGCAAATGAAGGTCGGCATGTGTGCCTTGCATTCAGAAAGCATCCCCTGTCCCTCCTTCTCCTGTGGTGGATCTTCTAGCATTTGCCAGGCATTAGCCCACCCGTGTTAAGGTTGTGTTAGGTGATAGGAGACAGGATGGACTGAAGTTGGTCTAGGATTCAGGCACAACCCTGCATTTAAACATCCTACTCAGGCAGCCAGTCACTAAGGGAAAGCTTGCCTGAAGAGAAAGGACTTTGCTTGCTTTCGGAAGGACAGCAAAGAGTCTAAAGGAGCAACCACGGAGAAGGCCCTCACTTATCCCACCACCAAATGCATCTGTGGGGATGATGGGACCGAGAGGAAGACCTCTCCTGATGATTTTCACACTCAAGCAGGCTCATCAAGGGAGACATAACCCTTGAGATCGCTTGGACCCAAACCTTTTAGGGTTTTATAAGTTAGGACCAGCTTTAAGAACTTTAGGCGCGGGTGGAGGGAAAAGACACAGACAACCCATCCAGGGCTGCTGACCCTTAAGCAAAGCAGCTGTCATCCTAAGTGGGAGGAATTCATGCAATTAGCCCGTTTGCACAGTTCATGGCATTTTGCACAAAACGAAATTATTTGTTTGCACAAAAATGGGCTATTTGTGAATTTCGTTGTATGGCTATACTATGTATATACTTACAATGACAATAAATTTATTTGATATTTGAATTTGCAGAAAAGGTCATCTTTGCTAATGGGAGCGCTCTGTCTAGATCACCAGTGCATCATCCTCACTGTCAAGAAATAGAGTGACAAGACAAGTAATTATGTACATAGCAGCTTTAGAAACCCAGTATGGAGTAAAATACCCACTGCATTAATTTCTCTGAATTTCCCATGAAGCTAGAAGGAGGGGACAAAATGAGCTATAAATGCTTCAGATTCATAGCAGAAGTGAGTAATATAAACTGTACTGTTTTTTAAAAGGGAGATCCCTATTCACTTCCGTGATTTAGGAAACGCGATTGCTTGTCCTTCATCGCCTCCATTTGGCTCCTCTTGACCTCCCTGATCTTGCATTGGTTTTAGAATCAGGTGGATGACTGGTCATGTGATAGAAGACCTTCTAGATTGGGGAAAACTGCTGTACAATTGCCCTCACAGTTTTTCCTAACTGGATTTTGGACAAAGTGCCGCTGCAAGACTGCTAGCTGCCAAGTTGCCCCCAACTCAAGGCAACCCTATGAATGAGTACTCTCAAAAAAACTCTGTCCTCAACAGCCCTGCTTGGGTCTTGCAAACCCAATGCCTGTGGCTTCCTTTAGGAAGCCAGTCCATCTCGTATTTGGTCCTCCTCTTTTCCTGCTGCCTTCCACCTTTCCCAGCACTAATGTCCTTTCCAGAGAATTCTGTTTTCTCATGATGATGTGCCCAACGTCGGACAGCCTCAGTTTCAGCACTTTTGCCTCCAGAGATAGTTCAGGCTTAATTTCATCTGGGAACCAACTGGCAATGCTAACTAGAAGACCCAAATCCCTTCTTCCATGATGGGAGGCCAGGACAGAGGGGTACAATCCAATATGTGAGTTTTAAAATCAGCAGTCCAGTGTCACCTGACTTCCCAGACCAGGTGGATCAAGACCCTTTCTTTGAATCATGGGTCGGATGGGAAATTTGCTATATAAAATACTTTTACACCCAATTTCATGAACGCCATGTCATCAGTTTAGCTTTCCAATGAGATTGGAAATAAACCACATATCCTGTACTTACACACCAACTGTTCTAATCTTTGGTGATAACAAGCTGGTTAGAGCACAAAAGACATCCATGTCATTCAATACAGATCAGCTTTCCCACCTAATGGAGATATGATCCCTGCTTATTCCAATGTAGGAAGGCATTCGTTCGTTCGTTCGTTCGTTCGTTCGTTCGTTCGTTCGGTCGTTCGTTCGTTCGTTCGTTCGTTCGTTCGTTCGTTCAACATCTGGACTATCCATCTGGCCAAATGGTCATTCTGGGTGGTGTCCGATAATAAAACAATAACCAGGCATCTCACCCATCACACACAGGATTGAAGGAGCATAACATACAATACACAGTATGATGAAGGCTAAAATGAAAGGCCCGGGTAAAAACTCAGAGGTGGAGCCTTTAAAACTTGACATGTTTTTAAAAAGCTTGCTGAGAAAGAAACATCTCCAAGGACTTCGTGAAGCTCCCAGGGCAGGAGCGGGACAAATCTCAGGCGGCGGTTTGTTCCAGTGGATCGGGTCTACTGCCGAGGAGGTGTAGTTCCTCATCTTCTGCTTCTGTGCCTCCCTCGGGGGTAAGGACCCTCAGCCGCCCACCTGGGGATGAACGTGTTACGGCAGGCTACCATTCTCTTCCCTGGAAGGGGCGCTCTACCGTCGACAGAGGTCCTAAACCATTTAGGGCTTTGTAGGTCAAAACTAGCGCCCTTGAAGCTGATAACAGAATCAGGATGTACAAGTCACTCTACCATTGGAGGGAGGGCAAGTCATCGGAGTGGCACCAGGTCTCACAAAGGACGATGGGCTAGCTAAGGTGGGCTCACCACCTTTGAGGAAGCCTCTGGGTGTCCTTTTGCTTCATTCAACCATGCCACGCAACCATCAACCACCGGTATACTAAACTTGCTAAGGCGCCAGCAGTTTTCTGTCTCCATCGCACCACCAAGAAGGGATGGTCATTTGGGTTCCGGCTTGTCCAAACCGACCAATGCACACAAATGTTCACCACTGGAGGTGCTCGGAAAGCCCTTCTCGGCTGAAGGGGTGGAATGGGCACCTCACTCCCAAGCCTCTGCCACCCCATGCGCGGTGGCGGGCAGGAAGCCAGGGCCAAGGCAAGCCATGGAACAGAGAGCTGCTCCTCCTCCCGTCTCCGATTTCTGGGTACCGAAGCACTCCTGGAGAAAGGCTGTAGCTAAAGGATGGGAGGGAGAAGCTATTTGTGTGGGTAATTGCCGCGATTTTCTCTGCTAGACAGTGTACCCAGCTTCCCTTGTTAACGTAAACATGCCTTTAATGACAGCTCGCACGGCTTGTGAGTGAAAGACGTCGCTCCGACATTTACAGCCGACAATGTTCTGTTCAGCCCGGTGCGCTGCTGGGCCGCATTGCAGTAAGGCAGGAAGAAACCCCCCTGCTTGTTTTCCTGTCATTCTGACTGTTCTTCTCCTCATGGTTCAGATACCCGCTTCAGTCCCTACTTCCGTTGTTGGGGAACACGGCCATCCACACCCTGAAGTTGCCTTCGGACATGACCGTGAGGTGTAGGCAAGGGCGAGGGCGAAAGAACTGTGGATAACATTCGCTCACCCATCTGGACCAAACACATTAAATATCATAAGAGTAATCATCATGTGCTGTCAAGTCAATTCTGACTTATGGAGATCCTCTTCAGGTTTTTTTTTAAGCAGCGAGTACTCAGAAGTGGATAAGGACGTGGTGGGGCAGTGGGTTAAACCTCAGAAGCCTCCGTGCTGCAAGGTCAGAAGACCTGCAGTCGTAAGATTGAATCCACGCGACGGAGTGAGCTCCCGTCGCTTGTCCCAGCTCCTGCCAACCTAGCCGTTCTAAAGCGTATAAAAAGGCGAGTAGATAAATAGGGACCACCTCGGTGGGAAGGTAATGTTGTTCCGTGTCTAGTCGCGCTGGCCACGTGACCACGGAAACTGTCTACGGACAAACGCTGGCTCTACGGCTTGGAGACAGGGATGAGCACCGCGCCCTCGAGTCCGACACGACTGGACTCAATGTCAAGGGGAACCTTTACCGTACTCAGAAGTGGTTTTCCCTTCCCTTCCTCTAGGGGGCAACCTGGGACTGTGCAGCTGGCCCAAGGCTACCCAGGCTGGCTCTTCTCCCAGATTAGCACAGTGAGATACCTAAACCACTGAGCTATCCAGCCAGACCAAATTCAATAGATGGGAATTATTCCCACCCCGGAGGAGACCACGTTGCGCCTGCTTGGCATATTGCTGTTAGGAATATGATGCCTTTCTGAAAAATCAAATTGAAAAAAAAAAGAGCTGGCAGTTCTAATTCATCATCAGAAACAGAGAAGAATATATGAGGATTCAAACCCAGACCTCTTGAGAACTAACCCTGCAAGGTAGATGGGTGTGTATGTGGTTTTCACTTCCTCCCATCTTCATTCTTCTTTTTTTTAAAAAGATAAGACTCAATATCTCTCCATCCTATATGCAAAGAGGTTTTGAATTTTGTTACGTTCTTTCTTTCTTGTAAATGAGCCAAAGAGTCTCACCCATCTCTAGGAATACGTTGCACTAAATCTTTTTTTTTTTCCTGTGAGGACCATTACAACACAGAAGCAGGTAGCTTTCCCCCAGTGGAGGGCGGGGTTTGGCTGGGAAATGTCCTTGAAGCTATTTAAAGAAGCTTCCAACGCAAGCATTCACAGGAGAAAATAGTAACTTTCAAAAACACAGAAGCTTCTCATCTGCTGGATCATCCCTTCAACAGAGGCATAGTATCTTCCATCTGGTTCTTGGATGTCCCAATCCTCTATCCCTCACATATTGCATGCCGGGACAACACACCGATGGGCACATACGCTTTCCATTTGCAGCCATATTCCATGAGATTTGGAGTTATCCAAAAAGGAGCAGAAAATTCCTCTGAGCAGACCATTCAATTTTGGCTACTGCAAAAGGGTATTGTATTCCAGCTTTACACATGAGGCACCATGAACCCCAGTAAACATTTTCTCTCTCTCTCTGTCCCCCCTCCTCACAAGGTCTTCTCCTTGTGCAATGTGCACAATGGTGTGCAATGTGTAAAACTAGTGTCCTCTTCCTTCAAAAAGCAAAGCAACGGCAATATAAACCTACTTCCATTTGCACTCAAAAGACCCTTCTCGGTGTTTGCTCTGAAAAATGCAAGTAATCATCTAATACAGTACTTCTAAATCTTAATAGTGAATGAAAGAAACCAGTAGCTATCCTTGTTTTGTTTATTTGGACATAAACCTTCCAGTATGTGTGAAAAATATTTTTGAGGTGGACAGAGAACATGGCTGGGTTTGGGTTCTCATGCACAAGAATGAGACAAGTTATGAACCATAGAATCCTATGACAGCATTGCTGGATGGGACCCCATAGATCATCCAGTCCAGCCCCCTGCCAGTGCAGGAAATCTACAACTAAAGCATCCATGACAGATGGCCATCCATCCCTGTTTAAAAACCTCCAATGAAGGAGAGTCCACCGGCAAGCGCAGTCTACTCTTCTTGTCAAAAAAACACTTGGTAATGTTTAGGCGGAATCTCCTTTTTTTTCCATACTAGAATAGATTACCTTGGGTCCACCCTCTGGAGTTACAGAAAACAAGCTTGGTCTATATTCTGTTTGATAGCTCTTCAGACATTTGAAGATGGCTCTCACAGCACCAACATCAAAAAAATGCTCAACATCAAAAAAGCTAAGATCATGGCCTCTGGTCCCATCACCTCCTGGCAAATAGAAGGGGAAGATATGGAGGCAGTGACAGAGTTTAATTTCTTGGGCTCCATGATCACTGCAGGTGCTGACAGCAGCCACAAAATTAAAAGACGTCTGCTTCTTGGGAGGAAAGTGATGAAAAACCTTGACAGCATCTTAAAAAGCAGAGACATCACCTTGCCGACAAAGGTCTGCATAGTGAAAGCTATAGTTTTTCCAGTAGCGATGTATGGACGTGTGAGCTGGACCATAAAGAAAGCTGACCGCCGAAGAATTGATGTTTCTGAATTGTGGTGCTGGAGGAGATTCTTGAGAGTCCCCTGGACTGCAAGGAGAACAAACCTATCTATTTTGAAGGAAACCAACCCTGAGTGATCACTGGAAGTACAGATCCTGAAGCTGAGGTTCCAATACTTTGGCCATCTCATGAGGAGAGAAGATTCCCTGGAAAAGACCCTGATGTTGGGAAAGTGTGAAGTCAAGAGGAGAAGGGGATGGCAGAGGACGAGATGGATGGACAGTGCCATTGAACCTACCAACATGAATTTGACCAAACTCGGGGAGGCAGTGGAAGACAGGAGGGCCTGGCGTGCTCTGGTCCATGGGGTCACAAAGAGTCACAGACGACTTACCAACAAACAACAATCACCGCACCACTCCATTTTCTCTTCTTCAGGCTAAACAGACCCAGCTACCTGAACTGTCCATCATAAGACTTTGTTCACAAAAACTTGAACAACCTGCTCAGCTTTCTCTGGAGATGTTCTGGCTCGTTGACAACCTTATTGAGCTATGATACCAAGGGATAGACACTCATTCAGGTGGGTTCAACTTCTGACCAAAGCATAACAGATTGCTATGATTACTTCCCTTGATCTGGACACTACAGCACTTTACACATACTTGAAAGACTCTCCGACACAGGAGGGGCAGGATCTGTTTGCAGTCATCCCAGAGAGCAGGACACATCATAATGGACTCAAACTACAGGAAGCCAGGTTTAGGTTGAATGTCACGAAAAAAAACTCTTAACTGTTAGAGCAGTACAACAATGGAACCCATGAGCTCGGGAGGTGGTGAGCCCTCCAATGCTGGAGGCATTCAAGAGAAAATTGGACCATCGTCTATCAGATCTGCTTTGATTTGCATTTCTGCATTGAGCAGTGGGTTGGACTTGATGGCCTTAGGGACACCTTCCAACTCCATTATTATATGATTCTGCACGTCTCTTGACGTAAAGATTTATTTCTGGCTTTTTGCTGCCACTGCATATGGTTAACTTATGGTAAGCTTGTAATCTACTGAGACCCCTAGTTTTCCTTCCTTCCTTCCTTCCTTCCTTCCTTCCTTCCTTCCTTCCTTCCTTCCTTCCTTCCTTCCGTCCTTCCTTCCTTCCTTCCTTCCTTCCTTCCTTCCTTCCTTCCTTCCTTCCTTCCTTCCTTCCTTCCTTCCTTCCTTCCTTCCTACTCTGAGCAGTATCCAGAAATAAAAATAAATGTAAAGAACACAACCATTCCCCACCAACCCAAAAATATAAAAGGAAGACGTCTCCTAAGAACCAGAAATGTCAGCAGCTAACAAACCACAAACTACAATATACACTAATCAAGAAATAAAACTAAGTAAAAGGATACTGAAAGATCCTTTTCACATGTATTACTGCAAAATGAGCTGGCACCCATCTTCTATTTCTGTCTCTGTTTTTTCCTGCCTACTGTAAATATATAAACTAACATTTTTCCCCCTGTTGTAACCCATTTTGCTTGTTTCAACCCAGTTATTTATTTATTTTATTTATTTTATTTATTTAATTTATACCCCGCCTATCTGCTCAGAATGAGCACTCTCGTTATCCAATCTGTTAGGATGCTCTTAACTTCTGGCCGCTCATTGCTCAAGTATTAGTTACCCCTAACATAGGGAGGATTGTACCCTAACTGGTACAATCATTTGAATGATGAAATATCGTAAAGTACGTACTGTTGTTCCAATTCTACGTGGTGGGAGAACCTAGCGACTTGTTTGTCTGCAGCTTCTCATTGCATCCTTAAAGTCGCGAAGGCAATTTTTATCGAAGAAAAAAATGTCGCACAGAACCAGGAACACTGCCTCCACTTGTGCTTTCTTATTGAGTTTCAAAAGGAGATGAATGTTTCCCCCCCAGATGGCACTTCCAGGAGGTGAAGCCCACACATCCACTATGAGCTAAAAAACATTGCCCAGTTTCCATCTCCTTCTGTGACAAGACAGTGAACAAGCAGGTATATGAAAATGGACAACTCCAACGGGCGGTGTTTATGAGCCGCTTCCAGCTCTCCTGACAACCCTCAGATTGGCCATCGACCTCAGCCATGCGCCGAAGGGATCGTAATAGGAACACCTCCAAAATGGGCAAAGGAGCCGTATAGCTTTTTCGACCAATCATCTTTACGGCGGCCCCCTCATGCCACAGAGCTGCAGCCTGCCACGGCTCATTCCGCGGACATGATGAAAGTGGTCTTTTTCATCTACTGATTTCAGAAGGTTCTCTTCGCCAATTTGAGGGAATGGAGGTGAGTTAATGGCCGCCATCTATCTTGTTACCTCACAGAAGAGCAAGAAGCAAAGACACAGTACAAGGGAAGGAGCAACTTGCAAGGGGATGTTAAGCCTGGAAATGAGAAGCATTTGTTACCTTTCCATGAGAGATATTAAGGCAACCTGCACAGAGGCAAAAGAATCCAGGGGATTTGTGCCTCTCTCGTCCCATGACTGCTGTCTTGATTTTTCTCTCAGCTGTTTACCGGAGACCAAGCGATGTACAATAAAATTGAGTTTGATTGTGCCCTTATTTCAAAAGCCTGCAATTTTTTGCAGCGGTGCTGGGTATATGCCAGCTCCACTCCGTTCTTGAAGAGGGAGCCCTGAGGAGGTTGGTGCCTGCACTGGTGATCTCTGGGATTGACTACTGCAACACGCTCTACATGGGGCTCCCCTTGAGACTAACATGGAGACTACATTCGTTCAAGAAGTAGGCATCCTTCAGTCTCAAGAGACTACGGTCACGTGCTCTGAATAGAGGTCTTGGAACAGCGTCTAGTGTGGCTGAGAAGGCCAATTCGGAAGTGACCATCCCTTCCACATTGGAGACAAATACAATCTGTCCCCTGTCCAGCTCCCTGGTTTGACTGCTTTCGTGACTTTTTGCCTTGGTCTGCTGGACAAGGGTCTCTTCAAATTGGGAGAGGCCGTGATGCACCGCCTGCCTCCAGGTTGAACACTGAGATGTCAGGGTTTCCCATCTGTTGAGGTCCATTTCTAAGGCCTTCAGATCCCGCTTGCAGATCTCCTTGTATCGCAGCTGTGGTCTCCCTCTGGGGCGCTTTCCCTGCACTCATTCTCCATACAGGAGATCTTTTGGAATCCGACCATCAGCCAATCTGGGTACCATTTGCTGCTCTGCCCCACGAAGCTATCTTGGGATATTCCTCTATTTGTGAAAACACAATGCATTAGCCAAAATAGGACTGCCAGCTTGCCCATGAATGCATGAAATGGGACACATCCCAGCAGCAGACTGACACTCACGGCGCAAGTGCTGGTCACATTCCCCAGCCCACGTCTGATCACATGACTGAGCACATGAAACCAAGTCAGAAAAGGAGTAATGGGATGGTAAGTTTGCACGGTTGCCACTGGCCAAGAAACCCTAACCTGAGACCTGATGTGAAAAGTTAACAGGCTCTCTAGAGCAAACATGGAATGTCCCCTTCAGGGACTGTTGGTTAATGTCAAGTCTCTCGGCGATGCTGTTTCTGTGAGGGATCCCACAGCAGGGCTAGAGGTGGGATGGGGCGCTCCACACCAGTCAGGATTTGGCCACTCAGGTTGAGAAAAAACCCAATATTGGCCTTTTGTCAGTGGCCAGGGTGGCCAAACATTATGACAAAAACTGCAACAACAAACGCATCAGCCCCAAAGGTAACTTTCCTTGTCTCTGGTCTATACACAGCAGCTTCCTATGCTGAGAAGGCCAATTCAAGCATAGATTGGCCATCAACCTCAGCCACGTTCTGAGTCAGTGGCTTTTTGTCACTTTACGTGGCTGGATTGCACCATCCCATAGGCATATCATGCCTTCTGCAGACTCTGCATTCTTGCGGGCCCTTCCAAAGGTAAGCAGCTTCAGGCATCTCTCTATTTTTTGCCAAACAGACTGACTAGCTCTTACCCAAATGGCAACATTCAACAGCAGTGGAAAATCTAATCCAGATATTAGCCAGGGTGGAAAGGAGATCCTTCCTGCATCACCACTGCAGGCTTAGGCTCCTGCCCACTGTGGAAGCCTCTCCACCTGAAACGGTCAGCAGGGATGGGAACTTAAGTCACACAACTTCTTGTCAAGTTGGCCATAAGGTGCACCAGTGACTTGACTTGGGAGAGTTCTTCCCCCAGGGATTTTGAACCCACCCAGCCTCTCCTTTTTTCCCCCTAGGGAAAAAAACCCTTCCTTTGAATGGAGACTCAGATTTGGGACTTGGGACTTGGCAACAAAGAGTCACACTCAGACTTGGGAGTCAGAGCCAAAGACAGGCCAACATCCCTGTCCATCAGTGACAGCAGCTTTCCCATTGTCGGTCTGTTCTACGACTTTTTGCCAAAACAACCCGCCCGTCCCATCCTTCGGAACTCTGTTTCATTGCGCTACCAACCGTACCGTCAGGAAGTTTTCTCCTAAATGATTCGGCCCAAAGCTTTCCTTAGGCATTCAGTAAGAAGCCTTTCCCTCCCTTTTTTTCCTCCCTTGACAACCACAGAGAAGAATTGATCTGTCATCTTTGTAACAGCCACTTATGTATTTGAAAACTATGATCATCCGCTATCATCTCAGATTGACAGAAAGTATAGTTTCTCTGGGTGGTCGCATACGGTGCCATCTTGAAATAAATACCGTGCCTTCAAGATGCTACATAAATTGTGCCTTTTTATTCTCTACCCAAAAAAAAAAGTATTTTATCTAAACCTCAGGTCTTTGAGAAATGAAACCTGCAGAACAATACATGTTTTCATTTGGCCCGCATGGCCCCATTCGCATTCCGGTGTATAACAACAATCCCTCACCGTGTCTTTTTGGAGTCCAGTGCCTGTAGTGTTTGGGGATTGTCATTCTAGCAACGTGTTGCACTACACCAGTATCCCACGGGTTCCTGGGATAAGGTGTTGAATTGTTGGATAGTTCCGTGGTTTAGGTATCTGGCTGTAGAGCCAGAAGTTGGGAGTTCAATTCACCGGTTGGCCTCTGTGGCGCTCGCCCTTGTGGCCCCTGTTTTATTTCTTCCTCACAAAGGCTCGCGCTCCTTCCTCCTCTTCACGCTGCCACCAGATGTTATTTCTTTAACATCAATTAAGTACAGTACTGGACACTTACGCTGCCAAACACAATCAGTTTATTGAACAGGGTGGGGTTAATAATCAGCTGGAAATTGCAGTATAAATCACAGGAAGTGAATTTATTTATTTTTATTTATTTATTTATTTGATTTATATCCCGCCCATCTGGTAGGTCAGTACCACTCTAAACAAGGTTTGGCTCATTCAAATCACTCTCTCTATCAATCTCTGACCCTCCTGGTCCAATTCCCAAGCCTCCAGCTCTTTAACCCTCTTTCCAGCCTTCTCTCTCCTTCTTCCCGACTCCTCAAACTCCTCTCTGGCCTCCACCTTCCGGTCTCGCTATTTGCTCTCCCGTCAAGGTTCCGCAGTGACGGACAGGTGACAACTGGGCTATCCACTACAGTGGGGTCTCTACTTAAGAACGTCTCTACTTAAGAACAATTCCACTTAAGAACAGCTCCATTTGCTAAATTTTGCTTCTACTTGAGAACAAAAATCCAAGATAAGAACAGGAAAAAAACCTTTCCTGCTCTTTTTTTAACCTTTGGTCATCTTAGGTTTAAAAAAAAATTCTCCCCCTAGTGGTAGAGTACGTATTAACCAGCTTTGCATTAGTTCCTATGGGAACTAATGCTTCAATGTACGAACGCACCTCTACATAACAAAAAAACAGCCAGAACAGATTAATTGGTTTTCAGTCCATTCCTATGGGAAATTTTGCTTCAACTTAAGAACGTTTCAACTTAAGAACACCATTCCAAAACGGATTAAGTTCTTAAGTAGAGGTTCCACTGTAGTTTCTATGGACGGAAAAGAGCAGATATGGATTAAATGGTTTTCAATGCATTCCTATGGGAAATGCAGATTCAACATAAGAACTTTTCAACTTGAGAACCACCTTCCAATACGGATTAAGTTCTTAAGTAGAGACCCCACTGTACAGCCTCCATGATCCATAAGGCCCTTTCCAGCAATGCCTGTCTAAGATTATTATGTAATATATCTTGACTTCAGCAAAGCCTTCGACAAAGTGCCCTATTACGTTCTGACTAGCAAGCTAACTAGATGTAGGCTGGATAGAACGAGTGTCCGGTGGATACATCCAGAGCACTGTGTCCAGTTATGGACATCTGCCCCTCTCTCTTTAGTCCTACAGAGGAGAGGCAGGATCTGTTCTTGATCATCCCAGAGTGCAGGACATGTAAATAATGGGCTCAAGTTACAGGAAGCCAGATATTTTGGTTGAATATCAGGAATAACTCTTAGAGCAGTACAGCAGTGGAACCCATGGCCTCGGGGGGAGGTGGTGAGCCCTCCAACGCTGGAGGCACTCAAGGGATAACTGGGCAACCCTCTGCCAGATCTGCTTTGATTTCGATTCCTGCATTATTCTATGATTAGAGGTGGGATATTCATTGTTGCCAGGAGTGCAGGGAAGTGAAGAAGCACCAGACGGGCTACATCTGGGATTGGCGTGACAAGCAGGATGCCTGCTGCACATGCCGTTCAGCAAACCGTAAGTGGACAGGTCAGTGTGAGGAGGCAGGATTGGGCTTCCAGGCCTCCTGGGTTTGAGATATTTGTCATTCGTTTAGTCATGTAGTCGTGTCTGACTGTTCGTGACCCCATGGACCAGAGCACGCCAGGCCCTCCTGTCTTCCACTGCCTCCCGGAGTTGGGTCAAATTCATGTTGGTTGCTTTGGTGACCCTGTCCAACCATCTCGTCCTCGGTCGTCCCCTTCTCCTCTTGCCGTCACACTTTCCCAACATCAGGGTCTTTTCCAGGGAGTCTTCTCTTCTCATGAGATGGCCAAAATATTGGAGCCTCAACTTCAGGATCTGTCCTTCCAGTGAGCACTCAGGGTTCACATACAAATATCCCATCTCTCTCTGATTCTATGAATTCCTAGAGACTTCTGGGGCCTGTCAGCCACCCATTCTGAAAATCCCATACCTACCTCTGCTTGTACTGTTTTTATGTATGCATGTGCTTTGGTTCTCAAAGGGAAAGGAGACCAGAGATACTTTATGAAAAGTCCTGAGGTCTTAGGAATACATGGGGGGGGGGAGCCATTCTTTCAGATGGACGTGAAAAATCTTGCCATGATTTGAAATTTCTCATCACGGCATTTCCTCGTTTGGAAACTGCCTGAATGGTTGAGGACCTGAACTGTTCTTTCCATCCTTTCTACCTCTCCTGACTCTGAAGCCCTGTGCTACTCATGTAGCAGAATAAGGCAGGAGTTAAAAATGGCTGAACACCAAGGAGAGGATGCTCTCTTTAACTCCTTTCTTCCTGAAGGGTTTGTCCCCCCTGAGAACTAAGTACATGGCGGGGGGGGGGGAAGCTCCAGTCCTCAGCTGCTCTCCAGTGAATGTGCAAGATATTCTGATGCAGGGGGACCTGCTCTGTGGCCACTGCCACTCAAAACTGCCCTTCACTGGAGGGAAGCCTTGTGGGTGACATGACATGGAGACCACCCAGGTTAGTGTGTTTCCTATGGAAGGAGAAGCCTCAGTAGAGGCTTCTAGAGCACAACCCAACACTGAACAGACAAATTTGCCTCTCAATGCCCATCATGAAACTGGTGGCTTCAATGTCAGCAGGGTGGGCAGTCTGTTCTGGATTATCATCTGAATGTCACAGGTTTTGCCCCAAACTCTAAATGCTACCCTCAAATTAGTTTCAGAACCTTGGAGAGCTCCTGTAACATTTCAGCACCACGGCTCCTGGCACCGCCAATCACTCTTTTTGAGTTGGGAGCTGTTCCTTTTCCCTTTGAATCTTCTCAAAAGCCCATACGGTGGTGCCTCGCTTAATAACGTTAATTCGTTCCAGCGAAATCGCTGCAGAGCGAAAACGTCGTAAAGCGAAATTAAAAAGCCCATTGAAATGCACTGAAAACCTTCAATGCATTCCAATGGGCTGAAAACTCACTGTCTAGCGAAGATCCTCCATGGGGCGGCCATTTTCGCTGCCTGTAGAGCAAGGAATCCATCCAAAAACACAGCAGGGAGGCATTTTGAGCACCCAGCAGCCATTTTGAAAACCCAACGATCAGCTGTTTTGATTGTCGTAATGCGAAGAATTGGTTCCCGAAGCAGGGAACCAATCTTCGAAAAGCGAAAAAACCCCATTTAAAACATCGTTTTGGGATAGCAATTGTGATCGCAAAAACATCATCGTAAAGCAGATTTGTCGTTATACGGGGCAATTGTTAAGCGGGGCACGACTGTATATTGCTTCATATTCTCCTTCAGGTTAAACCCAGGTTCTTGAACTTGTTAAGGCGACATGATTGCTTCAAAGGATCTTCAACATGTCTGTAATAATACTGTACTAATCTGCCCCTGCTTTAAGGATCACCAAACTCATGCATTGCAAGACTGCGAAATATTCTTGAGCGCTAAGCATTACGAGCTTCTTCTCTGTGTTCAGTGGGACAGGCAGCCGGAACTTAATATTTTGCCAACTCAGGGTAATGCCATATGCAGCTGGATGTCCTACTCATAATCTTTGCCTGTTTTTTATCAAAATGCTGTGGAAAAAAATCCTCCTCCTTGGGTTGTAATCTCCTATCAGTTCTTGGCACTCTCTTGCTGTAGGATGTTACTTTAATGTTATTAACTCCGATGGGCTTTCCCCCCCCCTTCCTTGTCTCCAGGACTCTTTAGGATTTCCTCAGCAGGTAGGCAGAGCCGAGATAAACCCTGTTGCTCTGAAACTCACCAGTTTTGAATCTGAAGAGTGCCAAACATGCCTTCCGGAGTTCATTTATCAGGGATTAATAGCTTATACTATGGAATAAGAAATCTGCTATCTGCTCACTCTGAGATCACTTTGTAAGTCAACCCCATCAGATGCTTCCCCCTCCCTTTTTTTCCCAGGTAGAATTTAACAGCGATGGAATTAAAGAGCACCTGTTCCACTCGGGAAGAATCACAGGCTGAACAACGTGCAGCCGTTTTGCCAATATGATGATGGGGGATGGGTGGGAGGGTAGAATCCAATCAAAACAACTTTTTTGCAGGATCAGACCGAGATGGGCCTAAGTAAAACAGCCAGCCAGTTCCTTTGCCAGCTCTGCTAGGAACAAGAAAAGCACAAAACATTTTTGGGGGTGGGGGTGCTGGATCCTAGAGATGTGTATTTGGAGTCCTAGTTTCATTTAGTGGCCTGTGCTAATTAACAGGAGTAATTGCTGGTCAAACCAAGGATGGTGGTAGAGGAGCTTTTATCAATGAATCTCTTGGATTAAAAGGTGCCTTGGGATTAATCAAATATATACAAATGATTCTATGATGGAAAAGCAAATGACAGAACACTCTAAGATGCCATTATCATAGCAAACTCTCTCTCTCTCTCTCTCTCTCTCTCTCTCTCTCTCTCTCTCTCTCTCTCTCTCTTTTTAGCACAGAACTGTCTAAATCAGTGGTCCCCAACCTTGGGCCTCCAGGTGTTCTTGGACTTCAACTCCCAGAAATCCTGGTCAGAAGAGGTGGTGGTGAAGGCTTCTGGGAGTTGTAGTCCAAGAACATCTGGAGGCCCAAGGTTGGGGACCACTGGTCTAAATGAACTAAGAGTTTGGTGCTGATGGGGCCATTCTGGGAGTTGTAGTCCCAGAAATAACCTTTCCAATGTCTACTTTGATTGGCAAGCAAAAAGGAGGAAAGTACTGGACAGAACAATTGTACTGGGGACACACACACACATACAAACATGTCATGATGGTTCCTTAGCAGAAGGTGCTTCTTCATCAGAAGGTAAAAGCTGAAAGGAAGTGGAAGAGGATGCAGGTTTAAACAAACAGGGTCCAGAATCCTGATTTATGTGAGTGTAAAGGAAACTGTGCAAGTTGGGGCAACATATCTCCATTACTGAGGTGCTGGTTGGGTTCCTGGTCATGTGCTCAGGGACACACCTGGGAATGCAACCTGCACCTTGCTAATTAGTGCTGCAACTCATGCAGTTTCCCTTGGATGTGCATAAATTGCCAACAGGATTGCGAGTGCTCCTTTCACAAACAATCACCGTAAAAGTATATGACATATTTTAAGTTTTATAATACCTACATAAATCTACCAATGTAGATTGAAATGTTAAAACAGTCTATTATTTATCTGTAATTTACAGAAGTGGATGAAGCTGCCAGACATCCTAGACGAGTTTGCAAAGGCCAAGGTTAAAACATGCACATCTACACACACACACACACACACACACACACACACAGAGAGAGAGAGAGAGAGAGAAACACAGAGAGAGAGAATTGCAAAGGAGCATCGCCTCCCATATCCCCCACATTTCCCTGTTCTGAGGGTCAGCAGCCTTTCGTTGCCATCCGCAGAGAAAGATTTTTCCCACCACCTGCCCCCTCAACCTGCTTAACTAGAGATGTTCAGTTAATATTCCGAAGGCAAAATTGGAGCTTTCCTGCTGAGTAATGAGCCTTCCCTCTTTCTCCCCACTGGCAGGACAAGAAGGCACCTAGCAGTTATTGGGGGTCCATCTCTCATTGTATCAGATCTCCTGGGTGCTGTGCTAATCAGAACGAAAAAAGGCAGCTGCCTGAGGATTAATTTTCATAAGACCAGAGGGATGCGGAGGAAGCTGTTCTGGAGCAGGCTGAAGGCTGATTTGGTCCAATGTTCTTATAACAGCACACAGATTCCTCTAGGTTGCTCACAAGTAGGACAATCATAGTTGGAAGGGGCCAATAAGGCCATCGAGGCCAACCCCTTGCTCAAGGCAGGAATCTAAGTCAAAGCAGATGGGACAGAGGGTGGTCTAATATGGTCTCTTGACTGCCTCTAGTGCTGGGATGCTCACTGCCTCCTGAGGTCATGGGGTCCATTGTCATACCGTTCAAACAGTTAGGAAGTTTTTCTTGATAGTCCAGCTGTAACCTCTCCTGGATGGTCCCCAACACATAGCCATCATAACCAATAGCCACTGCTAGTCCAGCCCTACATAAATTGTTGACTGCCAGACCCCTTTTAGTGCTGCAAAGGCAGTACATTGTACGATCATGTGACTTCATATGTCTGTGTAACTGGGGCAAGATGTATCCACCTGGCTTCCTCCCATGTTCAGAGCTAACATGGAGGTCTTAGATTCTGCACTATCTAAAAGGAATCAAGAATGACCTCATTTCCAATTCTGTGGCCCCGTTTGCATGTCACAACAAACCTTGGTGTGGTTTGGTGACATCTGGCATTGTTGTAGTTGGCAGGCCCACCTCCATGAACAAGCCATGATTTGTCCGCTAGCTACAAACCACCATTTGGCACTCATGGCTTGTTGCAGACTTACAAACCATGGCTTGTTTAAACCATGGCTTGTTGTGACAAACCCAGCTTCCTGTTACAAAACAGGAGCTGGCAAAAGGGGTAGGAGAGATGCAAGCCAGATACGGGGAAGACGAGCCTTGGCCATATTTATCATCTGCTGGGGAATACATAGATTGAGGAAACTACCACAGTCAACACAAACCATGGCGTATTGTGCTGTATAAATTAACCCAACAATTAAACCTTGTAAGTACTTGAAAATGTAGCATCAGCCGAAGTCTAAAGCAATCAAAAGCAGATCAATTCCATTTCTAGATGCTTGTGTAATGAGGCATAACTGATTCAATCTAGATGAGTCAGAGTTCCCAAGGATCTGCTCATTGATCCTTGCTCCCCATTCCCAGCGCTCTGAAGGAGGGCCAATCCATCTCTTTTGCCAACCTCCACCAGCCCCTCCGAGGACATTCACAGAAGGGGGAGGTACACCAAAGAAGCAACAAGGCAAAAATTGCTATTACTAATTTTAATCCCTTCCTGCCGAGGTTTTCCATCCACATTCAAACAGCTAATCACCTTCTTTTGTCACTGAAACAAAAATACTCACAGCCTTCCTGTCATCGCTCAACTCTGCTAGCCAAGAAAAAAAGGCAGCCATTAATTACAGCGGCTGTTGTTATACGGGAAAATTACTGTAATTTAGACCGAGGTGAGATGTGTCTCCATGTTTAAGACAAACATTCAGGGGAGCTTCTAAAGGCAACATTCTTAACAGGGGATGGAGAGGAAAGACGAGATTCAGCACGTGGATCTTAAAGCCAGACCAGTGACTCGTGGAGGAAAGGACCTGCAGCATGAAAGAATTGTGATGGCTAAATTGAACCTCCATGTTCAGGAGTAATATACTTTTTTTTTCTCCCCGGATGCCAGAGACAAAGAAGAATGGGCAATGATCAGCAGTCACCATCATGCCAGGCTTCCCAAAGGCATCAAAGGAGGGTGCCCTTTATTTAGAGAGTGCAGTCCTCAGTTAGAAGGTGGCCTCCACTTGAAAGCTCAACCAGACCAAGTTTGCTTTCAAGAAAAGGGGCTCTCGGGAGGGATGTCAAGAACCCAAATCTCAGTTAGGCCCTAGACAGAAGATTCTGCGTGCACATGGCCTCCTCGTGATCTTCTGCACTTTGTTGAGATACATTGGCCTCCCCCCAACAAGGGGCTCAAAGGCACCCCTCCAAGTTTTCAAATTCTCATTTGAAAAAGTGTGTTCCCCCCCCCCCTTGGGGAAAAAATGTCCTGGTGCCTTCTAAGGGATAAAGGTTCAATTTTGTTAATAGTTTGTGGGATTTCAGCAACTCTCCATCCCTGCAAGGGGGACAAAATAACTTTCAATTTAAAATTACTTTTGGATCACTAGTGGGTACAAAGCAACTTTTGTGCACCTTCACCCCTCCGTATTTTTTATAAGTGAGGGTCGTTGGAGAGGAAGTGGCCGTCCCAGGGCTAGGCGTGGGCATTTTCAATTCCTTGACTTTTGGATCTAATGGCAAAAATCATTTCTAATCCCAGATCTTTACAGACCAGCACTATTGTATTTCTAATCGCCGTGTTTGGGTGTGAAAGCTAGACAGTGAAGAAAGCTGCCAGGAAAAAAAAGAGAGAAATGATTTGTTTGAAATAGGGTGATGGGGGGGGGGGAAGCTTTGTGGATGCCCTGGATGGCCAGAAAGACGAGCAAGAGGGTCCTAGAGCAAATCAAGCCTCTCTCTGGAGGCCAAAATGTTGCAGCTGAGGCTGTCCTCCTTGGAGCACCTCTTGAAAAGGCAGGATTTTTCCTGGAAAAGACCATTGTGCTGGGAAAGTTGGGAGGCAGCAGGAAAGGAGGAAGACCAAATAGGAGATGGGCTGACTCCCAAAGGGAAGCCACAGACCTGAGCCTAGAAGAGCTGAGCAGGGTTGTGGAGAACAGGACATTTTTCAAGACTGATCATTCTTAGGGTCACCATAAATTAGGGACAACCTGATAGCAAACAACAACGACAGCAGCAGCAGCAGGAACAACAACAAAAACAACAACAACAACAACAACATGTATAACACATATTCCATTCTATCTAACCAAGATCCTTGTTTGGTCCCATTTCTAAGCACTGCATGTTCAGTTTTGGATGATATCTAAGTTGCTGCCTACGTCACAGTGTGCAATTCTCTAGAACACTGGTTCTTAACCTTGAGTTACTCAGGAGTTTTGGACTGCAACTCCCAGAAGCCTTCACCACCAGCTGTCCTGACTGGGGTTTCTGGGAGTTGCAGTTCAAAAGCATCCGAGTAACAAAGGTTAAGAACCACTGCTCTAGAAGATCATGGGTTGCCCATCACCATGACAAGCACACCCAAACTGTAGAGGAAACAGAGCATCTTGTCTTCTCTGGAAAGGCTTGATTTGCAGGGAGCGAAAGCAACCCTTCAGAGTGCCAGGGAATCTCTCCATCACGACCCCAACATGTTTGGGCAGAGGTGTCCATCAGGTGTGCCTGACTCTTGCCTGGGCCCATCATAGGATCACCAGGGCGTAGGTTGCCCTAGACCGCTCCAGAAATGATCCCTGTTGTGGCCAACCTCCCTGTGTGATCACTGGGAGAGTTGACAGTAGTCGGCTAGAATAGGCCAAGGTCTGACTCAGTGTAAGACAACTTGCATTCCAATAGTCCTATTTTCCTCCATGCTGTGCAAAGAACGTTGGGCATACAACTGCGTTACTCTCCTCCATCCCTTAAGCAATGCAAAGCTCAGCTTTTAAGCCTCCATGTAAGCCATGAAGAAAGACCTTTCCGATGCTCATGGGTGTCACTGGGTGTGGAGTGAAATCTTCAGCACCTTTTTGGATATTTTCTTTAAAAAATAAAAAATCCTTTTGGATGCTTGGCAAATGTCTTCTTAACCAGCTTTCTGTGTGTGTAGGTTAATTAAGGAGGAGGTTGCCCAGCCGGTGGGTGAGCTGGCCGGTGTCCTGCTGGATCACATCCCAACAATGTAAGGGTTTATTACGGTTTTACCCTGCTTTTGACTCCTTAGTCTCCTAATGGAGCACAAAATGGAGTTTATTTTGGCCCCCGGCCCAAACTTTCGCTCTTTTTTCCCTCTTCCCTACAATTCTTCTTTTTCAGCTTCCTGCAGCCACAGCCCTCCTCCCTTCACTCTTGTTTTCCTCTCAGCCTTCCACCTAATCTACACACTCCTCTGTGTGTGTGTGTGTGTGTGTGTGTGTGTGTCCAACAAGGTCAAGGGGGCAATGTTTGGGTGCAAGGTCAAACCTCCGGCTGTTGTCAGGGTGACAGCGAACATGTGGCCGTTCCTCGCGCCCCTCCGCCTTCCCTGTGACAGAAGGCTAATCGCTTCTTATGAGCTGCTACAGAAGTTAACTATAAATATGCAAATGGAGAGGAAAGAATAAAACATTCATTAAGCATTAGGCATTTACCGAGGAAATTAAACATCGTTAGATATATAAAAGGCTTTTCCAGTACTTGTTCCCTAGGAAAATCTCCTTCTGGTTTTATGAATCTTTCTCTCTCGTTTCGCTCCTTACTTCTTTTAAAAACGAGCATTTGTGTTTGGAGGTGAAAGGAGTAAAAACTAGGATTGAAAGAAAACCAGAGATGGCATATTTTCATCCATTCACCTCACCTGGTGGTGCAGGTGATCATGGAGGCGTATCATAGGATCGCTGTAAGGTCGGAAGGGACCATGGAGGTCTTCTAGTCCAACCCCCTGCCCGAGGCAAGAGACCTCGTACCATCCCGGATGATGATGGTGAAGCCCACAGAGGCCCTTGAGTGGGGTCCACAAGCTGCCACCAGAGCTGGCAACCTCCCTTGTTTTAAAACTATGGGTCTCAAATTCCTCAACTACTGTAATGGTTCTATGAGGTGATTGGCTTGCTTAGCTATCTACAGATGAACCTTACAATTCCACAAAATGAATCTCTTCTTATTCACAGACAACATGGGCAGATGGAACGACAACCAAATGGTACAAATTGTGCACCCAAGTCCTCAGCAGCAGCACCAATACAGAGGTTGCTTGTCAAACTGCAGAGTTCAAGTCTCCTTTGGAATTTAAAATTCAGACAAAAATCCAAGGTAATCCTCCTCATCTGGGTTGGGTATCCATAACACAAAAACATCAGGTCCACATGCAGAGTCTTCAAAGCCCGAGACTAAGTTGGCAAGGGCCTTAGTAACCCAACTGACAACAGCAGCTCCGGCCTCTTCAGCTCTCCTGCTCTTTCTGATTCAGATCTCTTACTCACAGCTCTGCTCTTTCTTAGTCCCACCTCCCTGGGCTGAACCAATATTTCATAGGGGCTACACTAGTATGCCATGGCCATGGCGACAGAAAGTCCTGGGGGACTGGATCAGGAATTCAGAGGGAAAGGAAACCAAACTCCAAGCTCCTCCTCCTCCTTCCTAAAGGTAAACGAATTTATCTTTGGGCAAGTTAAAAGAATAGCCAAAGGTGATGCCAGCTGCCGGCACACTCATCTTCTGGGACCACAAATCTCAGCATCCTACCAAGGCATCTCCCCACTTTCTGGAAGAAAACTGATGCTACGTGTGCAGTAATCCCTGCTTCACAGATAACTTGGATTAATTTTTTTTTAACCCAAATCCAAATCTCTGCAACAAGATCTTTCTTGCTGTCTCAGAACTCGATACTTTACCTGTTCAGGTTCTATTATTTTCCTCTATTTCTTTGCACTGTTCATTTAAGAAGACCCTCACTTCTAGGGCTGAGAGTGAGAAAAAGCAGTTAGGAACTTATATGTCATCAAGCTGGAACCAAATTATACCGACCCTAACAGGGCTTTCATGGAAAATGAGATATTTAAGGATCATTTTACCAGTTCCACACCCCCAGTGACTTTCCGTGGCCAGATAGGATTCAAACCTGAGTCTGCGGGGTCCTAGTTCATCACTCTATCCCCTACACCACACTGGGTACCCAGATGTTTGTTGCCATCGACATTGGGCTTTTCGCCGAACGTTTCAAGATGTGCATGCTATACTTTCCTTACACATTTTCCAAGTGCAACCATAAGGACCAGTAACTTAGGTTTGATTTAGCAGTCTACCTATCTGTGTTTCGGAGGTGGGGGTGCCCTAATGTAGTGTGGTTAGGGTACATTTGGGGCCTTCGTTCCTACAGATCCTGTCTACAGCCCAGAGCTGTCTAGTTTGAATCCTATTTCCCGCGTGTTTCCAAATAGCTGTAATAGCGCAGGGTGTAATAAAGACTTTCCCCAGTTCTTTAAATGAATTGCACACCTTCTTCTGCAAAGACCCTGGCATCAGCTGGCAGGGTGCTTCTCCAAACTGGCAGAATTGCTTCTCTCCTTCCATTTCTCACCTTTTAATGAGACATCTTGCACGGACGACTACAGTTTGCAAACGTTCGGTTTATTCCAATTGATTGCCAGCCCCGCCGGACCAACCGTTTCTAGCAGGCGAGTTTTGTTTTGTTTTAAAGAGGTACGTTTCAAGGCAGTCCCCCCGCGGTTGCAAAGTTGCCGGCAAAATGAAGTCTCTCCTAAATGGATACTATCTCTTTAGGAGGTTCCGGCGTTTACTGCTTCTGATATCCTCCCTGCTACCTAATCTTCGGCACCGCAAAGCCTTTTACAAAAATCGCTGCGTCTCTAAACAAACTAGCCGCTTACAGGGCTGTCGGTGTGTGTCATTTCCCCCCCCCCCGCCCTTCCATATCAGGCAGGATGCTGAGTGATTAACCATGGCAAGCCTGATCAGACTGTATGTATTACATGGGGTTTGGAAACATTGTCTGCTGAGGTTTAATGGGGACATTTCACTCTTTCCTAATATATATAGTGAAGTGGATAGAATGCTGGATTGCCACCTACGAGATCTGAGTTCCGATCCCCCTATGGCCATAAAAACTCATGGTGTGCGTGTGTGGGGGTGGGTGGGCAATGGTAAAACCGGTCCTTAAATATCACACACACCTTGAATACTCCATTATAGTCACTATAAGTCAGAACTGATTTGCTGTCTTTAAAGACTCTAATCACACAGTGGAAGTGAAGAACAGATTTAAGGAACTCGATTTGGTGGACAGAGTGCCTGAAGAACTTTGGATAGAGGCTCGTAATATTGTCCAGGAGGCAGCAACAAAAACCATCCCAAAGAAAAGGAAATGCAAGAAAGCAAAGTGGCTGTCCAACGAGGCCTTAGAAATAGAAGAGAGGAGAAGGGAAACAAAATGCAAGGGAGATAGGGAAAGTTACAGAAAATTGAATGCAGACTTCCAAAGAATAGCAAGGAGAGACAAGAGGGCCTTCTTAAATGAACAATGCAAAGAAATAGAGGAAAATAATCAAAAGGGAAAAACCAGAGATCTGTTCAAAGAAATTGGAGATATTAAAGGAAAAGGTTGTGCAAAGATAAAGGACAAAAATGGGAGGGACCTCACAGAAGCAGAAGACATCAAGAACAGGTGGCAAGAATACACAGAAGAATTATACCAGGAAGAGCTGGACATCCCAGACAACCTAGATAATGTGGTTGCTGACCTAGAGCCAGACATCCTGGAAGATGAAGTCAAGTGGGCCTTAGAAAGCATGGCTAACAACAAGGCCAGTGGAGGTGATGGCATACCGGTTGAACTATTTAAAACCTTAAAAGATGACGCTGATAAGGTACTACATTCAGTATGCCAGCAAGTTTTGAAAACTTAGCAGTGGCCAGAGGATTGGAAAAGATCAGTCTGCATCCCAATCCCAAAGAAGGGCAGTGCCAAAGAATGCTCCAACTACCATACAATTGAAATGAGTTTCACATGTTGCCAATGTTATGCTCAAATTCCTCCAAGGTAGACTTCAGCAGTATGTGGACCGAGAACTCCCAGAAGTACATGCTGGATTTTGAAGGGCCAGAGGAACTAGAGACCAAATTGCTAAGATGTACTGGATTATGGAAAAAGCCAGAGAGTTCCAGAAAAACATCTACTTCTGCTTCATTGACTATGTAAAAGCCTTTGACTGTGTGGACCACAGCAAATTATGGCAAGTTCTTAAAGAAATGGGAGAGCCTGACCACATTGTCTATCTCCTGAGAAACCTATATGTGGGACAGGAAGCAACAGTTAGAACTGGATATGGAACAACGGATTGGTTCAAAATTGGGAAAGGAGTACGACAAGGCTGTATATTGTCCCCCGGCTTATTTAATTTATATGCAGAATACATCATGCGGAAGGCTGGACTGGAGGAATCCCAAGCCGGAATTAAGATTGCTGGAAGAAATATCAACAACCTCAGATATGCAGATGATACCACTCTGATGGCAGAAAGTGAGGAGGAATTAAAGAACCTTGTAATGAGGGTGAAAGAGGAGAGTGCAAAAAATGGTCTGAAGCTCAACATCAAAAAAACTAAGATCATGGCCACTGGTCCCATCACCTCCTGGGAAATAGAAGGGGAAGATATGGAGGCAGTGACAGATTTTACTTTCTTGGGCTCCATGATCACTGCAGATGGAGACAGCAGCCACGAAATTAAAAGACGCCTGCTTCTTGGGAGGAAAGCGATGACAAATCTTGACAGCATCTTAAAAAGCAGAGACATCACCTTGCTGACAAAGGTCCGCATAGTCAAAGCTATGTATGGAATGTATGGAAGTGAGAGCTGGACTGTAAAGAAGGTTGACCACCGAAGAATTGATGCTTTTGAATTCTGGTGCTGGAGGAGGCTCTTGAGAGTCCCCTGGACTGCAAGGAGAACAAACCTATCCATTCTAAAGGAAATCAACCCTGAGTGCTCACTGGAAGGACAGATCCTGAAGCTGAGGCTCCAATCCTTTGGCCATCTCATGAGAAGAGAAGACTCCCTGGAAAAGACCCTGATGTTGGGAAAGTGTGAAGGCAAGAGGAGAAGGGGACGATAGAGGACGAGATGGATGGACACGGTCATCAAAGCGACCAACATGAATTTGGCCCAACTCCAGGAAGCCATGGAAGACAGGAGGGCCTGGCATGCTCTGCTCCATGGGGTCACAAAGAGTCAGACACAACTTAACGACTAAAGAAAAAAGACTCTAATCAAACCTGAAAACAGAAGTGCAGTGTGAGGTGTCTGGGCATAACTCTATCCAAACATCTGTAGACATAGCTTTAGGCTACACCAAATGCAATAGGAGTTTAACCCCACAAAGATTTAAAACTCTATTACGTAACTGACATTTTCATGTTTTTGTATTATACTCTTCTTGCTGTGGGTTGTTCTCTCTTTTTTTAAAGTTTCATCTCTCTCTCTTTTTTTCCTTTCTTATTTGGTAAGCTCCGGTAGCTTAGCTCCTGCACTGGGAGAGAGTTTGGGGGAAAATGCTATAGAGGAATAAATAAGAAACCATGTTTCACATTATATTAATATAAGAACTGGTAATTTTTCCTCAACATTTTATGAAAAAGGTCTGTGTCTCTTTTTTTTTACAAAAGTGTATTACGAAATTTTGCGTTTGTTTAAAAAAAGCACACAATACTACATGTATTGTGCAGGGGGACATCATCATGTTGGACATTTAAAGGTCAGGGTGTCAAATGTAAGTTTCTCAGCCCGGTTTGTCCCTCCATGAAGGACCAGCCCCGCTACAACACGGTGACTAAAATCCTGTTGCAACGGCTATGTGAAAAGCGTAACTTTTAGCTGCAAATTGTCACAAGTTAGGAAATCTCCATACGTTGCATGCCAAGGGGTGCAATTCAGTGTGCGACAAACATGGTCTGTGGAGATTTATTGACTTGCCGGCCATTCGCCTTTTAATAAGTACGCTTTTTGTGTAACTGAGCCACAGGATTTCAGTCGGTACCTCCGTGACCCGCCGTGAACAGGCAGCCAGATGTACACAGAGGCTGACGGTATTCAAAGCTGTAGGGAGGTCCAGCAGAATCATATTGGATACACTCCCGTTGTCTAGCTCTCAACGTGGGTCACCCGCTGAGGTGACCAAAGCTGTCTCCCTCTTATAACTAGGCTGGAGTCCAGAATCAAATAGAGGTTGGTAACCAGCTCTTTGGAGTCAAAAACCACTACGCATGTCCATGCCTTGTTCAAGCATGGAATACTGGCAAAGGGTTGGCTATTATCCAATACGGTGGGGTTCAAGGAGGGTGGATTTGACAGAGCTTGCCCCATGTGGGCAGGATAGAACCCGGCTTTGTTGTAAAGAGGAGTCGGCTGTGCTTTTTGCCCATCAGACTAGTCTGCCCCATCTCTGGCCCCTTCTGTGACTCAGGAAGGGCATGGGTCCAGCACACGACTGTCGGCTCTCCTCTCCCCAAGGAGCTTGTCCACCACCTTGGACTGTACAAGTTCAAAGACATCAGTCAGCCCAGGACAAGGACGAGCCAAAGTCAACCCCCTCTGGACTGGTGTCATCTCTATCACCTAAGTCAGAGCGGTGGGCAGTGCATTTGCCTGCAAGAGTGGTATCAATCCCACACAGCAAGTTGTGAAGGGGTCTGAGTCCTTCACAACGGTGGGTTGCTTCATCCCGGAGAACCAAAGGATCGCATGGCTCCCCCTGACTGGGTCTCGTTCGGCACGTTGAACGTCTCCTCCACGCCATACAAGGAGGCCAATGCCCTCATTGAAATGTGAGCAGAACGGAAATCTCCCTGCGTCTGTATTGTAATGGTGGACAGGGGAGGGAGGCCAATAGCAGAAATGCTGGATGGCAGGAAGTAACAGGTGGGGGTCTTTTTAAAAAACACGTTTGAGCTCCGGAGCTGTGAGAACTTGCAATTTCAACCGCCGCACTTTGAAAGGTTCAAAGCCATTTCTACTCCTTCCTTCCTCCCTTCCTTGGTAATTCTTCTCTGTGAGGCTGGATGCAAAGAAATGAGAGACAAGCGAGGTGCAGAAACGACTCCTTCTGGCACAGCCAATTTGTTTGGGTGCTAACAGAGGCTGATACATCATTTAACTATTCCAGTTTATAGCCACTTTGCCTCGGCTCCTTTTCTGGGCTCCTCTTTTCCTTTTAACAGATTCCATCCCCAAATACCAGCTTTAGCTTTCAGCATTTATTTATTTATTTATTTATTTATTTTGGTGTCCGTTTCTCTGCCCGCATGTGTTGGAAAGATTCTTACCCAGTAGCCGAGAGCAGGAGAACATTCTTTTTTTTAAAAAAAGAAGGCCAGTAGTCTGTCCTCACTCTCCCTGCTTCTCTCTCTCAGATCCCGGTTTAAGATAAGGACGGGGAATTTCAGTGGAGGATGGTGGCTGCAGAGTTCTTTGGGGTGGTGCATCCACTCCGGCTTTTAACACGAACTTGAAAGGAGCTATCCAAGGACAGAATGCTGAAATCATTTCAAAAGATAGGATCTAGTAGCTTGATTAGCTCCTGCAAAGCCTGGCCTAAAACCCAGAGCAGATCTACTTGCCCCGCTGATTTTGGAGCTACTGATTATACTGGCCTCCTCAGAGAGTCTTACATAAGGGTGGTGAGATCAGCAGCATCCAGTTCTTTGAAACTCCAGGACCCAAAGAAGATGCCATGGGCTAAGGTCTTTGTGATGTCCAAGAACAAGCAGCCCAGGGATAGCAGAATTGTGGTTTCATTGCTAGCAGATGGTTGAAAAAGGCACGGGGAAGGCAGATAAATGGGTTCAGAATCTGGATAAAACCACCAATCCATTCCTAATGTCCAAGTATAACGAAAGAAGATGATTTTTCTGGTCAGGGCGGGCAAAAAAGGGTGCAATGCCACTCTTTCCCAAGCCTTACCTATCACTCATCTGTCATGAGGGAAGGTCCTATGCTATAACTGGGATTTGTGGAAGGCTTACCACCAGGCTAATGGATGTCACTGTGGTCAAGCTTCTCACAACAAGAAGGCTCATGAGATACAATGCTGGTGCTCTTCTCCTTGCTTTGATCCAAAGCTGAATGGTTGCTCCAAGTCTCCTCCTAGCTTTTGAGTGTGCCAGCGGTCCCCATGTGCCACATTCCTCTAAGCCCTGCTGCACAGAGCCAGTGCATCCTGGGCCCAGCTGGGAATAAGTGGAGATGGGTTCCTGGGGCTTCAAAGCCACCTCTCACACAAGACTCAGTACTGTTCACCTCCCTTGTCTGTCCCCACGTGGAGCACCAGAGAAACAGAAACAAATTCTTAAGACTTCCATGGAAGGACCTGGCAGGACCATCTCCCACCACTTCTGGACCTGCTCTGATCCACACCTTATCCTCTTCTGAGGAATCTGGAAGCCGTTTCCTGAATATCTTTGGGATTAGAACAAGACTGGCAGTGGTGCGGGAACACCTCTTGTTCTAAAGTAGAACCAGGCCGTAGTAAATGGTGCACCATTCTGTTCAAAGGCGGGCAATAGAAAGAAAGAAAGTCAGGTGGGAATGGACACCTTGGAGGGCCCTTGGTCTTCTACTTGCAGGTTTTTGCCCATTCCTTCTAGAACACGTCCTTTGCCTTCAAGGAAATAGTTCATTCTCCTTTATGGGTAGCCTCTCAGCTGGCCTTCCGCTCACTTGTATACCTGCAGGCTCTGGGTGGCTTCTGTAAGCGAGTCCAGGTTTCATCCCCTTTTATCCTGGATGAATTCCTTAGAAAAAAACAAAGACACCTCCCCCCCCTTTACCCTTAAATACGAGGATCCTGAGTGATGATTCATATAATCTATCGCCTTATAATAATCATGTATGTGTGCCATCAAGTCCGTTCTACCTTATGCTGACTCTTCTCTGTGTTTTCTTGGTCTTTCACGTACTCAGAAATGGTTTCCTCTTCCATTCTTCTGGGGTCACCCTGGGACGGTGCAGCTGGCCCAAGGCCACCCAATCTGGCTCTTCTCCCGGAAGGCCCGGCCGGGGAATTGAACTCCCAACCCTTGGTTCTTCCACCAGATGCCTGACTCCGTTTGCTATCCAGCCAGCTTACCAACCTGCTATAACCTTCACTCTCAAGCCATTTGGTTTCAGGCATCTTGCTTCAGTTGGTGAATCAAGTATCATACAATCTAAAGCTTGGGAAGTAACATTTAGTGTCAGGGTTGGATAGTACAGTGGTGCCTCGCAAGACAATGTTAATTCGTTCCGCAAAAAATGCTGTCTTGCAAAAACATCATCTTGTGAAACGCGGTTCCCCATTGGAATGCATTGAAATCTATTTAATGCGTTCCAATGGAAATAACATCGTCTTGCGAAAATCGTCCATAGAAAACATTGTCTTGCGAAGCACAACGGTGATTGCAAAAAACAATCTTCTTGCGGATTAATTGTCCCACAAGGCAATTGTCTTGCGAGGCACCACTGTACTTGATTCACCAACTGAAGCAGGATATACCGTATTCTTCTGTGTATAAGACACCCCATGTATAAGATGCCCCCCTCCCACTTTTCTAATTCAAAATTAAGAAATCTAAGTGGGGCTTAGCAAGTGTAGGGGGAAAGGGATCAAAGCCCTGCAGGATCACTTTGATCCCTGCTTTCCCCTCCACTTGTTTTTGTTCTCTCCTCAGCTTACTTTTGTGTATAAGACGACCCTCAATTTTTAGTCTAAAGATTTTAGACAAAAGTATAGTCTTATACATGGTAAAATACGGTATAGTGTGTGTGTGTGTGTGTGTGTGTGTGTGTGTGTGGTGTGTGTGTGTGTGTACACTAACCCTAACCCAACTGAAGCAGGATATATATACTGTATATATACTGTAATATATATACTAACCCTAACCCTAAATGTAACTTCCCAAGCTTTAGATTGGACAGTATATATACTATATATACTATATAAGCACATGCTGAAACCACCCATGAGTGAGTGGCAGCAGAGGCCATTGGCTATAGCTCCCAACATGGCCACTGGGATTCTGGGAGTTGTAGTCCAAAAAAACAACAGACAATATTTTCCCATCTCTGAGCAGTAAATTTTTCTTGATTGCCTCCAGTTTTGGAGCACTCACCACCTCTTGAGATAACTGATTCCATTAGAAGGATGATTCTTTGGAACCCAACCCTATGAACTGCTGAGCACATCACTGAGATTCATTCATCTTATAAGGAGCTGTCCTGCCGTCCGTCTCTGCAGTTAAATCACCACCACCGTTATCCGATGATGTTCTTGCTTTAAAGAGAGAAGAGAACCTGGCAAAGAGAAATAAGCATCTCCTTCTGCCACTAATTGCTATACAGAAAACAGAACTTGGGTTTTATCTCAGCCGTGGATAACAAAAAGCTGCTGCTACCCACTTCATTGGTTTTTATTGATGTCGAATATTCCTGTGCCATTTAATTATCCCTGTCTTGGAAAAAGAAAAGTGGAGCACAACAGAGTTTCCTGTACATAGAGTGGGGTGGGGAGCAGTTGGCCCTTATTTAGGGCAATAAATCCCATCATTCTGTAGCATTGGCCATGCTGTGTGGGGATGATGGGAGCTGCAAGACAAAGCTAAAGCATCCCATCTCTAGACTCGGGAAATTACATCAAGGATAAGAGCCTAACCTTTTCATGAGCGAGGTTGCTTTGGAAGAGGGTTGGGGGAAGTGTGGTCCTTTAAGGTTGCCATCTGTCAACTCGCAAACAGCTCCAAACGATAGCTCCAATCGTCAAGCTTCATGGGAATTGTAGTGCGACATCTGGTGGGCTGCAAGGCCAAGAGCAAAGAGGTGTGTATGTGTGCTTGCGAAACCTCAATGAGATATGCTCCATCTTTAGACAAGCGTGCAACAATGGACTCAATCCAGGGATATTTGCACCGTTCCTGAATGCAAAATTTGCTCTCTTATCCAACTTAATTTTCTAAACTTTACCAAAATGAGGTGGCTAGATAGCTCAGTGGTTTAGATCTCTGGCTGTGGAGCCAGAGATTCAGAGTTTGATTTCCCCCACTGGGTCTCCTGGGAGAAAAGCCAGCCTGGGTGGCCTTGGGCCAGCTGCATACTGGTGCCAGGATTTCTCCCCCAGAAGAAGAGACTATACAGTACCTCTGTTAATGTAGCTTTAAATATAATTTGCCTTTTTTTTTGTAGCCACCTCACACATCACACTCCAAAATTTCCTGTTCTCAACAGCCCTGCTCTGGTCTTGCAAACTCAACCCTGTGGCTTCCTTTAGGGATTCAGTCCATCTTGTATTGGGTCTTCCTCTTTTCCTGCTGCCTTCTGCCTTTCCCAGCATGATTGTCTTTTCCAGAGAATCCTGCCTTCTCTCGAGGTGCCCAAAGTAGGACAGCCTCAACTTAATCATATTTGACCCTAGAGATAGTTCAGGTTTGATTTGTTCTAGGGCCCTTTTGTTCTGGCTCTCTTCTAGTTTTGAAAACATGTAAGGAAAGCATCAAAGGGCTATTTTATACCATCGCTGAAAAGATATTTCTGGATTATCACTTCAGAGACTGCAAAGGAAGAGGTGCAGGTTTTCATCCAATTTATGCAAATCTTTATCAGTGAGTAAGGTCAATATCACCTGGACTGTTCCATGCCGGGAAGAGCTGCATCTGTTGAATTTGGGGAGTGCAAGCAAGCAAGACCTTCACTGCAGCTGGCTTTCCGAGAATTTTCCAGTCTTCACAAACATCCTTCACAAAGAACTTGAGTTTTTTTTTTTTAAAAAAAATCAAATGCATTTAAAAAAAGAACAGAGGATAGATTTTTCCTCCTTCCTGCACTAAGCAAACTGGTAAGTTTTCTTGTCATTTTTTTTTTAAAAAATGAAAACTCAGGTAAAGAATGCCATTTCTAGCTGCTCCAGGACTTTTCACTGGAACAGGAATAATAGAGGTGTTTTCTCTTCTCTCTCTCTCTCTTTTAATGCTAACCTCATAAAAATGCCTACGAGGTCTCTTTTCTCCCCAAAATCG
Source organism: Pogona vitticeps (assembly GCF_051106095.1). Lineage (NCBI taxonomy): Eukaryota > Metazoa > Chordata > Lepidosauria > Squamata > Agamidae > Pogona > Pogona vitticeps. The sequence goes on from NC_135787.1 coordinate 3,770,858, forward strand.
CCAACCCACTTAATGTTCACTGAACATTCCCCACGATCTGCTCGCACTTCATCAAGATGGTTCACCTAGAGTTCACCGCGACTTTTCGTGTGCCCAGCGTCGAGGGTTAATGGCGATGCGAACATATTGAACTTTGGGATGGCTAAATAAGGAACTATCCTCGCCGATAAATTTGGACCTGACTTACAAGAAACCTTTAATATGTTTTGGGCAGAGAAAAAGAAGCAACAGCAGGATATATTGTTAGGTTGGTTTGATTTTTTTTTTTTTAAGACATTGTGTTTTCTTAGAAGAGAATAGTGTTAGAACCACAGAACTGGAAGGGAATCTCCGGATCATCGAGTCCAGCCCTGGTCAAGGAGACACAATGGAGAATCAAACTCCCAACCTCTGGCTCTGCAACCAGAGACCGAAAACACTGGATTATCTGGCAATTCTGTAATAATAATCTTTGTTGTTGTTATTCTTTAGTCATTTAGTCGTGTCCGTCTCTGTGACCCCATGGACCAGAGCACGCCAGGCCCTCCTGTCTTCCACTGCCTCCCAAAGTTTGGTCAGATTCATGTTGGTCGCTTCGGTGACCCTGTCCAACCATCTCGTCCTCTGTCGTCCCCTTGTCCTCTTGCCTTCACTCTTTCCCATCATCAGGGTCTTTTCCAGGGAGTCTTCTCTTCTCATGAGATGGCCAAAGTATTGGGGCCACAGCTTCAGGATCTGCCCCTTCCAGGGAGCACTCAGAGTTGATTTCCTTCAGAACGGATAGGTTTGTTCTCCTTGCAGTCCAGGGGACTCTCAAGAGTCTCCTCCAGCACCACAATTCAAAATCATCCATTCTTCGGCGGTCATCTTTAAAAGAAGATGGACAGGAGATAATATGATCGCACTTTTCAAATACTTTTGGTATTTGAACCACATCTGGTTTGAGCCACTTGCTCTAGTTTCTCTCACACATGTGAGAAATGGGAAAGGACAGTTGTGTGTGGGGGGGAAGTGCTCCACATTTTCTTTTTCTTTGAGCCCAAGAAAGTAAAATCTCTCACTGCCTCCATATCTTCCCCTTCTATTTGCCAGGAGCTGATGGGACCAGTGGCCATAATCTTAGTGTTTGTTTGTTTTTTTTGATGTTGAGCTCCAGACCATTTTTTGCACTCTCCTCTTTCACCCTCATTAAGATTAATAATAATCTTAGAACCGCACAACTGGAAGGAATTCCATGGATAATCAAATCCAGACACCGTAAAGGAGGTAGAGTGGGGAATCAAACTTCCATCCTCGGCAGCTAAACCACTGAGCTATCCAGCAGTTCACGTGTGTTTTCATCTCACTGAATATTAGTTTAATGCCTATACGCTCTAGATACACATGCCATATAAGATAGGCTGTGTATATATTATAGCTTTATCGTTACTTGGGTGGAGATTATATATGCAGCCCAATTTACACTCCTTGTAATAGAGCATAGCCGTGGGATCTCATGAGAAGATTTTGTATGGCACTATTAGCATTACATGAACATGAGTGTGTTAGTGTTGCATGAACATCAAGAGACTGGTTTCATCCGAGCAAAGGTTTATAGGTTAAGGATGTGTGAAGAACTGCTTCAGTTGGCATTTTAAATCAAACCCAGCTAATTCCCACTTCTCAAAGCAAACCGCAGATCAAAATGTAGGTAGCAGGCTGTATTGGCGCAGCTCTCGATTTTGCAACATGCTGCTCCAGACTAAAAATTTGCATGCTATAAAAATGCATGCCCCCCCCACTCAAAAAAGCATTTCAATGAAAATATCAATGAAAAACATACTGGGTTAGAGAAGAGTGCTTTTGAAGTGGAATTTATTGGGCAGGCTAGAAGGCAAAAAAAATGTGTATTTAAAAAATAGCAATAAACCAATGGAGAAAAAAGGGCAAAAGAAAGTTAAGCTTAGAAAACCCAGAGATGGAGAAAATGCAAAAATATATATATAGATTTGACTGTCTCTCATTCTGTCATTTTTGCGCTACCTGGAAGCTTTTGGAAATCTCAACCAAGACATGACTGAAATAACCACATCCAATGTTTAGAGGCAGATTTATCTCTTTCCGCTTAGAATAATAGAATAAGAATCATAGACTCATGAAGTTGGAAGGGACCTATAAGGTCATCAAGTCCAACCCCCTGCTCAGTGCAGGGATCCAGATTAAAGGAGATCTGCCAAGTGGTTGTCTAAGTTTCTCTTGAATGCCTCCTGTGTTGGAGCACTCAACACCTCTTGAGCTAACTAGTTCCGTTGTCATACTGTTCTAACAGTTAGGAAGTTTTTCCTAATATTCAGCCAAAATCTGGCTTCTTGTAACTTGAGCTCATTGTTGAGTGTCCTGCACTCTGGGATGGTTGAGAGCAGAACCTTCCCCAGATCTGTAGGATGACCCTTCAAATATTTGAAAAGCACTATCCTATCTCCTCTCAGTCTTAATGAATCATATTTGCTTGTTGCTGTTGACTGTCCTCTCTTCTACAATTGTATGTCACCCCTGTCTTGTGGAGATGCCAACTGTAAATCAATTGCACATTGTGGAGGGCCTTTGATCCTGCCATCCCAGTCAATGACTGTGAAATAAAATATTTTTTAACTCCTTTCTGGCCAAACTTGTAACTCCTTCCTGTGGAACTATTTAAAAAAGATATTTTTATAAATAGAGAATAATATTCATTTGAACAGTGAAGATACTGGATTTATTTTTTGGGGGGGTTGGTTGGTTGGTTTTTTTGCTTTGTGGCTGGGGATGATCTAAAAGCAAGTTTTACCTGGCATACCCACAAGTAAGTTTACCCAGTTTACTCACGAGTATGGAGACGGCAGCAACAGCAGACAAGAACAGCAGCAGCATGAGAGGAGATCATTGGGGTGAAGATTACGAAGACAGAAAGAAGGTAACCTCCCCCTTCCCCCCCCACCTTTCTTCCTCTATATGAGTTGTAGACTTCCAAGAAACACTCCTTTGTTCATCCGTTCACCCCTTCTCACCCAAACACGAAACAATTCTCAGGGCTGTTTTTCAACAAGTATGAATGGCCAAAGGTCATAACTGCATCTTGCTTCCCCCCCCTTCCCTTGTCTACTCTGGGTTGGAAGTGGACAAATACTCGTGCCCGTGTTAATCCCAGGGAAAACCGTGTAGAACCATATCCTCATTTGTTTCTTTTCCTTTTCTGGATATGTTCTTTTTTCTCCTGAGATCCAGGAACACCGACGGAATGGCAGGGATCTGAACAAGGAGAGAACAACATTTCTCCGAAAGGACACCTATGAAGGACATGAGATATGGAAGATCCATTATGACATTGCTGCATCCTAGGGGTGATCAACACCCCCCTTCATTACCCCAAAATCATGTGGATACCCCAGTCTTATGCGTTTTCACACATTTTCACACATTTTTCGAAAGACAGGGTACACCTCTGCTTCCTGCCAAAGAATATAATGCCTGCATTTTCTTCTCCCCGCTCCTCCTTCCTCTCAATCATTTTTTCCCTTTTATGCAATGTCCTTTAGCTTATAACTCTGTGGGAAGGAACTGCCTTCTTTTTTGGCATTCGTAAGCCAGTCTGGAAGACTTCTTATGGTGTTGTTTTTTTTTTTTTAAAGCCTTTATACAGAACAAAAAAGAAACCAGAATAAAATAACATAAGAACGGTGCAAAAAGCAATGTCAGTAAAATGAAATCAAATAAACGTAGCTCCAATTGCATAATTCCCATACATCCCACCAGCCATTTTTCAGGACAATTCCCCACTATTCATTGTGCATGACTAGCATTATATGTGTCACACACACACACACACACACACACACACACACACACACACACACACACACACACACACACACACACACACACACACACACACACACGGCATACCCTGCCACTTTGCCAGGGTTTGTCACAACATGCAAGCAGCTGGCGCTTATTAAAATGATATCGCACTGCCGTCAGGTTGACATTTTTAGCGGAGGTTGCCTGTGGGTTTCTCCCCGACCTTGCCTGCCAGCTTCTCAGCAGAGGTGGGGAGGCCGTAGCCTCCTGTTGAGAGAAACAGCCTTTTTGAGATAATCAACTTCATGACTGGCACCCCAAAGTACGGCAAGGAGACCCCCCCCTTTCTCCATCTTTATCATCCATCTGATCCCTCTTTGGGGTCGGTTGTTTTCCTGGGATCATTCAGTTGAACGAAAGAACCATCAGCTTCAAGGCTTCTCAGAGCCAGACGGGAAGCTTTCAATTAAGTCTCGGGCCAGAATTACAGAGACAAGAAAAGAAAAAGAAAAAAAAAGAATTCAGAAGCAGTCCATGTGACACGTCATGAATTGCGGCATCCGCTATTATTATACTTGAAGCCTACGGAGCATCAGATTTTAATTTTACAAGGTACCTCGGAGATTATAAGGCTTGACCTCTCGCCTGGCCCTTGCCAATTATATTTCCTCTGGTTATTGCTATATAAAGCCTGTTAAATCCTGTGCTTGGTTGAAACAGGCTGCTCCCCCAAGGCTGCCTTTTCCACAGAAGGACGGCAGGCAGAGGAGGTGCTGTGGCCCCATCTCTCTGCCTTGGTGGCTTTCAGGCTGGTTGAACTGCAAAGCCCCAAAGTTCTCAGGCCACGTGGGTAGTTCTGCAACATGGCTGCCCCCCACGTCTCAAGTCCACAAAGTTCAGGAAGGACTCCTTTCTTTCTTTCTTTCTTTCTTTCTTTCTTTCTTTCTATCTTCTTTCTTTCTTTCTTTCTTTCTTTCTTTCTTTCTTTCTTTCTTCCTTCCTTCCTTCCTTCCTTCCTTCCTTCCTTCCTTCCTTCCTTCCTTCCTTTCTCTTCCTTCCTTCCTTCCTTCCTTCCTTCCTTCCTTCCTTCTTTTTATTCACCAGCTTTCTTTCTTTCTTTCTCTCTCTCTCTCATTCTTTCTTTCTTTCTTTCTTTCTTTCTTTCTTTCTTTCTTTTATTCATCATCAGGTTTCTTTCTTTCTTTCTTTCTTTCTTTCTTTCTTTCTTTCTTTCTTTCTTTCTTTCTTTCTTTCTTTCTTTTATTCATCATCGGGTTTCTTTCTTTCTTTCTTTCTTTCTTTCTTTCTTTCTTCCTTCCTTCCTTCCTTCCTTCCTTCCTTCCTTCCTTCCTTCCTTCCTTCCTTCCTTCCTTCCTTCCTTCCTTCCTTCCTTCCTTTTATCATCAGCTTTCTTTCTTTCTTTCTTTCTTTCTTTCTTTCTTTGTCTCTCTCTCTCTCCCTTCCTTCCTTCCTTCCTTCCTTCCTTCCTTCCTTCCTTCCTTCCTTCCTTCCTTCCTTCCTTCCTTCCTTCCTTCCTTCCTTCCTTCCTTCCTTCCTTCCTCTTTCTTTCTTTCATCTTGTGAATCACTATTCTGGATGGTTTGAACAGATCGTATTGAACAGAAATAACAGCAAATCAAATAATAAAAGAACAATTTTTAAAAAAACCCTATCAGTTAAAAACATCACAGAGCCAAGATAGCACCAACATGAACCATCATAGGGAGGGAAGGCCAAGTGGCAAACTCATATGAGGTTGCTCTGAGAGGTCTCAAGGTAGAGCATCATTTTAAGCAACCCTCTTAAAAATGGAGAGGCGGTGGGGGGCCACCTCCCAGGTGCAGCTCAACGGGGAGTGCGTCCCACAGGGCTGGTGCCCCAACCGAGAAGTCTGACTTCTCATGGCTGTTTTCCTGGCCTTGTTAGGTGTGGCAAATTGGAAGAGTAGGGCCTGAGAGAATCTGGTGGTGCAGGTAGACGATCTTTGGGAAGGATGCTCTAATGAGTAACGGGGTCCCGAACTATTAAGCTTCCTGACTACCTGTGACTTGAGCCTATTATTACGTCTCCTGCACTCGGGAAGAACCGAGAACAGATCCTGATCCTTCTCTGTTTGACAATCTTTCAAGTAATTGAAAGTGCTATCTTTTCTCCCCTCGGTCTTATATCCTATTTCCCCTCAGTCTTCTTTTCTCAAGGCTCAATATGGCCAGTTCTTTCGGTCGATAGGGCTTGGTTTCCAGCCCCCTGATCCTCCTTTGTTGGCCTCCTCTGAACTTGTTCCGATGGGTCAGCAACCTTCTTAAAATGTGGTATCCAGACCTGGACATAGGACTCAAGAGGAAGCGTAACTGGTGTCGGAGAGAGACTTAACTGTACCCAGTTACTAAGACTTATAGCCATGAGCTCTTTGAGAAAGATACCCCATCCCCAAAATGGTGCCACCAAAGGCAACATCCCCGAATCCTGTTTCTCCTAAAAAGATTGCTCTCCATGCACTCCGGGCCTGATCCTCCACACTCTTCACCTGCCAGGCTGCACAGGAAACCCAAGAGAAGATGACTAGGAGGCAGCCGGGTGGCTATTCTCAGAACAGAGATCTACCCTCTTGGTAGAAAAGGAAAGCCTGGGGTGGGGGATAAATCATCATGATCAGCTTTGAACTGCACAGCTGGAAGGGACCCTGTGGATCATCTAGTCTAGCCCCGGTCAAGTGGGGGAATCGAACTCCCAACCCTCTGGCTCTGCAGCCAGAGGCCAAAACCACTGAGCCATGAATTGAGAGGAATGCCAAAGCGTTGTTGAAGGGCCCTGCCTGCTTTGAGCTGTTCAAAATCCTGCTCCTTTCTCGGGTCTCTTAGGTTCTCTTGCTCACGACAGAAAGGAAGGAGACCAGGCGATGTTGCTTAAGACTTTGGCTCTCAATGTTTCACCTTCCAAGAGTTTAGAGTTCAAATCCCAGAAACCTCAAGCAACAGTGTTGTTGTTGTTTAGATGTTTAGTCGTATCCGACGCTTCGTGACCCCATGGACCAGAGCATGCCAGCCCCTCCTGTCTTCTATTGCCTCCCGGAATTGGGTCAAAGTCATGTTGGTCGCTTTGGTGACCCTGTCCAGCCATCTCATCCTCTGTCGTCCCCTTCTCCTCTTGCCTTCACACTTTCCTAACATCAGGGTCTTTCCCAGGGAGTCTTCTCTTCTCATCAGATGCCCAAAGTATTGGAGCCTCAGCTTCAGGATCTGTCCTTCCACTGAGCGCTCAGGGTTGATTTCCTTCAGAATGGATAGGTTTGTTCTCCTTGCAGTCCAAGGGATTCTCAAGAGTCTCCTCCAGCACCACAGGCAACATAGTGAATAGTTATAGATTTTGGGACGTAGAAATCCAAAATCTCTGGAGGGCTTTAAAAGGTGAGTGTTAGATGGTTGGAGGTGGTAGAACTGGAAGAGTGATGGGGGGGGTGTATGCTGGCTCTTTGATCTTCTGTTCCACCAGAAGCAGAATTTCTACAAGGGACAATACCAGCTGGCGTTCAGGCCATCCACCACGACTAGCCATATTTAAGGTGCACCTCCTCTCATTCAAGTGTGGCTGCTGGACCTCAGTTCCCCACAGCGTGTTCCGCTGGGCTTTGGATGAGGATGATTTCCCGCACAGGGGTTTCCCAAGGGGGTAGCTTTTGTGAGGCCGTGTGACCAGAAGCACATCACAAGCTCAGGAGAGCAGGAGGAAGCGCAGACGAGCCACCACCCGTCTTGAGTCTGAAGTCTCTCCCTCATGCCCACACGCCTTTATTTTTAAAAAATGAAGAATTTTATTCCTCTCTCTGCCGGGTCAGCCAAGGTTAGGTTACATATATCAGGAGAGCAGGAAAAAATAGACCAAAGGCTCGGAGAAAGAGAGGAGAAGAGGAAAAAATAGCACGGATACAGCTCTCTTTTGTGAATTTGCCTTTGAGACAGGAAAAGTCCCCGAGAAAGCAGGCGAGGTGACAGGAGGGCAAAGCTGGGCCACGTCAACCCCACCTCGGATTGATTTCCTTTCCCGGTGCCGCAGCGCTGAGGTTTTCCAAAGGATGTAACTCGGAGCATTCTCCAAAAGTCAACAATTGCTGAGGATTCTCTCTGGGAGACTGAAACAAAAGCCAAAGAGTTCAAGGTTTTGATAATGGCATCTCCGACTGGATCCTGAGAAGAAGAAGAAGAAAGCCCCCACCCTGGATGGTTTCTTTCCTGCAGCTGTCAATCACTGCTCTCTCTCGACAATAAGATTTCACTGTTAAACTCATCCTGTTTAAGGGTACCCAGACATGAGGGTGTGTGTGTGTGGTGGAACAAGAGATAAAACTCCCAAAGTGTAGGGAGATACAGATTTATTAAGTAATTAAAACCTTAAGATAGAGTGGAAGGTGGCCCCCTGGAACAAATGGGGTATGGTCTCAGCAACGACTCTCCAGCTGCTTCTGGCCAACCCTCCTCTTAAAGCACATGCAATTGTGAGTTTCTTTGTTGCTTGTGTGTGCGCACATACGCACACATGCACGCACGCCTTCTTTCCAACCAACCACATTGGGCTCCTGCTGCCACTGTGAAAATACCCAGAGACGTGGAAAGATCATCATGGCAGGGCCACACAACAAGCCGGTGATGCTACCGCGCACTGGAAGATATTGCAGGCATTGAGACTGGACCATTCCGTCATGCGTGACAGGGAACGCTTATGCCCAAAAAAGGCCAATGCTATTTTAGGCTGCATTAACAGAAGCAGAGTCTCCAAAGCCCATGAAGTATTAGTCCCTCTCTATTCAGCACTGGTTAGGCCTCACCCGTCCTTTAAGAAGGAGGCCAACAAACTGGAGCATGTTCAGAAGAGAGCAACAAGGATGATCAGGGGACTGGAAATGGAGGAAAGACAGAGAGAATGGGGAATGTTTGTTGTTGTTGTTGTTTAGTCATTTAGTCGTGTCCGATTCTTCGTGACCCCATGGACCAGAGCACACCAGGCCCTCCTGTCCTCCACTGCCTCCCAGAGTTGTGTCAAATTCATTCTGGTAGCTTCGATGACCCTGTCCAACCACCTCGTCCTCTGTCATCCCCTTCTCCTCTTGCCCTCACATTTTTCTAACATCAGCGTCTTTTCCAGGGAGTCTTCTCTTCTCATGAGATGGCCAAAGTCTTGGAGCCTCAACTTCAGGATCTGTCCTTCCAGTGAGCACTCAGGGTTGATTTCCTTCAGAATGGATAGGTTTGTTCTCCTTGCAGTCCAGGGGACCCTCAAGAATCTCCTCCAGCACCACAGTTCAAAGGCATCAGTTCTTCGGCAGTCAGCTTTAAAAGAAGATGGATGGGAGATAATATGATCGCACTTTTCAAATACTTTTGGTATTTGAACCACATCTGGTTTGAGCCACTTGCTCTAGTTTCTCTCACACATGTGAGAAATGAGAAAGGACAGTGGGGGGGGGAAGTGCTCCACATTTTCTTTTGTCTGCTCTACATAAGGTGCTGGCGATCTGAATGATTCCATGAGGAGATATTTTCTAACAATTTTCTACTTAAGAACTCTTACCAAGGGCAAGTGGCACATAAAACATGCAGTGTCTTTGTTGCTGGTAAAGCTCATCAGTGAGGTTACCAAAGATATACTTGAAAAGTAGTCATATAGAGGAGGGGTAGGGTCTGTTCTCAGCCATCCCGGGGAACAGGATGATCATGGGGTCAAGCTACAGGAAGTCAGATTCCAACTGAATATCAGGGGAAAAAACGTCTTAACTATTAGAGCAGTACAACAGAACCCATGATCTCGGGGGGAGGTGGTGAGGGCTCCAACACCGGAGGCATTTAAGAGAAAACTGGACTGCCGTCTGTCAGATCTGCTTTGACTTGGGTTCCCGCCTTGAGCAGGAGCTTGGATTTGATGGCCTTATTGGCGTCTTCCGACTCAGTAATTCTATGAGTCTATTATTCGATAAAACTTGGCGGCAGAAGACTTTTGGGAAATAATAACAAAGATTCATCTGGTGTGGGAGGCAGGCTGCCTTTTGCACCAATGGGTGAGTTTTAATGAGTAGAAAAAGGTGCTTCTTGTGAAACAGGGTTTCAAAAAAAAAAATTCGTGGCCCAGTTGGCGATTGAAAGACGGAAATGTTTCAAATTTTGTTTAAGCTTAACGTGGAGAACAAAAATTTATTGACATGCCTTCTGCTGGAAATACTCACTGAAGAGCATGTAACACTCTCTAGTTCAATGGGGCTATCCATACTTAAAATTTCTCCACCCATTGGGCTATAATACCCCATAGCACATGTAGTGCTCCTGAAACAGGACTTTGAGCCAAACCCATCCACAGATCCAGCTCTATGCCTGCGAAATCTAGGCTACACAGTCTATAGCCTTAATCCCAAGAACGCTGGAAACTTCGCTGTTAAACTCTGAAGACGTCATAGATTCTTTGGCTTTTTCCCTCTCAGGTCCCCAAACACGACTTGGTGGAGAAATCACGGCCAAGGACATGTTTGTGCCAAGAACCTATGTTCTCTTTTGGTGCTTGTTCTTGTGCCAGAAAACTGCTAGAACACCTTGCAGTGTCTTTGATCCATGATGAACCATGGTCACGTCTGCTCAGTCTCTCTCTCTCTCTCTCTCTCTCTCTCTGTGTGTGTGTGTGTGTGTGTGTGTGTATTAGGGGAATGAAGACACAGTGGAAGTGCCATGCTTGGAGCACTGTCAGTGTTCCAGCAATAATGCTTAATTGACCGAGCGCTCTGGTTGCATTGCCAACAAGAACAAAAGAAGCATCTGGCTTGGCCATCTGTGCCCCTTTATGCGCGGTGAAGGGATTGTCTTCCACAGACTTCCCATTTCGAGAGAAAGGTAGAGAAGCCAATAACTTAAGGGCGTGTCAATAGGCTGCTAATGGAACCGTAATGATGCACAGAGAGGTACATGGCCGTCTCTCCCAGACATCAGGCCAACGGTGGCTGATAACAGAGGTCTAGAACTTTCTGATAACCATGCAAAGGACACGTTATCTGTGGCACCACTTCATACATGCTGAAAGTGATCGGGGGGGGGAGTCAAGGGACATAACTAGTTCGTATTTAGAGATGGGCACGAACTGCAAGTTTCACAGTTCGTACTGGTTCGTTTATCGGCCGAGCAGGGGTTCAGTGCGTCGAAAGTTCTGCCTCCTCTGTTGGGCTCCCACTCAGGGGCAGCACCCAGAGGAGGCAGAGCAGGGAAGCCAAGCCACCGCCTCTGTATGGGGGCCCACCACAGGAGGCAGGGTTTTGATGCACCGAACACCTGTTCAGCCAATAAACGAACCAACGCAATCACGTCCTGGCAAATAGAAGGGGAAGATATGGAGGCAGTGACAGATTTTACCTTCTTGGGCTCCATAATCACTGCAGATGGTGACAGCAGCCACGAAATTAAAAGACGCCTGCTTCTTGGGAGGAAAGTGATGACAAACCTTGACAGCATCTTAAAAAGCAGAGACATCACCTTGCCAACAAAAGTCTGAATAGTCAAAGCTATGGTTTTTCCTGTAGTGATGTATGGAAGTGAGAGCTGGATCATAAAGAAAGCTGACAGCTGAAGAATTGATGCCTTTGAATTGTGGTGCTGGAGGAGGCTCTTGAGGGTCCCCTGGACTGCAAGGAGAACAAACCTATCCCTTTTGAAGGAAATCAACCCTGAGTGCTCACTGGAAGGACAGATCCTGAAGCTGAGGCTCCAATACTTTGGCCATCTCATGAGAAGAAAAGACTCCCTGGAAAAGACCCTGATGTTGGGAAAGTGTGAAGGCAAGAGGAGAAGGGGACGGCAGAGGATGAGATGGCTGGACAGTGTCTGCGAAGCAACCAACATGAATCTGACCCAACTCTGGGAGGCAGTGGAAGACAGGAGGGCCTGGCGTGCTCTGGTCCATGGGGTCACGAAGAGTCGGACACGACTAAACGACTAAACGAACTAAATGAACGATGATTTCTCAGAATGCCAGCAGCATTTTGCTTCTGCCCTAATTTTGTAGCAGATTATGATGTGTGTTTTTTCCATCCGTGTGCACAAATGTGCGTGTGATTTGAAACTCACTTTTCCTAATGCACATGCCTTAATGTCTGCATTTTATGCCTATTCCCCACTAAGTAAAGCCTGCTTGCAGACTTCTAAAAAAAGGTACACATTTAGGACCACGTGTATTTACTTGCATTTAATTTGAAAGCAACCTAACAAGAATCATGTCCTTGTGTTTTCCTCCCAGTGGTGGGAAATGGAAAGATAGACACACACGTTCTGAAGCAGCCTCACGGGCCATGAACTGGACTGATTCGTTTTACAGAAATATCAGTTAATGTGAATTTCTCCTCCAGACTTTGGAATAATTGTCTTCTCACTATGGCTGGAGTCTAGTTTGTCAAGGTGATGTGCAATAAATCACACAGTTTCAATTTTGACCAATTACACAATGCACCTGCAAGAGTACTTCAAGAAATGTGCTTCCACATTTGCACAATCGTAGCTACCGCGGGTGTAAGATTGCTTCTTGTCCACATAGCTGCTCAATGGGATTCCAGACAGTGTCCTCTTGTTGTCACGTGCTGTCATGTCACAACAGACTGACGGTGCCCCTAACAGGAGTTTCAAGGTATGTGAGATATTTAAGGAGCTGTTTTATTGGTTCCAAGGGACATGGTGGCGCTGTGGGCTAAACCGCAGAAGCCTGTGCTGCAGGGTCAGAAGACCAAGCAGTCGTAAGATCGAATCCACGCGACGGAGTGAGCGCCCGTCGCTTGTCCCAGCTCCCGCCAACCTAGCGGTTCGAAAGCACGCAAATGCAAGTAGATAAATAGGGACCACTTTGGTGGGAAGGTAACAGCGTTCCGTGTCTAAGTCGCAATGGCCATGTGACCACGGAAGATTGTCTTTGGACAAAACGCTGGCTCTATGGCTTGGAAATGGGGATGAGCACCGCCTCCTAGAGTCAAACATGACTGGAAAAAAATTGTCACGGGGAACCTTTACCTTTTATCAGTTCCATTCTCTCAATGAGCTTGCATGGCTGAGCAGGGATTCGAATCCAGAACTCCCACTACAACAGTACACCTGCGGCAGTCAAGTTCATTTCAGCCAGGATTAGCAGCTGCTCAAGAGCAAAGCCTTTGTGGTGATGGCAGAAGTTGAAACATTATGGGCCCAGATCCTGCTGGATTTTGCCCATATGTTTAAGGTGATAAATTCTTTGGTCCCCACTTAATTGCAGCAAGCATCAATATTAATTCATCCTTCCAAACAACACTTCTAGCATGAAAGCCTTCAGAATTTGATGCAGGGCTTTCCCCCACCACCACCACCAAAAAAAGAGATGACACTGACCAGTTCAGGGAAATACTGGAGCAGATAAAGCAATCTAAACCAGACCATTTATAGGTCAGACTTTTTCAGTCCCTCCTTAAAGAGCAGCTCATCCTTGATAGGGATTTAAATACTGCCTCTGTGACCAGAAAACTAATGCCATATCTTGGCCAACATCTTTTCTGTGGCCATCGCTCTCCTACCTTGATCGCTGAAACTCCTACAGGAAGCTCCAGCCTACAGAAGGCAACGGCTTGTTGTCCTGGCATAGAAAACAATATTTATTCCCACGTTACTGACATCCTCATCTCTAACTCAATCAGATGCCAGTTCTTGGACTCTGATATTGACATAATTTTGGATTCTGACCATACTTTGCTCTCTGCGAATTTATGTCCAAAATACAAAATCCCCCAACTTTTCTCCTGGTTGATACCATCACTTCATTTTATAGGGCAGAAAAACAAAGAACCCAATTTCCAAAATACAAACAAAAACAACACCCTGGATAAACATGTCTATACCCTTTCGAATCCCTTCAAGGCTACTTTAAGGGATAAACGTAATAAATAAATTAGCTGCATTAAGAAAATGTATGAATCTAACAAGAAAACTGACGGGTGGTGAAAATCAAGGACTTGGAGGACAAACATAAAAAGAATATACACAAGAAATTTCTATATGAAGTGACCTTAAAAAGCAATTAACTTGAATAACTAGACTTGATCAAAATATTAAAAGATTTGCAATTTACTTATCAAAAAGATTCCAAGTTTAATAAAAAAACGCTCAAGAATTCTAGCCTTCCATTTTAGGAAGAAAAAGGCACAGAAGGATATACGTTTTATGTAAAACCCCAGCAGGGGAAAAAACATTTTAATTCTGATTAAATTAACCATTTATGCACCGAAGTTTTAAAATTCTCCCTGCTCCTCTATATTTCCCTCAAACGCTGATATGTCCTCTCTTGAACAACAAGGATTTATATACATTGTCCCCAGATAAGTTCTGCCTTCCTGTCTCAAATAAATAAATAAATAATCGTCCTATACAAGACTAGAGTAAACAGGCATCTGGCTGTGTATTTATTGCTAACAGCAAACTTTCCAACCAAAAAAGACTTGATCACATTCATGTGCTTAGCCAGAAGGATAAAGAAAGCTTGTAGTTTCTCATGATCCACACAGTCAAAACACAGATTGATCTTCTGAAATTCTTTGGTGTCCTCCAAGTAGCCAGTGGATATTTGCAATACAATCTCATATTGTTTCATATATAATCTCAGTCTATACAGATTAATATAGATAACAGGAAAGCCTTTGACGATGTAAATCATGAGAAACTCTGAGCTGTTCTGAAAGAAATCACTGAATCTCAGCGCTTGATTGTCCTGATGTATCACCATGTATTGCACACAAGAAACTACTGTGAGGACAGAATACAGAGAGACAGAATGATTTTGTATAGGCAAAGGTGTTACACAAGAGGGCATTTTATCTTGCTCTCTGTTCAGTCTCTACCCAGAATTTTTAGCATCTATACATTACTGAAACAGCGACATCTACGTTGGCTTGGACATGTCGTGAGAACGGCTGACGGTCAGATTCCAAAAGATCTCCTGTATGGAGAATTAGTGCAGCGAAATCACCCCAGAGGGAGACCACAGCTGCGATACAAGGAGATCTGCAAGCGGGATCTGAAGGCCTTAGGAATGGACCTCAATAGATGGGAAACCCTGACATCTGAGCGTTCAGCCTGGAGGCAGGCAGTGCATCACAGCCTCTCCCATTTTGAAGAGACGGTGAGGCCAAGAGGCAGTCCTGAAACCAGCAAAATCAGGGAGCTGGACAGGGGACTGATTGTATTTGTCTTCAGTGTGGAAGGCATTGGACTTCTCTCAGAATTGGCCTTCTCAGCCACACTAGACGCTGTTCCAAGACCTCTATTCAGAGCACATTACCATCGTCTCTCGAGACTGAAGGATGCCTACTACTGCCACTACACCCAGAACATATCATATGGAAACCTGGACTAGATTTAGATGAAAGAAGAATGAAAATTGGTGAAAGAAACATCAATAGTCTAAGACATGCAGGTGACACCCTCTTACTGGCAGGAAGCAGCAAAGACTCAAAATGTTAGAGAAAGTGTCTTCGGCAAAGGCTCTGTTGAAACGCACAAAGCATGTAGAGCTTCCAGCCAGCTTTCTTAGCATCTACGTCTTTCTAAATAGAGTTAAAAAGGCCTCGAAATGCTGGCTATTGTTTTGCTCTAGACTTTTCACCCTGCACCTCTCCTCCTGGGAGAAATGGACCCCACAGCTACCACACTCTCATCTTCGCTGCCAACTGTGTTGCTTCCAGAAACTTCTAGAACAACAGTGAGAACTTCAGCACTGAATTTGCCTTTTGCACTGGACTCCCTCTGTTACATTAGGTCTTCCCTGTTCTTCTGATGCTCACTTAGCAAGAACATGTTGGGCTTCTTTCAAGAACATCCCTCCTACCTACCTACCTACCTACCTACCTACCTACCTACCTACCTACCTACCTACCTACCTACCTACCTACCTACCTACCTACCTACCTACCTACCTACCTACCTACCTACCATCCATCCATCCATCCATCCATCCATCCATCCATCCATCCATCCATCCATCCATCCATCCATCCATCCATCCATCTGAGGGAGAATGGCATCAGAAACGCCTTCCTGATTCTTCTTTATCTCCTTTCTGTGCTGCCTCTTATTTGTTGACCAAAATAAATTCCTTCACTTTAAATCATGAGAAACTAACAGACTTTATCATTTGAGTGACCTTAGAGGAAAGACCCTGGCCTTGAGTTACAGACACAGATTCATGAACAAGGGGGCTTCGGCGAGGTTATCTTGGCTGCAGAAACATCCAGTTATTCATTTTGCCTCTTATCCTTCCATGAAAACACAAATTGTTTGACCCTTGACAGCTTTTGAGAATCTCATTTTACAATCCGAAGAAAACAGAAGAGGTCTCCCCTCAAAAAATTATGCCGAATCGCTGGACATTTCCTCCGGCACAGTGTGAGGGGGGAAAAAAGACCCAGACGCCACTTCAGAACACGAAGACTCTTCCTTTCTGTAGAAAAAGGATTTGGTCTCCACAGGTTTACACAAACACACCATTAAGATGTCAATCACTGGCACTTCAGTTATATTAATAAAAGCTTAAGCAGCCAATATTGGTGGGAACACAGAGAGCTCAGCTCTTACTATCACGTGTGGTGGGACTGCCCAAATATTACACCCTTAGGATGGCGGCACATAAACAAATTGTAAAAATCACCGAGCAAGCCAGAATCTTTATTTTTTCTTAATTTATTTAACTGCAAGCACCATTGAAATGGTTTAAAGCAGAAACCTTGTTTTAAACAACAATAATAAGGTGCTGCAAATCACTTCTGCTTTATGGCAATGTCTAGGGTTCTCTAGAGTAGAATATTCAGAAGTAGATTCCTTCCTTCCTTCCTTCCTTCCTTCCTTCCTTCCTTCCTTCCTTCCTTCCTTCCTTCCTTCCTTCCTTCCTTCCTTCCTTCCTTCCTTCCTTCCTTCCTTCCTTCCTTCCTTCCTTCCTTCCTTCCTTCCTTCCTTCCTTCCTTCCTTCCTTCCTTCCTTCCTTCCTTCCTTCCTTCCTTCCTTCCAAGGAAAATGATTTTTCTGCACCCAGTATTCTGCATTGCATTCAAATAAAGCTATAATATTCTTTCATCCAGCGGCTTGGTTTGTTCTCAATCACCTACAGATTTGACCAGTAAAAAAACCAATGAGGGCAAAGTCATTGGGAGACAGAAATTGTGAATTTAGGAGGTAATGAGGGGAGGGGGTATTTGATTTGTTCCAAAACTTACAAACATCATCATAAATTTGACAGAAAGACCTCTCTCTCTCTCTCTCTCTCACTTTGGAAAAAGAAAAGAACATGGGTAGATTTATTCAATGTACTTCTCTCTTGAACATCTATACAGTGGGGTCTTGACTTGAGAACTTAACCCGTATTGGAAGGCGGTTCTCAAGTCAAAAAGTCTGTAGGTCAAGTCTCCATTGAGCTACAGTGCATTGAAAACCGATTAATCCCGTAACAGGCCGTTTTTGTTCCATTTTGGGTTTTTTCTGGTCTGTAAGTCAAATCTCAGGCTGCAAGTCAAACCTAAATTTTGCAGCCAGAGAAGTCTGTAACTCTAAAAGTCTGTAAGTCAAGCTGTCTGTAAGTCAAGGGTCCACTGTAAATGCATCTCAATATACTGCTCAGACATGCCTGAGCTGCTGAGTTAGGGTGACCAGCATTTTCCTCTGACTAGGTCCTTCTTCCTAACAGCTTATTGGTCAGGAAGGCACAATACAATCATCCTCTTGACCATTCATATTTGGAAAAGCCACCAGTCTGGAAAATGGTCCCAGTTCAGATCATGCTAGTTTTCTGCCTATTCTTCTGCCACACTTCTCCAGAATATCTACTTCCCTCACAAAAGGTGTTGTCTGTTGGAAGTGCATCCATTGCTACCTTATTTTGGGGTCTAGTTGAACATGACGGCTTTAACCATTGACATCCAATACAACTCAAGGGCTGGCAATAACAGGTCCTTCTTGTCATGAGCCAATCTGGATGTTAAGATCTTCAGGAGAAGTACAAGATAATGTACTTACTTGTAACTAGTTACTTTTCAGTTGATGATGGATGAAACCAGTGCTTAAAGTTACTTTGAGGTGGAACACCTGTTACTTAACTGTAACAAGTACCAACTGCTTTCTTCAGAAGTTACTTTCAAATTGCATTTTAAGGCACCAGAGGATCATCTTCAGTTTTATGCCATTCTCTTGTCAATCCAAAGTAACTTCTGGTTTTGTCTTGTGCTTTTTACATCAATGTATTGTGAGGCGTAGTATAAGAATTGGCACCAGAGGAAACCTGTCCAGCCATCTCGTCCTCTGTTGTCCCCTTCTCCTCTTGCCGTCACACTTCCCCAACATCAGGGGCTTTTCCAGGGAGTCTTCTCTTCTCATGAGATGGCCAAAGGATTGGAGCCTCAGCTTCAGGATCTGTCTTTCCAGGGAGCCCTCAGGGTTGATTTCCTTCAGAACGGATAGGTTTGATCTCCTTGCAGTCCAGGGGACTTGAAAGAGCCTCAAGACAATACCTTTATAGACCACTAATACAATAATCATGGCCACTGGTCCCATCACCTCCTGGCAAACAGAAGATATGGAGACAGTGACAGATTTTACCTTCTTGGGCTCCATGATCACTGCAGATGGTGACAGCAGCCACGAAGTTAAAAGACGCCTGCCTCTTGGGAGGAAAGCGATGACAAACCTAGACAGCATCTTAAAAACCAGAGACATCACCTTGCCGACAAAGGTCAGCATATTCAAAGTGATGTTTTTTCCAGTGTATGGAAGTGAGAGCTGGACCATAAAGAAGGCTGACCACCGAAAGAATTTATGCTTTTGAATTGTGGTGCTGGAGGAGGCTCTTGAGCTATCTAAGGCAGTGGTTCTTAACCTTTTTGAAAGAAACGCCCCCTTGAGCCATTGAGGAAGTTATCATCGCCCCCCTCCCCACGGTGATGATATCTTATTTATTTATTTATTTATTTATTTATTTATTTATTTATTTATTTATTTATTTATTTATTTATTTATTACACTTAAATGCAATGACCCCTGAAAACAAAATTCAATTCCAAGAAAATGAAATGCCCCCCAAAAGTAACATTTAATGATTTAGTTTCAAGCGAATTTTAAGATGCAAAAAGAAATATAAAAAGGGCATAAAAGCAAACTGCAATGCAGGAACTAAAAATTTCAAGACGAAAACTCTGAAACTAAATTAAGATTGGAGGAAAATATATATTCATGCACATTGTAAAAAGGCTGCAGCCATCTACACAGGTTTGGCTTGCTCCAGCGCCCCCCTACCGCCCCCCTTCTGCTCCAGCGCCCCCACACCGCCCCTTTTCGTTCTACCGCCCCCCTGAAAAATGAAATCGCCCCCTGGGGGGCATTATCGCCCACGTTAAGAACCACTGATCTAAGGCAACTTAGATTGTTCAAAAGATAATATTTAAAAGCTGAAAACCTTAAGTATATAAATATTTTTTAAAAGAATAAATAAATCTATTAAAAGCCGGTAAATAAAATCAATACTAAAATGAAAAAGAGGAACAAGGCACAACAATCCATTTATTTAAAAACCCTCAGATAGGCAGTCACAAAGGGAAAGCCTATGTTAAGAGAAAAGTCTTCTACTTTCCTGGAGAGATGGGATATAAATGTAAGACTAAATCTCATGTCTGGCCCTCAGGGAACCCTGATGTTCTTCACTCATGCAAACATCTGCATGCCCGGCTTATACACTGGAGGATGCTTTCCATGTAAAGACCTTTTCCCAGTGTGGGTTTAACCCTTCGGTTATTTACCAATGCAGAAAACTGATCGTACCACCTACTTCTTCCTGTAAGACCTACATCTCTCTGTAATTAATACACAAGCTCGTGGCGCAATAATTATCTCATTAAGTTTTCATGAACCCGGGGATTTTCTCAGGCCAGCTGAAGTGCTTCGCGTATGCAAAACGGCGTCTTTAAAAACAAGGATTTATGTGGCCGTCAAGAGGCAACGCAAGCTGCCGCCGGCTTCGGGACCCACATTCTTGTTGGGGTGGGTGGACGGATCCTCCAGAAACCGACTCCCACTCACTCCCCCACGAAGGACCCCCAAAGAGTATGAATGATCTCAGATGGGGACCTAATGGCTTTGCTGTTTTAGAAGCAGGTTACAGCCGATGGATAGTTTGTGAGATGAAATAATTTCTATCCAAAATGAGGTGGGTGGCGGGGGGGGGGGGGAGTCCAGGTCTAACCAGCCCAGAATTGTACATCTGAGGATTGCATTGCATGTGGGTACCTTCAGGAATGAGATTAGACTTGAGTATAACTTTGAAGATTTCCAGTGTTGTTTTACCTTCAATGGTGAGGGTACGCGAGCGATTCTGAAGTTATTGCCCACACATGTCTACTTCTTGTCCTTATGCGCTAGGTCGGGTTGCTGCTTAAGGAACCCTTAGGAATGAGAGACCTCCTTAAGAGCCCTGCTCGGCTTCTGCACACTTAAAATGAAATCTATGGAAGTTTTATCAGACCACCAGTTCAGAAACTTGTCTTGCCAGGTGATACTGCAAGGTATCACCTGGCAAGACAAAGTTCCAAACAGAGTAGTCCTAGATTGAGCTGGAATTTTTAGCATGTATACACTACTGAAACAGCACCATCTACATTGGCTTGGGCATGTCGTGAGAATGGCTGATGGTCAGATTCCAAAGGATCTCCTGGATGGAGAATTAGTGCGGGGAAATCGCCCCAGAGGGAGAACACAGCTGTGATACAAGGAGATCTGCAAGCGGGATCTGAAGGCCTTAGGAATAGACCTCAACAGATGGGAAACCTTGACCTCTGAGCGTTCAGCCTGGAGGCAGGCAGTGCATCATGGACTCTCCCAATTCGAAGAGATCCTTGTCCAGCAGGCCGAGGCAAAGAGGCCGTCCCAAAACCAGCAAAACCAGGGAGCTGGACAGGGGACAGATTGTATTGGTCTTCAGTGTGGAAGGGGTTGTCACTCTCAGATTGGCCTTCTCAGCCACACTAGATGCTGTTTCAAGTCCTCTATACAGAGCACGTTACCATCGTCTCTCGAGACTGAAGGATGCCTAATCTATCTAAAGTTCATGGTGCTCAGCCTTACAGATGTGATGGACTGCATATTGCACAATCCCCTTCTCACACAGCGGTTGGCCAGACCGGTTGTGGTTCTGTGGGAGTTGTACTCCATCATGCCTGGAAAGCACCAAATTCAGGAAAGCTAATCAAGGTCTCGTTTACTCCTACCAGATAAAAGCCACATTGGGAAAATAACCACCAGAATCATTGAGACAGCACGACCACAGGGAGAGAAGTAGATCTGAAAATCCATAAGACAAACTTTTGCAAGATCTGATTCTAACTGCTGCTGTGCTTCTGGGTTCTTTCCCAGCTTAGTTTTCTGACACTATTGTCAGTAGAAACAACTGTCTCCAGTGATTGAAGGCTGAAACAAATAAGGTGGTGAACTTTGAAATTAGAAGCCAAGCTGACTTAAGTAAATAAAGATGTGTGATTATCCACTAACATGTCATAATCTCACCAGTTGCAAATTAGCTTGGTTTTCTTTGCTGAGTGGCAGGAAGCAATGGGCATCCTATGAGTGTTGATTGCCCAAAAATGGCAGTTTTGAAGATGCATCTTTCCAGAGACATGGTCTAATTGACCAGAATCGCATTGGTCTTTGGGTAAGATTTGTTGTCGCTAATTGTCAAGAGGACAGGATGTGTCCGGCAGCAGATCCAATTAATAGGATTCCTGACACTGGGAAGCTACCTCTCTTGCCAGTTTTGGCTTTGAGCTTCAGAATTTCCACATGCCAAAAAAAAAATTGAAATAAAGGCTGCCTTGAGTTATTGCTACCGTGCACACCTTCGGTGCATCGGCGTTCTCCAGGACTGGGGGGGGGGGGGAGCATGCCATTTTCTGCACTGGTAAATAACCCAAGTTGATGTTGTGTTTTGTTTCTATACTTTTGTTTCTCCTTATAGGGAAGGCAATTACATGGCTCAAACTGCAGGTTTCCGTCAGAAAATCTGAACTGGAAAATATGCAGCACAGTTTTAATAAATTGAACAAACAAGACTATTTAACACCTGGGAGTGCGGCTTCCTGTAACACTGGTGAGCTGTTGGGATGGGAAGCTGGGGCCTTTTCTTCCATGTGGACTTCTGAAAGGGAGAACGAGTCTCTTCCTCTCCTTTTAAGGATTGCCAACTTAAGTTCCAGCTGCCTTGAGTTCCGTTCAGCTCTTCTTGTTGGTTGCTTCCATGACACTCTCCAACCATCTCATCCTCTGTCATCCCCTTCTCCTCTTGCCTTCACACTTTCCCAACATCAGGGTCTTTTCCAGGGAGTCTTCTCTTCTCACGAGATGGCCAAAGTACAGGAGCCTCAGCTTCAGGATCTGTCCTTCCAGTGAGCACTAAGGATTAATTTCCTTCAAAAGGGATAGGTTTGTTCTCCTTGCAGTCCAGGGGAGTTCTTCACTTACACTGTGTATTCATAAGGGATTTGGTTTAGATTGTATCTGACTAGCCCAGTGGTTTTTCCTACTTTCTCCAGTTTAAACTTGTGTTTTGCTATAAGGAGCTGATGATCAGAGCCACAATCAGCTCCAGGTCTTGTTCTTGCTGACTGCAGAGAATATAATCAATCTGATTTCAGTATTGCTCATCTGGTGATGTCCATGTGTAGAGTCGCCTCTTGTGTTGTTGGAAAAGAGTGTTTGTGATGACCAGCTTGTTCTCTTGACACAACTCTATTAGCCTTTTCCCTGTTTTGTTTTGAACTCCAAAGCCAAACTTCCCTGTTGTTCCTTTTATCTCTTGACTCCCTGCTTTAGCATTCCAGTCCCCTAGAATGAGAAGAACATCTTTCTTTGGTGTCAGTTCTAGAAGGTGTTGTAAGTCTTCATAGAAACTGGTCAATTTCAGCCTCTTCAGCATAGGTAGTTGGTGCATAAACTTGGATTACTGTGATGTTGAAAGGTCTGCCTTGGATTCGTATTGACATCATTCTATCAATTTGAGATTGTATCCCAGTACAGCTTTCCCCACTCCTTTGTTGACTATGGGGGCTACTCCATTCCTTCTACGGGATTCTTGCCCACAATAGTAGATATGATAATGATCTGAATTGAATTCTCCCATTCCCGTCCATTTTAGTTCACTGACACCCTGGATGTCAATGTTGATTCTTGCCATCTCCTGTTTGACCACATCCAGCTTCCCAACGTTCATAGATCTTACATTCCAGGTTCCTATGCAGTATTTTTCTTTGCAGCATCGGACTTTCCTTTCACTTCCAGGCACATCCACAGCTGAGCGTCCTTTCAGCTTTGGCCCAACCACTTCATTAGCTCTGAAGCTACTTGTCCTTGTCCTCCGCTCTTCCTCAGTAGCATGTTGGATGTCTTCTGACCCGAGGGGCCCATCTTCTAGCATCATATCTTTTAGCCTTTTGTTTCTGTTCATGGGGTTTTCTTGGCTTGCCAATTCCTACTCCAGGTGGCTCCAGTTAAGATTTAATCTGACTTTATTGTAGGGTTGCATGTGAATGTATTTTGCTGCCATTGAATTAAGTTGGAAATTTGTAAGGAGTTGACATGGAGTTTTAGCTGAATGAGTGATGCACCGTCGGGATAGCACTCTGGTGATTTCTTTGCGCATGCAATGACAGTAAAGTGGTAATCTGTTCTATTCCATTCACATGGCTGGAGTCTCTGGGGTCTGACTCCTGTCACAGGCAAACAAACCAGGTGAAGGTAAATAGCTTCCAGCATTCTCCTCCCTGGCACAGCCTCTTCTTCAGAGATCACCAGTGAGGCTATCCTGCCTTTTTATCCCCCTTGACCCTGCCTCCCCCAGATGCTTCTCATCAGGGAACTGTCTCTCCTTCAGCTGCATCAGCCTGATTGTGAGAAAACTTACCCTTTTTGCGGCCGCCTGCTACCTGTGTGCTGGGCCAGACCGCTCGCTGCAGGTGTGCGGACTGCACCCCCTCCGATTTTCCCATGCAAGTCAACGGGAAGCAGACCAACCCTTGTTCAGATCCAAGGTGCAAAATGAATGCGGGGCCGCCTGAATTGCTCCAGGACGAAACGGGGCTCATCTCTGGAAGCCCAAAATGGTGTTCCGAACTGGATTAAAGGCCTTGCGCAGAGCCCTAATTATCGCCCTTCTGAAACAGTCTTATAAATCGGAAGGTGGATTTTCTTGACTTCTGTTGACATTCTCCCTTGGCCGCCCTCTCCCTGGCGGTTCAGGACCGGCTCCAGGTTTATGTTCCGCAGAACCTTTCCCACAAAAGCTGCCCTATAATTTTTGCTAATCAAGCCAACATTCCTATTAGGGGGAGAAAAATCATTATTCTTTTGCTCAAGCTCTGCAATTTTCTTCTCTGTGTGCATTTGTTAATCAATTTTGCAAGCTGCCCGCCTGGAGAGGAAGAAAAGGAAGAGCGTGTGGCAGTTAAGGCAGAAGTTTCTCCTGCAGCAAGACTTATCTGGCGGGCTTTGGCTGCCTCTGCATTCTGTAGTGAGATCTTAATCTCATCCTTGGAGCCCTCCCCTTCTCCCTCGATTTGAATGATGCACAGCAGGGCTAACAGAAGGAGACTTTGAGCCGCTTTCAAAACTCAGAGTTTCAAGGAGAAATTGGACACCATGCACAGACTCTGCCCTTAAGTTCCGAGTCAGTGTCATCAGAGCATGGGAGTAAAATGCAAATTGAACCAAAATCGGTGTGTGGTCAGATGGTAAGAAAGGATCGCATTTGGCTGCAACAGAAAGGATATGTTTGCTGGGAGGGCATCTCCCTTCCAGCAGTCATTCTGTCTGTGCAGAAATTGCTCTATTCTACCCCCCAAAAAATGAGTCACCCAGCTGCTGGACCAAAAAAATGCCACATGGGCACAGCTTTGGGTTGGGCTGAATTTTTTCTGCCCATACAGCATGCGATTGCCCAGAAATAGCTCACATTTGATCGTTCCGCAAGCCATCCGAAACGTAAGAGGCTTCGTTTGGTTCGCCTCAGCTTCACCCAATGGTCCCATCTTACCAAATGCCCTATGCAACAGCCGGCAGATCTTTCCCACAGGATGTCTTATTTCGCCCAGTTGCTGTGGGGAAGTGACTTCCAACACGTAGAGAAGTTCAGCTTCCAGAAAGTTTTAGTCTACAATAGAAGCTTTATCACTCCGTCTGCCTCGCCTAGGCTTTCTTGGCATGGCGAATTGCCATGTAGTTAGCCACTATGGGGGAAATCGTACTGTCCCGGGCGCAGACAGTATCTTATGCTGTAACAGTATAAGAGCATCAGAAGCATCCTGCTTTAGGAAAGTTCCAAAGTCTCTCAGCAAACATGGCCCCTGGGATTTATATCCCCACAAAATAATTTCTTCAGATTCTGCTGTTGTTCCCTGGAGAGGGTTGTTCTCCAGTGACTGTACTGCAGAGTTTTGAATTTCTGGTAAAACGCTCTTTTTGCTACACGGTGGAAGTACGAAGATTCACACAGGAGAATAGCAAAATTCCCCAGAGTCTACCCATTTCTCATGAACTGACACTTAAAGGCTCAACAACTCACTCTGAGATAGAGTAGCCTCTGAGTGGGCACACACACACACACCCCCGAGGATGTGGGGCACCAAACACTCGTTCGGATGAAAAACGAACCGACACTAACCTCCAAGCCAGCAGTTCGTGCCCATCTCTATCCCAAATGAATCCAACATTGGGACACATTCAGTTCTTAGGAAACGATAAAGAAGAGGAGCCACTGTTGTTGAGCTTTTGAGAGTTTCCACACAGCAGATTAAGTGTGAATATATTTAAAAAAACCCACACGGAGCATCACTACTATTCTCCCTTGATGCATAAATATGTGTGCCAGCAGAAACAAGAATAATCATTCAATCCTAGCTAGCTTTAAGAATGCTTAGCTAAAAATATGCCAAAGGATAAACTAATTTTATTTATTTAGTTATTTATTTGATTTATACCCCGCCTCAGCCCGTTCTCCTGCATCCATTGCAGTATGTCCCGCAGGCAGCGCTGAAGGGACAGGACGGCATCACCTGCAGTTGGTGGAAAGGAGATGTAGAGCTGGGTGTCATCAGCATATCGATGACATGAAGCTCCACAGCCCCTGATGACCCCTCCCAGAGGCCTCAGCATTGGGGAGATAATCAACCCCTGTGGAACCCCAAAATTGAGAGTTCACAGGGCCGAAAGACTCTCCCCAAGCTGCACTCTCTGGGGATGGTCCCCCAAGAAGGAACGGAGCCAGGCCAATGCCCGACCACCTATTCCCAGCTCGGAGAGCCTCCCCAGAAGGATACCATGGTCAATGGTATCGAAGGCCACCGAGATGTCGAGGAGGACCAACAGAGACATTTTTCCCCTGTCGGCCTCCCTCAACAGGTCATCGTACAGGGCGACCAATGCCGTTTCTGTACCGTGGCGCGGCCTGAAGCCCGACTGAAATGGATCCAGGGCCTCTGTTTCATCCAAGTGCACCTGGAGCTGATTGGCCACCACCCTCTCGACCACTTTGTTCATGAAGGAAACATTGGCGACGGGCCTATAATTGCCAATTTCGTCCGCCGCCAAACTAGGTTTCTTTCTTGTGGAAATCTGCCCTCAAGGAAAGACCCATTTATTATTACTGTGGCCCATTCTGTTGTTATCGGCCTGGCTGCTTTGATTAGCCAGGCCGGGCAAGGGTTGAGGGAGGAGGTGGTGGCTCGACAGTGATCAAACACCTTGGCCACAGAATCAGGCGTTACAGGCTGAAAGGAGTCAAGGGTTACCGGGCAAGATGGAGCGCTGGACATCTCTGCTCGACTCACTGTATTTTAAAAAGGAGAGAGCTCCCAGCGGATGGCCTCCACTTTAGATTTTAAAAAGGCTGCAAACTGGTCAGGTGTAAAACAAGGGGGAGGCCTGTTACCTGACCCAGTTCTGGATAGGTAGCACACTATACGGAATAACTCCGCCTGCTGGTTGGACACTTCGCTTATCCGGTTAGCAAAGAATGATTTACATGCAGCCTTTACCTTAGTCAGGTAAAGGTGCAGCATAGAGAGGCTTCGGCAGTTTAACTGCAATGCCACCACGTCCCTCACCATACCAAACACTTGCCAACTTACCTGCCTTTTCCACACACCTATGCCATCTGCTCGCCGCATCCCAGTTCAAAGGGACTAATCATACATCCATAGACAGGATCAACTATCGTGGGGCTCTGCCACCCAGCAAGAAATTTTGCCAAGCTTATCAGCCCTCCTCTGGGTTCCAGTTAACCAGGAAGGACCATGCCTCAGTGGTAGAATATGTGGTTTTCTACTCAGAAGGTGCCAAGTCCAATCTCCAACATCCTCAGGCAAAACTCTGGTCTGAAACAGCTGAGAGTTGCTGCTGCCACTTAATGTAAGCAATACCAACTTAATTGGAACAAAAGTCTGTCTCAGTCTAGGGCAACTTTCTATGTATTCTCGAAGGCTTTCACAGCCAGAATCCAATGGTTGTTGTAGGTTTTTCGGGCTGTTTGGCCATGTTCTGGAAGTTTTTCTTCCTAACGTTTCGCCAGTCTCTGTGGCCGGCATCTTCAGAGGACAGGAGTTATAACTCTGTCTGTGTTCTGGTGTAGTGTGTGGGATAGTTGAGTATCTGTAGCTGTGGGATCAGCTTTTTGTCCTTAGATTGGGTGATTATGGTGATCAGGGTGTTTTTTGTTATGAGTGTATTGTTGTGATAAGGGGGAGATGATCTGCCACAAGGACCGGTGATCACTGCACATAAAAGACTAGCTAACAACACCCATCAATTACATTAACAGATCATCTGAAGACACCGGCCACAGAGACTGGTGAAACGTTAGGAAGAAAAACCTCCAGAACACAGCCAAACAGCCCGAAAAACCTACAACAAGCAACTTTCTATGTTTCTAAATTTCCCAGACATTTTGCTGGGTCTCTGGGAACCTCGAGATTCACCTCAAAATTACTTTTTTCCAATGTGAAATCTGGAAGGGGGGCATTAAGTGGAAGATCACATATTAATGCTTCATTTTAAACTATGGATTCTACCTCCTTGGTGGATCCTTTTAGACTCTTGTTTCTACAAAACTGTAAATTTTTGAATACTTCACTGATGCTTTGCGGCTAGAAAGGAGGGATATAAATGACTCAGTAAAGTAAATAAAATTAATAGCAGTTAAGCAACCAAGCTGTGAGTAGGAAAATCTGAGTGGTGCATTAAAGCATTTTGATCCACCTTCCCATCATATGGACCTCCAGAGAGGCTAGTGATCAATCAATAACAGAAAACTTTTTCTAAATTATTTTTCCCTCTGAATCTCCTCTCTTCATCGTTACAATTAAAATGCCGAAGAGCAAGAAAATCAACCAAGTAAGAGCCAAAACATAGACAGCCTACCAAATAAATTATCGCTAAGGTTGGGACAGGGACTAGGGGCCTATGGATGCTGTTGGGCTCCAACTCCCATCACCTGACCATTGACTGTGTTGCCTGAGGATGATGGGATTCTGAGTCCAGCAACATCTGGAGGGCCAAGCACATGCTGAAACAACACAGCACCTTGCCTTGCCATCTGAAGGTATGTTGCGTGGAAGTTGTTGACCAGAGGAATACATCCCGATATGCAGGAATCACCATCAAAGATGGTCTCTCTCATCTAGGACTGTCGAGTCTCCGTGTTCCAGCTGAAGTCTCCCTTGGGAATTGCAGTGGTTCCTCTTTTTTTCAAGTGAGGACGACAAATCTCAGGGAAAACAGTGCTGGAGGGTTCAAAGCCTGGGCACCCCTTTCTACCCAGGGGTGCCTGGGACTTAAAGCATCCAACACTGCTAAATCTCACCAGCTCAGCACAGATATCTTTGTCTTCGTGCTGTCAGTGCCAAAAAGCCAGGAGTGAAGGAAGAGGGACTGAGGAGAGGAGATCTGATAAGTAGAATTACTTGAGCCCGTCCTACTTTCTGTAGCAAGGCAGAGAGAAGCACCACAAACCCACACAGGGGTATGAGACCTGGAAGTACTCACCATGTATCATGTGGGTCAGGCCACCTAAAGTGCAAGCCATAATAGATGTCTTGGCAAATGCTCTCACTGCAGAAAGTAGCTTGCTCTTTGTCCAGCTGTGTCCCTCCATCTCCAGGTCCTGGAACACCATGTTACCTTGTTAGTCAATTTCTCCCCACCCTGATTCTGGTCCCATTCCCCCCATATTCCTCTTGGTTCCACAAGATCATCACAAAAGCCGGAGATGAAGTTTTTGACTTGAAATCTCAGGAAATCGAATGCTGTGGGCTCTGCAACCCCAGCCCCATCACGCATCGCTCAATAGTGGGAGCAGGGTCTCCATAGAAGATCTAAGGATGTGGGTAAGTTTCAAAAAAGCTTTCATTTTTCTTAGCTAGGGAGGTACTTGCTTGCCCCAAGCATCCCGTTCTCTCTAAGCCGTAGTCTTTCTACCCCACTGTATGAAAAGAGCTATATTGATTTTACAGGGTGGTTGTGAAGATTTCAAACACATGATGCTGTTTTGAACATTCTCTAAGCCCTGTAAAGATGCCGAGCGTCATCTTCTATTCTAGATCATACTTCTCACTTTAGAAAATGGGGCCAAAACAAACAGAATGAGTTTCAGGGGGGAAAAAAACGGGGGGAAGTAGCATTCTATATCCTGGTGGGAAATCTTAGATGCACAAATTAAGGATGGGGAACACCTTTCTTGACTGTAGGACACATGGAAAAGATCTAAAGATCTTAGCAGAGCACAAAGCTAAACATGACTCAACAGTGTGTGACCGGAAAAAGTGAATGGGATTCTCAGCTGCATCAAAAGTACTATTGAGTCCAGGGCAAGAGAAGTACCAGTTCTACTGAGTTCTGCTTTGGCCAGACCACACCTGGAGAGTTATCTTCACCTTAGAACTGCAGAGAAGGAAGGGACCCTCTAGATCATTGAGTCCAACCCTTGTCAAGAAGGCACAGTAGGGAATCCAACCCCCAAACTCTGGCTCTGCAGACAGAGATCTAAACCAGTGAACTTTTCAGCAATTATGTCCAATTCTGATCGCCATGGTTTAAGAAGGATATCAAGAAATCAGAAAGTATCCAGAGAAGGGTGACTAAGAGATGGTAGAAAGTCTGGAAACTAGAGATGGGCATGAGCCGGTTCATCCCAGTTCGTAAAGGGGGCAGCACAGCTGTTGCTCCTCCCCTTCCCCTGCCTTCTCTGGCTCAAACAGCCACTCGCCAGGCCCAGCCTCCATGATATGGAACTGATCTGCCGGTCCCAGCAAGAGCTCAGGCTTCTCTGGCCCCACCCTTCTTGGTTGATCTGCCACTCAGAGAAAAGGGCGGGGCAGAGAAGGCTGTGCTCTTGCTCCTGACTGGGAGATTAGCCGAGGAGGTGGGAAAAGCAAGGCAGCCGGGCCTGGGGAGTGGCTGAGAGTCAAAGGCGGCAGGGACGGGAGCAGCCTTTACGAACTGGGACAAACTGGTTCGTGCCCATCTCTACTGGAAACCAAACCCTGTGATCAACGTTTGAAGAAGCTACAGTAGGTAGGTTTCTTTATCCTGAAGAAACAAGGACTAAGAGATGGTTCAACAGCCACCTCCATGTATTTGAAGAGTTTTTCACCTGGAAGGGGGAGCATGCTTATCCAAAGTAATGTTTTCAAGAGACAGGGAAGAAAATTTAGCCTAAACATTAGGAAATTCTTCTTGAGGTGACGATGAGTAGGACAACACAATGGGCTATCTCAGAAGGTGGCGGAGTTCCCTTCCCTGGAGGTTTCCAAACTAAGGAGGATGTCCAGCTATCAGGGACGGAGCAAAATAATATTTGATATGGACGGAGGCACCCCCTAGCAGTCCATCCATCCTTTTCCTGCGTGATCTGGTCTAGATTTAAGGGACCACGAGCACTGTTTTAGAGTCAAGGCATCTCCTTCAATAGCAGATGGCGACAATGAAGCTGGAAATGAAGCTACTGATGTGACACATCATATCAAAGGATTTGGAAGAGCTGCAAAGTTGTCGTATTTTCCCCCGAGTACCATAATTACACACAGACGTTGAGTGAATGAAGCAACGTTTTTATGGAAACACCTGGCTGTTTAAATGATCGCAAGCTCTGGAATTATGTGTCCTTTATAACGACTGGTGTCGGGAACAATTTTATACACACACACACAAATTGATGTCAAGCCCGAGTCTAATAACTGCTCTGGGACACAACTTTAGCAAAAAAATTAAATAAAATAAAATAAAACAAAGGTGGGGGTGGGGAACATTCTCCACTATATTTTCACGCTAGCTTTCATTTAGGGCAAAACATAATTCCAGGTAATTCGTGTTTTCATCCACATTCCAATTAGGGATATGGAAAGAAATCATAATACAGTGGGAAAGGAAAGCAACACTGAAGTATAAAAAGAACTAAGGCCCATTATATCCTATAGCTTAAATGTTGGGCAGGCTCCCTGCCGTGTGTGGACTCTTACATCGGTTACAAGATTGCTTGTGTCATTTCTTCTAAAAAATTAAAGCACAGAAGTCTTCAGTTAGATGGTTTCGCCATATTGTATTGAAATCTGCCAATGCTGCTAGATTTTTGAAAAATGAATGCATGTGTGTGTGTGTGAGAGAGATCCTGTTAAGTTTCGGGCAAGAATGGGCAAAGTAATGTATTCTCAAAGGCATTCACGGCTGGGATCCGATGGTTGTTGTTGGTTTTTTGGGCTGGTTTGGCCATGTTCTTAAGGTTTTTCTTCCTAACATTTCACTCATCTCTGTGGCCATGGGCATCTTCAGAGGACAGGAGTCAGAACTCTGTCCGTGCTCTGGTGCTGTTTGTTGGACAGTTGAGTATTTAGAGCTGTGGGATCATCTTTTGTCCTTTTCAGGAGATAGGGTGATTATGGTGATCAGTGTGTTGTTTGTTGTGGGTGTATTGTGATAAGGGGGAGATGATCTGTCACTCTGAACCATTGACTGTCAATTAATTGTCTCCTGAGACACCAAGGACACAGAAAAAAGGGAAACCCTCATGGAACAGTTTCTGACATACAGTGGTGCCTCGCTTAACAACGTTAATTCATTCCAGCGAAATCGTTGTAGAGTGAAAACGTCGTAAAGCAAAACAAAAAATCCATTGAAATGCATTTAAACCTGGTTAATGCGTTCCAATGGGCTAAAAACTCACCGTCCAGTGAAGATCCTCCATATGGCGGCCATTTTCGGTGCCTGTATAGCGAGGAATCCATCCCTAAGCACAGCGGGGAGCCATTTTGAGCACCCAGCAGCCATTTTGAAAACCCGACAATTAGCTGTTTTGATCGTCATAACGCGAAGAATCGGTTCCCGAAGCAGGGAACCAATCTTCGCAAAGAGAAAAAAAACCATTTAAAACATAGTTTTGCGATTGCAATTGCGATTGCAAAAACATCGTCGTGAAGCAGATTCGTCGTAATGCGGGGTAATCGCTAAACAGGGCACGACTATATTGATGCACCATTTAAAAATTATGAAAAAAAGAGAATAAATAACAGGGTCCTAGGAGCCAAGATAAACAACAACCCAACACCAAAAAACAGTTTGGGACACACACGCCCTGGAATAAATATCACATGACCGCACAACAAGAACGTGATTAAAAGCGACGTAACCATTGGGGGGGGTATTTCACTGGTATGACCGTGGCCTCAATACCTGAAGAACTGTACCGTCAGAACTGTGTGTTGGCCAACGCGTCCTGTTTGGCCTCACGATTCATTTTCTAGAGCTGGGGCTGGAACATGCTGGTGCTGATCAGCTCTCTCTCGCTCTCTCAGCATTTATTTATTTTGCCACTTTCCCTTCTCACAGCAGCCAATCCATCAGAGCGAGCAGAGCAGATAGAAGGAAGAATTGTGACTGCCGGAGGAATATCACAGCAATTAAGGAAGGCCATAAACAGCCCCTTACATATGAAACCATTCAGTGGAAGTGACAAATGGCTTTTTCTCCCTTATTCCTCAGCCCCCTCCCCTCCACTGGTTCCCAACACAATGGTGTCTCTTTCACTCTTAAGAAATATCTCATCCACACGCTCACGTTCATGCACACCCCCACGGCCGTTCCCACCAAAAAGAACTGGTCATGCAGATCAATGCCTTTTGGGTCCCCTCCTCCCCCCCCAAGTCTGAACGGTCCTGCAGCCTGAATGCACCCTTTTTAATTCTCTTCCTTGCCTCCCCCTTGGAAAGTCTCTCGAGACAGCCGTTAAAGCTAATTGGATGTGTCACAGTCGACCAATGACACGGACTGGGATTGTGAGACCACAATTGAGTTGGCACCCAGCCAGCTGTCAGAGGCAATAGAAAGCATCGCATGGCTGCATCCCCTGCGGCCTCCAGCCCCCACTGGTCCACACGAAGTGCGTGCCCTGCGTTGGTGCTCTCCAACCAGTCCATTGTACATGATTGATGAAGATGGGTTTTGTTGTTTTTTTAGTTGTTGTGTCCAACACTTTGTGGCCCCATGGACCAGAGCACGCCAGGCCCTCCTGTCTTGCACAGCCTCCCAGAGTTAGGTCAAATTCATGTTGGTCGCTTCGATGACCCTGTCCAGCCATCCCGTCCTCTCTCGTCCCCTTCTCTCCTCTTGCCTTCACACTTTCCCAACATCAGGGTCTTTTCCAGGGACTCTTCTCTTCTCATGAGATGGCCAGAGTAATAATAATCTGTTCACGCAACAGAGCGACCAGAACAGTGGGGCTTCCTCAGGCATCTTCCGGAGACCCAGTGCATTTTATAACTTGGTCGGAAATTATTGGGAGTTAGGGAGCCAGAACTGTAGATTAAATAGCCAAGACCAAAGGGAGATGAGGCTGAAACCTTATCTGATCCCTGAAGTCCCTGGTGGGGCAGTTTGGCCATTATTTCCGAGGCCATCTTTCTGCACAGGGTTGTTGTGAGTTTTACATGGAAGCAGGAGAAATATGTGTTACCGCTCAAGGTCCTTAGAAGCACGATAGCGTCTGAAGGGTGCAGGAAGGCACCCCACCTATTTGGGGTGTGTGAAGTATCCTGCCACCCCACTTTACAATGAAGGGAGGGAGGGAGTAAAAGAAGGGAGGGAGGGAGGAAGGAAGGCAGGAAAGGAAGGGAATGGTATGTTAAAAAAAATTGTTTTTAAATACTCTAACACAATCAAAATCTCATTTACTCACTTTTCAGCCAAGAAAGATTTCAGACCACAGCAGGATTTGAACTCTCCGTTTTCCTGCTCTCCAACTCCTTCCCTTGACTACAGTATTAATTCTAATGGCCTCTCTTTACGTCAGTTTCTAGCAGCCACACTGGAAGAGCTTTTCTATGAAACAAGACCCTGCCATAAAAAGATATGAATCACCAAAAAAAAAAAAAAAAAAAAACATAAATAAGGGATGTTTCCCAGACAAAGCCCACCTACGTAAATTAGGCCCAAAGGCTTTTTGACCTTCGGAAACCATGGCGACGGCCTAACCCTTCCCCGGATCAGGGCTCGCCCATTCTTCTGCATCCTAGTCAATGTCATGTCCAGCCTTCTTAATCAACTTATAGGCAGACCATCTGTGGGGGTACAAATTGGATTTGTCTGGATCCCCTTGACCTTTCTTGTGTGGGGACTCAGCAGGACGTTCAATTAATCTCCCAATGGACATGTACTGCCTGCGTGTGTGAGTGCGTGCGTGGCCGTGCACACACACACACACACACACAACACTGTAAGTTACTTTGCATTCTTTGTCTCTGAATATATTTATTTATTTTAAATATTTTAGATGCCCGTCACTCTCCGCAGCCACCTTCAGATCTTTCTGTTTGTCATCCCCGAGAACGGTTAATGGGGCTTTACAGCCTCTAACAGACCATCAATGCACATGACTGCTTGCACGTCCATCCTATTCCACCACCCTCCATCATCTTCAACCCCCTTCTCAACTGTATAAAGGTCTGCCTGCCGAGGTTATGTCCCATGGCCTCCGCAGAAATGGGTTACAGCCTAGAATGGCTTAAGACAAATATAATGGGTTAGTCTGAGTAGTGACACTGGACTGCTTGGTGTTTTGGCTGCATCCATTCCCACCCAAGAACAACACTCTTTGATGGTAGTGACCCAAACATCCTGCCATTAACAGCCCTGTTCAGATCTTGCACTCTCAAGGTCCATGGCTTCTTTTATAGAGGCAATCCATCGAACGTCTGGTGTCCCTCTTTTCCTGCTGCTTTTCCCCTTTTCACTGCATGATCAGCTTTTCCACTGAGTTGAGTCTTGTCTTCTCGTGATACACCTATCTCCTCGAACCATATTCTTCCTCTCTACCATTGTCCTCCATACAGAACAATCTTCTTGTTTAAAACCATAAAGGGATAAAGTTGCTTCTGTGGCTTCCCCAGGATTTGCAGCCCTGAAGCTTCATCTTCATCAGTTTCATGGTAGATTTCCCCCTGCATTCTGTTGACTTTGAGCTACTCAGCCTAGCCAGAGAGGGGAAACTTTACTTTTTGATGATCCTTTTCAGAATATTCCGGCCAGCAATACTCTCAGAGTTGCAATCTCCAAAAGTAACTTTCCCGATTCTCAGGATGTGTCCAACAAAGTTTTGTACGTGTGTGTTTGTTGTTTTGTTTTGTTTTTTGCAAGAATGACACTGGGGGAGATCATGTCACATCCCCTTCCCACTCAAGTACTCAGAAGAAAGACTGCCCTGAAGACACGCTCCTCAGCATCATGATTGGTAGGTTGCTTATTTTCTTATCTCTGAATTGACGGATGGATTTGATTTATATCCCACTTTTCTCCCAGAACTGGGACTCCAAAGTGTCTTAGAACAACATTGCAACAGGTACAAAGGAAAACAGAAAACAATCAGCTTCAGGTAAGTGGGCCACTGCGCTGAAATTCAATTAAAGAGACTGTAATATTAAAAGCACTGTTGAATTAAAAAAAACAATGCATCTTCTTTAAAAACAACGACAATAAACCAGCACTAATCCATTACTCCTAATACCCAGTCAATTTGGCAGAACTTTGCTAAGGAGAAAAATCACCACAGGGAAGCGGTCAGTCATGGGTTGATATGCCACCTTTTGCCACAAATGGAGAGAAAGCAGCTTGTGGAGGATAAAGCAGGAGCATAAATACCATTAAACATTAACACTGCGAATCGGTAGCAGAGGAACGAAAATAAAAACAGCAGGGCCCACATAGGAAACAGCTGCTAAAAAGCCATTAAATGGCTATCAGACGCCAGAGATGTGAATGGAATTAAGGAAAAGCCTGAACTTGAGCAAAATCAGACAAACCTGGGCTCAATGTGCGGGCGGGAGGCCTCCCATCATGCAGAACCAACACCGGATGGTGGACAGAGTTTTCATGTGTGATTTGGAAAGACAGACAGACACGGATCTTAAGATTTCATTGCCATGAAAATGTCCAGGGTGGGAGAAAGGAGTGGGAAAGAGAAGAGTAGAGCGATGGACAGATCCACCTTCTAATCCTTGAGCACGTTTTATTACTGTTTCTCCAACGGCAATCTTTTGAGAGTGCCACAGACCTATGGCAGCTTCCGCCTTCGTTTTCGTTTGCTAAGTTATTCCATAACAATTGAGAAGTAGCTCCAACTGTATTCATGACTGTGTGCGTTGTGAAGGGTGGCTTCAAACTGTGTTTGTTCAAACTTCTTTCTCTTCATCTTCATGCATCAGTTGCTCCTCTCAAATGGGTTAGATTACTTTTAGACTGTTTCCCTGCAGTGAAAATATATATACTTTAAAAATTCACGATCAGCATGCCATTTTTTTGTTTCTTTCTGTAGCATCTGGGAGATGAGGGGGTATAGAATTTATGTAGGGAACCCACCCTGCCTTTCTTTAGTTAGGAAAACAATATTCCAAGTTAAGCAGAGTACATGTGAGGAATTGTTGCTTACCTGGACTACAACTCCCAGAATTACCTAGATACAACTGGGGGATATTTTTGAAGATGAATTCCAAAAAGCAAGGGTCCCAAGGGTTGATCTCTCTAACTTCCTGTTTGTCTCTGTGTTTGTGTGTGTTTATTGTAAACTACAGAATTTAGCCATGAATCCATCCTCCTACTAAAACAAAGGAAATATGTATATTTATATCAAATTTCTCTTGAATATTATATATATGTTATACGTTTCATTAAATAACATTTATTACACTACTATTATAGGATTCTTTGCCAGGGTGTGTCCAGTTTTGCTTTTGATTGCATAGTGCACTTAAATCAAATTGCACATCTTTTCCACTTCACGAATTTCAGAAAAGAGTATTTTTATTTCCATTGTGTTTCGACTTGGATCCATTCTGCCGCTTTTCCTTGTGGCCCTCCATTTTATATTTTATTACTGTTGCTGTAACTTCTCAACTTCTGAAAATCCTGTTCTTTTGTCATTTCAGTTAAATGAGTTTCAGTGCAGGGCTCCCTCATGTGCTCTTCATGTCTCGGGTTTTCTCTTGTGCACTGGCCGGACAAACCTCCTGCAATCTGTTCTGTCTTTCTCTGCCTTATGAAGTATATTCAGGAACATGGCCATAGCAGTTTGTTTCACTTTGAACAGTCCTGGATCCATCTTGTGGAATCATGGGATGTGTAGTTTGGGAAGGTTACCATATTTTTCCATGTATAAGACGTCCCCATGTATAAGACGCCCCCCACTTTTTTAATGCAAAATTAGGAAATCTAAGTGGATTTAGAAAGTGTACGGGGAAAGGGATCAAAGTGTTGCAGGATTGCTTTGATCCCTGCTTTCCCCTCCACTTGTTTTTGTTCTCCCCCCAGCTTACTTCCATGTATAAGACGACCCTCAATTTTTAGTCTAAAGATTTTAGACAAAAGTATAAACTTATACATGGAAAAATACGGTATTTGAATGCTCTCCTATAGCACTGTACTGCTATAGTTCAGGCACACAAACCAAACTCTCAAGCAGAGATTTTCAAGTACACAAAGAAACTACAAATGCAACAATCTGTAGACATTTAAAGTGGGATGAAACCACTATATCTTTGTAGGAGAGATACATTTTTGCTTTCTCTGAGCCAATGGTTCGATGCAGCAATTTCTCCATTATGAGAGCAGAAATTCTTTAAGACCATACATAGAAAGACACTGCTTTTGTTCTGTCGATGTGGCTGTTGCCACAGCTACATATCCATGGTGTCAAGAGGTAACCCACATATTTCATGAGAAGGCCACTGTAGTGCTCTGCTTCACTAGAAGCCAGAAGCTATTGTGCTTTGTATACATCCAACCAAGACAACACAAGATTCTTGAGGAGAAGGGGAGAGTAACGCTAAGACAACTGGAGAGCTGGTTGGAGAGCTCAGTGGTTTATGTCTCTGGCTGCAGAGCCAGAAGTTCAGAGTTTGATTCCTCCACTTGGGCTTCCAGAGAGACGAGCCAGCCTGGGTGGCCTTGGGCCAGCCTGCACAATAATCCCAGGGTGCCCCCAGAAAAAGGGAAAAGCAAAACTACTTCTGAGTTGTCTCTACGTGGAAAACCCTGAAAAAAGGGTTACCATAAATCAAAATTGACTTGACCGCACATTATTATTCAGAAATACCAGACACAGCCCATCAAAATTATAAAAACATTGGAATTATATACAAATTTCAACAAAAACCCCAAGTATTTGTTAAATATTGGCATAGTAGGTATGCTGTTCTTCATATTGCTGGGGGGGGGGTGTTTTGAAACGCTGATGGCGTTATTTCTGAGATCTGCAACTGCTTATATTTCATTTGAATATCTTTACTAAATATTTGTACAGTGTTTAGCAGTGATTCTATCTCTCTCAAACTGTTTGCATATAGTTTCAAGTCATCCATGTATAACAGATGATTGTTTTTTCCTACTTCTTCTGAAATATGGTCAACCAGTCCAGCTTTAT
Source organism: Pogona vitticeps (assembly GCF_051106095.1). Classification (NCBI taxonomy): domain Eukaryota; kingdom Metazoa; phylum Chordata; class Lepidosauria; order Squamata; family Agamidae; genus Pogona; species Pogona vitticeps. The sequence continues at coordinate 3,809,654 of NC_135787.1, forward strand.
TTAAGATTATTCACATGGGGATTAGTGGGAGATGTAACAGCAGTGGTGACAAAGAATCTCCCTAAACTATTCCTCCATTGATGCTAATTTCCTCACCATTGGTCATTAAGACAGGTTTCAATTTTTCCATGTTTTTTGAGGAATTTCTGAATATTTTTTACTAATCCCCCCAAATTTTAGGCAGATGTTAATCCAGCTGTGTGGCAATGAGTCAAAGGGTAGTTTGTCCTGGTTCGTGGTCTGTCAAAGTTGACGAACCATTAATTTCCTCCCTGTGAACCAAGGAACTGGTTCATCTTGTTTTTTAAGACAGATCGAAGGATCTTTTAAAAAAACCCACCCCTGCCCCACCGCACACCCACAGCTTCCTGCGGTGGCCCCCACCGCCATGACTTGTCTTAAGGGAATCCAGGCTGCCCTTTGCAAAGATGGCAGCTGTGGCCTCCCTCCTCTAACAGAAGCCACAGCTGCCATCTTTGCAAAGGGCAGCCAGTGTCCCTCACGGCAGGCCGTGGCTGTGGAGGCCACCACAGTGGGCGGTGATGGATGGTGGCGGCAACAAGCGGCAATGGATGGCAGTGGCACCAAGCAGCAGCAGATGGTGGCTAGGGAGGGGAAGGGGGCAGGGGACAGGCTGTGGGGGTGGGGTGGGAGTGGGGCTGGCTACCTGCCTGCCTATGGGGCTTCTGTTCAGCTGGCCCATAGGCAGAGTGGGAAGGCCATAGGAAGAGAGAGAAGGTTAGCTTTCCCCCTCTTCATATGGGGGACAAATAAAAATGGACAAATATTCATCCCTTCATATTCGTTGAGGTCTCTGGAACTGACAAATTGAAGGGACGAATATTTACTGAATCAACAATTTTTAATGAATATCACATTTTTTTTAGTTCGTCCCCTTGTCCAGTCAAGAATCTTATCACCAACAGTGATGACCATTGAGCAAATGTAAATAACTGATAGAACAGCGAGACAGTTCAGTGGATTTGGTCTCCGACTGCAGAACCAGAGATTGGGAGTAGGGAGAGGGGACATGAGATTGGATAGAGGTTGTCAATCACACACATGTTAACTTCTCTGGTGGAATATGGATGTGCCTCTGAATGATGTCTAAGGTGTTTGCTGTGTAAGAATTTCCGGAGAGAGACTGCCTGGTGGATGGAGTTAAATCCAGCCAGGGTAGCTTCTGTCTCACACAGACCCTTTTTTTGGTTATGTGCAAGCTGATAAGGAAATGAAGGTGGGGGAGCCGGCAAGGCCTAGTTTTTCTCTGTGTGTGTACGACCCAGTGTGCTGTAAATTGTCCATAGATCAAAGATATTGCCTACATCCAGCATTTAATGCTATCAGTAAAAATATAAGGGCAGGCAAAGAGGTAATAGCTCACAAAGAAGAATGAATAATCTGTGTGAAATATTGAGCTTGTAAAAGCGCCATTTCTCCTCCTGACTGGAATGCTGGTATTTCTTGCTGTTTAATTTACATAAATCAATTTTGTTGTGTTTTTTAAAAGAAGTAATAATGACAGATTGGCTTCTGAAGGACGGTTCCCAGACGGCAAAAAGTTGCAAAGCTGAGATCCTTTTCCTGGCCAGGGAAATGTCGCAAATGGGGCCCCGGGACTGAGCCAAAAGCTGGTGGGTGAGGCTTGTGGGCTAAATGCAATGGCAGTCATAGCTCAAGCTGAACCACTGAAACAAATGTTACAGCAGTATGATGATGAAACCCATGACCTCGGGTGATGGTGAGCCTTCCAAGACTGGAGGCCTTCAAGAGAAAACTGGACCACCGTCTGCATTCCTGCCTTGAGCAAGGGAGTTGGACATGAGGGCCTTACAGACTGCTTCCACCACCATTATTCTAGGACTCTATGAAATGGAATGTGTTCTTTAAAAATAGCATCTGGTCCCATCAAATTCTCGAAAGTTCTCCTTTTGTCAGTTCAGCCAAAGAAGATCTGGAATCTGAGGGGTTAATTACAGCTGAGGAAAATGCTGGGCAATCAGAATCACAGACAGCTGAATCACCACCAGATTCTCCTCCCCCAGTAGCCAGAGTGAGGGAGAAGCTTCTTGCAAGGACTCATGACATGAAGATCATAGGCTTGCATGAATGCTTTCCACAGGAACATCAGGTTGACCAGTCCTGAGTGTTAGCAGAATGGAATGGTTTCTAGGAATCAGATGACTGTTGCTGCTATATAATCTGCACCCAAAGGCTTGGAAGCAACAAGTTAATACTCTGGCTTGCATACATGCTCCTGCTTATCTCGGACCTTGCTTTCTTGACCCTTGGCTTTGGGCTCTGACTTCGGACTATGGTTTGTGTTTTTGGCTTTGGCAATTTGTCATCTATTTGTATCTTCTGGACTTCTGATATTGGACTGGCTTGTTGCACTTTTGCCTTCTGGAACCCCTAGGAACGTGACACCTTTCCAGTTCCACCCAATCAAAATCTGTTGCCAGAGCATGGACATTGACAAGTCTTTGGATGTGAGTCCCAAGTCTGTGTCTTTGGTACCCAAGTCCTGACGGCCAAGCCCCAAGTCTGAGTCCCCTCTTGAAAACAAGTTTTTTTCCCCAGAAAAAAGGGAGGGGTGGGTACGTTCCAAGACATAAGTTAATGTCGTCATCATCATCTTAGAATTGCAGAGCAGGAAGGGACCCTATGGGCCATCCAGTCCAGCCCCTGTCAAGGAGACCCAGTTGGGGAATCAAACTCCCAACCTTGAGATCTGCAGCCAGAGAGCTTAAACCATTGGGAAAAAAAAACCAGATTCAAGTCCAGGTTGCACCACCAGTGCAACTGAAGTCTGACTTGACTGCGAGTCATTCAACTCCAGTCCCCATCCCTGCACCGGAGAATCACCAAAATTTTATCACAATGTTATGTTTGCACTGGGATGTGGAAGTTCTGCTTTCATGCAAACTTAGACAAATACTCCCACCTTGTTTGTCCGGTTCTTTTTTAAAAAAACACATTTTCTTAAAAATGCTTGTTTAAGTGGCTGCCTCTGATCCAAGGGCGGTTATTGCTAATTGTTCTGCTTTTACCCGATATACTCCTTCTGCAACAGGAGGTTTCATTGCGTGGCAATAGCTGATGGTCTGGGGCTATGTTGGCAGTATTCTGCATCATTTCTACCCCTTCCCTTGGCCCTCCCCGGCGTCATCATTTGTTTACATTGATTTTGCCATTTTGAGAAAAGGAGATTTTCTTTTTTAAAAAAAAAACAGAAGTAAAAAATGGGCAGTCAGCTCAAACCGCAATGACAAAAAAATGGTTGATCAATTTTATATATTTTGGGGAGTTAAAAAAAAAAGGAGAGAAAAGTGAAGCCTGCACTTTAATTTAGCCTTTCTGCGCTATCAATCGATTTGACAGTGTCTGGTGCTTTTGTATTACCAATTGCCACAGCCCCCGTTTCAAAGTTGCCATTTAATTGTGCCAGGCTCTTAATTTAGACAGGGTTTGGATGCATGAAACACCGGTGCAATTTGTATCCAAAAATAGCAGGCATGTTTTTCTGTTTTGCTAAGCACCTTTTGATTTTAATTGACTTCCCATTTCCTCTATTTAATTTCTTTTTCCTCTGCTTATTTAAACCCAACGGCTGCCAAGGGATAGAGACAAGGTTTTTGGAAATGACGTATGGAGAAAATGTATGCTTGCTTGCAACTCACCTTGAAACCTAAAGTCTCACTCTAAAACCTTGCTTCTTCCTTCCACCTGCTTACATCTCTTCGTCTTAAAAGCTTTCTACAGAATTTGGGACTTCGGACATGAACCATGGGGTCAGAGGTGCTTCCGTCTTGATGTTGCCAGCTCTTGTCTATAACAACGTGACTAGACATGGGGACACATATAAAAACAAATCAGGATATTCAATGAATATCTCTGAGTTGTCAGATATTCGTTGCTTCATATTCTTGGAATCTAGAGACCCTGATAAATAGGAAGCAATGAATATAACTGTTTTATATTCGCCCCTATCTGCTTACGCCCTCGTGGAGCAGCTGTTCCTCAGGGGCATAAGCAAAGAGGGATTTTCTCTTCCAGTTGCTTGCTAAAGTTTGCCAGAAGGAAAACCCACCTATGGGGCTGGGGGGCTGGCTTGGATCGCGCTTTCCCCCTCTTTCTATGCCCCAGTGGTGACATAGGCAGAGGGGGAAAGGGATCAAAGCGACCTTTGCAAAGGCCGTGGGGCTGGAGAATGGCTTTGGTCAAACTTGACAACCCACGAACAACCCCCCATTTTGACACTTCGTCTCCATCTCTAAACATGACTTTCCAGGGTGCAAGCTCAGCCAAAGCTACCTTGCTGCCCGAAGCCAACGAGAGCATGATTATGTCTTCACCTCCTTTCCTATCAAAAACTAGACAGTCTGGAGGTCTAAACATCTCTCAAGCAAGGCTTGGGGGAAAAAACTACACAGTACATAGGTCGGATAACAATTCCCAGAATCCCCTGTTTAGCTTTGGCAAGTCTTTGGGGATTGCAACTTCCCAAATCGCCTCACGCAACCTCATTCAGCAATGCTGAAGCTCTACTACAACGATGGCTAGCTAGAGATGGGCACGAAACGAACCACGAACCCCCAAGACCCAACAGACCTGGCTTGTTCAGGGGTCATTCCTTGACATGGGAACAAACAAACAAACAGATTGCGATATTTGTCAGAAGTCGCTGATTTGTTAAATATTCGTCCCTTCATATTCGTGGGTTCCAGAGACCCCGACAAATACAAAGGGCCAACTAGTTCCCCATTTTTATTCATCCCCCATAGGAAGAGAGGAAGGCTAGCCTTCCTTCTCTTCCTAAGGCTTTCCCATTCTGTCTACCAGCCAAGAGGCACCCACCCACCCCCACAGCCTATCCCCTGCCCTCTTCCTCTCCCTACCTTAGCCAGGCATAGGGTCGCAGTCCAAGAGATCCCAGGAAGCCTCTCACCAGGGGTGAGGCCATCAGGAGCCCATCCACCACACAAGATATCAAGTCCAAAGCCACTCACTACATGGCTGGCTGTGACGAAGCAGAGGTGGGAGCACCAGGCTGGGAGCCGGATTGCAGGACCAGGAGCACAGAGCCGGAACAAGGTGCCAAGATGCAGGAGACCAGCAAAAGCAAGCAGGGACCAAGGCAGGAGCAGGACCACTGCCACTCAAGAACAACAAAGACTTTTCTTGCTGAAGCCCGTTCTGGAAAGGAGAAGCACTCCTTAAATAGGGCTTCCCTCCAGGTTTCCAGGTGAGCCTCATGAGTGGCCCACCAGCTGCTACCCAGAGCCTGCAAACATCCAGCCATTCCTGGGTCAGGCTGGCCCTGATCCTGCAGCTGCCAGGGTGGTGTGGGCCAAATCCTGACACAAACCCATAGGAGATCTCCGTCGCCTCTCTCCAGGGAGCTCAGAATTCTGGCCCTTGCAACTCCCACACGTCCCAAATTAAATGAAACTGGCATGTCTCTGTTCCCGGAGGCGTCTGGGAGCAGTAATTTTTGCACGGGATGATTTCAAGGGCACCAGGTCCAGAAAACGTCAGAGCCTGTGGGTCAGCTGTCCACTTTGCCTGCCAAAGCTAGCAGCCCCTGCCGCTGGAGATCTGGAACGCCCCTCAGACTCTCCTGCCATTCCGTCAAGTCACAACAGACTTGTAGCGACCCTGACAGGCAAGTATGGTATTTAAGGAGTGGCTTCACCCGTTTCCCACACATCCCAGTTGAGTTTCCATGGCCAAGTGGGGAATTGAGTCTCGTTCTCTAGAATCCTGGTCCCTCACGCTCTCCACGACACCACACTGGGTACACATCCACGCCACGCCTGCTGAGCATCAAAATGGCTGCTGCCCTGCTCTTCCTCAGAGCTGTTTCCCTTCAGGCACTCCCTCCCAGAAAACACTAGTTCCTAAGTTTTACAGCATCATCCCACTCTTTTGAGCAGACTTGTGACCAATGGCTAAACGAAGGAATTTTTCAACGGTTTCCGATCTCCTGAGGTGGAGATTTTCTATACCTCGGTTCAATCGCCAGTCCAAAGAGTGACCGCAGCCAAGAAATCGGAAGAAGGCTGAAACTCAGCAATGAAGGAATTAGAAAAGATTGTCAAGTGTAAGGATGCATTACTGGAGACTAAGACAGAGAGCATTGACACCGTGGTATTTCCCATTACTGTCTATGGATAAGAAAGCAGGACAGTGGACACTGGACAGTTGGTGTAATGTCATGTAATCATCTTAGAACTGCAGAGCTGGATTGGGCCCTATAGATGATCCAGTCCAGCCCCTGTCAAGGAGGCCCACTGGGGAATCGAACTCTCAACTTCTTGCTCCCCAGCCAAAGACCTAAACCACTCAGCAGTCCAGCAGTCACGAGTGAAAGTCTACAAGAGGAAATTGATGGACTCAAAATGTGTTGCTGTAAGACAGCTTTATGGACACCACGTACCACCAGAAATAAAGAGAAATAAATGGGTGCTAAATTGCATTAAGCCTAGACCAGGGATCGTAAACATGCGGCCCGGGGGCCATTTGCAGCCCGCCGGATGATAGTTTGTGGCCCGCACCTTGCCTGCCCCCCGAAGCGCCCATGCGTCCTCTGCTGTCAAGAGTCAAAAAAAGCCTCACCTTGCTCACCGGCTCTCTCCCAAGACAGCGCCTCTTGCACCCTCTTATCCAGAACTGCCTTTTTTTGAGGGGGGGGCTTCAGAGGAAGGTTGCCGGACCTCCATGTGTGTGTGTGTTTGAGGGCTCGCGCTCCCCTCCTCGAAGCCCCAGCTGGGTTAAGGGAACTCCTGGGCAGCTTCATCAGGCTCTTGCTCCACTTGGCAGGAAATCTGACGCAGCCCGGCCTCACCCAGACTCTGCCTCCAGCGGCCCCCAGGTAAATTGAGTTTGAGACCCCTGGCCTAGACTCTCTCTAGAAGACCTTTGGTCTAGATGGGTGGGGTATACATCTAATTAAATAAATAAATAATAGAAGCAAAAAATGATTAAGGTTATCATACTTTGGTCAAATCAAGAGAAGATAAAACTCGCTTGGAAAGACGATAATGGTAGGAAAAGTGGAAGGCGTCAGGAAGAGAGGAGGAACAACTATGAAACGGATTGACTCCCTAAACGAAGCCGTGGCTTTGACTTTGCAAGAGCTGCACAGAGCTGTGAATTACAGGATCCTTTGGAAATTGCTCATCCACAGGGCCTGCCTATGTTGGATGCAACCCGAGAGCGCGTAAAAAACAACACTGCATCCTGAAAACGCAACTGCAACACGGCCATTTTCCTTCCTGCTTATTAGGCTGAAGCAAACGCAGACCCACATTTTTCATCCATTTTCAGGCAAATTTTCTCTTTTTTCTCTCTCTTCATCTCCTGCCTCCCTTCGACCCCATCTCGATATGTCTAGTTTCTTTTCCTTGGAAACAAGGCTGAGTATAATTACAGTGCATGTTGAAATGGCGGGGCAACAGAGCACAGCTTTCTCTGTTTGTGCTTTGTCAAATAAAAATGACACAAATTATGATTTCTTCTCCTTCCCGGTTGATAATGCAGGGCGTACTTGCAGATCAGAATGCCGCAGGGTTTTAGGGCACAGACACTCAGCCAGAGGAAAGAAAATGCTTCTGTTTTTGAGTGATATTGCCTCAAGATTAGGGTTGTGTAAAACCCTAAGCAGGGTTGTCTTCAGGAGATAAAGGAGGAAAAAAAATATTTCCACTCAATTTTTCTCTCTCATCTTAGAGAAATCTTGCCCATTTTTAAAAAGGCTTTTGTGGTGATTTCCATAAAAGGCACGTTATGGGAAAATGCAATTACTGGGACTTTTTGGCATGCACTAATAGATGCAGTAGCACTGAATGGGTTGCTTGTATCTTTGCAGGCAATCAGCTTGTCCTTTTCTGCTTGCTGTTACATGCGTTTGCTTAGCATCACAGAGGGAAAGGGCATTACTTTTGTCCTAAACGATTTTGTGTAAAATATTGTTCGAGGCAGCCTAATATTTAAGTTACAACCTTGCAATATGCACACCTAGAAAAGTTAGAAAGAGCTAACTCCAGGAGAGATGCATAGTGTGATCCCCCTTATCCACAAGATTAGGCCCCTCTAATTCATTATCCATGGTTTGAATATATTAAACATATTCAAAGAAAAATCCCCAAAATATATATTTTTAACAATGAAGGTACCAGATCTTGCCGCTAGAGGGAAACAGAGACCATGTCATGGTGTATAGCACTGGCTAGAGAAATATATTTCCATGATGTCATTACCAGAACTGCCCATGAGAGGGGGCCAAAAACGATTTGCTAATAGCAAATTAATGCTGTAATCCATGTTTTTCAGCATCCGTGGGGAGGGGAGAACTTGGAACTGATCCTCAGTGGATAGGTGGGTTTTAGTGTAGTTTGTAATGCCCGTGGGTGAAGCTACTGATGACTTAACAAGTATTAGCTGCTCAGGTTAATCAAGGAATTTTAAATAATCAGCAAGGAACTTCTTTGTCTTTCCACTTTCTAGCTGGCCCAGAGAGACAACTGATCCCCGGACAATAGTTGCAAAGGGTTGCAAAAGGTTGCAAAAGGTTGCAAAGGACTGCAAAATGGTTGCAAAAGATTGCAAAACTGCTAGGAATCATGGGACTTATAGTCAAAACAATCTAGACAGCATGACTGTACACTTACTTTCACCAATACATTGATTCCCGTAAAATGCCTGCCTTACCACATTTTCCGACAGAACCCGCCAGGACGACTTTCTGCCCAGGTGTTCCAATGCATCTATCCCATTGAAATGAATGGTGCAATAAGTCCATGGCACTCTTAGAAAACAGCTGATCATTCTCACAGCTGCTTCACAGGATACCTTTCTAGCAGATTTTTTTTCCCATGGGTGAGACCTCTCTGTCTTCCCTTCGGTCAAATGAAAGATGCATGACCCCAAATTAAAACATGAAATCAGGATCTTCCCAAGTTTATTCCCACTGCATTTTCAAAAAAAAAAAAACTTTTTGTAGAAAAGGCCTGCCTGTTGTTTGAGGAAATAAAACAACCCGTTTCCTTTTTTGGTAGACTTTCTGAAATCTGACAATAATTTCAGTCGGATTTCCTCCCAGAAGACAACATAAATCAGACTGGTGTCAGAAACTTCCCCTCTCCATAGATTGATATAAACATGATAACGAAGCCAATTGAATACCCGGAAACCTTCCCGAGAGGAATACAGAGAATGCATTTGATCCAGCTAATGTTGAAACACACCTACCTCTAAGGAACTGTAACATTATTCAGTGCTTTGCCTCTTTAAGCAAGCTCAGAGGAAAAGACGGTTGAAGAATTGTGCTTAATAAGATAAATGGACCAAGCATCTGCAATGGAGACCAATAATAATATCCATAAATATGTATGAAGGAAGGTTAAAGGTAAAGGTTCCCCTTAACATTTTTAGTCCAGTCGTGTCCGACTCTAGGAGACGGTGCTCATCCCGTTTTCAAGCCGTAGAGCCAGCGCTTGTCCGAAGACAGTTTTCCATTGCCACGTGGCCAGCATTTGCCTGGTTTCGAACTGCTAGGTTGGTGAGGAGATGGGACAAAGTGATGGGAGCTCACTCCGTCACATGGATTTGATCTTATGACTGCTGATCTTCTGCCCCTGCAGCACAGGCTTCTGCAGTTTAGCCCACAGCACCACCATGAATGCCAGGTGTATGGGAAACAGACAAGAAGAACTGGAACTCTTAGTTCAGGAGGGTAAATATGACTTGATAGGGATAACTATCTGTTCTTTTCGAGCATTGCAATGCTGCAGGGATTCAAGAGAAAATTAGACAAGCATCTGTCAGATATACCTTGCTTTGGATTCCTGCTTTTAGCAGGGAGTTAGACCCAATAGCCTTATAAGCCCCTTCCAACTTCATTAGTCTGAGATTCTACGATTCCATTTAAGCATGGTGGGTCCTAGATCAAATCCAGTCTGAACTATCCCCAGAGGCAAAAATGTTGAAACTGGGGGTGTCCTACTTTGGATAAGAAGGCAAGCTTCTCTGGAAAAGACAATCATGCTAGGAAAAGTTGAAGCCAGCAGGAAAAGAGGAAAACCAAATATGAGATGGACATCCTCTCTCCAGGAAGCCACAAGCGTAAGTGTCCAAGAGCCGAACATGGCAACTGAGGACAAGACACTTTGGAGGTGACTCATTCCTTGGGTTGCCGTAAATGGGAGGTGACTTGACAGCATATAACAACTACAACTTGATGTAATCCCATAACTGGGATTGATTCCCAGAAATGAGGAGAGTCACATTTCATGTGCTCGATAGCCAATATCTGGGAGGTCTAAATCATCTGTTCTCACTGACAATACATATATTTTAGCCTGTCTAGCTCCTATCATTATCAAAACCATAGGTGGGAAGCCTAGTATATGTACGCATCATCTTCTAAAGCAGTGCCATCCATGCAGAAACATAGGTATTTTGTTGCTGATCAGAAACCCTGTGGCTTTTGAACAGAGAGGGAGCTGCATTAGACTGGTTCATCAGCAATAAAATGTGAGTGATGAAATGGGCTGAAATCCAGGAAAGCTCACGCTGAAATCAATTTGCTTGTCTCCAAGATGTCACAATACTTCTGCTTTTGATTCGGGCTTTGCTGTAGCTTTTCTGCATCGTAACGAATCCCAAGAGGTTCAAGGGGGCTCAATCAGATCCTGGATCTGATTGGTTCCCATCAAAGGGAGTGATCACACACAAGGAAACAGATCATGCTTTCGAGAGCTTGTGGAACGGTCCAGTGCAGTCTGTTTCCCGGTGATCACACGATGCACAGGAAATGCATCATTCTAGACCTTCTACCGATGTGGACCTTTGCAGTCCAGCTGTAAGGGTTCTCCTTTCTTGGGGCCATGATGGAGCAGCTCCCTAGCAGACGGAAGGGTTCTTTATGGGAGAACGCTCCCATTTGTTTGTTCAGTCGTTTAGTCGTGTCCGACTCTTCGTGACCCCATGGACCAGAGCACGCCAGGCCCTCCTATCCTCCACCGCCTCCTGGAGTTGTGTCAAATTCATGTTGGTTGCTTCGATGACACTGTCCAACCGATGACACTGCTCCCATTGAAGGATCCTTTTTCGTGCGATCAGGTGTGCATCTTCCCCCCTTGTCTGATCGCACCCAAACTGCAAGATAATGAGCTGAATGCTCAGCACAACAACATGCCAGCGTCGGAGCACCAAGTGTGGCGCAGCGGATCCATTAATGGACTAGAAATCAGGAGTCCTGGCTTCGAATCCTTACACAGCCATGGAAATTCATTGCGGGTATAGAACTGGTAAAGCCACTCCTTAAATATCTCATTTACTTTGAAGGTCCTGCTAGGGTCACTGTAAGTTGGTTCCAATGGGAAGACACACGATGAATGAATGCCTAAAGAACCTTCCCAGATGGTCTAATCATGGGTGACTAATTGACCTGGGGGGGAACTTATCTCAAAATGCCAGGCAGGCTTCCCCCCCCCCTCTGCCCCATTATAGGGTCTAATCCCTTTGGTCCAGACTCCAGACTTCATCGGCAAAGAACAGATAGATAAGAGTCTTTGCCAAACCTATTTTTAGTACTAAAAAGTAGATGGAGAATTGAAAACCATTTTTAATGTAATCGCGGCAGTCAATGGGATACAGCGAGTTCTTTGCTACAGCTTTAGCTCCATGGTTTTGCAACGACCGGTCAAGAGAAGATTTGAATAAAATATTTGTCGCTCGACCCCTGTTTGATCCAATCATTCTTTTCCCGTCTAAGGTTCTCCTGGGCAGTGGCTGAGCTTTCCCTGCATGTCTCTCACAGCTTTCTCATGCGTGGGGAACGGTGACCTTTGTGCAACTGTCCGCATTTGCGTTCCTTTGACATGATCAGATGAACCTGCAAAGCCGGGCTTGAAAAAATGCCTTGGGGAAGAATGTGCTCAGATGAACCCCCTTCCTTTCCAGCCCCCACACAGGAAAGTAAACAGTTTTCGAGACAAGAAGCAGGGTTTGCTGGCGAGTTTGCTTGGATTTAGCCTTAATGATTTTGCCTCCCCTGTTTCTTAAGAATTAGAAAGTGGCTCTTTTTTATTAATAGCAGGAAGGAAGGAAGGAAGGAAGGAAGGAAGGAAGGAAGGAAGGAAGGAAGGAAGGAAGGAAGGAAGGAAGGAAGGAAGGAAGGAAAGGAAGGAAAGGAAGGAAAGGAAGGGGTAGGATATGGGACAGAAAACAGTGTATTGTAGAACTACATCTGTGGATAAGAGTAAAAGAGGATGTGTCTCAAATGGAGATTTGGACCCTGAAGCTAAATCCATGACATTCTTTAGTTCTCACATAGCAATAATGCGTCAACTCTCTAGCACAATGGTTCCCAGCTACAGGTGGCATGGATTGGAAAAATGCCAATTTATTTCAATTTGCGATTCGTCAAGGTCTACAAATAATGAATTACAAATTTATGAAATTTTTTTTTGATGAATTGACAAATCAATTTGCTGATTTGGTTTGACTTTAAAACCCAGTAAAATAGGCCCCAGGCACCTAGAGACACCGAAATCACGGGGAAGCTTCCCTTGAAGCTCCTCTACAAGCCCTGCAAGTTTGGTGGCAATGGGGATTCGGACATTCAAATTATATAACCACAAAGTGTGTTCCCCCAGAAAAGTCGCCTTCGGCAGTTGGCTTGAGGAAAACCCAATCTTCATCAAACATGGAGGGATTGTAGGGGAGAATCAAGTGAAGTTTCTTTGTGATTTTAGTGTCTTTAGCGGCCCGTACCTATTTATCTACTCGCATTTTTACATGCTTTCGAACGGCTAGGTTGGCAGGAGCTGGGACAAGCGATGGGAGCTCACTTCATTGCGTGGATTCGATCTTACGGCTCCTGGTCTTCCGACCTTTGCAGCACAGAGGCTTCTGCGGTTTAACCTGCGGTGCCACCACGTCCCGTTTTATATACAGATTGCCTCATTTCCATGGCAGATCATGGAGTGGATCCCCTGCAGATATGCCTTTGATTTTGAGATGAGTAGCCATTCCTGACACTTTAAAATCAATGAGGCATCGCAAGAGGTGCAATATTAGTCTGTTTCTTCATGTATAACTTTAACAAACAAGCAAGCAAGTTTTTTTTAAAAAAATGTTCTGGCACTTTAATGAAAGCCGATTTATTTCCGTAAGAGACATTGTGGGTCACAATTTGCTTTCTGAAACATATGGAGTGAAACACTGAACGATAACTTGTTATATATACATTGTGGGTGTGAAGAGGGATAGAGGCACAGAAATTTCTGAATAAATGCATGTCTTCCTTGGATTCCCTCCCCCCCCCCCCCACGTTGTATAGTTGTGTATAAAGCTCTGGTTAAATATTGTAGAATCATAGAATCGTCGTAGGGTTGGATGGGACCTTGGAGGTCTTCTAGTCCAACCCCCTGCCCAAGGCAGGAGACCTTATATCATCTCCGACCTCATACGATCCTGGATAGATGGCTATCCAATCTTTTCTTGAAAATCTCCAGCGATGGGGCACCCACCACATCGGGACGTCCACCACGTCCCCAAATGTGGGATAAATTGACTTAATAAAGGAAGCCACCACCTTTGCAAGACCTCAGCAGCATTGTTCATGACAGGACCTTGTGGCGATCACTGATTTCAAGGGCTGCTGTAAGTTAGGAGTGGCGTGGTGGCACAAAACGACCATGTGCGTCTGAAGAAGTGGATTCTAGTCCACAGAAGCGTACACTGACATAAATCCGTTAGCCTTTAAAATGCTGCAATCCTATTGTTCTTGATTTTTATCTTTGCTTTATTTTAGTTTATCTTTGCTTTATTTTAGTTGTATGTGAAGTTTTTTTTCTGTGTTTTTGAAGGAGGAGGAGAATGAAAACATGGTCTATTCTTAGCTACAGAAAGACTGTAGCGTTAGTTACAGTAAGAAAGGCACGTAGGTATTCCAAAGGAATCATGATGACTTAGCGTTCTGAGACAAGGGGCCCCGAATAGTACGCAGAAGGGGCCCACTCGGTGATCAGAGAAGCCAATTTGAACCTGCAGACAGGCTGTCATCTAACTGTCGTTGGCAGAAAGACTCGTATTTCAGTTCTTGGCTGCATTCTGGCGATGTGATGGAATGTTCATGAACATTTCTGACAGCAGTGCGACAGCAAGGGAACACGGGCAAAGCAAATTCTGTGAGTGCAGAGAATGGGGACCGTGTTTTATCAAGGGAGTGCTAGTTTGGCAAGAATGGCAGAATCTAAATCTAAGCAAAGGAAGAGGGTTAAAGAGATCCTGAATACTATGTGGCGGGGGGGGTGTAACCTTTGCAGGAGCTCAAGGGATGCTGGTTGATAGCATACCCTAAAGGTCCGACTCTTTGTGGCCCCATGGACAAGAGCATGCCAGGCCCTCCTGTCTTCCACTGCCTCCAAGAATTGGGTCAGATTCATGTTGGTCGCTTCGGTGACCCTGTCCAGCCATCTCGTCCTCCGTCGTCCCCTTCTCCTCTTTCCTTCACACTTTCCCAACATCAGGTTCTTTTCCGGAGAGTCTTCTCTTCTCATGAGATGGCCAAAGTCTTGGAGCCTCAGCTTCAGGATTTGTCCTTCCAGTGAGCACCCAGGGTTGATTTCTGTGTTGTAGTCCTTGTCAAATAATATCCTTCTGGTACTTTCGGAGCGGGATATTAAAGTGAGGGTGTTTGTGTATGTAAGAGAGTCAGGCTATTTTGGGCAGAAAGAAGCCTCTGCTTTCTGAGATGGGATGACATGACCCCATTAAAATGCCTTTTAATGCAAATACAGGGGTAGGGCGGGGTCCACAAGTTACTTGGCTATAATTAAAGGGGGTCATGACTTGAAAAAAGTTGGGAACTTAAGGGATGAAAACCCTCCTGATGGTGTAGGACTGTCATCTGATGGTGTAGGACTGTCATCCCATCAGCTCTAGCCTGTGTGTCTAAAGGAGAGGGACAGCAGGAGATGTTCTCCAGCATTTCCAAGGCTGCTGTTTACCCACCTCTGGTCTAGACCTGGATAGGGTCCGATGCTTTGAGCCCAGGTTCAGGAGGAAAAGCTTGGTAGGAGGCACTTCTACACCGTTGTCTCCTCGGCAGCAACAGGCCAGAAACATCATGTGGGGATACATTGAACGTAACATGTGAATTTGAAATTGCAGGCTTGTCCCATCAAGTTGCCTCCGATTCACGGCAACCCTATGAATGAGCAATCCCCAAAATGTCCTGTCCTCAACTGCCCAGCAGGCTTCTGCTTGTCCTTGAATATGGCTGAATGTTCAAGTTAGCTTAAGAATTAAGAATAACACTATATGGTCATTGCACATGCAACGAAAAATCCAGAGTGCTATCCAGACAGGGCAGCACTCGTTCAGCTTGATCGCAAGGATGATGCACAGAACCCTTCGATTTCTGCAAACGAATTTGCTGTTCACCTAGCCCTTCCGTGTGTGCTGTGGGTGCTTGCTCTACGTTGCAAGGGAAAAGGAGATGAATGTGGAACAGCACAGAGAGCCTTCGTTCAAGACAGCCAAAGCCGGCTTGAGAAGAGGCGAGGAGCTTTGTAGGGCTGCCGGAGTTCACCGCTCTGAGATTAGGCCCAAAATCCTTGTCTTGGACGCTCAGGTTCAGAATGTTGGAGTCTTGACAACCTCGCATGCTGCCTGTAGTTTGTTTGAGTGGGAGGGACCTTTCTGAGCTGGGGTGAACTGTCAATCTACCCAACGCTAACCAATCATTCCTCCTCATGAGGCCAGGACCACCAGCCCTGATCCAGCTGCAGAGTCTTCTGAGTCTTCTTCACATCTGGAGCTCCAGTACAAACATTTCACCTGTTTGAAGACCGCTTGGCGGGTAGACAATGTCTGGAGAATATCTGACATCAACAGCCCTAGAGAAGAATTTTGTGGAGGGCGCGAGGTGGTGGTACGGGGAGAGAGGATACATTTGCTCCCTCCAAAAGGCCCATTCGAGGCTGATGAGTCAGCCTCCACCCTAAGTTCAACAAGGAAGAGAAGAAGCAGCAGCTGCCAAAGGAGGAGGAGGAAGGGGGGGCAGGTGTGACTCAAAATACTGGGAAAACATTCTCCCCAACGAGAGGGAATTAAATGAAATTCTAGCCACTCAGAATATATTATCCCAGCAGCACATCCTCAAAATTGCTCAGTGAATTGGCCGAGTAATTTGCTCTTCACCTACAATGCCGCCTTCTCTCCCCCCCTTCCCAGCCCACCCCCTTCTCAATAGCAATCACGGGAGAGTTTCTTTCTTGCTCTGTTTCGTTCCCCCAAAGAAATATTTGACGAAGCGGGACAAAGGCGGGCTGTCGTCATGCTGTCACGGGTCACCGGTTTGATGCCAGTAATATTCTGACTTTTTTCCCCCTCTTTCACACAGCGCTAAGCGGCTGGAAGGAAAATCGGGCGGGGGTGCGCGGGAGATGATGGAGATATTTTCTCTTCCGTTTTAACTCTTGCTGGAAACATCACGGATCTCGCCAGCTGCCAAGCCAGCTCTGTTCTGGACCCAGGAAAGCAGAATTGCTCAGTGGGTCTCCGAGATTAGGCCCAGAAACCTTGTCTTGGATGCTCAGGTTCAGAACGTTGGAGTCTTGACAACCTCGCATGCTGCCTGTAGTTTAGTTGACTGGGAGGGACCTTTCTGAGCTGTCAATCTACCTAACACTAACCAATCATTCCTTCCCACCTCTGAATTCAAGGAGAACCCCACCTCTCTGCTGAGGGCTTCTTTTCCCTCTCTTGACTCTGTTGATCTGTTCACAACTGCAAGTGAGGAAATGTGTGTGTTTTGGGTTTTTTTCTCTCTCCTATGCATGTCTCAAAGTGAGTTATTGAAACGGTTAGTGCCATTTGATGAAAAAGGGATGGACTATCTGGGGGGAACTTGAAGCTATTCGCCTCTGTGAGTCTCCCTATGTCTACTGCCTAGCAAAGGAATTTTACCAGAAATGCAAAACTCTGTATCCTGGAAAGGAAATCCATGAAGGAAAGAATCCAGGGTGGCTGTTAGGACATGTAGAGAATGGTGTTATCTGCAGCCATAGGAAGCTGCTTGGCAGGATCAGTCTAGCTTAGTCCTGGCAGAGGTCTATGGCAGTGTGAACAAGTGATTTTTGCCATCGGCTGTTATGCATGAGCGTTGAGATGTCTGAGTATAAGACAGGCGTGAAACCTCCCTTCTTCACCCTGGCTTTCCACCATCTGTTTTTAAACTATGCCCAAGCTAGTGCAAAATACAGCTCCTTTTCCATGCCTGCCCTTTGTTTCTCACTCCCCCCCCCACTCTTTCTCTGTCTTCAGTTGTCTTCTCAGCCCCCCCAAAGTCATAAAAGCCTTCTCTCCCCAGCGCTCTTCTTGTTTTTCTCTGTTGAAGTGTTTTGAATTTCTGGTTCTATTCCTCTTAGCGGTGCAGCAAAAGTGCAGGGACTTACAGAAAAGAATTAGCTTCTTAATTTCCTCAATTTGTTTTGCCCCTTTTTCACATCAACGGGCACTTACAGTTTCACTATCTCGCTCTGAGACATTCGTAGACGAAAAAAATTTAAAGTTTCATTACCGACAATTGAAACAGATTAAGCAGCAAACTGACAAGCAGGACTGCTTTGAGCAACAGGCCACCTGCTTCCAACAGGCAAAAGAGAGGGCAAGAAGCTCAGAGCAGGAAGGCGGGGCTTTCTTTGAACTCAGAGGCAGGGAAGGAATGATTGGTGACTGCTGGATCGATTGACAGTCCCCCCCCCCAGCCCAGAAAGGTCCCTTCCTGCCATTCCCCCTAAAGCCAGCATGCGAGGTTGCAAAGAGTCCAACATTATCATCTAAAGATGCCATGCTTTGGACTGTCTCCAGTCTCCTTCTTAAGGACTAGGGGCTTTGAGTCTTCAAGTTTTGGAGGAGACTGCTTGGCTAATAGTTCCACACAGCAGCTGATAGAATGTCCCCTTGTGACTTCTCTTCAATGACATTCCTCCACCACCACCCCACAGCCTTTCAACTTGCCAATCCTGGAGAAAATTTACTGGATGCTCACTGAAAATAAAAATGCCATCCCCAAATTGATTGAGTAAAAGTTATTAAAATGTATGTGCCTGTAAATGAGGAGGATGGAGAAGGGGGTAATTCTGAGGCACTTCTCTTTATACTCTGACATAAATTGTAGGACTCCCAAATCATCTTTTCTGACTGAGAATGGAAGAGAGTGGCAGGAAGACTTGGGGGGGGGGGATCTGCAGAGATGATTGCTAGAGTGCTGATGAGACAGATTTTCACAAAAAAAAAAGAAAGGATTTTGCGAAATTTTAAGTGAGAGAGCATGTTTAATGCCATGAAGCAGGAATGGGGGAATGTGTGGCCCTCTGTATGTGGTTGGGCTCCTGCTCTCATCATCCTTCTCTCATTGGTTGCCCTGGCGATGATGATAGAAGTTGAAAATTCTGAGGAGTAAGCATGACCGCATAATATCAATCAGACTCGGTGGAGAACCTATCAATGTAATAATCACTCAAGTCTATGCTCCAGCTACTGATGAAACTGAAATTTTTTTATATGCAGGCACCCAGGAGGAAATTGATCACAAACCTCAGCAAGACGTGCTTACAACCACAGGTGACTGGAATGCAGAAGGAAGGAACAAAGCAGAACCAGATGTTGTTGGAAAATTTTACTTAGGGGACAGACGTGAGGCAGGAGAACAACTCATAGAAATGAAGTGAAGTCAACAGTCTGCCTCTTGCAAAGGCATGCTTCAAGCAACCAACCAGATGGCTGTACACGTGGACATCACCAAATGGACAATACAGAAAACAAACAGACCATGTAATTGGATAAACATGGAGAAGCTATATTCTTTCTGCCAAAACAAGACTAGGAGCAGATTGTAGTGCTGATCATGAACTGTTAATATCCAACATTTTCATACAGCTGAAAATCAATCCTAAAAGAGACATGATGCCAAAATGTAATTTCAACAACATTCCTGATGAATTGGAAGTCCACATAAAGATTTGCATTTAAATTCAATTGACCGGGAACCAGAAGAACTGTAGATTGAAACCAGAGATATTATTAGAGAAGAATAAAAAATACAATTCCTGTAGTAAAAAAAAAAATTAGATAAGGAGGAGGGGGAACACTTAATATTGTTGAGGATAGATGAGAAGCAAAAGTAAATACGTGACAGAATTAGAGTAAGAACCCAGCAACTGTCACATAGAGATAAAGAGAACTATTACAACAATCACTGCAAAAAAAAAAAAAAAAAAAGATGAGATCAACAAAGGGAAAAAAACAAGATATCTCTTTCAGAAGAGCCAAGAAATCAGAGGGAAGTGTATACCTAGATTATGAATGCCGAAAGAGCAATAGAGAAACACACTATCTGACCAGGAGAAAATACAGAAAGAGAAGGTGGAAACAGTATACTAAAGACCTCTACAGAAGAGATCAAAGGACAACAAACTTCTTTGATGATGAATCTTACGACGAAGAACTTGCAGTAATAGAAAGTGAAGTGAAAACTGGTCTGAAAGCAGTAGGAAGAAATAAATCACCAGAGGTAGATGGAACACTGACAGAACTGTTTGAAGTCACAGAGACTAAATCTGTCATAATCTGAAAAAGAAAAATGAAAAATGAACACTAAATTTCACAAAGGACTCAAGTGCATGCACCCACCAGCCTCCCTTTACGCCTGTGTTTTTGGTGCACTCACATTATGTAAGCACAACCAATGTAAAAATAATCCCCAGTGATTCCCAGTGCCAGCTGAGAATGGGTGCCCAGGAGTTCAAGTCAGTTTTGATGGGGACAGCAGGCTTTCTTCTCCTCTAGTGCTGCTCATTCTGAGCTTTGTCGCCCCCACCTGGACACTAGGAGAATCTCTCTGAGACTTCAGACTTGAGACCTCCCTAGATTTGCATTATACTGAAATTTCACTGACGGTACAACTGGGGGGCGGGGGGGAGAACATTTACCATAATTAAAATCCTACAAGGTAGGCTTCAGCTCAAAATCCTACAAGGTAGGCTTCAGCAGTATGGGGACCGAGAACTCCCAGAAGTACAAGCTGGATTTCGAAGGGGCAGAGGAACTAGAGACCAAATTGGTAACATGCGCTGGATTATGGAGAAAGCCAGAGAGATCCAGAAAAACATCCACTTCTGCTTCATTGACTACGCAAAAGCCTTTGACTGTGTGGACTACAGCAAACTATGACAAGTCCTTAAAGAAATGGGAGTGCCTGACCACTTTATCTATCTCCTGAGAAACCTATATGTGGGACAGGAAGCAACAGTTAGAACTGGATATGGAACAACCGATTGGTTCAAAATTGGGAAAGGAGTACGACAAGGCTGTATATTGTCCCCCGGCTTATTTAATTTATATGCAGAATACATCAGGCGAAAGGCGGAACTGGAGGAATCCCAAGCCGGAATTAAGATTGCCAGGAGAAATATCAACAACCTCCAATATGCAGATGATACCACTCTGATGGCAGAAAGTGAGGACAAATTAAGGAACCTCTTAATGAGGGTGAAAGAGGAGAGTGCAAAAAACGGTCTGAAGTTCAACATTAAAAAAAAAAAACTACGATCATGGCCACTGGTCCCATTACCTCCTGGCAAATAGAAGGGGGAGATATGGAGGCAGTGACAGAGTTTACTTTTTTTGGGCTCCATGATTACTGCAGATGGAGACAGCCGCCACAAAATTAAAAGACACCTGCTTCTTGGGAGGAAAGTGATGACAAACCTAGAAAGCATCTTAGAAAGCAGAGACCTCACCTTGCCAACAAATGTCCGCATATCAAAGCTATGTAGTGATGTATGGAAGTGAGAGCTGGATCATAAAGAAGTCTGACCACTGAAGAATTGATGCCTTTGAATTGTGGTGCTGGAGGAGACTCTTGAGAGTCCCCTGGACTGCAAGGAGAACAAACCTATCAATTCTAAAGGAAATCAATCCTGAGTGCTCACTGGAAGGACAGATCCTGAAGCTGAGGCTCCAAACGTTGGCCATCTCATGAGTAGAGAAGACTCCTTGGAAAAGACACTGATGTTGGGAAAGTGTGAAGGCAAGAGGAGAAGGGGACGACAGAGGAAAACGAGATGGTTGGACAGGGTCACCGAAGCGACCAACATGAATTTGACCAAACCCTGGGAGGCAGTGGAAGACAGGAGGGCCTGGCATGCTCTGCTCCATGGGGTCGCAAAGAGTTGAACACAACCTAGCGACTAAACAACAACAAAGAGATGTTATGAGGAATCATTGATGAGGTTCTCCAATTTTCTGGAGGAGAGGGGGAATGGCAGCCGTAAGTCTAAGCAAAATTTTGTGGCCGGAGCTGGTTGTAACTCGAAATGGTCTTATGTCAGGACGTTCATAAGTCGAGGCATTAAAAAAAACAGGTCTTTAAGGGTTTCAACCCCACTTTCAGACAAAACCAGAGACAAACATTTAAAAAAAAGGATTTGCTGGTCTTACAAAGCTTCGAAGCTTGGTTTTTAAAGGTAACATGTTCTTCTTACTCTTTTTAATGCGCAAAGAGGAATTTATTGATTTTACAGGTTGTGGCATGTGTGTGTTTTTGAAGTCACTTGTTATGTTAGGCTTTTGGTCTCCCCGGCACTGCATTCTCTCCTGATTATGCTGTTTCTGTCTCCGCCATCGACGCGAGGTAAGGCTTGCCTTACATAATTCAGTGACTTTCCCTCCTATGATGTTCGTGGCCCTTTCATCACGGCTGGAAGCAGCCTTTCCTGTTAGTTTTGCTTTCTTCAGCGGCAAAGGCAGGGGTGGAGTTTAGCATTATCCCACTTTTCATTGTTTGAAGCTGGCATTCGGTGGGAGCCTCTTAGTCAGAACCTTTCAATTTAACAGTGAACCAGACAAGTTGAAAAGCACCCCGTCAGAAACTCCCGTCAGAGAAAGGGTGGTTTTGACTAGTTTTAAAAGAATTCTGAGAGAGAAAAAAATAATAATATCCTAACGAGAATTTCATTTCAGAAGTGGCTTTTGAAAAGCAGCTTTGGACATGAGTCCTCATAAGCTCTCCGGTCTTTTGTGACCAAGAGAGAGAAAGGTGGGTGGAACTTTGCTCCACGTGGAACAACGTTAAGCCATTGTATCGTTCATCGTTGTGGTGGTGGTTGCATGCGATCAAGTTTCCTTCAACTTATTTATTTAAAATATTTTTAAGCCCCCTTTCTCCTTAAAAAGAGCCCAAGGTGGTTTACAACAATTAAAAGACAGTATTTAAGTTAGAAACAATGGATAGGCAATACTAAAAGGATGAATTCATATGGTGACCCTATAAACGACTCATCTCCAAAAGGTCCAGTCCTCAACAGTGCTGCTCAGCCCTTGAAAACTCAAGCGTGTGGCTTCCTGTAGGCACTCGGTCCATCTCGTATGTGATTTTCCTCTTCTCCTGCTGCTTTCAATTTTTCCCAGCATGATTGTCTTTTCCACAGAATCCTGCCTTCTCATGAGGTACCCATAACAGGACAGCCTCAGTTTCGCAATTTCTGCCTCCAGAAATAGTTCAGGCTTGATTTGATCCAGGATCCACTTGTTGGTCTTTCTGGCAGTCAAGGGCATCCACAAAGCTCTCCTCCAGCATGACATTTCAAATGAATCCTCCCCACCCCAGTCAGCTTTCTTTACTGTCTAGCTTTCTTACCCATACATGGTGATCAAGAATACAAGGTTGTGGATGGTCTTGGCCTCAGTTTCCAGTGACACTTGGTGATCTTTTCTAAACCCTTCATCGCTGCCCTTCCGAGTCTCAGACTTCTTCTGATTTCTTGGCTGCAGTCTCCGTTTGGATTGATGATTGAACCAAGGTAGACAAAATCTCTAACTATTTCAATTTCTTCATTGTCCACGTTGTGTCGTTATTCTGTAGTCATGATTTCCGTCTTCTTCATGCAGGATTATTCAGTGTGGTTCATTTTGTTAATTATATTACCTGAAAAAGAAACTTTAAGAGTAATAGAAAATGGAAGGGAGCTGTTCCTGTTGAAATGCCTGAAAAGTAACTAGAATATGTTACTAACTCCATCAACAGAACACCTCCTTTTTCTCACTGGTAACATCACTTTTCAAATGCAGTTCCGTTCAGCTCTTGTCTCGTCACCAAAAAATAGGAACTCATTACAGGGAACTCTATTGCTCTTATTTATTTCATTTTATTAGATTTCTAACCCGTTCATCTAGACTCTTTATTTTTTTAGTTCCAGGATGAACCATGCCAGGTTCAGCTTTTTGCTTGAACTGTGACTGAGAAATGTCTGTACGAAGCCTATTTGCAGGATGCGAATTTAACGGGCCTCGGAGAACTAGCTTCCCCTCTCTGCTTTGATGAAATATGGGAAGAGAGACCCGATTAAAATCAGATCTCAGACCGATTCCCTCCGTAGCGACTTCTTTAGATCCTGCCCTACCCCATTTCCCGCCCCCACCACCTCTGAAATTTAGGAGAGGAATAATAGCAATCGGTCATTATGACATTTTAGTGTGTGTTTTATAGGACATCATGAGTCACTGATTCAGGAAAGAGCTTCTCAGCTCATGCTGAAATTGCCTCTTTCGATCAAGCTCGTCAGGTGAATTCTATAGAGGGGTTTTATGTTCTGTAACAGATGTAGGGCGGGTGGCTGCCCTGTATTTATGCCCTATAGAAGGAAGCACAGGTAACAGGAAAGAAAAAGACGGTGGTAAAGGGAAACATTTCTAAATGACACCAGGCGTGGGTCGCCTTCCTCAGATCCCATCTCTTGCCATGCTTTAGATCAGCTTCAGGGTTTATATATAAAACTAATGTTCTCTTTTAAACTGTGCTCCCACCTTGCCTTTCCCTGATCTGAAAGCAGTTGGCTCGGAACATCTCCTCAATGAAGGTTTTTGTAAATATTCTCCAACTATTTTCTGCAAATGTGGACAGTGACTGAGTACAGTTGAGACGTAAATTTGACCCGCAGGGGAATCTGTCATCAGTTTTTGATATTTCTGAGAGCTGATTTTTGGCAGGGCATGAGAACAGACTTCAGAACATAGTTGCATTTTTTAAAAAATGGTCGACCACTCCCACGTTCAGAAATTCTAGCTTAAAGAAGCCATTCTTCTAAGCGTTGGCGGGATAGCAATAATATGGATGGTCTCATAACAGGAGAGGGACGTGGTGGCGCTGCGGGCTAAACCGCAGAAGCCTGTGCTGCAGGGTCAGAAGACCAGCAGTCGTAAGATCGAATCCACGCGACGGAGTGAGCGCCCGTCGCTTGTCCCAGCTCCCGCCAATCTAGCGGTTCGAAAGCATGCAAATGAAAGTAGATTAATAGGGACCACCTCGGTGGGAAGGTAACAGCGTTCCGTGTCTAAGTCGCGCTGGCCATGTGGCCACGGAAGATTGTCTTCGGACAAAAACGCTGGCTCTATGGCTTGGAAACGGGAATGAGCACCGCCCCCTGGGAATTCTAGTTTAAAGAAGCCATTCTTCCAAGCGTTGGCAGGATAGCAATAATATGGATGGTGCCATAACAGACACCTCGCCAAATGCTGCAGTTTGTGCGTGTGTGATTACTTTTGTGCATCCAGAACTTCTCCATAGCTCAGTGGTTTGCCTCTGGCTGAGGAACCAGAGGTTGGGAGTTTGAATCCCGCCTCCCCCCCATTGGGCCTCCTTGTCAGGCTCTAGAATCCATAACTCACAGGGTCCCTTCCAGTTCTGGGGTTCTAAGATTATTTTAACAGGAAAGTAGCCTTCCTATATTATGCCCAGCAACGCAATCAAGATACTGATTCCCACCCCCCAATTCAAGATAAAAGTGACTATAAATGAGGCAAATAAATAAATAAATATTCATGTCTGTTTAAATAACTTTCCCTTTCAATTTACAAGAAAACTCTCCCATTTTGCAAATGGAAGCCCAAAGTGTAAACCTGCCATCTTGCTTTCTTTTGAATCATTTCAGCGCTTCCCAGTCTTGGATCCCAAGACGTTCTTGGACTGCAACTCCCCAAAGCCTTCACTACTAGCTATGCTGGCCAGGATTTTTGGGAGTTGTAGTCCAAGATTATCTGGAGACCCAAGGTTGGGAACCAACTATATTCACATGTGACTGCTTCCAATCCACCAGATGTTTCAGGGAAGGAAATATTGCAGAGCAGGGAGATAATGTAAGAGGAGACCTACCAGGCACTTGGGATCATTTACCAACCCAACAGATTTCAGGTTATGCAATTATCTTTCAGAATCCATTGAATTCATCCATTCCAAAAATAAATAGTTGTCAATGAGTACTTGAATTTGTGTAGGATAGAAGTTGGAGGACTGCACCAGCACTCAGGACACCTGGGTTCAAATCCCTGGTTGATGGTGAAGCTGGCTGGCTAGCCTTGGGCCAGTCATAGAATCACAGAATAGAATAATGGAGCTGGAAGGGGCCCACAAGGCCATCCAGCCCAACCCCCTGCTCAAGGCAGGAATCCAAATCAATGCAGATCTGACAGAGGGTGGTCTTAAGATTCTCTCGAATGCCTCCAGCGTTGGAGCGCTCACCACATCCTGAAGTCATTGGTTCCATTGTCATACAACTCTAACAGTTAAGATGTTTTTCCTGGCATTCGGCTTAAATCTGGCTTCCTGCACTCTGAGATGATGGAGAACAGATCCTGCCTCTCTTCTGTATGGCAGCCTTTGAAATATTTGAAAAGTGCTCTCCTCTCTCCCCTCAGTCTTCTTTTCTCAAGGCTAAATATGCCCAGTTCTTTGGATCAACAACAATTCCAAGGTCCTTCTCACTGGTAGCATTAGTGAGCCAAGTATCGCCTGGTCAACTGTTTTAACCTGACGTATTTCCCAGGGCTGCAGTGAAGATAAAGTGGAGAGTACTGGCACCATGTATGCATTGTTGGGAAGGTGGAATATTAGTGGAACAGAACAATAACAATAAACACATAAATGTCTCACATAAGACAAAATCTCTGGAACATTTACTGGTAGTGTGACTAACCATGGTGAAGTTCACAAATATTCGGTTTTTGTGGCGTAGAATTTTTGCAATTCCACAGACAATGTGACAGTATGTAATGTAATGTAATCTGTCTGTCTGTCTGTCTGTCTGTCTGTCTGTCTGTCTGTCTGTCTGTCTGTCTGTGTAAGCTATTTCTATACCATCCATCTAGTGAGAATCCACTATCTCCCCACATCCCCACTTCAAACCAAAAAAGAACCATTTGGAGAACAAAAAAAATCTCTCTCAAATATTACATAATGCTGGGTTCTTAATATAAGTAATGCATTAAGAAGCCTTGGTCTTGATTAAAACCTTCAGAGGTAACACTGGAACTTTGACAATTTCAGGAGCTGGACCAAATGGCGGTCTACAAGAAGAAATGTGATTCCTACCCCCTCAAAAAAAAATTTCTAAGGGTATCTATTATTTTAATGGACTCCGATAGTGTTGTAGTCGTGTCTTCCGCATACAGGAATTATGGTTGTTGTTGTTGTTTAGTTGTTAAGTTGTGTGTGACTCTTTGTGACCCCATGGACCAGAGCACGCCAGGCCCTCCTGTCCTCCACTGCCTCCCAGAGTTGGGTCAAATTCATGTTGGTCGCTTCAATGACCCTGTCCATCCATCTCATCCTCTGTCATCCCCTTCTCCTCTTGCCTTCACATTTTCCCAACATCAGGGTCTTTTCCAGGGAGTCTTCTCTTTTCATGAGATGGCCAAAGTAATGGAGCCTCAGCTTCAGGACCTGTCCTTCCAGGGAGCACTCAGGGTTGATTTCCTTCAGAATGGATCGGTTTGTTCTTCTTTCAATCTCAAGGTTCCTCCAGCAGCACAATTCAAAAACATCAATTCTATGGCAGTCAGCCTTTTTGAATTATAGTAATATCCCAATATATGGCCTTATCATCCTCCACCACCACCCGAGGAATAATTCCTACAGACACTCTTCCAATTCCACCATACCTCACAGTTATTAGTCCCCCCCAAAACCAAATACCTACCATCTCTAAGCCGAAATGCAACCAAGAATCAAGGGTTATTGATCCGGGACGGCAAATATTAAGTTTGCCAAGTTTGACCTCAGCAAGGTCATCTCTATTTATGTCAAAATTTTTCTTCCGTCCGGTAGGTGTGCGTAATGAGCTTAGCAGTCGCCCTCCACTGGGCACAGAAACTGTGATCCAGAGTGGCAGAATCGCATTGAGCACGACAGCTCAATGGCTGGGGTCTCTGGCTGGGGAGCCAAAGGTTGGGAGTTTGATTCCCCCCACGGGGCGTCCTAGACAGGGGCTGGACTGGATGATCCCCAGGGTGCCTTCCAGCTCAGCGGTTCTAACATTATTATCTAAGTCCACACCATCGTCTCTGGCAGAAGAAAAGGCCAGCCTCTCTGCATTTTGCCAAACACCAACGGTGAAGCTTTCTGCATCCTGTAAGAAAAAGAAGGCTTCTGGGCAACATCCCTCTGCAGAGTCACTGACTGTGGATTTTATAAAAGTTATGCCCCCGGCTTTAATTAAAATGTGCAGAAGGAATAACCTAGCCAACAGGCAACATCTGACTCAGTACAAAATAACACGAAAAAGAAGGAATGAAAGGTGTGTGATCAGCATCGCTTCATTGACCCCTGTCCTCTCTACATCCAGCCTGCGAGGAGTCCTTAACATGGACTCCCATGTTGGACGCTAATTCCTAAAATCCTTGACCCAGCATTGCTGGCTTGGGGATTCTCCGTTTGTAGTCCACAAAATAACTTTTCCAGGTTCTGGACGGATCGGATCGGGTCCCCTCTAAGGTGAATGCCCATGGTTTCTTTTTCCAGTCCTCCTCTCTTCTATAGCAAGGGGCTTCAACTTTTTCCTTGCCATTACCATCCTTAGCTTCTAGTACGTTTCCTGATAGGATTCCAAGGGCTGGTTTGTTTCAACCTTCCCCGCCCAACTTGCCTCGAGACCGGACTGGAAAGGGAACTCCCACCTTCTGGAAAAACCGTTTGGCCATTAGGGATTCATGGCAGAAATTCTCATCCAGGTGCTTCCGAGCGTTCAGAGGGAGTGACAGAAAGGAGGACCTTTTGTTGGGGGGAACATCCAATTGTGCAAGGCGTTGTCCTCCTTACACTAGACAGGAGAGCTGTACCGCTGGAACCTCAAACCCCTGGCCCAAGAAGAAAACCCACAGCTTAAGGATCCTTGGGAGATGCCCATTGAACTCCTGTGTGGAAACCTAAAAGGAAGGAAATCCCACCAACCTCTGAGATGGTCGGTTCCGCTGTCAATATAGCTCTTGACCTCTGAATCCATGACTCTGGACCCTACACTGTAGTTTTCAGACCTTTTACCACGCCTGCTGGTTTCCTTTGGATACATTTCCATTCATTGATATCCTTCTTGACCAGCCCCAAACATTCTATAATATTCAAAGTGAAGAGTGACCAAAGCAGATATGATGACTTCCCTTGATCTGGCCACTATCACTTGGTTGATACAACTAAGTATGGCATTTGCTTTTTTTGCCATCACACTGTTGACGCCTGCAAGCTTGTGTCTGCTGAGACCCCAAGATCCTTTTCACATGTGTTGCTGCTGAGCCAGCCATCACCCATCTTATATTTGCGCCTCTGGTTGCTCTGCCAAAATGTGTAACACACACAGAGAGAGACAACTACACAGACACATTAGAACCTTATTATAAGTCTCTAACTACTGAGAAGGCTGACTGCCGAAGAATTGATGCTTTTGAATTGTGGTGCTGGAGGAGGCTCTTGAGAGTCCCCTGGACTGCAAGGAGAACAAACCTATCCATTCTGAAGGAAATCCACCCTGAGCGCTCCCTGGAAGGACAGATCCTGAAGCTGAGGCTCCAATCCTTTGGCCATCTCACGAGAACAGAAGACTCCCTGGAAAAGACCCTGATGTTGGGAAAGTGTGAAGGCAAGAGGAGAAGGGGACAATGGAGGATGAGATGGCTGGACAGTGTAATCGAAGCAACCAACATGAAATTGACAGAACTCCGGGAGGCAGTGGAAGACAGGAGGGCCTGGCGTGCTCTGGTCCATGGGGTCATAAAGAGTCGGACACAACTTAATGACTAAACAACAACAAACTATTGAGAGCTAGGGAAATCTGCTTCAACCTTACATCTCCTGAAGGTGCTGCGGGATTTTTTTTTCAGCCAGAGCAGAAGCTTTGCGAGGGCTTCTGATCTCAGGGAGCCCTGCTTTGTAAATGTGCTTTGTGTTCCCACTCAGACCTTACCTGGCCATACAGGGAGGTCAAGATTTGAGTGAATGAGGCGGTTTCCGCTCTACGGGTGAAGGCTAGAACCCCTGAACAAGGCTTAGGTCAGGAGGTCATGAACTGAGTTGATTTAAACCTATTAGCACAACCCATTTAGTAGCAAAGAGCTAGTAAAAAAGGACAACACAAATTATACCTCTTTGATGTAAATCATTCTTTAAAAATTATTTATACAAACATTTGTATCCTGTTTTTCTCCTCCAAAGAGGAGTTGCTCAGACCTGTTTGGAAAATGCAAACCCTGAGGTAATAATTAAAACTATCCATCATTAAAATTATCCAACTAAATATCAATGTTCCAACTAATTATCAATCCATCACTAAAATGATCAAGCTGACGGCAGCATCACAGACAGAACACAAAGAGCTAAAACTAACAATCAATGCATTAGATCTAGTAAAGGCACCATCTATAAAATGCTGGTTTAAAGAGGAACACCTTCCATGGCTGGGAGAATATAAGTAAAGAGAAGAGCGACCCAACGTCATGGGGCAGTGAGTTCCACATGCAGCATGCAGCTACTGAGCAAACCCTCTCCTTGCACCCCAAGGGTTTTGGGAATGCTCTCATCACAGCTTTTTCCTGGAGAGATCAATTGTGTCATCATTTAGACTCTTAGGCGACAACTTCTTATTTTTCTTGGGTTTAATTCCCAAAGCCTTTAGTCAGCAATTAGCACTTACTGCTTTTTAACAGAAATGTAAACATAGGTGATACCTTTATAGACCACTAGAAAATTATCATACAATACACGAGCTTTTGTGAATTTAAACACCACTTCATCACATCTCTGATGCAGAGGTGTTTTAATCCACGAAAGTTTGTGCATTGTATGATTTTTTTCGTGGTCTATAAAGGTATCGCCTATTTTTACATTTGTATTTTATTTTGTTTGGACTATATGGCTACTCTTTATTCCAGTGCTTTTCAACGCTGGTTTATCAGTTGGCTTCTGTGGTTCAAGGGTATTTTTGAGATTTCAGACCATGTTACCGATCAAACCATTTCCCCCCCCTATTATTAGTGACGTTTGTTTAAATTGTCTGATTGCATTTTTCGCTTGGCTCGGTCGTGTTGTGATCTTCTCTAAATGAGGATGGTTTTGCAGGAAGAAAACATGCCCCGCCCCAGCTCATTGAACGAACAGATCATAGAAGCCGTTTTGAGCCAAAATAATAGCTAGGAAATGGTATGTAAATAAATAAGGCATGATGTAATCCTCCATGGTTCCCTGAGAAGTAAACCCTTTGGTTTCCAACGAAGACTTACAAAGCAGTTCAACGAAGACAAAATGAAAAGTAAGTCCTTTTAACAGGACTTACATTCAGGTCAGGGTGTATAGGATTTCAGCCTAATCCTATGCATGTTTACTCAGACAGAAATGGGGCTTTCACTTCTTGAAGAGAGAGCCCTGTCGTGCACAGTAGGATTTAATCTTTAGCAAACATACCTGGGCTTGCGTTGGGTGTGTCTTAAATGATTGCAGTAGGATTCTGGATCATTATCACGGTTTTTCAGAGAAGAATGGCTCCAGAGTTGTGGAAGGAGTGGCTGTGCTTCGGATTTTAACCTGAACTTCACTGAAGCTCTCCAAGCTACTGAACCCTCTTCCCCTAAATAGACTCTCCTTTAACAATTGTACCAAACTCTAGAGTAGATTCTGTTTCTCTTCTACTCCCGTTCTTAAACACACCGCACATCCAGCTATATATATACAGGTAAACCCCTGGGAGAGATTTATTTTGGCCTTTTGAATGCCCGTACCTGGCTGGTTTAGTGCTGGCAAAACCCTTTTCCACCCAGGCAGGGACGGAATGAATGCAGGGGCCAAAACTGCTACAGGCTACACGAGGCCTATAGGCTGTGAGCCACAGGTTCCCACCAACCAGTTAAACTCCATGAACTACTTGAGGAGGATGTGGAGGTGAGAGACCATCCCCGTATTTGATGCTACTAAAACTGGAGAGGTCCACTCAGAACGGGCCAGTGCCAAGCTCTTTCAGGCTGTATTTGTTTCTGGAGAATTATCTTCTGTTCTTCCTTGAATTTCAATGGAGTTGGTGACTGTTGTTGATTTCTAACTGGTCTGTAACTGTAATTTCATCTGGTTGTACACATCTGTCATAGCCAGCTTGTGTAGGACACAAATGAACAACACAGGTTCGAAGTCCATTGTACATTATTTTGTTGTTGTTGTTTAGTCACTGGGTTGGTAAATCATAATAAATGCCTGGTAGGTCTCCTCTTACATTATCTCTCTGCTCTGTAATATTTCCTTCCCTGAAACTTCTGGTGGATTGGAAGCAGTCACATGTGAATATAGTTGGTTCCCAACCATGGGTCTCTAGATAATCTTGGACTGTTGTTGTCGTTTAGTCATTAAGTCGTGTCCAACTCTTGTGACCCCATGGACCAGAGCACGCCACGCCCTCCTGTCTTCCACTGCCTCCCGGAGTTGGGTCAAAGTCATGCTGGTTGCTTCAATGACCCTGTTCGACCATCTCATCCTCTGTCATCCCCTTCTCCTCTTGCCCTCACACTTTCCCAACATCAGGGTCTTTTCCAGAGAGCCTTCTCTTCTCACGAGATGACATCTCGTCCTCTGTCATCCCCTTCTCCTCTTGCCTTCACACTTTCCCAACATCAGGGTCTTTTCCAGAGAGCCTTCTCTTCTCACGAGATGGCCAAAGGATTGGAGCCTCAGCTTCAGGATCTGTCCTTCCACTGAGCACTCAGGTTTGATATTCTTTGCATTTCTCCAAAAGTGAAGAAATTCATCTTCCCTTTTGCAACCAGCAAATAAACCAAGAAACACCGAGAAGAAATTTTAGAGCAGAATATGAACACACACACACACACACACACACACACACACACACACACACACACACAGAGACGCACGCACGCACGCACACACGCACGCGCGCACACACACACACACACACACACACACACACGAGTTACCATTTTCAGGAAAAGCATTTAACAATGCAAAATGAGAATACCAGAAAGGAGCTTAGCGAGAGACCCCATTCGAGAGAGAATGCCTTTGGTATGATGCCTTTTGACATTTAAATGTTAATTCATAGCAATTTTGCTTGTGATTAGACTGCACTGTACATTTACGAAAGCAAGATGATTTGTTTGAAATTCAGCCCGCATAGGGCCTTTAGCTCCCAGTCTTAATGCACGCCAGTCCCTGTATTCCTGTAAATAGAGAATGGGCCAAATTTATTCCCGGCACAAAGGTACTGTGAGCTGTGTGTGAAATATATATTATTTTAAAAACACTTTCCATTTACAGTAGAGGTCAAATGTTTAACTAGTTCCCATGGTTGGGCTGAAATAGACCAAGGGTTTTTGGTCTGAGACTGGATGGTGAACATGTGGGTCCCTGGAAGCTGACCGGACTAGACGTAAAAAAGCAGCCACAATGAAAAAGTAGGCTTCTCATGTTTATTGCCGATGTTATAAAATTGGGGTATGTGTGTTAATTTATTTATTTATCACACTTATATAGTGCATCAGCTAATGCTGGACTCTAGTCCGGGCAGTTTAAACTCTAAAGTAATATAGATATAGATATATATATATTAAAAAAAAAAAATCTCAAACAGTATCCTAAGAAATAAACCCCACATGAAACAAAGCAATAGTCACCTAATAAATAAATGGAAAGAACCCAAAGGATGGCAAGTGGGAATTATTAAGGGGGTCAGTCCATAAGAGAGGATGTTCTGAAAGTCTTCGGTAAACAGCCTTGTTCTGAGCATCCCTTAAGGGCTGCGAGGGAGGAGGCCAGGTGCAGCTAACCTGGGAGGATATTCCAAAGAACTGGAGCCACCACTGAGAAGGCCGTGCTTCTAGTAGATGACTTCCTGGTCTCCTTCAGTGCTGTAAACTGAAGGAATATGGCCTGAGAGAATCGGGTGGCGCAGGTAGATGTTTTTAGGTAGCAATGTCCCAAACCGTGGAGGGCTTTATAGGTAAAACCCAACATCTTGAACGGAATGCAAAAATATGGGATGTTGCTCTTTCTGACAGTGATCTATTATCATCAATCCATGTATATTCTCCAAGAGCCACTAGTGATGTTGATAATTAAGTCCACCAGTGTGTGTAGGCCTCCTTCAGTCTTGAGAGATGATGGTAACATGCTCTGTATGGAGGACTTGGAACAGCGTCTAGTGTGGCTGAGAAGGCCAATTCGAGAGTGACTGTCCCTTCCACACCAAAGACAAACACAGTATTGTCCCCTGTCCAGCTCCCTGATTTGGCTGCTTTCGGGACAGCCTCTTGGCCTCGGCCTGCTGGACAAGGGTCTCTTCAAATTAGGAGAGGCCATGATGCACTGCCTGCCTCCAGGCTCAATGCTCAGATGTCAGGGTTTCCCATCTGTTGAGGTCCATTCCTAAGGCCTTCAGATCCCACTTGCAGATCTTGTATCGCAGTTGTGATCTCCCTCTAGCAATGTTATTAATGAAAGACATTCCTGCTCTCTTGCTCTCTCACTCGCTCTCTGTGCATGTAAGCACTGCATCCACACCAGAGTTCTTTGAAGTAGCACAGTTACAAAGGCCACACGCCTGAAATTTTCAGATGAGAGTGGCCGGCATCTAGAACATCTTCGGTACAGCTTTCCAGCTTTCTCAAAATTGGTTTGTTGCCTGTTTTTCTACTTTTTTTTAATTTTTGCTTTGAATTGGTCCTGTTCTGTTTGCAGCTCCCTCTTTGCATTCCCGAGGGATTCTCTCGACCCGTCCCTTTCCAGCAGAGAAAACATGTCCAAGCCAATGTTGTTCAATCCGTCTTTCTTCTGTACGCAGCTTCAGCCGAACGGGCACCTCCCACCAACCTTCTGTTGCAAGCCGCTATCGATTGTCGATGGGAAAAAGGGCTAGGGCGGACCGCAGGCTCAGCTGTGATATTTTGCAAACAAAGGATCTTTTAAAAACCCAGAGAGCCGACTTCATTTGAGCTCCGGTCTGGCTTTGAGTCTCTCAGGACCTCCTTCAGCTGGCAGATGACACTTGCAGGGGGAAAGAGCTGCTCACAAACTAGTGGGTATCTCTCTTTCTGCATCCCAGATCCCTACATGGAGAGGACGTTTTGCCATCTCTACGGTGCTCAGAGAAATGGTTCAGATGTTACATCTGTCTGTAAAGTCCCCAGCCAGTTGCCTGCATCCAGTGGTCTGGAACTCAGTCGTACCCAAGGACAAAATAAACATGGCTCACGTCAGCTGTGAAAGGCGAGCACATGGCCCTGTCACTCTTGCATCCCACATGCTTAGAAGAAGAGATAGGAAATCTTTAGTCGGAGAGGAGCAGAAGCCTGATGCTAGCAGAGGGAAAACACAAAGCATTTTTAGATCACATCTATCTAGTACTGATATGCTATATAGGCAGGATATAAATTGAACAATGAATAAATAAAATATTTATCATAGAATTGTTGTAGGGTTGGAAGAGACCTCAGAGGTCTTCTAGACCAACCCCCTGCCCAAGGCAGGAGACCTCAGACCATCCTGGACAGAGGGCTGTCCAATCTGTTCTTGAACACCTCCAGCAATAGGGAACCCACCCCATCAGGAAGCAAGCTGTTTCACTGCTTGGTGGTTCTCGCCATCGGGAAATCCCTCCTTGTTTCCAGGTTGGATCTCCCTCTGACAAGTTTCCACCCCTTGGTTCTTGTCCTACCCCTCAGGAGCAATGGAGAATAAATCGATGCCCTCTTCCCTGTGGCAACCCTTCAGATCTTGGAAGAGGGCTATCAGGTCTCCCCCTCGGTCTTCTCTTCGTTAAGCTCAACAGATAGTTCTTTGAGTTATCCTTCATAGGATTTAGCCTCCAGTCCCCTTATCATCTTTGTAGCTCTGCACCCCTTCCAGGGCCTTGTCTGTCTGTCTGTCTGTCTGTCTGTCTGTCTGTCTGTCTGTCTGTCTGTCTGTCTGTCTTGTTGGCAAGTCATTGGGTCCGAGTTCCAAGTCTGAGTATGATTCCTCAAAAAAAAAGGGAGTGCTGAGTGGCTTCTGAGTCACGAGTTGTTCACATGGCCAGCACGACTAGACACAGAACGCCGTGACCTTCCCACCGAGATGCTGCCTATTTATCTACTTGAATTTTTACATGCTTTCGAACTGAGTCGAGTCACTGATGTGACTTAAGTCTGACTTAACCCTAAGTTCCACAACTCGAGTCCCCATTCTTGAAAAACACACCATGTGATAAACAGAAAATATTCAGTAAAATACAATAAACCCTGTTGCTGGCTACAGCTCCCGTTAAATAGAAATACACAAATTAAAACCCATTTGAGCATCTCGGGACAATATGCACACAGATAGCTTTATGTATAATTGGGTTTTAACTAAATTCTTAAAAACAGAAAATGATGGTGCCTGGCGAACTTCTGCTGGAACCTGATTCCAGAGGGAAAGGGCCATGAAGGATCAAGAAACTCCAGCTCCTAATGTTGTCTTGCTTTGGGCATTCTTGGTGTTACAATTCTTCGCATCAAATACTGGAAGGAGCATGCGGGACAGGAGGTCCTGAACCATATGGAATGCTCAAAACCTTCTACAAGTCTTCTTGATTTGTTTATTGGTTTATCAAGTGGTGTCCACAACCAGCCTTTCCATTAACACCCACAAGGTAAAGGTAAAGGTTCCCCTTGACATTGAGTCCAGTTGTGTCTGACTCTAGGGACGGTGCTCATCCCTGTTTCCAAGCCGTAGAGCCAGCATTTTGTCTGTAGACAGTTTCCGTGGTCACGTGGCCAGCATGACCAGACACGGAACGCTGTGACCTTCCCACCATGGTGGTCCCTATTTATCTACTTGCATTTTTACATGCTTTCAAAAGGCTAAGTTGGCAGGAGCTGGGACAAGCGACGGGAGCTCACTCCGACACATGGATTTGATCTTATGACAGCTGGTCTTCTGACCTTGCAGCACAGAGGCTTCTGCAGTTTAACCCGTAGTGCCACCATGTCCCTAACACCCACAAAGGTATATTCTTATAAAAGAGCAACACAGTTTCATAAGGAAACCACAGAGTGACGTGCTGAGTCCTTCTAAGCAATTAAAGCAGCAGAAAAAGAAAGAGATTCAAAGAACTAGTGTGTTTTTTTCTTTTCATCAATTGCCTCGTAACCGCAATAGAATGAGCCAATATTTGGGGATTTCAATGGGTGGGTGCCATGATGACTGAAAAGGCCCCATCTTATTTCATCAACACATATCTGAAGGTGATGGACAGTTGTGCAAGACCTCAGCTCGTGGAGTTACCAGGATTCAGGGTTCTGGTTGAGTTCTCAGGGAACGGCCATGTCTCCAGGCAAGGAAACAATTCAAGTTTGACTTTCGCTCACATCAGGCACCTGTCTTTCCTTATCCCCAAGTAGCAGTGGGGCTTGACATCTCAACACAAAGGTGTTTGCAGGTGTGTATTGTGCCTGCTTCACTCTCCCAAAACTTGTTTGACCTGCCTCTGTGACAACAGAAGGACCTTACCTGCCCTGACAAGCAGGCTCCTCTGTGACATCACAAGGATCTACTCGCTACCCAGTCTTTAGTCCTTAAACTCAGAGAGTGAAATTCTCCTGACTTGACAGGTCTACTCAGACGGTGACGGCAGGAAGTGACAGGTTCACATGAGAGGAAGTGGTCCTCAACCCATCCTGTTCCAGATGTTCTCTCAACCACCACTGTCACAGCCCTATAGAGCCCTATAAAATGGAACAATATTATTATTAATATTTTAACAGTGGGGAGAGTTAAGGTGAGACTAGGTTTGTCAAGATTTGGAATTTTGTGTGTATCAAATGTTAACATGATTCAGGGGATGTAGAAATAGCAGTCCTGAAAATGAACGTTCTTTTAAAAATCAGGTTTGAACATCAGTTTACTATTGTCATTGCAAAACAATTAGCAGCTCTCCACTGTACCATAGAACATGTTTTACAAAAGGCAACAAGGCATAAATAAAGGATGCAGGTCTTGTAGCTTGCTCTCTTTGTAATTACAATATTCTGGTTTTCCAGCATTCTGATTTCCAAGACCTGATGCAACAGATGCCTTCTGCTACAGGCCTTTATTTCTCTGGAGTTTTCAAATTTTTAGACAAAACAATGATGTTATTGGCATGGTGGCAGCTTGTCAGGGTCTGAGTTACAAGCTCTGGGAGTTACATTGTTGTTGTTGTTGTTTAGTTGTTAAGTCGTGTCTGACTCTTCATGACCCCATGGACCAGAGCACGCCAGGCCCTCCTGTCTTCCACTGCCTCCCAGAGTTGGGTCAAATTCATGTTGGTCACTTTGATGACACTGTCCAACCATCTCATCCTTTGTCATACCCTTCTCTTCTCACCTTCACACTTTTCCAGCATCAAGGTCTTTTCCAGGGAGTCTTCTCTTCTCATGACCAAAGTATTGGAGCCTCAGCTTCAGCATCTGTCGTTCCAGTGAGCACTCAGGGTTGATTTCCATGTTGTTTGTTGTTGTTTAGTCATTAAGTCATGTCCGACTCTTCCTGACCCCATGGACCAACCAGGGCCTCCTGTCTTCCACTGCCTCCCGGAGTTTGGTCAAATTCATGTGACCCTGTCCAACCATCTCGTCCTCTGTCATCCCCTTCTTCTCTTGCCTTCACTCTTTCCCAACATCAGGGTCTTTTCCAGGAGTTACATTAGGTGCAGAATTAACAGACATTCCTATCTTGGTGTTCCAGGCTCCTGGAAAAATATTGTTTGTAGTTAGAAGGGAAAGGAAAACAATTGAAAGGAATATGAGTATAGGAAGATAAGACACACAAACATGCATGCAAGTAATCATCGCAAGGCGATTGCATGCTACATCACACACACTGAATATCAACAACAATCATGTAGCAGTGCACCAACAAACACCCCTTTCAAAAGCCAGTAACACAATCAACATGGATTTTCCTCCATAGATTCAAACTGGTGTGGCTGGGTGAGCATTTATAATTATTTAGAGTGTGTTCTTAATAGGCTTACAGGCTAAGAACGTCATTTTCTTTAGTATCTTTTTATTTTTAAGGACTTAGATGTTTTAGAGTTGTATTCTATGCCTTTTTCTTTTTAAATGTGCCCTAGGCTTTAAGCTCTTGCATTTTTAGAATGTAAGAAAACATTATTTTTGATATTTTATTGCATTTTTAATGCTCCTCTATTTTTGGATTTAATTTTGACTTGAGCATTTGTCTGCGGCTTAAGCTCAGTCTTTATATATTTTAAGCGTTAATGCCTACAGTTTTTTAAATAGCTGTAAAACTTCCGGACCTTTCCAATGTTTGGGATTTCATTTTTTATGCTTATGAAACATAGAAGCAATGTAGAGAAATAAAGCTTGTAGAATTAGGCAATCTGAGGTTGCCTGGAATCATTGCGAAATGTGACAGTAAAACGACTTATACCTCGATACTCAAATGGACGTTTACTTGATTGGAAATAAATGATTGTCTGGTTTTATTCTGGAATTAACCCTTTTTTGGGATAAATGCCAGCTATGACGAACACAGGCTTCTGACTTTTCCTTCGAGGTCAAGAGAATTCATTAGGGTTCTAATGAATGAATTCAGTCAACAGAATCCCTTACCTGACTGGTTGAATCCTAGAGAAAGTCTGAGAGCTTGGAATGTTAGGTTTGGGTGGTTTTTTTTTTTAAAAAAATATTTGTTTATTGTTAATAAGCCCAAAATTAATGGGTTCCTGTTCATATTAGTAGGGCAAACTTTTAATCTGTTGCAGTGTTATTTTGAACATTGTAAGAGACTGGCAAAACTATAGAGCCCTTTGATTCCCACTTGACATTAAAAGCAAGAGTGTTTGATCACGGTGGCATGGGGCAGAGATGTAGTGGTTGGCCAGCCAGCAATTAAACCTAGAGTTGTAGTGGTTGTGATGCTCATTCGGCCCCCTAAAGGGTCATTGGGCATTCGGCCAGAGAGTTCGACTGGCACTTATCTACCACCTCAGTATCTACCAGGCCTCAGTAAGGATTTTTAATAATTAATTTTTTATTAGAAAAATAAAGATTCATTAAAAATCAGTTTATATTGCAAAAGCATTAGCATTCAAGAACGTATTCAAAGATCATTGCAGTTAAATAAGATAACCATTTCCCATTTTAAATAATAAACTCTAAAAGCTAATCTAGGGTAGGCTAAAGTGGGCAACGGTGGGTTAGCCCCACCTCCTTATTTATTTATTTATTTATTTATTTATTTATTTATTTATTTATTTATTTATTTATTTATTTATTTATATATATCCTGCCCATCTGGTCTCTACGACCACTCTAGGCGGCTTCTTTCTCCTTACTTGCCTCCTTTCTCAATCAAGTCCTTTCCCTCCCATCATCATGGAACAGAAATCCATCACTGGAACAACACACAAACCATTGAACACAATTCACATTACCCATTGTGCGTTTTCTACTTTCCCAAACTTCTCCCTTCTTCATGGCCCATCTGGCTGTTAACCAATTAAACTCAAGAGGTTGTACCACCTCCTATAATTCCCATGAGAGTCCAGACGTTGTTTATGTCTTCTGTAACAAGCATCTCCCAGGACCTCTTCATTTGGCCTTCAAGATATCTGGATCTTGGCTGTAACGGTCTTCAGGAAAACACCCTCATGGCGCTTAGAAAAACACATTTCAAAGTCTCAAATCATCTTCACACAGAACCTAACTGACTCCATTTTACATTTCTCTGACTACATATCCCATGATCATGACAGTGGTGCCCCCCCCCTTCTCATTTTCTTCCTCCCCCTCTTCTCTTCTTCACCATATAATGAGAAGGCATAAAATTACAGTGTGAAGACTCACCAAGATGCCAAACGTTCCAACACCCCAAGACCTCAATACGTTCTGGAGCAAAGTTTGACAGTGAGGCATCAGTAGTGAAAAGTGGAACCGATCAGAACTAATGTGTTCAACTGATTCAATAGATCAGCTTCGGTCTAAGCGATCTCAAAGACAGGACCTTCCTTCATGAGCTTGACAGGCCTTTGGCCTGTGGGTGTCCCTCAGGGCACAATTCAAAGTCCTAGTTTTAACTTATAAAGCCCTAAACAGCTTGACTCTGAGCTATATAAAAGATTGCATCTTTCTCTATGAGCCTGTTTGGGCTTTAAGATCATCAGAAGAGGCCTTTCTGTCCCACCACTTTCACAGGTGCGCTCGGTGGAGACACGGGAGAGGGCCTTCTCTGTGGCTGCCCTCAGAGACTCTGGAACTCCCTCCCACTGGAGGCCTGCCTGGCCCCATCTTTGCTGTCCTTCCACAAGCAGGCAAAGGCCTTTCTCTTCCGGCAAGCTTTTCCTGAATGACCAAGTGTCCAGCAGAGGTCTTAAAGTGAAATGGTTTGCATTTTGTTGCTTCTAAATGAGTTTTAGTAATGCTTTACCTAACATTTTTAATATGCTAATTCATTTAATATTTGAATAATTCATTGCTTTTAGCTTTAATGTTGTGTTTCAATCATGTAAGCCACCTTGAGTCCTTTCTTAGGAGAAAGGCAGATAAAAAATATTTTAAACAAACAAACAAACATCTTTCTTATGCAATGGAGGAAGGTCTGATGGTGAATAAGCAGAAAAATCAAAACTATTTTACACCTTTAAAGAGGTCTCATGAATAAGCTGTTCACTATGTCACCTGTTAAGCGCAGAAGAATAATCTAAAATGCTTTTATTAATTTAATGTGTTGGTCCTTATTGACACCAATCAATTGCTTAAGGTGTGAACATACAGACAGGCTAGGGTTTGTGTGTGTGTATGTGTGTGTGTGTGTGTGTGTGTGTGTGTGTGCGTGTGCGTGTGCGTGTGCGTGTGTGTGTGTGCGTGTGCGTGTGTGTGTTTAAGAGTCCAATTAAACCATTTTGTGATTTGGTGGCTTTTGCAGAATTCTCTGCAGTGCTGTCATATAGATACACAGCACTAATAAAACAGAACAAGCCACTTCTTTCTCCTGACTCCTCCTGATTATTTACTCATCACTTGCTCTTAGGCCTGATTCAAGGCCACTTGAGGGCCAAAGTGGAAAGTGTTAGATTTTAAAATAAGTGCTCAACAAGAATAAATTCTCTGTCTCTCATGGCCCAGCAGCCAACTGCCTCGAGAGGTGGTGAGCGCTCTATCACTGGAGGCATTCAAGAGAAACTTAGAAAATCACCTACCAGATGTCCTTTGATTTGTATTCCTGCCTTGACCAGGGGGCTGGACTGGATGGCCTTATGAGGCCCCTTCCAACTTCACTGTTCTATGATTCTATGATTCCCGTAGAGGGCAAGGATATATCAACTGATCTACCTTAGCCTTTGGTGCAATAAGCCCTTCCTCTCTTGGTGGGTCAGTGTCTTCTTATAATTAGAGTTGGGTAGAGATGTTGGCAAGTCTTTGGTCCCAAGGGGGAAGTGGTGGCGCTGCGGGCTAAACTGCAGAAGCCTTTGTGTGCTGCAGGGTCAGAAGACCAGCCGTCGTAAGATCGAATCCACATGACGGAGTGAGCTCCCGTCGCTTGTCCCAGCTCCCGCCAACCTTGCGGTTCGAAAGCATGTAAAAATGCGAGTAGATAAATAGGT
The DNA here is from genome assembly GCF_051106095.1 of Pogona vitticeps. Classification (NCBI taxonomy): domain Eukaryota; kingdom Metazoa; phylum Chordata; class Lepidosauria; order Squamata; family Agamidae; genus Pogona; species Pogona vitticeps. The sequence continues at coordinate 3,851,614 of NC_135787.1, forward strand.
ACCACCACGGTGAGAAGGTCATGGCATTCCATGTCTAGTTGTGCTGGCCACGTGACCATGGAAGATTGTCTTCGGACAAACGCTGGCTCTATGGGTTGGAAACAGAGATGAGCACTGCCCCCTAGAGTCGCACACGACTGGACAAATTGTCAAGGGGAAACTTTACCTTTATCTTTTGTTCCAAGTCCATATTAAAAACAAGATTTTATCCCTAGAAAAAAGGGAGGAGTGCATGGGTTCCGAGTTGCAAGTTGAGTGCAAGTCAACCGTGGGGGAGGGGGGACAAAAAAACCCGAGGTCAATGACTTAAACTGAGTTGATAGTGAGTCTACAACTTGGATCCCAATCCCTTGACTTGACCAAATCTCTACATTAATTAATTAATTAATTAATTAATTAATCAATTAATCAATCAATTAATTAATTAATTCATTCATTCATTCATTCATTCATTCATTCATTCATTCAACTGATATGCCTCCCACACAACCCAAAGGTCTCTGGGCGGCTTACAACAATGTCGTGTCACTAGACCCAGATTTGCTGTCGCTTTGCGTGCCAGTTACCAAAAATACTTTCTCCTACAGTTATGTTCCACATCTGTACAGTCCAACGGGGGAGCCCTTCTTATGACCCCACCGTACGCTGTGGATTGCAAGGCATTGACTCGAGATTGGGCCTCCTTATGGAATTCCCGCCCGGGGAAGTCCCAATTTTACTGAGTCTTCAGACTGATCCTTTCACAGTTTGGTTTGGGAAAATACCTTGCAGATCGGCAGCAGGTAACACCATATAGAGAGCCGCTGTGAGCACCCAAAAGACAGGATCAGGGTTCAAGAACACTTTAACAGAGAGCTGGGCTGAAAGAAACAAAATAAAATGTAAACAAGAATCCCTGCAAAGGGCTACAAGGGACGAGATGCAGAAGCATCTAGAACTCTTCATAGACGAGAAGGGTTCGGGTTCGGGTTGGTTTGGGGTTGAGGTTGGGGCTAGGACAAGGAATAGGGGCGTGAAGCAGTTACAAGAACAAAATGCATACAGCTCTGTTCAGCATCAACAGAAGTGCCAAGGCAAGGAAAGTAACAATGACATTCTACTTTGGTCAGACCTTACATGGAGTACTGTATCAATTTGTGGGTATCACTAGAGCCCTGTTCAGGCAATAAGGCTGAAAATACATAGAGCTTAATGGATCGTGAAGAGCTATAGCTGCAGGTCTTCCCTGACGTCGGGAAAGTGTGAAGGCAAGAGGAGAAGGGGACGACAGAGGACGAGATGGTTAGACAGTGTCATCGAAGCAACCAACATGAATTTGACCCAACTCCGTGAGGCAGTGGAAGACAGGAGGGCCTGGCGTGCTGTGGTCCATGGGGTCACGAAGAGCCCTAGGTATGTACAGATGTAACATATAAATAGGTCTTAAGGCGGATGTCAACAGAATGGAATCTGTCCAGAGGAGGGAAACAAGATGGTGGAAGGTCTAGAAACCAAGCCCCATGGAAAACAGCCTAGGGAGTTGTCTAGATCAAATACATGACGCTGGAACAAAATCCTCAAAGCACCGCTTGATTTTAAACACTCCTTGATAGTTTGAGGGCCTCTCACAACTGACATTTCCCCCATCCCTCACCTGAGCCTCATGGTGCAATGGTTAAACCGTGCTCACAACCTGCATTCAATCCTAGCAGATTGAGGTAGCCAGCAAAAGCTTGACACAGCCTTCCATCTTTCTGAAATTGGTAAAATGAGTACTGTACTCACTTCTTGGGTGGGGGCAATGTGCCACTTGCATAATTAAATTATAATTTATTTAAGCACTATGGGGCTGTATAAGAGACACACACTTTTTGTTTCTTTTTGCTTTTAGAGGGTCAGTTTCAGTTTGAGATGAAATAATCTTTTCAATCATATCAAAGTTCTGCTGGATATCAAAGTGCAAGTTGATTAAAGGCTCTGTCCCTCTTCGGTATATGGAAAATAAGCTATTTTTTCACTCCTGGCAAGGCACGTCTTTCTAAACACCCCATCGAAGAAGGACTTCCTGGTGGTAAACGCTCTAGGAGCGTGGAATGGATGGTCTCAGAAGCGTGGAATGGATGGTAGACGGTCTTTTGCTGTACATTTTTCAACAAAGGTTGGATAGCCATCTGTCAGGGATGCTTTAGCTGGTAATTTCACACTCTGGCGTGGGGCGTCTTTACTAGAGAAGACTTTGGGTCCTTTCCAGTTCTCCGACTTTCTGATGAAAAAGATATCTATTTGATCACCCAGACCTTTCAGAGGGAATCCGGCCATGGGTCCACAGTGCTTTAAGATTGTGTGCTACATTGCTGATTAAATTTTGTGATAGATTTATTTGATTACACCCTATTTTTGTGTTGAATCAAATAAATCCATGACACCCCTGTAAGATGAATATCATTTTGGCCATGACTGGTTCCCATCTCTGTGGTTTAAAAAAATAAAATAAAAGTGGAGGGCGCCTGGTTTGTGCTGTATGGGTTTGGATGCTCCATTCTTTATTTTGCAAAACACCCTGAAATCAATTTCAGTGAAGGCCAGAACAAGAATACTGTAAATAAGATAAAAACAAGGCATGTCTGCCTGTGGGTTTGGATGGAACGGTGGGAGGCAGGCGGGCACAGCTCTTCTAAGGGGAATCATAATAGAATTTCCACCAGTTGAGGAGACCCACCTGCTTTCTGCTTGATGCTTCCCGAATGTTTCACGTTAAGAAAAAAGAGACGAGAGTTCAGCTCAGTCGCTGGGTGTATTGCTCTGGAAGTCAATTACATCTCACACACTCGTATGTCATGAGCTCAACCTACATAAGCAATGGAGTATGAGCCTCTCCTGCACAAAGATCTATTTTTGGGAAATGGGATTTTAAATGTAGGATTGCTCCCTGCTTCCTTAATTCAACTCTGTTCTTTGAGACGAGGCAGAAAAGCACAAATCCGAGATAGGGTGGATGACTGCCCATTTGGGGAGGGGGTGTCGGGAGAAGAGAAAGGATGCTAGAATCTGTCAGCAGATAAAGAGGGAAGAAGTCCATGGAAGAGAAACCCGTGGGGATGAAGAACAGTAGAAACCGGCATTGCGGCTTGGAAAGATGAACTTCCCGGACAACAGTTCCCCGGATCCACCAGCCAGCCTGCACAGTGACATTACGGGTGTTGGGGGTGGATGGTATTGGGTGTTATAGTCCAACTTTTCTTAGCTCCGAAAGGTGACGGACAATCATGGGACCTGAGTCTTATGCGCAGCGATACAAATGCTCATTTTCCTAATTCTTACAGCCGAGAAGAGGAAACGTCATCCTCTTATGTGAAACAGTCAAGATGTTTGTCCTTGGCCCCGATGAGTGTTTTCACATCTTCAGGATCCTCTTTTATGCAAACTAGGAGAACCGCTGCCTTGCACGGACTATTGAAAGAAGCATGGGATACCCTGTTTGTATCTTTTTTGGAATACTGTACATGTGCTATAATATTATATTTAAATATCTTGAATACATAGAATATTTGCATCCTGCTTCCTAACACATTGTATTTTTCTCAGTCAGGCTGCCCTTCTCTGCTGCCTTTGTGTCTGTTTTTCACTTCACAGAGGAGAAAAGACCTTTGTTTACACAGAAGCAGTTTGTGCAAAATATATATATATATATGTATATTTGCAAGAGGGAGGGAGGGAGGTATCCACTGTGTCTTTGTTATGCTAGAGGTGGGAAATCTCATGAGAATTAGTGAATTCTTTAGAGGCTGTTCCTTTGTGCTGTGGAAACATAGTGAGATTGCTCCATATCTCTATTCACATAGCAGAATACCGCACCAAAGAAATGTGCAGAATTAGGGCTCGCAAAATGTCCGAAATAGACTTACATCTCACCTTGACCTCCCCTCCCAATGAAATCCCAATCAAAAGGGAGAGAGAGCGCCACACACTTGAACCAACAACACAACAAGGGCTTACCCAGGAGCATAAGGCACCCCCTTCCAAAGCCCTAGTCAGGCGGGACCCTTACCTTCTATATGGTGCAATAAAACCAGCTACCCGTATGGCCTCATGGCACCATGGTTAAACTGCAGTACTGCAATCAAGACTCTGCTCACCACCTGGAGTTCAATCCCAAGAGGCTCGGGTAGGCTCAAGATTAACAACAACAGCCTTCGAACTGCAGAGCTAGAAGGGATCCTATAGATCACTGAGTCCATCCCCTCGCAATGAGGCACCGTGGGGAATCAAACTCCCAGCCTCCTCCGGCTTCACACCCAGAGACCTGAGCCACTGAGCAGTCTAGCAGGTTGACTCAGCCTTGCATTCTGCTAAGGTCCGCACTCTGCATGCCTGGTTACCGGTGAGAGAATTCCCTTAAATTGTTCCTCGGTTTTGTCACTTGCTGAAAGCGTTCTCCTGCTACAAACACAGGTCCTTCCCTCATTTGATGCTCACCTTACTGATCACGCTGGACAGCTCCTAGGCCTGACCGCCCCCGGGGCCTGACCCCCGGGTGCTTTTCCTGCCAGGTCATTACAGAACCTTGCTTGTTTGGCTTACACAGGGATCTCATTTCTCATCATCCTCGGTTGACGATTCTAAAGATTAAAAGGCTACTGCAGAGGGCCTGGATGGACACACCTGCGCCAAGGTTGACCACTGTCCAGCCAGAGAGGTCACTTTGTATGAAACTGCAGGTGACTAGGTCTTCTTTGATTATTGAAAAAAAATGTCCCGGAGCAGACTCCAGACGAAGCTTGTGATGCTGGGATTCTCCATGTATTTATTTATTTATTTATTTATTTATTTATTTATTGGTTGGTTGGTTGGTTGGTTGGTTGGTTGGTTGGTTGGTTGGTTGGTTAATTTTCTTTCTCTCTCCAGTGGTCAGAGCAGCATAAAAGTCTGAGTCATGACTGCACTGATTCCACCTTGATCTTAAAGAGAAATAAATGCTTGTTTTACACCCTGACAAGGTGTGTCAGATGTCAGGTGATAACTGAGCAAGTTTTCAGACTGGGAGATGTCGGGGTGGCTGCTGGATCGTCCATGGGATGACTAGCATTTCTCCAAGCACAGAGTGGGCGCTCTCCAAAAAAGAAGAAGAAGCAGCAAACAGGCAGAAAATCTGGAAGCAAGTGGACGGTCCAAAGAGAACGAGCACCAATTCTTAAAGGAAGCAGAAGAATGTATCAAACCGGTATATTCCTCTCAGTGAGTTAAGCAGCATCGGCTGGAGATGCAGGATGTAACTTTTCACTAGTCTATCATAGGTGGCAATGAGAAATACATCATCATCATCATCGTTGCCATCATTCCTTCCCTATGAGATCCCAAGCCTTTTCTGATAGACTTTGAGGCTAATTTGCACAGCTACAGGGATGATGGTTTTGCACTAATAGCACACCTGAGCTCTACTAGAAAAGCTGCTGCTTTGTTGCATGGACTTTGAAAAAGCAGGAGTCTTGGATGGGTTGGTTGTATCTTACTGATCCATTTGCATCTCCTATTATCCTTTCACTGTGTGCACGCTTCACTTCAGGAATAGAAAAGAGATTAGCAGTTATTCTGCAGAAAACATGGGAACTTTGGTGGGAAAAAGTCTTTGTTACCTCATTCTCACACCTGAGGTGAGAAATGTTAAGGGTGTGGCGCATACACATTCTCATTAGACTCAGTTAAATAAGATCAGTTAGATTTCTCCCCAGCCCTTCTAGAGACAAAGTGCTGAAGCTAAGTGTTTTTCTTTTAATAAGGCCTGGTTGAGTGGTCTAGAACTGTGGTTCCGTTGGCTGAGAGAAGCTGAGAGATGCCACTGGGAAACATAGTTTTCACCGAGGTAGAAACACAGCCCCAGCTAAATGTTGGGTTGGGCAGCTAACGTAGGTGAACCAGCATCCTTTTCAGTTCAGGGAATGAAATTCAATATGGGAAGCGTGAGAGTATTGCATTCTGTCAGGTGGTGAGACTATGGGGAGGGGAGAGTCCTATAGAGGAAAAGAGCAGGATAAAAAAATATATACAGTATTTTAAATAAATAATACATAAAAACAAGGTGGGGAAGGTCAATCATTAATCTGAGTAGCTTCCCCAACTGAACTACAACATTACCACTCTTTTTTTTGTTTTTTTGCAAACTGGACCTTGGGTAGCTTCCAGTTTTGCATCTCCCTCAATCAACAGAGATATACTGTAAATGCAAATGCAGTTTCAGGGACCGGATAGGAAACCTCTGTGGACCCCCTTAGAACTGGAGATTCACCTCCTCCGAGTTCTTCAAGTAGCTCATGCATATTCGATATCAACAATAGAGAGAGACTCATACTGGAGTTTGTTTGTTTTTAAACAACCTCGCATGCTGCCTACAGTTTGTTTGACTGGGAGGGACCTTTCTGTGTCAGTCTGCTCAGCATTAACCAATAGTTCTCTCCTGTGTCTGAATTCAAAGAGAGCCCCGCCTCTTTACTGAGAGCTCTTTTTCATCAGAGAGTCAATTAATATCTATTGGGGTTTGTTTGCTTTTAAGTCTGCTGAAGCAGAGTTGTTAAAAACTGTCGTATTGCTAGTTTGGTCGTTGATATATTCACATTTGCAAATAAAGTAAACATTTTTTATTCTTTATACGGCTAATGTCTCAAAGTAAGTTATTGAGATTGTTAAGTGCCGGTTAATGAGAATAAGGGTGGATTATCTGAGGAACTAGTAGCTATTATATTCTGTGAATCCCTGTACTCTGGAAAGCTGAACCACTGCAATAGACCCATGGAATAAACCCTACTGTGAAGTCAAAAGGGCACCCGAACTGCGTTGTTTCGGGAGCAGCTCTAAGCCTTTTTCCTTGTTGTTGCATCTGAGGGGTCTTACTCTATTCAATTTACTGGATCTGCTGGCTTTCTTTGTTTTCTCGTGAAGGCCTCTGCAGACCAGAAGGGCCGTTTCCAAGACAAGCAAGAGGTTTCTCCATCCTTTGGCTTAGCCAAATAAGGAGGCCTTTCCTGTCAACTTATAGATGACAGCAAACTTTTGCCCCAAAAGGCTTGGGGGCCTTTTTTCCTCTTGCTCCTGCACCACTAGCACTATCATCGGTGTGCCTGTTTGCAGGCAGTTGCCAAAGCCCCGTCTGCTGATGGTTAGGCGCTTATTTACTGAAATCTGTGTACTGCAGAAATCTATTGATGCAATGTTCATGAATTTTGTATTGCACAAATTAATTGTGGTTTCTAATTGTTTTTCGCTAGGTATTGAACCGAAATTATACTCCCAAATTACTGTAGTGGTTTTATGGATTTTTTTTTCATCCTATCCACTGGCGATTTTAAAAATATGGAAGTGGAATGAAGTGAAACATTCCTTGGCCTTACCAAATGGCTCTAGCAACTTAAGGGCACATATCTGCCAGAACAGAAGGGACAATATTCTCCTTAAGCAACTACACAGACTCAGCAGACTGCTCCGAGACGGTTCAGATGTATTAGATTAATACAAAAAGCAGGTCAAGGCACTAAAGATGGGTCAATTGGTCAAACAATGTCCACCTCCAGACTTGCTCTGGTGGGGAGTCTCGAGCATGAAATGCCCATCTTTCCATGTCAGTTTCCAAACTGGATGTATTTCTGTGTGCATCTTTGAAAACCATGCATTCCTTCTAACACTGGCTACGACATTTTCGTCTGCATTGCAAATTGTATACTTCTTTCATGTGTATTTTCCCTGCTGTACGCAAGGTTGTTTCTCTCTCTCTCCAGGTATTACTATGTGAATCCCAAGCTTGTAAACAGGCAGCCAGATTGATGACTGGGATCATATAACTTCCCTCTTCCAGCAGCTCCACTGGTGGCTGATCCATTTCTGGGCTGAATCCAAGGTGTTGGTTCGAACCTATAGGGTCCTGAATGGCTTGGCACCAAGCGATCCCAAGGACTGTCAATCCCTTTATGAGCCTGCTCAGGTGTTAAGGTGATCAGCAGAGGCCTTTCTCTCGGTCCCGCCACCTTCACAGATGTGTTCACTGGGGCCACGGGAGATGGCCTTCTCTACGGCTGCTCCTTTAGACTCTGGAACTCCCTCCCACTGGAGCCCGGGCTGGCCCCATCTTTGCTCTCCTTCCTCAAGGAGACAAAGACCTTTATTTTCAGACAGGTTTTCCCTTAATGGCTGCCTGCCTGACTGGGGTTTTTTAATGGATGATTGTGCCTTTACTGCTCTGAATGTCTTTTTAGTGTTGTTTATGCTTTTAAGTAGGGTAGTTGTTTGATCCTTTTTAGTATTTGTGTACTCACTTTTGTTTTCACACTGTCTTTTAATGCTGTAAGCCAACTAGGATCCTTTTTAAGGAAAAGGTGGGGTAAAAAAAATTTAAATAAATAAAAAATGAATAAACAAAGGTGTGGGTTTCCAACTGGAAGTTGCCTTCAGATCTTCCAAAGGGGTATGTTTGCACAAATTTGTGACTCCTGTGAATTCCTTACCTATTCTGACTATCAACCTGACAGCTAGAGGTGGGAGGAACTCCCCAGGGTTTAGATGACAAACTGAAGACATCTGTTTCGGTTGCAGAAAGACAAACACATCTAACAAAATTCTGTTTGTTTTGATTTGTTTGTTAAGGAAGGAAGGAAGGAAGGAAGGAAGGAAGGAAGGAAGGAAGGAAGGAAGGAAGGAAGGAAGGAAGGAAGGAAGGAAGGAAGGAAGGAAGGAAGGAAGGAAGGAAGGAAGGAAGGAAGGAAGGAAGGAGTGGATGGATGGGTGGATGGGTGGAAGGAAGGAAGGAAGGAAGGAAGGAAGGAAGGAAGGAAGGAAGGAAGGAAGGAAGGAAGGAAGGAGTGGATGGATGGGTGGAAGGAAGGAAGGAAGGAAGGAAGGAAGGAAGGAAGGAAGGAAGGAAGGAAGGAAGGAAGGAAGGAAGGAAGGAAGGAAGGAAGGAGTGGATGGATGGGTGGAAGGAAGGAAGGAAGGAAGGAAGGAAGGAAGGAAGGAAGGAAGGAAGGAAGGAAGGAAGGAAGGAAGGAAGGAAGGAGAGAGAGGAAAGGGAATGGAAGGAAGGAAGGAATAGAAGCCACTTCCTGCTGCCTTTCCCCCAAATCAGCTATTTATTTCAATTTGTTTGAAACATTAGTTTATTACCTCTCTGCTCAGCAAAAGGCCCCAGTCTCGTCTCCTCCTAAAACGAAGCCGCAACCCCTCCACCAAATCTGCCAGGCAAACCCCAGGAGACCACCTTAACCCCAAAAAACTGGGCATTTCTGCACAACAGTAGATTGGGTTGTTCATCCAATCTACCCAAAGTTTTCTTGGCTAAAAAGTAAATAAATAAATACACCTGGATCCTGAATTAACCTTTTCGCTTCAGACATTGTTTGGCACCGCAGTCCCTCCCAGTCGTGGCTTGTTGTTGTCAGTTTCAGAAAGACGAAGGAAGCCTGCAGAAAATAACCACCCCCACCCCCGGCAGGAGTCAAGAAAAAGAAAAGAAGGCCAAAAATATCCATTTAATTTTATAACCTCTCCTAGTCTGGTAGATTGGACCCAGTGTGGCTATAAGTTACTGGTGCCTGAGGAAAGCTACATGACATGCCATCCAACAAATTAAATGTTTCCATGCAATTAAAATGAAGCATTCAGGCTTGGCGTAATAAACTTTAGGCGATTAGTATTCCCGGCACTGCTGCCTTCATTGTGCTTTACAGTGCCATAAATACAGTCGCGCGGCGTGATGGCTCAGCAGGCAACGGGCATGGGAAAGATCTGTTGTAATATTTGTTATTAAAACATTAAAAAGTCCTTTACATCAGCGCATACACTCGAAGTAGAGCAGCATGCATGCGCTCAGCCTCTCTCTCTCTCTCTCTCTTTCCCTCTCTCTCTGTCCATGCTATAGAAATGGACAGGTGGCTCAGACTGTCTTCAGGACAATTCCTCCCCTCCCACCGACGAAGATAAATAAATCCTGACGTTTGTTGCGCAGAATTCGGATTATGTCTCCCAGGTCCGGGTGAAAATTCCGTTTCAGTTTATTTTTTGGTAAGAATTTCCCGGGATTCACAGATTGTTTTCGATTTGGAAGGCAAAGAAAGAGAGATTTAAAGATTCTGAACGTGGCAGAAAAAAAAAGTTGGCAGATTACGTTCAATCGCAATGGGCTCAGGAGCCAAATCAAGATGAACTCAGCCTTCCATCCTTCCAAGGCTGGTACATTGAGTACCTGGGGGGAGAGGGGCGAGCAACGTGTAGCCTGCATAATTAAATTGTAAACCACCCTGAGAGTGCTTTGAGCACTATGTCAGGCATCCTTCAGTCTCGAGGGACTATGGGCATGTGCTCTGTATGGAGGTCTTGGAACAACGTCTAGTGTGGCTGAGGAGGTCAATTCGAGAGTGACCATCCCTTCCACACTGGAGACAAATCCAATCTGTACCCTGTCCAGCTCCCCGGTTTTGCTGCTTTTGTGACTTCCTCTTTACCTCGGCCTGCTGGACAAGGATCTCTTCCAATTGGGAGAGGCCGTGATGCAACACCTGCCTCCAGGTTGAAAGCTCAGATGTCAGGGATTCCCATCTGTTGAGATCCATTCCTAAAGCCTTCAGGAGATCTTTTGGAATCCGACCATCAGCCATTCTCACGACATGCCTAAGCCAACGTAGACGTCACTGTTTCATTAATGTATACATGTTAAAAATTCCAGCTTGATCTAGGAGTATATTTGGAACTTTGTCCTGCCAGGTGATACCAAAAATGAGAGCAAACTATTTCTCTGTAGAAACATTAATGTTTCTTGCATGGCTGACTCCAACGGTGAGCAGTTTTTCACACATGTATTCGGTAATCCTGAAAAATATGCATTGAATGGACAGCCATTGGTAGTAACCCTTCTCTGTTTTCATGTTTTTTCTGCTCCTCTCACTCCTTGATGCTTGAACAGAACATAGCTTTTTTGAACTGTCCTTGACCAGAACCAAGGATCTTGTGATTGGGATTCCCGCTGCACTCCACTCTCTCATCCATTACAGTGGTGCCCCGCTAGACACTTATCCCGGTAGACGACAAAATCGCTTCACAATGAGTATTTTGCCATCGCTATTGCGATCGCAAAACAGTGTTTAGATGGGGAAAATCCGCTTGACGACGATCGGTTCCCAGCTTCGGGAACCGATTTTTCGCTTTACGACGATCAAAACAGCTGATTGTCGGGTTTCAAATGGCCTCCCGCTGTTTCAAAATGGCTCCCCGCTGTGTTTCCTCACTTTGCAGGCACCGGAAAATGGCCGCCCTATGGAGGATCTTCGCTTTACGATGAGGCATTTCACCCATTGGAACGCATTGAGAGGTTTTCAATGCATTTCAATTGGCTTTGTACTTTTGCTTGACGATGATTTTGTTCTGCAGCGATTTTGCTGGAACGGATTATCGTTGTCAAGCGGGGCACCACTGTATCGTGATCAGAAAACATTCCTTGGTCTAAGAATTATCTTTTTTTTTTTAAACTATGGCACACATTAAAGACATGCGATTTTGGGATTTTGGAAAACAAATCCCATAATTCTACTTCCTGGGAGCTCAGCCTGTCAAACCCATGCCTGCAGACCTCCAAATTCTGGCTCACCTGGAGAACAGCCCTAACTAGGAGGATGGTTAAGAGGCCTAGCATAGCTCTAGCTCTGACCTCACATCCTGTTCAGAAAGAAAGATCCCCGTTAGCAATGGGGAGACTTCCCTTCTGCACAGGAAGCAAGGATAAAATTAGGCCTATTTATTTATTTATTTGATTTATACCCCACCCATCTGGCCTATAAGACCACTCTAGGTGGTCTAGTCCTCAAAACCTTCCCAGCTAGGCCTTTTCTCCAGGTGTTTCACATCAATGTGTCTGGAAGTGTGGGTCTGTCAGATGGGACTCCCAGAATGCAGAAAGACGGACTCACAACCTTGTACTGTGGACAAGAAGCTACCGGTTAAGTATGGAAAGACAGAATGGTTTCCAGGAGCCAAAGTTTTCACACAGGGGTGTATTTCATCCCCTTATCTGTTCAGTCTATACACAGATCATATGGAAAACGGCACTAGCTTCAGATGAAGGAAGAGTAAAAAATGATGGAAGAAATATCAATAATTTAGGATATGCAGATGTCACTATCTTACTGGTGGAAAGCAGCAATGACTTGAAATGACTTTTAGGGAAAGGGAAAGAAGAAAGTGCCAAAGCAGGACTGCAGTTGAATGCTAAGACAAAAAAACATGATTGCAGAAGAGCTACACAATTTTAGCACTGACCATGAAGAAACTGATATAGAGATTTCATACATCTTGGTTCAGACATCAACCCGTATGGAAGCTGCAGCTAAGAAATCGGAAGCTGAAACTCAGAAGGGCAACAATAAAGGAGTAAGAAAAGGTCATGAAGTAGAAGGATGTGCCACTGTAGACCAAGATACACACTCCCGTATTCCTGATCACCCTGTATAGAAATGAAAGTTGGACAGTAAAGAAAGCTAACAAGGAAAAAAATGGCTCTGTTTGAAATGTCATGCTGGAGGAGCGCTTTGTGGATGCCCTGGACTGCCAGAAAGACCAACAAGTGGATCCTAGATCAAATCAAGCGTGAATTTCTGGAGGCGAAACTGACGAAGTGGAAGCTGTCTTACTTCGTGAGAAGGCAGGATTCTCTGGAAAAGACACTCATGCTGAGAACATTGGAAGGCAGAAGGAAAAGAGGAAGACCAAATATGAGATTGACTGACTCTCAAAAGGATTTTAGGATTGAGTTTGCAAGATCAGAGCAGAGCGTTTTGGAGATGGCTTATTCATGAATCAGAGGCCATTTGACCGCATTAAATAACATGTCCAAAAAAAAAATCTGGAAAAGGCATGCACCCTTATCAATGCCCTGCTGCTCCTTAGTTTCATGCCTGCCCAGTGACTTTTTTTGTGTCTTCTGATGCCAGGAAGGCAATCCTGCCGAAACGTGGAGGAAAGACACAACACGCATGGGTACAACCCTTCTGTTTTGGCCTTCATGGTTCATTTTGGAATAGTTTTATCTCCTGCCTCCACACCATTCCTGGGCCCCCAGAAGTCTCCCTGCTGTGAAATTTCAAAGGCTGAGTTCAAAATAAGGAGAGGTTGCAAGCACTGATTGATGATGAATCACTGTGGATTAATCATGGAAAGCTTTAATTACAGTGCACCAAATTGAGAAACGCAACTAGATGCAAACCGGTAGCATGGTGTTTCTTAGTCAGGACTAGTTGGAGGGTAGCATCTGACTCCTCTGGTTTGGGTGGAGGCAGAGAGAGTACCAACTAAAATCTGTGTATGGAGAATAAAAGCTTGTCTTTTTAAAAAAAACAAGAAAAGGAAGGAGAGTTTACAAAGGACACCCTGTCTGAATATGAGAAGACACATAAAGTACTTTCACCAAGACATTTCTATTAGATCTTGTTGGTTGTTCCAGACCCGATTGTGCATGAAGGAACTTGGGACGATTAGAATCTGCATTATACTCTGGCCTGTCCCTCATCTTGCCTGGCATTGCAAACTCTGACTGGCAGGATCCGTTCTTCTCTAGATCTATCCAGATCTCTGATTTCTTAGCTCGTAGTTTCCCATAGGGACGTGGTGGCGCTGTGGGCTAAACCGCAGAAGCCTGTGCTGCAGGGTCAGAAGACCAAGCAGTCGTAAGATCGAATCCACGCGACAGAGTGAGCGCCCGTTGCTTGTCCCAGCTCCCGCCAACCTAGCGGTTCGAAAGCATGCAAATGCAAGTAGATAAATAGGGACCATCTCGGTGGGAAGGTAAACAGCGTTCCGTGTCTAAATCACAGTGGCCATGTGACCACGGAAAGATTGTCTTCGGACAAACTCTGGCTCTATGGCTTGAAGAGCGGGATGAGCGCCGCCCCCTAGAGTCGGACACGACTGGACAAAAATTGTCAAGGGGAACCTTTACCTTTACCTTTACCTAGTTTCCCATTCAAAAACTAACCAGGCCAAGCCTTTATGGTTGCCGTCATGTGCTGTCAAAGTCTTATCACTAATAACCTGACTCAGCTCTTGCAAATCTGAGCCGGTGGCTTCCTTTGTGAAGTCAAACCCACCTCCTATTTGGTCTTCCTGTTTTCCTGTGGCTTTCAACTTTTCCCAGCATGACTGTCTTTTCCAGTGTGTCTAGTCTTCGCACGGGGTGTCCAAAGAACAACAACTTCAGCTTGGTCATCTTAGCATCTAGGAATTGATTTAATCTCCATTTATTTGTCATTCCGGAGGTCCACGGTATCCCTGCGGAGCGTGTTGGCATTCCTGTTGACTTTATAATATAGGAGTGAAGCTGCAAAGCCAGCCGTAGCTGTGCTGATCCTCTATATAAGCCAAAAAGGTTTGAACAGTTTCTGGGAGTGTTATTTTTTTTCCATCCTAAAAGCCTCCTCCAGAGTCATGGGAAACCCTCCAGCTTCAGGCACTGGGTGTGAAAGTACACCATCGAGTCCTCACTAGAACTTGCAGGCCTGCAGAGGCATTGTTTATGGTGGAAATAACCCTGGTAAGAATCAGAAAGGGACTAAGAAAGTGTTCAGAGCAGTGTTCTCCTCCAGCCCATAATAACAAGTGCTCTGTGTTTAACTCTTTATGACTGCGGTACAATGATTTTTCCAAATTGTTCAGCCGTTCCAAAAATACATGGGTCAAATTCTTGCTTTTCTCGTCCATGACTGATTGGTGGGATTGGCCATTACAGTGACCCTGTGTAGACATCCTTCAGTCGCGAGAGACGATGGTAACGTGCTCTAAATAGAGGTCTTGGAACAGCGTCTAGTGTGGCTGAGAAGGCCAATTCGAGAGTGAACATCCCTTCCACACTAGAGACAAATACAATATGTCCCCTACCCAGCTCCCTGATTTTGCTGGTTTCGGGACGGCCGCCTCAGCCTGCTGGACGAGGGTCTCTTCAAATTGGGAGAGGCCACGATGCACCGCCTGGCTCCAGGCTGAACGCTCAGATGTCAAGGTTTCCCATCTGTTGAGGTCCATTCCTAAGGCCTTCAGATCCCGCTCGCAGATGTCCTTGTATCGCAGCTGTGGTCTCCCTCTGGAGTGATTTTCCTCCACTCATTCTCCATACAGGAGATCTTTCGGAATCTGACCCTCAGTCATTCTCACAACAACAGTGACCAACATGGCTTCTTTTAAGACTTCTGGAGAGCAATCCTCCTTCTGAAGCTTTCCTCTGTTTGCTGCCCTGTCCAAATTAGATTTAAAGGGAAACGACCATAATTGGGGAGCCCTGAGGTTGCCTTGCCACGTGGGACAGCACCTGGATAGCAGACATAGCATTAGCTTCACAGGTAGTTCGGTCATATTTTGCCTCACCCAAGGGCGATCCTCCGGAATTCTGTCTACATTCTAAAAATCTTGTCTAAGCTTGCATCTGTAGACATAAAGTCATCATCAATCATCATCATGGGCCACCAAGTCAGTGCTGACTTCTGGCGACCCTTTTCAGGGTTTTTTCGGAAGATAATACTCAGAAGTAGTTTTCCCTTCCCTTCCTCTAGGGGGCGCCCTGGGATGGTACAGCTGGCCCAAGGCCACCCAGACTGGCTCTCCTCCCAGGAGTCACAGAGGGGGGAATTGAATTCCCAGCTTCTGGCTCCGCAGCCAGAGACCTAAACCACTGAGCTAACGGGCCAACTTACACAACAATTAGCATATGTGAATTAGCCAGGGTCCTCTTTTCTCTTCCCTTCTGGTGATGCATGACCACCCTTTGGGGTGATGTGCAAATGACCACAGATGGATGGATGGATTTTATTTCATTGCACCAACAATAAAGAACTGCGGGTATACTTGTGCCACTGGGCTGCCATGTAAGCGGCATGAAATCTGATGAAAAATAAGGTCTCAGACAGATTTCTCTCTCCCGTCGGCATTCCTCGAGCAGCAGGCAGTTTGCATTTCAGTGAGAAGTTGGCTTGTGGCTCTCCTTTGAATACCTGCGACTCCCGGCAACCGAGACGGACAGAAGCGCATTCGAAATCCACTCCAAGAGGTCTCATGAACTCAACTCTGAACCGCCCCATGACCTGGTGGCCAGGAAGGCAGGAAAGCCCCCTGTTTCTTAAGACGATAACTCAAGTGTGTTTTTGGTTTTTTAATTTTATTTTTAAAAAGAGTAGGGGTGGGGAGAGAAGAGGGATGGATCAGCCTTCTATTCCAAGGGCACTTGATGTGCAAACACCGTGGTTAGTCCTTAATCGAGGAGACTCACTAAATCCATAGGAACGCTGTAAGTAAGTGGACACTCACACAAGTTCCACTAATCCTCTAATAGGGAGCATCGGTTGGATTTAAACCAAACGGGATAGAAAGAGCATTTTAAGTGTTTAAAATTGTTTTAGAATATGAACAGAAAACACCCAAAAATTACTATTATGGAGGATAAATGGAACAGTAAGACTTCTAATTGAAGGGCTGACATTTATATAAGAACAGCTGGACAGCTCATTGGTTAGGTATCCATCTCGCTCTGGAGCCCAAGCCTGGGAGCTCAGTTCCTCATGGTGCTTCTTTCCTTGACTTGATGATTCATAGGGTCCTTTGCTATTCTGTGATGATGATTGATGATGATGATGATGATACCCTATATTTTTTAGAAAGCTATTCATAACCGTATATTCTTTCCCCCACTTCTGTGGCTAGTATTTTAAGTGCTTTCTGGCAGAGCGTGGATGTGAGTTTGGATCTTCTCAACTGTAGTCTAGGACTCTGTCCACTAGGGAAAACTGTCTTGGGGGGGAGTGGGAAAGAACAGTCTGTTTTAACACTTGCTCATATGGCTAGAGTAGGCAGGTGGCTCTGATGGGAGTCAGACATGAATGCATTCTGGGATTTACTCCAAGCTGTCCGGGAGCTCTCCTGGGGGTGGGGGTGGATCCTTCCCCCCCCCCAACAGGTTCGGCAACTGGGAGAGCTGCTGTAATGTTCCAAATGAAACCCGGAGTGGATTTCTGGGCTCACTGCCATCAAGGCCACCAAAGTCCACTGCGTTTGGCTGAATCCACGTGCACCGACGAACACAAAGCATCCCTTTTTGTCCTCCTGTGCCAAAAAAATGCAGCAGCAAAGAGAGAGGAATTCTGAGCAGGTGAAGGACCAAACAGGAAAGGCTGAAACACTCTTCTTTCTCTCCCCCCCCCCCCACCCTTCACCTTCATGTCCATCCTTTGCAAACTGCCGTTTATTGTCTCCGGCTTAATTTTTGTTATAAGAAAAGCTCAAGGAAATGTCACAAGGGGAAGCAAACCAAGGAAACAACACTTAGCCCTTAAATGGCTCATTTGGCCAGAAGAGAGCTGGACAAACCCCTCCGAACCCCTGTGTGTGTACAAAAGGGAGACAAGGGGCCCGCATGGATCAACAACAGCCAGAAACAGACTCACAACGTAATGAACGAAGCACTTTCCCTTTACAGAGCCCATAAATCTAAGGGAGGATGGGTTTTGTTTTTTGTTTTTTTGGGTTGTTGTTATTAAAAATAAATACCGGCTGCCATAAAACAAAGACGAAATAGAGGTCACCGTGCTTCGGTGAAAGCCATAAAACATAACAACAGTTCGCCTCACAAATCCTCTCACTGCCTGCACTAATGTCCTCCATCATTAACAAATAAAAGAAATGACATTTGCGCGCAAATTGGCAGAAGGGGGGAAAAAAAACACAAACCGCTGCTTACATTAGCGGTAGAGCAGAGACAAAGACACTGGGCATAAAACAAGAGGCCGGGTGGCCGGATGCCATTCCAGCTGGCTGCATGGCAGTGGCCACTTCTTCCGTGCTTTGAATGCCTGGCGTCGCTAAGGGTATCCCTTATGAATGCATGATGCGCCTCTCTGTCCGAGCATCGAGGTGGGCTATGGACGCATGGGCGGTTGGGGAGGCGAATCCGAATGGTGGCCTCTCCCTGCCGGCGACCCCCAGCATCCTCTCCTCTTGGCACTCTTTGAAATGGTGGCCTGCCCCATACCTGGGGATGGTGTCGTCCCCCCCCACCTGTGCTGTTTGCCTTTTTTTAAGGACGGCCACTCCCAGGGGTCCCTAAAACAAGACCAACTGGGAAACCGAGGAACGCTGGATACAAATGGCTTTAAAGAAATAGGGATTTTACTTTCTGGTAAATGTGTTTCGAGAAAAGGAAAGATTACACTCCCTAGACATGAATCATTATATTTCTGGAGAGAAATGGGTCCAAAATAAATATGTAAATTAGTCCCAAGGGCAAAAGGGTATGCTCTATTCCTGTTTTCTTTTTCTTAATTTTTTTAAACCTTATGTTAGTTGTGATTTATTTGTTGCTATGTTATTAAATTATTATTTTTTAAAAAAACGAGACCAACTGGCTTACTATGATATAGGCTTACTCATACGTGCAGAGGCAATGTTAGACTTTTTTTTAAAGGGCTGGGCTCTATTTGTGTGGAGTTTTTTTGGGGGGACTATAACTCCCAGAATTCCCCAG
Organism: Pogona vitticeps; assembly: GCF_051106095.1. Classification (NCBI taxonomy): domain Eukaryota; kingdom Metazoa; phylum Chordata; class Lepidosauria; order Squamata; family Agamidae; genus Pogona; species Pogona vitticeps. Next base: position 3,870,119 of record NC_135787.1, read on the forward strand.
GCAGAATTTTGGGAGTGACAGCTCACTGAAACAGATCTTCAAAATTCTAGATCTCTCTCTCACACACACTGAAAAGAGGGCTTTTGGTTTTCTTACTGCTGAGGTATAGGCTGCCTCCTTCGGACTGATTTAAGAGAGAGAGAAAGCTCTAAGTAGATATCTCTATAGAGCCTGATGGGTGCCCAGACTATGCCTCCCGGCATCCTCTGTGCCTCAGAGGGCCTGGACACAGTGCTCAGTCAACCACCTCCACTATCACAAGACAGACCTGCAGGGGGTCTATAGAGGGCACCTCCTGAAGAACTATGTCTTCCAGGATGCACACCTGCAGTTTCCTTCCTTCCTCCCTCCCTTCCTTCCTTTCATCATCAGCTCCTTCCTTCCTTCCTTCCTTCCTTCCTCCCTCCCTCCCTCCCTCCCTCCCTCCCTTCCTTCCTTCTTTCCTTCCTTCCTCCCTCCCTCCCTCCCTCCCTCCCTCCCTCCCTTCCTTCCTTCCTTCCTTCCTCCCTCCCTCCCTCCCTCCCTCCCTCCCTCCCTCCCTTCCTTCCTTCCTTCCTTCCTTCCTCCCTCCCTCCCTCCCTCCCTCCCTCCCTTCCTTCCTTCCTTCCTTCCTTCCTTCCTTTGAAAAAATTATGGCTGGACGAGGCAAGCAGTGTGGTGGGAATGTGGCAGCCACCAATGGTAAATAATCCAATACCCCCCTTGCACTCTCTCTCTCTCTCTCTCTCTCTCTCTGTGTGTGTGTGTGTGTGTGTGTGTGTGTGTGTGTGTGTGTGTGTGTGTAGGTTTGTGGGTTGCCACTCCCAGAATTCAGCCTGAGGAAACCTTGGAGAATTCTGAGCATTACCATCTGAAAAACACAAAAGAGCATTTCTCTCTGTTATTCTTGCAACTGAAAGAGGATTAAAATGCATCTCTCGTTGTGGAGAAGGCCGATGTCAAGTGGCCTGCTGGCGGCTGCGCCTGCAGTCCAGGTGCTGCTAAATTAAGTAGAAGCTAAGTTCCATTGCTCACATTAGTTCAGGATGAACAGAACCATCAGGAACGCTTGCAATTCCGATTTCCTGGTGATGGTGAATCTGCTCTGGTTTTTGGTCTGAACTTTACAGGAGCCAGACAACATGTAGAACCCTGTCCTTAAAATGGGTTCGGTAGCTTGGGTGCCACACAGGTGACATTGGTTGAGCCCCACACACATCCAATGTGTGTGGGAAGGCGACAGCTTTGCAGTCTGAAGCCGTGCTGCCTTAGGAGGCAAATGATATTGCTTTTCCTTTAACGATGTTTTGCTGCTCCCAAATTTCAGGTTTGTTCCTTTTTCATTGGTGATTGGTCATCATGGGAAGTTCAATTGCAGGTTTTGTTTGCATGTTTATAGCACACACACGGCAGCTGCCCAGAATGTGTCTCAGCTCAAAAAAGATCTCCTTGCCCTGGCTGGACAGGGTCACCACGGTGACCAACATGAATCTGACCCAACTCCGGGAGGCAGTGGAAGACCGGAGGGCCTGGCGTGCTCTGGTCCATGGGGTCATGAAGAGTCGGACACGACTTAATGACTAAACAACCACAAGCTTCCGAGCTGGTTTGCTTGCCCGTATTCAGCGGTGAGGGGGCACAATCAGGGGATTCACTGTCTTCCTTTAGAAACCATCACACCAAACTTTTCAGTTTGGCTTTTGAGCATCCAACCCAAGACTTTGTGCGGGCGCCTGTTGCACTTTCTTGGGCTGACTTCTGCAAAATAATTGTCCTCCATCATGAACAAGCACTTTTGTGAAGCTGAATTGATTTTTTTAAAAAACCCATCTGTTTCATGACCGTGGCAGGTGTCAGAGAGGTTACGGGAAGGAGGCTATAACGCAAGATTCCCTTGTCTTGAATTTTTGGATGGGGTAGGGAAGCCAGAAGGATGATGAGGACATTCTGAAGATGAAACGGGCAAGGAGATTCCCCTGCAGGGACTTGATGAAGGCGATACTGTACAAGCTTGGCTGGGCACTCTGCCCTTGTCTTCCCAGTTGACACACATTCAACTTCCTTCGACTGGAGCCGCTGTTTCCCAGCAAGAGAACCTCACCCATAATTCTTGTAGGGCAGGGAGGGAGGGAGGGCAGCTGAAGCCTTCAGAGTCGTGCCCAAGAAGGCAAGGAAAGCCTTCTGCATAGAGTCATTGGGATCATCAACTGCAGTTTTTAATGTCAAATCTCTACCTTGTAAGACACTGAGCTAGGAAAAGCACTCTTGGCATTAAAGACATTAGCTTTAATGAGCTTAAAGAAATTATTTTTTAAAAAAAAAAATACAGTTCCCACTGCCTCCCGGTGAACATGATTCAAAAATCCAAACAAACCAGTGATTCCCAACCTTGGGTCCCCAGATGTTCTTAGACAAAAACTCCCCGAAGCCAGGATTGGTGGGAGTTGGAGTCCAAGAATATTTGAAAGCCCAAGGTTGGAAACAGGGCAGCATAGGACATGGCTTCCAGACTTTTGACCTCTACTCACAAGGAGGCTTCTCCTGCAGCCAAGCCCTCCACCTCGGGGCTTTGAACCAGGCTTACCTCTTCAGTCTTCCTTGCTTCCAAGGGCTGGTGCTCCTCTCTCCTCCTCCACAGACTCAGTGCCCCAGCCCTCGGCATCTACAGGTTCAGGCCCGTGGTTCCCCAGGGGGTCTGGAATCTGCAGGGCCAAGGCAGGCCCTCCAACCCATCAGACACTGGAGTGTCCTGTTCTTGTCCTCACTGGATGGGTCCTCTGCATGACAGAATACCAACTACCCAACTCAGGATTCTGTGAGTTGCAGCTTAAAAACGGGAATGTCCCCCAAGACCTCAAAACACTGTACACCTTTGCTAAAGGAGCTGTTCCAGGCATTTCCAGAAGCTACATCAGATGGCCTAAAGGGTGTTGTCAGGTCAGGACAGGACATCCCATTCCATGAGATTTCAGAGTCCAAATCTGAGAGCACGGGGTGGGTCCTGGTTATTTATTTATTTATTTAATTTATACCCCGCCTATCTGGTCAGTGAGGACCACTCTAGGCGGCTGACAACAGTACAATGATACAATAAAAATGTAAATAAACAATTCTAATTAATAAAAACACTACAATACATTACACGAAACACAAAACAAAGCAGTAAAGAGGAAAGAGGGAGGTCAAGAGGAATGTGATGGAAAGGCCTGCCCAAACATCCACGTCTTCAATTGCTTCTTAAAGATACCCAGCGAGGGAGCCACACGAATCTCAGGAGGTAGGTTGTTCCAGAGGCGAGGAGCCACCGCTGAGAAGGCCCGATTTCTTGTCTTCTCCTTCCGGGCCTCCCTCGGCGTTAGGCTCCTCAGCCTCACCTCCTGGCTCGCACGAGTGACACGGGTAGATCTTGGTGGGAGTAGGCGTTCCGCCAGGTATCGAGGCCCTAAACCATTTAGGGCTTTGTATGTAAGCATCAACACTTTGAAGTAGATGTGGAACCGGATGGGCAGCCAATGCAATGCGGCCAGAGTGGGTGAGATATGCTGGTATTTTTTCACTCCACTAAGTAATCTGGCCGCCGCATTCTGCACCACCTGTAGTTTCCGCAGCAGCCTCAAAGGTAGCCCCACGTAGAGTGCATTACAGTGGTCTAATCTCGAGATTACGAGCGCATGCACCACGGTGGTGAGCGCCCCCACATCAAGTGGGGGCCACAAGAGAGGGGCAGACAAGGCTCAAGAGGAGATGAAACCAGTCTGGAAACAGGCACCAGGAGAGGGAGCCCAGAATCTGTGATAAAAGCCAGCTGACAAGATGATGGTGGAGATCCTCTTACGCACCTCCGCCTGCGCCACAGGAATGATGAAGGCTTCTTTTTTCGGTGATTTCAGGGTGCACGTGACATGTGCAAAATGCAATGATGTTGTGTGCATCCAGACATCACCCAAGGGAGACTTGAATCATCGGCCATTTACCACTGATGAAGACACCACTCCCATTGAACACACGGCACAGCTCAGCAGGATTTCAGCCATTCTGTCAACCCAGTGCTGGGGGGGAGGAATCGTTTTTGCTGTTCGTGACAACATGCCACTCAGCTTATACCGAAAAAGGTGTCTTTCCATGGGAAGAAAAAGGAGAATGGAGGGGAATAGAAGAACCTTCTTGGGTTTCCTAGACCGTCCCGTACCTTTTCTGGTCTATGTCGACCTTCCTCCACCTGGATGGATATTCTTGAGGTTGCTAATGCCACTTCCTTCCTTCCCACGTCACCTCTTCTGACCATCTCTGGCAAAGACCCTGAGGTGTCTTGATGTTCTCCTTGAGATGTGAGGGGTCAGTTGTAACTCCCTGCCTCTCCAACTCAGTCCACTAGGCCTGCCTAAGAGACACGAGCTGTCTTATTTCCGAAGAGCAAACCACGTGGATGTATTTGCTTCTAATAAGCAGAAACGTGCTTTGCTCATTCTGGCTTTCAGGGGCTGAATCGACAAGTTTATTTATTTATTTATTTATTTATTTATTTATTTACAATATTTTTTAGCCGCACCATTGCCAGTGGCTATGGTTATCTTGGCTGCTACTTCCTCTGCGAACGGGGCTGTCGTCCCCTTATAACAGTGGTTCCCAGCCTTGGGTAAGGTGGGCGTTCTTCAATTGCAACTCCCAAAAGCCTTTGCCACTGGCTGTGATGGCCAAAATTTCTGGGAGTCACAGTCCAAGAACACCTGTCAGCCCAGGGGAGTTTTTTGCCCTTCCGGGACTTATGAGAGGCTCCCCACTGGCCCAGGGAGAAGAGTGTTTGTTCCCAGGCCCTGCCAGAACTTGTGCTACAAGAAGGCTCCGAAGCCCTAATGCAGGTACACAATGGCCAGGTCTGAGTCCATGTACCACGCTCCAAACAGTGGCCTCTCCCCCTCCCTCCCTCCTGGATTTTCCTCTGCTGGCATTGCGCTAATGCGATAGAAATGCAGACACCTTTTGGCTGAGCTGAGAACCCTGGATGCCAGCTGGGGATGCATGGAGTTGCACGGAAAGGCTTTAGCGCCACCTCACATGGAAGAAATCAGACATTCACCTCCACCATCCCTGGCATTTATCTCCTGGAAACCCGGAAAGAAGCATCACCCTTTTTTGGAGTCTTCAGCTGGTGCCCAGAGACCTGGAAACCCCAGTCTTAATGGGTATCGAGTCAGGCTGAACATTGTTCCAGATAGAACTTTTCTCAGTTGGCAGCCTGGCCACCCTGAGAGTCTCACACGAGGCTCTCGGTTGGACATCAGCCAGTGGAGCTGGCTGTTCTCACAATCGTAAATCTACCTAACAAACAGTAAATCCTTTCAGGCCTTCAACCTTCCTGTCTTAAGGAGCAGAGTGAGGAAGCAAATGAAAAAGACTGGGCCTCTTTCAGTTGAAATGTTAATGTCCCCCAAAAGATAAGAAGGGCTCCAGATTTCAAGGAGGGAGGACAGAAATTCCATACATTTCCCCCTTGAGATTCGTGTTTTCCGTAACACATCCTTGCTTCCCCGCACTAACGAGTAATCGTTCAAAAGTTGACAGTCCCTGCTGGTTCATGATACCGATCTGTCCTGCTCATAATGTTTGGCTGTTATTGCAACTCAAGCCGTACCCCACCAAAAAAGACTCTTAGCTGAGAATTCTGTGTGTCTGCGATTTGCCCTCAACCAAACCAGTAGGCAGCTGGTCCAACTGGGAAGGAATATCTCTAAACAAAGATGTGGCAGTTGCATGGAAAAGGGAGACACCCACAGTATGCATCCCTGGGAGGCGGTGCAGGTGCTGACTGCAGGCGAGCCACCTGGCCCCAGCATACGAATATGAGCCAGCCAGGAGGAGAGTTCGTTTCCTCCGGATCAGGTTGGCAGGAAGGTAAGTTTTCTCAGGATCAGGCCAGTGGGAGGGTCAGTTTTCTCAGGATCCACAGAGGCAGGCATGCTGAGGAAGGGGAGGAGAAGTAGAGAGGGTGTCCAGGGACTATCATTCAGCCCTGTGAGACAGCGATTCTGAGCCCAGAAGCTGAGCTGGAACTCGTGCAGTTCTTGACGGGGTTCCTAACTCATCTCTCGGGTGCCACAGGAGGGGCTGCTGCCAGTGGGGTGCACCGTCCCGAGAGTGCAGCCACCCCTGTGGGATGCAGGATGGCCGTGGGCCCTCTTGGACAGCCTTCTGTTTGAAGGAGTTTTAGGGAGTCCTCTCTCTCTCTCTCTCTCAGGTATGGCCACTCAAAACCTGACGTAAAGGTTGGAATTGCCTTGCCCCATGCTGACTCGTGTGTGTGTGTGTGTGTGTGTGTGTGTGTGTGTGTGTGTGTGTGTGTGTGTGTGTGTGTGTGTGTGTGTGTGTGTGTGTGTGTGTGTGTGTGTGTGTGTGTGTGTGTGTGTGTGTGTTGTGAATTTACTCTGGCACTTTGCAGGAATTGTCCTATGCACTGGGCCCTCTCTCTCTCTCTCTCAGGTATGGCCACTCAAAACCTGACGTAAAGGTTGGAATTGCCTTGCCCCATGCTGACTCGTGTGTGTGTGTGTGTGTGTGTGTGTGTGTGTGTGTGTGTGTGTGTGTGTGTGTGTGTGTGTGTGTGTGTGTGTGTGTGTGTGTGTGTGTGTGTGTGTGTGTGTGTGTGTTGTGAATTTACTCTGGCACTTTGCAGGAATTGTCCTATGCACTGGGCCCATTTTGGGTGCAGGGTTCAGCATCCTGAATAGCTCCAGTAACGTGCAAACAAAGAAAACAGAGGGGATCAATGACACCCCCGGGAAATGGAGTTATTCCCTGCCACAGAACATTGTGTTGCACTGGTGATGGCATCTTTTAAGTCCTTGCACCAGGAGGTATTGGGTGTTTCTTTGCACCCATGTACATCCTGCTGAGAACCATAGCAAGCGGGAGAGCATAGAATACTGCCGGCAGAGCTTTAATAGGCCACCGACCAGGGATGGGGGGCTCATGAGTTGTGGCAGGTAGGGAGGCCTGCTGTCTCTGCACATGCGCCAGCCTATCCATTGTGTGGCGCATGCACTGTCTGAGTCCAGGGCAAAGGACTCGAGACTCGGACTCAAAGGCTTGTGAGTCGGGCGTGGAGGCTCTCCGACATCGGTGCCACCGACGTTCGTCAAAGACCACTGGCCAAAGTCCTACGAGGAAGGTGATCTGGGACCTCACCATTGTGCATCATCCACAGTGAACATCAGCTGGGCCGCCAGGGACTCGGCTGCTGGTGCACAGGTCACCTGATCACAGTCTTTCCAACGTGGGTAAAATATATGGCAGGTTTTGTTCAAATTATGCAACCCATTTCTAAGGTTAAATCCATACACAGACACTAGCATATGCACTCTGAGCAAGAAGTGGTCCTCTTCGGTTGCCACACTAAATTATTCCAGGATGCGGTTCCCAATGACTACCCAATAACATCTGTGCATGCAGCACTGTCGGCAAAGATGGGCCAGTTTTACAACCTCTTTCCGAAACACTCCATTGCGAAAGCTTGTAAATACGGAGCTGATTCCAAATCAAGCCAAGAGAAGCTCACCTTTCGCTTGCAATAACCAGACGGAATTTATGCATTCATTCATCTCTCTAAAACTACTGGTGCCTTCTTGACCAGATTCCTGTACATTTTACAAGAATTAAACTGCAGAGTAGAAACAAACTTATCTGTGCCTCGTTCCACTATCCATCCAATGAGACCATCTTGCTTTTTAATCAATGTGCTTTTGAACAGCTTTCAGTTCAGTTGTGTTTAAAGATATGTGGCTCAATTTCAGTGCAGCAGGAGTAGGAAGTGGGGTCAGGCCAGGAGTGACCCCTTTGCAGAGACCAAAACCTGCTCTGAGTGGGGCAGGCTCCTCCCTTTGCTGCTAAGCCCTCTGAAACAAGAAGTCTCGTGAGTCATAGAGTTGATGCTCTACTCCCAGGACACAATGATCCCAACATCAGGCTGCCAAGAAGCAGAGGGAGGCAGAGGGGCTAAGGAGAGAAAGCTGGTGGGTTGCATGCATTGAAGCCTTTCCTGCTATTTAGAGCAACACACAGAGTTTGGGTTTCGCATGTTACCTGCTCAGAGATCAGTCTCCACATCTGGAGATGCAAAGAAGCATAGCAACTCAGCCAGTAAGACAAACAAGCACATAAATGCTAAGTGACACCTTGTTTATTATTAATTTGGACCAATAAATAAAAAAGCGTACATTGTTTTATTTTGTTTCATTCATCACACCTATATCCCTCCCGCCCTCTAGTTGGTGTGGCTGGGACAGACTTTCTTGGGCCGAGGTGACTGTCAATCACTAACAGCATTGACTAATGGTTTCCTTCCCTTCCTCTGATTCAAAGAGAGCCCCGCCTCTCTGCTAAGATCTTTTCCCTTCTTGTTTTGTCTGTGGCGGGTAGCAACCCATTCGCAGTTAGAAGATCCTGTTGTTCAAAGTCAGTCAGCCGCAATTGTTCTCAGTTTGCTAAGATCTGTAAGTCAATGAAACTTTTTATTCTTTCTCTTACAAATGTTCAGAGTGAGTTATTGAGACCGTTAATGTGAAGGAAAAGGGGTGGCCCACTCTGGAGAACTTGAAGCTAATTCGGACCTGCATTTCTGCTGAGCAACTAGAGGAATATAACCAAAGTTCAAAACTCTGCAACAGGAGCAGCTGGAGGGCTCTAGAAGGTTTTCAGCAATGCTGATGCCACACATGAAGCTGTGCAAACCATTTTGTCTCTCCCTCCCTCCCTCCCTCCCCGTACCCTGTGATTTCCAAAAAATACAGTGCTTGCCAAGCTGAGTCCTCCTGCTTAACCTTCTGCTCCTTCCTCTAATGATTTCCCAAACACTTGAGATTTCATGGAGGTTGAGAAGAAAGAGAAGCTGGTGCAATTAGCCGGCGGTCTAGCCAAAGAGCAGCGCACTCCCACAGCTGATTTCGCCCGTCTCCTCCTCCGCCGCCGCCGCGTATCTTACAGGGCATCTGTGGGAAATGAACAGACTCGAGGCAGGATGTGATGTTCAAGTAATTTCGCTGCCGTTGTTGTCCTGACCGATAAAAAAAAAATTAATTGGAGTGTTTACACTTCTGCTCTTCTCGAGAGGATGGACCTGCCCTCGTAAAACCTTGAGAAGGCACGATGGAAATACTTGAAGAGAAGCGAATTCAGGTTGTTAGCTGTGAACCGGTGCAAATGAACAGCAGGGACGAACCACAGAAACCGTCGGGACTTTTAAATCAGCTTGATGCGTCGGGATCTGTGTTTTCTCCACTCAGCCGCATGGCCCCACGACCCCAAAAATGATGGGTGGAATCTGGTATGTTCTTTCTGCTCATGCCAGAGCCCACGGGCTGGGCAGCTGCATGTTTTGCAAGCTTTGGGCAGGGAAGTATCCAGTGTGATCATCTAAGGCAGCGGTCCCCAACTGTTTTGGGACTGTGGACTGCCTGAGCCTCTGAAGAAGGCGGAGGGCCCCCTGGAGGTGTACGCGCTGGTGTGCATGCTCTCTCTCGGGGACATATGCATGAAATGATGGGGGATCATCAGCCCACCAGCACTGGCGTGAACACTCCCCCACCCCTTCACACATGCACAGGGGTGCAACCACAAACCCCTTCACGCGGGCACTCAGGTGCATGCGTGAAGGGGTGGGGAGCGCTCACGGCAGCACTGGCACACGCGCATGTATTCAAAGCAGCTGTGGGGAGGGGAGTGCATGCGGTGGGGCGGAAGGTCTGTCTTCGCGGCCTGGTCCCAGCTCAGGCCATGGACCAGCACATGGACATGGACTGGGGTTCTAACTCTCCCTCTCTCTCTCTCTCTCTCTCACATACACACACACACACACATACACACTGATGATGATGATGATCACTAGGTACATGCATCAGTGCTTGGTTCCAACATGGAGAAATGCCTTTAGCTGGGGGTATGTGGGCAGTCTCTGACTTTGCCATGCTCTATCGAAGATATTGGGACTTGCTCTGTCTGTCTGTCTGTCTGTCTGTCATCTCCTACAAATGAGGGGTTTATAAGAGACAAGAGGCTGTGACTCGGGGAGGCTAGTGCCTCATGTGTGAGACCTATCCACTCAAAGCCCTTCCACAATCATCCTTCCACAGCCTCACACACAAATGCACACTTTTGTTAAATCCTGGCGGGATTACTGTAACACCTCTGGCTGCTGGTGAAAAGTGTCAGGAAACGTCAGTGGTTCCGCACTGCAGCAGCCAGGTTGCTAACTGGGGTTGGACACAGGGATCACACAACACACACACAGAGACACACCCCATTACAGCAGCTCCACTGGAAACTGATTCATTTCTGGACACAATTCAAAGTGTTTGTTCTAATCTGGAAAGCCCTAAACAGCTTGGGTCTAAGCTACCTCAAGGACTTGTAGTGTGAGCCTGCCCGAGCGTTAAGATCATCGGGGGAGAGCTTTCTCTGTCTCCTCACCTTCACAAGTCTGTTTGGTGGGCACACAGGAGAGGGCCTTCTCTGTGGCTGCACCCAGACTGTGGAACTCTCTGCCACCAGAGGCCAGCCTGGCTCCATCTTTACTGTCATTCAGTAAGCAGGCAAAGACCTCTCTTTTCAGGCAGGCTTTCCTTCAGTGACTGGCTGCCTGAGATGGGATTTTTAAATGGATTGTCGTGCCTTACTGCTTGTTTCTGGTGTTGCTTTGTTTACTATATTTTATTGAGGCATTTGTTTGATCTTTTTTCATGTTTGTATGCTTACTGTTTTTAACCTTAAATGCTGCTTTTTAATGATATAAGCCACCTTGGATCCTTTCTGAGAAAGGTGGGATAAAAACATTTTAAATAAAATTTTAAAAAATAATAATACTTCAGAGCTGTTTAGTAAACTATGCCAGGTGAAAGAATAATGAAATAGGGATGGACAGTGGTTTTGGGGGAGAAGTGCTTGGGGGGGGTTAGATGGAAAAATGAGGCAGAGCAGTAATATTTGTTCCTTGCTGAAGAAGATACAGAGCTAGGACCCCCCTATCCACTGATTCACTTATCCGCTGGTTCAAAGTACTAAACCACTCCCCCCCCCCACCGAAATACCTATTTATATGTACTTCCATAGTATATTTACCTCAACTGGCTACTAGAAGGGGCCAGAGACCATGCAATATGTAGTGTTCCATACTTCCACATTTTTCAGTATCTGCGGGAACTTGGAACCGGTCTCCTTCAGATACTACTGTATCCTACTGTATTCACACAATCCCCAGTTGTACCCAAATAGAACAAATGAATGAAACATTTGGGACTGGGCAGTGGGGTCTTCAAAATCTGGGAAGGGTTAGCAGAATTGGTTCTAAACTTCAGGGAAAAGCAAACTAGAGAGATTTTCCCATTCCCTGACCAACTTGCAGCTGGAATAAATTATAAAAGTGAAATTATAAGCTGCAGGAAAAAGCAATTCCTTTGTTCATCTTAAATATATTACCTTTCCCTTCAATTGGCTAACCTTAAAAAAAACCCTGCTTCCCCCCCCCCTCCATGTGCTTGATCAACAACACTCACGTTTTTAATAAACCATGACAGCTGTCCTTTCCCTCGCTCTCTCTCCACTAAAAAGTCCCAGCTGTTTAAGGCTTTCTTTATAAAGAAAATGATCCACCATCATCCTGATGAATTTAGTTACACATTTGGGGTGCCTTTTTCTGCGCCGGCTCTAATCTTCAGTTAATTTAAAACAAAGCATTCGGCTAGAAATTGATAAGAACCCATATAAAATATACTTGAAAGGAGGGAAATAAACCACAGCACAAGAATATCCAGATTAAACTCAGATCTCAAAAGGGAAAATAAGATGATCACATCAGAAAAGGCCTTTTTGTTTGTATGTGTGTGCATCAATGGATAATGGCATTTCCACAGATAATCATTTTTGAACCCAGCATCTGCTGGTTTTAATCAACTTATTATTTACATACCTGCCCATCATGGTCGTATCATTTTTGGGGAGACAAATCAGGTATTTCTGAAGTTTGCCACTGTTGTGAAACAGCCTCATCAGGAGAGGAAAGGGGTTACATGGATGGAGGTGTGTCAGATACAGGATGTCATCAGATAGACAATTGTCCCACAGTTTGGCTTGGGTTGGGACACACTAGTTTCACTTCTTTTCCTGGTGACCACACAACATACAGGCCATCACAAACCGCTTTGTCCGTGACCGGTGCCTACCTGTACCTTTTTTTTAGTGTAAGTAGATCCCTCCATGTAGGATCAAACCAAAGCGGCTGTCTGTCTATCCATTTGCTGAAGCCGCTACCGACCTCGAGAAATGGAAAACTTCCTTTCCGCCAGCCTGCGGAGGAGAAGGGAAAGAGAGTTTTGCATTTCTTTTTAATTGTTGCTAACACGTCAGATTGGGAGGAAAGCAATGACAAATCTAGACAACATCTTAAAAAGCAGAGACCTCACCTTGCCGACAAAGGTCCACATAGTCCAAGCTATGGTTTTTCCAGTATTGATGTATGGAAGTGAGATCTGGACCGTAAAGAAAGCTGACCGCCGAAGAATGGATGCTTCTGAATTGTGGTGCTGGAGGAGACTCTTGAGAGTCCCCCTGGACTGCAAGGAGAACAAACCTATCTGTTCTGAAGGAAATCAACCCTGAGTGCTCCCTGGAAGGACAGATCCTGAAGCTGAGGCTCCAATACTTTGGCCATCTCATGAGAAGAGAAGACTCCCTGGAAAAGACCTTGATGTTAGGAAAGTGTGAAGGCAAGAGGAGAAGGGGACGACAGAGGATGAAATGGCTGGACAGGGTAATCGAAGCGACCAACATGAATCTGACCCAACTCTGGGAGGCAGTGGAAGAAAGAAGGGCCTGGCATGCTCTGGTCCATGGGGTCAAGAAGAGTTGGGCATGACTTTACAACTAAACAACAACAGCACATCAGAACCTTGTCTCCTCTTCCATGTTCTGCCTAAGCCACTAAATCATCGTGAGGAATGAGTAACTTCTTTTCCCTTTAAAGGATAAGCAGATCAGCCAAGATCATGCTAAAGAGTGTCACTTGAGGTGCTGTGTGGCTGATCCTTGCATGCACATGCTTGGATTGGTTCCAATGATATACTGCACCTCAAGGTGACCCTCTTTAGCGTGATCTACACCAATCCAGCCCAGGATTTATTTATTTATTTATAGTATTTTTTTTTAGGCGCACCATTACCAATGGTCTCTGAGTGGCGTACAACAATATTTAAACTTTTAAAAATGTTAAAACCATTAAAAGAGGCAATATTATAATAATACCCTATATTAAAAACAGTCATTAAAACATGAATATTAATAAATCCTGCTGCTCATACAGCCAGCTAAAGGATACTATTTAATTTAAATGCTGGTTGAACAGAAAGGTCTTTTCCTGGCACCGAAAAGCCTAAAGTGCCAGAGCCAGGCGGATCTCTATAGGGAGGGCATTCCAAAGTTGGGGGGGGCAACAACCGAGAAGGCCCTATTTTGGCATGCCATTCCCCTCACCTCTTTCAGGGATGGCACCTTCAGAAGGGCCTCCTGGCCTGATCTTAAGAGGGCGGGGAGGTTCGTATGAAAGAAGGCGGTCTTTTAGGTAACAAGGTCCTAAGCCGTTAAGGATAATTTGGTTGTCTTCTCATTTCCTCAGCCAGACCGTACATACAAGCTCAAGATTTTAGACTCCATTTTCATTCTCATCACCCGCAGGCATCAGCCTTTCAGGTCCGGTCGGGGCTGGGTGGTGACTAGAGATGGGCATAAAACCTGAAAAATGGCATTTCATGACAGTTCATGGTTCGCCACAAACCAGCCAGAGAACCGAACCAGTTTGTGGTTCATTTTTTGGTTTGCGCCCAACTCTGTGTCTGTGTGTGTGTGTGTGTGTGTGTGTGTGTGTGTGTTGGGAGGGGAGCTACCTGCTCCTGTTGTGCCACCGTCACCATCATGCCCCAAAGAACGACACACTAGATAGTTGAGAGCAGAAAAAAGAAGCAGATTGGCAAATTAGTGCAAAATGGCCTTATGTTAGCTAAAATTAATAAGCTAAAAGAATCTAATTAAATTATATTTGTGTAAAAAAAAATCTTCTTTAGATTTACTTTGCAATACTGCAGTAAAGGCTTTACCAGAAGGAAGGTAGTTTCATTTCCTTAATCTTTACCCTTACTTTAAGACTCTTAAATCAGGCAGGGCGATAGAGGTCTTGCAATGGGAAGAGACTTTGGGGGTTGGATCGTTTAGCTGTGGATGCTCCTGTCACTTGGAAACAGCTTTCTTTCCCTGAACTCTCGCCTAATTTGACGCACTTATCACGGGTAAAAGGTTGATGCAAAACCACTGAGTCAAACACCCATTGAATTGCTCCATTATGCTTGAAAATGCCCAGCTTCGTTGATCTTACTGTGTAGTGTCGGCTCTTGGAAGGAATACAGCTGTTGTGCTAGACTTACCAGTAACTTTAGATCATAACATCTGTCCTTGGGTTTAGGTCCCTGTTTTCTTTTTTAAAATCACAGACTTGCTTGCTGTGTTATTGTTATCTCTTGCCTTTCCTTATATCGTGTGGACCAGGTTTGTGATTCTGTGTGCCCCACTCCAGCTTTGTCCTGAAAATAGGTGGCCCCTACCACTCAGAGGAACAGCCCTGCAAATAGGGGACCACGAAAGGCATCTCCCCATACTTCCTGAGAGTGCCTAGAAAAAAAGATTGTTTCTCTCTGTGAGAGAATGAGATGTTTCAGGCACTCCTGCAAACCGTTTGCCCCCACTTCTCGGCCTCTATGGTTGTTGGTGAAGGAAGAGTGTGGGAAATGGTCTCATGCAATGCCAAGTGGTTAGCCATCCTTACTTCCCTGTTCGGTGAAAAGGGGAGGCACAACATCTCCTGTCTGCTTTGGATAATGTCAAGGCAATGCAGTGTAATGGTAATGTGGCAGTTCAGTTCTGAACATTGGTCAGGTGGGCAGTATAAATATCAAATGCATGAATGAATGCATGAATGAATGAGAAACCCAGGTGGCCATAACAGTAACAAGCTGCTTGTCAAGGCGAGTAATGCGAAACAGAGTGAATTATTTGGGGATCAGATAAACAAAATGGTGTTCTATAAGCTGGAAAACCAGGAGAGATACTGATGGGCTGTCCCCTCACCTCTAACAGTCACCCGGTTGCAAAAGATGAGGAAACATTAGCACCTATTTGTGCCTCTGAAAAAGGCCCATAATTCTTCTTTTTTTAATTTTCAGCCCAAACTTACTATGAACACATGAGGCACTTTGTGAAATTCCGACACTGGTTTCTTCTGGATCCGAGATTGAGCACCGACGCTTCCTTCATCTCTCCCTAGAGTCAGTCATCTCTTGTGTTTTGCGTTTGCAATGGTAAGCTGTCTGGGGCAGGGGTTGTGGTCCGTCTGATGTTACACAGAAAAGTATCCTGGCCCTGTGAATAACCTGGATCGGACGCTCCTCTGGGCGCTGCATCTTGGATCCATCAGAGATTTTACAGGTACAGGAAGAGGTCAAGGGATACCACCTGACTGCCCTGCTTATGTGGGTGACGGTAGGAGTCAAGTGTCATCTGTCTTAAGTGGTGGACTTTGGGCAGGATAAAATACAGCTACAAATCTCTCCCGCGCCACAAGGACCTGGGAAATCTGAGAAGGATCACATTCATCTGTGCAGGGGAGACAGGAGAGCACTTTTCAAATGCTTGAAAGGTTGGCCTACAGAGGAGAGGCAGGATCTGTTCTTAATCATCCCAGAGTGCAGGACACGAAATAGTGGGTTCAAGCTACAAGAAGCCAGATTTACATTGAATATCGGGAAAAACTTCTCAACTGTTAGAGCAGTACGACAATGAAACCAGTGACACTGGAGGCATTCAAGATAAAATTGGACAAGCCCTCTGTCGGATCTGCTTTGATCTGGATTCTTGCCTCGAGCAAGGGGTTCAACGAAACGGCCATAGAGGCCCCTTCCAACTCAACTGTTCTGTGGTGATTCTGTGACATTAAGGCATGCACAACAGAAGACCTGAACAGAAGCTTGTAAACAAGAAGCATAGCATCCCTTATTTATTTATTTTTACCATAATCCTCCACGCTTCTCTTTACAAGAGTAGCTGATGCTGCTCCCTTCCCCTCCCCTTCCCTCTCTATTACTTGGAATTACAATGCACTTACAAAAAAAAAGAAGTACAGAAAACCTAAAGAGTAATGGCCAGTTTGCAACCGTGGGATTTATTTGCCTCCAGATGGTTATCTGGCGTAAAATACAGCATCTGCGAGTGATTGGAAAAGGCAGATTTAAGGCTGTGGCGCCTTACGGCAGGCTCCTAATAACGGAAGGCTCCGTAACTCTTTCCTTGCTCAGGATACAGAGAGGCAGCGTGGCGCAGTGGATGGAATCGCAGGAACATAAACCCAAAGGAATGGAGAGCGGAGCGCAATGTGAATGGCTTTCATGGCCAGACCAGACCTCTTGCACATGGAGCCAATCCACAGCGCGAGCATCCTTGACAGATGGCCATCCACCCTCTGGTTGGAAGCCTCCAACCAGAGCCCACCATTTCCCTAGATAGCCCCCCTTCACAGTTGACGCCTCCTAGTTGGCTAAATGTCATTTTAAAATACTGTTTGGCTTGGTTTACAACCTAAGCCTCACTTTCTCTCTAAGACAGTGATTCGTGACCTTGGATAATCCAGATGCTTGTTTGTTTAACTTTTATGCCGCCCATACTACCCAAAAGTCTCTGGGTGGCTTGCAACAATTAAAATACAGTTAAAAAGATAAAACAATTAAAATATACACTCTAAAAATTGCCATCAGGACCCACAGTTGCTATTATTTCAATTAAAAGCCTTCTGGAACAGGAAGGTTTTGACCTGGCGCCGAAATGTCATCAATGTCGGCACCAGACAAATCTCAGTCGGGAGGGCATTCCATAGTCTGGGGGCAGCTGCCGAAAAGGCCCTTTGTCTGCAAGCCGTCCCTCTTACCTCCTTGAGGGACGGCTCTTTCAAAAGGGCCCCCTGGCTAGATCTTAACTGCCCAGTAGGTTCATATGGAAGGAGGTGGTCCTTCAAGTATCCAGGGCCCAAGCCGTTTAGGGCTTTATAGGTCAAAACAAGCACTTTGAATTGGGCCCGGGCAGCAATCAGTAATTTAAACAGAATTGGCTTGATGTGTCCCCTAGCGGCCCCACCACAGCATCAGCCGCGCAGCTCGATTCTGGACCAGTTGCAGTTCCCAGACCGTCTTCAAAGACAGCCCCATGTAGAGCGCATTGCAGTAATCTATACGAGATGTTACCAGTGCTCGTGTAACTGTCATGAGACTCCGCTTGTCCAGGTAGGGCCGTAGCTGGTATAATTTCCGCAGCTGAAGGAAGGCGCCTCTGGCCACCAAGTCCACCTGAGCTTCCAGAGTTAGACCGGGGTCCAGGAGCACCCCCAAGCTGTGGACCCTGTCCCTTAGGGGGAGTGTAACCCCCTTCAGGGCAGGGAAATGGCCCTCCAGCCTGTCCGGCAAAGCACCCACTAACAGCACTTCCATCTTGTCTGGACTGAGTTTCAATTTATTATCCCTCATCCAGTCCGTTATCAGGTCCTGACACAAGTTCAGCACAGAACCTGGACTACAACTCCCAGAAATCATGGCTAGCATAGCTAGTGGCATATCATCAGAAGGCAAGATTCTCTGGAAAAGACAGTCATGCTAGGAAACGTTGAAAGCAGCAGGAAAAGAGGAAGACCCAATGCAAGATGGATTGACTCTCAAAAGGAAGTCACAGGCATGAGTTTACAAGAGCTGAGCAAAGGCAGTGGAGGACACGGGACCTTTTGGAGATCATTCATTGGGTCACTGTAAGTCAAAAGCAACTTTACAGCACATAATAACAACAACAGCATTCAAATCGACTTACAGATTGATCTCCAGAAAGGAGCATCTTTTCTGTTGAGTTTTAGCAAATCGGGGGGGGGGGGGGCAATTAAAATCCCTTCCAAAGCTATGCTAGGAAACATCTTGAGAACATGGAGGGCCACTGCCAGCCAGCGACATCAGACCCACTTTCCCAAACTTAATGGTCATGTTGCCTGGAGATGATGGGATTTGTGGTGGGTGCCATTTAGGACAGACGAGATCTGATGGATTATGGATCTGACTTGTGGAAGGCATCCTCCTCTTTCCACAAACACAAGAGACTCTGAACAACCTTTCTCGGGTTTCCAGAGCTGCGCTGTCCGCAGGAAGGCTCCAGCTGGTGGAATCAACACATGGCAGAAACCGTGTGTGCTTAATTGAGACAGAGCCAGGTTGAGTTCTTGAGAGATTGCAGAGGACGTGTGCCAGGATTTCTGGCTCTCTTAAAGAGTCAGGTGTGTGATTTAGAGGGTTTTAACAGGCACACACCCCAATTCCAAAGACAGAGAACGCATGGATAAGCAGGAGAACTTGAATCAGAATCAGCATTCTGATATCCCACTGTTCCCCTGAAGGACGATAGATGTTCTGTGCCATCATAGCTTACACCATTAGGTCCACTCTTTGCTGCCGGGCTCTCTCGTTTCAAATCACAAGCAACAGCTAGACTAGAAAGCTTGCGCACATACAAAAGAAACCGCTTGGCAGAGAAGAATCCCAGATTAGCTTTTTTTTCCCTAGAGTTGCTTGCCAGCTTTTGAACGGACTCGTGTAAGTACACTTTCAGCGGCAATTTGTCCCTGCAACAATGATGTTTATCTTCAAGCCGTGGAGAGCTTCACCGGGTGATTTCCACAGTTCAGGCGGCCCTGGAAGAGACACGAGCAAGTCAGGCTGTGTTGCTGTTGTTTTCGTGGCCTGCGTTGGCACTCCGTGGCTCCCGGTGGGGCTCACGGCTCAGAAAGCAGAACGATTTCACCCCAAACTCAGAAAATGAGGGCATGGCTTCCAAGCTGTCCCTCCTTCCTCTTTCCAGGTGCTTCCTCCAACCTGGAAGGTGGAGCGAAAGGTCCCTAGATGTACCCTCCATGTCCCCATGCCCTTCTAGCCATGCCTCTTGAGATCTGGGCATTCCATGGCATGGAGGAACTGTGTGTGCAACTGTGCAACTGGGGTGTGCCTGCAGTTTGGGGTGCTCAACAGAAGGGTCTCCCAAACTCGTTTTCCACCCCTCCCCACACCATTTTTAGCCACTGCTGACAAACCGAGCCACCCCAAAATTGGTAGTAAAGCCCCTGTGGAAAAACATTCAGAAATCATCTTCTCCAGAAACAAGACTCTTGTCGAATCGGACCAGAGGTCCTTCTTATACTCCATCTCCGAGAACCCTGAGCATTGCTTTGGCTCGCTAGGAGGAGCCGATCGAGACCAGGAGCCCCAATTTTGAGAATCACAGAATCGTAGAATAATTGAGTTGGAAGGAGACAATACGATCATCAAGTCCAGCCCCCTGCTCAGTACAGGAATCCAAACTGAAGCAGTTTTGACAGAGGGTGGTCCAATTTTCTCTTGAAGGCCTCCAGGGTTGGAGGGCTCACCACCTCCCCCTGAGGTCGTGGCTTCCACTGTTGTACTGCTCTAACACTTAGGAAAATTTTAATGGTATTCAACTGAAAGCTGGCTTCCTGTCCCTTGACCCCCTACTGTTGCGTGTCCTGCACCCTGGGATGATCGAGGACAGATCCTGTCTTTCCTCTGCATGACAGCCTTTCCGGTCTTTGAAAAGTACTATCCTATCACCCCTCAGTCTTCTTTTCTCAAGGCTAAACCTGCCCAGTTCTTTCAGCCTTTCCTCATAGGGCTTGGTTTCTAGTCCCCTGACCACCCTTGTAGCCCTTCTCTGAACTTTTTTTGGCCTCCTTCTTAAAGCGCGGCATCTAGAACTGGACACAGGACTCAAGAAGAGGCCTAACCAGTACTGAATAGAGAGCAACAGGTGCATTCCAGGATTTGGAGACTATGCTTCTCTTAATGCAGACTAAAACAGCAGTTGCCTAGCAATCTAGATCAGCATTCTAGATCTGTCACCTGGGGTGGGGTTGGCTACATCAGTTGCCTATAGGAAGCTGCCACACTGGCCATGCAATAAAGGGAATTCTGGGATTTAAAGGTTACAAAATGAATGTTTCCAATGGAAGGAAACATGAATTTCCAACGCCTCTTGGCTCAGAGCAGAGTTTGTGGCATGTGGCCATGCCTTCCTCATATTCAAGGTGAAATGTTGCTGCAGCCCGGAGTGATTTGTGGCTCCACTTAGCAGTTATGAAACCTCGCTCAACCCTGACATTCTGACTCTAGTTGTGGAAGAGAACCATACACTCTGCGGGGTGGTCTTTGGGAGGATCGGCAAAACACAATCAGATTTCCGATCATCTGTTCAGCGGGCACATAGGCAGAGAGGGAAGGCTAGGCTAGCCTTCCCTCTCTGCCTGTGGGAACAAATTAAAATAACCATGTATACTCATCTCTTCGTATTCGTCAGGGTTTCCAAAACTGACGAATATTGAAGCAACAAATATTGAACAAATCAGCAATTTCTTCCAAATCTCACGATTCTTTTTTTAAAATGTGTCCCCATGTCTAAGGGGTGAGTGTTCCAACACTGGTGCCATTTAAGACAAATTTTGACAACCACCTGGCCTCCCCTCCCCTCCCCCACCATACAGAAAGGGGGAGAGCTACTGTAAAATGTAGGGTTTGGGGTTTTATGTTTGGTGCAGGCAACGCTAGCCTTGCCAGCAACTTCCATCCCCACCTCCCCTCTTCTTTAGAAGCTAGAAGCATGGCTCTTTAAATGTCATGGGGATGGGGAGGGGAGGGGGAGAATATTGCCCGGGATGCCATAAGTCTGCCTAGGAGCAGAAGAAAAATCTGTTCTGTCAGAACTTCATTTCTATTCCATCTCTCCCCGTGTTATCATCTACATCTTTGCTGACTTTAGCTGGAATTCCCCCCTTCCTTTCAGCCTAAATCAAATTTCCTTCTTCAACAGAAGAGCTGGTTTGGTGACTCAAGGTTGTGCCTCGGAGAGCACCCACAACAAATTGGATCCTTTTTTTTCACTGCCGTGCTGGAACGCTGCTTCTTCTTCTTTTTAAGTGTCCAGGAACGAGGCACGAGAAGGCAAGGGGGTTACATGAGGGCCCTCTGTTTCAAGTGGAAACATAAGAAGCCGCCTTATGTGGGATAATCCTAGGTAGCTCTGTTTTCCCAACTCTAACTGGCAGCCGGAGAAGCAGGGCGCAGCTAGAAGTTTGATTTTTTTTTTTTTCGAAATTCCTCTCGAGGTACAGAAGTGCAGGGATTCACGAAGCAGAATAGCTTCAAACTCCCCGGAATCGACCACCCCTTTTTCTCATTAAGTGGCACTTATCGTCTCAGTAACCCAAATGGCGGCATTAGCAGGAGACAGAATTTTTTAAAAAATTATCTTTACTTACGGTTGTGAACAGATTAAACAGCAAACTGAACCACCGCGACTGCTCTGAGCAACAGACTCACAAGGAGGAAGG
This sequence comes from Pogona vitticeps, assembly GCF_051106095.1. Taxonomy (NCBI): domain Eukaryota; kingdom Metazoa; phylum Chordata; class Lepidosauria; order Squamata; family Agamidae; genus Pogona; species Pogona vitticeps. Next base: position 3,891,600 of record NC_135787.1, read on the forward strand.
AGCTCTGAGCAGAGAGGCAGAGCTCTCTTTGAATTTTGAGACAGGAAGGCACTAATAGTTAGGGCAAGATAGATTGACGGTCAACCCAGACCAGAAAGGTGCCTTGGAGGCAGACCTACGAAAGGCGGCCCATAAGCTTGCAAAAACTGCAACAGATTTTTGCCCTGAAATACCTGGAACCGCCTGCTATTCCCTGGTGGTCTTGCATCTGAGTAGCAGCCAGGCCTGACCCTGCTCCGGTGAGATCAGAGCGCCCACGGTTGGTGGTCTTAAAACACACAGCTAATGTAATCATCAGGTTACTTTTTTATTCCTCACCTCAGAGCCCATGACCCCAAGGTGTTCTGTGTAGCCTTCTCCCTCCCCCATACCATCCTCACAACAGGTCAGGATAAAAGAGAGCTACAGGTCCATGATAACGTTCCTTAAGAGAGTTTGGTGGTTCCATGAAGACTCCAGATTAGGCCTCTCAGGTTGTGATCCAACACTCCAACCCTTGCACCACACACGGTCCCGTCTTGTGGCGCCAGACCAACGTGAAACCTTCTACTGAATCTCACCAGACTGCCCTTTGTCCCCTTCAAAATATTCAGACTTTTACCCCAACGGGGCAAACTGCCTGCCTCAAATGTCAGCTCGGGGGGCAAACCAAGCGGCGCCAACAAAATTCAGTGCAACAAATTTTGTTAATTTTTAAAAAAATGTTGTGTTGTGTTCTATTGCACTGTGTGGCACTGGCATCAGATGTCAAACTAATTTGATTCTTTCTTTATCCATATCAGAGTGATGCACAATTTATAATTATGAAATAGAGGTATAAATAAAACAAATCAAAATGTTAAGTTAATTAGACTAATTTAGACCTGAAACAGGCTACTTCCATAGCATTGTCTCAGCCATTTGCTTGATATTCTTTTGTATACTTGGTGGGGCATCAAGGGTAGCTGCTGGTCTGTGGAATGCCCTGCTCAGGAAAAGCATGCCAGGAGGCCCCTGCCCTCCTGCCGTTCAGGCAACATATAAAAACCTTGCTGCTCAGAGAAGTATTTGCAGAAATTGTTCCTTTGTAACTGTTATTTTTCTGCTTTACTTGGTGGTGGTTTTTTTTTTTACATTTGTGGTTATCGGTGGCCACCATCTTCTGCTTTTTGTGAGTTGCTTTCTTATATTATTCTGAGATGTTTGCGTGCAGGGTGTGTGTGTGATGGTTGTTTTCATGGTTTTTTAAATTAGATTTATACCGTGCCCATCTAGACCAAAGATCTACTCTGGGCGGCATTACAAATTTAAAAACAGTTGTTGTTATTTAGTCGTTAAGTCCTGTCTGACGCTTCATGACCCCATGGACCAGAGCACGCCAGGCCCTCCTGTCTTCCACTGCCCCCCCAGAGTTTGGTCAAATTCATGTTGGTCGCTTTGATGACCCTGTCCAACCATCTCGTCCTCTGTCGTCCCCTTCTCCTCTTGCCTTCACACTTTCCCAACATCAGGGTCTTTTCCAGGGAGTCTTCTCTTCTCATGAGATGGCAAAAGTATTGGAGCCTCAGCTTCAGGATCTGTCCTTCCAGTGAGCACTCAGGGTTGATTTCCTTCAGAATGCATAGGTTTGTTCTCCTTGCAGTCCAGGAGACTCTCAATAAATATGCAATTTTTAAAAAATCTTTCTGATGGAAACCGTCCAGAGGAGTGCTATGGCACTCCACGGTGTGGTACAATCAATCAATCAGTCCCCACCCCCTACATTCCCTCTTCCTGGCTTTTACTCCTGTAGTTGATCAGAGTTTCCAGGCAGGAGCCTTATCTAGAAAAGCTTCCCTTGAGATGACAGGAGTTTAACCTCTTGAACTGCCTGCCTGCAAAGCCCACGCTCAGTTCCCCCCCCCCCGAGCGACTGCTTCCAAGCGACGCACAGGGCAGGCGTTGATCCGCACTGACACGTCTCTCCCCAGGCATGGCTGTGGGTGACGGTGGCAGTGGCTGTCCCAGCCAGCCGGCCGCCCTCCTTTCCTCTGCTGCCCACTGTAATCCCCTTCTCATGGTGTTGTTCATGCATAAAAGCCTGGATTTTAAGTAAGAACCCTGCGCAGCCTCTAATAGATGTGAACAGAACTGCAGACGCAGCCACCGTTCAATCTCCAACTCGCTTTATGGGTTGGACCAGAAAGTCAATAAAATTATTTTTCAAAGCAACAGCCATTGCTACGGTTTGCTAACTTCTGCCCAGTCCTTTTCTTCTTCATTTCACACACACACACCCCAAAGTGGCCAGGGCATCATCATTTCTGCGCTTTGCCTTTGCTCGGACGCCCATCGCAGCCAGTGTGATCTACTCACAGGGGGTGAGAGCCGGAGCCAGGCTGATTAAAGCCATTCTCTAATTGCTGTAATCGCTTGCCCATTAGATCTGATCCCTCCTTTATCGGCATTCATAACTGCTAATTAGAGAGGCAATGGAGAGGGTACATTTCTCAGGAGATAATATTAATAATCTTAGAACTTCACAGCTGGAAGGGACCCTATGTGGATCAGGGAGTCCAGCCCCCGTCAAGGAGGCCCAACAGGGGAATCAAACTCCCAGCCTCTGGCTCCGCGGTCAAAGACCTAGACCCTTGAGCTACCCAGCAGTTCAAAGTTGCTTTTTGGACTACAATCCCAGAAACCCCCAGAGAACATGGCTAGTGGGGATGCAGTGAATTGTAGTGTGAAAGAAATACTGTTTCCATGCTCTAAATCCAACAATTTCACCCCATCTCCCTTCCCACCATTCCTTGAGTATTTTAGACTTAATTCCACATCCTAGGTATTTTGAATGATAGCTCCTTCCTTCCTTCCTTCCTTCCTTCCTTCCTTCCTTCCTTCCTTCCTTCCTTCCTTCCTTCCTTCCTTCCTTCCTTCCTTCCTTCCTTCCTTCCTTCCATCATCAGTTCCTTCCTCCCTCCCTCTCTCCCTCCTTCCTTCTATCCATCATCAGTTCCTTCCTTCCTTCCTTCCTTCCTTCCTTCCTTCCTTCCTTCCTTCCTTCCTTCCTTCCTTCCTTCCTTCCTTCCTTCCTTCCTTCCTTCCTTCCTTCCTTCCTTCCTTCCTTCCTTCCATCCATCATCAGTTCCTTCCTCCCTCCCTCTCTCCCTCCTTCCTTCTATCCATCATCAGTTCCTTCCTTCCTTCCTTCCTTCCTTCCTTCCTTCCTTCCTTCCTTCCTTCCTTCCTTCCTTCCTTCCTTCCTTCCTTCTATCCATCATCAGTTCCTCCCTCCCTCCCTCCCTCCCTCCCTCCCTCCCTCCCTTCCTCCCTTCCTTCCTTCCTTCCTTCCTTTCTTCCTTCCTTCCTTCCTTCCTTCCTTCCATCCTTCCTTCCTTCCTTCCTTCCTTCTATCCATCATCAGTTCCTTCCTTCCTTCCTTCCTTCCTTCCTTCCTTCCTTCCTCCCTCTCTCCCTCCTTCCTTCCTTCCTTCTATCCACCATCAGTTCCTTCCTTCCTTCCTTCCTTCCTTCCTTCCTTCCTTCCTTCCTTCCTTCCTTCCTTCCTTCCTTCCTTCCTTCCTTCCTTCCTTCCTTCCTTGACTAGAATTCCCCACACACCCAAGCCGGCTGACATGTTGCCTGGGAGATATGAGGATTTTTCTTTCCCTAGCTTTCATTGAACCCCCATCTTCAGGAGCAGTTGACCTCTGGATACAGAGTACCTGTGAGACACCATAGGCGTCGGCCACCCCCTTGACACTTTGCCTAAGAGGGTGCCGGGAGCCTCCTCTGACTAGCTGCTCGCGAGAGAGCCTCGAGTGTTATCCAGCACTGCAGTCCTTCTTATGACTGGGGAAGGGGGAGGCCGGCCAGCTTGTGCCGGTTGGGGGCCGGGGTGGGGGGCTAGAGAGAAACCAAGACACCCTGGAGTCATCCCTGCCTTTTTCACAAAGCAGTCTCGGGCCCACCTGCGGTGTTCCAAATTCTTCATCTCATTTTGCCCAGAGGGAGACGGTGCTTCTGACCGTAATATTATCCCGTTGTTCCCCCTGCTGATTTCCAAAAGGTTCGGGCCCCAGGAGAGCTGTCTCCCTCCATGGGGTGGTGGATATGTGTTTGTGGATTCTCTTTTGATTTCGTTCAGCTGGCTCTTAATTAAGTTATCCCTTGACAGCATCTCACTCCCTTCTCCCCCCCCCCCCAACCTCCATCCCACCAGCTTCTTTTCTGAACAAAACTACCAGGGCAAGCTGCCAAGTCCGTTCTGTTTTCTCCATTAATACCATTATTGACTTCTCCATCCACATCACGCCACCCCTCTCCAAATGATGAGGAAAGGACACAGTCCTCCTCTCTGGTCCAAAGCTTGACTGGGCAGAGCCATCTCCTGCAAAGCAGACAGAGGCAGAGATGGGGAAACACTACCTCTTGGGGACTACATCACCCATATTCCCCAACCAACAAGGCCAAGGGCCATGAGGCCTGGGGGATTCTGGGAGTTGTGGTCCAAACACAAAAAGACCTTTGTGGACACAATGTCTTGCAAATAAGTGGGTACTGAATCACATCAAGCTTGAGATCTCCCTGAGAAAGAAAAATGAGGAAACTGAGACTCTGGTTTTCGCATTCCAGTTTTTGCAGCCTGTTGATATATATGGATGCCTTGGAGAGGTGAAGGCTATCACATAGCTGCTGGACCCTTGCTCTTCCTGGCGCCTCAAAGCTGCCAGAAAGCAACTAGTATGTATATGGTACACTTACAGTCATGTACACCATGTATTTTATTTGTTTCTTTAATTTGTATACGTACCGCCCCCTTAGCGCAAAGCACTATTCTGCACAGTTTACAACATAATAAAAAAGAACCCAAATGAAGACCAATCATTTGATCAATAAACCCATCAAATAAAGTTAACAGTAAGACAAAGAGGTAGGGTGGTAAATCATGTCAAGCTTGAGCAATCCCTAGGAGCAAAAATGAAGAAACTGAGGCTATTGTTGTTTGGAAACAACATGAGAAGACAACACTTCTGGGAAAAGACAGTAATGCAGGGAAAAGTGGAAGGCAGAAGAAATGCAAAATTGATATCAAACTGGGGGGAGTTTGCAGAGTAGCCCAGATGTGTAAGAAGAACCATAAAAGTACAGAGACTGTTCTGCCTCTCCCCGCAGGAAGCCAGTCAAGGGCATCGCTTTCCAGTAGGTTCAGGACAAACAGAATCGAAAATGCATGACTATTTGTATTTGGGGCTCATCTTTCTTGCTCTCACACATTTGGATCTGGCTTTTCAGCATTCCGAGCAGAGATGCTACCAGCTGTGCAGAGAGATCCCCAGGAAACTTTGGCAAGACTTGCAGAAGAGCTGTCAGCGGGATCTGCGGCCACCCTCGCTCATCAGCAAATGTCAAGCTCACTGATCTTAGGTGCCGAGGCGCATCATCCACATTCCACGGCGGGTTGAAATTTGACAGGATCTGGGTGAATTCCCTGCAGATCCCATCGGGCCAGCTGTGCAGGAGACGCGCAACAGACAGAGCATCGGAATCGCATAACAAGTGGAGAAAAGCCCAAGAGTGTGAATACAAAAATCTCAGGCTCCTAATTTTGTTGTGATTTTTTTGAAGCTCAGCTGCGTTCTTGACCCATCCTTGACGCATATCAGATTGTAAGACATCCTTCTCACAGAATGTGCACAATTCCCTCCGATACTGTTCATTTTTCTGAAAATAAGCATTTTTGCAGGCATCCTCATTGACTGAACCATATTTCTCCTTCTGTTTCCATTCTGTACATTTTTAACTGTTCCCATTTTTCAATCCATGCACTGTTTGCCTGCATTTTATTTCTGTGCAATGTACCATAAGCCTTGCAAAAGTGCAGCTCTTGGAGGCTGGGTAAATTTGATCTTGCAGGAAGTTCCCAGAGGTGCAAAGTGGATACTTTGGTCAAAAATTGGAACCAATTTTGTTTTTCCCCCTCATTTCTGCCAAAGGTTGGCCTTTAACAGATGGCTTGGCGAGACGGAATCATGCAGAGACTGAAGTTGTGACATCATGGGCAAATACTTTGGGATTTGCTCTGCTTATAAAACAGGTGAATTCAAAATATTTTTTAACTTATTGCATGATGCAGTGTCTGATTCGAATCAGTGCAGCCCTTTTTGCTTCCAAAGCAGTTTTTCCCCCCTGCTGATGACAGAAAAAAAAAACTGTTCTACTTTTTCACACCCAAATTATTCAAATGGGCTTTTCCCCATGTGGCTAGTTGTGGTACATTGTTGTAAAGACAGGGAGGCATGTCTGTAGATGGTTGTCAGTGATGTAGGCTGTTAGGGTGTGATGTTCGGCCTATATTTCTTTCACATTGTGTCTATGGCCATGGTCAACGAAAAGGTTGAGAACGTCTGCCTAGACCATTCTATTTATTACATTATCACTGGGCCGTTGTTATTAATATTTACATCCTCATCTGTTCCCTGTCAGATCAACAGAGGTGGGACCAAAGGAAGGAAGGAAGGAGGGAAGGAAGGAAAGAAGGCGAGAGATAGGGGGAAGTAAAAAAAAAATAGGAAAAGAGAGAAGGAAGGAAGGAAGGAAGGAAGGAAGGAAGGAAGGAAGGAAGGAAGGAAGGAAGGAAGGAAGGAAGGAAGGAAGGAAGGAAGGAAGGAAGGAAGGAAGGAAGGAAGGAAGGAAGGAAGGAAGGAAGGAAGGAAGTGGGGCTGGTATGCAAATTGCATCACATCCAGTATAAACAATGAGCTCCCAAATCAATCCACAACCCTTGTAAACAATGACTACAATTTCAACCACAGGAACACGAATCAAATCGTAGCAAAGCTGAATTGGAGCAAATTGCAGGTAGTCGCATCCTGAATCATGCCATTGAAAACTGGCCACTGAGATTGATGGAAACTAATTTTTTTGCCCAGACAATTCCCTCTGTTATGCATATTATATATACAGTATATCAGTTTATATATAAAGCCATGTCCTTGCTATGCCCAACCATTAAGGCTCCTAAAACTGATGACGCATGAGGAGTAAATTCGTTCTGGGATTTAATGTGATTTTTACAGGAGCTAATCAAGGTACTGAATACCATCCCCAAAATAGGTTCTTCTGAGCCTTGCCTAGCTCTTTTTGAAATTCAAAATAAAACCTGGAATGGATTCAGCTCCCACCCACCCACACCATCAGTCCTCAGCCTCCATTGAGCCCAGCCGCATCCACCTGGAAGTTGGGAGAAGAATCGGATTAGGAAAAGCAACGAGCGCCCTGTAGTCTGAGGGACGGGAGGGTTACTTCACCCCCTGCCCTCAGCAGCCTCTTTATCTCTCAGATGCTCGCCACGCACATGCCGTTTTGAGCGACGCTTTTTGAAAAAAAAATCCATTTTATAGGTTCCGCTAACTAGCATTTAAAAGCAATAATTGCTAGGTATTAAATCTTGGGGGATTCAGCATTTTACATCCTGGTTTGTACTAAAAAAAAAAAAATTCCAAGCCGAGTGACATTCATAATTGCAGGAATGATGTTTTTTTCCTTTCTTTTATTTCTTTCCTTTAAAAAATAAATAAACCTAATCAGATTAATGAAGATGGTTTCTTTCACTGGCTTGTATTCATGCATTTCAGAGAACTGATGCTCACCATCCACCGCCATAGTTCCTTTTCCCAGGGACGCTTCCCCCCTCCCCGAGAAGAGTTATATTTTATGCTGCCAATGTGTTAAAAAAAAACACCAAACAGGTGCACACACACAGATGATGGTAGGTGTGCTACTGATGTGAAATTTCCATTCTCAGCCATTAGCTCAATTGTCTCCACATGCAGAAGAGATGAGCCAGACCTGCTGGCATTCTCTACTGCTTCTTTTAATTTTTATTTTTTATTCTGAATTCCAGCATGCGCTCCTGTGGGAGGACGACAAAAACGAATCATGTAGAAACCACCCCGGTTGGCCTGTGTTGCTCTGATGTGCTGTGCACACAATCGGTCTACACCAGAGGTGGGCAACAAGGCGACATTCCTACGTTCCTGGTTTACTCGTCCTTTGACCTCGTTGGGTTTGCTACCCTGATCATGGAAACCACCAGTTACAAACAACACAGTTGCCTGTAATTAGGTTTGCCTATAACGAGTTACTTTATATGAGAGTAACAGTAGTCACAAAGTTATTCTCTAATTGCCATGAGTAACCCCAAGTTAACTTTAAAGTTACTTTTAAAGGGCATTTCAGAGGAAGCTTGACACATTCTTTTTTTCCCCCAGATTTGATGCCATTCTCTTACCAATCCTCCCATGGCAAGGAAAATAGCCTTTAGTTCTGTCATTTGTAGTTTTATACATATTTCCAGGGTGCAATATCAGAATTGGCCACTACAGGGAACCAGAGAGTATCTCCCTGCATTTTTCCAGCCCATTGGTAATGACAACACAAGACCACAAAGGATTTTCTTTCATCCAGTCAGTGCGGTAAAAGTAATGGCAAGCCGCTTTCTGGAATTCAACGCCTCTTTTCCTGCTCCTTTCCATTTTTCCTATTGTTATTCTCTTTTCCAGTGAGTCTTATGGTCTCAGGATATGTCCAAAACAGCGATAGCCTCAGTTGACTTACTATTGTTTGTAGTGTATGGTCTGACTTGGTTTGATTTAGAAACCGTTTTTTGGTCTTCCTTGCAGTACACGGGAGCACCAAGAGTTTTCTTCAATGCCATATTTGAAATGATTTTTACCTTGTCCACTCATTTCATTGTCCAGCATCCACTTCTGTACACAATCATTGAGATTATCACAGTACAGATGATCTTGGTCTCTAGCAACACATCCTTACACTTGTGGACCTTATGGAGGATACATCTTGCTTTTCCTTTTCTTTGATGTTCTCTTCTGTTTCTTTGAAATCATTACTGTAACGGTCCTCATTGTATCGATGTGACAACTATGGAAAAGTTGACTTTGCAATTCTGACTCGATTCTTTTCACTTTTCACTTTTTCTCCTTGTCTGGTTATTAATTCTTTTAAGAGTGTACTCAGTGATCCATCAAGGTTTTTCTTTTCTTTTGGCTACAGGGTTAGTTGTTTTGCATTGTTCCTTGACAATATTTCTGGTTTTGATCCACCACTTGTCAATTGAGTTAGTACAGTAAATGTATCCTGCAACAAATCAATGAAGTGAACTACTGTGTGGCCCATCTAATTCAACTTCTTCTCTGGATCTGAATCAAACTGTAAATTTACTTCACTTTGACCAAAAACGAAATCAAGCTATCACATTTATATTTGAACTTTGAATGTGATAAACACTGAGATAGATAGATAGATAGATAGATAGATAGATAGATAGATAGATAGATAGATAGATAGATAGATAGATAGATAGATAGATAGATAGATAGATAGATAGATAGATAGATAGATAGATAGATAGATAGATAGATAGATAGATAGATAGATAGATAGATAGATAGATAGATAGATAGATAGATAGATAGATAGATAGATAGATGGGTGGTTTTAAGGCAGAATTCCTGTGGGAGGTGGGTCTCTCTGTGTCTAAAGTTTCCGGTAAGGTCAAATTGTTGATACTTTTGTTTTTAAAGGGAGAAGAAAAGGCTAAGCGTTTCTGCCTTTTTTTCCCAATAACACGGAACAAGTGTAACCAGCAGTGATTCCTATTGAAATCAATAGCTGCTAAAGCAATCTGTGGAAACACAAGAGAAAATGCCAGCCGCATGCTTACACGGGCATCCAATTTAGTTTACAAGCATGAAGACAGCCTTGAGGCCAGGGCAAAGAGCAAGCAGCAAGTTCTGGAGGACTCTTTAAAGAAAAAGAAACCTGTATTCAAAGTGCAAGGAGCAGCTACAGCTTGAACAGACTCTTTAATGTGAGCTAAGTATATTACTGAAACATTTTTACAGGAAACTCGGACAAAGGTTGGCACAAGGGGTTCAGTACATGCTTCTGCAACCAGATGTGCAAATTAAGCCAATCTTTATATAGCTGGCTGGATAGCTCAGTGGTTTGGGTATCTGGCTGAAGAGCCAGAGGTTGGCAGTTCGATTCCCCCATGGGGCCTTCTGTGAGTAGAGCCAGCCTGGGTGACCTTGGGCCAGCTGCACAGTCCCAGGATTTATCCCCCAGAAGATGGGAATGGGAAGCCACTTCTGAATATTCCATATACAGCAAATCCTGGAAAGATTGACACACAGTCATTATCATTATTCAGAAACAACAGACACAGTCAAAATTATAAAAACATTGGCCGGTATTATATAAGGTAAAGGTAAAGGTTCCCCGTGACAATTTTTGTCCAGTCGTGTTCAACTCTAGGAGGCGGTGCTCATCCTTGTTTCCAAGCCATAGAAGACAATCTTCCGTGGTCACATGGCCAGTGCGACTTAGACACGGAACGCTGTTACCTTCCCACCGAGGTGGTCCCTATTTATCTACTTGCATTTGCATGCTTTCGAACCGCTAGGTTGGCGGGAGCTGGGACAAGCGACGGGTGCTCATTCCGTTGCGTGGATTCGATCTTACAACTGCTTGGTCTTCTGACCCTGCAGCACAGGCTTCTGCGGTTTAGCCCACAGCGCCACCACGTCCCCTGGTATTATATAACATATACAAATTTTAACCAAAAACCTAAGTGTCTGTTAAACTGTATTCTCAAAGGCTTTGATGGCTGGGATCCGATGGTTGTTGCAGGTTTTTCAGGCTGTTTGGCCATGTTCACAACAAAAAAACATGCTGGTCCCCATAATCACCTGATCTCCTGAAAAGGACAAAAAGCTGATCCCACAGCTATAAATACTCAACTATCCCACAAACTGCACCAGAGCACAGACAGAGTTCTGACTCCTGTCCTCCGAAGTTGCCGGCCACAGAGTTGAGCAAAATGTTAGGAAGAAAAACCTTCAGCACAGCCAAACAGCCCAAAAAACATACAGCAACTATCTGTTAAACATTGGCACAGTATGTATGGTGTTCCTAATAATGCTGGTTTTTGGAGCTCTGATTTCTGAGATCTGCAACTGCTTATAGTGCTGTGTAAAATTTCTTGATATTATTCCCAAAGCCCCGATGACTATGGGGACCACTGAAGTGTATTTCCTCCTTCTCAAATTTTATCTGGTAGAGGCAGATTTTCAGTCCCTCTTCCTCATAATGTATTAAAACATTAATATTGGTATATTAGGTTAGATTTATATCCTGAAAAAAAAAATCTATTTTTAATGTATTTTATTTACCCTATTGCAAATATGGTGGGGAGGGGGTCACAGGTTATTTGGCTATTATAAAAGGGGGTCCTGGCTCAACAAAAGATAGGAAACACTGCTCCAGTTTCCTCCACTGGATCTCATTAAAGCAGTTCCCCTGTGGTGGTTCGACGCTTGTATAAATCTCATTGATTCAAGGGATTGCTTTAGTCAAGGGAACTGCTTCGATTCAACACAGTATAATTATTCCTACCCATGATATTCACCAGGTTGACCTCACGGTGCTTTCTCCCCTCTCTTCTTCTCTGTTTCTCAGTCTGAACTGAGAAAGGTTGTTCTTGGGTAAAGTCGGGATGAGATAATCTATACGAGTTCACCGGAAGAATAACTGGACCAAAGTTTTCTCATTAACCAGCACTTAAAGTCTCAATAACTTAGTCTGAGACATCTGTAGGAGCAAGAATAAAAATGTTTCATTACTTATAGTTACGAACAAATCAACAGCAAACAAACAACCAGATTGACTTCCAACAGATGAAAGAGAGGGAAAGGGCACAGAGCAGAAGGGCGGGGCTGTCTCTGAACTGAAAGGCAGGGAAGGAATGATTAGTTAGTGCTGGATAGATTGACAGTCACTCCCGTCCACACCTACCACAGGCAGCATGCGAGATTATAAAAAATGGCAACAGTTCTCTTAGCTCGCAATGTCACATCAACTGTTTTGGGAAAGTGACTTTTTGGACGACAGCTCCCAGAAAGCTTAGAAAAACATGCCAGCAAGCAGCCATGCCAGCTGGGTAGGGCAAAGTGTTCTGGGAGCTGTAGTTGGGGAAAAAAATCATTATTTTCCACTCTCTCCTCTTGCAAGCTGATTGTGGTTTCCTTATTGTCCTTCCAATGCTCTTAACAGGATTAGTTATGAGGATTCCCATGGAAATAAAGGTTTGCTGCCTCTCCAGGTAAATATATATATATATATATATATATTTATATATTTATTTTATATATATATATTTTATATATATATAGGAATGTATATATATAGGAATATGTACTGTATATATTCCTATATATATAGTATATATATATAGGAATACAGTACATATATTTCCAACCTTGCATGCTTTATGAAAATATACCTCTTGCACTTGTGAAGCTTTTCACAAAGGATTGGCTGGCAGCAAACAAACAAGCACACATTTTAAAGCACTAAAGAGCATATTTTATCTACTTATTCTTCCTTGAATCCCTTGCCTGACTTTCAACTGTTTGGGACTAATAGCTTTCAAATGTTTGAATATAAAACGATAACACATCCAACAATAAACACGGCATTATGAGGAATGCAAGAGAAACAAAAGAAAAGAACAGAAACGCAGAGCAACGAGATAGGATTCATTCCAAAGCCAACTCAGCCCAACATACGATGAAATCAAAGCCCCTGTTTTGTTTTCTTAACAAAAGATCCAATTTATTTTGAGTCCGGCAAGGACTCAAAGAAGAAGAAACAGGGCATGGGAGCCTATCTCTCCATCAAGCTCCGATATGGAGAGTGGCCCATAAAAACAAATTCGTTTATGAGATTCTCTTTATTCCAAAAGTGTACACTCCAGTTGTGTCTTGCTTTGGGACTGTGAATGATCCATCATCTGATTTTTTTTTCTTTTCTTTTTCCTCTTATGATCCTATCCCGTTGAGGAAGAGCACACTTGATGTCCACATTGGAGGGTTCAGTGAGACAACTTATTTAACTTATTTACGAGAGAGAGAGAGAGAGAGAGAGAGATGCTCCATTCAAAGGATGAATGGTCTCTGTCGTGGCATGTGATTTCCTTTACCTATGTATCTTGCATTTACTGTGCTTTGTAATGGGTCACTGGAAGTTGAGCCCAAAACTTGATTTTAAAATTGGATTGCTAAGACACACACACATCCTAGTGTGGAAGGAGGAACAAACACTGGCTCTGTGGTTTGGAGACGGGGATGAGCCCTGCACCCTAGAGTCGGACATGACTGGACTAAATGTCAAGGGGAACCTTTACCTTTACCTTAATATCTAGTATTTTATTTATTATTTATATGACTCTGACAATCCACCCGAATGTTTGATTCTATGATCAGAGCATGGCTGAAATTCAGTAGCAAACTGCAACAAGAGTTGGTTCCAAACTTCACAGCATGTGATATACACACCATTACCTTGGCCTAACTTGGTGCTGCCACCATATCTGTGTCCCCAGATAGGAGATGGTTTGGGCTTCATGGGAACTCGGCACCTCCTTCGCCCTGGTCTTTCTCCGACTCTTGTTGTCTCTTCTTCTGGTTGAACTTGGCCAACGGAGTAGGTCTGCGCCAGTTGGTTCTTCTGCCAGCAGGGGGTGCTGCCAGCAGATGGACAAAAGGATGCCAACACAAAGAAGTCTCTGCCTTTAAAAAACAACAACACAACAGCTGGCATATTTTTGCAGGGTTGCACAAGTTTGTGTCTAGCTTGCTTAGCTCGTTTGCTCGATCTGGAACGGAGCCATCTGGTTGCATGCCATAAAAATGGAATATTGCCCCACTGTGCTTTGCGGCTTTCTGTTGTGGAATTGCGAGAAAGGGCAGGCGCCATCCTTTGTGAGGGCTGTTCCCACTTTTCATTTTTCATCAGACTGCTATTTCTCCCCTCAAAAAAAGAATATTGACATATTTGTGTATTTACCTGTTTGAGCTGATTAGAACCTCAGGTTCCAGACCAGATGCAGAGTTCCTTGAGCATGCAAAGCGTCTGCAGAGTCAGTCAACGGCAAGAAATGATATTTTGCCTTCTGATTAGCCATTAATTGTTATTTGCTTTTATATCCTGCCTCTCTAGCAATGAGCTCAGCATGGTTTATGCTACCAACCTCCTGACCTCTTTATCTTCACACCAATCCTGTGAGGATAAATTGAGAGAGATTAACTGGTCCAAAATCATATATAGTTTTATAGCTAAGTGGGGACTGGGACGCGAACACTTTAGCTGTTATACTACAATCAGTTTGGTAGTGCTGGAAAGTATACAGAAATAATAATAACCCTGTGCTGTCAAGTCAATTTTGACATATAGAGACCCTTTCCAGGGTTTTCCAGGTAGAGAATACACAGAAGTTGTTGTTACCCTTTCCTTTCCACTGGGGGCGCTGTGGGGCGGCACAGCTGGCCCAAGGCTACCCAGGCTGGCTCTTCTCCCAGGAGGCCCCATGGGGGAATCGAACTCCCAACCTCTGGCTCCACAGCCAGAGACCTGAACCACTGGACATTATTATTACATGGAAAGCATCTCAAATAAGAATTGGAGGCCAGAAAGAGTTGTTAGAGACTTGTAATTAGAGCTGAAAGCACGTTAATGTGACAGAAGGGTGATTGAGGCAGTCTTTCCATGTTTGTGAGGTGTTGCTCCAAAGGAATCCTGTGATTAAGTCCTAAAAAAAAAGGTAAAGGTAAAGGTTCCCCTTGACAATTTGTCCAGACGTGTCTGACTCTAGAAGGCAGTGCTCATCCCTGTTTCCAAGCTGTAGAGCCAGCATTTGTCTATAGACAGTTTCCGTGGTCACATGGCCAGCACGACTAGACACGGAACACTGTGACCTTCCCACCGAGGTGGTACCTATTTATCTACTCGCGTTTTTGCATGCTTTCATACTGCTAAGTTGGCAGGAGCTGGGACAAAGCGACAGGAGCTCCCTCCATCACATGGATTCGATCTTATGACTGCTGGTCTTCCGACCCTGCAGCACAGAGGCTTCTGCGGTTTAACCCGCAATACCACCACATCCCTTAAGTCCTAAAAGCTTAACGATGTAAAGGAATGACCAGATAGGCGGGATATAAATAAATAAATAAATAAATAAATAAATAAATAAATAAATAAATAAATAAATAAATAAATAAATAAATAATAAACTATTCTGCATAACCCCTGAAGAGACAAAAATCTTCTGCTGTGACACTCAGAGGCTCAACTCAGTGAAGAAATTCACCCTTCCAATCACAGGCTGTGTTTAACATTGATTTTTTTTATTGCCTGAAATCAGTTTTTTTTTTTAAAAAAAAAAAACACTGGTGAAAATGGACTCATGTTTGGCCCATTTGTGGCATTCTGAAGTCCAGGGTCTCACTAACCACTCACAAAACTATGGCCCCACTTGCTTAACTACTCCGATCTTTAGGCCTGAAGGGTTGGCAGATTCCAGCCGGATGAAACATTATGCAAAAGAGCTTGAGTGCCCAAAGCGTAGGTAAAGGTAAAGGTTCCCCTTGACAATTTGTCCAGTCGTGTCCAACTCTAGGGCGCGGTGCTCAGCTCCATTTCCAACCCATAGAGCCAACATTTGTCTGAGGACAATCTTTTGTGGTCATGTGGCCATCACGATTAGACATAGAACGTCATTACCTTCCCATCGTGGTGATGCCTATTTATCTACTTGCATTTTTGCATTTTTGCATGCTTTTGAACTGCTAGGTTGGCAGGAGCTGAGACAAGTGACGGGGGCTCACTCCGTTGTGTGGATTCGATCTTACGACTGCAGGTCTTCTGACCTTGCAGCACAGAGGCTTCTGCAGTTTAACCCGCAGCGCCACCACGTCCCAGGCATACTGGAGGACAAAAAGCAAGATTTGGCTTTTTGATGCGCTCCCGGGGTGTGATGAAACATAGACACCCTGGGGGGCACTGTTGAGCTGCATCAAAATATAGAGCTCTGTCTGCTACGTCTTTTCCAACTTTCTCCAGAGGCTCCACAGATGTCAAAAAAGCCTCCCTCCAAAAATGGCTGCCACACCTTAAAAATAAAATGTGTGTGAGTTCTAAAAGTGTCCGTGGCATAATCTTCAGGGCTTTTGCTATGATAATGAAGTCAAACACTTGCATCAGTAAACGAAATTCACAGATGGAGTTGGAAGGCAAATGGAGAGAGCAGGAGGGACTCCGCCAAATCAAAATTCAGCAACAAAGGTTAGCATAATACGTCCGTATTATGCTAACCTTTGAAATGTCTGCCCAAGCCTCCGCCAGTTTTACAAATACAGCTAGAAGATGGTCTGTAATTGACTGTTACTTGAGTATGAGTTGAAGGAGGTGAAACACCACGTCACCGTCTCCTGGAATTGTAGAGTGAGAAGGGTCCCTAGAGGTCATCAAGCCTAACCCTGCTCATGGTTGAAGAAAACTCACACGCTGCCTTCCACGCTTGTAGGTTTGACTTGTAGGAGAAAGAACAAGGAAAGGGAGGAAGTGAATTCGAAGAGTGAGAGAGGAAAAGGAGATTCTGGGAAGAACCACCTGTACGGTCATGAGAAATGGCCAGAGAGAGAAAAACACACCGGGAATATTTCCATCCCACCCACCTCGGGTTCAGAGGTTTTATCACATGAACTGGCCATCTTTCCAATGAGGAATGTGAAATCCCACCGTCCAAGAGAAATAAACGGGAGCCCTCTCTTTTCTCTTCCCAGCAAATTCTCTTTGGTGAGATTTCTCTCTCTCTCTCTAGAGAAACCATATGGGAATCCTTAGGAGATCACAGTTGTTAGTCTTTTTTTTTTCTGGGAGGGAAAACAAAATGCCAAACTCTGCAGGATTATTACAAGTCCTGCACAGGAAGTCCCCTTTGCTACACAGGATTCACTTAGGGAGGGCCAATGAACCACCGACCTGTGCAGGACGATGACAAATCCAGTGCAGAATGCGATCTTTCAGGATTCACTACAGAAACACCCTGCGGCGAAGGATTCTGTAGTTTTCTGTACAGACCAAAATAAGGAGAGTTCAGTGACGTTGGTCTGAGTCTTCCTCGGGGACATGGTGGCTGGAGGTTCCAATGACGGTTGTGACTTCCTTTGGGTCATCAGCTGTCAATCTCTCATTCCTTCTGAACCTCCTTCTTTGGTTACAGCCACTGGGACCATCCCCCTCCCTTCACTCTTTTAACCCCCAAAACACCAAGCTCTAGTGATTTTTCGAGCTTCATGAAGCATACAGATGGTGACTGAGAGCTTCTGGAATTGCCTCCTAGCTGATCCAGAAACACATAGCTGTCTGCCCCCCCTGTGCAACATCATTTGCACTTTTCCCTGGAAGTAAGCACAACTCACATCCAGACAGGGTCGAGCCGAGCAATGCATTTGCCCTCCCAGCTTCTTCTGATGTCAGTGCCGTGAATCCGTTCTGGGTTGTGGTCCGAACTTTGCAGAAGCTCCCCAAGGTCTTGCTGAACGCTGACCCCAAAATAGATTCAGCACTTTGGAGAGCACCCTGTGACGTTCTAATTAAAAGATGGAGGGGGTTCATTGCCCCACTCATTCCAATGGCTGTAGCCC
The DNA here is from genome assembly GCF_051106095.1 of Pogona vitticeps. Taxonomy (NCBI): domain Eukaryota; kingdom Metazoa; phylum Chordata; class Lepidosauria; order Squamata; family Agamidae; genus Pogona; species Pogona vitticeps. The sequence continues at coordinate 3,909,125 of NC_135787.1, forward strand.
CCAAAAGCTAGATTCCCACCTTCTGACCATGCATTTGCTTCTAGCTTTGGGCTTTGCTTGTTTGATCTGGCCCATGACCCAGCAGCTCACTGGGCTTTTGGCCGGCCTCTCCTTGGCAGCATCGCACCTCAGCTGCAGCCCGCCCTAGTGCTAACTGCTCCTCAGCCGGGCCCACAGCTGGCGGGGGGGGCGTCTAGCAAAAACCCGTCTGCCAACTCAGCTGGCTGCCTTCACTGCAGGGGAGACCCGGGGAGGGGGCGGAAGGTCTGTGGCCTTTTCCTCGTCTAATAGACCAACTCCCGAGCAACCTGCCGTGGGTGAACAAACAGAATTGCTCCTCAATGGGATTCCAGCTGTGCGGGCCAAGGGTTCAAATTACAGGGTTCAGGGCAGGGCGCTCAGCTTCTCATGACAGCCTGCTTAGTGACTCTGCAAAAGGCAATGAGCGAGGAAGGATCTGTGCCCAATTGAGAGGGATTCGGCAGAACGCACCGCCGTGGAAGGAACAGACTGCTTCCTGCTCCTAATTCAAGCAACTATTCACCGGAAAAAAAACCCCATGCTGGGGTTTTGGCCACTACTTCAAACAGCCAGAGAGACCAGAAGAGAGGAGGGAGGCAGGGAGGGGGGAGACCCCTGGGTTGAGCATCACAAGCCGGTCTCCCTAGGAAGGGAGTCTCGCTATCAGAAACTGGAAGGGCAGGATTACAAGCTGGGAAACGCTCTCCTCTCTCTGAGAGGGTATTGTTATAGCTTACAAATGTTCTATGGATTCCAGAATCTCATCAGGGACTGGAGGAGTGTGTGTGTGTGTGTGTGTGTGTGTGTGTGTGTGTGTGTGTGTGTGTGTGTGTGTGTGTGTGTGTGTGTGTGTGTGTGTGTGTGTGTGTGTGTGTGTGTGTGTGTGTGTGTGTTTAAGTAACTTTCCCACACCTGGGTAGAACACCCACCATGGAGAAGGAAGAATCTCCAAAGGATGTGCACACTCTGGAAGTTGGTGAGCAGTTTTCTTCATCCTCAGTGTCGCTCTTGAAATGCAGATTTGAGAGACAACTGCATTTTTAAAAAAAACATAGGACAGGGGTGGGAAGCATGAACGATACACCTGAAGCCTTGAGGAATGCAATTTAAGGATAGAATGGAAGTTATCATCGAGCTGGCATTAATTCTTGGCAGCTATTATTTTCAAAATCCAGCAATATCCATCAGAGAAGATGGAGACACATTCAAATCAGCGTAATATAAATGCAAATGCCAGTTAAGTGGACTTTTGCATTGCCATTTATTTGAGGAAAGGGACATGGTGGTGCTGTGGGTTAAACCGCAGAAGCCTCTGTGCTGCAGGGTCAGAAGACCAGCCGTCGTAAGATCGAATCCACGCAATGGAGGGAGCTCCCATCGCTTGTCCCAGCTCCTGCCAACCTAGCAGTTTGAAAGCATGTAAAAATGTGAGTAGATAAATAGGTACCACCACAGTGGGAAGGGCATGGTGTTCCGTGTCTAGTTGCGCTGGCCACGTGACCACGTAAACTGTCTACAGACAAATGCTGGCTCTACGGCTTGGAAATGGGGATGAGCACCGCACCCTCGAGTCGGACACAACTGGACTCAATGTGAAGGGGAACCTTTACCATATTTGAGGAAAGGGGCTCTTTGCGTCACCTTCTCTCTCTCTCTCTCTCTCTCTCTCTCTCTCTCTCTCTCTCTCTCTCCTTTTTGCATTTGACTGAAAAGTGGACTGGCAGGTGTGGACAGCTAGGAGGGGAAGAAAAGGGAAGAGCACAGCCCTGCTAGCATCTCTGTGTTGAACTAAATGGCTAGGAAAGGCATCCGGGGCCATTCCCCAGTCTCTCACGCTCTTCTTTGCAACCAGCCACTGTGCAGAACTGATGAAAATTCAGGTCTGGTGAAGCTGGCCCTCCCTCCCCCTCCAGCAAGCAATAGGGCTCTTGAACTTTTCTGCCATGCTCCGTGCTGCTGATTATTCCATCTTCTATTGTTCCTGAACAAACGCCGGTCCTACGCTTGAACCAAACAGAGGCGGAAAGGTCTGTGGTGTTGGGGAGGGCGAGTGGGAGGGGGAGAGGGAGGGTCTGCTGGCAAAGCCACTGGTCCCTTTGGAAAGCTGGGCTGCTTCTGTCCCTTTAAGAATGCTCCAGCTGTTCCCTGGGAGGCAGAGAGAAGCAGCGTTTAGGAAAAGAGGCACAGAGAGAGACAGAGAGCTACTAGAGACTGGAAGGAGAAAGAAGCCAGTTGCAAGGCTCCTGAAAATATCCTGGCCTTTTTCAGCTCCAAAGCACGCCAAGCCAGGAAGGACTGTGGACACCTCAGAGGTTGACTCCTCTTGACCCGGCAGGAGGCACCTGTTCTCCTCTTTTCATCTTCAGCATCGCTCAGAGCCGCTGTCCTTTCCTTGAAGAAGTTTGCAAAGAAGCAAGGAGGGGAGGACCTTCTTGCAAGAGACTCGGTCTGGAAGTTAGCAAGGGATGAAGCGCTTCACAATTCCGGCTGGTCCTTCTTGAAAAAACAACAAAACCTTCCTGGATCTCCAGCAGTCAAGGCGGCTGGCAGCGATGTTTCCCGGTCAGGAACAAGGCTGGATACCAGAAAGTATTTGGGAATCCTTAAGTGTTTGGGATTGAAGGCAGAGGGGCTGTGAAATCATCTTTTTTTTCCCCTGAACCTTTGGAAGAGTGGGGAATAGGGCCCCGGAATATAACCCCATGATGAAGGGGATCTGGTATATTTTCACCCTGATCCTGACAGGTGAGTGGAAAGCGAGAGCCAGACTTCCTTGGGAGGGATTGTTTCCAGCCATAGATGTCTGGTGCCTCCGTGTGATGGGTGTACGGTTTGTGCTTCATTGATGCATGCTCAGCTGTGGGTCAGGTTCCCAGATTTTCCAAGAGGCAACTTCCTTTTGCGTTTGCCTGGCATAGATCCCGCTGACAAGGGGTGGACCCAGCAGGAAACCTTGTAAGTTTGAACTCTGTTTGGCAGGTCTGAGGTCTGGAAGAGTGGCTTGGCAAGGAGCTATTTGTAAGAGGGTCCTCTTTAATTCTGAATTCATAAAACTCTCCCCGCTTTCTGCTGCTGCTGCTTCTGGATGAACTGAATCCCTCACCCCCACACTATCCGGTGAATCCTGGCTTGAAGTTTGGGTTCAAAGACACTCTCTCTTCACTGTTCAGTCACCCCAATTGTATAGGGAGGTGTTTTTTAAAGGTACTGAGTGGTAGTGAATCAGTGTCAAGTGGTCTTAAGGATTCACCCCCTAGCTATTCCCTCTTTGGGTGAGAGACGTCATACCTGGGTTTGGGGAGAAAGGTCTTTTTTCATATCAACACGAGAAGCCTATGATCCACCATGAAGTTGGCATGCTGGTCTCCCCGAGCTTGACGCATTTCCTGGCAGCAGATAATTGCTATTCGAAAGCAAAGAGCAATGGTCTGGTTGTGTGTTTGCCCTATTTTTCCCAGGGGTGAGTGGGTCACACCATTGGACTGGATGGTGGCATCTCAGATACTAAAAATGCACATGGGGGGAGACAGATGCTCTCCAAATCAGTTCTTCTCCGTATTGAATGCTGCCCGTCGTTTCCTTGGAAGTCAATCCCCTCCAGTTTCAACCCAGCTGGCTCCCAAGTTAGCTGGCTTCAGATCATCACAACCCTTAGCCTGTGTTCCTAGACAAGTTGTCCAGTGTCTTGCCGAGGACTTTTGAACGGGTGCAAGCAAGAATGGGCACACTGTCTCTCGTCCTCCCTTCCTCCTCACCACTGCACAAAGATGGGCAGGCTTGCTAGAAGTTCCAGGGAAAGAATGTGTTCTAGTGACTTAATTGCACATAATTATTTATGTCGTTGACTGAAGTCAGGGCTGGGGTTGCTTTGAAACAGATGCTCTGTCCCCCTCCGCCTCTGAACTCATTCGGATTGCTTGTGCCGAACTCTGCGCGCCGCTTGCCCTTATCGCTCCCCTTCGTTGCCACACAGAGGGACTTCACGTAGGGAAATACAAACCACCTTAGCCAGTGGGGTGGGTTGGCTTGTTCGTAGCCCATTCCGGTTCCCCTAACGGGGTGCCCCCTGATGCAGTCGAGTGTGGCATGAGGCTTTTTGGAAAGGACTTGTGCGCTGGTGTGCGTGCAGGTGCGCCATGCAGTGTAGTCTCCACAGTTGTGTTGAGATGCGGTGAACGGTCTGGGAGCACCAGCAGTGGCGGAAGCTGAAGAGGGGGGGTGGAGGGCTCCGACCTCCCCACCACTGTCAGCCCCATAACCTATTGTGAGTGTTAAACCCCATTAAATATTACACTTCCAGGCTGGAGGAAGCGCAGTGGATGCTGTGAGTAGCCCGACACACGCCTACATTTGCCAGCAAGATTGCCATTTGGGCTGGTAGCCGGCTGGGCAAGGGACCAGGCAGCCTTCATGAAGATGCAAGGGCTAGAAGGGTTCTATAAGAGAAAAAAAATGGGAATACGGCTAGAATCCAAACGAAGCAGGGGTCGTTTTTCTCTGAGATTCCACAGAGCCTGGTGCTCTACCATCTCACTGTAATATACTGTCTTTTTCATTTTAAAAAATAATAATTATCCACATTTCCATCCTGAGCTTCTCACACAGAGAGTGAGACCTCTGGGGGAGGCATGCGTGGGGTTCCCCCTGCTTTGGCTCTGTGACAGCCCTGGGTGAATCTGGAGGAAAATCATTTGCCCAAGGCGACTCAGGGAGTTTCGCCGCCGGTGCAGGATCTGAACTCGGGTCTCACCAAACCCAAGACCGTTATTCACTACATCAGGTTGGAGGTTTTCTCACGTAGACCCACAGGAACTGAGGCACATTTTTCCGGCATGCAAACTAAGGGCCTTGGAAGTCCCCTCAAGGTGGTGCCTTCCAGATGCGGGGCCCATGGCTGGGGCTGGTTGTGGATCATGGGAGTTGTAGTGCAATGTTTTGGGTTGGAGTCGTGGTGAGGCTTCAGCCCTCCAAATAGCCTCGTTGGTGGGCTGAAGGACCACTTCACATTATGTAGCCCATCAGTTGCATCCCGTCACTGTTTTGGATCATGTCCATGGACATCAGCAAAGGGAAGGCCTGGGTGAAGTGTGTATCCGGACCCCAGGATCCGTCAGTGTGAAGGATCAAAATCTGCAGGGAAATGCCGTTTTTCTGCTCCGGGAAGCTCTCCGCCCTGGTGATTGTGCAGTGAAGTGAGATATAAGGTCTCCCAATTCCCCACCCCAGAAAAATGAAATCAGAAATAGCCTTCCAGCAACTTCTGGTTTTGAATGTTCCGACTTATTGCTCCGTTTCAGGACCTCGGGGGGGGGCAGACACTCTGGGGGCATCAAAGTGCCCTCAGGTCCATCTCCTAAGAAAGCAGAAACCCCAAGATTGTTTCTGTGGGCATCTCCTCGGGTTCAGCCAGATGCCTCCTCCGTGCCCATGTCTGAGTTTCATCCCTGAGGCCAGGGAGTACGTCATGTCAGGGGCAAGACTCGGGAGCTTGGAAAAGTTATGGGTTCAGGATACCGTTCCCAGATGCCCACTCAGACCGTGCCATCAGCGTTGCCGCAGGCCATGCCGTCTGGAAATTTGGGGAGTGGAAGTTGGAAAAAGGTGATTTCCTCGAACTCTGGCAAAATGACAAGGTCCAGCCCCTCTCCTCGGGCTTACGTTCATGTCACCCAACTCTGAATGCCTGAAATAAGACGAACGGCATCAAGACACACAAGGTTGCTGGAACATGAAGGGGGAACATGAGCTGTAGTCATGGGGGGGGGTTGTCTCCTTGGTAACATATCATTGTGGTCTACAATGATCCACCATAAGAACTGCTGGATAGCTCAGCGGTGTAGGCGTCTGGCTGTGGAGCCAGAGGTCGGCAGTTCGATTCCCCCACTGGGTCTCCTCGACAGGGGGCTGGTTCCCCAAGGTCCTTTCCACACCTCTGCAGTTCTAGATTGTTGTTGCTGTTAAATATGCTAAAAGAGAGACAGGCATGGCTGTCGGGCATTCTGGTTAAGAGAATCGTGCAGTGATAGTCTGCAAAAGTAACTTTTCCAAACTCTGGCTCTATAACAGATAAGCAAGTGTGTGTGTGTGTGTGTGTGTGTGTGTGTGTGTGTGTGTGTGTGTGTGTGTGTGTGTCTGTGTCTGTGTCTGTGTCTGTGTCTGTGTGTGTCTGTGTCTGTGTAAAATGCCAGCACTGGTATATATGGATATATATATAAGGCAGAGGATAAATGGTGATATGGCAGGGCTCTCCGTTCTGGCACTCACTATGAATTTCTAGATTCAAAATTCTCTCGTTCTATGTCGATGTCTTTTGCAGTTTGCGTAGGTTGGTAGACACACACACACACACACACACACACACACACACACACACACACACACACACACACACACACACACACACACACACACACACACACACCCCTCCAGCTCTGAAATGTACCCCAGGTTGCGACCCCAACGCTCCTTCTCTGCTTTTCCTGTATTGCCTTTTGTGGGTTCCCCTGATACCAGAGCATCATCTAACTGTGAGGCCATTAAAAACAAACACTAGCGTTCATCTTCCCGTATCATCAAGAAGGAGGGAGCCTGAGATGGGTTGCATTTGTTTATTTCTTCGCTTCTTTAGGGTGTTGTTTTCAAAGAAGAAGGACATACAGTTGACTCTGTTGCCGCTTTCCATTCTGCACGGGCTGAAAAGAGAGCCCCCCCCCTCCGATGGGCAAGTGAAGCTTTCTAATCACGGTGGCACATGGCACGCAGAGGCCAGTGCTGGCATTTTTCCTGACAGCTGGTTTTTTCTCCACTTGGGGCTCCTGCAGTACCTGTTGGGCGATGCTTTTGCAAACGTTATAATCTTCCTTTGTTGAGTTGCTCCTTCCCCCAAAGTGGGAACACGAAGGTGACAGACAAAACAGAAGGCAGACAAAAGATCCAAGAACTAAGGAGAGCCCTACGGGAGAGATTTTTTGACGGCTGCCTTTCAGTTTGTACTAACCAGATAAGGACCTGCTGAACTTTACTACAACACAGAAGGAACTTGCAGGCACATAATCTCCTTTCTTCCCCCCCCCTCAAAAAATGGGGGACTGTTTTGTAAAGCGAAAAGCAGGCACAGAAATACAAGAGAAGTATGCATCCCTGGGAGAAGAGACACAAAATTTATTTTCTCTTCCCTTTTCTGTGTGTGCATGCGTGTGTGTATGTGGGTCCAGAAACTTAGTACATTAAGAAAAATGCTTGTGAAACTGCATTTTATTCTAAGCAGAGTATATACAAAAATGCATTTATTACGAAAGTGCAAGAAGGCATATGCATTTTCATGCAGACTGTTTTTTGTGGATTCTTCGGCTTGCTTATTCATTTACAAAACTGAGGTGAGCTCCAGCCAAAACCTAGATTGATAGCCCCACCAAATTCCAGTCTGGAAAAATCACAGATCTAGGTTGTGCTACAGGTATTTTTATTCTATTATTTATGAGCTGCGCTGGTATTCTTACAAAAAAGCCCAGAGCAACATATGTGGTCCTTCTTCCAATTTGCATCTGCACAACAACCCTAAAAGGTAGCTTATGCTGGGGGGGGGATTGACTGGTTTAATTCCTCCAACAACCTTCAGGTCCCAGTCGGAATTTGGACTCGAAATTTCCCAGTCCGAGTCTGACTCTCTAACCAGACAGTCTCTGTAGCTAGAATCCTCTTGAGCACTTAAGCAAATGGCGTAATCTTTGGGAGGCCATGAGTTAAGAAATGTCTGCAAAAATTCTCTGTTGCAAACTGAGTCATGAGACTCAACGTGTCATGGATGATGCCTATGGAGATTTCTCAATTTATGGCAATTTGCATCTAAGAGTTACACCCTTTGCATAGCTGCGCAAAAAGGATTTCAGCCCATGTCTTCTGCACCAAATAGTTTCCAAACGTGTTTGTTTCGATGAATCTTTGTGCACAGGGCAGTTCCCGTTGCTCCACCCAGGAAGCCCTGTGTCTTGCAAAGGATCCTGGGAATCATTCAAGGTCCCGTGTTGGAGTCGTGATGACTGTTTTGGGCCAGACATATTCCACAGTGTTTCCAGGGAGCCAAAAGTGAGCCATCTCTCCTTATTTTTAAAAGGAAACCAAGGTCTAGCATGACGCAGTCTTACCTATATCATTTGAGTCAATGTCTCCAACTTGACCTGGGTTTGCTTTGCCAAAATGACCTTAAAATTAGGTGAGTTCAGAGTTGATTTTCCCCAGGGCTCAAAAGACTCCAGATTTTTGACAGTGCAATGTTTTGCTCCCATGGCAGACATGATGAAAAGAACACAGGGATTTTGCATTTTTAACAGTTCTGTGGAATAAAAAATTCCAACAGGTGTTTCCTTGTTGATTTAGAAGTGCCACTCTCTTCACTCATAGGCACATAGGCAGGATCAGGGCTGCACATAAGGCTGTGGTCAGACAGGAAATCTGGAAAAGGTCACTGGATTGAGTGCGATCTACTTTAAAGCAACTCTTCTGTGCACACAGGAGATGTTACTCACAGGTCCACCCAAGTTTCCTGGGCGTAAACCAGGAAACTGGCACAAACCAGTTTGTGATGACTCACAGTTCGTCACTATTCATGAACCACGAACTTTCCAACAGAGCGAATTGTTTTGTGGTTTGTGTAATTCAGGAATTCCAGGAGTGGTGGAACAACCCACACGCATGTTAGAGACACCACCTCTGCCAGGAGTCTTCAGCTGACTCTGTTCCTCACCTCCTTGGTGAAGATTGGACTTGGTATGCCCAAGCTATAGCCCCCACACAAAGCAAGTACCCCTAGAAAGTACTCTTTAGCAGCCAGCACAAAGCGTACAAATAACTAGCAGTGATAACAGTTCAGTGTTTCATTTATTCTTGGCAGACGCATTTCCCAAAGTGTCCTGAAATGAACAACAAAACAGCCTGATTTGTGTGTTTTTTGTTTGTTTGTTTTCCTGTATAGTTGATTTCATGCCGAACTACACTTGACCGAAAAGGCCTAGATTAGGCATGGGGCATGCTTGTTCATGATTTCCTATCTATCTATCTATCTATCTATCTATCTATCTATCTATCTATCTATCTATCTATCTATCTATCTATCTATCTATCTATCTATCTATCTATCTATCTATCTATCTATCTATCTATCTATCTATCTATCTATTCCTCCATCCATCCATCCATCCATCCATCCATCCATCCATCCATCCATCCATCCATCCATCCATCCATCCATCCATCCATCCATCTGTTGACTAACCCATCCATCCATCCATCCATCCATCCATCCATCCATCCATCCATCCATCCATCCATCCATCCATCCATCCATCCATCCATCCATCCATCCATCCATCCATCCATCCATCCATCCATCTGTTGACTAACCCATCCATCCATCCATCCATCCATCCATCCATCCATCCATCCATCCATCCATCCATCCATCCATCCATCCATCCATCTCAAAGCAATATTCTGGGTCTACACAGAGCAATAAACAACATAAATACTGTACAACATGTATATCAAAACAATAATCTATTTTTTTAACCTTACCAACCAATATTTGGACTGAAGCGAAACTGGAGGTGAGGCATTCAACCTGGGCCGATGTGAAAGGCCTCCCTGAAAAATAGTGTTTTAAATTGCTTGCTAAATGATTATCAGGAAGGGGCCAAGCGTAGTTCCTCTGGGAGTGGATGCCATCACCTCGATGCCACTGCTGAGAAGGATCTTCTCCAGGTGGAACATGATGGAACTAGACCTCACCCTAAGTGGTACAAGATGCCACCGACATCCTCCTGATCACACTCTTAAGTTGATCCATCCAGGTTCTGCCCCCAGACTGCCACAATTCAAGGGGCATCAAAGTCTGGAAAGGGGGTCTTTCTGACGAGTGTTAGGCAGATATAAATGGCCATGCCTCCCAGTCCTTGTCATTTTCTGTGGGGAGATCTCCGCCAGTTCTCCCGTCCCTTGAAGGAGGAAACGAGACGCTTCTCCCTCCAAGGTCGTGCCACGGCACCTTCCCCCCCTGCAGAGAAGGAGAACATTTAAAGGAAGGGAAAGTGGGCGCTGGGATACTGTGGCCACGGTGTGTCCTTGTGGCCAAGAAGGAGGGCCAGCATGGCTTCGGTGGGTAGGACCTGCCCCCAAGAAGCTGGAGAAGATGGTTCCACTGGGCACATTTGGGGCAGTCTCATCCTTCCCCTCAGAAAAAGGAGGGAGAGAACCCACAGGAGCACTGCTTCCTCACACTACAACTTGTGTATTTGATTTGTTTGTTTGCTTAAAATATTTTGATCCTGCATTTCTCCTTAAAAAAGGACCCGAGGCAGATTGCATCATTGAAAGACAAGGTTTAAAGCGAGAAACAATGTGTACAAATATTAAAAAGGAACAAATACCACTCTGAGAAATGATAAACACGAGCAATGCTAAGAACAGTCAAATGCATAACGCTCCATCTAAAAATCACACACAGGTAGCTGGTTACTGAGGGAAGGCTTGCCTGAAGAGAAAGGTCTTTTTGCCAGCTTGGGGAAGGCCAGCCAAGATGGGGCCAGGCTGGCCTCCAGTGGGGGGGAGTTCCAGAGTCTAAAGGAGCAGCCACAGAGAAGGCCCTCTCCTGTCTCCCCACTGAACGCATCTGTGAGGATGATGGGACCGAGATGGAGGCCCCTCCTGATGATCTTAACACTCAAGCAGGGTCATCAAGGGAGATGCGGTCCTTGAGATCGCTTGGGCCAAAGCCATTTAAGGCTTTATATGTTAGAAACAGCCCCAAAGGATTTCTGTCTGATTATGATTATCCTGTTCTGCTTTTCTTCATGGACTGAAAAAATTATGTTCTGTCAGCCCCCCCACCCAGCTGTACTCCTGATTTTCCAAACCCCTTAGAAAAACAGCTTCTTTCCTGCTCTGTGGTTTCTCTCTCCCTGGGCTATCGTTTGTTACATACCATAGCCCTGTAATTGTATAATTCATCTTTCCAAAGGCCTTCTGGGACTCAGGTTGTATGAGGGATGCTATAAAAACAGTTGTATTTTTATCTCTGATTTACGGAGACCAACTGGCGAAAAAGTCTGGCGTCGAACTAGTACCTGTGCAGTTTCAGTGCTTCCATATCCTTTTACCCCTCTGTTGTGCATGCCCGTGTACGTTAGAAACATGGATGCTTTGAAGTCTGTTTATTGATGTTGGAAGTAGAATACTGGTGGTTCGGTGTTTCTCCTCCATGTCCGGCTCTCCATTTCATCGTTCACATTCCATCACTCCCTGCAGAATCCTCTTGGCAAGAGGAGACCCTAAATTGCATTGGCACACACAATTGTCAAGATTTATGTCACAAAGACACACATACACACACACACCCGTGGGTCTTCCTTCTTTGGTCTCTGCCCTTTGCCAAGAAGGAAAGCCAAAAGCATATTTCAGTCCTAGAGTCGTCCAAAATCTTGGGAACAGAACAGTCAGCTGGCAGTACCGTTTCTCATGGTTAATGCCCAATATATTCTGGCTCTCTGTGTACTAAACAGATCTCTGCATACATTTCTAGATTTGATCCTCTGCTTACATTAAACAGAAGTCAGCTGTCAGCTGGTCTTGCCAGCAAAAGACATGACAGATTGGTCCTAATTAGACTTGGAAGCACATCTGTATCAGAGAGAGGTAACAGGTAGTTTTTTGGGGGTTTGCAAAATCAGCCTTCAGAAGAATACCCCACTTAAATCTGGTCCAAGACCAATCACCAGACAAAGCAAGCTAGTTCACAAGTTCAAGGAAGGAAGCTCCTGGTGTGACATTCAGTGGTTTTCATTAGTTAAGGATTTTTCTGTTTTAATCATGTGCTAGCTATAACGTATGATACAACACTTTATCATATATTCTGCCCTGATTCTGGGTGCAGCTACGTGGCCAAATTATACCAGCCTGGATCAGTCTAAATCACTTTGAAGTGTGGTACAGTGGACCCTTGACTTACAGACGGCTTGACTTACAGACTTTTTGAGTTACAGACTTCTCTGGCCGCAAAATTTAGGTTTGAGTTGCAGTCTGAGATTTGACTTACAGACCAGAAAAAAACCAAAATGGAACAAAAACGGCCTGTTACGGGATTAATCAGTTTTCAAAGCACTGTAGGTCAATGGAGACTTGACTTACAGACTTTTTGACTTGAGAACCGCCTTCCAATACGGATTAAGTTCTCAAGTCAAGACCCCACTGTATGTGATGTGGGCTGATACTTGCATCCACGTGCTAGTATTGACCACTCCGTACCTCAAGAAACCCTGCTTAGCATGATCTAGACCAATCTTCTTTCCCTCTTTCAAGGGAAAGAGAAAAGATTAAGCAAAATAAAAACACCCTCCTGTCCTTTCCTTCTGCTTTCCCTAAGGCACTTCATGATCTGGAAAAACTGAAAACTTCCTTCCTCTTCCATTTCAGATGAGAGGGGAAATGAAGTTTTCCATTTCTTTTTGGTTGTTGCTAGATGACACAGCACATCAGCACTGCATTGAAAGGGCTTTTAAAAAGGATCCTTTCCAAGCATCGCTGATGCATTAGCAGCAATTAAAAAGAAATGGAAAACTTCCTCTCCCTTCCACAAGGGAGCAGGAAGGAAGCTTTCAATTTCTCATGGTAGTTGAGTGGCCTCAGCAAAGGGAGAGCCAGCCAGCCCACCCAGCATTGGTCCAATCCCAGCAATCACACTCTCTGGAACAGAACCAAAATGGGGAGACCCTACACACACACACACACACACACACACACACACACACACACACACACACACACACACACACACACACACACACACACACACACTCAACCCTGTGCAGGTGGGCATCTATCAAGGATGGGCTGGTACACCGTGGCACACATGTCATGGGGCATTGAGAAAAGGAGCCAGCCAGCCCATCCCACCCTGGACCAAAATATGGGACAAAGGTCCATCTGATCACACCCACTCCTTCCTGCAAATTTCAGCGTCAGAGACAAACCTTCTTCAAGTAGTTACCTTATCCAGCAGCAATAGCATGGACAGATCAGAGTGGTCAGCCCCCTCCCATGTTGCTTTGCTCATGCAAGCAATAAGAAGTCTGAAGAGCAGAGACACCAGTTCATCTGCAGGGACTCCTGGGAAGCAAGAACGTAGGAAAGTCTGGGCTCTTACTCCTGTGAAATAAGCAAGGATCTTTTTTCCCTTCAGTGTCCATGATGGTCATGGAGGACAGCAATAAGGGAAAAGATTGTCCTTTTCAGGAGCTCACCCAATCTCCTGAAAAGGACAAAAGCTGATCCCACAGCTATAAATACTCAACTATCCCACAAACTGCACCAGAGCACAGAGTTCTGACTCCTGTCTTCTGAAGATGCCGGCCACAGAGACTGGCAAAATGTTAGGAAGAAAAACCTCCAGAACAAAACCAAACAGCCCGGAAAACCCACAACAACTATCGAAAAAGTTGGGCTTGATTCTCCCCTTCTCGGTCTACATTGACCACACCAAATATGATAACAACTGAATACAACTGGCTGCCTTTTAGGATTTACCTGTATTTGTCTAGCCAATTGTATTACACTCCAGTGTAATACAAACAACTGTTTACACATTCAGAGCAGCAGTAATAAGAATGGTCACCTATCCACAACAAATATGAAGTCGTGTAACCAATTTTGGGGGACGTGTAACAGTCTGGCTATTTATTGGGAGCTCCTCTAAATTCTTCATCATTTGGTGGGTGCTTTTCTGGATCATGGCCAGCTCTGCCACATCCTCTTTCAGATGCGGCGCCCAAACAATGAGCCTCTTTGAGTGGGGGTGGACTGGATGATCTAGAGGGTCCCTTCCAGCCCTACACTTCTAAGATGATGATTATTAACTGCCGGGTAGCTCAGGGCTTAAGGCACCTGGCTGCAGAGTCAGAAGCTGGGACTTTGATTCCTTACGGTGCCTCCTTGACAGGGGCTGCACTCAATAATTCATAGGGTCCCTTCCAGCTCTGGACTCCTAAGATGATGATGATGATGTCTCAGAAAAATCTCCCCCTTTTTTATTTTAACTCTGAATAAACTGTCATTTTCAGGAAACCTGACCACCTGCTCACTGCTTAACCTTCACTTAGGATGATGTAAAAGCAATGGTTCCACTACAGATTTTCTGAGGATTCAGTTGGGAGGAGTAACTGGGTTTATTTTTTTAACCCCCCACTGTACTTTCGGCTTCCTGTTCTCAAAGAGATGGCTCCGTTATTCTTCCTCAGCCTGTCTACAAGAAAGCGTTGTGGCCCCTTAAAGTCTACCCAGTTTGTTTCAAGGATTACAACAGGCTTCCTGTGTGAACGAGCGTGGGTTGTAATCCCCCAAAAGCTCACACTAAATCCACAGCCGCTCGCAGGCGTATAAGTTGGTGAGTCTTTAAGGCGCCATGGCCACAAGAATTGGGGGATGATTGTTGTTTTTAGTTCTTCTCGAACTTGTCATGGCTCCAGAAAAAAAAAAAAGGATCTCTCCTCTCCTGGCACAATGGCTAACTTTCCTCGGAAGTATTTGGACAGCGACTCTATTTTAAAAAAAAAAAAACCTTTTCAAAACTGCGAGTAAACCATATTGACCAGAGCCTTTCTAACCACATGGTTCTCGATGGGCCAAAAGAACTCTGAAAAAGCTATTTATTTTAATTATTCCTAGAATGCATTAGTCACCCTATAGCTAATAGCTCTCGGGATGACGTACAATGAAAACCGCAAATGAAATCCAAAATCCATATAAATCAATTGGGGTGGGGGGAGAAACAGTGTAATAAAACGATCTGCTAAAAGCAGCAGAAACTGAAATAGGCATCACAGGAAGATCTAAAAATATAACTGAGATAAAATGACTTTAAAAACACAGCCTAGCAGTAGAAATGTGCAGGAGATTAAAAGGCCAGAGAGAATTAACGAGGTCCCTGGGACCTTTAATTGTTGTTCTGTGTGTATTTGCGGGGTCTCCAGGCACTCGTTGAACTAGCAGGGGATCCTTGTGCTTTCCTGGGCCTCTAGGAAAAGTGAATATTTGTATTCTGCAGAATCGGCTGCTTTATTTGCAACCTCACATGTTATCCGTAGTTTGTGTTAGTGGGAGGAACTTTTCTGGGCTGGGGTGAGGATTTGTCTATCCAGCACTCACCAAATATTCCTTCCAGATTCTGAATTCAAAGACCGCCTTGCCCCTCTGCTGAGTGTTCTTTTCCCTCGCTTTCCTCGGTCGGTGGCTGTCGTTTGTTTGCTGTTGATCTCTTTGGTTGGTTGCTAAGTGTGTGTGCAGTAAAGAGCAGCACATACATACACTAGTCTGTAACTTCAAGTAAGGGTAACTAAAGAAACGCTTTTTAGAATTTTTGTTCTACAAATGTCTATAAGTGAGTCATTGAGACTTCTCCGTTCATGAGAAAAGGGGTGGATTATATGGGGAACTTGTTGCTATTCTCCTCTGTGGATTTCTAAACTTCTACTGTGAATCAAAAAGAGAATATTTACTAGAAATTATGAATTCTGCAATAGTTACACCAGCATAACTTTATAACATGGTGATGAAGTGAAATTCCAGCCACTATCTTAGCGCCTGGTACACAAGCGCCCTTTTCCCATGACATCCTGTGGTCTCAGAGTTTGACCCTGGATTCTCAGGCCATGAAAGGTTGGTGGCCTTGCAACCCTAGTGATGCTGGAGTAGACCTTCCAACAGATGTGACATGTCCTGCAAGCCGTACTTGATGGCATTTCTTCCATCCGACAAACCCAAGTACATAAGCCTGTTTCATGGGCTTCCCTGGACTCAGGTGGGAATCTTTGAGCAAACTGACTCTTTGGAAAGTTAGAGCTGCGTGAGTTAATACCTAGGGACATGGTGGCACTGCGGGTTAAACCACAGAAGCCTCTGTGCTGCGGGGTCAGAAGACCAGCCGTCGTAAGATCGAATCCACGCGACGGAGGGAGCTCCCGTCGCTTGTCCCAGCTCCTGCCAACCTAGCAGTTTGAAATCATGTAAAAATGTGAGTAGATAAATAGGTACCACCTCCGTGGGAAGGTCACGGCGTTCCGTGTCTAGTCGCCCTGGCCACGTGACCACGGAAACCGTCTACGGACAAACGCTGGCTCTACGGCTTGGAGATGGGGATGAGCAACGCGCCCTAGAGTTGGACACGACTGGACTAAATGTCAAGGCGAACCTTTACCTTAAGTTAATACCAGCACCTTGAGTTTTACAGAGAAGCAAACTGGGACCTAGGCTAAGAACACAACGATGCTGGAAGCTGATTTTCAATACCTCCGTTGTGTGTAGCGCACCCTTCCTGCCATCCTGAATGGTGTTCATTTATTTATTTATTTTTTCCAGGGTTTCTGGCAGAACGTTTTGCCCACCTGGGTTCCCCTGGTAGTTCCTGATGACCTCCCACCCAAGGATTAATCAGCACCAATCTTGCTTAGCTTTTGAACTCAGAAGAGGCCAGTATCTTCAGGACGATTTGGTGCTTCATATATAATCTTAGAACTGCAGAGCTGGAAACGGACCCTCTGGATCATCGAGTCCAGCCCCTCTCAAGGAGGCCCAGTGCTGGACTCGAACTCCCAACCTCTGGCTCCTCAGACTAAATCACTGAGCTATCCAGCACTTAAACTGGGCTATCCGGTTTATTTCTAAGCACAGAACTTTACAGAAACCACCCTGATTCTTCTTAAGTTAAATTTGAAATTGAGTTGAAGTGTAAATAAACTTGTCCTTTCTCTGGATTTGGTGATTTTTTTTTCTCCTTCAAAAAACAGTTTCTGGTTGCTCCATTTGACCCAGGAAAAATGCTTAGCTAACGAGGCTGCAATTCCCCAGATCCCACCCCATCATCCTCCAGATGCCTTTTTTAAGCACTGGCATGACATCAGCCTCTTTCCAAACTTTCTACATTGAATTGAGAACAGGTTGTTCTCTTTCTCCGTAGCAGAGCCGCAGTTCCACATTTGAATTCTTTTGATACCCTGTAAAATATGTATTTTGTGAAGGTCTAAAACTCCACTTCTTGTCCCCTTTACTTAACTCTATTTTTCAGTCCCTCTTTCTTAAAACATGAACTGAAAATGATCAATGCAGGTGAAGACAGTCGCCCCGCATCTTCCATGGTGAAGGGAGATGAAAAAGAATGATTTGAGCTTCTCTTTAGTTTCCTTGAAGATTCCTTTAGCTTTCTTGTCAACCCGCAGTCCAGCTCCTTCCCAGCTGTTTTTTCCTGCTTCGGCTGTGTTTAAATAATGTTTATAGTTGGTCTTAATGTTTATGAGCAATATGCTCCTCAAGGCTAGCGGGGAGGAAATCTATGTCTGCCTCTCTTCTTACCCTTTTGCATTTCATCTGTTCAACATTGTCTTTCTGTTTGCTCTTATTGGGGAAGGATTTCCATTTCTGAAGGAAGCTCTTGGTTCCGTTAGCTTCCTTGACACGCCACACTGGCCTTTTGGATTTGGTTCCCAGATGTTCTTGGGCTAAAACTCCCAGAGGCCTTTACCATAAGCTGTGCTGGCCAGGATTACTGGAGTTGTAGTTCAAGAACATCTGGAGACCCAAGTTTGGGAAACACGGGTCAAGACCTATGGTTCTGAACCTGGTAAAGGTTAAAAGGTTCCCGTTGACATTTAGTCCAGTCGTGTCCAACTCTAGGTGGTGGTGCTCATCCCCGTCTCCAAGCCGTAGAGCCAGCGTTTTGTCCGTAGACAGTTTCCGTGGTCATGTGGCCAGCGCAACTAGACATGGAACACTGTGACCTTCCTACTGAGGTGGTACCTATTTATCTACTCGTATTTTTACGTGCTTTCAAACAGCTAGGTTGGCAGGAGCTGGGACAAAGTGACGGGAGCTCCCTCCCTCGCGTGGATTCGATCTTACGACGCCTGGTCTTCTGACCTTGCAGCACAGAGGCTTCTGCGGTTTAACCCACAGCGCCTCCACGTCCCTACTCTGAACCTGAGGTCCCCAGATATTCCTGGGTGAAAACTCCCAGAAGCCCTCACCCTTAGCTGTGCTGGCCAGGATATCTCAGAGCTCAGGTACCCTGATCAGATTTTCAGGCTAGGCTTTGAAATGTACCCTAATTCAGCCCAGAGCTTGTCCAATTTGATCTGTGCTCCGGATCTAATCAGTTTAGATGGGACTTTTATTGGAAGACCAAAACTGCTATAACTAGAAAAGATTCTCAAGTATAAGGATGGGTCCCTGGAGACCAAGACCAAGATCATCCACACTCTTGTCTTTCCAGTCACCATGTATGGGTGTGAAAGCTTGAAAGGGGGGGGATGATTTATTTGAAATGTGGTGCTGGAGGAGAGCACCCTGCAGCCACTCAGGACTGCCAGAAAGATAAACAAGGGGGTCCTAGATCAAATCAAGCCTGAACTATCATTGGTGGCAAAAATGCTGAAAGTCCCACTTTGGGGACATCACGAGAAGCCAGGATTCTTTGGAAATGACAAGAATGCTAGGCAAGGTGGAAGGCAGCAGGAAAGGAGAAAAACTAAATTTGAGGTGGATTAACTCCTTAAAGGAAACCACAGGCTTGAGTCTACAAGAGCTGAGCAGGGCTGTTGAAGACGGGACATTTTGGAGATGACTGTGACAAACCCAGACCTACTGGGATCTGTCACACAGTACACTAAGCTGCCACCAACCATTCCCTGTAAGAAGTCACACAGACCAGGGATGGATTTTTAACCAATAAAAGGAATAAGGTTTATTTAAATACACACAGGGAAAAATAAACAATCAGGTGAATAGGATAAAGTAACGTGGCTTATTCTCACTCATACAAGCATACAGTTTGGTTCACCCAGAACCCTTAACTTTAAGCACAGACCCTGAACCTATCAGTTCTGGCTAACCAACAGACACCTGAACCTATCAGGTTGGTACTCTGACACACAGAAGTACCCTGTCTGACACACAGACTCCCACAACAGCTTCTTCTTCCCAGCTGCTGCTTCGTCACCTCCCAGTGTCTCACAGTGTCTCATACAGGCATCACATATTTATACAGTACAGCCCCTCCTCCTGATGTCCCGCCTTCCACTCCCCATAGGATGGAACTTTCCCTCCAAACCCATGACAGACAGGTAACATCAGTGCTGTATGTAACACCTCCCCTCTTTAAAAGTTGTTTTGTAGGGGGAAAGCTAAGGTGCTTTTCACCAAAAAAACAACCTGTATAAAATACACAAAAACAGTTATACATACCATATTATACTTACTCATACTTACACTCCAAGTTAACCATAGCAAATATGCATTTAAACATTTTACCATATACAGTACATCAATTTACCTTTATTAATACAAACCAAATTCAAAACCAGGTACATTTTACTTTTTATCAGCATGATATACACATAGTCCATGTTCTTTCGCCGTCTTCATTCTTCAGGTCTTCTTGATAAGGCGTCAGCAACACAGTTCACTGACCCTCTGACCACCTTCACTTCAAAGTCATAGTCCTGTAGGTTTAAAGCCCACCTCATAAGTTTGCTATTGTGGGTTTTCATTGTCTTTAACCATTGCAATGGTGAATGGTCAGTACACAGAATAAAATGTCTTCCCCAGATGTAAGGCTTGGCCTTCTGGATCGCGTAGACTATGGCCAAACACTCCTTCTCCACGGTTGCCAAATGTCTCTCACCTTTTTGAAGTTTCCTACTCAGGTAGGACACTGGATGCTGGTCACCATTCTCATCCTCCTGGCACAGAACTGCTCCTACCCCGCTGTTAGACGCGTCGGTGTAGATGATGAACTCCCGGTCGAAGTCTGGAGCGCGCAGCACAGGATAGTTGATTAACGCCTCCTTCAACCTCTGGAACGCCGCCTCACAGTCGCTGGTCCACGGGATGCGGTCATCAGCCGTCTTCCTCGTCAGATCGGTCAGCGGAGCCGCAATCTCGCTAAACCTCGGGATGAACTTTCTGTAGTAGCCCACCAACCCAAGAAATGATTTGACTTTTTTCTTGGTGTTGGGTCTAGGCCAATCACGAACAGCTTCTATTTTGGCCTCCAGGGGTTTTATCATTCCTCCCCCTACCATGTGACCCAAGTATTTTATTTCTGGGCTACCCAGCTGACACTTGCTGGCCTTTACTGTTAGCCCTGCTGCACTTAACCTCTGCAGCACTAACTCCAGGTGTATCAGGTGATCTTCCCAGGTATTACTGAAGATCCCTATGTCGTCAATGTAGGCCACTGTAAAGTCACTGAGCCCTGCCAAGGTCTGGTCCATCAGCCTTTGGAATGTGGCTGGTGCATTTCTGAGACCAAAGCTCAGGACTCGAAACTCATAGAGACCAAAAGGGCTGCAAAAGGCAGTCTTTTCTTGATCCCTGGGATCAATTCTTAATTGCCAATATCCCTTTACCAGGTCCAATGATGAGATGAACCGACAACCCCCTATGGTTTCAATCAGGTTGTCTAGCCTGGGCATTGGGTAGGCATCAGGAGTGGTTACACGGTTTAATTTCCTGTAATCGACACAAAACCTAATGCTCCCATCAGGCTTGTCCACAAGGACTATCGGAGAGGACCAAGGACTAGAAGAGGGGACGATTATGTTCTCCCTCAGCATTTCGTCCAGCTCCTTCCGCACCTTGTCCCTATAGGGTCCCGTTACTCGGTATGGGGATACTGCCTGCGGGGGTGCATCCCCTGTGTGGATCCGATGCATCACTCCCTTCACTATCCCCGGCTTGTTGGAAAACACCTGTTGATATTTACTAAGCAGCATTTTTAGTTCTTGCTGCTGGTCTTGGGTGAGTGCAGGACTGATCTTTACCTCCTCTGGGTTGTATTTTACTTCCCCTCTACCCTCCCAGAAGGGTAACTCAGCTTCCTCGCTCTCAGCTGCTTTTATCGCGAATAAAACCCTCTGTTCCCCTCTGTAGTAGGGTTTTAGGGCATTCACATGAACCACCCTCCTTGCTTGGTTCTCCTCCTGCTCTATTAGGTAGTTCAGGTCTGACATCTTGGAAATGACCCTATATGGTCCTGCCCATTTGAGCTGCAGTTTATTCTCTCTGCAGGGCCTAAGCCAAAGCACTTCCTCCCCTGGGTCAAAGTGCCTCTCTCTAGCTTTGTGGTCATACCATGTTTTCTGTCTGACCTTCTGAGCTTGCAGGTTTTCTGCTGCCAGCTCTAGATTTCTCCTTAGGTCATTCATCAAGGTGTCTATGTAAGTCACAACGTCTTGTGGGTCATCCTGGGTGATCTGCTCCCAATTTTGCTTGATCAAATCAAGGGGCCCTTTCACCCTTCTTCCAAATAAAAGTTCAAATGGACTGAACCCGGTACTGGCTTGTGGCACTGACCGATAAGCAAACAAAAGGGATTGCAGCTTCTGGTCCCAATTGTTTGGATTCTCTGCCAAGTAAGCCCTAATCATGCGCATTAGAGTCCCATTGAACTTCTCAGTTAACCCATTACTTTCCGGATGATAGGCAGTGGTTTCCTTGTGCTTAATTCCACAGATTTGCCATAAGCGTTTCATGAGCTTTGATGTGAACGATGCGCCCAAATCTGTGATTATCTCTGAGGCAAATCCCATCCTGGACATATACCCCACCAAAGCATCGGCCACTGTGTTAGTTTCAATGTTAGTCAAGGGTATGGCTTCAGGATACCTTGTGGCATGGTCCACAATGGTTAGAATGAACCTGTTCCCCCTCTTTGTGGCCTTGGGCAAAGGTCCCACAATATCCACCCCTATGCATTTGAACGGAGTGTCAATCACAGGCAAAGGGCACAACTTTGCTTTGGTCCTGTCGCGGTTATTCCCCTGCCTTTGACACACATCACATTGTTTACAGAACTCCCTGATCTGCTTCCCTATGTCAGGCCAGTAGAAATTCTGCGTGATTCTCTGCTGTGTTTTGTTCACCCCTAAGTGTGCAGCAAACATGTCAGAGTGCCCCCTTTGTAAGATCATGGGGCGATACTTTTCAGGTACCACCAGCTGACTTCTGATCCCATCTCCCCCTTTTGAGATATTCCTCAGGGTTTCTCTATATAAAATCCCCTTTTTCTCTATAAATCTCACTGGGGCTTCAGGTGTTAGCTGGGCGTCAGTCACCTGTTCAAAACACTTTTGGAGAGTGGCGTCTGCCTTTTGCTCCTGTCCAAATCTGCTGTCTGTGGTTAAGGTTTCCACCACAGCTTCTGAACTCCCCTCTGCTTCCGTCTCTGGCTCATCATTACCCCCCTGAACTGTCCCCGTGGTGGCTTGTGAGCGTGTAATCACTAGCACCCGTTTCACATGTTCAGCCAGGTCATTTCCCACGAGCACGGCTGCTGGCAGAGTCGATGAAATCGCTATCCGCCAATCTCCCCTCCAGCCTTGAAAGTTGACAGGTACCTCTGCTACTGGCAGAGAGATTACCTGCCCCTCAATACCTGCCACCTTCATGCTCTCATTTGGGATTATAAACTCCCGAGGAATAATATCTGGATGGCACAGGGTTACCTGGGAACAAGTGTCCCGCAGCCCCCTATACTGACGGTCAAGTATTCCTACGTCCACCCCGGCTGTCTCAAACAACTGAGAATCTGTTTTTATCAGCAAGCAGCGTTTTACCTCCACAAGAGGACCATTTTCCTCAGCCTGATCAGCAGAGGTAGCTGTTCCAGACTGAGTAGTCATGGCAACCGGCTCCCTCAGTGACACTGAGCCTTGCTCTTTCTGGACACAGAACACAGCTTTTGGCTTGGTCCCACTAGAATTCTGAGGCACCATTCCTTTTAGCTGCTTTAATTTCTCACACTCTGAGATTAGATGACCCTTTCCCTGACAGAAATAACATTTTCTGGTGTATTTTGATTCCCTCTCATCTTGTTTTGGTTTTCCCTCCAAAATCTGAGGTCTTAGTTTCATGTCTGAGGGCTTCCCTTCACCATGGGCCCCTCCCCCTTGCTGGCTTTTCCCTGGTCCCTGAGAGTACTTGCTGTAGGTTTCTTTGGGTTTACCCACAGATTTCCCCTCACCCAAGGGCTTTCTTATTTGGGAAATAAAATCTGCGATCTCTGCGGCTGCTGCCACAGATTTCGGTTTCCTTTCCCTCACCTGGAATTTCAATTCCCCCTGCAGGACTGAATAGAACTGTTCCAGCGCTATCAAATCTTTAAGCTGCTCATAGGTCTCTGTCCCTTCCTGCGATAGCCATTTCTCAAGCAGCCTCACCAATTGGGCCCCCACTTGGGTAAAAGTCTGTTCTGGCTTTTTTGTAAGGGACCTGAACCTTTGTCTCAGCTGCTCTGCATTTATCCCATGTCTGGCAAACACCAGTTTTTTAAACTCTGCAAAATCTTTCATCAGTTCCTCAGGCATCTCGGCATAAACCTCAGCCAGGCTACCACTGATTAAAGACCGCATGATGGTCATCTTCTCAGTTTCCCTCACTGAGAAGTCCACGAATGCTCTTTCCACTAAGGAAAAGAACACCTCAGGACAATCTCCCTTGTGGTACACAGGGAATTTCTTCAGGTCAGCCTTAGACAATTGGCCTCCCTCAGAATCCCTATTGTTATTATTGTTCTGGTTCATCAGTTCCAATCTCTTTAATTCAAACGCCATTCTCTCTCTCTCCAATCTTTCCTGCCTCTCCCTTTCCTCCATTTCAAATTGCCTCATCCTCAGTTCATGCTGTTGGACTAGGATCAATTTTCTGAGTTCTGGGTTCTGCTCTCCTGTGCTGTCACCCTGCACTGAGCCAAATTCATCCTCAGAACCTTGGTCAATCTGGGGGTCTTTCACTTCACTCATGTCTGCTATCTGGCTTCGAGTCAAGGGCATAATCCCCCCTCAGAACAGGCTGCTTTAAAAAGTCAAGCCTCAAAATAAAACGACCACTTTTTTCCTTCTTGCCTCAGAACCAGCTTGCCCTAGAGACTGCTGCTGTTCTTCAGCACTAAAGTTGCAACAGTATCGAGTCAGAGCCTACCCCCCTCTGCTGGGCCTCTCAGCTGGCAAGCTAGCTCACTGTTGCTAAGCAGTTTTGCCTCAGCTTTTTCCCGCCAAAACTAGGCTGCCTCAGAGCACCTTAATCTAAGTCTCCCCAGTTGGCACGTTCTTCTACTAGCGCACCTCCCCGTGAGGTACACCTAGAAGATTACCTACGCGCCTCAGACTGTCCCTGACTAGACCCCCCTTGCTCTGGGCACACTTGCCAAGGCTTTGCTGGACCACTGGACAACTGGACCAGTCGTATCCCACACGCTGGACACCACTCAATGTGACAAACCCAGACCTACTGGGATCTGTCACACAGTACACTAAGCTGCCACCAACCATTCCCTGTAAGAAGTCACACAGACCAGGGATGGATTTTTAACCAATAAAAGGAATAAGGTTTATTTAAATACACACAGGGAAAAATAAACAATCAGGTGAATAGGATAAAGTAACGTGGCTTATTCTCACTCATACAAGCATACAGTTTGGTTCACCCAGAACCCTTAACTTTAAGCACAGACCCTGAACCTATCAGTTCTGGCTAACCAACAGACACCTGAACCTATCAGGTTGGTACTCTGACACACAGAAGTACCCTGTCTGACACACAGACTCCCACAACAGCTTCTTCTTCCCAGCTGCTGCTTCGTCACCTCCCAGTGTCTCACAGTGTCTCATACAGGCATCACATATTTATACAGTACAGCCCCTCCTCCTGATGTCCCGCCTTCCACTCCCCATAGGATGGAACTTTCCCTCCAAACCCATGACAGACAGGTAACATCAGTGCTGTATGTAACAATGACCATAAATTGGAAGTGACTTGATAGCAGACAACACATCATAAGAACAACGAGGGCTGATTGTTAAATCATAGTCCTTGGCATCTGTTAATGACATTGATTCTTACCATATTAATCTTTTGCAAGTTGCACCCTGGAATCGAAAGAGGATCAGGTCAAGTCTTGGAGCAGATGGGGCCCAGAGGGAGAGGGTGGTCACGATGGACAGTGGTGACCAGAGCAAACAGATGGACCAAGAAGAAGAAAGAGAAGGAGGAAAGAAGAAGAAGAAGATGATGATGATGATGATGATGAAGAAGAAGAAGAAGAAGAAGAAGAAGAAGAAGAAGAAGAAGAAGAAGAAGAAGAAGAAGAAGAAGAAGAAGAAGAAGAAGAAGAAGAAGAAGAAGAAGAAGAAGAAGAAGAAGAAGAAGAAGAAG
The DNA here is from genome assembly GCF_051106095.1 of Pogona vitticeps. Lineage (NCBI taxonomy): Eukaryota > Metazoa > Chordata > Lepidosauria > Squamata > Agamidae > Pogona > Pogona vitticeps. Next base: position 3,934,391 of record NC_135787.1, read on the forward strand.
AAGATTCTGCCTAAACATTAGGTAGACTCTTTGGATGGTCCAAGATGTTTAGCAATGTCACGGGTTGCCTAAGAAGGCAAGCTGACTCCCTTTCATTGGTACACATTCATCTGTTGGGGATCATCAGCTGTGGATTCCCTGGCGTGGCAAAGTGAGAGGGTTCCTTCCAGCTTTACCCTTCTGTGACTGTTTACTGCCTTCCCAACCACAGGAAGGCCCTCTTCTGCTTCCAAAAGCCTCATCCGCCTCTATATTGCCACCCAAGCGGGGCAAGAAAGCAGCAGTGGACTAGCTGACGGAGTGGAGCCAGGTGCGACTTATGAGGAAGAAAGCTCTCGTTTATCCTGAGTTTCCAGAACCATGCTTCACTTTGTTAAGTGTGTAAGTGTTTCTATAGAGTACCCTTGAGAAGGCTACCATGACCCAGGAATTGCCTAGGCAACCGTGATGCTCCTCACCGCCTGTCTTCCTCCATCAACCGGGAAGACCTTTGCTTGTTATCAAGGCCTAAGCTAGAAGAGACAGCTCTTGTGCGAGGAGCTGTTGTATGTGTTGCGTTTTGGAGGCAATGAGAGGTGTGGAGGGTCTGATCCAGAGAAAGACTGTGACGCTCGGATTGTGGGGAGTTGGAACAGTACGCCTCTTATTCAGGGATGTTGGCAAGTCTTTGGGTGTGAGATCCAAGTCCCAAATCTCTATTAAAAACAAGTTTTTCCCCCAGAAAAAAAAAGGGAAGGGTGGGTGGGTTGTGAGTTGACTCCAAGTCATTGAAAAAGAAAACCCAAGTTAAGTCCAAGTTCAGTCACTGGTGTGACTTAAATCCGACTCCTGCAACTCGAGTCCCCATGCTGATTTGGTGTGGCTCAGCCTCTGATTGTCCTGATGTGTAAGCTGGATTGTGAACAAGAAGCTCCCTTAAGGACAGAATAAGGAGAGACAGAATGGCTCCCTATCGGCAAAGGTGTCAGGCGTTTGGTTGGAAGCGATGGATGAGAAGGAAACTCTTTCTGAACCAGCTAAGCTGATGGCGGGAGCAGACGCAATGGGGAAATCTGAGTAAATGGGCTGCAATATCCCAGTGGTACTCTGCAATGACAAAAGCAGAGCTTCTGAATCAAGCAGGTTCATGAGTCACAGTGCTGGTGCTCCACTCCCTTTCTTTGTTCCAAGTAGGACAAGGGACCCAGATCATTGCATCTCTTTCCCCAAACACCGCCTCTCACTTCTGGGCTTTTGGAGCATGCGCGCTACATACATACAATGACTCTTTTTTCCCCTGAGCCAGAAAGCTATTGCTGGCTGAGGACGAATGGAGACAAGTCATAGAATCATAGGATAATGGAGTTGGAAGGGGCTTATAAAGCCATCTAGTCCAACCCCCTGCTCAAGGAAGAAATACAAATCAAAGGATATCTGCCAGGTGGTTGTCTAAATTTGTCTTGAAGGCCTCCAGCGTTGGAGGGCTCACCACCTCTCGAGGTCATGGGTTCCATTGATGCACCCCTCTAATAGTTAGGAAGTTTTTTTTTCTGATATTCAGCCTAAATCTGACTTTCTATAGCTTGAGCCCACGGTTGCCTGTCCTGCACTCTGGGATGATCGAGAACAGATCCTGCCTAAGTGACAGCCTTACAAGTATTTGAAAAGCAATATCACCGTTCCCTTCAGTCTCCTTTTCTCAAGGCTAAACCTTCTCCGGTGCTTCTCACCCTGAGATCTGTCTCCCTGCTTGGAGAGCTGAGAAAGAAAAGCAAATTCACCAAGATGGGCCCTGAGAACTGGCCACCCTGGTAGGGGAAGAAGCAGGACTTAGGTCCTGGGTTGAGGAGGACTTCCCAGTGAGTAGCTGGTCCAGTGAGGCAGAAGAAGTACTGCTCCACCTTAGGCTCCGGATCCTCCCAGCCAGCATCATCTTCCTTCAACTCCTTACCGAAGTTGAACGTCAAGGGGGCCCTCTTGCAATCCCCTCCTGCTCTACGTAGGTGTGAATGTTTGTCTCTCTTGGGGCAAACACGTGTGTATTAGGACCCATTTTTGGGGAATGGAACAATACGCTTCCTGTTCAGTCTTCCATCCTTGCCTCCACCCACCATTGGCTGTTACGCCTGCCACCCACCAATCACAGCGGGGCACAATGCGATGGACTGGCTCTCTTTTTCATCTTCCCATCACCCTGGAGATGGCTATGAAGCCGCTCATCAATGAGGCCTCACTGTCTGTTCAATGTTGTACCTGCATTAAATTATGATATGACAGAACAGTTGAGCTTTCTTTGAAGGATTTGATGGCCCCGGCTTGGCAGGCATCTTTATTTTATGTTCTCTCCCGTCATACCCTCATCTCACTTTGCTTTTTAATTTTCTTTCTGAACCTCCACTTGAGATACTCTAAGCCTAGAGGGAAACCTTTTTTTTCCCCTTCTCTGGTAGGAGAATACGGTGGGTCTCTTGGAAAATCCCATGTACTTCCCTCCCCCTTTTAAAGATGAGCGAGACAGCGTAAGACTTTCCATGCAACTGAAGCTTTAAAGCAGTGGTTCCCAACCTTGGGTCCCCAGATGTTCTCGGACTACAACTCCCAGATGCCTTCGCCACTAGCTCTGCTGGCCAAGATTTCTGCGAGTGGTAGTCCAAGAACATCTGGAGACCCAAGATTGGGAACCACTGCTTTAAACAGAAGATGAAGGATACAAACAGAGGATGCAAAAAAAGATATGACAGTGACCCCATTCCCAGAAATGACACTTTCCCCCCAAAGATAAATGATCTTTTTTAAAAAAAATGTAGCATGAGTTTTCTACAAGTTTCACATTGACTTGCCTTTGTGCGATGATTGGCCATCAGGAAGTAAGTAAGGGCTTCCCTAGCAAGCTGATGGTCTGAAATGGCAGTTTGAAGGACTGTGTCTTCAGAGGGAAAACACCTTATCATCTACTTGTGAAACCAGCCTCCAGAGACAGGAAATTGCATGCTAAATGTCACACGCAATTTCCAAGTTCTGCTAACGTCTTGTCTAGTGTGGCCCTGAGACAAAGCAGGCATCCCGTTCGGTAAATCTTCCCAAAATGAGAAAGAAGAGAGGCGAGACCAAGATGCAGACCAACAGATACTACTACCGCACTCCACAGGGCATGTTGGGTAAACAGGCAGGGAGACAGAAAGTCCTACCACTCTAGTGTTGCAGTTAAATAATTTTAATCTCTGTATCCATCATTTTGCTTGCGTCAAAAATGTGGCACACCAGCATCCTTGCAGCTGCTTCCGACCACCACTCATTCTGACGCGCGAGACCCTGGACGGTCATTTCGGAACGCCTGTCCTCATACACCACTGACAAAATCATTTGTCTTTAGCATCTACTGCCCATTAATCCACTCCAGCATCTGGTCCTTGGTGTCATATTTGAATTCTTGGCAAACCTGCTTTTTTTAAAAAAAATGCATAGCCAAGTTGTTGAGATATCTTTCTATTAATCATGTGATGAGTATTCATGAAACCCCTTGCTCGCGGCGAGGCCCCGAGTTTCTCCGTGACTGTTCTCCGTGCAAAGACTTCAAATGGCACCAGCGAGGTTTCCCAGCTTCCAGTGAAAACGAGGAACCCCCCCCCTTAATTTATCCTCTTTTTCAGAGGGAAGGGTTTTCTGTGCAGAGAATTGCCAAATTCTAGTGGTTTGGGTTTTGTTTGTTTTTTTGGAGAATCCTATATAGGAGAGGCACCACTCCGCGCTAGAAGGCTAACAGTCCTGCACAGCTTAGTCTTTCTTCTGCCCGTTTCCAAAGGAATCCTGCAACGGAGCGATCATCATCTCCCAAAGTCATTTGTCCCATTCATAGAGTCATGGAACAATTGAGTTGGGAGGGGCTTGTAAAGCCATCGAGTCCAACCCCCTGCTCAAGGCAGGAAATGGAAATCGAAGCAGATCGGACGGAGGGTGGTCCTATTTTCTCTCGAAGAAGAGAGACCACTCCCCACCCCCCGGAGGTCATGGGTTCCGTTGTTGTACTGCTTGAACCATTAGAAAGGGTTTTTTTTTCCCCTGATATTCCATCTAAATTTGGCTTCCTGGAATTTGAGCCTATTATTACATATCCAGCATACCAGGATTATGGAGAACAGATCCTGCCCCTCCTTATGGGCAAACAAAGTCACCACTATAGGAAAAGGTCCATTAATGTCAGAAAATCCACAAGACAAACTCAGTGATCCATAAATTCTCTTCCAGCTGTGCAGTTCTACGATGACTATGATCACAACATCCTATTTACATTTGTGAAAAGAAGACATCCCATAAGAACTGCAGGACTCAGTTTTCACCTTGTGGGTGACACTTCCCTGTAAAACTCAATTGGATAAACACACCTTTTCTGCCTTCCTGGCTATGTCGCTTGGGTGTCTTGCTGATAGGTGAGCAGTTTGTAACTCTTTATTTGATTTATTTTTTAAAAAGATAAATGAGAAGGGATCTTCAGTCCATCTGTTGGCCACTTTCAAGTTGTTTTATGTGGAACGCCGCCTAAGCTTTGCACAAAGAGATATAGCTGCCTCTACATTCACCCAGGCTCCCTATTTTAATCTATAATTTAATAACAAAAGAAAAGGAGAGAGAAATATTTCCATTTATTAAATTCTTGGGATGTTGTCCATGCGACTTTTTTTCTGCTTCTTTTGTAATTCTTTTATTCAGAGAAACAAGCAGCTTAAAATATGCACATAATCAATCTCGTCCTTTCTCTATTTCTTCTGCTTCCTTTAGTTCTTCTCTCCAAGATGTGTTTTTTTTAATTTACATACTTAATGCAAAAGCAGCTTACCTTTCTTTCAAAAAAGAAAAAAAAGAGAGATTTATTGTTGGCAGGAACATCAAGCAGAGACACACACGTGCAGCCTATTTACCCAGACCGTGTCCGAACCATTAATTTTATGGGGGTGGTTTTAGTATGAAAAACCTATGGGCGCTCCGTGGGACCCATTCTGAATCATAGGCAGTGCGAGATTGGAGTAGAGGGGGTGCCCCTCAGAAATGTATGCCTGAACGTGTCCCCATTTAGTTCACCAGGCACTCCATCCTTTTCAGTCTTAGCTCACAGCTCAGTTGTGGACCAGTTGTGTCTTTGTGTGCTACTAGGCTTCAAGACGGACATTGCTGTACATCCTCTCTTGACCCATTTCCGGATCTGTCTGTCTGTGTGCCTATATGTGCCATGTGTGATCCCAACCCAACCCAGTGTGGTTTTTTTTTTAAAAAAAGGAGGACATGCAATGGACTCCAATATCAGGAAGGCAGGGCAGTTGAAACCTCTCTGTGTTTTGCTCCGAACATTACAGGAGCTATCTGAGGGGAAGGATTCTGTCCCTCGAAACAGCTCCCAAACTTTGGATAGCTCCATTTAATGTTCAGACTAAAACCTGGAATGGATTGGCTATCTGTTCCACCAGGCTTGGTTCCACACACATACACACACACACACACACACACACACACACACACACACACACACACACACACACACACACCATTTTTTTTACTCTAAATTTCCATTGTTCCATTTCTTTGTTTTTTTAAATTTTGAAAAATCTTGGTGTTGGGGATGCTACAGAGTCTTCTCTTGCAGGATCTAAGTCAGAGAAGTTGCAATACTGGTTTTAGATCTTCCTTTCCTTCTATGAGGACTTCCCCTTAGGTCTTGGGACCCATAGTGACGACTGCCGAGCAAAGGCGAATAACCGATAGAACTGCCTTTCTCCTCAGCAGGTTTAGGTCTCTGGCTGCAGAGCGAGAGGTTGGGAGTTCAATTCCTCCCTGCGCCTCCTTGACATGAGCTGGACTTGATGATCCGGAGTGTCCCCTCCAGCCCTGCAGTTCTATGATGATGATGATGATGAACCACACGTCGGGAGATGGTTCCACAGCACCCTCCCGCTCACAAAGAGAGGAAAGCAATCTTATGCCAAGTCAAACCATGGATCAACCCGATTGAATGTTATCTCCTCCAATAAACATCTGCTCTCCAGGATCCGCAGCAAGGAGAGAAACTAGAAATTTTGGCTTAGGACATCACGCATATCTAACGTGTACTCTTTCACCCAACTTTGACCCTTCCCCACATGCAGAGAGAAGAACATTAGCCTCTTCTTCAGAATCAGGGGTTGTAGGTGTTGCAGAATTTCTGTTACTCTCTGAACAAGCCATCAGAGGTCCCCTGCCATGGCTCTGTGCTCACCATGACGCATGATGACCTCTTGGTACACCCACATCTGTATTTCCTCCTTCCCCTCCCCTCCCCAAGATCCCAGCTCATTATGATGCCATATCCTTGTGGAAAGTGCCTGGAAACAACCTGACCTCAATTCTGGAAGCCTAGACACTTTCCCTACACACTTACACACACATACACACACACACACACAGAGAGAGAGAGAGAGAGAGAGAGAGAGAGAGCTTGTCACAATGACAGACATTTTACAAGCAGCGAGCAAGGCCTCCGCAGCAAAATCAAAACACTTCCTAGCATCGCTTTCTTGCTGAGTGTCTTGAAAATCTCCGAGAGGCTTTCAAGCATTGTTGTAACTCCCCCCCCCAGCTGCCTCATTTTCTCCCCCCTTTTTATTCTCAACACAGACTAAGTATCTGTGTTCCTTAAACAGAGAGTCTAGAGGGATTGGCGCTAACAAGCAGATGCAGAGACTCTGTCCCATAGTGGTAGTTTCAGGGAACAGAATCCGCCCTGAATCTCAGACAGAGCAAAACCCCAAAACCTCGGCTGCCTCTCCAGCTGGGACGCGTTGTTTTGGGGTGCCCGAAACACACTCTCAAGGCACCCCGGGGTGTTTTCCTCTGACAGAAAGAGGCCCCTTCCTCATTCATTGCTTCCCTTAACGTTTCAAAAGTATGGGATTGTCTTATGTGCAATCTGGTGAGGAGGGCCCATCCCTGAATGCACCGTGTTTGGAGCCGAACTTTGGGAGAAAGGAAGCCGGCAGGAGATCACGCTGCAACACCACCAACGTTGCAGTGTGATCTGGAGGGCCTCCGGCTAGGCTGGCCCAGAGGCTGCCATGGGTCAAGAATGCACAGCCAGATTGGTGGTTGGTGTGTGAGCAGATTTGATCCATCACTCCCGTTTTGGCTTGCCTGTAGACACAGGAGCTTTGTGTTCGTATCCTGGGGTTAGGAATATGGAGCTCAGAACCACAGGTGCCGTGACGGTCCATTTCCGCCCCCCAGAACCAGCCTGGTCCACTCACCAGGCTTCTCACAGCTCACGTGCCCGACGGCGGCAATATGGTGTCAAGTGTGGAGTAGTCCCGCCCCACCTCTCCCAACTAACCGCTCCGGTCCCCCCACACTTCCACGGCTGGTGTGATTTCGCCGCTGTTGGGGGAACCAGGTTGATTTGGGGGGGCGGGTGGGAAGGGAGCGATGTGGACCTGGTGGTGCTGAGTTTCCTGTTTCTATCCCCCGGATAGGAAGCTCCCATGCCTACTTCACGGGTGACCCATCGTGTCTCGGATCAGGTTCGAGGTTTTGATGCTCACATACAGTTGGGAGCACGCTATTTGTCGGAGCATCTCTCCCCCAACGTCATTTGCCTGACCCACCAGATCCTCCCAGGCCTGGATCCTCCACGTTGCCACTCCGAAGGAGGCACGGAAGTCTCATAGGAGGAGCCGGTGGCACCGACTCAATTGAGCCCCCGCTGCTGGGGATGAAGCCAGTACATGGACCCACTCCCCGGCTAAGGTTCGGAAGGCATCTTGAAATCCTGCTCTTCAGGGAGGCCTTCCATAAAGACCCAGCTGGATGGTGTCCCTCTGGTTTCACTCTCATAGAGAAAGTGTCTTTGTACTATTGCTCTTTGGTGGTTTTATGACCTTTATATATTTTTTTACATGTTTCTGTAATCTGTCTGTTATTCTCCTCATTGTGAACCCAGAATAATGCATTACACTAAGGGGATGGCATCTAAAGAAAGAGAGAGAGAAGGAAGGAAGGAAGGAAGGAAGGAAGGAAGGAAGGAAGGAAGGAAGGAAGGAAGGAAGGAAGGAAGGAAGGAAGGAAGGAAGGAAGGAAGGAAGGAAGGAAGGAAGGAAGGAAGGAAGGAAGGATCTCATGATGAATGGAAGGAAGGAAGGAAGGAAGGAAGGAAGGAAGGAAGGAAGGAAGGAAGGAAGGAAGGAAGGAAGGAAGGAAGGATCTCATGATGAATGGAAGGAAGGAAGGAAGGAAGGAAGGAAGGAAGGAAGGAAGGAAGGAAGGAAGGAAGGAAGGAAGGAAGGAAGGAAGGAAGGAAGGAAGGAAGGAAGGAAGGAAGGAAGGAAGGAAGGAAGGAAGGAAGGAAGGAAAATGGTCTCATTTTCCCATCCCTAGCAGCAGCTGAAAACTTATTTACTCATAATGATGATGAGGAGGAGGAGGAGGAGGAGAACTGCAGAGCTGGAAGGCACCCTGGGGATCATCCAGTCCAGCCCCTGTCAAGGAGGCCCCGTGGGGGAATCAAACTCCCAACCTCGGGCTCCGCAGCCAGATGCTTCATCTCTTGCTTCCCATCTATTTCCCGTTCAGCTGGCTCTCCCGCCCCTGCAGCTGCCAGGAATGGAGGCCCTTTTTGTAAGTCACTGCATCTCTCCTGTTATGCTAAACTGTTTAGTCCTGGTGTTAGATCTGAGCTCGGTTGTTTCGAGGCGTGTGGAAGCAAACAGAGAACTGGTGCAATCAGCAGGTTTGCAGAGCAATTAGATTTGCTTCCCCCCCCCCCCCCGCCACCCTTCTCCCTTCCAATAACAGCAGCACTTCAAGGCACATCTCAATTAACGGAGTCAGGTTTTATTTGAGATGGTTCCTGGCCAGAAATCCCCTTGCAGAGTCTTCCCTTCATCCTCCTCTCCTCTCCTCCCCTCCCCCCCCACCTCTGTCTCCAACAAATACTGCATATTTGCTAAACGGAGGGGAAGTTTTCTTTGGCACCGGATGCAAGTCTCATGATGAGATGCACAGAATGAGGCCAGGGCTTGGGAGACGTGAGATGGAAGCCTACCAGATTTTTTAAACAAGCCCCACTCCGAGAGGCACACACAATGACCTCTCAACAAGGTTGAGCTTGGCAGTTCTGTAGTGCAAGATGCAGTTGCCTGTGACAGATTCCTTGATGGGTTAACAAGAGCATAACAGCATAGCATCCTAAAATCATGGAGTTGGAAGGGGCCTCTAAGGCCATCCACTCCAACCTCTTGATCAAGGTAGGAATCCAAATCAAGGCAGAACTTACACAGGGTTGTCCAATTTTCCATTGAATGCCTCCAGCGTTGGAGGGCTCACCACCTCCCAAGGTCATCGGTTCCATTGTCATACTGCTCTAACTATTAAGAGGTTTTCCCTGATATTCAGCCTAAGTCTTGGTTCCATTGTTGTACTGTTCAAACAGTTAAGAAGTTTTTTCCTGAAATTCAACCTAAATCTGGCTTCCTGTAACTTGAACCCATTGTTGCCTATCCTGCGCTCTGGGGTGATCGAGAACAGATCCTGCCCCTCCTCTATGTGACAGCCTTTCAAGTCTTTGAAAAGTGCTCTCCTATCACCCCTCAGTCTTCTTTTCTCAGGGTAAAAAATCCCCAGTTCTTTCAGCCTTTCCTCCAAGGTCTTGGTTTCCAGCCCCCTGATCCTCCTTGTCACCCTCCTCTGAACTTGTTCCAGATTGTTGGCATCCTTCTTAAAGTGTGCTGTCTAGAAGTGGCCACGGGACTCAAGAGGAGGCCTAACCAATGCTAAATACATGGGAACTAGTACTTCACGGGAGACTCTACTTCTGTTAAAGCATCCTAAAATCCTGTTTGCCTTTTCTGCAGCCACATCACGCAGTTGGCTCATGTTCAGCTTGCGATGGACAACAAACATCATATTCCAAATGTAGCGCACATGTGCAGTGCACATTAACCAACTTACATTTTGGTGCAATGAGCAATGTCTTCTATCTGCTTTCAAAAGTCACATTGAAAGGATATTCCAAGATATTTTGACACATTTTTCAAGTTTTAGGCCATTCTCTTGTGTTGGGATTGTCTTATTGCACTGTTGATTTTAGTCGAAGTGGCCCAGCAGGGTTTGGGGTGGGGTTTTTTTCCTGATTTTTAAAAAAACTTCTACCACTTTATTGCTTTTTCTTGTTGTATTTTAATTGCTGATGGTGTGTTTGGTTTTCGTTCCCTGCATTATGTGATTTCATGTTGGAAATCTGCAGGAGGCCCCTCAAGGTACGGAAGAGAGAAATCTCAAATTTTTTCCTCTCACCCTTGACCAAAAATTATTTTATTTATTTATTTTATTTATTTATTGGACTTATATACCGCCCCATAGCGCTACAAGCACTCTCCGGGCGGTTTACAATTTTAATTATAAAGGCTACACATTGCCCCCCCAGCAAGCTGGGTACTCATTTTACCGACCTCGGAAGGATGGAAGGCTGAGTCAACCTTGAGCCGGCTACCTGGGATTTGAACCCCAGGTCGTGAGCACAGTTTTAGCTGCAGTACAGCGTTTTAACCAGGCAACCTTCTTAAAAACTTGTCCATCCTTGTCAAATGATCTGTTTTTTATATGAGAGCAAAAGGACCAGCTCTTTTTAACATTAGTAGCCCTGTCATCAAAGACAGTTGCCTTCTGCACCAATCCACAGTTTTAGTAAGCACATTTCCTAACATAAATCACTTTTAAAACGATTTTCACAAACTCACGGATATTGGTCTCCTTTGCCCTGAGCATGTCATACGGCAGTGCGCTTTGAAAAAGTAGTAACTGGAAAATATGGTTGAAAGTTTTCCGAGTCCATACAGTATCTCAAAGGATAATGCAGCTTCCCTTTACGTATTGGTTCAAAAATGTGAAAATAAGTCGGCTTGGCTTAAAATGTGAATGAAAGGGACTTTTGACCTGGTTTTGGAGGAGCAGCTGCTAAAGATTTCTGAGAAATGGAAAAGCTGAGGGGTCTGATTGGAGCTTCTGTTCCCTGGATTTCAGAAGGTGAAACCTGGGAATGGGGTTGGGTGAGTTGCTTTGCTATGTCCTTTTTCTACCATAAAAGGGAGTGATCCTTGTGGAAAAACAGGAAAGTTCTATGCTTGTGTGTGTGTGCGTGCGTGCATGTGCATGCTTATGTACAAAATTTTTGGACATGTATTTTTCTATGTATAAGATGCCCCCATGTATAAGACACCACCCACTTTTCTAATCCAAAATTAAGAAATCTAATTCGGGTTTAGCAAGTGTAGGGGGAAAGGGATCAAAGTGCTGCAGGATCGCTTTGATCCCTGCTTTCCCCTCCACTTGTTTTTGTTCTCTCCTCAGCTTACTTCCGTCTATAGGATGACCCTCAATTTTTAGTCTAAAGATTATAGACAAAAGTATAGTCTTATACACAGAAAAATATGGTAAATCTCACAAGTCATAAGGCTGGTGCTCCATTACCTGCCTTCGTCCAACTGGGATGATGGTCCTAATTTCTATGTACCCGTCAGCTCACTCTCTCACCCTTCCCCTCCTCTTGCCTCTGTCTTTTTCTCTGTCTGGACAAGCACAACCCACATAAAAAGTTTTGCGGGGTTTTGCATTACTGGTTAAATTCCTCTAGTGCAGGGATTCACAGAGCAGAGTAGCTAAAAGTTCCCCAGATTAGTTCACTCCTTTTTTTTCTCGTGGCAGTCTCAGTAACTCACTCTTAGACATCAATAGGAGAAAGAAAAAATGTTTTGATGGTTGTTGTAGGTTTTCCGGGCTGTTTGGCCGTGTTCTTAAGGTTTTTCTTCCTAACGTTTCGCCCGTCTCTGTGGCCGGCATCTTCAGAGGAGAGGAGTAGGAACTCTGTCTGTGCTCTGGAAAAGGTTTCGTTATTTACAATGGAACAGACAAAACAGCAAAACTGTCCAACGTGACTGTTTTGCAACAAAATACTTCAACAGACTTACTGCTTCCAACCGACTAAAGAGAGGGGGGGAAGAACAAAGCAAAGAAGTGGGGCTCTCTTCGAACTCAGAGGCAGGAGGGAATGATTGACCAGTGCCAGACAGATTGACACTCATCCCAGCCCAGAAAGGTCCCTCTCGTCCACACCTTCTAAAGGCAGCATGCGGGGTTGCTAAGAGCTCCAACAGAAAGAGTTCCTCTTTGAGCCAGGGGTGGGAATTGTTGGGTGGAGATATGGATGCCCGCGTTTTAATGCCACCTTACTCAGGAGCGACGTGACATCCTCCAAGATCAAATCTTCTGAGATGTATCTCCTGTGTTGAAGATCTGGCACCCCCTGAGATCTGGCGAGGCCCACTTGGCTGAGCCCGCAGCCAAAGATAAATTTGAGCCGGTGGCTCCGTGTTGGGGGTGTGTGTGTTTCACACAGCAATCCTAAACACCAGCCAACAATGGTGTTTCTTCCAGAGCAGAGGAAAGGATCTCCCGCCACCCCTTCTTCCAGGCCAGGAGGTGGCTGGCAGCAAGCCGAGGGTCATATTTTAAAGGAGGTTTCACCCATAACTGCCTGGGTTATTTACAGCTCTCTCCGTGGTCGCCTAGCAACGGCAAAGGGTTTTATTCTGGGTGACCAGACAGAAAGTTCTTCTGGCCCTTGAGCAAAGATGGAGAAAAGGTGATTCCGGCATCTGCTGCTCCTTATATAGGGCGACAGAAACCACACTTACGAAAATTTCATCTTCTATGTTATTGTGCTCATTATTCAAGAACGTGGAGCCTTGACCTCTACCGGACACATCGAGTCCAATCCTGGTTCAGTTGGCCAAAGCCTTGTGGTCTTTTTTTACACAAGCAATAACACAAACGGCATAACTTTTGAAGGCAAATTGCTGCCAATTGATTAGGGGAGAGAAAGTCCCTTGGCATGCAATAGATAATGTCGATGCTGACTTGAGTTGCAGAGACTCGCGGTCAAAATGTTGCATTGTTTGAATTGTGCTTGTGGGTGTCACGAAGAGGACTTTGCTCATATTAATACAATCACAGAATAGTAGCAAGAATAACAATGCAAACATTGAAAGGTGGTGATGGTTGTTTTGACTTATGCACTTCCTCGTAGTGCTAGAACACTCTCTGGGTAGTTTGCAATATTATTAATCAAACCACAACTAGCCCCCCACCCCTCCAAGTGAGCTGGATATTCATTTTATCGACCTGGGAAGGATGGGAGGCTGAGTCAACCTTGAGCCGGCTACCTGAGCCCACTGGGATTGAACTCAGGTTGTGAGCAGAGTCTTCAGTGCAGTACTGCAGTTCAACCGCTGCACGACAACAATCCTGTTGTGTTGAAAAGCACGGCCACTGGATGGTAACAATAATGTGAATGAGGAACACTGAACCATCGTCATCCTCAACAAGACCGGCCTAGCCAAGACATGTTGCTCCCGAGTTTGTTTTCTTTGTTTCTCTGAGGGCAACAGCACTTAATCCTGCATCGTTCAAAGCTGTGAGGCTGAGATGAGGGTTGCAATCTCAGTGACAAGACCTCATTTTGCAAAGAACAGTGGATGAGTCTGTTGGGGGGAGTACGGCAAGAAAAAGAGGGAGAAGAAAAGACATTTGGGGTGGGTTGCCCTGCACGGATCATCGGGTGACCCTTAGAGATGGGCACAGACCAAAATACCAGCAGGCTGTGATGGTTCGTGGTGGAACCCTAGAAAAGCAAACTGCTTAATGATTCATTTTTCTAGTGCAGGCTAACCACTCGGCCCCAGCCCTCCTCTCTCGAGGAAGATGCATTGCAATTCTGTTTAAACGATAAAACCCTGTATAATGTTGCATCTATAAGTACACAAAAGCCCATGCAATTTCATGCAAAAACAGTATGCTCTTCCTTTGCATTGTGTACGTCCAACGCCATCTAAAAGGTGGAGGTGACCCCTTAGCTTTCTCAGTGTCAGGCCACGGGTTCAAATCCTCCTGTAACCCAGCCAGGCCTTTCCGTCATCTGGATTTATTGATGCGCAGCTGATGAAAGAGTCCCAAAGCCCAGGCGGACAGCAACGCTCCTTCTTCACCTCCTCAGGGAGAGGCAGGAATCAGTGACCCCTCAGGGTAAATCCCGCCACCACCGCCACCCTTCCTGGCCAGGGACATACCTCTATCAAGGCGACGCAGCTTAAAATAATTACATTCCACCTTCGTGGGGAGCTGCATTAATCTTTCCCAAAATGGGGGGCCCTCCCAAAGCTATACCTATTCGGTGATTAAGAGAATGGTTCATTCTTCTGAGTTACGAGCTTGGCATTTTTCACCACCATGAAATTAATTTAAGACGGGGAAGTGGGGGGTTGGTGGAAAGTGGGGGGGGGGAGAAGAGAGACAGAAAAGAGAAAGCATTAATAAATTTTTTTTAAAAATCAGCAGGTTTTACTGGACCTTTTCATTAACTATCTCATTCATGCATAACATCCAAGGGGGCCCCCGCGTTCCTGTGGAAGATTTTGGCATGCTTGTGAAGAATTAGTGGTATAAATTTAACTGTTTTCTTTATCCAAGAAACGGTTTAGGGAGGGAAAAGAGGGGACCCAGATAGAGATGAGAAGTAATTCTAACAGAACCCAGAAAGTCTGGACACTGTCCATTGACAGTGGCCCCAATCGCTGCTTTAGAGAGGGTGTTCCTCTTTTCTGTCAAGAGACAGCTCTTGTTTTCAAATATGTGGTTTATTTGAAGACGTTCGCTGCCGAAGAACTCTCGAGGGACAACCGTGCGTTTGAAGGACTGCTCAATCTAAAGCCAAGAAAAATAAGGAAAGAGAGCAGACGGACCCCTTGAAGCTGCTCATCCACAGGGAGCGCTCATGGCCAACAGACCAAGCCGGACCCCAGATCACTTGGTCACCCTCTTGTCCCATAGGGGCAGAGATTAGAGATTGGTGTGAGCCAAACCACGGACCAGAAAAAGAAATAGAAAAAAACTGGGCTGGTTCATGGTTCCGTTCACCATCCGGTTCAAGGGTCCTGAATGGATAAGCCCCCTAAGATCTGGACCCATAGGGAAATTTAGTAATCTAGGGTAGCAACGTTTCCTCTTTCTGTCTTTTTAACCATAAAGACCAGCAAAGCTCCCATCAGCAGCAGCCTCCACGCACATGTCATTTGGTTTTTTCCATAAATGCCCTTGACTGGGGTTGCTGTGGGAGAAACAAAATGGTGGCCTCAGTCTCCTGCCAGCCAACAGGTTTTAGAATGGCGGCCTTTACAGAGCCTAGGACCCTCTTAATAAGACCCCAGGACCTGCTTCAGGATGCAGTGCTTACCCTGAGTTTAGACAAGCAAATCTACACTCAGGGCTTCTTTTGTGACTCTGAACTCTATTCTCAGCAAAGAGTAGAACTAACAAGTTAAAATAACAAAAACTTGGAATTGGTTCCGTTACCTGTAAAAAGTTACCTCTTTTCCTTTTGTAATGAGGGTACAGTGGTGCCCCACACAGCGACGTTAATCCGTTCCAGGATGAATGTTGCTATCCGGATTCGCATTAAACACTGTTTAATGCATTCCTATTGGGAAAAAACTCACCGCTAAGCGGGAATCCTCCATAGGCCGCCATTTTTGCCGCCTCGGTAAGCGAGGAATCAGCGCAAAAACGCTGTGGGCGGCCATTTTGTTGATCCGGCGGCTATTTTGGAACTGCTGATCAGCTGTTTTCCAAACATCGCAATGCGAAGATTGGTAAGCGAAATGCTTACCAATCATTGCAATGCGATGTTTTGCCACCTAAAACATTGCAATGCGATCGCATTAGCGATTGCAAAAAAACGCGTCGCTATGCGGATTCATCGTTAAACGGTGCGCTCGTTAAGTGAGGCACCACTGTATGTGAAAGAATTGCATTTGCAAAACAATCTAGCAACTAGAAGCAGCTTTATCTGCTCTGGTGTCACAAACTAATACATTCTAGTAATTTTTTCATAGAATCATAGAATCAAAGGATAATGGAGTTGGAAGGGGCCTAACAAGGCCATCAAGTCCAACCCCTGCTCAAGGCAGGAATACAATCAAAGCATACCTGCTAGGTGATTATCTAAGTTTTTCTTGAATGCCTCCCATTTCGGAGCACTCACCAACTCTTTAGGTCACTGGTTCCACTGTCGTACTGCTGTATACTCACTGCTTTACCTTGTAGCCAAGCGTCATTTCTTCAGTGTTGTCACACGAAAAGATATACCAAAATATTTATGAAATGTGAGGGGGTATACTCACTTCTGTGATATACTGTATATGCCATTTTCTCTGTCATTCCTGTGGATTTTAGCATTCATGTGAACAAGTGACATAATAGCAGCTTAACTCATTAAGCATTAACAAAGATGGATTAGATTGTCAGGATCACTTACAGTTCATGGGACGTGTTAAGCCTTCCTTACTAACCTCCTGATCTCTGGTTTTCATTACTGTACCTGGATCCTCCTCCTATGGGACATGTGCCATAATATCAGCGGGCCTAAGAACATAAAGAATGCATTTCGGTCCCTACTGAGAAACTTGACTCATTTGGGATTTGGACTGTTTTTAAAAGCAACTTCCTCTCTCATTTTAGAATTTAATCTCTACTTAGGCCATCCAAGCGTTCCTTATAAATAAATGCTTCAATGGTGGGAGGCTTTGGGAGGTGTCACGTGATGGAAGTTCACAAAATTATGAATAATCCTGAGGAATGATCACGTTATTCACTCTCTCAGTGTGCTAGAATGTTGTATCCCCTGATGAATTCATGGTAAATGAACAAAAGGAAGCATTCTATATATGAAACACAATTCGTTTCCCAGACTGTATATGACAAAGATGTGGCAAAGGTTGATGGCAGGTAGCTTGGATAACAGTTAGGCAGTCTTTATTTAACAGTGATGGATGGATGGATGGATGGATGGATGGATGGATGGATGGATGGATGGGTGGGTGGGTGGGTGGGTGGGTGGATGGGTTAGTCAATGGATGGATGGATGGATGGATGGATGGATGGATGGATGGATGGATGGATGGATGGATGGATGGATGGACGGGTTAGTCAATGGATGGAGGGATGGAAGGATGGAGGGTTAGTCAATGGATGAATGGATAGATGGATGGATGGAGGGAGGGAGGGAGGGATAAAATGTGTGCCACACCCTCATTTCATGTGATCCTGAGCTGAGCCACAATAATCAAAGAAGAAAGCTTATAGAAAAGAGAGAAGTCTTCAGTGCCTGCCAAAACTCGATGCACTGCAAAAGAGCCAAGCAAAGGGGAGAGAATTCTGTAACTAGGGTGCCATAATCAAGAAGGCCCTGCAATGGATTGGGGATATTTAAACCCCCTGTTGGCCTCAAAGTCCAAATTATTTGGGTGCGGCTTTTCTTTAGACAACCAGTTTCTTTCAGGCTTTGGGCACTGACACACCTCAGCTTGGGTCCATCGTTGTGGGCAGTCAGGGCAGATCTCGAAGGACCAGCATGGCACGGTCCCTGACAGTCCCATCCCTAATGTTCTAATGGCTGCATTCTGCTCGGACTGTCACATAGGCATGGACAGCAAGAGTCTAACCACCAGAATGTAATACATTTTTATGAAGGCAGGGCAGCGTTATTGATGGCAGGTAACTATACTTCAAGGCTCTGCAAATATCTGATTGCAAGGTGCTAGAGAGATGAAAAAGCTTGGGTAGCAGGCTTCCTCTCAGCCAGCTTCTGAAGATCCCTCAGGCATTTGGCTGGCTGCCCCTGGAAGCAAGCTAGAGGCTGAACTCCAGTAATGCATTGCAGTTTGAGTCCATGGCATCCTTCAGTCTCGAAAGACTATGGTATCGTGCTCTGTATCGAGGACTTGGAACAGCATCTAGTGTGGCTGAGGAGGCCAATTCTAGAGTGACCGTCCCTTCCACACTGAGGACAAATACAATCTGTCCCCTGTCCAGCTCCCTGATTTTGCTGCTTTCATAACTGCCTCTTTGCCTCAGCCTGCTGGACAAGGGTCTCTTCAAATTGGGAGAGGCCATGATGCACCGCCTGCCTCCAGGCTGAATGCTCAGATGTCAGGGTTTCCCATCTGTTGAGATCCATTCCTAAGGCCTTCAGATCCCGCTTGCAGATGTCCTTGTATCGCAGCCATGGTCTCCCTCTGGGGCAATTTCCCAGCGCTAATTCTCCATATAGGAGATCTTTTGGGATCTATCCATCAACCATTCTCACAACATGCCCAAGCCAACGTAGACGTCGCTGTTTCAGTAATGTATACATGCTGAATATTCCAGCTCGTTCTAGGACTCTATGAAACTTATGGAAGAGTTGACTTTCCAAATCCCCAATGATTCAATGGGCCAAGTCTAGCTGCAACTTACTGCTGAATTTCAGTCATTTATTCATATTTAGAATGGAAAGAGTTGGTCAGTTTTTAAAAACGAATGTGGAAGGAACTGAAATGCAGTGTCAACTCCCTTGCCCTGGGGTTTTGAGTACTTCAAAATCAGGGACTGAATCCCTGCTAGAGATGGGTGTGTCCCAGTTTGTCCCAGTTCATCCCAGTTCATAAAGGCGGTGGCACGGGTGCTGCTGCTTCCTCTCCCCTGCCTTCTCCAACTCAATCAGCCCCTCTCCAAGCCCAGCATGCCAGCTTCCTGCCCCTCCTCAACTGATCTTCCAGTCCTGGCAACAGCCCAGGCTTCTCTGGCCCCACCCCCTTGGCTGATCTGCCACTCAGACAAAAAGGCGGGGCATAGAAGTCTGCGCTCTTGCTCATGACCGGGAGATTAGCCAAGGAAGTGGGAAAACCAAGGGAGCTTCAGAAAAAGAGCAGCCCTATTATTGGTCCAGACTGGACATAAAGCAGGATCCGGTGGGTTCACAATCTCCTGTATGTTGCTTGATAACTGGCTCATCCCGGTTCATAAAGGCAGCAGCACTGATGCTGATGCTCTCCTTCCTCTGCCTCCTCAGCCAATCAAGCCGCTCCCCAGGCTTGGTTCCCTTGCTTTTCCCACCTCCTCAGCTGATCTCCCAGTCACAAGCAAGAGCACAGACTTCTCTGCCCCGCCTTTTTTGTCTGAGTGGCAGGTCAGCCAGGTGGGCGGGGCCAGAGAAGCCTGAGCTGTTGCCAGGACCGGCAGATCAGTTGAAAATCATGGAGGCTGGGTCTGGCTAGATGCTGGTTGAGCTAGAGGAGGCTGGGGAAGGGGAGGAGCAGCAGCTGCCGCCTTTACAACCTGGAACAAACTGGGACAAATGAGTTCCTACCCATCTCTATTCCTTATCGCCCATTTTATATCTATTCTGATCTGGGCCCTTGTTCCATATGACCATCCGTTCATAGCCTCCCCTACTCCCATCCTTCCTGCTGCTAATATGCAACTTTTCAGTTGGGAAAAGGAAATTTGTGATCCTCCGGCCCCCAGGGGGCTTTCTCTCGTGAAAGCTAACAGAGAGCCTGACCCCAAATTTGCAGAAATGTTGTCCTCTAAGACAAGTAGGGAGCTGGGTGAGGAATTTCCCTAAAAGGGGCCTTTGTAGGCCATGAGGTCAAAAGATTTTGAAACTCTTTGATCCAGCGTTTTTCTCTTCCTGTGTTGCAGAGCAAAAATGTATAAAGCCACTGAGCTCAGCAACACTTCCTGCCTTGTGCCACTGGGGAGATCCCTGCTCTTGCAAAGGTTTTGGACTATCACTGACATTTTCTCAGGCATTTTCCTAAAATTATATGTCCAAATCCCAGTCTCATCAAATCACCCCAGGAACTGGTTCATTACAATATAGAGCATTAGCACATGTTATAATTACCGTGGGAAAGGAATGACAAGCTCTTGGTTAAAATTAATGATGGGCAAATTCTGGAAATGGGAAGGTTTCGACTGAAACATTTCCCATGGCTTCGGTAATTTGAGACATTGTGCAGCAGAAGTCCTGTGGCATCTCAAGACCTATCAACGTTGGTATTGGATCCGTTTCCATGGACATAGCTAAGATGTCTCTGATAAAATGGGCACCATGATTGGAAGTATGTGCATTAGTTTTAAAGAACTGATAAAAATGATCGCCATCTGGTGGCCTCTAGCTGTCATTACAGGAGCAACACAGATGAAAAGGTATCAATGTTAATCTGGGCAAGTTTGAAAGGAGAAGAAAAGGGCAGACTATAACCAACTTGGCTGTTGATGAATAAACAAACCCTTCACAGGCAAGCTGTGGATTTCTGTGAGTGGGACAGCTACTGACAGGTGATGCCATGGGCCCCAGTAATTAAAAAATCCCCATGCCTCATTCCTGAATGCCTGGTGACAACAAAGTGACAAATGACAAACTGGCTGCTACCCTAATTAAAAGGTTGCCAATACACTGAGTGGTCTGTAGAACCAAAGCTTGGCAGTAATTTGCTTTCTGAACTGTAAGCCCCCAAATCCCTAGCCAGCTCTGAGAGTTAAGATCCAAAAGGGTAATGTTACCCTAGCATTCCCCCATTTTTACCCTGTTCTATGTAGCGATGGGCACAAACCGGTTCATCCCAGATCGTAAAGGTGGCAGCACGGGGGCTGCTGCTCCCTTCCCTGCCTCCTCAGCTGATCAAGCCACTCCCCAGGCCCAGCTCACTTGTTCTTTTCCCACATCCTCAGCTGATCTCCCAGTCACAGGCAAGAGCCCAGCCTTCTCTGCCCCGCCTTTTTGTCTGAGTGGCAGATCAGCCAAGAGGGCGGGGCCAGAGAAGCCTGAGCTCTTGCCTGGACCGGCAGATCAGTTGAGGAGGGGCAGGAAGCTGGCATGCTGGACCTGGTGAGTGGCTGATTGAGCCCAGAGGAGGGAGGGGGGTCGGCAGCACCTGTGCTGCAATGTTGACGAACTGGGACAAACCGGTTTGTGGCCACCTTTAGTAACTCCCCACCATTGTCACCATGTAAGCCAGTGCTGGGGCTAGGGTCGCCAGAGGAAAATAGGACAGTGACGGGAGGCCACTACTGGAATCTCCAGCATCTGCTCCCTCAGGCACTTGCTTCACCCTGCCTAATGGTAGGGCTGGCCCTCCTGTATTGCCCCGTTAAAATTTTCAGCTACAGATGGGCACAGACTGGTTCGTCCCAGTTTGTAAAGACAACAGCACGGGTACTGCTCCTTCCCTTCCCGCCTCCTCTGGTTCAATCAGCCACTCGCCCAGGCCCAGATCGCTTGCTTTCCCCACCTCCTTGACTAACCTCCCAGTCAGGAGCAAGATCACAGCCTTTTGTGCCCCGCCCTTTTCTCTGATTGGGAGATCAGCCAAGAGGGGTGGGGCCAGAGAAGCCTGAGCTCTTGCTGGGACCGGCAGATCAGTTGAGGAGGGGCAGGAAGCTGGCACGCCGAGCCTGACGAGTGGCTGATTGAGACCAGAGGAGGTGAAGGAGGCGATCAGCAGCACCTGTGTTGCCACCTTGATGAACTTGGACGAACTGGGACAAATCGGTTCGTGCCCATCTCTTCTTACGTCCTATTATCGATTTCAAAGACTGATAACATTTCTATCCCTGGGTCTAGTTCCCCGTTCATTTGAGGATCTGCTTTTTTTAAAAAATGTCGCCAACTCCGAAGAAAGTTTCTCAATCCTCTCTTTACCTGGAACCCCCACCCCCACCCTCTTCCTTTTCCCACTGGGATAAAAGATTCTTCTACATAATAATTTACTGAAAATGGAAATTGCGCACATCTCCCCCTCAGGGCGCGCATGGATGAGCATCTGTGAGCTCAGCTGGTGACTTTGATTTTATTAGCCATTCAGTCTTGATGCTCAATGGAAAATGCAGGAGGGACAAGAAATCAAAAGCCCCCGGGCGGAGCAGCAGGAGGAGGAGGAGGAGGAGGGAGAAGAGAAAAAGAACCTCATTTCCCTGGCAGCAAAAAGATCGTTTTTAATCAGGTCTCCATCCACCTGCTTTGGAGAAGAAACAGGATCCTTATTAAAGGCCGATGAGGGAGATGGGGAGCCTAAGTGGAGGCAGCTTGGAATGGTCGGGGGAGATAAATTTGGATTGTTCCAGACTGAGAGCTGGAGGCTTTGTCATCAGAAGAAAGGCAGAAGCAGCAAGGAGAGGAGGAAATTAAACTTTGTGGGGCCTTGACAACAAGCGGAGGTGAGGAAAGCTACTGGCAGAAGGAGCGTTTGAATAGCAAACGAAGTCTAATTGGCTCTCTTAGGTCCCCCTTCGCTTGAAATCTTTCTTTTCCTTTCATGGATTTCTCCGCTAAAGAGTCCTCCTATCCCACTGCATAGTCTGTTTCTGTAGCAGACCTTTGCCTTTTTGGTTAAATTCCTCTTGCTGAACTGTAGGGATTCACCAAGCAGAATAATTTCAAGTCCCCTGTAGTAGACCACCCCTTTTTCTCATTCACTGGCACTCTCACAGTCTCAATAATTCCCTCTGAGACATTAATAGGAGAAAGGATAAAAGGTTTCGTTGCTTACAATGAAACAGATCTAACAGCAAACTGGCAAACAGGGCAGCTTTTCAACAACAGATTTCAACAGAACTTAGAGAGGGAAAAAGACCCAGAGCAGAGAGACGGGGCTTTCTTTGAATTCAGAAGCGGGTGGGAACAATAGATTACTGGTGGATCGATGGACCAGAAAGGTTCCCTCCCAGCCAAAGCTGCTAAAGCCAGCTTGAGGGGTTGCAAACAATCCAGCAGTTTCTCAGTAAGACATGAAGACAATTAACTTTTTCTATTATTTGCCACTGGCATGGTTAAGGGAGAAAATGAGATCTGCACCAGAGAGAGAGAGAGAGAAGCCCACCAATCAGACCCTCAAAAGGAAAGCTGCAAACTTTTAGACAGTGAACCTCTATGTACGTTGCGACTGCAAAATTTGCTTTTTTCAAAAGAGTGATTTAATTGGCCCTGGGATCAACTCTAGCTATTCCCCTTCAATCTGAACCTACATTTTCCACCATACAGTGCCTCAAGGTCTCCAACATAGCTACCTCAGATCCTCCTGAGCATTGTCACACGATGGGAAATGTAGTAGAGCACCAGTTGAGATTGCTGAAGATTATCTATGTCCTGGTTGAATCCTCTAACAATGAAGAGACTGCAAGGAAGAAATTAGAATACTTGGAGGGGCAGTAAGGAAGAAACTGGAAAAGTCTTTCCGTGTAAAGAATAGGTTGATGGAAATTAGGATATAGGCTGGAAAACAACAGAATGAAACTTAACATGGATACATGCAACATTCTGCACCTAGAGGGAAGAAAAATGAATGCAGAGTTACAAGATGGGGGATACTTGGCTCAGTAATCGTCATTTAGTCGTTTAGTCGTGTCTGACTCTTCATGACCCCATGGACCAGAGCACGCCAGGCCCTCCTATCTTCTACTGCCTCCCGGAGTTGAGTCAAATTCATGTTGGTTGCTTCGCAGACACTGTCCAGCCATCTCATCCTCGGTCGTCTCCTTCTCCTCTTGCCATCACACTTTCCCAACATCAGGGTCTTTTCCAGGGAGTCTTTTCTTCTCATTAGATGGCCAAAGTACTGGAGCCTCAGCTTCAGGATCTGTCCTTCCAGTGAGCACTCAGGGTTGATGTCCTTCAGAATGGATAGGTTTGTTCTCTTTGCAGTCCAGGGGACTCTCAAGAGTCTCCTCCAGCACCACAATTCAAAGGCATCAATTCTTCGGTGGTCTGCTTTCTTTATGGTCCAGCTCTCACTTCCATACATCACGACAGGAAAAACCATAGCTTTGACTATTCGGACTTTTGTTGGCAAGGTAGGTGATGTCTCTGTTTTTTAAGATGCTGTCAAGATTTGTCATTGCTTTCCTCCCAAGAAGCAGGCGTCTTTTAATTTCGTGGCTGCTGTCTCCATCTGCAGTGATCATGGAGCCCAGGAAAATAAAATCTGTCACTGCTCAGTAATACTATGAAGGAATTTGGGATTGTAGAATATGAGCCAACCGTGCGATGTGGCTGAAAAAAGGGCAAATGAAATTTTAGGATGCATTAACAGACGTATAGTCTCCAAATCCTGCAAATTACGTGTTCCTCCCTATTCAGCACTGGTTAGGCGTCATCTAGAGTCCTGCCTCCAGTGCTGGACACACCACACTTGAAGAAGGAAGCCAACAAATTGGAGCAAGTTCAGAGGAGGGCAACAAGGGTGATCAGGGGACTAGAAACCAAGCCCTAAAGGCTGAAAGAACTTGGCATGTTCAGCCTCAACAAAAAATGATTGAGGGGAAGTAGGACAGCCCTTTTCAAATACCTGAAAGGCTGTCCTCAAGAGGAGGGGTAAGGTCTGTTCTCAGTCCGCCTGGAGAGCAGTACACAGAATGATGGACTCAAGCTACAGGAAGCCAGATTTCGGTTGAAAATCAGGAAAAACTTCCCAACTGTTAGAGCAGTACAAAAATGGAATTAATTACTTCAGGAGGTGGTGAGTGATCCAATGCTGTTTGGAGAATGTTCAAGAGAAAATTGGACAACCCTCTGTCCGATCTGCTTTGATTTGGATTCCTGCCTTGAGCAGGGGGTTGGACTCGATGGCCTTAGAGGCCCCCTTTCCAACGCTATGATTCTTTGGTTCTATGATTCTGTATGAAAGTTGGAGAAGAAAGAAAACTGTCAGGAATAAAATGGATGCATTCAAAGAGGAAGTGTTAGAGAACTGCTTTGCAATTTTCCACCAGAAAAATGAGACGGATTGGTACAGTCAAGTAAGCCATGGCCTTATGTTTCCAAGACCAGCGGTGGCCTGTTAATGACAGGAGTTTTCGGACGTCACTGATTCATAGAGTTGCCATGAGTTGAAAGCAACTTGATGGCACAGATCAACCATCAACCTGCCAGTCAACCTTCTGGTGATGGGGTCTCTCCATACTTAGCTAGACTAGTCCTCGGACAGCAGACATGGAGTCTGCCAAGAGGGTTGTATCTCAAGCCCTTTCAGCCGGCAAAACTGTACCCAAGTTTGTGCTCCTCTGGCATAGTCTCGGGGAGCCCAGAATCTCTTCCATACCATGGTGAGGCAGCCGAGGAAGGATTTGTGGAGGTTGACAAACTGTGAGGATTTACATATTATCTTTTGAGTGCTACAGCTCAGAATCCCCACCTGACCTGGCTAGTTCTCCACCTTCCCCAACCTGGGATCCCCAAGGGATGTGGATTCCAATTCCCATAATCCTTCAAACAGGTAACAGAGATGACACGTGTTAATGATGAATATAAGGGAAGCTTCAAGTGAAACAGTATGAAAGCAATGTGTATCTCCTTTGCAGGTTCATCTCCATGCTCTGCTGTCTCTAAACCTCCATGGTTGTTTGCACTGCCAGAGCGCGAATAATGAGTTTGCTTTCCGCTGTTTCAACAAAGACATGTACGTTGAGAATGTACAATAAGAACCGTGGACAAGTAGAACAAAACAGCCTTCACAGAATCCTACGAATGAATTCTGAGGATTATCTAGCCAAGATGTCTGTCTTTGCCCTTTGAGCTGATGACACCCATTGGTTATGGGAGTTGTCATTTAAAACAGTGCTTCCCAACTTTGGGTAACCCAGCTGTGCTTGGACCACATTTCCCAGAAACCCTAGCCAGCACAGCTGATGGTGACAATTTCTGGGAACTGTAGTCCAGGAACATCTGGATTATCCAACGGTGGGAACCACTGGTCTAAAACATCTGGAATACACAGATGCGGCAGCGACTGGATTATATCAAAGGCTATCATTGCTTCTTGTCATAACTTGGAAAAGTTACTTTTCTGGACTATAGAATGTAGAGTTTTCCAGTCTGCAGGACTGTGAGGTCTGGTTGAGAAAGTAAATTCCCAAAGTTCTACTTCTGGTGGCCCCACCTGCTGATAGCTTTGGCTTTAAAAGATTAAAGTAGACACATATTAGGAACCAACCCGCCCAGTTGATTTTAGATCCTGTGAAGACTTCTCCATTCTCTTCGATTCTCTTTAGTTTATGAAAAAAAAGAGGATGATCTGAATTGTCCTCCCTGTTTAAAAAGGAGAATATAAACTCATCATTCACCCACTGAAAGCATAAACAAAGTGGGTACTTCGTAGAGTTCAGGGTGGAAGTGAACCTCGTAACAAAGTGCAAATACACAGCAATTAATACTGTTTCACCTGAAGCTCTGTCTGCACCAATTAATCTCCACATAATCATTTCTAATCACTGCTCATTTGCACAGCCTGCTTCTAAGGCCTGGTATAATCTCAGCTGCTAAATAAACCCTTCCCCACAAAAGAGACGCCAGCCTTCCTCGCCTGGCATAATATCCTGCATGGCTTTAAGTCTGATGAACAGTGAAAGAACCCAACAGAGAGAGATCAGGGAGGGTGATGTTGCCCATTATCCTCGGTGAGAAGCACCTGGGCAGCATCCTCAGGGCAGGCAGATACAGGTGACCTACTCATGGCCTTTCCCTCTGAGATCACATGAATGCTACATAGGTTACGAAAAGCACCCATTTTTCAAGGGTCCTAAGATAGCCCCAATGGCCAGAAACACAGATAAGAAAGCGCTAGAGTCTAGCGGCTAGACCAACTCAAGACTGAACACACTCTAGAAGTGAAAATTTTTAAATTGAGGTGGTCATGCTTTGGGCACGTCATGCCAAGATAAGACCCACTGGAATGACTGCTGGGAAAAGCAGGAAGCCGTAGGAAAGGAGGAAGGCATGACATGAGATGGATTTACTGAGATAAGGAAAGCACAGCCTCGAGTTCCCAAGGCTTCAGCAAGCCTCTTGAGGATAGGAGCTCTCGGAGAGAGAGAGGTCATTAATCCACAGGACCTCCAAAAAATCAGAAGCAACTTGGCATCATCTAACAATGGAATTGTATAAATTGGGATATGCAATTGTGCACCACCCATTGTATTTTGCCTTCCTCTGTGGCACAAAGCAAGCTTCTTTATACAGTACTGAATCAGACCCGTAGTTCCCCCTAATCACCAGCTCAGATTGGCATCTACATCTCTCTCCAGGGTTTCAGGCAGAATCTTTCCCCAGCCTTCACCTTGAGATCATGAGTATCCCCTGTTGGTCTCCCATCCAAATCCAGACCAGGCCTGACCCTGCTTAGCTTCCGAGCTTTCTAGTTGCTCTCATGGGCCATCCTGCTACGTAGTCTTCTTTCTTGGTGATGGCGGTATGGCCACCTTGCCTGAATTTATTACACCTTTTCAGCCCTGGCCTTGCCCCATGTGCCACCTGGCAAGCGAAACATAGTCTGACCGCTTGGGTCACTGGGTCTTAGGAGAGGCAACCGGAGCCTCAGAGAATGGCTCAGCTTCCCTGAATCCTTCCCTGTGGAAAGACACACATCTCGCGGTGAGCCATGCTAGAAAAGGAAGAAAACTCATTTTTGTGCAGGAGACGACCGACTTGTTCTCATTCCCCTGGCACCATTTTGCCACCTAACCCATCCACCAAGTGTGTGCGCTTTCTCTCTTGAGTTTTGGGTTGCCGTACTCCCTGTTCGTTCAGGTTTTGAAAAGCTTCTGGGGCCATTCTGCCTCGCCTCTGTGACATCACAAAGACCATTGGTGACATCACAAAGACTGTTACCTGCCTCGCCTCTGTGACATCACAAAGACCATTGGTGACATCACAAAGACTGTTACCTGCCTCGCCTCTGTGACATCACAAAGACCATTGGTGACATCACAAAGACTGTTACCTGCCTCACCTCTGTGACATCACAAAGACCATTGGTGACATCACAAAGACTGTTACCTGCCTCGCCTCTGTGACATCACAAAGACCATTGGTGACATCACAAAGACTGTTACCTGCCTCGCCTCTGTGACATCACAAAGACCATTGGTGACATCACAAAGACTGTTACCTGCCTTGCCTCTGTGACATAACAAAGGCCTGCTCCCCCCCCCCAAGTCTTAGGCTTCAGCCCTGGAATTCCACTACAGGCAAGGCTGCTGAATGAGCAGGAGTCACACGGCTGTGTGCCCGTAGATGGATTTGCCTCTTTCCTGTGTTTTGACGCTCCTGGTTGGGGAAAAAAAGTTTTTGGAAGAGACTGAAAGGTCAAGGGCCAAAGAGTCATTGGCTCAGAAATTGAAAAGTTGGTGGGAAGTGGTCACATGTTCAGTTAATCGTTCTTAAGCTTGTGGGGGGAGGAACCCTAATAAATTACATTTTGATTGAAAAGCTGCCATTTCAATTGATTTAAAAACTTTTTTACTTTGAAAGCCTTAGCAGAATGTAGGAGAGAAGATTTTGTTCTTTGGAGAGATGGAAATAGCTGGGAGAATGTTTGAAAATCCATTTTTCCTCCCTGAACGAAGGGGAGGGGGGAAACCGCATCGAGGTTTTGTGTCGTTTCGGCAGGATTTTGGAGTTTCGGTGGGTTTTTGGATGGGTTTTTTATTTCAATGCTTTCCTCTTCTCCCTCCCTTATCATCTCATCTCCTTACTCTGCCCCTTTCCCTGGCCTGTTTAAAGACGCTTCACTAAGCTGGGCAACGCAGATCTTGGGAGCGGAGGAAAAGCACATTTTTTATTCTGCAGTTCATGGGGGATCCTGTCTCCAGGCAACAGCTTTCTGAATTCTGAGGGTTATCAGTCCAAGGTGTCTCCTCTTTGGCCCTGTTAGTTATGGGAGCTGGAATCCAGAGGATTCGAAATACAGTGGTGCCTCGCTTAGCGATCGCTCCGTTGAGCGATGAAATCGCTTAGTAATGGGGTTTTGGCCATCGCCAGAGCGATCACTTAGTGATGGCCCCTATGGGGAAAAATCGCTTTGCAATGATCGTGGGGAAGCGATCATGGCAAAGTGACCCTTTTCGCACAGCTGATTGGCAGCTCCAAAATGGCCACTGGAAAAACAAAATGGCCGCCCGCTGTTTTGCCTCGCTTTAGAGGCACCAAAAATGGCCACCCCTATGGAGGATCTTCGCATAAGGTCAGTTTTTAAGCCCATAGGAACGCATTAAACCCATTTTAATGCGTTTCTATGGGCTTTTTAAAATCGCTTAGCAATTAAATCGCTTAGCAACATTTTTCCTGGAACGGATTAACATCGCTAAGCGAGGCACCACCATACAGGAATAGTAACTTTTTGGAGTAAATATCTCTGATTTTTATGGACCAACACTTGTTATGCAAGATTCTGAACATTGCTTTTAAAAAACTAGTTAGTTAGTTAGTTAGTTAGTTAGTTAGTTAGTTAGTTAGTTAGTTAGTTAGTTAGTTAGTTAGTTAGTTAGTTAGTTAGTTAGTTAGTTAGTTAGTTAGTTAGTTAGTGTACCACCTTGAGAGGATATTGTCCCTAAAAGTGTCTTAACCATCAGGTTATAAACAAACAAACAAAATCTGCATTTACAGAACTCATTGCCACAAGACATATATTCTTCCCAAATCTTCTCCAAGAGTTCCCTTTGTTTCGGTATCTCCAGTTTCTTCCAGTTCTTTGCATAGAGAATTCTGGCTGCTGTGACTATCTGTATAACTAGGTAGTTCTTTGTTTTATCTATGTTGTCAGGTATAATGTTCAGTAAAAAGTAATTCTGGATTTAATGGAATTATTACAGAGCAATATTTTTGTAACAGAGTATGCAGAGCTATCCAGTCCTGTTTCACTTCTCTACAAGTCCACCACATGTGGTAGAAACCTTCCCTCTTGTGCTTTACACTTCTAACAAACATTTGACACTTCTATATAAATCCTTGATAATTTTTTGGAGTCATATACCACCTATAAAACATCTTATATATGTTCTCCTTAAAATGTACCATTTTGTGAGCTTTATATTATTTTTCCATATTTGTTGCAACCAATGATCAATGTTAATATGATGCCCTATATTTTGTGCCCACTTGATCATACATTCTTTTACAACCTCATATTGAGAGACCTTATTTTACGTCCTGGGAATATCTGGTTGTTCACAGAGCTTAGAACAGTCACATGTTAGACCACAGCTCCCAGATTCTACCAGCCAGCAAGGACATGATTGACCACAGGCAAGGTCAGGCAAGGGGAATCTGGGATTGTAGTCCGAAAATTGTGGTTGTTCTACGTTCTGTCATGAGAACTGGGCTGGAGGAACAGAGGAACCATGGTTTTTATAGAACGTTGGTGCCCTTTTTTTAAACATTCACTGACACTCAAATGGATCATTAGAAGAGCTTTTCTGATGTATGTTGTTGTTTAGTGGTTGTGTCCAACACTTCGTGACCCCACGGACCAGAGCATACCAGGCCCTCCTGTCTTCCATTGCCTCCCGGAGTTGGGTCACATTCACATTGGGAGCTTCGGTGACCCTGTCCAGCCATCTCGTCCTCTGTCGTCCCCTTCTCCTCTTGCCTTCACACTTTCCCAACATCAGGGTCTTTTCCAGGGAGTCTTCTCTTCTCATGAGATGGCCAAAGGATTGGAGCCTCAGCTTCAGGATCTGTCCTTCCAGTGAACAGACACAACAGAAAGACACTAATGGTGTTTTAATAAAATTGCTTAGAATGGTATAGTAGGGAATGGGTTAGAGAATGAGCTATATCTGAAATAGCTTGGATCTGTCCTTCCAGTGAGCGCTCAGGGTTGATTTCCTTCAGAATGGATAGGTTTGTTCTCCTTGCAGTCCAGGGGACTCTCAAGAGCCTCCTCCAGCACCACAATTCAAAAGCATCAATTCTTCGGCAGTCAGCCTTCTTCATGGTCCAGCTCTCACTTCCATACATCACTACTGGAAAAACTGTAGCTTCATAATGTATACATAAACTAAAGTCCTGGCATTCATTGCTTCTGAGTTTAAACATCTGTTTGCTATTTTATATATAAATAAATATACATATATACAGGTGTGTGTCTATATATATAGACACACACACACACACACACACATGGAAGAGAGAGATGCTCTCATTGGGATAACTTCTGCCTCAACGGTTGAGCATTTTATTAGCAGGGAAGTGTGTGTGTGTGTGTGTGTGTGTGTGTGTGTGTGTGTGTGTGTGTGTGTGTGTGTGTGTGTAAAACACTCTCTGTCTCTCCAGTATATGTACATATACACATACTAGAGAGACAGAGAGTGTTTTACACACATACACAAACACACACAAACACATACACTTCCCTGCTAATAAAATGCTCAACCGTTGAGGTTGAAGTTATCCTAATGAAAGCATCTCTCTCTTCCATTTGCTTCTGATGATGATTCATCCACAGCTCTCTGCAAACAAACATCAATGAGATCGGAAGTGCCATTTTCCGTATTTACACAGCAGATAGAAGGGAGCACAATTAGCTCCTGACGGTCCTCCAGTTGCCAGTTTCTGTGACCTAGTCCAGGATCCGGGCTCACTCTTGCCTTCTTCACACACTCTCCCCTTCTGCGTCGCTTTGGCCGGATTTCTCAGGAAGTCCCGAGGACAAAAGAATGTCATGTCGTTTTCTGAGCAACCTTTTGATGACAGGTTATGTGAAGAGGGGAAAAGTGGAGGAGAGGGGGGGGAGTTAATTTATTGACTAAGGGAGGAAAAGGTCGTGTGCACCTAAAGACCAGCAGTGGTGACCCAGCATGTAGGTAAAAACCGAGAGCAGGGCTGGAAGTTGGAAAAGGATAGATAAGTCATTCTCCAGGTAGGTTTTTCTTAAAAAGCCTTTAGAGATTCAGTCAGTCGCAGATCCTTGTTATCTGAAAGACACTTTATTCTTAGCATGAGGCCAGCGCGGCGCAACTGGGGTGCTCTGGCGCCTCTGAGGAGGACGTCCCTTTTCAGAGCATGGCTGGAACGAAGAAAGGGTGGGGTGGCTTGTCAGAACAATGCGGCATTGATCATGCAAACCTTCATCCTGGCATCAACCCCATCGGCCTGATATCTCGGGAAGGTCATCCGAACCGGAGGCAGAAACCTAACGGGGATCGGGTGTAGAGTGGCAAGCTTACGCCAACGGGCAGGGTCTACAATAGATAGAATTGTAGAATTGTAGAATAATGGAGTTGGAAGACCGCTGAGTCCAACCCCCTCCTCAAGGCAGGAATCCAAGTCACAGCAGATCTGACAGCAGGCTGTCCCGTTTTCTCTTGAATATCTCCAGTGCTGGAACACTCACCATCTTCCAAGGTCATGGGCCCCATAGTCGTACTGCTCTAACAGTTAAGAAGCCATTCCTGCTCTTCAGCCTACATCTGGCTTCCTGTAGCTTGAGCCTATTATACTGTGTTTCCCTGAAATGGGTCTTATATTAATTCTTGCTCCAAAAATGCAGTAGGGCTTATTTTCAGAGGATGTTTTTTTTTTATTTCATGGACAACAATCTACATTTATTCAAAGACAGTCCTGTCATCTTCTTCTGGTTGCTGCACCAGGGTGGAGGGTAAAGTTTCCCTTCTCTGGGGCTTATTTTTTTGGGGTTATATTACGAGCACCCTGAAAAATCATACTAGGGCTTATTTTCAGGTTAGGTCTTATTTTGGGTGGAAACAGGATAATGTGCCCTGCCCTCTTGGATGATCAAAAACTGATCCTGCCTCTCCTATGAAATAGAGGTAAAACAAATTAAAATATTGAGATAATTAAACTATTTTTTACTAGAAGGGGACTAATTAGATAGTGTTACCTCAGCCATTTGCTAGATCACCCTTTTTCTCACACGTGGGTCGTACGTCAATGGAACAAAAATGCTGCATTGATTTAATTTCTCTACAGTCAGAGAAAATTTGTCCCATATCCAAGTGGCCCCATTTTACTCAATTATTCTTTAATCTTCCTACTTCACATCCAAACCAATTAAGTGACTTCCAGATGCTCCAGGTAGAATCCTGTCCCGCCAGGAACGCTCTTTGGCATTCATCCATTTGGCAAGGTGTGTCGTTTTTCTTCTCTGTAGGATTAGCCTCACCTCTTCTGGTTTAATATTTAGAGCTTGAGAGGCGTGTAGAATTTTTCCCCCTCGATTTTCGCCCTCGTCTCAGGGGTTAATGTCCATGGTGCCAAATTACCTTATTTCATTCCGTATTTACTAGCACCCCTTGACGTACTTCTGGAGAAGCAATGCTGGCCAAATAATAGACTTTTCCAATGGGGGGGGGTAGGTTTCAGGCAGTCAATAATCAACAGAGAGGCCATCTGGTCACATTCAAATGAAATGCATTGTCATTTGGTTTAAATTATTATTATTTTGTTTTAAGAAAACTCACCCCTTTTCTGATTTTGCATCTGAATGTATAAATTAGAACACGTAATATTTTTTTGACTCACCCGTGTCCTCTTGGCCTCCTTTTTGTCCATGTGTTAGAGGTTACCTTTTGCCAAATTCGTCAGTATGGCCCCCTTGCCGATACCTATTAGACAAACTATGTCCTTCATCCGTTCCACAGTCTTTATGCCCTACAGAACGTCCTGGCTACCATAAGTTCTCTTGTGAGGTTTGGCCAGGATTCCAAGAACTCTGTGCTGCTCTCTCTCTCTCTCTCACACACACACACACACACGCACACACATCATCATCATCATCATCACCACCACCATCATCATCACCATCATCATGATGTACCCACTTGTCTGCTAGACCATCTGCACTTTCCTCTCTGCCTCTTCCCGACATTTCAGATACCTCTGAGAGACAGGAAGCCAGATTTGCAGCACGAACAGCCAGTTTTTGAGGGGGGAACGTGCTGGATCGTGAAAGGCAGGGGTAGGGCAGAAGAGTATCCTTTGTGCTTAAAAGCAACGTGTGCTGCTCATCTACCACCCCATAGCACTTAAGCCCCCTCTCTGGGTATTTTACAGTTTAATGATGCAGGCTACATCATTGCCCCTCCCCACCCCAGCGCGATGGGTACTCAGTTGAGTGACCTCAGAAGGATGGAAGGCTGTGTCAACCTCAAGCCAGCAACCTGAGCCCACCGGGATCAACCTCAGGTGGTGTGCAGAGTCTCGACTGCAGGACTGCGGTTCGACCACTGCACCATGAGGGTCCAGAAATACTCCGTTGGCTCAGCAACCTATTTGCCGATTCTGGTGTGATGGTGTTAGAGCATAGTTAAGCTGTATTTGTCACCCCCATCCCACCCCCGGACTCCCCTGCTCCCCCCCCCAAAAGGGGCAGGCAATATATCAAGACCAATGGATGTTGAATTCTGGAGGGCCATACTGTTTCACCCTTTTGAGCATCCCGGGGAGAAATGAACAAAACAGAAGGGTGCATTATTTTGGGCGTGTGGCTTTTTGAAATCCCTTTTCTGGAATCCCTCCAAAACCTTAATTCTTCTTTTGCAGCTGTTTGACTAGATTTGCACTGTTCTTCTCTCCAAATGAGGAGAGCAGGTGTAAGCTAGTTTTCAATCTGTGATCCTCCCCATATATATATATAAATAAATATATATAATATTTTCAGACAGATGTTTGAATTTGCGGATTTTAAAATATAATTGGGGTTTTTTTTTCCATAAAAATTGTCGTAACTCTCCCTGGCTCTTTAGGGTTGGGCAGGATTGATATGAAAATTACATTAACAGAATAAACCAAATGTACAAGTCATGTTATCCTGCAAGATGATAAAGAGAAGAGAGGGGTTCATTTATCAGTTCTTCAGGAGAAAACCTTTGGGAGATTTATTTCACTATTACTTTCCCTTGTAAAGTGGTTTAGGGAAGACAGTCTTCCTTGTGAAAGTATCCTTTGTTTGAAGTGTTGCAGAGTTTTGAGCGTTGGTTAAATTCCTCTAACTGTGCCGCAGAATTGCGGGGAGTCAAAGAGCAGAATAACTTCAAAGTTCTCCAGAGTAGACCACCCCTTTTTCTCCTCAATTGACACTCGCAGTCTCAATAACTCACTCTGGGACATGATTAGGAGAAAGAAGATTTCATTACTTACAACTGAATGAAGCAAACAGCAAACGGACAAAAGTGACTTCAACAAACTTTAGAGAGGGGGAAAAACAGAGCAGAGAGGCGGGTCTTCCTCTGAATCAGAAGGAATGATTGGCCAGCACCAGACAAATTGATAGACACTCCAGAGTCGGACACAACTACACAACTCAACAACAACAACCAGCCCAGAAAGGTCCCTTCCAGCAAAATTTGCTCAAGGCGTGCAAACATGCAAAAAAAAAAAATCCAAGATGAATTACTATCCAATCCATGTTTGTTTATTTCATTTATTTAAAATATTTTTACCCTGCCTTTCTCAT
Organism: Pogona vitticeps; assembly: GCF_051106095.1. Classification (NCBI taxonomy): domain Eukaryota; kingdom Metazoa; phylum Chordata; class Lepidosauria; order Squamata; family Agamidae; genus Pogona; species Pogona vitticeps. Next base: position 3,969,502 of record NC_135787.1, read on the forward strand.
GATTCAGAGGTAAAAATCTGATTTTAAGGTTGTTGTTTAGTCATTTAGTCATGTCCAAGTCTTCGTGTAAATAACCACAAAAAAGAGAGAGGGAAACCAAGGGCTTTGTAGTCATCCACCCATCATCCACACTTAATGGCTCTTAAACAGCAGCAATAGCAGATAGAACAATAGCAACAATAGCGAATTATCTCTTGTGAGATAAGCTGTGTTTCTATTTCAATTGCAACAATGATGTTAAAGTTTGCAACTACAGTATATATGTTCAAGTTAATCCCAGTCTGGAAGTAATGAGTTACAAATAACAATAGTTACCATCACAGGTTGTTTTGTGGTGTGAAATCCAGGATTTGTGGGTTCAAAATGTTGGCATAAAATGGGAGAGATGGGGATAAAAAGTGGGGGAAAGAGGAGCTGCGGAGATTGTTGCTCAATTTGCCTCAACAGGGAGGGGGTTTTACATTAGCAAAGAACTTCCCTTTCTACCTCGCTGCACAGTCGAGTCTACTGTTGAGAGAGAGGCTCCTGCAGTAACTCGACCTTTACTTATTTTATTTATTTAAAATATTTTTACCCTGCCTTTTCCCTTAGAAAAGGACCCGAGGCGGTTTACATCACTGAAAGAGAACATTAAAGCTAATACCTGTGAGTATAAAAATACTAAAAAGGGTCAGACAAGTGTCATATGGAAAAAACATAAGCAACACCGTCATGCACCTTTCCAGACATGGTGGCTGTAGCAGGAGGCCACATCACCCCCCCCCCCAATTTCAGATCCAGAGTTGAGGAGCAAGAGGGAAAGGATGGGAAAGGCAAAAGACAGTTTAGAGGTTGGGTTCAAAGGGTTTCTTGCAAAAGAAACAGAAATAAGCGTGGGTTCGTTTGTTTCGAGGTTGGCTTGTTTTGATCTAAAAATCCTACTTGCTGTACTGGCGGATGAGTCAAGCAAAGGCTGAGAAAGGAGAGAGGATGATGGCCAATTCCAGGTGGTGCAAAGGAAGGTGAGGTCCCTGCATTGCTCTTTTAAGAAAGCACCAAGTAGGAGAATATACATTGCCCTTTTAAGGTTCCTCCCTCACTCCCTTCCCTGTGGCTGCTTTAGGAAAGCCCTGTGCTCACTCCTTGCGCTTTCTGCCTGGCAGCTGGAGAGAAAAAAAGAGAGACAAATAAAACTGAATGCCCAGCTGATCTGACTGCTTCTGGTGTGTCCAGATGTCCTTCCGTCCTGCCAATGAGAGGCTTCCCAACCTCAGGGGCAAAGTGCATTTGTAACATTTGCTCCAACTTGGCTGTGCTCTTTGCATTTCCTCATTCCCAAGAATGGGTTCTTCCCGGACGTCTGGAACAGAAAAGCAAGGCACTGCCCGTCCCTTGTGTAAGAAGGACCAAGTGTTAGGTATTCAATTTGCTTTCTTATTCTTTCACCAAAATTTTGAGACCCAGGAGTAAGTTTGTACTTCCTGCTGAGCCATTGGGTTGAAGATACAGTGTATGCTTCTGTTCATCATATCATTTTATTTCATTTATTCCTTGCATCTCTCCCCTGCTTCCTGCTCTCCCCACCCCAAAAAAGGGCCCCAAAGAGGTTTATAATAAAAATTGGATGAAACATGTGGAAAATAGTAAAACAGAATAATGAAACGAGAACAAATAAAATAAAGCGACAGCACAAGGCATGAAAACAACCAGCTCCGGTAAAACAGTGAGCTCATAAAACTCTTATGGAAAAGAGAAGGTCTTAATCAGCACCTTAAATGCATGGGAAAGGATAACTAACCAAGCCGCTTGGTCACACATTAGAGAAAGCCTTTGGATTATGACTATGAGGAAGGACAGGGAGTGGGCCATTGTTTTTGTGGCTCGTTCTACATCTGTGAAAAGACGGTCAGCAAAAGAGGTAAACCCGCCTTCCTCAACCACATGCCCTTCAGAGTGGGACTCTGAATCCCATCACACAAGCAGACGTAGCCACTGCGGTTGATGGGACATCTAGTCAAGCACATCTGCATGGGTGCCGGATTCAGGAAGGCAGGGAAAGCCCTTGTCCATGCTTTGGGGAGAAAATATTGATGGATGTTCATCCTCTGGTGGATTTTTTAAGATGTGAAAATATGAGGGTGGGAGAAAGGCTGGTTGGAGTAGCTACAGAACACACAGAGGTGATGCATGAGTATGGCTCTATTCCCATCCACAACCTTAGGGAACCTGGCTTTTTCTGTGCACTGCAGAGTTTTCCAGTTCTCGGCCACGTAGGCGCAGGACTTCTGGGGACTCTGAGGAAAAGAGCGGGCAAGGGCAGGCTTCCGCTTTTCCCCTCAGGCTCTCTGACACAAATCCTCCCCTCCTGAGAGTGCTTTGGAAAGAAGAAAGAAAAGCCCAGGCTGAATGATCTCAGCATCCCTGCTCCCTGTACCGATCCTGTGAATCATGGTCTCCCGGAAGGCTTTGTCTCTCCGGCTGTGAGACTCTGATAACATCTGGATACCAACAGAGATGTAGAAGAAGCACAGTGTGGGGAAAAAGATGAAGCCCCTTTACCTGTCCTTATGGAGGAAGGCTGATCTTCTGTTAGGAGATTGGAGGACAATCCTCCATTTCAAAACATCCTCTGTTTCAGGGGTGGACAACGAGAGGCCCTCCAGATGATACAGGACTACAACTCCCAGCAGGCCTACTCAAGAGAGCCAGTGGTAAGGTATGTGTGCAACTGCTTCCAACAACATCTGGAAGCAGGATCCCCAGGTTAGAACTAGAAGAGCAGACCCAGCCTTAGTCTCGCGTAAAGATAAAGGAAGCCTAAGAAGGAAGGGGCCCTAACATTACTGCCCATGAACAGGAAGACTCTGCAGGCAAGAAAAGAGATGGTTCCCTGGTTACGATCAAGAGATATTGTATTTGTTTATGTGATATTAAATAGCTTGGTGGTTTGGGCATCTGGCTGCAGACGCCGAGGTTGAGAGTTCGATTCCCACTGTGCCTCCTTGACAGAGGCTGGACTTGATGATCTAGAGAGTCCCTTCCAGCCCTCCAGTTCTACAATTAGAACTGGATACCAGGCACAGTCAATCAACACTGTAAAAATATTGACTGGTATTATATAACAGATATGAGTTACTTTTAACCCCAAACCATTAAATATCGGTGCAGTATGTATGCTGTCCCTCATATTGACATTTGATACTGATACTGTGGTTTCTGAGATCTGAAACTGCTTATAACATTGTGTAAAATTTCTTGATATTGTTCCCAAAGCCCCAATGACTACAGGGACCACTAAAGCATGTTTCATCCACAAGTGAGATGTTCCGATTGCTAGATCTCTGTATTTTGTTAATTTTTTCCAACTCTTTATCTTCAACTCTGGCATCCCCTAGAATTGCAACATCCATGATCCAGACCTTTCTTCATTCTATTACTGCTATAACTGGTGTATTACATTCAAGCTGTCTATCAGTTTGGATCTGGAAATCCCATAGAATCTTCACATTGTCATTTTCTGACACCTTCTCTACCTGGTGTTCCCACAAGTTTTTGGAAGCTGGTCCTCGTGTGACCAGATAGGCGGGATATAAATAAAATAAATTAAAAAAAATAAAAATAAGATAATTTTTTTGCATGACTAGTGCACTAATTTTGCCACTCTGTCATATCTAATTTTATAATCTGTTTGTGCAATCTTTGGACATTTGCAGATGAGGTGGGACACAGTCACAGTTTCATCTTTTTCTTGGCAGAGTCAACATTTGCTGTTTGCACTAATTCCTTGACCTTAGTTTTCATCACATTGCTTTGTAGTAGACATGGGGGTGAATATAAAAACGAATCAGGACATTCAATGAGCATGTGGAAATATTTTCTAGATCGGCATCATCCTTTGACTTCTTTTTTCTAGTGAACTGTCCTCTTTCTTTTTTCATTTCCTTTTTTTCCCACCCAATGTCGAGCTGCCTTCCTAGGCACGAGATGAAGAAGTCCCCCAGAGCAGACCAAAATTCCCCCCACATAAACATTTCTGCACATGGTCAGACCTCTTCTCCCCCCCCCCCCCCATGAAGGATTTAGGAGAAATCGGTAAGCTATGCATGTTAGAATATTTAAAAAGAAAAGGGCAAAAGGGACAAAATTCGTTTCCTGGAATGTATATGGCATGGAAAGGTTGATGGCAAGTAGCTTGGATAACAATTAGGCAGTCTTTATTTAACAGGGATGGATGGATGGATGGATGGATGGATGGATGGATGGATGGATGGATGGATGGATGGATGGATGGATGGATGGATGGATGGATGGATGGATGGATGGATGGATGGATGGATGGGTTAGTCAATGGATGGATGGATGGATGGATGGATGGATGGATGGATGGATGGATGGATGGATGGATGGATGGATGGATGGATGGATGGATGGATGGATGGATGGGTTAGTCAATGGATGGATGGATGGATGGATGGATGGATGGATGGATGGATGGATGGATGGATGGATGGATGGATGGATGGATGGATGGATGGATGGATGGATTGATGGATGGATGGATGGATGGGTTAGTCAATGGATGGATGGATGGATGGATGGATGGATGGATGGATGGATGGATGGATGGATGGATGGATGGATGGATGGATGGATGGATGGATGGGTTAGTCAATGGATGGATGGATGGATGGATGGATGGATGGATGGATGGATGGATGGATGGATGGATGGATGGATGGATGGATGGATGGATGGATGGATGGATGGATGGATGGATGGATGGATGGAGAAAGAGAGAGATCTATTAGGCAAAAGAGCAGGCTCAGAAACTCTTACCCCCAGAAACCCCTAGCCAGCATAGGCATGGGAATTCTTGAAACTGCAGTCCAAAGAAATAACATTCTCAAAGACTTAAAGGGGATTTTCTCAGCTCCCTTTGGTTAAGGCATCCGCCTGGGTTGAGACGTCTGCTTAATTTTCTCAGCAATAATCATAGCCAGCCTTGTGTAGGAAAACACTGGTTCAGATTAGCAGAAAAGGTCCAGGAAACTGTTTATCGGAGGAGCTATCCTGCCTTGAATTGAATGAGATGGGCTGTTTGGTCTCTCCTTGTGCTGTGGCTTCACCCAGGTCCTTGCCAGTCTTAAAGAGTGTGATTAAACATGAAACTTTCGGGGAAATGGCCAATTGGAGTAACAAGAAATGGAGAACATGCCCCTGAGAAGCTCCATTAACCTCGATTGATTATGTGATAGAAAATGTAATTTCCCTTTAAGGCTCAGTCGATCGAAAGGCTGACAACATGCTGATGCGCGATGGGGTTTTTAATAGTGCACATGTTCCCGGCAAAACTTCATAATCCATTTGCCTCCTCTTCGATGGTCTCTTACAAATCATGTGCTCACCCCTTCTATCTAATTTTTAAATTTTATTTTATGCGCTCTTGTCTGCAACCCAGTGACCGTTTGAGATGTTCGCCTCTAAATGAATTACCGTCAAATGCAGTGTTATTAATAACCAGGCATGCTCCCAATCAAAGCTGAAGGTGGTAATTAAATATCAATATTTTTTCCAGTGCCTGTGTTTTGTTTACATAACAGGCCCTCTCTGATTGAATGGCGGGACTGTGAATGGATCAGATTAACCTACATTTGGGTTTTTTGTTTTTGGTTTTATGAGGTTCTTTCCCCAGGGCATCTCCGCACTCTATATTTAATCGTCATTCCTTGGAAAAATGTATTTCTGTGGCAGTGGGTACTAAGCTTCATACGGGGAGAGAATGCTCTGTAACTTCAACAAATTATGGTTCTCTCTCTCTCTCTCTCTCTCTCTCTCTCTCTCTCTCTCTCTCTCTCTCTCTCTCTCTCTGTGTGTGTGTGTGTGTGTGTGTGTGTGTGTGTTTATGGGCTTTGTAAAGAGTTAACAGGTCTCAGGATGTGAGCCAATGCAACTGCTGTGCTCCACTAGGTCTCCGGGCAGGAAGATAGACCTCTGAGCAAAGGATGGCTGAAGGAACATCTGGTTCCTGGACACCCATTTCTGCCCATTCCCAGCTGGCACCCGGGCTCCTGATAAATGTGTTATTTGCCAACTTACGGCCATCTTCATGGGGTTCTGAAGGGATATGAGGTCCTTAAGGAATAGTTCTGCCATTGCTCTCCCTCTCATCCCAACTGCCCGTGTGTTTCCATGGCTGAGCAAGGATTTGAACCCGGGCAGAGCTATAACTAGGGTGGAGCGACTATGGCTTTGCCCCAGGCTACCACAATTTAGAGGGCAGCAAAATGTGGAGGGGAAACTATTGGTATGGGAAATAATTGGCAACACCTCCTGGCCCTATGCCTTTCCTCCTCCCCCCTCTGCCAAACCCTAAGCATTATTTTATGGGGGTGTAGCCTATGCGTCTCCTCCTTTTTCATGGGGATCTGTTGACCTTGCCCCATGGAGGAGTGAGTGGGACACCGTGGCTCATGTTTCAGGCACCAACATTTCTGTATTCTCAAAGGCTTTCACGGCTGGGATCCAATGGTGGTTGTGGGTTTTCCGGGCTGTTTGGCCATCTTCTTAAGGTTTTTCTTCCTAATGTTTCGCCTGTCTCTGTAGCCGGCCTCTTCAGAGGACAGGAGTCAGAACTCTGTCTGGGTTCTGGTGAAAAAGACAAAAAGCTGATCCCACAGCTACAAATACTCAACTATCCCACACACTACACTAGAACACAGACAGAGTTCTAACTCCTGTCCTCTGAAGATGCTGCCCACAGAGATGGGTGAAACATTAGGAAGAAAAACCTTCAGAACACATCCAAACAACCCAGAAAACCCACAACCACCATCATCATTTCTATTTATATGTCTGAACCCAGGTCTCCCGAGTTCTTGTCTGACACTCAACCCACTGCATCATGCTGGCTGCCATACTGGTGCAGTAGGATCCCCTTATCTGCAGCATCAGTATCTACTGATTCATTTATCCAGTCTGAAAATATTTAAAATATGACAAGAAAAACACCAGAAATATCTATTTCTAACCATGAAGTTACCAGAACTGGCCACTAGAAGGAGCCAGGGATAACACTATCTCTATCATTCACTATTAAATTCGCGTTGGCTATAATCCACATTTTTTCAGCATCCACAGGGAACTTGGAATAGATCCATCGCAGGTAAGGGGGTGCTACTATACGACACTGCTATAAGCACACGTTAGAGGCAGATCCTAAAGGACGGGTGAGCAGATGTAGTGATTTTAAGGCAATGTCTACTGCCATTTTTTTAAAAAAAGACATGATCAGAAATATTTTAGTGCTGCGGGGAAACAAATCTATTTTGTCGTTCCCAAAGGACAGAGGCTGCACAAGGAACTGTGGAGACACACACCTCCTGCAGGATTCCAGAGAATCAATTCTTCATCTGGTGTGTGGATTATTATTTTTTAGAATTCCCTGGGTGTTCAAGAGGCATAGGAGGCCCCTTTACCCATTGTGGTGCACTGGGTCGTATGGTGTCCTCAGGAGAGCTACTGTACCTTTGAATCCCTGACTGGCTATGGAAGAGGGAAGAGGGTGGATCAGGTAAAACCATTCTTTACATACCTCACTTACCTTGAAAGCCATATTAGGAGCCCCATAAGACAGTTAGGGACATGGTGGCGCTGCGGGTTAAACCGCAGAAGCCTCTGTGCTGCAAGGTCAAAAGACCAGCCGTCGTAAGATCGAATCCACGCAACGGAGAGAGAGCTCCCGTCGCTTGTCCCAGCTCCTGCCAACCTAGCAGTTCAAAAGCATGTAAAAAAGCAAGTCGATAAATAGGGACCACCTCGGTGGGAAGGTAATGGTGTTCCATGTCTAGTCGCATTGGTCACGTGACCATGGAAACTGTCTTCGGACAAACGCTGGCTCTATGGCTTGGAGATGGGGATGAGCACCGCGCCCTGGAGTTGGACACGAGTGGACTAAATATCAAGGGGAACCTTTACCTTTTAAGGCATTTCTGACTTGACAGTGCCTAACGTACACATGAAAAGCACCTTGAATAGCAGGACCACAACGGCTTGAGATTATTTTTGTGAGGGTTTTCCAGCAATTTTTCTGGTCAAAAGCAGGAGCTCAATGGTGGAGCCTCACCTCAACATGAAGAAGGTCCTAAGTTAGTTTGTTAGTTATTTTTCTACATTGTTTTAATGTGTTTTAATTTTTGTAAGCCGCCCCGAGTAGACGTTGTCTAGAGGGGCGGGGTAGAAATTGAATGAATGAATGAATGAATGAATGAATAAATGAATAAATAAATAAATAAATAAATAAATAAATAAATAAATAAATAAATAAATAAATAAATAAATAAATAAAATAAAATAAAATAAAATAAAATAAGTTAAGTCTCCACCGTTTGTGACTCCCTTGTGACAGCCCCCCTTTATCCAGGTCAACCATCCATTTTGCTTTGATCATTGATGAACTAAATGTCCGACTCAGGACAAAGGAGTAGCCGGTGCTTCTGTTTCCTTCCAGAAGCGAGTGCCCTGCCAGAGCACTTCTGGGATGGGTCCGTTGAAAGCCGTTCCTTCCTGATGCGCTGAACATGGGTCAGGAACCGCCTGGGGGACGAGCCATGAACTCAGCAAGCCAGAGATGAAATGTTTAGGACCCAGCTTGAACAAGTCCCTGGGGGGTGGCTGCCGGGGAGCTCTTAATGAGGGCCGTTCACACTGGAGTGGGCACAGAAAGATAGCAGCCGATGCCAAAAGCAAATGTACTCAGCGTGCCGTCGCCTTAATGTTCTTGGCTCCTCTTCTGGAGAGTCGTGCTCGCTTCGAGTCGGGGACACAGGCAACTCGCTGCAAGTCATGAAGTGCAACCCAAACTTCCACAGCTTGGAAATCAGAGCATTTGACTCGGATCGGCTTGGTCATCATCTCTACGAAGACAGAACTTAAAAAGAAACATTCGGCACTGGTTAGGCCTCAACTTGGGTCCTGTGTCCAGTTCTGGACACCACACTTGAAGAAGGATGCCAACAAACTGGATCCAGTTCAGAGGAGGGCAACAAAAAAGTTCAGGGTGCTGGAAACCAAGCCCCCGTGAGGAAAAGACTGAAAGAAGTGGGCCTGTTTAGCCTTGAGAAAAGAAGATGGAGGGGAAAGAGGATAATACTCTTTAAACACTTTAAAGGTAGTCACAGAGAGGAGGGCCAGGATCTCTTCTCAGTCATCCCAGAGTGGCAGGAGACGTAACTGTGCGCTCAAGCAACAGGAAGCCAGATTTAGGCTGAATATCAGGAAAAACTTCCTAACTGTTAGAGCAGTAAGTCAATGGAACCAGTGACCTCAGGAGGTAGTGAGTGCTCCAACGCTGGAGGCAGTCAAGAGACAATTAGACAGCCCTCTGTCAGAGCTGCTTTGATTTGGATCCCTGCCTTGATCAGGGCGTTGGAGTCAATGACCTTCTAAGGCCCCTTCCAACATCATTATTCTACGATTCTATGATCTGCCTCCTGGAGAACGGAATTTGGATATATTTCTTGTTCGGAGAAGAATTCCACATTCACTCGCCAGTGGTCAAGTTGGCTGAAGGATTCTGGGAACTGTAGTCTAGAAAAGTAATTTGTCCAAGATTTGGGGGGGGGGAACGGTTTGGAGGTGGCATGCTTAAAACCATGTTGTGCTTCTAGGTTTCTTCTTCTTTAGACACAACTCTCTGTGATTTTATTTCCTAAGCACAACCGATGTGTTTGGCATTCACCATTCTACCGTTTTTTGGGGGGGGGGGGGGTTTAATTGTATGTTTACATTTTGGACATAGCCCTGAGCATGCAACGTGACAGCTTTCTATCACATCCCGGCTTCTGTGTCTTTTCTCCCCTCTATCTGACCCATGTTTGGTACCCATGGAGAGGTGGTTCCTCTGTGCCGTTGAGTCAGGACCAACGTAAAGCAACCCTAACAGGGTTTTCCGAGGGAAGTGAGATATTTAATGAGTGGTTTCACCAGTTCCACGTACCCCCAGTGAGTTTCCGTGGCTGAGCACAGATTCCACCCCCAGGTCTCTGATGTCCCAGTCTGTCACTCTGTCCACTGTACCACACTTAGCATTGCAATGAACACATTATTATTTAATTAGATTTCTACCCCGCCTATCTAGACGTATAAAGCAATGAAAGACAGGCAAAAACCAACAAAAGCTGAAACAAGTTGGGCAATGGCTACATCCAAATGCTTTTCTGCACTGAATTTCACCAACACATGCATGCATGTGCACCAGGAGCATCCTCTAGTCTCACTCAAGGGGGGCAGAGCAGGGCATGTTCAGGGCATTTCCAAGCTTCTCTACTTAGATCACAGACTGCTGGTAACATACATAAAGCCATACCATGGAAACGATGTGTATGCGTGGGTTCCTGCATGTGCATGCATGGGTATACAGGCGGGCACGTTGCGTGTTGTTGCAATGTTTTTCCAGGGCGTAGCTGCATGTCTGCATGTCCCCTTCCACTGACATGCTCATCCGAGCTGGTTCTATTATTAAGCAGACTAAGCAGCAGGCACTGGGAGTCATGAAAGGTCAGCCAGTTTGGTTCATTAAAAACCCAGTTTTCCATTGGTTTGCTCTCCCCCTCAGCAATGCCTGGTGCAGTGTTTTGCTTGGCTATGCAGGATCAGAGCTGGGTTACCAGGTCCACCCCCAGCTGGCTCTGCAATTATTTTAGCAGCGCTGCTAGAACGGAGAGAGGTCTGGGAATGATCCCCACCCACCCCTGGCTTTGTGACCAAAATAACTTGGCCAGCTTTGGACTGCGTGGGCCTTGACAAGAGAGGTTGCTGCTCAGGCTCAGACGCCAAAATGCCTTGGAGCAGCCTCAAGGGTGGTTTAATGGACGCCTTCATTGCCACTTTACCTCATTTCCTAATCTACTTCTGGTTAACTAGCACTTGGTGATTGCTTTTAAATCTCTAAATGGTTTTTGACCTTGGAGAAGCCACTGAAAAGGAAAACACCTCTCTGTTGTATCTCAACCTTTTAAAAATTCCCTTTTAAAAAGGGAGCTTGAAGGACGAGTCTTTGAACTCTTCCAAGGAGATGTTCAAGATCACAGTTCCAGCAGGCCTGGAAAAGAGAGAGTAATCTGTGATCATTTCGGTCCACATGCAGCTGTGGAAGTGGTGAATGCAGTCTCTTCGAGGCAGTGAAATTCCTCCATCTTTTTGTGTGAATCAGACATGGGGACAAATAAAAATATGAATCACAATATTCGCTGATTGGTGTAATATTCATCACTTTGTATTTGCCAGTTTCAGAGGCCCTGATGCATACGGTGTGATGAATATTTACCCTTTTTATTCGCCCCTTCGTTGGGCCTGGGCTCAAAGAGCAAGCTAGGCTGCCGGAATGCCTTTTCCGGCAGCCTAGTCTGGTCTCTCTTCCTATGGAGAGAGCCTGCTCTCTCTGCCCCCAAAGCCCGCCCCCTGCTTTCTTCCCACAACCCTCATTGCCTCCCTACTTTGTCCCATAGCTCTCACCAGTGCTACCGCTGGAAAAGAAGCTAAGCCGCTGGAAAGGAAACTGCTGTTCCAGTGGGCTAGCCTGATCTTTCTGACTCTGCAGATGCCAATCAGCTGATTGGCGCCCACAGAGGCAGAAAGAGGCTGCGGGCATGGTTCTGCCCAGGAGACCTGCTCTCTATGCCTATGGGCCCGGCCAGAAGAGCAGGCTAGTCGGCCAGAACCATGCAGGCTGGTTAGTAGCCTGATCTCTCTGTGTTGCTGACACTGACTAGTTGACCCATGCCCACAGAGGCAGAAAGAGCAGGCTTTCCAGCCTGGACCGTGGCTTCTGTTCCAGCACCACCGCCACCACCATTGACAGGACAAGGCAAGGAGGTAAAGGGGGGCACTGGGAATGGGTGGGGGGCAAGGGTCTCAGCTTTCTTTTTCTTTCTTTTTTTAAAAAAGACAGCCACAGGATGTCTAAAACCCCAACGAAGCAACGATCCAATTTGTGGTTCACAAGAAATCCCTGTGGAAATTCGTGGGTCATCAATCGTGACGAATCACGAACCACGAGGAACAGCCATTTTGGCTGTTCATCCCCATCTCTAGCGTGAATTTCCCTGGAGCTCTCCAAGGTACTGAATGCTGTCTCCAAAATAGGTGTCTCACTTTGGATAGCTTCAGTTTGGACTGAAACTTGGAATGAACTCTGAGAACCTACATTGCTCCTTGAGGAACACTTGGTCCCCTAGTGACGTCTGAGGTCCTTTTCTCATCTTAGAACTGCAGAGCTGGAAGGGGCCCTACAGATCATGGAGTCCCGCCCTTGTCAAGAAGACCCAGTGGGCGAATTGCACTCCCAACCTCTGGCTCTGCAGCCAGGTAACTAAGCCACGGAGGGGAGAGAGGATAGCACTTTTCCAATACTTGAAAGGCTGTCATAGAGAGGAGGGGCAGGATCTGTTCTCGATCATCCCAGAGTGCAGGACACATCATAATGGGCTCGAGATACAGGAAGCCAGATTTAGGATGAAGATCAGGAAAAACCTCTCAACTGTTAGAGAAGTACATGACCTCAGGAGGTGGTGAGAGCTCCAACACTGTATGCATTCAGGAGGAAATTGGACAATTTTCTCCTGTCAGATCTGCTTTGACTCGGACTTCTGCATTGATCAGGGGGGTTGGACTCGATGACCTTAGTGGCCCCTTCCGACTCCATTATTCTACAATTCTATGGTTCCATCCAGTCTACAAAGAGAACTGAATCCCATCCTTTCCCACAATTAATCCTTTAAAAGGGGCCCTGCTCTACCTTTTACCAGAATGACAGGTTTCTGGCTGCTGGTTTCTTCTGTGTTAGGAAAGACTCTGTACCTCCCGCAGTCATCTCATGTTTCAAAATCCATTTTAGGAATGTCGGAAGCTGCCCTATAGCTCTTTCGGGGGTTGGTCCACTTCCTCCACCCACTGATCACCAGTCCCTGTGGATGTACACAGCAGAAACACTCTTATTTCATTTCAGTTTCTTGGGGTGTGGGGTGGGTCTCTTTGCTAATTTACTCCTTTCATATACTGCAAAAGTAATTGGTCCCCCCCCCCAATTACTTTTTCCAGCACTGCTGGTCCAAAAAGCTGTGAGAACCTAGGAGCGGTGGTGGTGAGGCGAGGAGAAAGAGAGAGAGAGAGAGAGCCAAGAGCGAGGTGGGTGCAGGAAAGCAAGGAAAAATTTCATGAAAAAGGGAAACACAAAAAGAAAGAAAGAAAGAAAGAAAGAAAGAAAGAAAGAAAGAAAGAAGGAAGGAAGGAAGGAAGGAAGGAAGGAAGGAAGGAAGGAAAGAAAGAAAGAAAGAAAGAAAGAAAGAAAGAAAGAAAGAAAGAAAGAAAGAAAGAAAGAAAGAAAGAAAGAAAGAAAGAAAGAAAGAAAGAAAGAAAGAAAGAAAGATAGAAAGAAAGAAAGAAAGAAAGAAAGAAAGAAAGAAAGAAAGAAAGAAAGAAAGAAAGAAAGAAAGAAAGAAAGAAAGAAAGAATCACAAAGTGTCCATGTTCCCATCTTTGGTTTAAACGAACCCTTTGTGTTTAAGAAGCTCTCTTTCCGGAACTGATCAAAGAACTCAAAGCGAAAGCAAAAGCTCTCTTTTTTTTTGTTTTGGTCTTTTTTTTCTTTCTTTTTTTTTAATCAAAAGTCTCACCCCTAGCAGCCACCCTCCGTAAGGGCCCTGCACCTCTTTGCAGCTACGTAGAAAAGCGGTTGTGAGCCGCTGGTGAGACACGGAAATGGTGGATGGCATTTTCACAACAGTTCTTCAAAATCCACTCTCCTTCTTTCCAAATAACCTCCAGTAAAAGTGATGTGATACTCTCTAAGGACCTTCCCTTCAACAGATGGTCTACCTGCAACCTTTTGGCATCCAAACTAAAACGCTGGAAAACCGGTGTTTCTCCTAACCTTCCATTCTAGATCTCTGCCTGCAGAGCCAGAGGTTGGGAGTTTGATCCCCCCACTGGGCCTCCTTGATGGGGACTGGATTCCATGACCTCTTCCAGCTCTGCAGGTCTAAGATCATTATCATCCTACTCACTCAGTCGCTTATCAGATGTGATAAATATAATAACAGAATGCCTGTAAAGATATAAACATCCTTCTTTGCTTTAAAAAAAAGCAAAGATTTTTTTTTTTGGAACTTTTTTTTTGTTGTTTCTCACCTAATGGGACCCAGATTCTTCAACAGAGTAGTTTGTAGGAAGAGATGAAAGGCTGAGAAGCAGGGCTGGACGTGGATTCCCCACCCACCCACCCCGCATTTGTTTTGGAGACCAAGGGATCACTTTGGAATAGATTCCAATCCAGCCTGGGGTCACTTGTGTCTCAGATCTGCTTGGAGCGGGATTCCTGCCTCTTGCAGGGGGTTGGACTCGATGGTCTTATGAGGTCTTTCCAACTCCATGATTCTATGATTTTATCCTGGAAGGGTACAGACAGGGAAAGGATGCCGGCTTGCCGTGCGCCAGCTGTCTTCCCAATGAGCAAGCCTGCTTCATCCAAGGCGTGAGGCACAGCAGCATCAGAGAGAGGGCTTCAGTAAACCCGGGCTGCTCAGTAGCTCCCCTTCCTTTCGCCCTGTCCTGCCTCCCTTTTCTCTTTTCCTTTTCATGACACCAATAATACAAAGGTGGCTCGTTGGAAACACCTCCACTCAAGTTGCCCAAAGCGCTTAATTCCAACATAAAGATAAAGCAGGAATGTTCGGGTTGGTAAACATCGGCCTGCTGCTCCCTCTGCCGAAGCCAAGATCTTGGCTGGAGGGCCTGGTGGCCTTTGTTGCCTTTGCCAATCATCTCCCAACCTCTGAGCCTCCTTTCTTCCCCCTCCCTTCCCCGCCTTTATAGGCTGCCTGATTCCTACAGGCATCTCCACTGAGCTCTTTCCAAAACTCAGATGTCATAACTGAGCAATTCCTGCTGCATGAACAGGTGGGAGAGGGGGCTTTGGCTCGTGTTGGTCCCCCCCATCCCTTCCTCGTGGCGATCCTCTTACTTCCTCGCTTATTTCTAGGCCACTTTTTGGGGCTGGGGAGAGCACTCGTGGTGGCTTAAAAGGGACCCAGGGCAGTGAGCCAAGATCATCACACAAATTACGGTCATCAGACAGCAGTTTCATCAGACATCCTTCCCTTAGGCATCCCTTTGAGGAACAGGTGGTCACGGTGGAGGACGCGGCGATATATAAGAAATTTGCTCTAACAAAGGTGGTTTGGCTGGATTTTGATGCTGTTCCTGGAGAAAACAAGGGAAACGGATGCATGTTACCCATGGAAATTAATACATTTCCAGCAAGGCTGTGCTTTGGCATCCCTTCTCCTCAGTTCTATCTCTGACTGAATAAGGGAGCCCTGATTAGGACCTGAGCCATCGGATGCCTTTGGGGGAACACACGTATCTAATCTGTGTCCGTGTCTGTATTTGCGTTTGAGTGTTTCTAAACCTCCGGGAGGTAAAAAGAGCCATTCCCTTGAACAGGAACAATGAAAAGCCTGGGAGGTGGGACAGAAGTAGCACAATATCACCAGTTTCCATAATAACGGTGTGCCGTGGAGTCATTTCTGATTTATGGCAACCCCTTTTCGGGGGGTTTTCCATTGGCCCGTTTCCAGCCCGGAAATCACACCCACACAAAGATAAAGGAAGCCGCTATGATGGACTTCGGAAGTGACACAACACCACAAACCAAAAACTGAATGGGGGACGAAGCAGACCCATACAAAAATACAACCACTCATCCACAGACACACGCACAACTTCTCTCCTACTAGCGCAACAAGCAGTCATTAAAACAGGGTGGTAACTAAGTTGAAAATGCCAAGAAGGAAAAAGGAAAATTCAGGAACTCAAGGACTAGCCTTTCTATGCTTTGTTGTTGTTGTTTAGTCGTTAAGCCGTGTCCGACTCTTCGTGACCCCATGGACCAGAGCACGCCAGGCCCTCCGGTCTTCCACTGCCTCCCGGAGTTGTGTCAGGTTCATGTTGGTTGCTTCGCAGACACTGTCCAACCATCTCGTCCTCTGTTGTCCCCTTCTCCTCTTGCCTTTGCACTTTCCCAACATTAAGGTCTTTTCCAAGGAGTCTTCTCTTCTCATGAGATGGCCAAAGTACTGGAGCCTCAGCTTCAGGATCTGTCCTTCCAGTGAGCACCCAGGGTTGATTTCCTTCAAAATGGATAGGCTTGATCTCCTTGCAGTCCAGGGGACTCTCAAGATCCTCCTCCAGCACCACAGTTCAAAAGCATCAATTCTTCGGCGGTCAGTCTTCTTTAGGGTCCAGCTCTCACTTCCATACATTGCTACTGGAAAAACCACAGCTTTGACTATGTTGGCAAGGTGATGTCTCTGCTTTTTTTTTTTAAAGCAGAGCTATCTATGCTACACTAACCCAAATTCTCTCAGCTTAGACCTGCAGAGCTGGAAGGGACCCTTTGGATCATCCAGTCCAGCCACTGTCAAGGAAGCACAGTGGGGGAATCGAACTCCCAACTTCTGGCTCCACAGCCAGATGCTTCAACCCCTGAGCTTGCACTACAGCAACATCTCTTGCTGCAGAGTGTGTGTGTGCAAGGCAACATTCAGAGGCCCACCCCATAATGTGCAGAAGCCTTGCTCTTTATTCAGGGGCGAAGCTGTCAGCCTCCATCTCTTGGGGGGGGGAGCTCATTGCCTTCCTTAGAAATAATTGATACTTTCAATTTTCTTTCCCCCCACCTCCCACTTTAAATCAAGCCCTGTGCTCTTCTTGAACGGTAACTCTATTAACCTCACAAAATCCTGGATTTCACCCAAGAGATCCAGGAGTGGGTGGACTGCCCCACTGTGTTCTAAGAACAAGCTTGTCACCGCAACGATGCACAGCTTCAGTCTTGCCAGGCTTTTGTTAAAGAAGCCAGCGGTTGTGGCATGTACGGGTTTGGGAAAGGCACCAAGAAATCCTCCCCATCTTTCTAAAAGGTAGGCAAAAAAAAAACTTATTACTCCCGTGGGAGGCATATAGCCATTTATTTGACCTTTGACACAGGTGTGCAAGGTAGGGCAGGTTTTATTTTGGGTCCTTTTAAGGAGAAAGGTGGGGTAAGAATATTTTAAATACATCAAATAAATAAATGTATTCTTTTCCTGTTACAAACCTCTGTGAGGCACCGGCGAGAAGCAGACGAGAAGCTGGGGATAAAAAAGATGTTTGTGCCCATCTATTTGAGAGATTTGGCCAAACACTAACTCTGGGGCATGTTCAAGATGCAGGGTTAGCTCACATGGATTGTTAGTTGCAGACCTTTAGGGGAACTCAATGCTGTAGTTCCCAGGGATGTTGGCAAGTCTTTGGGCCTGAGTCCAAGTCTTTGGTATGAAGTTCCAAGTCTGAGTCTTTGGTACCAAGTCTCAAGTCCCAAGTCTGAGTCTTTGGTACCAAGTCTCAAGTCCCAAGTCTGAGTCTTTACCAAGCCCCAAGTCTGAGTCTTTGGTACCAAGTCCCAAGTCCCTAGTCTGAGTTTTTTATACCAAGTCTCAAGTCCCAAGTCTGAGTCTTTGGTACCAAGTCCCAAGTCCCAAGTCTGAGTCTTTGGTACCAAGTCCCAAGTCCCTAGTCGGAGTCTTTGATACGAAGTCCCAAGTCCCTGGTCTGAGTCTTTGATACCAAGTACCAAGTCTGAGTCTTTGGTACCAAGTACCAAGTCCCTAGTCTGAGTCTTTGATACCAAGTCCCAAGTCCCTAGTCTGAGTCTTTGATACCAAGTACCAAGTCTGAGTTTTTGATACCAAGTCTCAAGTCCCAAGTCTGAGTCTTTGGTACCAAGTCCCAAGTCTGAGTCTTTGGTACCAAGTCCCAAGTCCCAAGTCTGAGTCTTTGGTACCAAGTCCCAAGTCCCAAGTCTGAGTCTTTGATACCAAGTCCCAAGTCCCAAGTCTGAGTCTTTGGTACCAAGTCCCAAGTCTGAGTCTTTGGTACCAAGTCCCAAGTCCCAAGTCTGAGTCTTTGGTACCAAGTCCCAAGTCCCAAGTCTGAGTCTTTGGTACCAAGTCCCAAGTCCCAAGTCTGAGTCTTTGGTACCAAGTCCCAAGTCCCTAGTCTGAGTCTTTGATACCAAGTACCAAGTCTGAGTCTTTGGTACCAAGTCCGAAGTCCCAAGTCTGAGTCTTTGGTACCAAGTCCGAAGTCCCAAGTCTGAGTCTTTGGTCCCAAGTCCCAAGTCTGAGTCTTGGTACCAAGTCCCAAGTCTGAGTCTTTGGTACCAAGTCCCAAGTCCCAAGTCTGAGTCTTTGGTACCAAGTCCCAAGTCCCAAGTCTGAGTCTTTGGTACCAAGTCCCAAGTCTGAGTCTTTGGTACCAAGTCTGAAGTCCCAAGTCTGAGTCTTTGGTCCCAAGTCTGAAGTCCCAAGTCTGAGTCTTTGGTACCGAGTCCCAAGTTCAAGTCCTTATTAGAAATAAGAGAAAAGGGAGGATGGGTGGCTTCCCTGTCATGAGTCAGGTCCAAGTCAAGTTACCGGTGCAACTTAAGTCTGTGTCCCGCAACTCAAGTCCCCACCCCTGGTTGTTCCCAAATCATAGCAAATGCCGTATCAGTAATGCTCAGTGTTCAGGCCCAGGATCTGCTTTTAGTCCAAAGAAGAGAATAGGCTTCCTAATTTTTTTAATGTTTGCACAGTGGTTGTGTTCAACTCACTGAGTCATCCAACCAGAGTGTGATCTCAACAAGACTCACACAAAAATCCTACCAGCTAGGTGGACCTTATCTCTCCATCACTGAGGGTAAGGCTTAAAGCCACTAGAGCACTCAAGGTATGAACATAGGACATGGACACTGATGGACATGGACACTACGTTAGAGTAGCAATTTTCAAAAAGTTAGCTGTGTGAGTATCGTCCTTGTGTACACATCGTGGCAAAACACTCCTGCCTGTTTCAGGGGCCCAACTTTCTATTCTGTGTTGATCATAGAGATCAAAAGTAACCAAGGGCAAATAACTGGGAGACCCAGGTTCTAATTCCCACTCATCATAGAAACTCATGGGAAGGAGCCCATTGGTAAAAACCACTCTTTAAAGATCTCACGTACCTTGAAAACCCTGTTGGGGTGGCCATAAGTTGGATGCCACTGGATGGCACAGAACAACAGCAGAATTACTCGTACGTAACTTCTTCTTCTCTCTCTCTCTCTCTCTCTCTCTCTCTCTCTCTCTCTCTCTTTGCAATATATGGCTCATAAACAGAGGATTCATTCTTCATAATTTATCAGATGAGTTATTTGTCTAGTCAGTATTTCCCCACCCTCCACACGACGTACGGCTTGTCTCGGTTCAAGCGGTGACAAAATCTGTGATTGCTGGAGGGAGAGCTTTGTCTCTGCCGGAGGTGTAGTTTATTTTTATTTCCGCTCATTCCGGGGTGTGGCGTTAAATGTTGTTGTGCCTCTGGGGAAGCTCATTTCCACAATCAGAGCCTCAGGTCAGAAGGCGTTCAATTAGGCTGTCGATTAACTTTAAACAGGAAAGCAGACGAAACAGCTCTAAAGCAGAAGTGCCATCAGGGAATTTGAGACCTTTTTATTACAGGATTTCTTTAGACTTCCTGCAGAGAAACAATTTTTGGTGAAGTGGTTTTCTAAAAGGAAGTTTGGATGTGAGTCCCAGTGAGGCCTGTGCTCCTTTGGGACAAACAAGGATGAACTTTAAAAGATGGAGGAGCAATCTCTTAAGGAAGAACCTTAAATTGGTTGTTCTGGTTTTTTCGGGCTCTTTGGCCGTGTTCTGAAGGTTGTTCTTCCTGACGTTTCGCCAGTCTCTGTGGCCATGGGCATCTTCAGTCTTGTGGCCGGCCTTAAGTTGCCTTATAAATGTAACTTAAGAGGGGTAATGTTACTCCTGTGGTGTAACTGTAATTTTTAAAGTTACTTTTATAATTCTGCCTTACTAGATCGGCAGAAATAAAAGATGGCATTGGTGCTACTCTGCTCCCTGACATAAGCGGTAGAGTGGTGATGAGGAAGTTAAGGGGAGAGGGCACTTGGCAGTACAAGTCCAGGTAAGTTGAACCTCTTTGTTAAAAGGAATGATTAAAAGAACTGAACAGTTCATTTTAATTACTTCTAAGAAACAGAAAAGAGTTGCTGTTCTAAAAATGGCAGCTACCGTGTTTCCCTGAAAATAAGACAGGGTCTTATATTAAATTTTCCTGCACATTAGAGCTTATTTTCAGGGGATGATTTTTTTTTCCCATGTACAACCATCTGCATTGATTCAGATACAGTCCTGTCCTCTTCTTCTGGTTGCTGCCCAAGGGTGGAGGACGAGGGTTTCACTTCACTGGGGCTTATTCTTGGGGTAGGGTTTATATGATGAGCATCCTGAAAAATCCTACTAGGGCTTATTTTCAGGTTAGGTCTTATTTTCCGGGAAACAGGGTATATAGTAACTACTTTGGGGGTCTTGGAACTCTAACTGATTGCTTTTAAAAGTAACTTTTCAGGCTTTGTTCTCTCATTTCACTGGCGTTATGCGAGAGTCATGCAGCTGTTTATTCCTCTTTCTCCCCTATAGCCCTCTCACTCACAAAAACACAAGTAGGTTCTAAATCCTACATCTCAAGGCTGAGAACCCAGTACGGAAAGCCTGAGACACATTCCTCTGTAATCCCTCCTATAAAGTCTCTGTTGAGGAAGGCAGGATAACCTCGTTTGTCTTTAGGGCAGCTTCACTCCGGCGTTGAGATCCAGCTGTTCCTATGCTGGGAAAAACATCCCCCGGCCTCCCCTTCCTCGTGGTTCCCGTGGGCGGACAGGAGCCGGCTGGATGGCTCTTTCTTTCACAATGCCTCTCGGAGATTTTGAAGCGTGGGGCGGCTGCCACCGCCACCGCCTTGTCCTTGTGAAAGAGACTGGCTGGAATCCTATGGCTTGATTGCCAAGCGCTTGGCGAGCAGGAGCTGAAGATCTGAACAGGAGTCGCTGAGAAGCATTAAAAGGCAGAAAGAGGAGGGATGGGGGATGTCCCGAGAAGGTGATCTAATGCAAAAAGAAGGAACTGGTGGCTCATAGGTTATAATGCACTCCAAATCCCATTAGCCCCAACCAACACAGGGGTGGGTGGGAGTAACAGCCTGAAGACCATTGGAGGTTCACCTACTGCCCGCTCTAAGTTGAGTGTGAACACTGGTTTCCCCCTAGCATTCCCACAATCCCCCCACATGTTTTCAGTTTCCAAAGCAAGAACAAATATAGTAATAATTAGGGTGTAATTCAGAGGCACGAAGGACCAGGTGTTTCTTGACTACAATGCCTATCATCACCATCTAGCCAATTGGAAAAGACAGTAGATAAGGTAGTCCAATCACCTCTGAATGTTCTCTGGAACATTTCCTGTTATAATTAATTAATCTCTGCCAAGTGTTGTGCTCCCATGCTTAAGAGAAGAGGATGTAGCTTCAGAAAAAGCCATAGTCGTTAGCGTGCAGGCACATGGTCCGCAGGTTGATGAGCCCAGCCTTAATCCTGAAAGTCTTCTGATGAGGCTGGAAAAGACTCCTGTGAGGAATCTAGAAGAACCTGATATGAAGTGGCTTCTTAGGATCAGGCAGTGGGATCTGCAAAAGATGCACTGGAAGCTAGCCTGGGGTTAGGAGGCGCGCTGTGATCTAAAACCAGAGATGACCACAGTTACTGGGGGGTTACAGTTTACAGAATCCTTCAGGCAGCCTGACCATTTATAGAACTTCTGGGTTTTTTTTTTTTTAAAAAAAAACTTCTCCATGCTGTTTCCATGTTCTTTTCATGCACGGAATACGGTTTGATATGCAGGCGTCCTGCCATAATTGCTGGCTGGATTAGAGCAAGCTTCGTTTAGTGCCTTGATCGGTTTCTAACACTGCAATATTTCCAGGATAAAGGCTCACTTACCCTTGGCTGGTAAGCACTTCTCTACATGGAAATGTCTTCTGTTTCCCATTGTCTTTGACTTATTCATAACAGCTCGGTGAGTTAGGTCTCTGGCTATGGAGCCACAGTGCATGCCAGAAGAGCCAGCCTGTGTGGCCTTGGGCAAGCTGCACAGTCCCAGGGCACCCTCCACACATACAAACAAAAGGAATAGTATAAACTACTTCTGAGTTACTCTCTATCTAGAAAACCCTGGAAAGGCTTGCTGTAAGTTGGAATTCACTTGACGGCCCACGAGTATTATTATTTACTATTGGCTTTCTCCATACAATAGGCTTGTTGGCTGCAGACAATGACTCGCCCAAAGCCATCTGTTGTGTGTCTCATCTGGGTCAGGACCAAAACCCAAATGAACCCTGGTTCTCACCGCTTTAAGTGAAGCTGTGACCCTCCCATGGGCAGAGCCCTTGAGTACAGCTGATCCACAGATCTTTTGTGCACCCTCAAGGGAAACCTAGTTTTGAAATGTTACCCTCACTCTTCTTTTCTCTTGTTCTTCTCTAGATGTGGTCAGCTCCGCCCGGGACTGCTTGCAAGCCGGGGAGTCCTGCACCAATGACCCAAGCTGCAGTTCCAAATTCCGGACTCTCCGACAATGCATTGCCGGCAATGGGGCCAACAAGCTGGGTCCGGATGCCAAGAGCCAGTGCCGGAATACCGTGACGGCCCTTCTGTCTAGTCAACTCTATGGTTGCAAGTGTAAACGGGGCATGAAGAAGGAGAAGCACTGCCTCAGCGTCTACTGGAGCATCCACCATACCTTGATGGAAGGTCAGTCCATGGGGCTTGGGATAGATCAGCATTTCATTTCCGTTTTATTCTTCTTAAGAATTTAACCAACATTTGTAAACAGCTTCATAGAGGGAATTCAAAGAACTTGTGAATAAAATACCTTGAGTCTGGGCAAAATCAAAACAGGCATATTTATTCCTCTTGTTCTCGAGAACCTTGAGTCCTCCAGATGATCGGTCATTAAAAGGGGAAATTCAAAATGTGCATTATGGTAACCTCCTCTAAGTTTGCTAATCAGCGTGTTTTGTTTTGTGACCGGCTTCATTTGGAAGTTTGAATTCTCAAAATGTTGTCTAAGGCTGAAGTTGGACAGCTGGAAAAGTGCGTGACCAATCGTACTGGAAAGAATCCATTTGCGGGGAGCAATCTCCCTTAAAGAGAACCTTCCGTTTGACCAGGGGGTCACTCCAGCGTAGCCAAGAAAAGTAAGAGCCCTACAGTTGGACCAAAATGGTCCACCTTTTGGGCATGGATCAGAGTCAGGCTAGAAGGAAATTCCATGCAAGTTGTGTGATGAACAGGAAAGAGATGGCACCAGACCACTCCACAAGAGGTCCAAAACACCATCTATTTCCCTGTGTGACCACACCCGAGATCTCATTTCTAGAACCCTTGCATGATCTCAGCTCTCAGGGTGGGCTAGCTGTAAAAAAAAGACCAGGTTCGAGCCCCCCCGTGTGCTCAACCATGTCACTGCTGAAGTAATTAACCCATGTTGCAAGCCTTATTTTGAGAGGTTTCTAATCTTGAACAATGAGAACTTTCAGTTTTGCTTACATTTGTCTGAGATGAAACCAGACCTTGAGAAGAACATGTTAAATTTAGCACGCTGATGCTGAAATCGTTACTCTTGCATTAGAAAGAGAACCAGAAGAATGCGCAAACTGAGGCATCTAATCTTTTAACCCAGCCTTTGCATATTTAACATGATAGTATCTATTTTAGCATCAACACGTTAAATCTTATTTTAGACACACACACACACACACATAGAGAGAGGAGAGACACTGTATGGTCTCTCCATGCAGGGAATAGCTGTACCTACTGGATTTGTCTGATCCTGACGGAAATTAATTTCATTTCCAATGTGTGTGTGTTTTTCTCTGAAGACTTTTTCAGAACTTACCAGTTGCATGTTTTTAAGAGGGGAAGTCATTGTTTTTTTTTAAAAAAAACCACACAAATCTAGAAAAAAAGCAAAACAAAATGGACAGAATACCATGTTGGAGAAAGGGTCGCTATGAGTGAGAATTGACTGAGCTGCATTCAGTTATTATTATTGAAGTTATTGTTATGTGCTGTCAAGTTGTGAATGAATGATCTCCACCGTCTGCTGTTCTAAACTGCTCTTGCAGTCTCAAGAGCCCGTGGTTCGCTTCAGGGAATCGGTCCGCACACACCAAAAGAGCTGTCCGTAAATTTTCTATAAGGTACAGTGGGGTCTCGACTTACGAACGGCTTGACATACAAACGTTTCGACTTACAAACCGCTCTCATAGGAATATATGGACTCGACTTACGAACTTAGATTTGAGTTACGAACTCTTTTTTTTTCCTTTTTTAAAAGCTAAGTCATTTTAGGTTAAAAGGAAAAAAGGAAAAAAATATCCCCCTCTAGTGGCAGAAGGCGGAATAGCAGCTTCCCATTAGTTTCTATGGACGAAAAGAGCAGATATGGATTAAATGGTTTTCAATGCATTCCTATGGGAAATGCAGATTCGACTTAAGAACTTTTCGACCTGAGAACTGCCTTCCAATACGGATTAAGTTTGTAAGTCGAGACCCCACTGTACTGTATTTTCCATGTATAAGACTATACTTTTATCTAAAATCTAGAATAAAATTGGGGGGTCGTCTTATACACGGAACTAAGCTGAGGAGAGAACAAAAACAACTGGAGGGGAAAGCAGGGATCAAAGCAATTCTGCAGCGCTTTTATGCCTTTCCCCCTACACTTGCTAAGCCCCATTTAGATTTTGTATTCGCGAAGACTTTCACGGCTAGGATCTAATGGTTGTTGTGGGATTTTCGAGCTCTTTGGCCATGTCCTGAAGGTTGTTCTTCCTAATGTTTCACCAGTCTCTGTGGCCGACATCTTCAGAGGACAGCACTCTGTGCTCTGGTGTAGTTGCTGCAGCAGAATCCTTGCAATGACCATAAAAACATAGGAACAAAAAAGAGGAAAGTGTGAAGCTCAACAAAACTTGGCTCCCAGCTCTCAAAAATACAGTGTGCAAAAGGTCAACGAACTCTACCCAGCCACAAGGACAGGGGATCACTACACACAAAAGACCAGCTAATGACACCCATCAACCACAGTGACAGATAATCTCTTCTCCTTAGCACAACAATACACCCACAACAAGACACACTAATCACCCATCTACAGAAAAAGACAAAAGCCAATCTCACAGCCACAAATACTGCACTCCCAAGCCAACTACACCAGAGCACAGAGTGCTGTCCTCTGAAGATGCCGGCCACAGAGACTGGCGAAACATTAGGAAAAACAACCTTCAGAACACGGCCAAAGAGCCCGAAAAACCCACAACAACCCATTTAGATTTCTTAATTTTGGATTATACATGGGGGTGTCTTATACACGGAAAAATATGGTATTTTGTCACAATAGCCCAAAACCCTATTGAGGTTTACCAGGAGCATAAGAACACTTGTGAAAGAGCACCTGAGCTGTCCGTCACATGACCAGTCACACCGTGACTTGGGAGATTGACCTGACCTGTAGGGAATATGAAGGACCACCTGGAAAATGGCTCCCCTCACAAGTGTGATTGCCCTGAGGCAACTAAGTAAGCAGTAAGACGATGGCCAGTGTTTCAGTGCCTAAATATAGATTGCTGCTTTGTTCTCTTTTGGATAAACTTTCAAAGATGAAGGTCCTATAAGAAGTATGAATGGATGGCAACATGTATCCCCGTGGGGGGGGGGACAGTGGGACCCATGACCTCAAGAGGAAGCGGTGAGCGCTCCAACACTGCAGGCATTCAAGAGAAACTTACTTAGACCACCACCTGGCCGATGTCCTTTGACTTGGATTCCTGAATCGAACAGCGGGTTGGACAGGATGGCCTTAGAGGCCCCTCCCAACTTCACGGTTCTATGATGGACGTCTCTAGCCATGAGCTCTGCTTCTCAAGCCCTGCCTCAGGAGGTGACCCTTCGAAACCTCACTTTGCTTCAAATCTGCTTTGCTTTCAGGGGCCTGATGGAGACTGTCTTTTTTTTTCCTTATGGATATGAATGGCCTTTGAACGGGTTTCTGAGCTCTGTTAAGTTGAATGGAATTTAAGGGAGCCGTAAGTCCTCCTTTGCCAAGGATGCTGGAGGGGTCAACGGTTGAGGTCTCTGGCTGCAGAGTTTGATTTCCACATTGGGAGTTTGATTTCCACATTGTGACTTCTTGACAGGGGCTGGACCTGATGATCTATAGGGTCATACAAAAAAAACTGATGATCCATAGAGATGAAGATGATAGTTCTTTAGTTCCCAGAGGGTATGCTTCCATTTGAAGGCATTCCCCGTTTAAAGGCTTTTCCAGACTGGCCAATTTAAAGATAAAGAACTCAAAAGAGAGAGGGAGGGAGAGGGAGAAACGCAGAAATGGTGTATCATCAGGCCTGGGGATAGGAGACTTATCCTGATCGGACACACATCTTGCCTGGTTCCAGCCCACCCCACCTCCCCCATGGGAAAATGCATTGTATTTCTCTTTGGATTGTAGTCATTCTTTCCAAACTTGCATCAATCCATATATATGCACGAAATCCAGGCATGCCTATATATATATAGGCATGCCTGGATTTCGTGCATCTCATTTCTGTCCTCTTTTCCATCAAGGTGGCCATGGCTACCCTAACTGATTTTGCTGCTGGCTGAAATTTTAATTTGCTGTTTGGGTCTCCTTTTTGAAAACTGTCACTCTTCGCTTTCTTTTAAAAGTCAGCCCGGACAGGGAAAAGAAAAAGAAAAATTAAAAGCCTCAAACAAACACACATCAATCGGGAGGCATCTTGGAAGATGAGAGAGGAGAAAATGATGGTATGGCAGGCATCTCGGGAAGTCCCCCAAACCATTTCCACTGCTAGTCACTCCAAAAAGGTCATTCTGCCTTCACTACTGCTCACCATTCTCAAATTTTCCAGCGTGTTTGTTTGCTTGTTTGTTTACATTACATTTTATACTGCCCATCTAATGAAAATCCAGAGGCTCACAGGGAGCCAATGCAAGTAAGCAAAGATCAGGGAGATAATATCATATTTCAGAACCCCTGAAACGAACCATCAAACATCGTCACATTGTACAAGAACAAAGGCGACAGGGGCGACTGCAATAACTACCGTGGCATCTCTCTTCTCAGCGTTGTAGGGAAGCTGCTGGCCCGTGTTGTGCTGAAGAGGCTCCAGGTGCTTGCAGACAGAGTTTATCCAGAATCACAGTGTGGATTTCAAGCTAATCGATCCACCACCGATGTGGTATTCTCCCTCAGACAGTTGTAGGAAAATTTATGGAACAACGATAGCCACTCTTTGTGGCCTTCATAGATCTCACAAAGGCCTTTGATTTGGTTAACAGGGACGGCCTTTTTAAAATACTTCCCAAGATTGGATGTCCACCTCGTCTCCTTAACATCATCAGATCTTTCCATGAGGGAATGAAGGGCACTGTAGTTTTTGACGGCTCAACATCAGATCCCTTTGACATCCAAAGCGGAGTGAAACAGGGCTGTGTCCTCGCACCAACCCTTTTGGGGATCTTTTTTGCTGTCATGCTGAAGCATGCCTTTGGAACTGCAACCGAGGGTGTCTATCTACGGACTAGATCAGATGGAAAGCTCTTTAATCTCTCTAGATTGAGAGGGAAGACCAAAGTCCAAGTGAAATGCATGCGGGACTTCCTGTTCGCCGATGATGCACCCATTGTTGCCCACTCTGCCGAAGACCTCCACCAACTCATGAATCACTTTAACAAGGCCTGCCAAGACTTTGGACTAACAATCAGCCTGAAGAAAACACAAGTCATGGGCCAGGGCGTGGACTCACCTCCTTCTATTACCATCTCCACGCAAGATTTGGAGGTTGTTCATGACTTTGTGTACCTTGGCTCAACGATCTCTGACAGTCTCTCCCTAGATGTCGAGCTGGATAAACGCATTGGGAAAGCAGCTACCACGTTCTCTAGACTCACAAAAAGAGTATAGCTTAATCAGAAGCTGACGGCATATACCAAGATCCAGGTCTATAGAGCCTATATCCTGAGTACACTCCTGTCCTGCAGTGAGTCCTGGACTCTTTGTGCATGGCAGGAGAGGAAGCTGAACACGATCCATATGCGTTGTCTCCGACGCATTTTTGGTATCACCTGGTAGGACAAAGTTCCAAATACAATAGTCCTAGAATGAGCTGGAATTTTTAGCATGTATACATTACTGAAACAGGGACATCTATGTCGGCTTGGACATGTTGTGAGAATGGCTGATGGCCGGATTCCAAAGGATCTCCTGTACGGAGAATTAGTGCAGGGAAATCGCCCCAGAGGGAGACTACAGCTGCAATACAAGATGATCTGCAAGCAGGATCTGAAGGCCTGCAGCAATTTACATACCGCCTTCAAGGGCAGCCCACGCAGAGAGCATTGCAGTAATCAGTGTTTGAGATTACCAGTTCATGTGCTAGTATAGCCAGGGATTTTCCTGTTCAGATAGGGATACAATTGTGCAAATTGTCAAAGCTGGAAAAAAGCCTGGCCTGGCCATAGCATAAATTTGCTTCTCTGTAGAAAAGGCACAGAAGCACCCTCAAGTTCTCCTGGTCCTTTAGGGAAAGTGTGAGCCTATCCAGACCAGGCAGAATACCACCTAACTTATCAGAATTCCCACCTAACAGCAAGATGTCCATCTCATCAGGATTCAGCCTCAGCCTGCCAGCCCTCATCCAGTCCAAAACTGAGGCCAGGAAACACTGCAGAGTTTGCACAGCTACCCTCCCTGAAGATGAGAAGGAGCTGCATGTCATCAGCATATTGATGATGACACACTCCAGATTTCCAGGTAACCTCCCCCTGCAGCTTCAAGGAGATGTCTCAAAGCATTGAGAAGATGATAGACCCCTGTGGGACCCCATAACATAAAACCCACGGGGTCAAGACAAGCATCGCCAAGTTGGATATCACCAATGCAAAGCTCACCCTCCAGTTTCTAGACTCAATCCAGTGGTGTTGAACTGTGGCCCTCCAGATGTTCTTGGACCAACTCCCAGAAGCCTTCACCACCACCTCTGCTGGCCAGGATTTCTGGGAGTTGAAGGCCAAGAACATCTGGAGGGCCACAGTTCGACACCACTGCGCCTATCAAGACAGACACCATAGTTGACGGTATCAAAAGCAGCTGGAAAACTAAGAAGGCTACATTCTCCTGTTCGGCCTCCCTTAACAGGTCATCAAGCAGAATGCCAAAAACTCTGGCATGGCCTAAACCATGAGTGGAATGTCTTCTTCTTAGGAGCTCAAAGGATGGTGGCCTCCTTCTCTGAACAACCAGCCTCTGTGGCTTAAACTCTAACATCAGCTGGTGTCAAAAGTCACCACTTCATTCTGCCTAATGGTAGGGCCATCAGTGGTCCTGCTAGGGACACGGTCGTTGGCTGGCTGCGACTCTCGCTTTGCAGTGGCCCATCTTCTGTTCCAAGGCATATCTCGGCTGGCGTGCTCTCCAGTCCACATCCAGGTGAAAGGATCTCTTCTAGCGGATTTTTGAAACACATGGAAACCCAAAGGGGACTTTATATTAGATAAAGAAAATGCCGATCTAGGGATGTGCGGTTTTGAATCATAGAACTTCAGAAAACGATATGCATGGTTAAGATTTCAATTTTTTTTTAAAAAAAAACTTTTTTATTAGTTGTGTAATAAACTTTATGATAATGATTAGCCCTTAAGGAAGAAGTGATTCTAAGAAGAACTGAAAAAGTGCATCATAGAGTGAAGAAAATGTAGACCCTCGTGAAGCCCCATTTCCCATTCCCCTCCCCCCCTTCTCCCCCTTCTTTGTATTTTTTTTTCTTCCTTGCTTGCTCAGTATGTCTTTATTGTTTTTGGAACTTAGTAAAACTAAATTTAAAAAAAGAAAGAAAGAATCTCAAGGAAGGAGAACAGGAGCCTTGAATCTCCCTGTAACCATGCAAGCAAATTCGGCAACAGGCTTACAAATCCGTGCTCACCACCTTCCCCAATACAGTTAAATATTTTTTTTCCATTCCAATTACAGTAATTATTTCTAAATTTGCATCCATACCTCTCAATTAGCACGTGTGCATTTAACACAAATCTTACCCCCTTTCCATGTGCGTGTGTGTGTGTCTGCATGTGATGCATTTCCTTTCTTTGGCAAAGCATAAGCAGCCACCTGACGCAGCTGACGTGTAGGAAGAATTGAACACCCCACCTGTGACAGACGGAGCAAAAACCACGAACGGCAATTCATGCTTTGCCAAGGCCATGGGGTTTATGATCAAGGAGAGCCTTTCTCCATTCGAGTGAAAATATTTTAAAGATATGAAGAATTAAAAAAAAAATTACTTAGAAACCAGCCCTCATACTATGGCTTTTAAGGGAGACTTTTTCACCACCGATCTTCTCTGTGTTTGAAGTGTCAGATAACAAATTAAGCAAGTGCATGCTCTAATTAAGCGCATGCTATTAAACAAGAGGCTGCTGTTGACAGTCATCAGACACATTATTTCCCTTGGCTACCTCCCACATCTCCATGATGTTTCATTTCCCTGTCACATCAAAACAGAGCGCAGGGGGTGGGAAGCCCACTTCTTCTCTCCTTCTCAAGGGGAGGAAATCACAGTCCTCATGACAGCCGAGGCCGCCCCGCCCCTACGTGCCTCGTGTCCAGACGTACGGAACCGTACGCTGTACAAAACGAGCAAACAATGTGATTTGCACACTGCAGCGTTCCAATGGCTTGATTTATTCTTGGGCACATGGGGTGCCATCCAGACCTCGCCGCCAATGCAAAGCTTGGAAAAGTCTCCGGTTTAGGCTGCCTTTGCCACCCTTCGCTCGCCATCATGGCTAGGCAGCTGATCCGTGGTTGCTCTCTGCGGGGAGAGAACCTGCAGAGGGGTTTTGGTCGGCACGCTGGGCTCCATTTCTTACAAAACAGATGATGAAGTGGCCAGTCTGCGTCTGGGCTGTTCCACAACAGATGGGGCCCACTCAAATAGGATCAGCCGTAGAAAACAACAATAACAGGAATCCTCCCACACAGAAAGCTAGGAGGAAAGCCTTGGCGACACCCTTTCATCCCTGACATGCTAGTTTTCTACATGCAAAGATTTGTCTACAGCCAAGATAGAAATCAGTGACTTCTCCTTAAGCCCTCCAAAAGTGTCGGCTGCCTGAACCGAAGGGCTTGATTTCTTAAGGGGAAGGGCTTAAATTTGCAATCCTTCAACCTCCACTTCCTTCCGAGTACCATCAAACTTGCAAACAAGGCCCGTGTTTCTCTCCCAATGACGAATCAGGCCATCTTGGTGACCATATCTTTCCCTTCAGAGTGGACACTCCTCCGTTTGACAGATTCCTCTTTTGAAAAGTCTCCTCCATTTGAAGAACTATCCAGTTTCATTTACAGATTAAGAATCACGAGAAGCAGGGAGCTCCGAGACCTTGGAGCGGCCCCTTATCCACAGCTTGCGCCAGGCACTTCCTCACTCGCTACTCTATTGCATTCAAGTTCTGTCCAAGTTCTAAAAAAATCCTTTCTAATCCTGCATCTGTACTTACATCATCTTAGAACTGCAAGGCTGGAGGGGCCCTTGAGATCATCAAGTCCAGCCCCTGTCAAGGAGGTGCAGCGGAGAACCGAACTCTGCCGGAAGCCTGAATTAGCAAATGCAAATTATGCAAATCAATGTCCTCTTTTAATATGTCTCTCTCTCTTAGCAAATGAAAATGATGCAAATCAATGTCCTCTTTTAATATCTCTCTCTCTTAACAAATGCAAATTATGCAAATCAATGTCATCTTTTAATCTCTCTCTCTCTCTCTCTCTCTCTCTCTCTCTCTCTCTCTCTCTCTCTCTCTCTCTCTCTCTCTCTGGTGATGGGTCTGGGCTAGATATAAATTTTGGAAACCTCTCTTCAGAATAGCCAGTCCAAGAACTGTGTGGCTGCTTCTAAAACCCCTTCCCTATTTCAGAAGGCTGCTGGAGCACTCTTATTTATTTTTTACCCCCATGTACAGGGAGAGGGTGGGGGTACTGGCACATCAAGCCGCCTTCAGTGAAAAACAAATTTTCCTTTCCCAGGTTGTTCTGTGATGGGTAAGGAAGCCTGCAAAGCCATCAATATCTGTAGTTCTTTTGGTTTACATGGCCTTTTTAGATTTAGAGACGTGCAGGGTGGAAATCAAAGATCTTTTAAGGAATGCATATAGATTGCCAGTGCTTAGAAAAGTTACCTTTTTAAAATTGCATCACTTAGAACTCCCCAACCGGTCTCAGAAGTGGTGATTTGTGGATCCGTGTTTTTAATATGATCCTACGTAGCGAAGGATATGAAGAGGAACGAAGGGTGTCAATGTCAACGAATGCATGTTGAAATCACAAGTGGTGTGTTTTAATGTCACCTCCCCTTCTCATCCTAAACTGTGGGGTGAAGGGGACCCCCCTCTTCCGTAGGCTTCCACATAAGGTGTTTTTTTTCAACACAACATCCCCCCCACTGGTTGTGTTTGAAGCCTTGTGGTGTTGGGGGGGAACCCCGCTGTCAGTCAAACAACAAAGAAGCCCCTCTTGGTTTCCAAATGATGTGCTCAGTGACCTTCAGCGCTCGTACTGGGCCGCGCATCTTGTGGTTGCTGGTTGGCATGGCAACCCCTCAAAGCCCTTTGGAGCTCTGTGTGGGCCTTTCCACACACCCTCGTATGCAACAGCATAAAAGAGGGGCGAAAGGAGGTGGAGAAGGAGGCAATGAAACCTCGCACCACGGCTTCTTGGGCGATCCCGGGGCCACCCATGGCGCCAAATGCCCATCGGAGGAACGGCTGAGGGTTTGAGGGTCCCCCACCACCCTGGCCACAGTGGCCACGCAACCCTTTTCTCGGGCTGGTGTGCAATCTCTCTGTTCCACGTCTTCTGGTTCTTGGTTGGGGATCCAGCTCTTTGTTTCTTTTGGCCTCACCAGACCCAGGGAGGAGATGGTTTTGACTCAGGAATTCTGGAAATCGTAGTCCAAAAAACGGATCTGTACACCACGAGCATCCACAGGCTTCAGGGCCAGAGATGCTTGATAGCCCCATCTTTGGTTCTGCAGAAGGGTGGGAGGTCCAGGAAGGGAGAAAGGACAGTATCTGGAAGTCTGTGTCTGTGCTTCTGTCCCCTCTCTCCCGTGATCAGAATAATGTGCTGTCGTTCTTAAGGGAAGATCAGCCCATCCAGGACATTATTTTTACAGATGTGCTTCCTTCTCCAGGTGGACTGCAAGCCGATCACAGTATACAACCTCCCCGTGTTGTGGTTTTCATCCCCGGGATGACCAGGGAGGGCACACCCTTGTACAAAAATTGTAATAATGGGAACCTAAGCGTGATAATTAGAGCATTACGGCCCTAGACACTATTTTATTCCTTCGCGCCACTAATTTTTGGCAAGTACCGAGTTTTTAAAAGGACCTCGTAAAAGCAACTCGGGGAGCCATAACTCTTGCCTTGTCAGAGCCGTGAGTGTTTTATGCGCCGTGGAAATTAAACCGGGAGTAAAACAAGAGCACCCAAGCATGGGCCGGAAAATAGATGGATTAATAAAACGCCATTGGGGGCTGACAGCAAAGGTAGGAAGGCTGGGAAGGGGGGAGAAAAAAGTGGGGATGAATTATGAGGGTTGGGGGAAGGAGAGGAAGGAAAGAAAGTGAGTTCAGACAGGGAGAAGCGCAAAGCAATGGCCAGGGTTGCAAAGACAGAGCCGTCTTTTGACACTCGTGCGTATTTCAGCATAAAAAAAGGTTGGACTAATACATTCTGCAGGTCAAACTCAATGTTAGTCATTAGAATACCTAGCATTCATCAGAATCACTTTTGACAGGTGCGCCGCCCCAGCGAGGTGGGACAAAGGGTCAAGAATCAACCCAGGGCCCTCCTCCTGGGTGGGCGGGGCTTTAGGGTGATGTAGGAGGTTGTTGAGGCCACCGTGGGCCTATAGGAGGGGTTCATAGACGCTGGGGTTCATAGACCAGAGCACGGCCTCAGGATTGGCCCCCGAAGTGACGTGTCTTGACCCTTTGTCCCGCCTCGCAGGGGCGATGCAGCTGTCAAAGTGACGAATGCTAGGTATTCTAACTACTAATGTTGATGGGAATGTGTGTTCCCAATACCAACAGGTTTTCCTCCAGCGATGGGGTTTCTGTTGCAAAGTTTCAGATTTCTGGTAAAAAAAAAAATCCCTTTCATTACACAGCGAAAATATAGCTTTCCAGAGGAGAATAGATTCAAGTTCCCCAGATAATCCACCCCTTTCTCCTTGACTGGCATTTAATGTCTCAATAACTCACTCTGAAACATTTGTAGGAGAGAAAGTAAATGTGTTTCCTTACTCACAGTTGTGAACAGTTCAACAGCAAACAAACAAGCTGATTGACCGCAGCTCCTCTTAGAACCCAGTCTTTCTGCAATAACTTTGTTCAAATGAAGCTGAAGCACATGTAATTTCACCGCTTGTCTTCTTTCCCTCTTTCTCTCATTATTTTACGCCAGGAACTTGAACCTAACGTCTACCTACTTCTTTCTTGCAATTGCCTTTTTTGGAAGCATTTAATATGGAAAGCATAAATGCTACTCAGCACTCCTGTTTCCGACAGGTATATCAATGTGACAGCGGTGAAACATTAAGAGAAAACCAATGTGGTCTAATGCAGTGGTTGTCAATCTTGGTCCCCAGATGTTCTTGGACTGCAACTCCCAGAAACCCTGTCCAGTAGAGCTGGTGGTGAAGGGCTCCTGGGAAACGTAGTCCAAGAACAGTGGGGCTATCCATGGTTGGGAACTACTGGTCTAATGGATTGTGTGTCAGACTAGGACTCGGGATGGCTGGAGCCAAATTTCCACTTAGTGGATGTAACTGGGATGTAACAAGGGATGTAACAAGGGTTGGTGGCCCCTTGAACCTTCTTGAACAGTGTACCTCTACAACCCTATTAGGGTCCCCACAAATTGGAAGTGACTTGATGGCATATTCAGAGGCAGAAAAAAATAGATATTGGGGAAATGGCTCTTTGGGACCCTAACTGGCTACAGGGATTCTGGAATCCAAGAAAAAGCAACTTTCCCATGTTCTAACAGTGAACGACAGACAATCAAAGCGTTCCCGTGCAAGTCCCAGAAAATTTACCGTATTGTCCCGTGTATAAGATGTCCCCGTGTATAAGACGCCAACCACTTTTCTAATCCAAAATTAAGAAAAATAAGTGGGGCTTAGCAAGTGTAGGGGGAAAGGGATCAAAGCGCTGCGTGATCGCTTTGATCCCTGCTTGTTTTTGTTCTCTGCTCAGCTTACTTCCGTGTATAAGACGACTGTCAATTTTTAGTCTAAAGATTTTAGACAAAAGTATAGTCTTATACACGGAAAAATACGGTACTTTGTGGAACACTGGTTGGATCCAGAGCAAAATATCATGGACGTTGATACGTCTTCAGGACCAAGGACCAAGTCTGAGTATGAGTTGTGGTGCTCCAGTTCAAGTCTCTGATTCTTCAGCCCTGCCCCAGACCCCCAGGCTTGGGGCTCGGGACTCAAACTGCGCTTGGGCTGGCCAGCTGATAGGCCAGCTTATGCGTGGAGACCGTGGACCAGTTTGCATCCCCAGAGCCAGCTTGCTCTCTCTGCGCATGTGCCGGCCCATCAGCTGGCCAGTGCATGCATGGGTGGAGGCAGAAGCCTGACTCCTGGAAGGGAAGCCGGGGCTGCCACCTTTGAAGATGGCAGAGATGGAAGGGTCTGAGTTGCAAGTCAGCCCCCCCCCCGAGAAACCCCAAAGTCGAGTCCAGGTCAAGTTCGCCGGTGTGACTTGATTTGGACTCGAGAAGAAGTCCCGAGTCCCCATTGCTGCAAAATATGGTCAAAAAAAAAATCGGTAAAGGGCGGTGTTGAGAATCCGATAACCGCAGATTCTGCTTCAGAGCCCATGCCATCTATCAAACGTGGCTGTGCAACCTTATGGCCTAGTTTTCAATACCGAGATGTCCTTTCTCTGCCTTCCAGTCCATTCCTCTTCCAATTGCTTTCCTTGTCAAAATGAAATCCTGGAGGCAGCTACGGTTGGCCTCTCGCGGTTCCTTCCAATCTTTCTCTCGCATTTGAACTGGGCCTCCAAGAGGTGTTTCTCTCCGCAATTGCTGGTTCTCCCCGGTGTACAGTTGATGGATGGGGTCTTGGAGAAGGAGAGCTGGGGAGAGCCTGCCTCCTTTCCAAAGCCTCGTCTCTCACACGCACGCACGCACCCTCAAGAGGCCATAAAAGCTTCCGAGAAGCCATTTATACAATCAATTATCAAAGCCCGTGCCCTGGGAATTTGTGGAGCGTATTATTTACTCAACACTGAACAAAGCAAAGATTGCATTCCAGACCCCTGAATATTTGCAAAGTGTCAGTGAAATTGTCTGAGGACAAGAAGCAGCCGAGTGGTTACACTGTCAGTCTTCCTGATCTGAAGAGGAGGACTTGGGAATAGAAACAGGATTGTCTGGGCAGATCTTCTTTGATGGGCATAAAAATGAGTATCCCACACACTCCTGGGAGTGACCCCATTTCTTCTCCATTCTGGACCAGGGGGTGCCTTTGTCAAAACCCTCAAAAGTCTCAGAATGGCCTGGGACATCTGAAGATAAGCTTCCAATGGTCCAGCAGAGATCAGCATACACTTCTCCCTTCAACAACCCTAGGGTTACGAACACTGAATCCCCTTTCTCCTACTAATGCGTCAGAGTGAGGAATTGAGACTGTAAGTGCCAGTTGATGAGAAAAGGGGGCTGGACAAAACAGGGATGTCAATCCCTGCCCTTCTGCTATACAGCAAGAGGAATTTAACCAGAAATTTGGGTGACCTTGTGCCAGCTGCACAGTCTCAGGATTTCTCCCCCAGAAGAAGGGAATGGGAATTTACTTCTGCATATTCTGTACCTAGAAAACCCCGTAAAGAGTTGCCATGAGTCAGATTTATGATTATTAATTTTTATTATTATTACTATTAAGCCTGATGCCAGTCAGTTTCAATGGAGGACCTTTTCTTGCGGGTAGCGAGTGGAGGGAATCCGAATGTGGGGGGCCCTCGAACAGGATTGGGATGCCGGAATGCCTTCTTCGGCAAACCCTCGTCCTGCGTCCGTGCGAATCACTGCGATTCTCCCTATAAACGTCTAACCCTCCCGGGAAGACGGGGATGTTTTGTTTTTGATATTTTAAAACTTACTAAACTGTTTGCCTCAATAATGCTCAGTGAGATGAGTCGGTACGCTGGAGCATTTTACGGTTCTTGGAGCAGATGAAAGGGGGAACAAGTGATTGAATATAATTAGCTTGATGTCTTCTGCAGGGAGTTTTTCTTGCCAGCCTGTATGTCATTATCGCGACACTCCGCTACAAAGGCCGACCGACAATGGGAAGAGATGGGGGGGGGGGAATAGAGGAAACACAAAGGTACACAGCCACAAAAGGACGTAAGTGTGCGTAAGAAAGCAAACTGGTGTTGGAGGAGGTGGCGGCGGCTGGTGAACAAGCAGCATCCTAGGAATGTCCACAGTCAGGTTCAGAAAGCTGCCAACGGTCAGCATCTGTATCTGAGCAACCGTAACAGCAGGCACTCTGAATATGCCCAGAAGAGGGGTTGCCTCCATTCCCACCCCACATCTGCCAGGTTGAGACAGAGATGAACCTACAGACAGGGTTCACTGCCAGCACTATATATGTATTCGTGTAGAGATGGATGGATAGAAGAATGAAGAGACGAATTCTTTTCTGCTCCATTATTGTTGCTATGTGCCCTCAGGTAAAGGTAAAGGTTCCCCTTGACATCTAGTCCAGCCGTGCCTGACTCTAGAGTGTGGTGCTCATCCCCAAGCCATGGAGCAAGCGTTTTGTCCGAAGACAATCTTCCGTGGCCACATGGCCAGCGTGACTAGACACGGAACACCATTACCTTCCCATCAAGGTGGTCCCTATTTATCTACTCGCGTTTTTACAGCTAGGTTGGCAGGAGCAGGGACAAGCGACAGGAGTTCCCTCCGTGGCGTGGATTCGATCTTATGACGGCTGGTCTTCTGACCTTGCAGCACAGAGGCTTCTGCGGTTTAACCCGCAACGCCACCACATCCCTCAAGTCACTTCTAAATTCTAACCTAGCTGGTTTTTTTGAGGAACGATGGATTATTGCCACCCACCAGAGAGTCTCCATGGCTGAGCAGAGATCTGAAGCCTGCTTCAAAAGAGGTTGGGAAACCTTTTAAAAGACACCTTTAAAAACCAGTCCGTACAATGGCTCTCTCATGGTGGAAGGGAGTTCCACAGGCAACACGTGGCTACACAGAAAGCCATGTCCTACGTCCTTATCCGTTTGTTCTCTCAAGGTGGTGGCACGCACATCGTCCTAAATGAGAAGGACTTGAGGGGAAACCTGTCCCATTTTCCATTTGGCCGACCTGAGTAAGGGTCTTAAATCCCTCCGTGCTAAGCTTAGTTGGGCCCGGTTTCTGAAAAGAGCCACCGTGGGGTCAATGGGAAAGACTCCGTCCCGTCCACAGAAGTTCTTTTAGAAAGGGAAGGGGCCAAAAGTGAGAAGCTGGCAGGCATCGTGTCACCTCACGATGGTGGGTAAATCCTGGCCAAGCCGGACGATCCCAAATCCGCCTCTTGGCTTCCAGAAGTTGCTTCCAAACTTCACAAAGCTCTTCTGTGGAACAGGGGGGAGTCCCTTTAGGGCTCTGAACCAAACAGTCATCCCCATTTCCCTCCCATGGGGTACAGAACTCACCTTGAATGTGTCCGTGTGTGAAGACGAAGCTTGGAAGTTAGGGGTGTGAGAATGGCTACTTCAATTCAGCTCCATTTGACTAGGGAATCCCAGCAGAACCATCCCTGTGAAGTGCCTTGGATTCAATTTGGTGGCGAATATTTTAAAGTATTTGCATTTGTCTGAATAGTGAAAAATGATGAAAACAAGGGAAACAAAGGGGATGAACTGAAACACAGGGGTGAAACTCAGTATTGTCAATACTGCCCAGCTGTTCCCCAATTTCAGTCTCGTCCCCTCTTGCAAACGTCTCTCTCAAGGTGGTTCATATACTTTCCCAGTAGAGTGGAAGATGCTGCCAGATAATTCATGCCGATTATCAAATTGTCCGCTGAATCAACACAAATGAAACCAAAGTGTGTCTGACAGCACGGGCCAAGCAACACCTCGAAAGAATTTTTGAGCCCCAAGACTTTGATGTCTAAGTACCCCAAAAGAAATTAAGAGGCTGTCCACACTGACATATAGATATGACATATGGATCGCTAACGGCACAGTTTGGATCAGTGGGGAAAAGACCTTATCTGCAAGTGTTTCTACCTAGAGCAAGCCTTTCTTCCTCTTTACAAGTTGTCACACACCTTTCTGTGTCACATTTCCAGGGGATACAACAGGCGAAAGTCCAATAAGTCAGTCCAAAGTCAGAAGTCCAGAGATACAAAACAAAGGCCAAATTGCCAAAGCCAAAACACAAACTGTAGTCAGAAGTCAGAGTCCAAAGCCAAGGGTCAAGAGAGCAAGGTCTGAGATAAGCAGGAGTGTGGATGCGAGCCAGAGAATTATTGCTTCCACAGCCTTCCAAGCCTCTGGGTACAGATTATATAGCAGCAACAGTCATCTAAATTCCTAGAAAATATTCCATCCTGCTAATACTCCTGCTAATATGGAGCTTCGTGGCGCAGTGGTTAAAACCGCTGTACTGCAGCCAAAACTGTGCTCACGACCTGGGGTTCGAATCCCAGGTAGCCAGCTCAAGGTTGACTCAGTCTTCTATCCTTCCGAGGTCGGTAAAATTAATACCCAGCTTGCTGGGGGGAGGGGCAATATGTAGCCTGCATAATTAACTTGTAAACCGCCCAGAGAGTGCTTGAAGCACTATGGGGCGGTATATAAGCAGCACACTTCGTTTTGCTAAATACTCAGGGCTAGTCGACCTGATGTTCCTGTGGAAAGCATTCATACGAGCCTCAGACCTTTGTGTCATGAGTCCCTGACAAAGCTTGTCCCTCACTCTGGCTACTGGGGGAGGAGAATCTGGTGATGATTCAGCTGTCTGTGCTTCTAATTGCCCAACATTTTCCTCGGCTGTAATTAACCCCTCAGATTCCAGATCTTCTTTGGCTGAACTCATGACATTCTGGCCCAACAGTAAGGCATGCATTCTTTTTGGCATGCTTCTTGTTTAGCCAGGAGAGAGCAGGTTCCAGCTGTGTCTGCCGTTGTGGCTCCAGATTCTGAGGGGTGAGAGATAAATAGGAGGGAGAACAAGAGATGAGAAGCAGGGAAAAGGGAAGAAAGAAAACAGAATAGTATCAACAGAGGGAGAGAGGAGCAATGTAAAAAAAATGATTTCACTTCCCCTGACCATCCACAGAGGATCAGGGGAAGTGTTTAATT
Source organism: Pogona vitticeps (assembly GCF_051106095.1). Lineage (NCBI taxonomy): Eukaryota > Metazoa > Chordata > Lepidosauria > Squamata > Agamidae > Pogona > Pogona vitticeps. The sequence continues at coordinate 4,009,927 of NC_135787.1, forward strand.
GATAGCTGATTGGGCTACAAGGGATTGTTGGCTCTTTGGATGGGAGGAGCATGCCAGATGGCTCATCGCTCCTCCCCTCAACCTCAACAGACCCTTTGTAGCTCAATTCAGCCCACACCAAAATGGTCAGTCCGGATAGGCCCTAAGAAAGCAATCAAGCCAAGGCAGGAGGGACCTGCAGAAAAGTTTTCAACAGGCAGTCCCTTGAGAGGCAGAATTGATTGAAATCAGCACTAGAAGTCATTATTTAAAGTAGGCCGCCTTCGTTTACAACCATTGATTTTAATCCTTTTTTTTCCTTAGGAGCATCACTTACTCCCCAGAGAAAGCCGCATAGTGATTTGTTGATATAACCGTTAAAAACATGTTGATTTACAGCCCATGCAGAGTTTCTCTGTGGTGTTACTATATCTTTTCTTCTATCTGTAGCAGGATACGGTAGCAATATGCATTTGTTTGAGCAATTATGGATTTTTCCCTTCTTCCCCAGATTTTTTTTTTCTATAAACTGCACATTTTTACTGCTTTAGAAAACAGAGGATGGTAAATTGCTTATTGTTCAAAATAGCTCTGCCTCTGGTTTTGTGAGGGGAAGAAGATGAAACAGAAGTCAGGGAAAACACTCACACAGAGAAAAAAATGCATATATAAAAGAGACGGCTCGGAAATCAATTTTTTAAAGCCCCTTTTAAAACGTGCCCAAGGAACTCAACCAGATCTTGTCCCATCCCTCTGCCCACCAAGACTGGTATGCCAGCTTTAACTAAGCCCTGGAGACAGAAGTAACGTGAGCAGAGTTCTCCACCTTCCAGTAACCGCCATGCTAGACTACTTTAGCCCATTCTGCCTGGGCCTGCCTTTGAAGACTGTCCAGAAACTTCAGTTGGTCTAAAACACACAGCCAGATGGTTTTATTATGACTGGTGCGGTGGGCCATGTCTACCCAGTTTTAAGTCAACTTCGCTGGCTTCTTCTCCTTTTGGGAGCAAAGGAAAATTTTAAGTCTTCTGTGGCTTGACCTTGGGGTATCAGAAGAGCCCCTTGCACATGTATGAACCTATTCAATTGTTAAAATAATTTTCTGACATCCTTCTTTATGTCCGTCTGCCACCTGAGGCTCAGGCAGGGAATGAGTGAAGTGTGGCATTTTCTGGGGTGGCATCCCGTTTAAGAGAGGCTCCATCCATACACAGTCACTTGTCAGTGAGTGGAATGTTTACTAACTTTCCTAGCGTGACATTATTTGCTTCTTGCTGAATCTCTTGGGTGATCTCTCACATGCTGAGGCCGGCCACCATCATCCCGTACTGGTTCTAACCGACAAAGCAAAAATGCAATGGACCCGATACATCCAAAGGTATCAGAAATAAGAATGAAAGACTCAGGTCTCGGGAGGTAGAAAAATGTAAGTGATCTTTATTCTGACTATAAAATTCTCAATGTGTTTGGGCACATGGCCTGTTCTTACGCCCAACTCCTGAAGAAGGCCATGTGCCAAAATGGGTTGAACATTTTAAAATCAGATCATTTACATTTTTCTACCTCCTGAGATGTAGTCTCTCATTTTTGATTTCTAACCTACAAAGCCCTAAACAGCTCGGGTCCAAGCGATCTCAAATACCGCGTCTCCCTTAATGAGTCTGCCTGGGTGTGAAGATCATCAGGGGAGACCATCATCTCGGTCCTGCTACCCTCACAGGTGTGTTTGGTGGGTACACAGAAGAAGGTCTTCTCTGTGGTTGCTCCCAGAGACTTTGGAACTCCCTCCCACTGGAGGCCCGCCTGGCGCCGTCTTGGCTGTCCTACCCCAAGCAGGCAAATAAGACCTTTCTCTTGAAATAAGCTTTCCCTTGAGAACTTGCTGCCTGAGTCAGATTTTTTTGAATGAATTGTTGTGTCTTGCTGCTTTCAGTATGTTTGGGGTACTGCTTTTGTTTACTGTGTTGTAGTGTGGTATCTGACCCCTTTTTAATGTCATAAGCTGCCCTGATATTTGTTTGTTTGTTTTCAAATTGAATGAGATGTAACACATAGCAATAACAACAATCATGATAGCTGTGTGTGTTTCTGGAGTAAGCCCTGTTTCTATTTTCCGTAGGCATGAGCGTCATGGAGACATCCCCTTATGAACCATTTGTGAGGGGCTTTGATTACGTCCGGTTAGCCTCCATCACTGCAGGTATGTGCCAATATTATTCTTGTCCTGCTTCCTCCCCACCTCCTGGACAAACTATACATTATAGATAGATCATCATTAGAAGGGAGAATTCCTTAAGTGCTGGAAACATCTAGTTATCTCCCACAGCTTGAAAATGAGCCTCCATTATGCTGTAATTGGTCTCTGAGTTGTTTTTAAAAATGGACTTTTGTTTACAAGTCTGATTCCTTGGACACAAAACTACATCACAATTACGCCTCTGAATACTGCAAGATTTCAGCTTCTAGCTATATGTCATTCGTAATGCATAATTGGGCTCTTTGAGTGATTGCACAAATGGACTTCAGGTTTCTTGAAAGAATTTTGCCGTCAGTGAAAAGCAAAGCAAATCCCCTTTCCATTTTCCTGGATGGTTTTCTTTCTGGGCGTGTTGACAAAGCATAACAACAATATATTTCTGTTATCCTTGTTTAAGGGCATATTTCTCAAGAGATCACCTTGCTTGTCTGTTGTTGAGTGTTGCTCCTTTTCACCAGCAAATCTCTTCTGGAAACAAGGGATGGGTTTCATTTCCTCCAAGATGAAACAATCTATTATTTTTCTACGTTCACCCAAAGTAGGAATAATATTATCCTTTACAGTGACCATGTTCCCGCTCTCCTGCCTTTCAAATAATGATGCTCACCTGATGATCAGAGAACCAGAAATCCAGGCTGCAGAACAATGTGAAGCGGACTCTCCCACAAGGTCCATTTGACATCTCCAAGCGCTGGAGAAGAGTGATAAGGGCACAGGGCCGACTCTACCATCAGACAGAAAGAGGCAGTGGCCTCAGCAGTAGAAGACAGCTGACTTTTAGAGGGGAGACAGAAAGTGATTCCAGATACCTGAGTGGGGGTTGACTAAAGCCTTCCCAAAATCTGGTATCAAGAATTCCTGCAGACCTCTGGGAGCTGCACGCCATGAATTCTAAAAATCCCATACCTAGTGGTTTTAAAATCTGGGGCCCACTTTTCCCCCACACCTGACTAGTATTCACTGTCCCCTTTTAAAGTCGGTTTGCACATGTTGTACACCTAATATTTATTTTCACCCACAAGGAAATCCATATCGTCCATCCCTCATGTGTTTAAATCTTAATGTTTCTTTAATGGTTTTTTCGATGCGATATTTAGATAGCGTTCTTTAAATGTCTTATTGGTGAGCCAACTTGGGTTTCCTACGTGGAGAAATGCAACATATAAATATTTAAATAAACAATTTTTGAAAAATAGTATTTTGCAAATATTTGCACTGTTGTCCCTCTGTAACATCCGGGCATTCCACTTCTTGGTCTCGGGTTATGGCCCTGACATCCCAGGGAGTGGAAAGCTGCTGATTTGGCATCTCTAGAAAAGGTGCTCTCAAGATGCCGTGCAGGCATGTCCATTATTAAAATGCCCAACACATTGGGGCCTTTTAATATTTTAAGGCCTTCTTCGGGAGGGGCCAAAGAAAGCCAGCATGTTGTCGAGAATTTGTATCAGAGCCTTTTTTTTTTCCTCAGGAATTTCTGTAGATGAGTTTCCCTTGACATCTTGCCCTCCAGAAGGCCTTGAAGTGTTAAAATATTAACAGGCCAAAACACGTTGGGCATTTTAATGACAAACACCCTTTCTGTATATCTTGAGATGTGTCTCTTCCAACATGGATTTCAGTTGAATGCTTCCCAGTTTTGGCATGCCTTCGCTCGTCGGTGACCTCCTCTCCTCTCCAATTAATGGATCACATCTGGATCGCCCTTCCGTTGACCATTCTACGTACAGAAAGTGCCCACATGCAACACACCTACCCCACCAGGTCACTCCACTCAGTGGGATCCCACAATCACTCGAATTGGCCCTGACACTCAAGGTTGGGGGTTTATCCTGGTGACCACCTATGCCCAGGATGATGGCATTTAAAATGCCGTTGCTTTTTATTAGGCTTGCCTTCTGCCCAAACACGCGTTCCCAAGCAAAGATTGAAACATTTTAAAGACTGCTCTTGATTATCACTTAACAATTGGTGAAACTAAACAGAGCTCAACTTCGCATTACACTGCGTTTCATGTGAGCTTCCAAACATCCAGCCTCCCTCTTCAAGATACCAATTAACACTCCATGTATAGCCCACTCTTAAAGTCCAACCTCCTTTCTTGGAATACAATTTAACTCTCCTCCTTTCTTCTTCTTCTTCCCAATTGGCTCTCCCCCTGCATTCTTCCAGCCAATCGTCTTATTTCTGTTGTTCCTAGGTAAACTTGGCGAGGGTTCCATCACAGTCCTCCAGTTTTTGGACCTGAAATCTCAAGCAATTCTGGCAATCCTAGATTTTGGGTCCATATTGATGACTTCAGGACATGCCTTTCAAACATGCTCAAAAACATTGTATTTCACCATCTTGCATGCACCAGAGCAGCTGCTATTAGTGCGTGTTAGCCTCTAGACCAGTGGTCCCCAACCTTGGGCCTCCAGATGTTCTTGGACTTTAACTCCCAGAAATCCTGGCCAGCAGAGGTAGTGGTGAAGGCTTCTGGGAGCTGTAGTCCAAGAACATCTGGAGGCCCAATGTTGGGGACCACTGCAGACTATTGTGCACAGAGAGAGAGAGAGAGAGAAAGAGAGAGAGAGAGAGAGGCACCCGCACACAGGCACAGTCTTAGATTTATGGTATACTGATGACCTATCAAGCTTAGGCTTCCATGCATAGGAGTCATAGGAGAAAGCAGTGGAACCGTGTGCCGGATTTTGGATCTACCCCGCCCGTTTTCGAACTTTGCTCTCACTAGGCATGTTTCCCTGACAAATGTGGCTATCATCCCTTTTCCCTTTGGAACCCCGAGACATTTCACCTAAGAGAAAATCCTCACATTCAGGTATCACACTTTCCTTTGGGAAAATCCAGTGGCATCTGAGGAATTAATGGGTGATGCCCCTTCGGAGAGTCTTCTTTTAATACTTCGGATTTCTCCAGGAATGACTCAAATATTTCGCTTGAGAAAGATCCCACTCTGAATAGGGCTTCCGGCCCCATTGCACTGACAGCACGGTATCTCTGCCCTCATCTCCTTGAAACCTCTTTGGAAAACAGACCGCTGTGACTGAGAGTGGCTGAACTGTCAATGAACAGACACTCGTATCTGAGTTTCTGACACCCCCCACAAACAACGGGTGAATCTGAGCCGTTTCATGAAATGGAGGCTTCTTGTGGTGAGGAAGGAAGGTGGTCAGCCCGGCGTCTGAAAGGCTGAAAAGTTGTTGGTATTTGTGTGTGTGTTTTAAGTAATTTGTTTTTTTCCTGGCTCATTTTGGTTTTTTTCTTTTAAAAGCATGATTGTTGTTCAAAGCAAAGTTTTAAAAAAGTTGCTCATGTTGTCGATTTGCCCGTTGATGCTGTCAGTTTAAAAAAGAACATCATAAGTTTGACACGGTTAGATGCACAAGAATTCCCGTCAAAATGCCACTAAGCTCGCTCTTTAAAAGGAACTATAATGTAATTAGAGTTACTGGTTGTTCTATTGATGAAATAATTCCAAGCCCTCTTGTCACATTGCTTTAATTCAGATTTCCTCTAAATCTGTGAAGCTAGAGCCTTACATCTAGCCTTTGACCATGGGCCTGAACCCAGTTTGGGGGTGGGGGAGAAGAAAGCTTCCTATTGACATTGAGGACATAGATTCCTGCCCCCCCCAAAAAAAAATGTGGCAAGAGGTGCCTCCCTTATCCAGACTCACAAGCCACCCCAATGATGGAGCTAGCAAGACAGATCCAGCTTCCCTTATTCAGACTATGATATGCACAAGTTTAAAGCAACAACGGTAGATGCAGGCTTACAGCATTCCTTCAACTACGGTGGACTGAATCCGTGGTGTAGTTAGTTATGTGGTCCAAGAGTCCAAACGTCTATCATTTTAAAATCCCGAAAATGTCTTTTTAAAATAACGTTTGACAGCTGCTAGAAAACATTATTCAAGGACCCTAAAGAGTAACTTTGCAACTACCATTGGTTTTCAAAAAGTAACTTCATTGCACTCTTGTTACTGAAAAGCATAACTAGTTACATGTAACTAATTACTTTTAACTAATTGGTTCCCAGCTCCAATGACAGGGAACAGTGTCAGCTCTTGACTAGCTAGTTCTTATTACAAGTGACAATATTACTCCTAAGTTTTTGCTTCAATGGGGATGGGACCTTCCAGTGCTAAACTGAACCCCCTTTATGAATTGAGCCGTACAGTTGTGCTAAGCCGGACTGGTGTTTTTTTTTCCCACTCCTGCGCAGGTTCCGAAAACGAGGTGACTCAGGTGAACCGGTGCCTGGACGCCGCCAAGGCCTGCAACGTGGACGAAATGTGCCAGCGCCTGCGGACCGAGTACGTCTCCTCCTGCATCCGGCGGGTGGCCCGAGCGGACACCTGCAACCGCTCCAAATGCCACAAGGCCGTGCGGAAGTTCTTTGACCGCGTCCCCCCGGAGTACACCCACGAGCTGCTCTTCTGCCCCTGTGAGGACACAGCCTGTGCCGAGCGGCGGAGGCAGACCATCGTGCCCGCCTGCTCCTACGAAGCCAAGGAGAAACCGAACTGCTTGGCTCCTCTGGATTCCTGCCGGGGCAACTACGTCTGCAGGTATGGGGCATTTGCCTCCAAAACCCATTTCCCCCCTTGTAAAGAATGCAAAAGAGAGAGAGAGTAATTCTGATGAAGATGAGGGGGGGGGAGAGAAAGAAACACAGCCAAATAGTCCATGAGCAAAATCCAAAATAAGGGGTGGGTGATCTCTATATTTAACCACTCCAGGTATCATAAATTTTGCAGAGTTTTGATTTCTTGGTCAGATTTCTCTAGCTGTGCAGCTCAAGCACAAGGATTCACAGGGCAGAACAGCTTCAAATTCCCCCAAGATTAGTCCATCCCTTTTCTCACTCACTGGCACTTACAGTCTCAATAGCTCACTTTGAGACCATGGTAGGAGAAAGAATAAAAACATTTTATTTACTCACAGTTGCGAATAGATCAAACAGCAAAGTGACAACAGGCTGGCTTCTTTCAGAGAGATTTGTTTCCATAGAACTTGGGAAAGTTACCTTTTTTGAACAACTCTCAGAATTCTTCCCCCCCCCCCCCATTGATTGTGCTGAAATTAGCATTTTATAACATGAAAGTGCAACTTGGAGAATTTTCAGCTTACCAAAAATATCTGGAACCCCAGAGAGAAAGAGAGGGGAATCGGGCACTTATAAATCCACTGGGAAGGCTCACCCCAAACTTTTCAGGTGAGGGGTTTCTCTGCCAGCATGAATGCCATGAACTGCCCGCCTACGTAATCTTGAAATCTCCTGTAAATAAAAATGCGCAGATAGCTAAGTGCATTTGGGACAGCAAAACACTAGGCAGTAGAGCTCAGTTCTCAGGTTCTATAGGTCTGATAATTGACAAAATGTGCAGTTGGATTTCCATGTCGATTTGGAAATGGTGACAGAATGCATTGTTTAGCATGATTTAAAAACACATTCTGAAGGCCAACCTAGACAAGACTCCATCTTTACAGTCGGATGGTAAGAAACGTTATCCTTCTTGAGACACTTTCCTTCAAAGCTGCCATGTCAAGGCCATCGACTTTCAGATGAAGTCCATAGCTTGCCTGCCCCTGGACCGACCCCAAAACTCAAGCAAGCGAAGTGACCGCATTCAGGCGACAGGAAAAAACAAGCACATCACCCCCTCTTGAGAAACCGCCGTTCTGAACGAAGCTGGCCTCTCGTACGGCTTGACTCTGAACGTGTGGGAATCCTTGTTTCTCGTGGGGTCTCTTTCATCACAGCAGAGGGAAAAGGGAGGAGAGGACTTCAGGATTAACGAATGCAATCTTAATCGGCCTCTTTTGCACTTTGAAAAATCATTCCCTTTCCTTCTTGAGGACTGTCCTGTGAGCTCTGCCCTCAGCACAGAAATCTCTCCGTTTCCATTAAAACTGGGCACATTTCTGCAATGCCGAAGTGGGAAAGTAGCAGGAATGTGGACTCACTGTCAATTGGACTTAAGTCGCAGGGGCGATTCAATTTGGGTCCCCCCCCATGACTCAGATTTGGCTTGTGACTCGGAACCCATCCACCCCACCCTTTTTTTCTGGGGAGAAAACCCTTCTTTTTAATAGAGACCCAGACTTCGCACCCAGGACTCATAGACTTGGGACCAAAGATTTGGGTCTGGGAGGTGGAGCCAAAGATTTGCAAACGTCCCTGGGAAGTAGATCAAGCCCTGGGATGTTGGAGGGAGTGTTTTTTTTTTTTTTCTGATCTGACCTCTCCCCTCCAAATGCATGCCCTAAAAAGCACCGTGGGAGGGGTTGAGATCCAGAAAGCAGCATCTCCTTCCCCCGGAGCTGCCCCCCTGCCCGCCCGCCCTTACCCTTCCACAGCTGCTTAGAAACAAAATTTAAAGAAATGGGGAATCAGCCCATAGATCTCCCCGGCGTCACATCCATCTTGGCTTTAAATGAACTCCGGGCTCTTTGCCCTTGGAGGGCTGTCATGCCATGATTTGCAGGCGAGGAGAGTCCGGAGGACGAGAAGGCAGGATTGAAGGAGATCAAGGAAGGGAAGCTGCCTTTGCCGGGCTCTCCCCTGCCAAACCCACCCGCTGGGAGGCACTGGTTGTTACTGGGATCACAGCAGCCATGGGGGAGAAATGTAACCCTTTCCTCCCCAGAAGTTGTCCTAAAGGTTTGAACTCCTTCTCCTGAAAGGAACTCCGCCCTTCATGGGATCTGGGGAGAGCAGAGGCCATCCTCTTTGAATGTAAAGGCTGGGTGCCAAACTCAGCTTTGACAACCTTTTAGGTGAGTGAGGAGCAGCCGGCCCCAGACAATGCAAGACAATATTTTATTTGCTTATTATTATTATTATTATTATTATTATTATTATTATTATTATTATTATTATTATTATTATTATTATTATTATTATTATTTGTATGCCACCTTTCTCCCAATAAGGAGACCCAAGGCGGCTCACAATATTAAAGCGAATAGAATTGAAAACATGTTAAGTTAAACATTTAAAAAAATATTAAACGATGTGCTCGTTGAAACACAATTGAATATTAAAAAGCAAGTCAACCTTAGAAACTATTGTAACTCTAAAAAGGCACTCAGGGATTCGGTCGTGATGGCTAAAAGCTGGCCTGAAAAGATGGGTCTTCAGCTGTCGGCGGAAGGACAAATGGAAGGGGGCCAGCCAGATCTTCATTCCATAACCCAGGAGCCACCACAGAGAAGGCTCTGTCTCGTGTCCCCATCATCCATGCCTGCGCTTCTGATGATGATCCTAAATGCCTCCAAGAGGAGATATGGCCCTTCAGGGAGCCTGTATAGGGCTCGCTAGGTAATGACCAGCACTTTGAACTGGGCCCAGAAAGGGACTGGGAGCCAGTGCAGTTCTTGTCACTGGGGTGTGATGTGCTCCTCCCATAACTGGCCCCAGTCCGTCGTCTGGATGCTTCCTTTTGAACCAGCTGAAATCTCCAAACCGCCTTCAAGGGCAGCCCCACAGAGAGCCTGTAACAGTAATCCAACGGGGATGTAACTAAGGCATGTCTCACTGTGGCCACACCGGACATCTGATTTGCTTGCATCCTTCTCCCATTCAGGGAAAGAAAGAACGATGAGGCACGCAGAGAGTTTGCTGGGCTTCTGCAGATTGGGGGGGGGGGGGGGGAGAAAGCAGCCTTATGGCTTATGACTAAGCTATTCTTTGGGTGCCCATTAGAAGTTTGCTCCAACTTTTCCACTCAAAACACTCACTGCGGGGGGGAAAAAACACTTGTCTTCAACCAGGATGCTAATTCTCCACCCCTTGACCCTTTTTGCAAACCAAACACCCCTGTTTAACACTCTTTTAAGGCAATCCTTCTTTGACACCATCCCATCACTTCGTCTCTTTCAGATCCCGGTACGCTGAATTCCAGTTTAACTGCCAGCCCTCCGCCCAGTCCGCCACGGGATGCCAGAGGGAAAACTATGCTGCCTGTTTACTGGCCTATACTGGAATAATAGGTATGCGGCTCAAATTCATTTAAGGACAATGGTTGATTTGTTTATTTGGTTGTAGCTCCGATGGGGGGGGGGATAACAGCAGCCGCAGGGGAAAATAGTGTCCCCCCAAGTGCCACTGGTGTTTTCTTGTGCATAGGCAAGAGGGAGGGAAGAAAACAGACATGACAGACACGGATCTCCCAGAGGTAGAGAAAAACAGTTCAGCTGGCTGGATACACACCATCCTGCCATGCCTGGTTATGCCTATAATCCTGTGAGTGGATCTATAAGATGTAATTGTGCTCAGTAGGGGATAGGGCCTGTGCATCTATGTTGTGTGCTACACACCCCTCCCCAGATGAGGTTTCTGTCCTGGATAAAACCGAGGAACAGCACAGCAAGATCCTTAGCTGTGTTGCACAGTATGATAGGTGCAGCTATAAAACTATGTGCCCTTGGATGCATGCTTTTGATGTTATTTAGTCATCCAGTCATGTCCGATTCTTCGTGACCCCATGGACCAGAGCATGCCAGGCCCTCCTGTCTTCCACTGCCTCACGGAGTTGGGTCAAAGTCATGTTGGTCGCTTTGGTGACCCTGTCCAACCACCTCGTCCTCTGTCATCCCCTTCTCTTGCCTTCACACTTTCCCAACATCAGGGTCTTTTCCAGGGAGTCTTCTCTTCTCACGAGATGACATCTCGTCCTCTGTCACCCCCTTCTCCTCTTGCCCTCACTCTTTCCCAGTGATGCATGCTTACATAGGGAAAAAATATTTGACTGCTGTTACTCCTTGGGTTTTTTTTAACTCTACCACTGACCCTCCAGTCTCAAGCGTGCAGCCCAAAAATTCAATTCCACGTCCCAAATGGTTTTCAGACTTGAGTGCAGAAGCAATTACACAGAATCAGATCAAAGATCTAATTCTCAAAGCTCAACATTCACAAAAAAAGGCATGGATCTGGCAAAAGCCGACAGCAGCGGCCTGTTCCAGAGTGCAGCGGCTTCTCGCACCGGCTTATAGCTTCTCCGACTTTGCAGAGAGACAGCGTCCGGCGCATTGGGACTGGCGCACTGCAGACATGCATGGGGTGGGCGGTTGACCCTTGGGCATCCCAAAGGGGCTAGAGGCTTGCCTGGAGCCAAGGAGGAGTTCCTTGTTTTGGACCACAATTCCCAGAATCCCTTAGTCTGCATTGCCAGTGCCTGTCCTACAATGTTAAGGTCCAAGATTTCTCCGCGTGTCTGTTCCTGATTCTTCCATCACTGTTCAGGAACCCAACTAATTGTTTTAGAGCAGATGGGAGGGGACAGAGCCTGCCAGGAAGAAGGAGTGGCAGCCAGATGGGGAAGTACACTATGTGTGTTGCTGCTGTGGAGAAGAAGGCAGGGGCTCCATTATACTTTGATATGTACTCATGGAAAGCTTATGCATGCTTTTATGCCAGATGTGTCAACTACCCATCAGTCTGGTTGCCCTGGCAAATGAGAAAGATCAGTAGGAGTCTGAACATTTTTGGTAAATTGTCAGCATGGTAGTCATATGGGGGAAGGGATTCTCTCTCCCCCTTCTCTTTCCAGGTTACCTGTAAGGCACAAATTATTATTGCAGAGTTGTTGAATTTTTGTTAAAAACCTCTCTGCACAGCAGAAGTATGGGGACTTACAGAACAGAATTAGCTTCAAGTCTCGCCAGAGTAGAACATTACTTTTTTTGTCTCATCGACTGGCACTTACAATTCTCAATAACTCACTCTGAGGAAAATGGTAAGAGAAAGAATAAAAAGGTTCCAGTTACTCACAATTGAATAGATCAAAAACCAGCATACTGTAGAAGAATGACTTCTTGCAGCCACAGGGCTCAACAAACTATACCACCTGCTTCCAGCAGAATCATACGGACTACATTCTAACAGCACTCTAACTGCACTAACCTGCATTAACTGCCAGCAGATTAAAAAGAGAGGGAAAGATACTTAAGAAGAGAGGTGTGACTTTCTTTGAAATCAAACACAGGGAAGAACAATTGGTTACTGCTCGGTTGATTGATGATCACCCTGGGCAAGAAAGGTCCCTCCCAGCCAAACCTAACTAAAGCAATGGCTCCCACCTTGGGTGCCCAGATGTTCTTGGACTACGACTCCCAGAAGCCATCACCACGAGCCATCCTGGACAGGATTTGTGGGAGTCGTAGTCCAAGAACTACTAGGTTGGGACCCAGTGTACTAAAGGCAGCATACAAGGTTGAAATAACTCAAACGGTAATCCTACCTCTTCGTCCAGATGGGAGTTGGTGCAGCAAAAAAAAAAAAAGCACAAAGTGATCAGAAATCACTTTCATCTTTTAAAAATGCTTCTCTCTAGCCTTAAACAGTGTGTTTGGGGGATTGGGGGTAAAACCTGGAGAAATTGGTTCAGGAGGAGAGAAGGGGGCTTTTTTTTTTAAAGCAGAAAAATTATTTTTCATTTAAAAAAAAAGGTATGTGGCTATGGGTGATGGGAACTGTAGTCAAATATTAGTCCAGAGCACCCCATTTGGCAAAGTTGAAAAGAGGGAACTGAATGGGGAAAGGATTGTCTGCTTCAAGGGGCCCCCTAGCTACCCCCTTGAATGCGTGCGTGTGTGTTTGTACACTCAGCAGTCAAGGATCCAGGCTTCTGTGGGAGTTTACAGCTGAGAAGTAATGTGTTATGAGCCGTGACATTGCTTGTGACAAATCATGCTTGGGATGCGTGTGTAACTTCCTTGAGAAATATGTGAATCTCTACAAATGCATCACTTTGCATAACGAGTAACATGGACTCTTTCCTTCAAAACAACACTTCCTGAGCAATTTCAGGGTATAAGGAGCCATGGTTTGTATTTTAGAGTGATTTTTAAAAAATCTTTTGAAACATTTGTCTAAAAGCTATACTTTGGGAATACTGTATGTTACTGGCTGGAATCCTACTGGTGTTCACGTAAAGTCTGCGTAGCTTATTACAGGAAATAATTGCTCATTCAAGACGTTTCGGGCACATCTCAGAGACACAGTCAAGAGCAGTAGTTCCTAACTTTGGGTCCCCAGATGTTCTTGAGAAGCCTTCATCCTGCTGGACAGGATTTCTGGGACTTGTAGTTCAGGAACATCTGGGGACCCATGGCTGGGCAGAGTTATCAGTCCTGAGTCTGTGGTGTACCATCACCAGAGTCCTTCAACAGTGTCAAGGTGGTTGTCAGAAAGATATACGGGCGAAACGTTAGGAAGAACAACCTTCAGAACACGGCCAGAGAGCCCGAAAAACCCACAACAACCATCAGATCCTGGCCGTGAAAGCCTTCGAGAATATTTTGCAGTAATGTTTGTAAACTCTTCTCTTGGAGCAATTGTTGTGTTCAATCTCCTTTTTTCTCTCTCCACTCCACCTGTCAAAAGATGTTTGTTTTCTCTCCTGTCCCTCCTCCCCGATTCCCTTTGCAGGTAGTCCCATCACCCCAAACTACATCGACAACTCGACCTCAAACATCGCCCCCTGGTGTACGTGCAATGCCAGTGGCAACAGGCAGGATGAGTGTGAGAGCTTTCTTCACCTCTTCACGGCCAACCTCTGCCTCCGTGAGTACCGGGTGGCTTCCACAAGATTTAAGGAAGCTGGGTATGTTTTGTTTGGAGAGGAGAAGATAGAGAAGGGATACAAATAGCCACCATCAACTCTTTGAGTGGCTCAAATACGGGAAACGAAACAATGGCCCAGGACTAGAAACAGTCAACGCACAATATCCGGTCCTAAAGAGAAAGGATGCCAGAGGGATGCCACAGGACCCTTCCACTCAAGATTTGACAGCAAAAAATTTCATCAGCCACAGAGCAGAAAATGCCAGACATTCAAGCAGGATTGAGAAAAGGAGGGTACACTAGAGATCATATACATTAGCTGATAGGCTGAACTATAGAATTTCAGAAGCAAACTAATTTGCCTATTGTAAACTATAATGAGGAGAGGATCGTGGAGAGTGGCCAATCATTCTACAAAACCTGTGTGTGCCACAACTTTAGCTTGTCCAGATATATAATCTATATTCTGGACAAAGACTCCTGTTTTTTCCCTGTGGGTAGGGGGTAATCTATCTATCTATCTATCTATCTATCTATCTATCTATCTATCTATCTATCTATCTATCTATCTATCTATCTATCTATCTATCTATCTATCTATCTATCTATCTATCTATCTATCTATCTATCTATCTATCTGTCTATCTGTCTCTCTGTCTCTCTGTCTAATCTAATCTAATCTAATCTAATCTAATCTAATCTAATTTGTATCTTAACATTAAACAGTCAGGACAGAATATAGAGAAAGAGAATGGTTTCCTCTTTGCAAAGGTTTCAGACAAGTCTATTAAATATGTGTGCAAAGCATGTCATATAGATGGACTAAATTCAGATGGAGTGAAAATTGCTGGAAGAAATACCATATCACTTGAAAGTGCAGCTATTAAGAAGCTAGGGAAAAAAGACCTTATGTGCAAAGAGGTGTTGCTGGACACCACAGTCAAGATCCTTCAGCATACTGTGGTATTCCCAGTTACTATGTATGGATGTTAAGGCTAGACAATGAAGAAAGCTGAAAAGAAAAGAAAAATCAATTCATTTGAAGTGAGAAAAGCTTTATAGATAAAGCTGTCCTCCAAAACCATCTTTCACAGGCTGTCAGGAAGAAAAGTTAAGTGGATTATAGATCAGATCAAACCTCACTGGCGAGGCTATCATACTTCGGACATGTCATGAAAAGACAGGACTTTCTGGAAAAGAAAATGATGCTAGGAAAAGTTGAAAAGGCCTTGGAAAAAGAGGAAGGCCTAACACAAAATGGATCAACTCCATAAAAGAAGCCACGGTCTTGAGTTTGCAAGACCTGATGGTAAACTCTCTTCCATTGGAGGAGCTTGAGCAAGGGGTCCCATGGCTGTTTTTCAGGGTGGGGTGGATTAGGGTTAGGGGTGAGACCAACCCCCTGCAGTGACAGGAGTTTGGTCCAGATCAGTCGTTCCCAACGGGGGCCCATATGGCCTCCCAGAGGGCCCTGGAATGTTTGAAAGGGGGCACAGATTCCCCCCCCCCGTTCATGTTGTATCTTGTTTGCACACAGCCCGAGATTTTCCTTGTTCGGTTGGAGGGCCAGAACCTGAGAAGAGCTGCTAAAAGGGTTGTAGCAAAAGAAAAAAAAGGTTAAGAATGGCTTGTCTAGATGACCCTTGGTATCCCCTCCAGCTTTTGTTGTTGTTTAGTCGTGTCCGACTCTTAGTGACCCCACAGACCAGAGCACGCCAGGCCCTCCTGTCTTCCACTGCCTCCCGGAGTTGGGTCAAAGTCATGTTGGTTGCTTCGATGACCCTGTCCAGCCATCTCATCCTCTGCCATCCCCTTCTCCTCCTGCTTTCACACTTTCCCAACATCAGGGTCTTTCCCAGGGAGTCTTCTCTTCTCATGAGATGGCCAAAGTATTGGAACCTCAGCTTCAGGATCTGTCCTTGCCAGGAGCACTCAGGGTTGATTTCCTTCAGAATGGATAGGTTTGTTCTCTTTGCAGTCCAGGAGACTCTCAAGACTCCACTCCAGCACCTAACAATTCAAAAGCATCCATTCTTCGGCAGTCAGCCTTCTTTATGGTCCAGCTCTCACTTCCATACATCGCTACTGGAGACAAATAGCCAAGCCTTTCTGAATGGCAGAGTTAAGAAAGAAACCTCTCTGACAGCCCAGGAGCGATGAGGCAGGTTGCTTGTGTCAAGACCGATCAGCCTCCCAAGAAGGATGTGAGGCTGTCAGAGCTCACGGTGAGCTGACAAGCGGGGGACCTTGAAGCAGGCTGGATGTTGATGGCTGCCATGTGGGAAGAGAGCCACCCCTTGGTACCAGAACCGGCTGATGAAGGATGACCTTCAGACCTCCTGAATGTGGGTTTGTTGGCATGAAAGCCACATTGATCAAGTCCTTGCTCCCTTTCGGCCTCCTCTTTCCACAGGAGAAATATCTCCCCAGGTTTGCCTTGAAGCGAGTGGAGGAAATCCATTCCATGGAGACGGCCACGCTCCCCTTGGGAAGGACGGCTCTCCGTTTCGCCTCTCCTCTTATGCCAGCCCGGAAATGGAGCCTCTGTGTGGCTCCTTCCCTTTTGCACAAAAGGATGATTTGAAAGCTTTCAAACCAAAGCTTAAGCCAATGTCAAATTTTGCCTTTGCCAATTATCTGTGAATGTTTCTGGAATGGTCATCCTTCATAGTTCAGTTCCATGGTGCTTGAATTTCTTTGGGGCCATGGGTTTGAGGGTGGGATGATCCCATTTGTGGGGGGGGGGGACATCCTTACTCCCTGTCATGAGCAGACCTTCAAAAGTTAGTTTTCAAACAAATACATTATAATTCCAAGCCCCTCATGAAAGTTAGTTACAGTTCTTACAGTTCTTGAAAATTAATTCTTTACTTTGCCCCTTTTCAAAAGTAACTAAATGGTTCCCTTTGATTACTTTTACAAACTTTTGCAAACACATCTGAATGCTTGAAGCCACTGGTCTGTAGGGAAATGTATTTATTTTATTTATTTATCCGATTTATATCCCGCCCATCTGGTATATTCTACCATTCTGGGTGGCAGTCTCCCCTCATCTGCCTCAGCATCTTGAACAGAACGCGAGGCAACATACTGAGACAATACTTGAACCCTGTGATACTCCTCCCCCACCATTTGCCAGGCCATTCCCCCATAACTCTAAAAACTTCTAAAACATTGGGTAAATAGATGAATTGTCATTAGTTGCATTACAATAAATTCTTTCTCTCAACATCAGAGGCGTTACCCTAACGACAGCACCTACGTAGAATTAATGGCACATGACTTCATTACTTCCACGTCAAGCCCTGATTCTCAAGAAGATTATGGTGGAGACATAATTTGAGCGGGAGAGGATTCCTAAATGGGGCGTGTGGGTTTCTTAACAAAAGTAACTAAAAGTAATTATTTAGTTGCTTTTGAAAAACGGAATGTAACTAATTACTTTTGAATAACTGTAAGAATAACGACAATAATAGAACAAAGAAATGCCTTGAGGATTGAGCCTTCAAATCATGGAGGTGCCAGAGTCGAAGATAAAGAATTGAGGGGGGGAAATCATCAAACTATGGAAAGAGAACTTGCTTGTGGATGAAACACAAAGTTCAGTGGTCCCCAATGTTGTAGGAGTTTATACGTAAAATATCAAAATCATATCTCTGAAAAAACACCCTCAGAGCTGCAGAACACAGCAATATTACAGACAGCATACGTATTGCACCAACATTTAACGGGTTTTTTTTTAAAATAAAACTGGTATCTGTTATATAATACCCATCAAGGACTGGGTCTTCTCTTTTCTAATGATGATGATGATGTGTCGTCAAGTCAACTCTGACTTATGGCGACCCCTAAGCCTTTAAAAATGTGGGAATGGGGGACGCCACAGAGAGGCGACGGTGCTTCCAGATGTGGCAAAATTATCCCTTGCAACCCACAGAGGACTTTGAAAGCAAAAGACAACACCGACCATCTTCCCTGTATGTGGAATACACTATTATTATTATGAATGTTGTTGTTGTTGTTAATGATGATGATGATGATGATGATGATGATGATGATGATGATAGTAATAATGTGCCATCAAGTAAATTCTGAGTTATGGTGACCCTTTTCAGGATTTTCTAGGTAATGAATACTCAGAAGTAGTTTTTACCCTTCCCTTCCACTAGGGGCACTCTGGGACTGCTGTGCAGCTGGCCCAAGGCTACCCAGGCTGGCTCTTCTCCCAGGAGGCACCATGGGGGGATTCGAACTCTCAACTTCTGCCTCTGCAGCCAGAGACCTAAACCGCTTAGCTGTATGAAAAGGGAGATGCCCTTCATGGCTTCCCATACGATATATAAATACCATTAAAAGCGTTGAGACACAAGTCATGGTAGGGCTTGAGAAAGTTACCTGTTCTGGATGTTGGGTGGTCCACAAAACATCACGTTCCCAGGGTGTCGATGGCTTATTCCGGGAGAAGGAGAGGTATAATTTCCTCCTTTCTCGCTTCCTCTTCTACCCAGAGAGCCGATGCTTGTCTGGTGGTTTTAAAGTGGAGTTGCTTGGAGCCTAAAAGCAGACAGAGGCGAACTTTGAGTGAGCAAAAAGGTTGTAAGGCAGGAGGTGTTATCTCCCCCATGGGGCGACAATATGGGTGTCACATTGTGAAGCCTGTGAAATGTTGGTGAAGTTGCAAGGAAAAGTTTCGGGACTCGGAGCTGTTGCTATCCATCAGATTTGTACCTCTGGCCCTGGAGCAGAGAGGTGGATCATTTTTCCCCCCCAGTAAGCGTCCAAGGCTCCATAAATCCTCGCTCTCCGTTCTCCACAAGGCTGGTGAATTATTCACATCCCTGGATGGCGGGCCAGCCAGACAGCTTGCCAGGAAGCTCAGCACCAGCTCTTCCATCACCAAGGGCCATCTTCAGTCCTTCCTCTGAAGGCCACCTCTATCTGTAGGGACAGTGGAACCGACTACCTAAGGACATAACATAAGAACAGAAGAAGGGCCCTGTGCTGGATCAGGCCAAGGTCCCCTCTAGTCCAGCTTTTTGGATCTCACCATGGCCCCACCAGATGCCTCTGGGAGCCCACGAGACCACTAGATATAACTGTCTCCTGATACCCCACCCCTGCATCTGGCATTTTGCAGTACCTCCCATTTAAGCCCAGAGATTATACATCCCCATCATGGCTTGTCACCTGCAATGGCCTTTTCCTCCAGGAATCTGTCTAATCCCCTTTTCAAGGCCTCTAGGCCAGATGCCATTGCCACATCCTGTGACAAGGAGTTCCACGGACTAACAACACGCTGGGTCAATAAATCTTTTACCTTTGGTCTGTTCTCCCTCTCCCAACACTCCATTGGAGGGGTGTCCCCTGGTTCTAGGTCTTGCGTGAGAGGGAACAGAGCTTCCCTCTATCCACTTGATCCGTCTCCTGCATCATTTTAGACGTCTCCATCATGTCCCCCATCGGGTGCCTTGTCTCTAGACTCAAGAGCCTCAAAGACTCTCTTTTGTTGCTGGGGGGGGGAGTTCATCAGAGGTTGGACGGCCACCCATCAGAGATGCTTTAGCTGTGAACTCACATGGGTGCAGGGGTGGACTAGATGACCTTGAGGTGCACTTCCAATTCTGCGGTTCTACCATTTGAGGATTCTAATTGGATGGCAGACACAGCAGGCCTCTCCCTCGCTCTGTTGTACTGTGTTGCAGTCCTTTTTTTAAAAAAAAATGATAGCTACATTTATTGTGCACAGGATGAAAATCAGCATAGGGGGCATGTCCTTTCTTGGTCATTTTGTAAAAGGCCTCTCTAGAAGAAAAAGAAGAAGAAGAGTTATAGAGGAGAAAGCAACTGAGTGTGTCTATGTGTCAGGGTCTGTCCAAGGTGATTTGCTGTTTGAAGTGGAACAGACAGTTCCTCTACACCACAATCGAGAAGCGCAGCACTAAAAGCCAGCCAAGTGCCTTTGAAATACGTTGCACATGATGCCACAAGGACTTCTCCTGAACCCCGACAATAAAATAATAAAAATAACCACAATAAGAAAGCTAAGAAATGACAATATGGTCCTTTTTTCACATCATCACCCTCTCTGCTGCCTGTAGCAGCTACGACGCTCTGTCTTATAGTTCAATATTTAAAACATGATGCAAAAAAAAAAATGATCTGTGGGCTTTTTGTGGCTCCTAAGAAAATATTTTTGGACCCTATTTTAGGTGTGTGTGTGTGTGTGTGTGTGTGTGTGTGAGGGAGAGAGAGAGAGAGAGAGAGAGAGTTGGACGGCTATCTAGAACTGGCAATTTTGCTGTAAAATGGATCCAAGCTGTCCCACCTCTTTCATTTCACAGGAACAGCCATCGGTCTGTAATGATGCTTTTAAGCACCCATGGCAGGTCCTCAGGGTGGAAAGATTAGCTCCCGGACCCTCCCGAGGACGGCCTCCTTGATCTAGAAACCTTTGCAGGATTCCTTCGCCTGTGGTCTGAAGTCATCAACTCAAAGGATGGAACGGGAGGAGTCCGCCTCGGAGAAAGGCTCTCACCGTCTTCTTGTTCTTTTTTTCCAGAGAACGCCATCCAAGCCTTTGGCAACGGGACATATCTGAGCGCCGCCCTGGGCCCTTCCACCCCTCCGACGACGCAGATGCGCAAGCAGGAACGCAACACCCACAAAGCAGCCACCACCTTGAGAGAGAACCTCTTCGAACAGCTACAGCCCACCAAGGTAAGTAAGGATCCCCAGAACAACTGTCGGGTGAATTGGGCCGTCCACCTGTCGTCTGGGGCTCTTGATTGTTGTGGTGGTTGTTTAGTCATTAATTTATTTTATTTATTTATTTATTTATTCTATTTATACCCCACCTGTCTGGTTATTGTGGCCACTCTAGGCGGCTTACAACATAAAATACATAACAAATATAAAAGAAAATTATTATACAATTAAAGAATTTAGCAAAATGGAGAGCATACAAAATAAATCAAATAGAGAGAAAAGGGGAGAGGATCAGGAATTAACTGGGGGGAAGTCGCATCCGACTCTTCGTGACCCCATGGACCAGAGCACGCCAAGCCCTCCTATCTTCCACTGCCTCCCAGAGTTGTGTCAAATTCATGTTGGTTGCTTCGATGACACTGTCCAGCCATCTCGTCCTCCATCATCCCTTTCTCCTCTTGTCATCACACTTTACCAACATCAGGGTCTTTTCCAGGGAGTCTCCTCTTCTCATGAGATGGCCAAAGTCTTGGAGCCTCAGCTTCAGGATCTGTCCTTCCAGGGAGCACTCAGGGTTGATTTCCTTCAGAATGGATAGGTTTGTTCTCCTTGCAGTCCAGGGGACTCTCAAGAGCCTCCTCTAGCACTACAATTCAAAAGCATCAATTCTTCAGTGGCCAGCCTTCTTTATGCTCCAGCTCTCACTTCCATACATTGCTACTGGAAAAACCATAGCTTTGGCTATGCGAGCTCTTGATTAGTCTTTGGCTTTCTGAAAGAAAGGTCCTCCTGCCTGACCACAGTGGCATTCTGTTCTCAATCATCAACAATGGACTGAACATCAGGAAAAGCTCTCTAACTGAGTAGTACAGGGATGGAACTAATTACCCTGGAGGAGTTCAAGAGAAATTTAGCCAACCACCTGGCAGGTATCCTTTGAACTGTGATAAGCAAAGCTACCAGGTTTTATGTAGCACTGAAAACACAACCCTGCAAAACTAGTATGTTCTGGGAAAGGAAGGGGCAGGAAAATATTCAGCCCTCCCTGTCTAAAACAGAAGTAGTCACTTCCAGTGCCTGAGGAAATTGCATGTTTGGACCCATCTGATATGAAAAGCACGGAGGACAGGCTTGGTTTTTTTTCCAGAACCACATAAGGCACTTTCAGGTTTGTGGAGCCCCTTCAGAGACCAGAACGTGGGCTGGGCCTCACGCCCCTTCCCCCAAATCACAACCCTCCTCAGCTTGGCTCCTCGTAGTGCTGAATATCTGGAGGTAGAACCCGCTGGGCCTGCCCAGAGTCCTTCATTGTCTCCCTGATAACCAGAGGTCTCCATCATGTGGGAGAAGCCGCAGAAGGAAGTGCAGCTTGTTTCCCCATCAGATAGATTGTCAGCGACAACCAAAGGTGGGGGGGGAGAGAGATAGGGAGTGAATTGCTTATATACCACCCCATAATGCTTCAAGCTTTCTCCTGGCAGTTTACAAGTTAATCATGCAGGCTACACATGGCCCCTTGGGCACTCATTTTACCAGCCTCAGAAGGAGGGAAGGCTGAGTGAACCTTGAGCCGGTTACCTGGGGTCGAATTTCAAGTTGTGAGCAGAGTTTTGGCTGCAGGACAGCAGTTGAACCCCTGCGCCACGGGGCTCTTACAGGAGAACACAACGGGGTCAACGTGGAGCTGGCACATGGGTAGAATGAGAGCAAAATGATCAGCAACACAGGCTTGCTCCGTAGTATTCACATCTTAGCTTGTCATGTTGTGGTTGTTACATGCCACCAAGTTGCCTCTGGCTTTTGGAGGCCCTATGAACCAGCAACCTCCAAAAGGTCCTGTCCTCAACAGCCCTGCTTAGGAACTCGATCCATCTCGTATTTGGTCTTCCTCGTTTCCTGCTACCTTCCCCCTTTCTCAGCATTATTTTTCTCCCTACAGAGAGTCTTCTCATAAGGTGCCCAAAGTAGGACAGCCACCATTTCCACATTTTCACCTCCAAAGAGAGTTCAGGCTTGATTTGATCCAGGACCCCCCCCCCCCTTTTCGTCTTCCTGGCAGTCCAGAATGGCTGCAGGGTGCTCTTCTCTGGTGCCACATCCTGCCACGAGGCTCTCATTTACACCAGAGTAGGGGCTTCATTTTTAAGCTCCCTGGGGAGCAGGTCAATGATCAACCCCAGAATGACCTCCACTCTGCAAAGCTCTGGTGAACCGGTTCTTACAACGGCCCTGACAAAATCATTCACACCAACGAGAACATAGTAATAGTTCTCGTAGATTCTAACTTATGGCAACCCTCCTAAGATGTCCGAAGTAGGCCATGCTCAGAATTGGCTTCCCATTCCCTCCTTCTGGTGGTGCTCTGGGACCACCATGCAGCTGGCCACGTGACAACGGAAACTGTCTTTGGACAAGCGCTGGCTCTACGGCTTGAAATATGGGGATGAGCACCATCCTCTAGAGTCGGACACGACTGGACTAAAAATGTCAAGGGGAACCTTTACCTTTACCTAAACATCCCACTATGCCTGCTTGGGTACCTGCAAGGCAGAGAGGGTGGATCAAAGATGTCATCCACACCTGGACCTGTCATTTTCCTTTTGCAACTCCCCATCCCGGGATTCTGGCTTCCCTTCCCCTGCACTGAAATGCAGGATTTCCCCATCTGGTTGCAGGAAAACAGGAACAGACGAGACTGCAGAAGAGAAGCAGAAAAGGTTGCACAGGGATGGGGACTCAAGTCACGGGACCCTCCATGGAGTCGGACTTAAGTTGCACCAGTAACTCAACTCTGGGTTCCCCCCCCCCCAATGATTGGGACTCAGCTCACCATTCGGAACCCACCCACTCCTTCCCTTTTTTCTGGGGGGGGGGAGAATGCTTGTTTTTCATAGAGGGACTTGGCACCAAAGGCTCAGACTTGGGCCCAAAGGCTTGGCAAGACCCCTGGGGAAATGCTTCCCCCACCACACACCCTCGGCTGCTTCTGCCCTGCCAATATGGCCGCTGCCTCCACCTTGTGCAGCTCGGAGGTCAACGCAGGACGGGAGATGGCGGGGGTCTCAGCTCCATCGCGCTTGAGTTTGCCAGGCTTCCAAATCTCCTCTTTCCAAATCTGGTCCACCTCTGACCGTCAGCCTTTTCTTCTTCTGTGGAGAAATATAGGCATGCATGGGGTCTCGTCCCCCCCTCCCAGCACCCGCCAGTGGGTCTCTTGCGGTTGTGCTAATTTTTTTCCCCAGACCCATTCCGTTGTTTCTTGACCATTTCAAAATAGGCATAGTTTTCATGCTCTTTGTTTGTTTGGTGTTGTTTTCCAGTGTGCTCACTTGCTTGTTTTTGTTGCTTTGAAACCATGTTGCGAGCTTATAAAAGCAGGCGTTTCCATGTTTCTACAAATTGTACCAAGTTCTGCTTGCATATTAGGATTTCTCCTTTCAACCTTCAAAGGGGAGCCCATCCCGTCCTGGGTCACCCACCCCAAACTCCAGTATTTGCTTTCTTGCTTTCTGGAAAGCTGTTATTTGTCTGTGGCAGAGGCAGATCTGATAAGATGGCTTGGCTGGGAAGCTTCCTTTGGCTGCCGGGGTTGCGTCCGTGCTTGGAGCTGAACTTTACGAGCTGCATTGAACTCCTTCTGGGGCCCAGCAGCGGTGGGATAAGAGAAGCGCTAAGCCGATTAAGGCAGTGGTGGCAGGGGGGTTTCAAAGGAGACACATCTGAAAACCCTCTCCCAATGTGGAGATAGGGACTGGTGAGGTGGAGCAGTCTGTCTCTGTGTGTGTGTGTGTGTGTGTGTGTGTGTGTGTGTGTGTGTGTGTGTGTGTGTGTGTGTGTGTGTGTGTGTGTGTGTGTGAGAGAGAGAGAGAGAGAGAGAGAGAGAGAGAGGGAGGGAGGGAGGGAGGGAGGGAGGGAGAGAGAGAGAGAGAGCTTTTGCATAGAGCTTTTGCATTAAACCAGGCTGAAAGAGTGAACACGTCAGGTTTCAAATCCACACCTCCAAGCAAAGAAGTCCACAGGCATTGGCCACAAACCAAATTGTGGGCATTCCAGATGTTCAGGATTTTGCTAACTTGGCCGTCTCTCCCTGAGTGCTGGATGGTGGGATGGTGATGGGCGCGATACCCCAACACAACCCTGTCGGACAATAAGTTGGGGGAGCTGAACTGTGCTAAGGAGCGGGGGGCCAGCCCTGTGGTCCTTGAGCCTCCTCGTTGTGCAAGACCCGGAAGCCACACTTCAGGGCATGGAAAGGAGAACTTCCCTGTGGGCCGGCAGCTCGCTTTCGGGAATGACCCGCAACAGCAGCTCACTGCCTCACGGGTGCGGCAGCTACTGGCCTGCAGGATGCCAGCCTTGGCAGGAACGGGGATCCTGGTGCCTCCACCTTTTTCTGCCAGCATTTATTAATAATGCAAATGTAAGAATTAACAAGTAGGGACGTGGTGGCGCTGGGGGTTAAACCGCAGAAGCCTCTGGGCTGCAAGGTCAGAAGACCAGCCGTCATAAGATCGAATCCATGCAACAGAGTAAGCCCCCGTCGCTCATCCCAGCTCCTGCCAACCTAGCAGTTCAAAAGCATGTAAAAATGTGAGTAGATAAATAGGTACCACCTCGGTGGGAAGGTCAAAGCATTCTGTGTCTAGTCGCACTGGCCACATGATCATGGAAACTGTCTATGGACAAACGCTGGCTCTACGGCTTGGAGACGGGGATGAGCACAGCACCCTACAGTCGGACACAACTGGACTAAATGTCAAGGGGAACCTTTACCTTTACCTAAGAATTAACAAACTACTAGAGGGTGACAGAGATCGTGCAATTATAGTGTTCACTATAATCCACGTTTTTCAGCATCCACGGGGAGGAGGGGCTTAAAACCAATCCTCCATGCATGCGGTTGCCCTACATGTTAGTCTTAATCTGCCGTGGGATTGTGCTTTATCCGTTGGAAATCCTAACTGGGGTTAATATGAGATTATTTCAAAGCCAACAACTCATTCAGTACCTTTTATTACCAAGGCAGGTGTTCTGTCTTCCGACTCCCAACAGCCCAACTCAGAAGGGCCAAAGGTAAGGAATTAAGTGAGCAGCCGTCAAAAAATCTGAAGGGCCAAAGGTTCCCCATCCCTGCCCTGCTATCAAATGGCGTTCATCAGTCCCTTCCCATGAGTCACGACGGGATACAAAGCACAGGTTCGTGTTGTGTTCTGGGAGCATAGCTCTCAGAATTCTCCAGGCCGCAGGGTTGGTAGCAATTCTGAGGGTCATAGTCCCAAAAAATAACACATTTGCTCTCCTTCATAAATTATCAAGCTGGTTGAATAGTTCAGTGAGTTGGGTATCTGGCAGTGGAGCCCGAGGTTGGGAGTTCAGTTCCCCACTGGGCCTCCTACAAGTCAAGCCAACCTACACACATTCCCAGGGCGCGTGCACACACACAGAGTCACACACAGACACACAGACACACGAAGAAGGGAGTGGTAAATTACTTCAGGGAAAACCCTGGGGGAAAAAGGGGTTGCTAAAAGTCAGAATTGACGGTACATGATGATGATGATGATGATGATGATGATGATGAATTACTATCTCAACTAGTCCCAACTCTTTCCCTTGTTTTATCTTCTAGGCAGCTGCAGAGGAGAAGCTTCTACGAGATGCCACTCACTTAGCCTCTGATGCCTCCAGCTGCCCACGGGCACCACCGACCCTCCATGGCTGGTTGGTCGTGTGGTGTTTGGCATCCACCAGTACGTTCCTCCCAGTGTCCATGTGAGTTGGAAGGCGCCCACGCTCAGCAGCCGTGTGATTGAACTGCTCTTTGTTGTCGTTTTCAATATGTGGAACACAGGGGTCAACGGTCGCACCAGCCTCCATCTCCTTCCTCATCCCCTTTATACAGAGAAGAGAAAAGTGGAAGGGAAACTCATCATCTTCCCAGTGAGCAACCTTGTGCTTATCCATGGGAGGAACTACAGATCAGCCCCTTCAAGGAACCCTGTGGTCCACTGGGGGCCCACGCTAAGGCCACGGTTGGGACCGACTCAATTCGCTTCATTCTTTTTTCCCCTTTTTTTATTGGCAAGTCAACAAAAGTTGCCAGCTTTGGTGTGATGAAGCCGTCTTATGGGCAGCCCTGCTGGACGAAATCTGCCCCCCCCCCCCGTCTCGAAGAACCTGCCAGCAATGGTGTGGAAGCGGATGCCGAGTCAGTAACAGGAATGCTTCATCATGTCAATACACCCACTTTCTTTACAGGTTGAGCGATCTGGTCTTGAGATTGAGCGTTAGGACAGAACCATCTTGATGTTCCACATGGCAAAAATGACAAGATTAAGTGTTATCTGGGGGGTGGGGTGGGGAAGGTTCTTGTCGTCATGGCCGTTTGCTGAGAAATTGGAACCGTGGATTGCCTTTGGGTTTTGCTTTGAAAATATATGCTTGTTCCAAGCTTCATGAGGAATGTTGGAAGGAGCAGGACTGAGTTTCTGGATTCAAGGAAGAGAAGCTGCCCATTATTCACGGGTCAAAGGACTTAAAGATTGAGTGGAGCACCTCCAGGGACAAACCCTGCCACATCTGGTACTGTATAAGAGAGCAGTTGTATATTTACCTCCAAATCTCCCGCGTCATTGGTGTGTGTGTCTTCAGGTGGGGCTGCCCCTTCCAGAGACTTCTATACAAGGCAGACCTGTTTTGCTGGCTCACTCCCCCAAAAATGATTTTTAAGAGATGGTTTCCATTGACCACAGAAATCTGGTCACCTTAATCTGCTTGGCCAGAAAAGAGACTCTAAAGCAGAAATCTTAAGTGCCAATCTCAAACATATCTAGTCTTCAAGATTTGGGGAGTTCCATAGGTGTGTGTGGGGGGGGGGGAAAGTCACATTTCATACATGCAAATACCAAGGGTCCACAGCCTCAGATCATGTCCTCACCCCACCTTCCACCATCCAAACATCCTATGAAATGTGTTAGAGGTCCCACGAATGTTAGCGGTTGCTAAGAATTGGTTTGAGTTAAAGCCAGAACACAACATGATGGCCATCGCTCAGCATCACTCTTGGTACAGTTGAGCCCAACAAAATCAAGGCGCTAAATCCAATCGCTAGACCCAACGTGGCTTAAGACTAAGTCTCATTGGCCAGCACCCTAAGGAGGATTCTAACAACACAAAGTGTAGTAGCCTAAATCACATTGGCAAATTGCCACGCATTAATGAGTGACTGGCGAATCCTTGTCGGTCAACTCTTATTGATTCCAAGAGCCTATCCTGGTCGGAAATAGCAACAGGATTTCACCCAGGGAGGGGACGTGGTGGCGCTGTGGGCTAAACCGCAGAAGCCTGTGCTGCAGGGTCAGAAGACCAAGCAGTCGTAAGATTGAATCCACGCGACGGAGTGAGCGCCCGTTGCTTGTCCCAGCTCCCGCCAACCTAGCGGTTCGAAAGCATGTAAAAATGCAAGTAGATCAATAGGGACCATCTCGGTGGGAAGGTAAACAGCTTTCCGTGTCTAAATCACACTGGCCATGTGACCACGGAAAGATTGTCTTCGGACAAACGCTGGCTCTATGGCTTGAAGAGCGGGATGAGCGCCGCCCCCTAGAGTCGGACACGACTGGACAAAAATTGTCAAGGGGAACCTTTACCTTTACCTTTTCACCCAGGGAACCTAAATATATTTACAGTAAGTTTATGTTAGGTTGCAGCTGCTCTTCTTCTCATAGGATAGTCATTTGATCCACTCACCTCGTGTCTTCATTCTAAACCAGTTGAGGGGTCTAGTACTGGAATCCTAGACAAGGGGTTATTTCCCCTTCTCTTCACTCTCCCAATGTCTCGTGTGCATGATGTACTCTGCATGGACAGCACAACTTGCTGGATGGGGTACATGTGCGCCGAACCTTGGAAAACCCTAGAAATGCTGGTAAGATCACACTGGGGATACATCAATGCGATCTCATTCTGCAACCACGTCACAGAACAGCATGAAAAGTATTGCCCTGTAAGCAAGAAATGTTACACTGACCCTGACTGGCCGCTGTGATCTAATACATATGGTCCTTTCCACCAGCCCCGCATGTGTCTCAGAGCTTGTGAGCCTTGTCTTGCTGGACGACAACCATCAGAAGGGTTGGCCGGCTAGAGGATTCCAAGATAACAATTCCAACTTCTGACGTTTCTAGACCAACTCAACCAAAGCTAGCCTGCTGTCCCAGTTGGGAATATCACACAGTGTGAGCGATGGACCCCATAATACTCATGAGGTGCATCCCTGCATCCTTTGCCACATTTGCAAGGAAACATGGGAGTACGTCGCTCAGATTGCATGCTGCCACATCGGCACCCATAGAAATAGCATATATGAGTTTCATGGGTCTCTTTGATTTATGGTTTCAGGAGAAGGAGCTGCGTAATTCTCCAGGCAAAGGCAAAACAAAAAGAAGAAGAAGATGATGACAAAAATGTAGCACCTTAAAGATTATCTGCTCTATTTTAATGTGAGCTTTTGTGGTGAAGTCCACTTCCTCAGGCTAGGTTTCCAAAGGTTATACTGTAATCACATGCCTGAGGAAGTGGACTTGTCCACAAAAGCTCACATTAAAATAGAGCAGAGAGTCTTTAATGTGCCACAACATTTTTGTTTTCTTTATTTTTAATTTTTCTTTTGACTTGGTTTCTGGCAGTTCACGCCCAGAGGATTCTGCTTCATTTGCAGGACTGCCTACGGATGGCACAGTCTTATTATCCAAGCAGAAAGCGAGCAATGAAACGGAGAGTCACTCAGAGTTGGTGTTTTTCAGTCAACCTCCTTACACATGGCAGGTGTTCTGCTGATGCTTCATGCATTTCCCGCTTCAGGATTAAGAGGAATCCGGAGATGGTATCTCCGGTTTTTCTTAGCATTCATTCACTCAATCAGTGAAGATTCAAGTTGGGGAAAAAATGTAAAAAATAACAAAACCCTAGGAAATTATTGATTTGAACACTGAACTCTGAAAATATGGAACTCTGGCTTGTGATTCTGGTTTTAAAATGAGTAAAGCTGGCAAATATGATTATTTCGGGAGCGATGGGAATAATTTTTATTCACCGGATGGTTATTATCACTGGTAGCAGGAACTGTCTTCTGAATGGATAAAAGTGGGGGAAAGGATCCATTTGTGCGTGTTTTAAATTATCCCTAAAGCACCTATAAATGGGAGTACTTTTAATTGCATGTTATTGATGAGATTGGCAGATCATGTTTCAGAAATGCCATGTGGTGCCAAGTTACGTCTTCTCTGTTGGCATTCCCTCCCCAGATCCTGTGGCTTGGCATAGCGAGTCACACAACCAGAGTCGGCCCGTTGGATCAATGGAACACAGGGAGGAGTCCCTCCCCCCCCCGGTTCCCATCAAGTCAATGGCCCTAGTCCAGTTTCAATTTGTTATGCTAAGAAAGAGAATATCAAGATAATGAGAGAGAAAGACACAGAGAGAGAGAGAATGGGAGAAATCTTAGAAATCACCAAAAAAGCCTGAATAGAATATGGCGGATAATAGGGACTGGTGAATTTTGACATAAACTTATTATCTTCAAGATTACATTCCATTAAAACTAGAACTGTACGAATAATAACAAAAAGCCAGAGGCAAATCAATTGCGGGGTGTGTTTGTGGACAAAGTAAGGACCGACTGGTGTGAGTAAGAAGGCGCATCAAGTCAAGGGTGCATCAACCAATAGTGTCTTTCATCCAGGGACGTCCATCTGCCAACTGGTTCACGTGCGCATAAGAGGCAGCACATCCTTCCTGAGGTAACAGTGAACATCGCCATTTCCACTAACAAAGTGCTGCCGTTTCATGCCACTCCAAATTTGCCATGGAAGGCGGCCAGTGCCTTCTCACTCCCGGTAGGGCCGGCCCATAGCTGAGCAAACCACCATTGGCTTTATCTTCTGTGCTTGCCACGATATTACATCCTGTTGTTTCTAGCCAAGGATGCAAACGTCCAAATCTGTGATGGCGCAGGCTTCCATGCGGAGGGCGCAGCTCCTCAGAGACAATGACCACAATCCTCAATATTTATCTTCTCCCCGAAAACTCGAGGTGGGCTTCAGAACCTACCTCTTTCTTGCCCATCTGTCCGAGCAAAAGACTGACACATGCCAATTTCGCTTCTCCCTCGGGAGTATCCTCCTTCTTCGAATTCTTCTTCTTTTTAATACACCACCTCAGCCCGTTTTTGTAGACAGTGGGAGCAGCTGGAGATGGCGTCTGGTCTTTGCAGCCTGGTCTCCTGCCGTTTCTCCCAGCAGGTTTTTCTTTCTGTTTATCCCACACACCGTTCGGAGAGGGATGCTCGCTCGCTGTCTCTGTGGCAGTTCCAGCAGTAAAGCGCCAGGGTTGCAAACACATCACAGGCAACCGGATCAAAGACACCTTTGCAACAGCTGGACTGGCGCTGTCAAGCTGTCTACTCCCACCAGCTCCGAACGGAGTTGACGGCCACTTTCACGGCAGGGGCTGGGAGAAGGGTTCTCCTCTCCCAGAGGTCATCCAGGAGAGTAGATCAGCAGGAGGGCCGGCAAACCTTCGCCGCCGTCTTCTGTTTCCTCTGAAGGTAACTCAGGCAGGGAGAAGCAATTCCTCCGGTTGCCGTTTCTAAGCACCAAACTGTGGCTGAAATCCTGTGGCTTGGTCTAGTGAGACACAACTAGAGCAGGGCCCCTTGAATCCATGGAACGTCTGGAGGAGCTGACTCCCCAAAGGCACGCTGATTCAATGCGCTTACTCCAGTGGCCACTTACGATGCTAAGCAACAGGATTTCAGCTTATCTCTTACAGAAGACTCATTGGCAGAAATAGGGTTATGTCCCGTCTGGTCCTGAGAGTAGGTGTTTTCCACACCTCCTGTAGTTTGCCAAGGAGCGGTATTTGCTTTGTGATTGGTCATCGGTACTTAAGCACAGGCTTTAGGGGGCAGGTATGATTACTCCGGCACATAAGTGTGCTAGAATCCCATCTCTGGGACACCCTCAGATTTCAGCTGTCCTCTGAAGATGCCCATGGCCACAGAGACTGGCGAAACGTTAGGAAGAACAACCTTCAGAACACGGCCAAAGAGCCCGAAAAACCCACAACAACCATTACTCTCCTGATTTTCTTAGCACCGTGAACAGGCTCATCAAGGGAGACACGGTCCTTGAGATAGCTTGGAACCAAGCCATTTAGGGCTTTATAGAACGCTATTTATTTTATTTTATTTTATTTTATTTTATTTTATTTTATTTCTGCTATGGGCTGGGGCATTTTTTCATCCCCCAGGATCTCAGGACAACAAGCTGCTCTCTGGAGATTCCCAAGCGGCCCCCTCCTCCAGCATGGATAATCCCCCACCTCCCTCCAGCCCTTCGTTGTCCTTGCCCAGCTATCACGGTTTATTCTATGTCCTTTCGCCCTTTGAAGTGTTTCCTTTCTGCCTAGATTTAGGAAACGTTTTTTCTTCTTCATGGACTTTTTCCAGGCCCTCTGGAGGTATTCCTCCCACCCTCTCAAATTCCCAAATCCATCAAAAGTGAGTGTCTGGGCATTTTTCTGGTTCCCCCCCCCCAAATTTTTTTTTTTTAAAAAAAAACTTTTTAGTGGGTGACGGAAGCCCTGCAGGTGCCCGGAGCAAAACGTTTGACACCCACATCCGCCAGAGGCTCGCCCACCCAAGTCGACAGCATGATCCCTCCTCTGGTCTCCCCTGGGCCAGGCATTCCTCATGCCACCTCTCCAAAGCAAAGTCAACTTCAGAAGGACGTCTCTTATTCTCTGGCTGCGAATAATAGCTACGGACCGCTTCCTCTCTTGATGCTGAGGAGACGCTCTGCTTCTGCATCTCACAATTGTTCTCCTGAATTTCCGCTACTCTTTGATTTACGCTGCATTTCGAGTCTTTGAAGGTTCCCTTCTTCCTTTGCTTGAATTTGTTTCCACTCTGAGATGTGGGCGCCTGCTCCGGTTCTTCTTCTGTCCGTGGGGAACCAAGGCTAAGGGAAGGAAGAGGAAGCTTTTCCTCAAAGCCAGCGATTCTGTCTGTACAAGCTTCTCACAAAGACACACCCGCAGACCTAACTCTGAGATGAATTAATTCTGATGAATTCTCTGATTAATTCTCCGGAAGGTTGGTGCTTTTTGGGGGCGGGTGGGGAGGAAATGGGTATTTGGAGAAATTGGCAAAGGGTTTCGGCCTTCTTGGGGTTGCCTACATCGATGGCATCTCTCTGCATATAACTTTGGAAAAGCCCAAACACACACACGCACACACAAACACACCCAAGTTTATACACAGAGCAGGTGGTCTTTTTTTTTTTCATTTTGCAATAAGACAAAATACAAAACCTGTGTAACTCCCATGGGAGGGGGCTACTCAATGATTGTATGTTCAGGGGTTTATAGGGGGGTTGGTTGGTTACCTTTTGGGATCTAATCTGTACTTTCTGTATGTATCAGTATTCCAAAAATACACACACACACACACACACACACACACACACACACACACAAAGGTACCTGAAATAAAGCAAATGTGCATTTTTTTCCTGAATGTATAGATGTTTTATTTATTTATTTATTTATTTATTTATTTGTTTATTTGTTTATTTGTTTATTTATTTATTTAAATTATTTATTTATTTATTTAAGTTACTTTTATGCCGCCTCTCTCACCATAGAGGACCCAAGGTGGGTCACAACAGGTCAATTAAGAATTTTTAAAACACCATATAAACATCACAAGTTAAAAATGAACAACCATGCATACATTAGGACGAAAACAATCAAGTATAAGAAGAATTTAAAAACATTTGAAACCTGTAAGTTAAAAAAAACCAGCATTCCTGAGATAACGTGCTGCTTAAAGGCCTGCCTGAAGAAGAAGGTCCTTTATTGGGTGATGGAAGGACAAAGAGGGAGGGGACCAACCTGGCTTCTCGGGGCCGGACCGTCCAGAGCTTGGGAGCAGCCACCAAGAAGGCCCTGTCTCTTCTCCTCACCAAGAGGGACCTGCCTGATTCTTTTAGGTTTCCCTTGAACATGATCGTATTGGAGAAGATGACATGATAGTGTTGCTAGCAGGTTTCTCTCTCACCCACTGTTGTAGGAAACAGTACAGTGGTGCCTCGCTAGACGATGATAATCCGTTCCACTGAAATCACTGTTTAGCGAAATCATTGTCTAGCGAAAAGCATTTCCCCATTGGAATGCATTGAAACCTGTTTAATGCGTTCCAATGGGGAAGAATCATTGTCGTCTAGCAAAGATCGGCCATAGGAAAGCCACTTTGCAAACCGCCGATCAGCTGTTGAAATCGCTATCTTGTGAAGCTTAGGTCCCGAAAACACCTGTTTGCGAGCACAGAGGGAGCTGTCAAAATCATCGTCTAGCAAAAATCGGTTTGTAAAGCAGGGACCAAACATTATCCAGCGAAATTCCTGCATAGGAATCATTGTTTTGCGAATCACTATAGCGATCGCAAAAAGCCAATGTCTAGCGAAAAAGCTGTCATGCGGGGTAACTGTCTAGCGAGGCACCACTGTAAACTAAAATTGTCAAAGAGAAAGAAAATGCTTATAAAAGGAGGCTCCAGGCTAGAGTCAGGCTCTCCGTCCTGAAATATAGACTGGAGTGAAGGGAGATCTTTTCTGGTATGGGTTTTTTTAAAAGAGATTGCTGGAGCTGAGACCTTTGAACACCTAAGGGATGATGTTGACCAGCCAAAGACGGAAGGGCTCTCCACCAGACCGATACTGAGGCTTCATATTGCCTGTGTATGAAAGGAGTTGATGTTTCACTGGCATAAACCACTGTTTCCCAACCTTGGGTCTCCAGATGTTCTTGAACTACAACTCCCAGAAAACCTGGCCAGTGGTGGAGACTTCTGGGAGCCTTTGTCCAAGAACACCAGGGAAGTCAAGGTTGGAAATGTTGGGGTTATATTTTACAAAGAGCATTTCTGCTCAGTAAAGTTACAAGAGAGAAAGACAGGCAGGTGAGAGGCATGAGTTGATTGAACTTGGGAAATCTGAGGGTCTCCGAGTAAGATCAGTATAAAAGAAGCAGTAGCAGTAAAAGGCAGCAGGAGGCAGGAAGGAAGGAAGGAAGGAAGGAAGGAAGGAAGGAAGGAAGGAAGGAAGGAAGGAAGGAAGGAAGGAAGGAAGGAAGGAAGGAAGGAAGGAAGGAAGGAAGGAAGGAAGGAAGGAAGGAAGGAAGGAAGGAAGGAAGGAAGGAAGGAAGGAAGGAAGCAAGCAAGCAAGCAAGCAAGCAAGCAAGCAAGCAAGCAAGCAAGCAAGCAAGCAAGCAAGCAAGCAAGCAAGCAAGCAAGCAAGCAAGCAAGCAGCATAAGAATAAGAATAAGAATAAGAATAAGAATGAAGCAACAGAATGAAGATATACTGCCAGATGTGAAAGGACTCAGCATGAATATTTCCTCCTGGCTGGGAGGAAACAGAAAAGAAACTGTAAATAGGATTAATAAGCTCTGAAATTACAGAGGCTACACGCAACTGATTTAAAAGCAACTAGAACAAGTAATAAGCAATGAAAAGCCGTTATACTTTTTGGACTATGTAAATCTTGGGAAAAGAAATATTTAATTCACATGAATTAAATGTGAATCGTGCTTTTGCAAAATAAGTAACTTTATTGATAACTTTATTCAAGGTAAGTCTCTCTGCTGTGCCATTCTGCACATAAATATATATATACAAAGGGGACTACAAACCCCATCAGGAAACGAAGGGTAAAATGGAACCCCATGGCCAATGAGGTCCAGAGGTGCAATGTGGTCCAGCTGTGAAGTCCATCAGGAAGGAAGATTCTAGTCTTCAGCCATATATGGGTGTTGGGGGAACGATCCACCAGGAGCCAGGATAGGGAGACGGGGCCCATCATTAACACACAGACGGTCTTGCAATAGGGTCAGCTGAGTGAGGGGTACCACCGGGTGGTTCACATGCTTTGTCCTGCATTTTTCCCAAAACCTGTGAGCTGAGCAGTGCCTTTCTATAGTTTTCTTCCACAACCATGCCACAGGGCCAGCTTCAACATTTGGGAATAGCTTTCTCCACACAGGCCACCTTTTAAAGCGTTGAACTCCTGCTCACATTATCCATAGCTTGAAGAAGCCAGCAGAGGAGGGCAACCAGGATGAGCAGGATGACACCTATGGAGGAAAGACTGAAAGAACTGGGCATGTTTAGCCTGGAGAAAAGACGAACGAGAGGAGAGAGGAGAACACTTTTCAAAGACTTGAAAGGCTGTCAGACAAAGGAGGGGCAGAATCTGTTCTTGATCATCCCAGAATGCAGGGCATGTAATCATAGTCTCAAGTTATAGGAAGCCGGACTTTGGCAGAATATCAGGGGGAAAACTTCTTAACTGTTAGAGTAGTATGACATTGAAGTCCAAGAACATCTGGAGGCCCAAGGTTGGGGAACCACTGTTCTATCAGACCTGCTTTGACTTGGATTCCTGCCTTGAGCGAGCGGTTGGACTCGATGGCCTCAAGGGCCCCATTCCAACTCAACGATTCTATGATTCTATATTTCTATGGAGATGATGGGAAATGTCATCCAAGATTACCAGAGAGCCCCTGGTTAGGGAAGGCTGTTTCATAGAGAGCTCGGGTCTTTCTGACATCTTGTAAAGCAGAGTCAATGTGCAAAAAAAAGTACATGCTTCCCCTTTATGCACAAAAGCTCCCTGTTCTTATGGGACATCTTGCGCATCCGTTCGAAACTGACTCGTGGTGACCTTAAAACAGAGCTTCTAAGGTAAGTGAAATATTTAGTGAGTGGTTTTACAAGTGACATTCCCTTTCAGTGAGTTTCCATGGCCAAACGGGGATTCAAACCCAGGTTCCCTGAGTCATAATCTATTACTCTATTCACTACACCACACTGGGTGTCACTGTTCTTCTTAGATGATGATGATGTGCCATCCAATCAATTCTGACTTATGGTAGGTCTTTCCAGAGTTTTCCAGGTAGAGAATATTCAGAAGAGCTTTACTATTCCCTTATTTCAGTGGTGCCCTCAAACTGTGCAGCTTGCCCAAGGCCACCCAGGCTGGTTCTACTCATAGCAGGCCTGGCAGAGAATCGAACTCCCGACCTCTGGCTCCACAGCCAGAGACCTAACCCACTGAGCTATCCAGCCAGCTGTTCTTCTTACAGGGCTATAGAACTGAGCCCTCTTATTGACATAGCATTTGCATTTTCTTTTTCAAAACAGAGTATGTGTATTCACTTTCGTTTTGGAATGGGGAGCGGGGGGAACGCTCAACACTTAGTTTGGTCAGACTTCAGAAAGCAGTTGGAGAGGATACAATTGAAAAAGTGGAGCAAAGACGGCCCATCCTTCTTGTGCCCCAGATAAAACAGGACAAGGGCTGACAGATGGCAGAGAAAGTTCCCAGGCTGAATCCATGCTGAGGAATCATTGCAAACAATCTCTCCAAAAATATACAAAAATAGGACAAAAGGGTTTCACAGAGGCAGCATACCTGTTGCTGGTTTTTGTGGTGATTTATTAGGAACAGCTGAAGGCCTTCTTAATGGTCTTATCATGACCCATTTTCTCTTCTGAACAGTGTGTTGGCCTTTCATAACTTCCACACCAGCCAACAAACAGCACCGATGCCGTTTTACACAATGTCTGCATTACACAATAATGCCAGTTTCATCCCACCTTAAATATTGCGGGACCCTCCTATGGAATCCTTTGATCTGAGTTCTTCAAAGGGTATTTGGTGAGAATGCCAGAATTCTATAGCAGACAATGCTGAGATAATAACAATCTTGCATGCATTAACAGTGGGTATCAGTGGTGCAGGAGGAGGCTCTTGAGAGTCCCCTGGACTGCAGGGAGAACAAACCTATCTGTTCTGAAGGAAATCAACCCTGAGTGCTCCCTGGAAGGACAGGTCCTGAAGCTGAGGCTTCAAGACTTTGGCCATCTCATGAGAAGACTCCCTGGAATAGACCTTGATGTTAGGAAAGTGTGAAGGCAAGAGGAGAAGGGGACGACAGAGAACGAGATGGTTGGACAGGGTCACTGAAGCGACCAGCATGACTTTGACCCAACTCCAGGAGGCGGTGGAAGACAGGAGGGCCTGGCGTGCTCTGGTCCATGGGGTCATGAAGAGTCGGAGATGACTTAATGACTAAACAACAACAACAAATCAGTGGGAGGGGCTCATCACAACCGATGGTATCGACCTCTGCCACTAACCTATCGGTAATGCTCTTTTCCCCACATTTGACTTGATCTTCCCCTCTTCCTGTTCGTTTGCTTTGCTTCCTTTCATTTGGTTGGTCCCTATGTTTTCTTTTGATCTTCCACCATGTAGCAGGTATGGAGGATATCAATCCCACGTTGCACAGACTCCGGGTCCTCATTATCCCCCTTTTATTCTACTGATTGAAACAACTGATCACAGATGTAACTAAAAAAAACACTTTTTTTCTGCTTTAAATGCTTCTGGAGTGATTTTTAACACATAAAGTGTTAGTCACTGTGAAAATGAATTACTGAGACTTAAGCGATTTGTGCTTTCTCTGTGCAGTTGTTATTTTTGTACCTCATGCTCTGCTAACTATAAAAAGAATTAAACAAATTCTCCAATAGGTTATTGGCTGGGCAAACAGACAGAGTAGCTTTGCTCAGAGACATAGCTAGCCTGGAGGGTTTTTGTTGTTGTTGTTTGGAGTTCTTTTAATTTATTGATTTGTTTTATCTATTCAGATATTTTTACCCCATCTTTCTCCTTAAAAAGACCTGAGGCATTGCAGTCTCCCACTAAAACTAAATCACACATATGCTGAAGAGAAAAAAAGGTGAAGGACTGTATAGAGGCTGAGGAAGCTGGAGCAAAAGCAAAAGCTAATGTTAGCTGGCCAGAGAAAGACTTAGTAGCAAAGACGCTGATTTGTGAGAGCCCATCAGAGAAGCAGATGAATGTAAAACTGCTAAAGAGATGCTAGAGGCTCTAGAGAAATTCTTTGGCTTTACCAGTTTGAAAATACTACAAGCCATTTTGATTAGAGAGCTGGTATGAATGAGGTTTAAGTGACCATGAAAACTATATATCTGCTTTGCTAACTATATTTGATAACCTAAGCCTGACTGGATTTAATTTAGATGATAAACAAAATGCAGGCTTCCTCTCAGCAACACTAGGGTGAAAATTTTGATGCCTTTATATCTGTTTTGAATGGGAAACAATTAAGCTTTGAAGATGCCCTGAACTGCCTGAGGAAGGAACGCATAAAACTGAGGAGCTCTCCTGAGGCAATCTCAGACCAGAATGGCTTGAATTGCCGGGTGAATGGCAAGGGCAATAAAAAGGCCACAGCCCATAGCCCGTTGCCTGAGATGCTGCATTTGTGGTAGGAAGGGCCATCTCGCCAAAGAATGTCCATCCCCCCCAAGAGACTTTTCAAGCAAGGCTAGCCAAACCATTTCTGGGACATAAGAACAAAAGAAGCATGTGGAAACTGACTCTACGAGAGAGAATGGGAAGAGCCAACAAGGTTTTCAAACAGAGAGCTTACATGGCTTATCATTCTTAACAAAAATCAACTCGGCGCCTAGGAAAGAAGAATGAAGAAACCTATTTTCAAGATTTTAAATCTAATGATGTCTATAAAATGAACCTTTCAGCGCAGCAAGCTAAAACAGTGTGTGCCCAGAGAAAGTATGACAACAGCCCGGAGCTTTGGCAGCCTCGCTTTGCACACCGAGATTCAAAGGCAAGCCTCAAGCTGCAAAACCACAAGCTTGCCACAGATATCAAGGCAAACCCATACAAAGCAAATAGAACAGGTGTGTGATTTGTATTACAAAAAAAGGGCGTTAGGTCCTCATTCCTACCAAGGACTGACAGAAAGAGCACCAAGGTACTGTTGATAACACACACCGGCCTGTGTGGGCTTCTTAACGTTCTGTCCTTAGGACACAACAGATATGTCTTGTCAAACGCAGCATCACAAGAAGGCTCCTGAGTGTCGCAACCGCCAGGTAGTCGCAGGTCAAGGACCTAGATGTGAAAAAAGCATCTCTACAGGGTGAGATTGCAAGGGAACTGAATGTGAAGCAGCGTGGCTTCATCCACCAGAAGCATCTTGATTTTGTCTGCAGAGTAAAGAAAGGGCCGAAGGAAGCCGCTCGGGCTGGGAGCGAAAAACTGAAGAAGATGTGGCAGCCATGAGGCTTCAAGGAAATCAGTGCGGATCAACGCTTGCAAACCGGAAGCAGAAATGGGCACTTCACTTTTATCCTTGCCTATGTTGATGACCTG
Source organism: Pogona vitticeps (assembly GCF_051106095.1). Classification (NCBI taxonomy): domain Eukaryota; kingdom Metazoa; phylum Chordata; class Lepidosauria; order Squamata; family Agamidae; genus Pogona; species Pogona vitticeps. The sequence continues at coordinate 4,049,768 of NC_135787.1, forward strand.
ATTGCAGCTACTCAAGAGGAACGGGAGTACAAAGAGATTAGCCTGAATTAGAAATTAGCTGTAGCCTGAACAGTAAATAAAGGAAGTTGCAGGCCAAGAACATGGTCAGGCCACACCTTTCCTCTTCAGGCTCCAAGCTATTCCCATTTTTTTTTGGCAGTCCTCCTTTTCTGGTGGATTAAAAAAGGGGGGCTTCGGCCGTCTTCACCTCTTCCCCTTCCAAGCCAGGTGCAATGTGACGGGATCTGGGATGGTGTTGACCTCCTGCTTGCTCTAGAAATGGCTTGTTTGGGACTCTGTCCTACAAAGTACCCCCATCCTGGAAGACCTAGGGCGCAACCTATGGCCATGCAATGTCAATGCAAGGCGCCGAGCTAGACAGAGCCCTCCTCCTTCTGATTTTAATTCCTCACAGCATAGCTTGAGAGGCACAGCTCTGGCCTTCCGTCATCACACACTCCAGGAAGAATGATATATACAGCCCCTGTTGAGCTTTGGATGTTCTCCAGAGCTTGGGGGGGGCATCACCTTTTTTGGTCCTCAGTTCCATCAGTGTGGCACTTGGGAGTTGTAGCTCAAGAACAGTAATTCATCCAAGCTGCATGTGATCCTGCCTTCCTGGAGAAATTTCCTCCATCGTGACAAGAAAATCTAAAGCAGAGACGTTTCGCAAGACGGCTGTGGCCTCGAGGAAGACACCAACCTGCTTTGGAGATGTGGCCTTTCAACAGATCAAGGAAACTACCCATCCCTTACTTCAGAGAGAGAGAGAGAGAGAGAGAGGGAGGGAGGGAGGGAGGGAGGGAGAGTCGCAGTAAAAATTTGTAACATGAAGGTTTCTGAAGAAGAGGCTTCCAACCCTGTCCGTCTCAAAGTGTGCTGTTGCTTATATACCTCCCCATACGGGTTGAAGCTCTCTCTGGACAGCTTACAATTTAATTAGGGAGGCGACACATTGCTCCCTCCCCCAGCAATTTACCCACGTTGGAAGGTTAGGTCAACCTCAAGCCAGCTCCTTGAGTTTGTCGGGATCGAACTCAGGTTGTGAGCAGAGTCTTCACTGAAGTACTGCAGTTTAACCGCTGTTCTATGACATGTCTGCTGTTGTTTTCTTTCATTTTGCTTTGGTTGATTCTTCTCCCATATAGCAATTTGACCACCATCTTGACGCCAAGGACTTGTGAAGGACGTCGGTGGTGGTGCACAAGAGACTCAAAGCTAAAAGCTATACCCAACCTTGGACTACAACTCCCAGAAGCCCTAGCTGGCCCATGGTGCCAGAGGGAAACGTTTTGGTTCCTAGCAGCTCATGGTGAAAGGATCTCAAGAAGGAGAACTTGGGCAGCGGAGGTTGATGAGAACCTTCACTAGAAAAGATGGTGAGCTTCTGTCTCGCGAGCCTGGTTTGGCTTCCTAGAACCCAGCTTAATAGCCTCCCTGTACTTAGCGGGATGGGGGAAATGGGAGAACCTCAGAGGGAGAACCTGCCTTTTTAGGATGGCCTCAAACCCATCACTGAAACAGAGATAATTTCATTTATTCCCAAAGGAGGTGCCGGGCTGCATGAAATGGCACACACCAATTTCTACGTACAGCTGGAAACTTTAAACCGAGCTTTTAATAACTGAAACAGAATGTCAACGCAACTCACCTGAGAGGGAATTTCTGTCATCAGGTGACTCTCGGTGTGCCTGCTGTCAAGACAGCTGTTCAAGTACTGCTAATGATGGGTAACTTCATCCCCCCCCCCAAGCTCCCTCTTTTATCTTTAAAGAAAGCCACCGGTTTCATCCCTGGCATTGCCACACTCCTCCTTCTTGAAAACAGTCAAATGAAGGCTGTCGTTGCCTTGAGGGGGTCTGTGGATGGAACGAGGGAAGGAGCGGGTTTTCACTACGCAATTCCAAACGTTTGGTCCCACTTTAGCATCCACAGCACCGTCCCACAGACTCCTGGGATTTGTAGTTTGGGAGGCACTTCAAATTCTCTTCTGAACTAAAGCAGAGAGTTCTAAGGATCTCAAGGTACCAGTCCCAGGATTCAGAAGGGTTTCATCCAGATCACACAGCCTGGTTGGGTACTTTAGTCCAGGGGGTTCTCAAATGGGGGTCTCCAGATGTTTTTGAACTACAACTCCCAGAAATCCTGGCCAGCACAGCAAGGGGTGAAGCTTCTTGCAGTCCAAGGACCTCCGGGGACCCCAGTTTGAGAACTCCTGGTCTAGACTCACTCCTTGTATTTTGCTCGAAGGCCAGGACTCCCTCTCAGAGCCCTTATGGAGACGGCCGTCTCTAGCTGTTCCCAAGAGTCCAGGATGAGACTCACAAAGCCGATGGTTCCTTATTATTCCAAGTGTTGAAACATTTACATTCCATAACTTGTTCCAAGTGTCTGTGGAATGCACTAGAAATGGAACTGGCCAGGGGATGTCACCGGGTCGGCTGGTGAGTTGCCCGCTGAGAGCCGCTCACCCAAGCTGACAATAAAAAGATCTTTATCAGAGCAGTCCAGGAAGAACTGCAAGGATGAGCATCGTGTCAAAGTTGTTGCCTTTCACTAGCCCTCGACGTGGGTCTATTCTTCCCTGGCCTGAGAGGCTGCTGCCCTGGCTTGTCCCTAAAGCCGTAGGGTGGCAGCTCCTCCGAGTGGCCGAATGTTTTCAGGATTCAGCTACATACATGGGATGATGGCTGATCGAGGAAGCCCCGGCATGATGGCCAAGGTGAGAAGACCCATGGAATGTCACGGGAGGGCTGCCCTGTCTTTCAAGCTCAAGTCTTAGGAGATTACAAAGGATGCCAACAAACTGAAACGAGTTCAGGGGAGGGCAGCAGAGAGGATCAGGGGGCTGGAAACCAAGCCCTGTGAGGAAAGACTGAAAGAACTGGGCATGTTGAGCCTTGAGAAAAGAAGACAGAGGGGAGATGGGATAGGACTTTTCAAATAGAGTCATAGAGTTGGAAGAGACCACTGAGGCCATCTAGTCCAACCCCCCGCCATGCGGGAACATCCATCAAAGCACTCCCGACCGATGGCCATCCAGCCTTTGCTGAAAAACCTCCAAAGAAGGAGACTCCACCACCTTTCCAGGCAGCCTATTCCACTGATGGACAGCTCTGACCATCAGGAAGTTCTTCCTGATGTTCAGATGGAATCTCTTTACCTGTAGTTTGAAAAATAGTCATACAGTGGAGGGGCAGTTTCTGTTCTCAATGTCCCAGAGTGCAGGATACGCAACAATGGGCTCAAGATACAGGAAGTCAGATCTTGTTTGAAAATCAAGAAAAACATCCTAACTGTTAGAGCAGTACAACAACAGAACCAATTATGTAGATGAAGAGGTGGTGAGCACTCCAACGCTGGAGGCTGTCGATAGACAATTTAGACAACCTTCGGTCAGATCTGCTTTGATTTGGATTCCTGCCTTGAGCAGGGGGTTGGACTCAATGGCCTTGCAGGTCCTTTCCAACTTCATTGTTCTATGATTCTATAAAATTGTTTTGAGTGACCTGGAACCTCAGATGGGGGTCTTCAAATCTTCGGACAGATGCTCCTGGAGGGGGATAATATGTGATTTCTGGGATACCTCAGCTTCAGGATCTGTCCTTCCAGTGAGCACTCGGGGTTGATTTCCTTCAAAATGGATAGGTTTGTTCTCCTTGCAGTCCAGGGGACTCTCAAGAGCCTCTTCCAGCACCACAGAGGAGAGCTCACTAGCCCAGGGCAAAGGTGTTTGAATAAGTCTTGTGTTTGCAGAAGACTGGCGCACCAAAGGGCCCGGACAAAAGGGAAACTGCTGGGGAGAGAACCAGTTCCTGCATGGACCAGGGTCTACCGTACAATCTGGAGCAATTCAGAGTGTTGAATGCCTTGCACCTGTTTTCACAACCATCTGACCCTAAAGTTCTGCCTTCACAGCCTCAAGGATTTTTCAAGAGTCCATTCCAGTAATGACACAATGGCCTAAGGGAATGGCATACTGGTGACCCAGCAGCCCTCGCTTTCTTCCTCTAGGATGGCTAGGTCTCAGGGTGCCACCAGCTGAAAGTCTCAGCCCCATTTAGGTGTCTCTCAGGTAGAATTTGCAAAATGGAGGATGATGGGGCATGTAGTCCAAAAATCCCATCCCTACCAGTGATCTGGCTCAGAATAAGACACATTCTGAATGAGATCTTGAGCTAGGGAAAAATATTTTACAGAGCTAAGGAAACCTCTAGAAACAAACGGGTGGAAGCCAAGGCTGTCCTACTTTGGACACATCATGATAAGGCAGGGTTTTCCTGGAAAAGACAATCGTGCAGGGGAAAAGGGAAGGCAAGCAGGAAAAGAAGAACCCCAAATCCAGGGCGGACGGACTTTCTAAAGGAAGCCATAGGCCTGAGTTTGGAAGAGCTGAGCAGGGCGGTTGAGGACAAATGGCCCATTCATAGGGTTGCCATCACTCAAGACATGACGGCCCATAAGAACGACAATGAAAAAGGAATCTAAAGTTTGAACTTTTTGAAGGCAAAACAAGTGTTCTACCTGTAGCTCTTCCACAAACACCACCACCCCTTCCCCGCTTCCTGAGGAGGACGGATTTGATCCTTCCAACGCAAACACGTTGCTGGTCCTTAATCACAGCTAGATTCTCTTTGAGCTTGGAGTTACTCCGTGCTGCACAATCCCTTTTAAATGCTGGATTTGTTCTTTCGCCGAATCCTCCCTCTTTACCCAGCGTCAAGCCCTTGCTTGGGCCCTGAGGCTGACGCCGCGCGATCCGTCTTTCCTCAGCAAGCTCAGGCTAGGCCACAAATGTCACGCGGCCTCCCCAAATCCTTCAAGGAGGAAAAAAGCATAACCTGGAGGTTTTGTGGCTGGGCTCCAGGTTGTGTATTACAAGCTGCGGTGGAGGAGGCAGCATCTTCAAACGAGTGGACTCCTCTCTCCTCTTTATGGTTATTAAAATGTTGTCCCTGCTTCCTTGGCACCCAGGCAGATGATACTCGCCCAGAGGCAGAAAGCACAGAATTAGCTGTGGCACGGAGGCTGTGCAAAGCACTTATCGGGGAAGAAGAAAGGAAGTACAGGGCAGCTCATTAAAATGAGAGCGGTCGGTCGGTCGGCCGGCGGAGAGAGCAGGGAACCGACATGGGGATTTCTATCGCCCCAGCTCTGTGGTGGGAGGGGTGGCAGGGCAGGTGGGCATCCCGCCAGAGCACCCAAGGAACGCATCTGGCCTCTCGGAGTAGCCCAGCAGGGAGGTGCATGGCCGCAGGGAAAAGGGGCTCGCGAAAGCAAACGACCCTTCGTTCTCACAGGACCACCTCCAGAGTTGTAAAAGGCTGTTTACGACATCCAGAAATGTTCAGAAAACCTCCAAGGGGTGTTTGAAGTGACCTGGGGTAAACGTGGGAGGGGCACAACCCCTAACTTTGGGTTTCGGTGACAGCAATTGGCTTGCTGGCTGGCTGGCTTGCTTGCTTGCTTGCTTGCGTATGTATGTACAGTATGTATGTATGTATGTATGTATGTATGTATGTATGTATGTATGTATGTATGTATGTATGTATGTATGTATGTATGTATGTGTGTGTGTGTGTGTGTGTGTGTGTGTGTGTGTGTGTGTGTGTATGTTCCTTCCTTCCTTCCTTCCTTCCTTCCTTCCTTCCTTCCTTCCTTCCTTCCTTCCTTCCTTCCTTCCTTCCTTCCTTCATTCCGTCATTCATTCATTCCTTCATTCCTTCATTCATTCATTAGGTACCTTTCCAGATTACGACTCCCAGCTGGCACGACCAAGGTCCATGCTGAGAGTTGTCATCCCAGAAAGGAGATTTTGGTATCCTTTATTTGATAAAAATGGCCTCAGTGCCTTTTCCATTTCTTTGCCTTTCTCTCCACCAAGTGATGTTCGCCACTCCAACCTGCCCTAAGCACTGGGGCACTCCAGGACAGCTTTCTTTGCTAGCTAGTGAGTCACGGAATTGGGAGAGGGGCTGTTTAGATACTATACATTGCCTCGGTTTACAAACACCTCGGTTAACGTAATTTTTGGTTTATGAATGGAAATCCATTGAAAATAATGCCTCGGTTTATGGTTTTGTTTTTGTTTTGTTTTGTTTTGTTTTATTTGGGTGGGGGTTTGGAGTATTAAGAAAGTCTCTCCAGGATGCATGGTGCCTGGCGGTTTTGCTGTGATATTTCTGCTAACCCAAACTTTTACAATTGTGTTATGAACCATGGTAATGAATTTCACTTTCCTCTCATTATGAACATTGTCCACCGTATATGTACAGGCCTACCCTTCCTTGGAAAAGACCCTGATGTTGGGAAAGTGTGAAGGCAAGAGGAGAAGGGGACGACAGAGGACGGGATGGTTGGACAGGGTCCTCGAAGCGACCAACATGACTTTGACCCATCTCCGGGAGACCTTGGAAGACAGGAGGGCCTGGCGTGCTCTGGTCCATGGGGTCACGAAGAGTCGGACACGACTTAACGACTAAACAGCAACAACCCTTCTCCATCTGGTGAGAAGCCATAAAGGGACAGGCTTGAGGCTTAAAAACTAACACACCTTATCCTCTTCTGGAAACTGGGCATGATGGTGGTGTTGGTAGCCTCAGAAGTCACAGAGCTGTTCAAGAAGAGTACACTGCTGTATTCCTGAAGCTAATCTCAGGTCATCAGCGTTGATGTGGGTCTTGGGTACAGAGCACTCAGCCTTGAAGGTGGAGTGGGTTCAGGTTTTCTGGGGACACTCCTGTCAACAGAGGCTCCTCACGTTGGATGGCATCGATGTCCATGCCACGTCTGTACCAGGGCACCTGCTGCTTCTGCCACCACATGGCATCGTTTGATAATTTAAGCTGACAGCTCAATCAACATAGGGTTGAGCAGAGCAGAGCAGAGCAGAGGACCTTCCCAGACCTACAGCCGCCGATGAGGAGGTGACCTTAGTCGAGCTGAGAATGATACAGCAATGAAGGAGCAAAAACAACAGAGGATCAAGGCAGGGAGGGAGGGGTCCTGGGGAAGGGCAAGGCTGTCAACAAAGTCCCATTAAAGGCAATCAGGTGAAGCACAAAAGCCCAGTGAGAATCCAGGGATAAAGAAAGCTTGGGATAATGTTTGAAACAATGGGCCATTACCCCTTTTCCCCAGCCACTCATTTCCCTCTCTCCTCATTAAGAGGCTAACTGGAACACTCATAAGTACGTGGCTGGGGGGGGGGGGGGAGAGGGAGGGACTCTTTTACTGCCTTGCAATGAAGTGTGACCCATCAGACAGAGCTTCCCAAGTCGGGCAGGAATAAATCTACTACATTTCAACATCCAAGACTAGACGTCCATTTGCTAATGGGGAACCCAATTCAGTCCCCCTGAAAGGAGTTAATGTACGCTGGAAGGCCATGAAGGGGAAAGATTAATGGCAAGAAACTAATCTTTCCTGGGTCCCTTTTGGCAAATTATCTGCAGAAATCAGCCGAGGAACTCCAGGATGGAGTGGGAAGATGGGAGTGAAAAGGGCAATCGCTCCCGTTCCCCCAGCTGGAATAACCAGAACCCGACGGATGCCCAGGGGGGCTCTGCTGCCCGTCTTCCGCCTTGGCTTCGGATTAACTTGCTTTCTGTGCCAACGGGCTAGTGCCCCATAGCGGTAGACCACAGGGGACCACAGGGGGAGGGGAGGAGGGGCCCATAGAGCTAAGCAGAGAGCATTTCCAAGGCCACAGTGGCCCTCCAGATGTTGGAGGACTACAAGGCCCATCAGCCTTACCCAGCATAGCTAACGGCAAAAGATGCAGGGAGTTTTAGCCTTCACAACCATTCATCATAGGCATCCTTCAGTCTCGAGAGACTATGGTAACATGCTCTGTATCGAGGAGTGTCCTCTCCAGAGCAGGAAGCCTGGGTAAAGTAATATGGAGGATAGGCTGTTACCCAAGCAGCAGATCCCCCCTCTCCACGTTGCTGAAATGGTCCAATGGAAAGGCAAGAGCCAATACAACTGGTTCCAGAAACGTCGCAGGAGTTGGCAGAACGACACAAACTGCCTTCGGGACTCCAGCTCCGGATTTTCCCTCGAGGTTAACTCCTGAAGCCTTTTCCATGAGTGGATATGGCCACAAGGCAGTGGAGGTTTGAAATTGGAGTTTTCCTTTTCCTAGATGGGCTGCCTTCCATGGCTGACGAGCCCCACCTACCCAGCCTGCTCTCTAATAGTGCAGAAGTGTGATCCGATCATTAAAACTTTCCTGTCTCCCAGGTGTATGCAATGCTAACTGGCTTTCCTATTTACCATATTAGGGTCAGAGATAGAGTCAGAGCATTTGAGGATTTTGCGTGCCTCCTAGGAAAAAGGGCCCAGGTCCTGGCACACCTCATTTAAGGATAGAAAGCCCCACCTCCTAGGCCGTGTGGTGGTGGTGGTGGTGGAAACAAAAGAAATCCCAGCAGAAACAAACTCCTCAGCAAAATGTCCATGCAGGCAAACGTGGTCTTCAGCCTCAGCTCAGCCTCCTAGGGAGGGAAAAGGGCCCAGATCCTGGCACACCCTCATTAGAAAGTTCTCATTAACCATCTCTGCTCAGAGGGTGACCGTGGGCTTTAGAGCAGTGGTCCCCAACCTTTTTTGAACTCCAAATCAGTTCAGCGAGCGGGCAGGGTGTCCGTATGTGAGTGGGGCATCCATGCATGTCTGGGGGGGGGGCTGTGCGTGCATCAGTGTGTGTATGTGGGGGACGTATGTGGGTATGTGCGGGGGGGCAATGGATCTGTCTCCACAGGCCATGGACCGGGTCTTGGGGACCCCCCGTTTTAGAGGACACCACCCTCTGTTTCAGGGGTGGGGAGTGTGTGCCTCTTCCAGTGTTCTTGATGTCGCTGGATCTCACCCATGATCGAAAGCACAGCCAGTTGTGAGGCACAATGATCTGTAGATCACCACCGCTAGGGAGGGAAATAGGTTCCCTGAGCTTGATCTCCCTGGAGGGGACTTCAGGGTCATGAGATCTACTTAGGTGTTCTTCCCGTGTCTAATGGATCCTTGTTTGCTGAGCGCAACCAAATCCACTTAGCACACACGGGGCCAAAAGGATGGGTCCAGGTTGATCTCTAAGAGTAAAGCCAAGTTCAAATTTCACATTCTACAAGTCGAGAGGACCTTTCGGGACCACCGTAATGTTCAAATATGCAAAGTTCAGAGTCATCTCTACACTTCTAAGCGTAATTGACGAAGAGTTAGAAAAAAAACCAAAGCAATATTGATTAATATTGAAAAGGTTGGTATCCTCCCGCCCTCCTGCCTGGAGTGGCCAGCCAAGTGGGAAGAGCGCCTTGCTCCAGGCGCCATTGGCAGGAAGAGTGGGACCTTCGCCGCGGCGGGATGCATGAGTGGACAGCCTGGTCCTGGGGGCCGGACCCTCATTAGGTCCAGCTGGAACGGGAGTATTCCCCATGTTTATTGGGGACACATGAGAGGGCCTTCTCTGTGACTGCTACCCAATTTTGGAACTCCCTGCCACTGGAGGCCAGCCTGGCCCCATCTCTGCTGTCCTTTTGCAAGCAGGCGAAGACTTTTCTCTTCCGGCAAGCTTTCCCTTTATGATTGCCTGAAGAAGGTGTTTTTTAATTGGATTGTTGTCCTTTACCACTTTGAATGTCTTTTTAGTATTGCATTTGCACACCGTTTTTTACTGCACCATTCATTTGATCCTTCAGTATTGTATCCTTGTTGTTCGCTTTACGTACTTCCTTTTAATGATGTAAGCCACCTTGGGTCCTTATTTAAAGCGGAAAGGTGGGGTAAGAATATATATACAGTGGTGCCTCGCTTGACGATGTTAATTCGTTCCAGCGAAATCGCTGTAGAGCGAAAACATTGTCAAACGAAACTAAAAAACCCATTGAAACGCATTGAAAACCGTTCGATGGCCATTTTGAGCGAGGCAATCGTTAAGCGAGGCACAACTCTCTCTGTGTATGTGTGTGTGTATACACACACACACACACACACACACACACACACACACATAATTTTATAGGTTAGGTGTAGGGATAGGGGACAGGGGATTGAACAGAGTTTATAAATCAACATGAACATTTTACAATATTCATTCCTATCTATTACATTTCAAAGATGCACAAGTTTCCAGTGTACTGTAACTAATTTATAATATTCTATTTCTAAATTGATCTTAGTCTTTCAGTTATCAAATATTAATTTACATTCTATTTCTAAGTCAATCATAAAATTTATGCCAACAATTTTCAGGATTCGTCTCTCGTTGAGTCTAGCCATTCTGATAGTTTATCCATTTCCAATGTATCCAGGATTTTTGAATTTAAGAATATTTTAAATGAATAAATGGAAAGAAACGAAGAGAACTATGTGTTGCATTGCAAGCATCCATTTGCTGGGGATTTATACAAAAGCATGAATGATACTGGTCATTTCCCCCTCAATACCTACCTTTGTGTGGGGGGGAAGTCATGCCAGGGGCCCAGATTCAAGGCAACCCACCTCTCAAAAGCAATCTTCTCACTGGACTGGTGTGCCTGTAAATGGGCTGCCCTGACAGCTCTTGCTAGACTGCATGTTAAAGGTAAAGGTTCCCCTTGACAATTTTTGTCCAGTCGTGTTCGACTCATCCCCATTTCCAAGTCACAGAGTCAGCGTTTGTCCACAGACAATCCTCCATGGTCACGTGGCCAGCGCGACTAGACACGGAACGCCGTGACCGTCCCACCGTGGTGGTACCTATTTATCTGCTCGCATTTGCATGCTTTCGAACTGCTAGGTCGGTGGGAGATGGGACAAGCAACGGGAGCTCACTCTATCATGTGCTACAGACCTTACAGCACAGAGGCAGGTTTAACCCGCCGCGCCACCACGTCCCAGAAGACTGCATGCTAATCTGTACCAAACACTCTCTAAATGCAGAAAAATGGAAATTCAGGAGGGTATGAGATAGACAATTTTTTTCTGACACACACTTTCCCCCTCCAAGGTGTGGGTATGCTTTTTAATAGTCATTTGCAAGGACTCCACAAACATACACCAAGGTCACCTTCGAAAGTTAGACTAAGAATGGGACAGGGTTGCCCACACCAGGGAAGTTCTGATGCTTCTGGGGAGTTTTTGCTGCACTCTACAAGACTTCTTCTTGATGAAGAATTGATGCTTTTGAATTGTGGTGCTGGAGGAGACTGCAAGGAGAACAAACCTATCCATTCTGAAGGAAATCAACCCTGAGTGCTCACTGGAAGGACAGATCCTGAAGCTGAGGCTCCAATCCTTTGACCATCTCATGAGAAGACTCCCTGGAAAAGACAGTGATGTTGGGAAAGTGTGAAGGCAGGAGGAGAAGGGGACGAGAGAGGAGGAGATGGTTGGATAGTGTCATCGAAGCAACCAAGATGAATTTGACCCAACTCTGGGAGGCAGTGGAAGACAGGAGGGCCTGGCGTGCTCTGGTCCATGGGGTCACAGACTACAACAAGACTCATGCATGCGGTGGCCTCTGGTCACCAATATGGCGGCCAGGGAAAGATCAAGGGTGCCGACAGGAGTGGGGAAGGGGTCCCCATGTTTTGTTGAGTGTGTGAGTGACGGGAAATGACTTCAGGTGTGAGGGAGGAGGCCCTTTCCACTGCAAGGTGGATTTAGACAATTGCTCTTGTTTAAAGCCCATCATGAGAACAAATTAGAACAGCATGTAACCAGTTCTTCTACGTTTTATTCCAGAAAGGGGAAAAGGTTTCTTCATTATTTACTTTTATTTACATACACATACTTCACATTGGTGTTTCAAAATGCAAGTCTTCACCACCTCGTTCCTGTTTTTAAATTAGCGGTTATTTTTTTTTATACAATACAAAAAATACCAAAAAACCAGCAGCCCTAAAACGTGTATTTTTATACCACCCCCCCAGCAATGAAATACTTTACAATACTTACTTGTTATTTACATGTGAATGCAATAAAAGCTAAATTATACAAATTAACAACAACAAAAACTAAGTTCCAAAATACAGAAGAATGGTTTTTAAAAAAAGAAGAATTGTAGGGAACAGGTAGGAAAATAACAGAATTCAAAGGAGAAAAGTAATTCAAGAGCTCCAGAGAAAATGTTTTTGTGCACAAATTTTAGAGTAACAGAAATAGATGGGGTTCTTCCTCTCTTTTTAAAGGACCTACATTATTTTACACATCAGGGCAAATTTCACTTAATTTCCCTACCCTGGTTTGAGTGCTGGTTGAGATTTCTTAAGTGACCGAACCAAAAGTTAAAGAATGTTTAGGCTGGAAGACACACAAAAAAGGGTGACATTATTCTAAGAAAGCCAATTTCTTTCAGGAAGTTTCCCAAGGCCCAGAGCAGGGGAGGTGGGGGATCTATTTAATCATGATTTTATTTTCATCCGTCAGGAAAGGTCATAATCAAAGTGAAGAATCTACAGGGCCACCTTTCCCAAGCTGCCATCCACAAGGTATGTTGGTCTTCTCCAGCAAGACGGGACGATGAGGAACTGAAAATGTGGAATGAAAATTACTGTTTGTCCCAATCATCTGTTTCAATGCCACTTATTCGAAACGGGGGAAACTGGGTGGGAGAAGAAAGGCTACAGTGTTGGCCGTTCAAAATGGATGGGACACCTTGAGATGCCATGTTTTCTCTGAAGATCTCAGGTGGGATGGGCAGCAAAGTTGATGTCTCCACGCTCTGCCTTTGTGGGGCCTCCCGGAGGCCACGGCTCAAACCAGGCTGCTGAACTGGATGGATCCTGTGGGCTCCGCTAGCTGACAGATTCTGGGTATCGTAGTCCGAAAGAGTAACGTTTCCAGTCTCTTAATGGCTCATTGGTCTGATCCAGCAAGGCTTTTTCTAAGCTCTCCCTCAGTGCAAGGAGCCGATGACAAACCCGCGAAAGGACAAGATCCCCTTCAATCCACATTCACAGGCGAGATGTCTTTTAGGGCATCAATGGGGCAGTAGTTTTATTGACCAATGTATTGGAACCAGCTACCTCTTCTACCCATTCCTCCCATAAATGGTGGACACCATATTTTCCCACAAAACCTCTAGAAGAGTTGTCTTGGGGGACACCTCTTTGCTTTGCTTTCCAAATGGCACCCTTCCCTGTTCATTCGAGCTCTGGACTCTAGTGTTCCAAATTCGGGTTCTCCACTTGACCCAGCCGCCTGCCATGCTGTGCGCATGAGCGCCCCACAGCCCTCCCTACAAAGCCAACAAGAAGGGGGCTGCTCACAAGAAGGTTCACCGCAAGGTTTGGCTTACAGCCATTATGTGGAAAGAAATCAGTTTCACACAACTCTCCTGTTTATGGGTCACCTAGGGTGATTTTTATACAGGGGGGAGGGTGGGGCATATCAGGTGAGCGTTTGGGCTATTTTTTTCCCAACTGCACAACATGGTGTGAAGAGGAAGACAGATGGAATTAGTGAACAGACTCCCCTGTTTTGAAAATGACACTAATGCATCACTTCGGTCTTCAAAGGTATCACATATGTTGTCTCGGTAATCCTCATGGTCACTCGTACAGGGCTGTTAGAAGTATCTCAAAGATTGCAGGTGTGGGGCTACGGTTAAGCCGTGGGGCCACATATGGATGACTTGGTGGTAACGTTTGGATTCTACGTCTGGTTCGCAGCTCCATCTCTTTGCGAGGAACCTACCAGAGTAGCAACAGCTTCATTTTCTTGGCTTCTTTATCAAGCCTTCAGTTCGTCAAAGCTCGGTTCTGATCGGAATTTTAAAAGTATATTACTGGAAGTGAAATGAATACATTCTCCCATACCAACAGGCTCTGCAGGGGGTGAGGGGGAAAGAGTTTTTGTTTTGTTTTTTTAATACAGTGTGCATGGTAACTAGGAGGAAGCAGGCACCTGGCAAGAGGTGTTTTCACAGGCTGTCATTTTAGAGAGTATTTGCAATTCGCCACTGTCAGGGACATTATTCACGGAGAGGAATCAGGAGAGGGCGAAAAGGCATCACAGGCACCAGGCAGACAGAGGAAGTTGGCACTTCGGCGTCGGTGACATTTCTGACCTGACAATCTGTAAAGGGGGGTGGCGGGAGGACAGACACATGCCAGAGGCACCACCAGAGAGGTCTCCCCTCCTTGGTGTATACAAAGTTCTGGCCAGCATTGGCCTGTAAAGAAAAGGGCAATCAAGCAGCGGGCATTTCAGAATGGAAACAGGCTTTTGTTTTTTTTTTTAAACCTCCAAAAGAGAGGGCCCAACCAGCGGCATCCAGAATCTCAAACCCTGAAAAGCTCAGAACCCCAAACCTGCTTGACAAATGTATCTCCAGCTCCTGTGGGAAAACCCTCTCCAACAAGCAGAAATGCTGACATTTGCCACTCAGTCAGAGGGATCAGCTGAGCGCCTTGTTCTTCGGAAAGGACGCTCCCCGGCGGAGATCCGGCAGGCTTCGAGGTGGCTCCCCTGTGCAGGCAACCTCTGCAGAAGGCTGCTGCCCTACAAATATTCAGGCAAACCATTCAAGGGTGGGGGGAGCTGCTTCTGCGCTCTACATCCCAGATTATTATCTGCTTAAACAGGCTGACAGCTTAAAAGCTCGGCAGCATCAGGATATGCATAAGTCATTAAAGACGAAAGTCATGTGTAAAAGCATCCAGAAGTATATTATACACTCCCCCCTCCCATTTATAGACACAATAAAGTTCCTGACATCCTGCACACTGTTCAGTCTCATGTACAAAGGCGGCGTTATCTTTCTCTTTTCACCTCCTCTCTTGACAGAGACGTTGGTAAAGAGAAGACGCAGGGGGTGTGTGTTGATTTCACTTTTTACCCCTCCAAGAACCGTTATCAAGCTATCATTCACGGGCTTTGTCAGCAGGCTGGCTCAGCAGCAGGAATTGGCCGGCCCAGCCAAGCCTCCCTCCTAACCACCCAATTGACAAGTGACCTTTGGAAGTTGGGGATGAAATTATTCGGATGGGAAGACACATAGGCAGAGGCTCCGTTGGCTGGGAAGCAGCTCCAAAGTTCACCAGATCCAACTCTGGCAACGTCGGATTCATCTTGTCTGACTTTTGGTTCTGCCCAAGTTGGACGTGGTGGGCTTAGGGAGGGAGAATAGAAGGAAAACATAGATCTAACCCTCCCCAGGGCAGCCACCTACTCTGGCCTCCGTCTGCCAATGAAAGAGAGACGAGGGTGATAGAAGGGGCCATTGAAACGGAGCGAGCAAACGAGAACACCACGGGCATCGGCGCTCGCGGACCAGCCAGCAGTCCAAGACGCAAGCGCTATGTCCCATCACAGGCATCTGAAAGAAGTCTAAGCTCTCTGTTAGGATCCAATATGTAAAAAAACAAGAGGCAATCATCATAACACAAGGATGGGCATTTCCTGCAAAATCCCTTTACATGGTCAATGCGGCACAGAAAGGCAACAAAGGGGAAGGTCTTTTCCAAGGAAGGTGAGGTAAAGTTGTGCATGCCTTAACCCCCAAGCCCATCCTTTCCCTCCCACCCAGACCTGCGCTATCTAAGAACAATTTGGCTGACCTCCAGTTTTAAGGAAACAAATCAGGAGCAGGGAGGGGGGTTAGGAGAGATGCTATTTTAATCATACTTTTCCTGCTCCAGTTTGGTCCAGGTTCATTCACCAATATGCACAACGGCAGGATTTCTCTCTAGGCAGCTTCAGTCCCTCGTTATTTTGTCTGTTAGGAGACGCAAATGACAATTCCAGTTGTCCAAAACTCCCCCCGCCAGGGGGAAAAAAACTGGTCTAAATCCCTGTCTGACATTCTCTGCTCCCCCAAGTTCTCGATAAAAAACAACAACTAGACTATGTTACTGCATGCAGGAAGGGAAGGGTGGAGGAAGATGTAGGAACCACCACCAGGAAAACCACACCTTGCCCTTCCCAAGGCAGGATGCGACCCAAGGCACAGCCCACCTTACCCCTGTCCTGCTCCAGGCCACAGGTGCTGCCTGCGGGGGAAAGTCTTGCAACTCAATGATACATGACATGGGTGGGTGGGTGGAAACTCAATGCCAAATTGTCCCATATGCTCAGAGACCGCAGATGTCCTGAACCACCACTGCTCTGAGGCTGCCGGGCCACAGAAGGGCTTCTCCAGTCAGTGGAGCACCGGGGACAGCCCCCAAATGGTGCCGTGGAAGCGAGGCCGCCTCGAAAGGGCAGAGCCTCTGCGCGCATGCCGAGGCTGCTGTAGGGGTTTGCCATCATCCAGAGGGTACCGACATTGCAGCTCTTGCAATGATGATGGGAGCCATGCATATGTCTCTCTGTGCAGACGGAAGCAGCATGCGTGGTCAAGCTGTCACCAACCGTTTGCGTGCAAGCCGAGTACAGCTTAAGCCAAGTGGGGCAAGTTGACCCCTTCCGCCTCATTTTGGAAAGCGGCATCGTCCTCTTCGAAGCACGCAGGGCGAGGGTTTTCAGCAAGGACTTAAGAGGGGTCGCGAGCAAAGCAAACGTGAGCGACAGTCACCTCCAGCACATGTGGATTCGACAGCACCTGCTCAGTTTGGAGCAAAGATCTGTCGCCAAGCCGACCCTTCTAAGCAGCCAGCAAATGAAACGCCACACATTTCTGCCAGCCTTTGTGTCCGGAGCATGCCGGGAGGAGAACTCGCCAGGAATTGTCAGGAAAAAACAAACGAGAGCATTCCTCGGCTTCCACTGGCAGCTGAACCCGGATCACCCAAGGGGCCCTGAAGGGAGACTCGCTAGCCTTGGTGAACAGCAGGTGCCCTTTCTGAGACACAAGCGGCGGTCCAAGCAGTGCCACTAAGTGCCCCATGGATAGCCCACAACCTTCCTTTCCGGTCCTTATGGCACTGAAGCTACACTGAAATACGCACATCTGACACGCGGCATTACTGACCGGTATTGTGGTCAGTTGTGTGTGTGTGTGTGGAGTCACAAGAGGATATTAAACCAGACCAGAGTCACTTCTGGGACACGCACACCCCTAGTATAATGCAGGAAGCGGTCCTTCCCATTAGCTGATCGACCACAGAGCTGAAGAAACAGAAAGGACAGGACTGGGTGGAGAGCCAGGGCCGCGGGAGAGGACGCCTCGGTGCAACAGCTGCCCCAAGTGGAAGCCGACCGACTGTAGGGACTGATGTGACCGGACACCAGGCAGGGAAGGGGGACCAGGGGATGCTGGACCCCCTTCCCTGCCTCCCCCTGACCCCTCCACGGTGACCACGGCTCCACGGCTGTGAAAGAGACCCATGCCTCTATGTTTTGCACTGGGTTGAGAGATGCAGAGTTAAAAAAAGGCCATCGACTGCCCAGTGTCAGAGAAGGAAGTCGTTTCACAAAAAGCCTTCGCGTCTACCAGTTCCTCGGTTCTCCAATGACAGAGGAAACCTTGAGAATCCCACTATGGCCACGTATTTACTTCCAGGAAGTATGCATCTTCCTGGGAAAGGAACCTTAGGTGAAACAACATATAGCCAGATCGGACAATAAGAACGCTTCAGTCCTAAGGACCCCCATGACCGTCTTGTGTATAACAGAGAGAGATCAACGTAAGAGAGAAATAAATAGCATGTTTATAACCATCAGGCTCCAAGAGGGATTTGAATGAGCTTCTCCTTAAATTGCGGGGGTTTAGCTGCTGAGGGCTGAACGTTATCTGTTTGTGCGGCACCTTTTCTTGTACGACTGGGGGGTGGGAGTGGGGGGAACCAACACAAGCAGCACAGAGCACTTTCCACCTAGAAAAGCTACGCATCTCGTCTTCATGTGGCTCTTCTGGATTAATGCCAGCTTTCAACAGGGGAGACGGAGGCGGGCGAGGATCTTGCAACGGGCAGGCTTTAACCGGAGAAAGGAGAGCGACGTTAAAAACGTGGAGCCCGATGGCGTGGCTGAGATCGGCGAGTCGGGGATGGCGCCGGCGTCCAGCAAAGCCAACGAAGGGGGACGCCCACGTCAAGACAGAAGCCGGGCGGCTCCAAGCCACGTAGTCTGTCTGGGTCCTCCGTGGTTTCCTTCGTGCCACAAAATCTTAGTCCTCCTCCTCCTCCTCCCAGTTCTCCCTTGTGTTTAAAACTCTAAAGAAGCAGTTCTGATGTCCATGCATCAAATACAGGTCCCGGGCTGGGCTGGAGGCTGCTGCTTGCGATTTCGTACCACTCCCGATTTCTCTTTGTAGGCAATCGGGATTTGTTGTGAAATGTCCACCAACGTGCTCGCAACAGCCAGACCTGGCGGAAGAGGAACTCAGGGTTACAGAAGAAGACGACCCCTCAAAACAGACAAGGTGCAGACATTTTCTGCCACTCCCCACTCAGCATCACAGAGTCCTAGAATCATGGGGTTGGGAGGGGGCCTCTAAGGCCATCAAGTCCAACCCCCTGCTCAAGGCAGGGATCCAAATCCAAGCAGATCGGACAGGCAATTCTGCAACTTTCTCTTGAGTGAGAGGCAAGGCATGGCAGTCTCAACGACAGCATGCTTTCTGTTGGTTGAACAGGTAGGTGGTACATGCACTCCTGGACCGGTTTTGTCCCAGGCTAGCTATATTTGGTCAGCACAATGTGCTACTAAGGTATTTATTTATTTATTTATTTGATTTATATCCCACCCATCTGGTATATTTATACCACTCTGAGCGGTATGTCCTTGGTTTGTTTGTTCAATCACCCCTCCCTCCCTCCCTCCCTCCATCTATTCATCCAATCAGCATATTTATGTATCACCTTTCTCCCCACCAGGGCTCCAAAAAGTGATTCACAATAGATCAAAATTATTCACAGCAGATGCAAAAGATTCTGTGCAAGTCCATTTTTTAACCCCCCCCCCCCCAAATCAGCCTTTTAGATCAATGCATTCCTAGCTGCTCACTGGAAACTCAATGGAAGCTGAGCTGGTTTTGCTTCCACGGGAGAGGGGAAGATCCATGACTAAGGTGCTGGGACAGAGGAATCTGGGTCTGGTGTTTCTCGCCATCTCTGCCCCTGGGCTAGTGAGATTTAAAGCAAGGCCTCCAGTAAGGACCTCTGAGGCTAGCTGGGCACATAAGGGGAGAAGGCAGTCTTTCAGCCATCGTGGCCAAGCCACATACCATCAAAATATCTACGGCATAATTCAGGAAAACTCTCCCCTAACTGAAAGGTACACTAGTACCTCTGTATCCGCAGGGAACTGGTTTCAAGTCTCCCCCTATGGATGCTGAAAACAACAGACCATAGCAATCTCTACACATAGGATGGTAAAAAACCTGGGGAAAAAGTATTTTTACCATGTATTACCAGAACCGGCCACTGGAGTGAGCCAGAGACCATGCTATGTATTCTTCAACAACAAGAACACATAGCATGGTCTCTGGCCCAATCTAGTGGCCAGTTCTAGTAACTACATAGTGGAAATGCATATTTCGAGGTTTTTTGTTCTAATATTTTTAATATTTTCAGACTGTGGATAAATAAAACTGGGGATGCTGTTTCCATGGATATAGGGGTCCTATTGTAATCTGATGCCACTCCTAAAATAGAAGGATATCCCATTTATACTATACACAGTGCTCCATGCAATAAATGTACAAACCACAATTGAACTCCTTTCTACCAAGTAGTAATGGATTACCACTACCCAGGCACAGGATGGCTCAATCAGAACCAATTGTTCAAACCAGTTATGATTCCCTGACTTCAATACATGTGGGCACAAATCAGGACAGGTGGCTATCTAATCTTGAAAGTGGCCTGTGTAAGTGTGATCTTACACCCCAGGGTTTGATGGCTACTTACCTGATTGCCCTGGTGGAGGGATCCCTCCCAGCCCTCTTGGCAGCCTCACAAACACCGACAGAACAGCCGCCTTGTTGCCAAAACAGGGCTCCAATGCTATGGGTTTGGGGACCGTCTGCAAGAGAAAGAAGAGAATGAATGAAGAGAGCTTAAGTTCCAACGTGATTATGCCTGTATTTTTTTTTGCAGCAGGAAAGCATCTCTGCCTTAAGATACACATCAACAGCAATCCAATACGTTACCAGGCAAACACACAGAATAGAAGACACGTCTATTTATTTCAAGCCAAGAAACCATTGACAGGGTTTTAGGGAGTATTTCACCAATTATCTGTGATCAGCTTATTTTTAGGAGATCCCTACATTATTTTGTGCCAGTTGGTGCAGATAGGAATAAATTCAGTCATGGCCTTTTGAAATTGGAGGAAGAGAAGATGCGAGGTTCACGGAAACCTCTGCACAACTGTGGGTGGCTGCAGTAACATGGATTGGCACCATGTGAATAGCGCCTTCTCTTTCAAAAAGATGTCAGCCACTCCAGTTGAGTGGCCTTTGGGCTGAGCCTCTCCCTCTCTCTCTCTCTCTCTCTCTCTCTCTCTCTCTCTCTCTCTCTCTCTCTCTCTCTCTCTGTGTGTGTGTGTGTGTGTGTGTGTTGTGTCTTTCCAAACTGTGGCTATCTCTGAGAGCTCAGAAGGGTGTACTGCTGGTTTCAACATCTGCAGATTCTCATGTTATGAGATACTGTGAATTTTCTTTGTTATAACTACCCCATTTTCTTCTGTTCTATAATATCATTTTCAAAGATAATGATGTGCCCAGAATTGCACACATTATCCAACTTATGGACACACTGCATCTTTTTCATAGTAGTAGTAGTAATAGTAGTAATAATAATAATAATAATAATGTGTCGTGCAAATTCTGACTTATCGCAACCTCTTTTCAGGGGTTTCTAGGTAGAAACTACTCAGAAGTGGTTTACCATCTTCTTCTTCTGGGGCGACTCTGGGACTGTGCCGCTTGCCCAAGGCCACACAGGCTGGCTCTATTTGCAGAAGGCATCGTGGGGAATCAAACACCCAACCTCCGGTTCTGGAGCCAGAGACCTAACCCACTGAGCTATCCCACCAGCTCTCTTTGGCCTCCTTTTTGTTGTTGTTTAGTCGTTAAGTGGTGTCCGACTCTTCTTCACCCCATGGATCAGAGCACGCCAGGCCCTCCCAGAGTTTCATCAAATTCATGTTGGTCGCTTTGGTGACACTGTCCAGCCATCTCGTCCTCTGTCGTCCCCTTCTCCTCTTGCCTTCACACTTTCACAACATCAAGGTCTTTCCCAAGGATTCTTCTCTTCTCATGAGATGGCCAAAGTATTGGAGCCTCGGCTTCAGGACCTGTCTCTCCAGGGAGCACTCAGGGTTGATTTCCTTTAGAATTGATAGGTTTGTTCTCCTTGCACTCCAGGGGACTCTCAAGAGTCTCCTCCAGCACCACAATTCAAAGGCATCAATTCTTTAGCGGTCAGCTTTCTTTATGGTCCAGCTCTCACTTCCATATATCGCTACTGGAAAAATCATAGCTTTGACTATGCGGACTTTTGTTGGCAAGGTGATGTCTCTGCTTTTTAAGATTCTGTCAAGGTTTGTCATCGCTTTCCTCCCAAGAAGCAGGTGTCTTTTAATTTCAGGGCTGCTGTCACCCTCTGCAGACTATGCGGACCTTTGTCGGCAAGGTGATGTCTGTGCTTTTTACATAAAAGTATTATTGCAACAGTTGTGAACTGGATGGCAAATTCTGCCCCTTCAGCTCTATATCTTGTTATTTCTCAATAGGGAGGGAGACATCTCTACCTGAGAAAGTCACGAATATCCTTAACCATTGCTTTCACCTTCCAAACAAAGCATGTTTATCCTAATCTTTAAGTGCTTTGTACTAGAGGGTGCGCTTTGAATTCGCAGGGACCAGCTCCTTCTCTTTCAAAAGGATGTCAGCTAGAAGACTTACAAAAGGCCCCTGCACGTGAACCCCGGAGAACTGTTGCCTTTGAAGAGAGATCGGCACAGCTGGAGAGATATGGATGGACGCTGCCGCTGGAATCCCAGGATACAGGGCTTGGAGGCTTGGCATTTGAAAGAAAATCAGAATCTGAAATCCTTGTTCCATCGCTCCTGGTCTCTTCCACAGTGTTATTCTGGTTTCTCTGCCCACATTTCTAACACAGCCCTAATTTTATCAAATGGGGCTCTTGTAAAGAGCCCATGGGTTGAAAATAAAGTACCAAGCATCCTCAACTATATTTCATTTTGATAGAAAAGCAGTTCATTTTAATGGGCTATGTAATTAAACTGAAAAGGTAATAGGGTACTGTAACCCAACATCTATTATAGTAGCAACATGCTTTCAATGGAAAGCAGCCAAGAACCACTCTTTGGCCTGAACTTGAGAACTCCGTGGAAATCAATGTTGAGAGTTCGAATCCCCCACGGCGCTTCCTTAACAAAGACTGGATTTCCTGATCCATAGGGTCCCTTCCAGCTCTGCAGTTCTAAGACGATGATGATGAGTGCTAAACCCACACAGAAGCCATTTCAACAACAAAAAACAAAAACCCTGTTCCACGGCTGGTAGTTTTCTTTTCAAATTAAAATTTAGCATCAAAATCCTTTTATGTGACCCCAAATGAAGCCTTGGTTTCTTTCTTCATTAGACATGATCTCGGAATACAGTACTCACTCTGCAGCCTAGCTCGGATGGGAAAAAAAATCAAATTACAGATGTTAGAAGCTGGCCAGGTATTGCAGAGCCTGACATTAAAAGCAGCCAATTCCCCACTAAGCCGTCTAGCAGAACAACCAGCCTGTGTAGCCTTGGGCAAGAAATGCTGTCCTAAAGTGCCACCAGAAGAAAGGAGTGGTAAACTATTTCTTGTAAGTGCCTTGTACCAAGGAAAACCTGGAAAGAGTCACCAGAAGCATGGAACTGACCTGACAGCACATAATAACCATTACAAAGATGTTAGGCAGAAAGAGAAAGAAACTAAGTTACCCCAAAGTTAATTCACACCAAACAAAGCAGTGACAGAGAACAAAAAACAGAATTAATACTTTTACACGTCTCGTCTCTAAAAGGGATAACAAAGACAGTGATGGATTAGTCACTGCAACCTATTTTATTGCCTGCAACAGAAAGGAAGGTTGGTATTTACAACAGCTTCTGTCCCGGCACTTCTACTCCCCATAGAGGCGCTGAAGTTCAAAATAATTCTTTCCTTACAAAAGCAGTGGAGGACCAATGGGCGTCATATATTCTGCTGGAACTCAATTACTAGAAATAATGGACACACCATCGCCAGCACCTCCCAGCCATAGATCGCTCACGGTGGCTTCCAGCTTGCTTTGCTGATAGAATGATGCTCTAGAGCAGACAATGCATTCTTTAAATAAATAAATAAAGGGGGGGGGAACTAACAGATTAGAGGGCATAAGGAAAAGGGGTGTTTTTGCAAGAGGTGGCGTCTAAAGAGCCGGCCATTAGCTGCTGCTGGGTCTCTCTCTCTCTCTCTCTCTCTCACACACACACACACACACATACATTGCCATGTGTTTTCAAGAAAGAGTCCCCGGCTGTGATGCTAAAGCGTTAAGAGAACAACATCAAGAGAGCCGGCCAAAAGAGAAAGCAACATTTTCAAGCCACAGCTTAGGGCATATCTGGGCACAGAACCTTCCTATCAGATTTCAATAAGGTATTTATTAAAACAAATGATGCCAGACAATGAAAGCTTTTGGAGGGGACGGTAGGAACTCAGCCCCTTGAAAATGCATCACAATGGTTACTTTAGCTGTAAATCTTGCTGCTTCCCTTTCCATCTCAAGCAAAGTATGAATCTATTTGACTTTAGGCCGAAGGACAGGTCTCCGAAGCATGGGCTGAAGGGTGGGATCACTCCCGCAACATGTCGCAATGGAGGCCAATTTAAATGGCTTTCAAGGGAATTGCAGAATCAGACCAATTCATGGATGAGAAATCTGACGCAACCACGCAGCATAAAATGGAAACTCACAAGCAGTGGACACAATGTGCCAGCTGCCCATCACATGCCTCTATACAGTATGCACTCGTGGCACAAACGATCGATCACTCAATGGCAAGCCTGGGCGTCTGAGAGGCAGCTGTCAAAATGCAAAAACCACTTGCAAAACAGCCTTTATCTGTGTGGTTATTTCACAACAGGATTTTAGCCACTAAATCTAGGGCACTGGTTCCCAACCTTGGGTAACCCGGGTGTTCTTGGACTACAACTCCCAGAAATCCTGGCCAGCGCAGGTGAAGTGGTGAAGAATTCTGGGAGTTTTTAGTCTGAGAGCAACCGGGGACCCCAAGGTTGGGAGCCAGTGGCCGGAGGCCATCCATAGCTACCGCTTAGAATCAGAGATGGGATGCGCCTGTGTACACCAGCTGCCGGGAAGCATGAGATGGACGGTGGTGCTAGTGGGCCCCTGTAGGAACAGAATGGTGGACGAGACCTTGTAGCCTGATGCAGCCGGGTTCTTCTGCTATCCTCTCTGGCCGATCGGGGCAAGAAGGTCCTGCCTCCATCTCACACCGATCTTTTCAAGCTGTCCTCTGCTACCCCTCAACCCCAGCACAGAATCCCAAGCTTCTCCCTTCCTCCTCTGACCAATGAGAAGCCTTCTGAGCTCGCTCAAGGCGACAACCACAGAACTGGATAGGTGCTGTGGTGTTGCGTTCTCTCTCGCACCCCTCTTCCTCAAAGCTCCTGCCAGGACTGCCTTCCCTTGAGGTCTGACACCTCTCCTTCTCCGCGGTGCGATTTCATAGTTCACCATACCGGCCGAGAGACTTAAAACCTCCCGTTTCGCTCCACTGCTCCTATTCACAGAAAATTACCCACGCGATAAGGCCGAGGCTTTAATAAACACATCCTTCGTACGAACAGAAACAAAGGATAAAAATAAGCTTGCCTATATTTGCTTTAAGAGCAATAATCAGCCCTACCGAAGTCTAAGGATGAATCACTAGATTTTTAAGGTGCTTGATTTTTTAATTGCACTTCTAAATCAAGCAACGGTGAAAGCAGAGTCCAACTCCACTTAGAAACCTCACAAGATTTTAGGATTGAGATTGAGAACAAAACAAACAAACAAACAAAAAAACCCTACTTCACCTCCAACAGTCCCCAACCTGGAATTGCAGGAACACAGTAGAACCTAAGAACAAGGTCTACCTAACCTTGCACTGCGGGAGGCGGTGGAAGACAGGGGGGCCTGGCATGCTCTAGTCCATGCGGTCACGAAGAGTCAGACACGACTAAATGAATAAAAAACAACAAATCTTGCATCCTGTTCTGCCCAGTGACCCAGTCTTGGATGCAACAGCCCTCTCTGCCTGTTGGTCCAGCAGCCGGTCATTCAGTGGCTCAGTGCATGGAGGTGGGCCATTGCCGTGACCAGTGTGAGGGTTCGGCTTTCGCCTCCTCTTTCGGTTCAAAGAAATCAGTAGATTTTTGTTGCTTCAAAACAGGCGAAAGATTTATTGGTGCATTTAACCACAAGCAAGTGTCTGTGACATGACGATGAGTCTTTCCTCCTTCTGCCGACGGGTCCGGAAGGGGTCTCCAATCTTCAAACAGGAACGGGGTGCCATAACTATTGTTCCAGGGTCCCGGTCAATCAGCAGGGACCCAGTCTCTCTCACAGTCTGCCCCGTCGAACCTTCTAGCAAAGGCACAGTCTCCTCCTCCCGATCGCCATTCCACAGGGCTTCGTCCCTCGGGGTCTCGATCCTCCCAGGGTCCTCCCTGTAGTACTTTTTCCTCATCTCTCTTATTCTCCATTCTAGCCTCTCTCACCTTTCTCTCTCTCCTCTTTCCTTCTCTTCTCTCAACCGCCTCCTCCACTCTCTCGCCTCGGCTTCTCCCCAATAAGAGAATCTGGGGGTGGGGGTGGATCTCCCTTCTTCTTCTGGAATCCACCTCCTCTTTAGGCACTCTCAGCCTCTCCCATCATCCCATCCAGGGGTCCTCCATCCACACCCATTTCCAGCCTGGGGGCAACTGACTCCTTCCTTTTTTTAACTTCCCCTGTTCCTCCCTCTTCTTCCTCCCTTTTCCCACCTTTTCTTCCTGGCTTTGTGACATTTGGTCAGTAAAAAACACTTTGAATTTGCCCATTTTAGAAGCAGAGCAAATCTTGTGCCATTTGACGACATAGTTGCAGACTATGTCAGTGAGAAAAAATTCATTAAACAGGAAAGGTTTATTGCCTTCTGTCGCCTCTGCAACCAAGTAACCCTATAGAACAAAGTGGAATGTGAATGGCGCTAATCCCTTTTGCACACGTCTGCTGCCCGCATAATCTCTAGCTTCTCATGGCGGGCAACTCTGTCAAGCGCTCAAAGGGCAATGTGTTCCTGTCCACCAATTAAGAAGCAAGAAGAGAACGCCAGCAGAGGTGCCGAAGAGAACGGAGAAGCTCCAAGTAGCCTGTTTACGTGGGCTCTCAAGTTCTTTTGCTCTCAGGTTCTTGTACTGCTGTTGTTGTTCAGTCGTTAAGTCATGTCCGACTGTTGGTGACGCCATGGACCAGAGCACGCCAGGCCGTCTTGTCTTCCACTGCCTCCCAGAGTTGGGTCAAATTCATGTTGGTAGCTTCGATGACCCTGTCCATCCACCTCATCCTCAGTCGTCCCCTTTTCCTCTTGCCTTCACACTTTCGCAACATCAGGGTCTCGACTGCAGTACTGCCATTTATGATACCTCTTGGTATCATAGTTCAATAAGGTTGTCAACAAGCCAGAACATGTCCAGAGAAAGCTGAGCAGGTTGTTAAAGGTTTTGTGAACAAAGTCTTATGATGGACAGTTCAGGTAGCTGGTCCTGTTTAGCCTGAAGAAGAAAAAAATGGAGTGGTGCGGTGATTGTTGTTTGTTGTTAAGTCGTGTGTGACTCTTTGTGACCCCATGGACCAGAGCATGCCAGGCCCTCCTGTCTTCCACTGCCCCCCCCCCAAGTTTGGTCAAATTCATGTTGGTAGGTTCAATGGCACTGTCCATCCATCTCGTCCTCTGTCGTCCCCTTCTCCTCTTGCTTTCACACTTTCCCAACATCACGGTCTTTTCCAGGGAGTCTTCTCTTCTCATGAGATGGCCAAAGGATTGGAGCCTCAGCTTCAGGATCTGTCCTTCCAGTGAGCACTCAGGGTTGATTTCCTTCAAAACGGATAGGTTTGTTCTTCTTGGTCCAGGGGACTCTCAAGAGTCTCCTCCAGCACAATTCAAATAGGTTCTTGCATACTGGAACCTATTAATAGACACTTGTGAACTGGGATTCTTAGAGCTGCCTAGAGTGGTCGTAATTGACCAGATAGGCGGGGTATAAATGGAATAAATAAATAAAATAAATAAATAGTGAGTTTAAAAACACTATAGAAGAAGGGGTGTTCGGGGGGGGGGGAGATTCCTTACAGAGGAAGGAGAGTTTGGGTTTTTGAAAGGGAGGATTCATTCATCAGTGATGAAGAGGAGAGTCAGATACCAGCTCTCAGAATTTGACATGGCTTACTCCCTTCTGAAGAGGTCCTTGTTCAGCAGGCCAAGGCAAAGAGGCAGTCCCGAAACTAGCAAAACTAGGGAGCTGGCAGACTGTCTTTGTCTTCAGTGTGGAAGGGATGGTCACTCTCAAACTGGCCTTCTCAGCCACACTAGACGCTGTTCCAAGTCCTCTATACAGAGCACGTCACCCTTGTCTCTCGAGACTGAAGGATGCCTACTCCCTTCTGAAGTTGGCAAAGGCCTACGGTTGGATTGCCCCATAGTGAGACCGGGCCATCACCTTTGCCACAGCCTGCCTAGGAGAGTTCCCCGGACTCACCTCAACTTTTACAAAAGTCCTCCAGCCCTTTTGCTTTTTGGTCTTGACTCCAAGGAAAGGAAGGGGATCGGGAGAGGAGAGGGAGGGAGAAACCAAAAAGACCAAACATGGCGATACCATCCTGCCCCCACTGCCAATTATGTTTCATGGGGTGGGGGTGATCCTGGGGCTTCTTGGCAATGGGGGAGTTTGCAAAAGTTGAATCCCCTTCTAATTACTTTCCACTCTAAGGCCACATGATGGACCGACTGCACTGGAAGAATATATTTGGTTTCTTTTTTTTCTTTCCTGACTCTACGGGATGGACGAAAAGGGGAAACTACACGCTATGAACAAGCATCTTCACTCTCCACTAATCTCAGATCAAAACCTGCATATACAAAGCCAGAGATGATTAAAAAAAACACAACCTCTTTCAAGAGCAAAGCAATATTCTTCTTGAAATAGCCAGATGAAGAACGCTGAGTTCTGAAGCTGACTCTAAGCACCTCTGCAGAAAAAATAATAATCAGCATTTCCACAGGTAACTAATGACAAAACAAGCTGCTAAGATTTAGAGTTCATTTGCTCCTCTTGCTCCCATAAGGCAAAAAGCTGGCAGATGCTTGAGTAGCAAACCAAAATGGCTGCCCTATAGATAAGCGAAATGTAAGAGCGGGAACGGCACAATCTTTCAAAGCCGCCAGCCCTACACCCCTACCAGTTCAGGAACCCATTGCGCTAACTGGGTAAATGGTTACTCTCTCACTCACTTCTTACGCACCGCAGGAAACGTACTAATTGGGAAAATGATTGCGGAATGAATCCAGCTGCAGAACATTAGCCTAAGATGATATCGGCTTCATCAGACCTGCCAGTTGGCCCTGCATGAAAGGGAAGGAAAGACTCTCGCTGACATTAAACCATCTATTCTCTACTATCTGGCAGGCCAACGATAGGTTACGTCAAGGCAAATGACGGGGAGCCAATCCGCACACGTTTCATTACACGTACGTGATCCCTGTAGGGGAAACTGCTGGGTGGGAAGCGCTGCAAGCTCTGTGAGAATTAGGTGTGGTGGACAGGAAAGGCAAGGCGAGTTAAGATAAATGGGGAGACCTCCCTCCCTAGGTGATCCACCCCCAAGCAAAGGGCACACAAGATAACAAGTGGAGCATGAGCCAACAGTGTGATGTGGCTACAAAAAAAGCAAATGCCATTTTAGGCTGCATTAACAGAAGTAGGGTCTCCAAATCTCACGAGGTGCTGGTCCCCCTCTATTCAGCACTGGTTTGAGCATTATGTCCAGTTCTGGACACCACACTTCAAGAGGGATGTGTACAAATTGGAAACAATTCAGAGGAAGGCAAAGAAGATGATCAGGGGGCTGGAAACCAAGACCTACTGAGGAATGATTGAAAGGACTGGGCATGTTTAGCCTAGAGAAAAGGAGAATGAGGGGAGAGAGGGTAGCACTTTTCAAAGGCTGTCATACAGGGGAGGGGCAGGACCGGTTCTCGATCATCCTAGGGTGCAGTGACAAGACACCAGATTTTGGTTGAATATCAGGAAAAACTTTCCAACTGTTAGAGCAGTACAACAACGGAACCCATGACCTCGGGAGGTGGTGAGCGCTCCAACATGGGGGGCATTCAAGAGAAACTCAGGCAACCACCTGATAGATATCCTTTGATTTGTATTCCTGCCTTGAGCTGGGTGTTGGACTCGATGGCCTTGTAGACCCCTTCCGACTCCATTATTCTATGATTCTGTGACTATATTCTTTGTTTCTGCAGACAAGGCCTTTGTGGGTGAAAATGTGATGGAGGAACAGCCCAAGAGGGCCCACCACCTGCTCCAGAAAGTCCAGAGGGTGGTTCCTTGATGTTCTACAAAGTGCAAAGAACACATCAAACTGAAATCTAGTCCCACGTTGCTGGTGCTGGGGAGTTGCTCTGGACATGGGGCAAAAGGTGGTCGGGCTGCAGCAGGGAAGTCCTCCGTGTGTCCAAGGAGAGAGGTCCCATTCTCTTCCTCCCCTGCATGGAACTGCCTAAGCCTTCTCTCTAATCCTGGGGAAAAGACTAGCCCTGGTTCAGGTGCACCACTGACCTCAAACCACAGGGAGGGGGAGCGGAGACCCTCTTCCCTCCCGCCTGCTCTCCCTCCTCCACCCCCTCTGCATTACTGAATGTTTTGGTCAGCAGCCCACGGCTGGATTTTCTCCACGCAGCACAGGAACTGTCCTGGGCATGGGACAGAAACGTTCTCCAGGTTTTTATGCCAATGTATTTTGATGTTTTGGCCGTACCGTTTATGGGTGTGTTATTATTTTTATTTTCTGTTCTGTTAAACTGTATTTTAACGACATTGTTTGTGTATGTTGTAAACCGCCCAGAGAGGCCTTTGACCAGATGGGCGGTATAAAAACGAAATGAAATGAAATGAACTGCACCGGCTCTTTCCGATGTTGTGCTGGGGGTCCGTTACAAACACATCAGGTGCGTAACCAAACATAGAACACCCCACCCTGCAAAACGGGGAAATCTGCCTGTGCAATTCAGCGTATGGTAAATCTAGATACTTTAAACAATTTTCATACACATCATAAAAAGTAACCCGGGGGGGGGGGGGTTTACAGCATGCCATATTAAAAGCCCAGACCTCAACAGCTATATCAGTAGCCAAAAATTCTGCCTAAATCTTTCATCCAGTCCATCCTTTTCGTATCTACGTTTTCCAGCCCAACAGTGCCGTGCGGTCATTTAGGGTTATTCCAAGTTGCCCAGGACTCTCAGGCCAACTCCACAATCCCACATGGAACAAGCTGGTTTAATGGTGGCTTATTTAACTGTCTCTCTGTGGCAGGACACAGGATGCTTCACGTGCAGAAGGTCAGACTGGAATGGCAAAGACTTTAGAATTCAGACGTTTAAAGAAGGGGGGAACCTGAAAGTGTCAGCAGGAAGAGCACCCCAGTCCTGCTCCCTGCCTGGGATGCTCTCCGAGGGGAGCGGGGACCATGGGAAAGAGGACAGAAGCGTCTGCTACACGTGGCATCTTCCCACACCACTGGAGGTCCTGAAAAAGTAGGGAGTCCGATCATGCGGAAGCGCCGTACGGAGCAAACTGTCTCCTCGTCAGCTGTCCTTCACATCAAGAAAGGGAAAGGTGGGAGGCAGCCGGAAAGAGTATGGGTAGAACTCTCTCCCTGCTGATCCCTTCAAATTGGCCCTTCCTGCGGTTGCTGTTGTTGTTTTTATAAGCTGTCAAGTCACCTCCAATGTACAGCAACCCTATGAATGAGCCATCTCCAAAATGTCCTGCCTTCAACGGCCCTGCTCAGCTGTTGCAAATTTAAACCTATGGCTTCCTTTAGAGAATCAGTCCATCTCGTTTCCTGTTGTCTTCCACCTTTCCCTGCATGATTGTCTTTCCCTGAGAATCATGTCTTCTCATAAGGTGCCCAAAGTAGGAGAGCTGCTATTTCAACCTTTTTTGCCCCCCGAGAGAGAGAGAGAGAGACCAGGCTTGATGTGATCTAGGACCCCCTTGTTGGTCTTTCTGGCAGTCCGGGGCATTCCCCAAAGCTCTCCTCCAGCACCACCTTTCAAAGGAATCAGATTTTTTTCCCCCGTCAGCTTTCTTAACGGTCCAGCTTTCACATCCGTACATGGTGATTAGGAAAACAAAAAAGGAGCAAGAAAGATTTATTCGGCAAAACCTTTGGTAGGCTGTGTCCCACTTCTTCATTTAACTCCGAGCAAGCGGTCTACAGCCCCTCAAAAGCTCATGGCAAAGAAAACAGCCTGGGGTCTTCTTCTGCCCGGTGTCTTCCGCTTCACGTCTGACCACGTTTGGGTGCTGTGAGGGCTGCTTCTCTCCTCTACTCCTAGGCATGGACCTTTCAGCTGCAAACGTATCCTATGCCCAAGGTTTTAAAAAACGCTGCCAATTAGCCTCCCCCCCCCAATTTCTCCCCTTGAAAGACTTTGGAAGGAAGATTTTATTAGCAGCACCTAGAGCTATTTCCAACCAACTGTTCTGCTATATTAAACTGTATCCTCCTTGATTAGGAGGCATAAAAAATCTTTTTAAAAAAGAGCTGCAACTTTTATTTAAACCAACATAACCTGAGAGATGCAAATGAGCAGCCTGGAGAAAGAAAATTAGATCAAAACCCAAGCCTGCTGGGTTTTGAAATGTTTACGACTTCTCTGTGGCGAGACTCCCAAGACGGCTGCTTCTTCGCTCCCTTCTCCCTCTGCCCCTCCCCTCGGTCAAGCACGACTGAGACCCCTGAATGTTAACTACAGGCATGGCCCTCCTCTACGGATGGTCCCCCCTCACCTTCACGCTCCCGCCGATGAGATCCGGTGGCTCTTCATCTGTTTCTAAGGCAACGTTGATGGAGGCAAAGGGGCGACTGGCCATCTGTTGCATCTCCCGGAGCAGTTGCTGGTGAATAAATGTAGGGATGTTAATAGAGTGGCCTGGTGCAGTCAAGGGTCATAGGCATGCATGTGATTTTACGCAAGCGAGGCAAAAGCCGCAACCGCCCTCCACGCCCAGAGAGAAAACCATTCAAATGTAACAGCCAAGGAGCGCTTGGAGGGCCATCCGATCTTTGGCAAAATCCACAAAACCTCAACTCACAAGCGACATGGGTCATCTGTTTCAGAACCAGACAGGGTCCTCTGTTGGGCCCTATAACCAGCAGCGCATTGATTTAGTAAGAGTTAAAAACTGACGTACTGGATGTTTTAGATAATGGTGGCCAGGATCCAAGAGTGTACTTGTACTTCTGCAACCTCTGAATGGATGGACCCTCCCTCCAGCAGCTGCCCAGCGCGCTCTAGAAACCTGTTCCTGTCCTTCCGTTGCCAATGGAAAGCTGTGGCAAGGAGAGACTTCCAATTCTGTCGGCGCTCAATCTGGCCAAAGAACACCCCCTGGATCTTGGCCAGTGAAACCTTTTGGCAATCCTTTTCCTAAGACAGGCCGTCTGGTTCCATCTTACAGAAATGTATTATTGCCTTCCGCTTATTGTATTACTGGTGTGTGGGTGTGTGTGTTTGTGTCTCTGTGTGTGTGTGTGTCTGTGTGTGTGTGTGTGTCTGTGTGTGTAAGATTATTTTAAAACATTAAGATCTGAGCATT
Source organism: Pogona vitticeps (assembly GCF_051106095.1). Taxonomy (NCBI): domain Eukaryota; kingdom Metazoa; phylum Chordata; class Lepidosauria; order Squamata; family Agamidae; genus Pogona; species Pogona vitticeps. Next base: position 4,082,569 of record NC_135787.1, read on the forward strand.
TTTATCCTGCACTACAGTTTAATCATTATAGGCACAGCTGCATAGATAAGCTAACAAGTGCAGAAACATTTGTAGGGAAAAAAAAATGAGCAGGTACAAATAAAAGGAATTACAAGCATCTGTTAGCCATTGCTGCCTGGTAGAATTTATTAAAAGCACAAATGGAGTAACCGACAGACCGCACAAGCGTGCCCGTTTCACCTTCTCGTTCCCATCCAGCAGCTGCGAAAGGGATCCCCACAGCCAGGGAAGCGCAACGTCTCCCTGAAGTCTGATCAGATCAGCTGGGCTGCAGGGGGCGAGGAACCTCCCCCAAAGAACGGAAGGAGGGGAAACCATTCAGATCATCCCTTGAGCAAAGAGAGCACCCTGCTATCCGATCCTTCCACTCCAGAAGACGGTGCTCACTTTTCCAACCCAAAATTTCTTTCATTGCAAGAAAGTGGAGGGGGAAGGCAGGGATCAACGAGCTTTGATTCCTGCTTTCCCCCTTCACTTTCTTGTGAGGAAAGTACTTTCCTCCTCCACTCTTTGCAAAAAGCTGCTTTCCCCCTCCGCTTTTTGCAAAGGAAGTGGAGGGGGAAAGCAGGAATCACTTTCCCCCTCCACTTTTGTTGCAAAAACCGGAAGGGGAAAAGCAGGTGGTTGTGAATGTAACCAGCTTTCCATGCTCATGATTGTAACTGGTAGTGGCAAGAGGAAACCACATGCCTCTTCCTGGAGCAGCTGCCCGGACCCCTCATCTACCACAATGCTTGCTAAGACATACTTGATCTGCATTTCAATCAACCGCCGCCTCCACCTCTGCCTGTGGAGGAGAGAAGACCAGGCAAGAAGGCAACACCCTCTCTGCTCTTTGCCCATCTGTCTTTCCATTCAAAATTTCATAGTTGCTTTTCCATTCACTCCCTTCCCTCCAGCCCACATCAGCCTTCATCCTCCTCCCCCCCCCCGCGCTAAGCATCGGATTTTTTTAAATTTTTTTTTGTAGCTGGGACGTTTAAAGGCTAATGATTTGAGGATTGCTCTATGTTGTGAATTTATAAGTCACTTTAAGAATTAGAAGCAGGAAACAAAAATCTAGACACACAGCCACTCCTGTGTGGCTGTGTGGTTTCTTTTCTTTAAGCTTCTGTTCCAGCCCAATACTTTTTTAAAAAAAATTTTAAATTCAGACCATTACTAAATGATGGAGAGGTTAAAGAACGTTGACGCCCTCACCAGCTGCAGGCCTGATGCACTACAGGCAAATTGTAATGAAAACAGCAGCAGGACAAAACAAAAAACCCACAGTGTTAGCCATGTAAGGTCAGCGGGTCCCCCAAATTCATCAGATTCAAGCACAGCAGGAGATATGTTTGAGAATGAGGGCAGCCATAAATAACTGAGAAGTCTATGGACCACCCCTTCAAGGTCCAAAGAAAAAAGAGAACACCAAACCAATTGTTGTTGTGGGTTTTTCAGGCTCTTTGGCCGTGTTCTGAAGGTTGTTCTTCCTAATGTTTTGCCAGTCTCTGTGGCCGGCATCTTCAGAGGACAGCACTGAAATGCAGCCTGCAAAAGGTCAATGAACACTACCCAGCCACAAGGACCGGTGATCACTACACACAAAAGACCAGCTAACGACACCAATCAATCAGAGTGACAGATAATCTCTCCTCCTTATCACAACAATACACCCACAACAAAAGCACACTGATCACCATAATCACCCTATCTTCTGAAAAGGACAAAAGCTGATCTCACAGCCATAAATACTCAACTCCCAAACAAACTGCACCAGAGCACAGAGTGCTGTCCTCTGAAGAGGCCGGCCACAGAGACTGGCGAAACGTTAGGAAGAACAACCTTCAGAACATGGCCAAAGAGCCCGAAAAACCCACAACAACCATTAGATCCTGGCCGTGAAAGCCTTCGTCAATACACCAAACCAATCGTTCTGCAATGTACAGAAGTGAGAGCAAAATTCTGTTTGCTGCCCCTGTAAGGGGACAAATCCTGGACTTTAAGAGTTATTACACCAAAGACTCATCACAGCTGCCAGAAATCGAGAAGGCATCTTAAAAATCTGTCCCTGCCCATCCGTACTGTACATTTACAAGGGGAACATCTGTAACGGAACAAGCTACCCAAATGGTTCACAAAACTAGGCACCATGGGATGACACAGGAATGACCCCAACGTGCTCCAAATCGGGTTTATCTATACCTGGAAGGGGCCCTTTGAGAGCTGAGCAGGATTTCCCAACCAAAGAAAGACCTCCACAAGACAATTCCCCCATGGTGGTCTTGAAATGATCCATGGGGTCCCTTTCCAGCTCTGCAGTTCTAAGAGAATGAGGATGAGGATGGACTTCACAGAGAGCAGACTGGCCTCTGTGAGGCCGAAGTCAGCTCCCTCCCCTTTATTATTAAAACACTTCCATATTCTGCTCGAAGGGAGAAAGCAAGCTGTGCCGAGAAAAGGCAGCTCTATTTAGGACTGGAGATTGCAAAGAAAAAGGCTTTTGCCACTACTGGAAATAAAGCAAGGTATGCTCAAGGCAACACGGAAAAAAAAAGCCACAAGGACCATCACCTTTCTGCTGTGTCTAATGTCTCCAAAGTTATTCCCGGATTTCATGCCGCCCCCTACAGATAGACACACACACACACACGCTTTGCCAAGTTGTAAGATGTGCCTCAGGTGAAAACCACCAAAGTGATGACAAGGTCACGCTTGCATCAGATGTTTTAATCGTACCTTTTTTCTTGAGCCAGGATAAGCAAACTGAAGAGTCTAATTCGCCCCCTTTTTAAAAAAAACCTTGGATTCCTTATTTTAACAGCACATAAAACCTCCTGGAAACTTTGATACAGCTGATAAACCTGTTTCATTTGGAAAACAAACCTCATTTTCATGTGCAAGGAAAACTTTTCTCCTCCTACTACTTTCTGTGGCCCAAGAAGCCCCCAAGCAGCTCCATATCTTCCAGCAAAACTCCACACACAAGCCTTTCTGCCTGTCTACCATGTTTCCCTGAAAACAAGACAGGGTCTTCTATTAATTTTTGCTCCAAAATGCATAAGGGTTTATTTTCAGGAGATTTTTTTTTTTCATGTACAACAATCTACATTTATTCCAATACGGACCTGTCCTCTTCTTCTGGTTGCTGCATAAGGGTGGAAGGCAGGGTTTCACTTAACTGGGGCTCATTTTAGGGGTAGGGCTTTTATGACCAGCATCCTGAAAAATCATACTAGGGCTTATTTTCCGGTTAGGTCTTATTTTCAGGGAAACAGGGTATCTATCTATCTATTTTTTTACAGCTTTTCTCTTTAAAAAGTAGCCAAGGTGACTTGCATCAGTAAAATGTTTAAAAACTAAAAACAGTATTTATACAAACATTAAAATGGAATCAAACAAATGCAACACTAAAACAGAAAACAAAATCAACACCAAAAACACATTTAAAAGCAACAAAGCACAACCATCTATTTAAAAAAAAAAACCCACTCAGGCTGCCAGTCACAGAGGGAAAGCCTGATTGCGGAGAAAGGTCTTTTTCCCTGCTTGCAGAAGGACAGCAAAGACGAGGCCAGCCTGTCCTACAGTGGGAGGGAGTTCCAGAGTCTGGGAGCAGCCACCGAGAAGGCCCTCTCCCGTGTCCCCACTAAATCCACCTGTAAGCCTGAGAGAAGGGCCTCCGGTCCTTTGAGATGGGAGTAATCCCGGACTGATTTGCTGACTCCTCCCTTTGCACATCCATTTTGTCCCTCTTCACCAGGAGTGCACAGAACACTTTTAAAAAAAAGTCTTCATTCTTGACAATCTCGGGCTTCTCATCATGAAATCCCAACAATTGTCCTTGAAGTCTCAGGAACCTCTTCGTGAGAATGAGACTTCGGGTGTGGTGAAACCATCTTTGCACAAAACTGGTCGATATTTTTCAAACAAAACTGGCTCCTTCCCCCCCCCCCTTTTTTAAATTTTATTTTATTTTATTTTGATTATCAGCCAACTCCTTGCTGGGGTGAGGAATGGGCCTCTTCACAGGGAATGAAGAAAACACTTCACAGGCCCTGCCAGCGAGGAAGGGAAATCTCCGGCACCTTCTCCCGGCTCTTGGCGACCCACCCCGGCCTCAGCCCCTGGGCAGGCATCCTCCTCTTTCTGCCTCCGAACCCGATGGTTTTTATTCCAAGGAGCTCTGCTGGGCACAGGCTGGCTTGAATCCTCGTTCCTGCCTTTTGGGAAAAACGCTCCTCCTCAAAGGCCAAGCATTAAGGGAAGTTCTAGGTTTTTATTTTTAGGTTATTTACGCTTTATCGTTTAGTTGTGGATAGAAACAAACCCATATCCACTCACAGAGTCCTAGAATGGTGGAGTTGGAAGGCCATCAGGTCCAACCCCCTTGCTCACGGCAGGAATACAAATCAAAGGAGAGCTGACAGGTGGTGGCCCAATTCTCTCTTGAAGGTAAAGGTAAAGGTTCCCCTTGACAATTTGTCCAGTCGTGTCCGACTCTAGGGCGTGGTGCTCATCCCCATTTTTCCAAGCCGTAGAGCCAGCATTTTGTCTGAAGACAATTTCCGGGGTCACGTGGCCAGCACAACTAGACACAGAACACTGTGACCTTCCCACCATGGTGGTCCCTATTTATCTACTCACATTTTTACATGCTTTCGAATGGCTTGGTTAGCAGGAGCTGGGACAAAGTGACGGGAGCTCCCTCCCTCGCGTGGATTCGATCTTACGACGGCTGGTTTCCTGACCTTGCAGCACAGAGGCTTCTGCAGTTTAACCTGCAGCGCCACTACTCTTAATTCAAAAATAGAGCATATATGGCCATTTTTGTCCACCTCTTTGATCTTCTCTCTCTCTCTCTCCTCTTCTACCACCAGCCTCCTTCCTTCAGAAGACACTGTGCGGACCCTCCAAAGCCATTTCCCACATCCTTATTCCTGGCCCTCTCTCCCTGTTTGCTAGGTAACTCCAGTCATCATGCTTAAACGTTCTCTCTGCTAAGCTGAAACATTCCCCAGCCTCTTCACCATCTCCCTGCATTAGCAAATGACCCTCTTTTTGTTTTTTTGACAATGATTTCCCTTTCCTGCTATTTAATCTCCTTTAATTCTAATTCTTCCCAAATTTGGTCCGTTCTTTCTTCACACGTCCTGTTGCCAAATGCATTCACATCCCGAGTTCGCCCCTAAACAGAAGGGCTCCATCACGGTCTGCCAAATCCTTAGTGCCTTCCTGAGTTTGGCAACGGTGACCCCTCTATCTTTCCCATCCTTTTCCCCATCAGCTTACTGGCACTCTGTCTACACTCTACAGCACGTCAGCAGGCAGTAAAAGCCTATCTGGGTTAATCTAACCAGTTTTTCCATTGTATGTCAAAGCCATATCCTCTCAGCAGTTTTGTGATAAAGCTTATGGCATTCAGCGCAATTCTCAGTCGGTGCTCATTAGCTAGCCCCTAGTTCAAGTGCAAAGCACAACTTCCTGCCGCAGACCTCATTTGTAGCATCAAGACGTATATATATTTAAATCTTTGCCACTTGCCAGTGTTCGTGTCTGCAGGCGAGCAGGGACATGCAGAGCAGCTTGTTAGAACTAAAGGCGAAATCTGGAAAAGCAAAGCTTTACCAAAGCATGCCCTGGCCTCTATGATCAGACAGGCCACGAAGGGTCCCTGGACGGCTGCTGTGTCCTAGGAAAATCATCCTTGTGAAAGCAGACGGACCACATCTCACCCTTTAACCACAGAAAGAACCACCACACTCGCTGCTGACATCGGTACGCCATTGTTCCGCAATCAAGCCGTCCTCAAAGCGGCCAACCACAGCTCCGGGTGGGTGGAGATCACGTAGTAATCAAAAACAGGATTTCAGTGTCTTTCCATCAGAACGATAACTCAAGATTTAAAGAGCCTTGCAAGAGGCTAAAGATGTCACAGAAAGAGAAAGGCTAAGCAATCCACTAATAAGTCACACCAGGTCTAACAAAAGAGAAATGTTAGCAAAGGACAGCTTTCGGAAGGGCAGTAAAAATAATAACATTTTATCCACAGCTAAATCTGCCGCCAGGTACAAATCCAAAAGAAGATCCCATTCTTGAAGTCTCCAGGCTCCTTCAAGCGGTCGGAACAGCTGCCGGCTGCCTTTATCACTGAAAACATTTGGGGCCCTTCTTCCCGAGCCTGGTGGAGATGAACCAAACAGAACACAAGGCAGTGAGGCAGTTTCTAGGCACCGCGTTCCTACTGAAGCTTATCAATTATCCAAAATCAAGGTTGGGCAATATCCTTACTGGACTTTAATGGTTTATGTACCTGGCTGTAGAGCCAGAGGGTGGGTGTCCATTTCCCCAGTATGCCTCTCTGACACGGGCTGGACTTGATAATCATAGAATAAAAGAGCTGGAAGGGGCTTTTAAGGCCATCGAGTCCAACCCCCTGCTCAAGGCTGGAATCCAAATCAAAGCAGATCTGACAGACGGTTGTCTTAAGTTTCTCTTGAATGCCTCCAGCGCTGGAGAGCTCGCCACCTCCTGAAGTCCTTGGTTCCATTGTAATTCCATTGTTGTACTGTTCTAACAGTTAGGACGTTTTTCCTGATATTCAGCCGAAATCTGGCTTCCTGTAGATTGAGCCTATTATTACGTGTGCTGCACTCTATGATGACTGAGAACAGGTCTCTCCTCTGAATGGCAGCCTTTCAAGTCTTTGAAGAGTGCTATCCTATCTCCCCTCAGTCTTCTTTTCTTAAGGCTAAACATGCCCAGTTCTTTCAGTCTTTCCTTATCATCCATAGCATCCCTTCCAGCTCTGCAGTTTTAAGATGATGATGAGTATTATTTATCAAGTGAACTTTGAAGTCTTCCAGGACACTTCATTGGGTTTAGTGTTGCTGAGTTTGGGAGATGCAGAAAGCCAGATGTTGAAGCTGTAGGACCACTGAAGGTCTAAGACTGAGACCACAAACAGAAGGAACCAGTTTGAGATGTGGCAATACCTGGTGGGACCTCAGGCAACATTCAATCAACTTCATCTTTCTTCTTGTTGAGATAAAGGGCTGCCAGTCAGACGCCGAATACTCCGCTGCAGTTTACTTAAAACACGTGGCCTCTCTGCATGTTGCAAGCCAAAGCACCCAGAAACATGACAACATTTGCCTTAGAAAAGTTGAAGCTCTAAATTTAGGTGACATCCGAGGCAAAGAACAGTCATGACAATTTTCCTTCAACCGCTAGGTAACATACTGAAAGTATGACAGAGCAGCTGGAGAAATAGTGATGACTGCTGGTGTTCAAAAATAGTCTATATGAGAAAAAAATATTCAAAGGTATAAAAGGAAAAGCAGGGAAAATATATATACATTGCAAAAAAGAGTGACGTGGTTTGAGAATGAAACAACCACGCAAACTGCTCTTTTATTTAGCTGTAAATAAGCCCAGCTGAGCAGTCAGATTTACACCAGTGTTTAAGAAATACAGTCATGACAATGGGAAACTTGATTAAAATGGTTTATCTGTCAAATCTGCTTAATCTGGATTCCTGTACTGAGCAAGGGGTTGGACTTGATGGCCTTAGAGGCCCCCTTCCGGCTCTATTATTCTATGATTCTATAATCTAAATTGCCTTGTTGATTTAAACGACAACTGATTAATTCATAGCTAATTTACATTGCAATAATTTAATCTACATTCATTTGCATACAAGAAAATATATCCACTGCCATCTACTGTAAGCCGCCTGGAGGGCAATGCAGCTGAAAAGCAGGATATATAAGCAAAATACAAATGTCGGCCCAGTTAAATGATGCAACCGCCCGGCTTGCTAGAGGGCCATTATGCCCACCGGGATTCCTGATCTCTGCCCCACCGGCAGCCTGCCACTCGAGCGGTGGCATGGAACCCAAACTCATGTGCCAGACCTGCTGTTCCCAATGCTTTCAAAAGATGCTCAGCAGATTTCAGACAAAAGAAAAGCACAAAACAGATTGCAGGGTTGCAGCAGCAGTAATTGTGCCCTTCAGCTATCATAAAACGCTCTGTCTAATGGCTTTAAAGACACACACAGAGAGAGAGAGAGAGAGAGAGAGAGAGAGAGAGAGAGAGAGAGAGAGAGAGAGAGAGAGAGATAAGCAAGCTGTCCTGATAAATATGCCCCAGACAAGAACCTAAAAGAACTTATTCACTCTGCAAGAAGTCGAATATTCGCACAATCATGCGGTTGTTTCGGTATGTCTGTATTCTTCCTGCTGTGGCTTTGAAAGCATTCGAATCGTAGGATGATGCAAGCTGGGCAAATCTGCTGATGGCTCTTATTTTAAAGCATGCTATAGACTGTCACCGAAGCGACCAACATGAATTTGACCCAACTCCAGGGGGCAGTGGAAGACAAGGAGGGCCTGGCGTGTGCTCTGGTCCATGGGGATCACGAAGTCGGACACGACGAAACAAATAAACAACAACATAGACTACTGCTGGCCTGTGAGGAGAACAGACCCCTTGTGGCTTTTTTCTGGGGTGAAGTCGGCCTGTTTCCTCTTTAGCCAAAAAAAGCCAGTCTGACACCCACCCAGTGTTCCCTGCACTTGTGATGGGTGTACGCAAGGAGGAACATGGACAAAGGGTGTTGAATGAGATGGGGCCCTCAGGGGCCAAAAACCTGTGTGTTTGTGTGTACATGGATGCATGCACATATTCACACGTTGCAAAGGCAGCACAAATAGTCACTTCACTCTAAAGCAGACAGGCAGAATTTGTGTGACATCAGCATGGTTTGGGATCAAAATCCAACTCCCCAAAAACCCAAGTGTTTAATTATTATTATTTTTTTAAGATCACCTTTCTACATAGCTGAGCAGCCAAGGAAATTTCCTATGAAGCCAGAAAAGAAATAATGCATACCCCACCACGTGCACACAGACAGGTCCCTAAAACAAAATGGTAAAATAACAGGGATGCCTGCTGAAGTCAGACAGCAGTGTTAACCAATAATGGTTCAGCAAAACCAAGCAGATTTTACCAGCTGTCTGAGGACCAGGCCAACCTCTATGGAAGAGAAAGAGATGTATAAGGGTGCTGCTACAGAAAAGGCCCTGCCCAGAGTCACCGCCCAACTCATGTCTCTGGTCAATGGGTTGTTTACAAATGCTCTGAATGATGAATTCACACAGGAGGGAAGGACCACAAGGGAAGCCGTCAGCACTCCAATATCAGATACACTGCCTCCAATTTGTTTAGAATGCCAGAGATAAGAAATGGCATCTTGAATTGTGCTCTGACGCAAACAAGAAACCACTGAAGTCTTTCCAAGATTTATGCCATCTGATGTACAAACACACACTTGGCAATCGTATCGCTGCTGCATGTTTCACTTTTCAAAGGCAGCACTCCAGAACAACGGAAGAAGGGCCGTCCATGTCCCTCTTGGCTGCAAAGCTGTGGGATCCTCTCCCCCAGTCCTTCTGTATGGAACCAGGGTTGGAAAACTGTAGACGTGGTTTGAAAACTTGTCTGTTCAACTTGGAGCCACAGCTGTTGGGTGTAAGAAGAGGTCAGTGGCCGGAGTCATTCATTTGAACTTTTTAGATGGTTTTTTTTTTAGCAGTTGGTTAATTGTGAGTTTTATGTTGATGGACAGGTACATATGTATATACACATAATATTAAGGTTGCTGTTAAAGGTTGTGTTGCATGTTCGGATATCATTGGTTTTATTGGAAGGCACTCTGTTGAGGAGTGCAATATAATCATCATCAACATCAGCATCTTGGCTTAGACCAGCGATGGCGAACCTATGGCACGTGTCCTGTAATTTGAGCCCACTGCTGCATGTCCTGCACCCTGGGATGATTGAGCACAGATCCTGCCCCTCCTCTGTAGGATGACCTTTCGAGTCTTTGAAAAGACCTATCTCCCCTCAGTCTTCTTTTCTCAAGGCTAAAGTATGCCCAGTTCTTTCAGTCTTTCCTCCTAGGGCTTGGTTTCTAGTCCCCTGATCCTCCTTGTTGCTCTCCTCTGAACTTGCTCCACTTTGTCAGCATCCTTCTTGAAATGCAGAGTCCAGAACGGGACACAATACTCTAGATGAGGTTTAACCAGTGCTGAGTAGAAAGGAACTAGCAGCCTAAGATAGCATTGGCCTTTTTGTGGCTGGCTCATATTCAGCTTATTATGTACAACCATTTCAAGATCCTTCTTGTAGTACTGTTGCATCATGCGATCCTTCATCCTTCAATATCCTCATGGGAAGTCTCCACATGTAGCAGACCCTATTGCCTTTAGGTGGTCCCCCCCCCCCCCCCAGACAGCAAGAGGGTGGGAGAGAGCCCAGTGTTCCCTCTTAGCTCATGGTTTCAGATTAACCCTTTTAAAAACATCTGAATCATGTTTTGTCTATCTGAATACTCTAAATTATCAAAACAAAACAAAATAAAATAAAACAAAACAAGCTGCACCTCATCTGTCTGTGTTAACTATGAGTTAGTCTCAGTCCCTCCATACAATCTATTAAAGGTCCTGGATGGAATGGATTTGAGTTATTTTTATCAGCCAAGCGTTGTGTGAAAATGTCAGAGCTGGCTTCAGACAGATTCTCGTCACCACCCTCGGGAGCAAGAGGCAAAAGTCCCATCGCTGTCCAAAATCACTGACTTGGCTGACACAGTGCTGATGCAATAGAGAGGAAGCAAGCAAACTTCGCTGCCACTCTGTAATATAGCCTAATGTAGGTTGTACTGTGTTTGATCAAACTAAGCCCAGGTTCTTCTCTGTTCTGACTGCTGATCATGTTCTTTACTGCTTTAACTCCTTGGGAAACTTGTGCTTAGAGAGAGAACGCTGAGGGGCAATTTTATTTTATTTTATTTATTCAACTCGTATGCCCCGCCCGCACTCTGCAAGTTGTCCTTAATACCTCACCCTTCCACAGATCACGTGCCCTACGACCAAGATGGAGTGGCTCAACCCCTCTCTGGAGGCTGCAGTGGTTGTACAATTCTAATGCACAAGCCATGCTCACATGTGCATGGAAGAGACACATACCATTTCGCACATCAGAGGGACACGCTACTGAAAACACACCCTACCCCTAGTAGATCCATAGGCCTGAATTTAAGAATTTGTTCACACAAAAGAGGAAGAAAGATGGAATTGCCTCTTAACCCACGTCGAGGGCTTTGTTTGCCCTTCTGAATGGAATAAGGCCATGCATGATTAATAGACCCCAACGAAATCAGCCTTCACAAATCTAGGCTAAGGACTGAGCCAGAACGGTGTAAAAAGGTCAGCTAGACTACAAGACACATTACCGGCTGATACTGGAGGAGACTCGCCAGCTTAAACAGTGATTTTAAAAAGGCCACTGTGCTTACAATGTCAGACAACCCAGCCAAAAAAGGAAAGGAGACAATATATTTGTATCTTCTGTGCCTACCTGAACCCACAGCTTTAAGGAAGTAAAGATGTGATCAGTGTATCTACGAGATTTGGGAAGCGCTTGGAGGCGGACACGGCTTGAATGCATGACTCCACTGAGCATGCGCTACACTTCCCTTTCCATAAACCAATTAATTCAGACCCTTGCATAATTATTTAGATTTGGCATAAGTAATCTGACACCGGAGATGGAGCCATGAGCTTTAGAATCTCGTGTCCAAGAAATGAAGGCCATACTTTGGCTTCCTATGGGCACAGGCTTTGTGTTCCCACCGCTGGGGGGGCCAGGTCTTGCTCTGTCCTTTTATTTGCACCTTTTCTGTTTGCTGCTTACAGGTAAGACTCGTCATTCCTTGATTCTTGATTCTTCTTGGCCTGCATCACTTCCTTTCTTGATCATCTTAACAAATCTTACAAAAATGCCATTCTTTGCGAAATAAGGATTAAGCCATCCCAGGATGCTATACCGGGCCAGCCGCTGTCAGGTTGTTGGCCCACACTGATGTATTTGGCGAACAACAGGGGTGACCCATGTTGGTGGAGCTGGGGGCTCAACTTTCACCCCCCCCCACCTCTCCTCTGAAGCCGTATCAGACTCAAACATGATGGGGCAAAAAAACAGTTGGGAGGAGATATGGCTTCAACCGCTGCCACACCCCACGTCCAACAGTGCCACTCCTGGAGGGCGCCAGGAACAGGAAAGGCATTTTTTGGTGGCTGTTCCACAAATGTTTTGCTGAAGTCATTTTAAGAGTTGATAAGACATGTTTTCAGGCTGCTGGCTTCCAGTGTTGCCATATCCTAAGAAGGAACAATTAATTTTCCAGCACGCGACTCCTATTGGGAACTGCACCCCAATGGCAGGTGGGGGCCACCCTTTCTCTCTTTTCTGTTACTCTACTCTTTTCCTCTCTTCCTCTCTCTGCCATGCCTTTCCCCCTCTCTCCCCACCTAGTGAGAGAGGGGTGGGTCACAGCTGCAAGAGGCCTGAATTGCTAGCTTGCAAAGGCCTTTTGGGGATTAATTGAAGGGATGCTCATAAAGTGAGGATTACAGGGTTGCTCAACCTGCTGCAGAATATCAAAATTAAAAGCCAGAAAGCTACTAGAATCATTTTCCTCTCCCTGAAGCAACACAACCTTCGGACAGCTTCTAAAAATCAGAATAGATCCATTCCTCACAACACAAGTTGCAGACTTAGCCAGCTGTTGAGCGATTTTCATGTTGCCATCCATCTCTGACATAGGCACAATTTTGGGAAGAATTCTGCAAAATGATGGGTTCTGCACATTTCAGCCTTGGGATTTATTTAAGGATATCCATTTTTCAAGGAAGCAAAAAACAAACCCAGTAAGATTACAGATCTCAATTGCTGCCAGTAAACCTTGGTTAAAAAAATAATAATCGCTGGACAATACATCATCTGTAGTGAAGAAATATAACGAGGATGAAATATAATACAATCAAGAAGAAATCGATTTTCCTCTTTTATCTTTTATCTATCAGTGGCAGCCATCAAAAAAGGGAGCTTGGGGTCAACTCCCCCATTCGAACCGTTAACCGTACTTTTACTCTAAAACCTCACCAACCTCAGCTACAACGCAGTGTTAGAGAAATTTCCCCACATAACGAAAGAAGGCTTTGATGGGGTGTGACAGTAACAGGCAGCAGAGATGCCAGACCGACAAGACAGAGCAGTACCAATCAGATCATGCAAGGTGAGAAGACAGGGAATGTCAACACAGTTGAAAGGTTGAAGGAATGAGATTTTTCTGAAAAGGTTAAAAAAAAAAACCCATCAAAAGTTGTATTTTTCACAGCTGCCAGGATCAGAATGAGAGCTGAGGTTTTCAGACAAAAATAAACTTGAAGAACAAGTCAGAAAAGAAAGCCAGTGTGATGTTGGCTAGGAGCCTTAGGCTAGGACTTGGGAAATCCCCCACGGAGACACAAAACCCACTAGACAATCTCGGGCCAGGCACCTCCTCTCAGCACAATCTAACAAAATAATTATTTGTCATGGCTCGACCTATTTATCCTAGGTGGGATGGAAAGGGACTGCTTTTAACACAGATCACACTTGGAACACATCATGAAGTCAACAAGATAGGATGCTGTTCTCCCACGATATCTGATTGTCCAGAGAAATGGAAAGCGACTCTCTCGTATTTTCGCCTCTTTATCTCATTAGGTATCTGTTCCATCTTTTTGCCCATGGAACTCAAAATAGCACAGTGGATTCCTGAAGGCAACTTCATCCACTGGCTGCCAATCGGTTTCCGGGCACAATTCAAAGTCCTGTTTTTAAATTTATAAAGCCCTAAAAGTCCGAACGATCTCAAGGACTGCCTCTCCCTTTATAAGCCTGTTTTGAGTGTTAAGATCATCAAGAAAGGCCTTAGTCCCACCACCTTCACAGGCACATTGGCTGGGGGACACAGGAGAAGGCTTTCCCTGAGGCTGCTCCAAGACTCTGGAACTCCTTCCCACTGGAGGATAGGCTGGTCCCCTCTTGGCTGCCCTTCCACAAGCAGGCAAAGACCTTTCTCTTCAAGCCACCTTTCCTTCAGTGACTGACTGCCTGAATGGGATTTTTAAGGGGTTTGTTGTACTTTACTGCTCTGAATGTGTTTTTGGTGCGGCTTTTGTTCACCCTTTTTAGTGTGCTATTTCTTTGAACCTTTTAAATATGTGTACACGGACTGTTTTCAGCTTTAAACATTTGTCTTCTAATGATGTAAGCTGCCCTGGATCATTTTTAAGGAGAAAGGTGGGGTAAAAATATTTCAAATCAATCCATCAATGAAAACAAGAACCAGTCAACCTGTTGAGCCTACCCCATACCATATCTGGATTATACCACAGGCCATTTACACTTAAACTAAGAAAACCTGAGAGGCTCCACTACAGCAAAAAAAATGTTTGCATATGGAATGCAAAAATTTAAAATATTGGGATGGAAAAGGGTAGCATCCATTCAAAAACATCTTAGGCAACCACAATTAGCTACCATTACTAGACGCCATGTATGGCAGCCAATAAATAATTCTCTGGCAGCATTTTCATCACAGCTGAAAATTAAGTTTCCCGTTCCCTACGGCAGTGATAGCATTAATGTTAGCTAATTAAGTTTGTAACCAACTTTGCAAGCCTTGTTTGCATTTCTAAAAAGAGAAGGAAGAGCAGTCAAAACTCAAAAGCTTCTTGGCAGGAATTCTCACACTTCAAACTCATAACAACTGTAGGAAGCAAAGTTATATGGGGACTGGGGGTCACGTGAAAAAGACAAGGCAGAGGTACAGTATCTTAATTAGCAATGGGATAAATATGTCATTTTATCAGAACTGGGCCTGAAAGATGGAGGGCATAAAGGATGTAAGGTAAAGGTAAAGGTTCCCCTTGACAATTTTTGTCCAGTCGTGTTCGACTCTAGGGGGCGGTGCTCATCCCCATCTCCAAGCCATAGAGCCAGCGTTTTGTCCGAAGACAATCTTCCGTGGTCACATGGCCAGTGCGACTAAGACACGGAACGCTGTTACCTTCCCACCGAGGTGGTCCCTATTAATCTACTTGCATTTGTGTGCTTTCGAACCGCTAGGTTGGCGGGAGCTGGGACAAGTGACAGGCGCTCACTCCGTCGCGTGGATTCGATCTTACGACTGCTTGGTCTTCTGACCCTGCAGCACAGGCTTCTGCGGTTTAGCCCGCAGCGGATGACCTTTCGTAAAAAAGAGAATAAGCCAATAGCCAAGGTGGGGGGAGCTAATTTTGAAGAGCGCTCCGATGGACATGCAAATTAGTAACAGGAAAGAATGTGATAACAAGGACACCCAGCAGCTGACATCCAGGGAAATGTTCAGTGTAATTACAAAAAGGCTATTCTAATTCTTTAAGTTGACAAATCCCATCTCATGACCGTCTTCGCCAGGAGCAAACCAGTCCTTGAAAAAGGGAATGGCTGAAGGCCATGCAGAGTTCCTTTCTGGAGGAAGGAACATTAGAAAACCTAGGGCACTCTTGGTTCTTAACAACAGGGTTGCAGATTGGAGATGCGGGAGGGTGGTCTGCAAGATAAAGAAAAGATCTCTCCACCAGTGATCAGATTACAGGAAATTGGTTGCCTGACATTATACAAGACATAGGTAGGAAGGAAGGTAGGCACAAAGACAAACCTACATGGTTGAACTCACCCAAGTTCTCTTTGGATTCAGCTAAGCATTGTTGACATCCATGAAGGACACCCAGAAAATAACTCTTTCCCACTACAAGTTGACTTGTAATTGCCATCGCCTTATAGAATCATAGAATAGTGACTCTAGAAGGGACCTCCTAAGGCCATCGAGTCCAACCCCTTGCTTGATGCAGGAATATAAATCAAAGGAGATGTGCCAGGTGGTTGTCTAACTTTCTCTTGAATGCCTCCAGGGCTGGAGCACTCACCTCTGCTCTTTAGCTGGTCAGTTGCCCATTGTCATCAATCCTTCGCACCTGGTTACTTGCAATTCGTGTGTCTGAACTACAGCTCCCAGAATTCTGTAATTTGCATCATCCCAGATTTCTAGGAGTTGTAGTCCAGAACACAATTCTGTACGTATCTTTTAGAAAGCAACAGAGTGAAAGAAGTATCACATGTGAGGAACCTTCAGAAGTCCCCACCCCATGGTGTCCCCTCCCTTTGTCAATACCAGTGGGTCTAAAACAAAATTACATCCTCTGACATTTGCGGAGTATTGCCATAATTGTGCAAGGGAAGGGGTGTAAATAAGAGACATTTATCTCAGGCTTTGATTATAATCTGAGCCAAAGAGGAAATCAGGGGTCACAATTGCTGTCTTGCATCGAAGGTGAGCATGGTGAGTCGCTGTGGCTTGTGCATAAAACCAAGGAATTATGGACTAGAAGAAACACAGTCCCAGCACATGGAAGCGAAGCAGTGACTTGCATGTCAAAAATCTAATTACATGCTCTTCAAAGCTCCATTTATCAACTGCATTCTGTCTCAGGATTCAGTGTGAAATCAGCTATGGTCTTTTTTGTTATTATTTTTCTTATTCACTGGCCACATGCAGCAACCTTGTGTTCTGCTGTGATTGTGAGAGAGAAAAAAGCCTCCAGAGACGGATGTGTTGGCCAAAATGGAAGGAGGGGGATTTATTAACTAGGAAATCCATTTATGGATAGCGGGGGAAGAAAAAGAGGATCCCTAAATCTGGTTACGTAAGATCTGAAGCTTGGCGTCCATGTGTGGAAGTCTACTTGCACCCAAGGAAGATGGAAGTCCATGAAGAAACAAAGAGGAAGTGAACTCAAAGAGAGAGAGAGAAAGGAAGCCTAAGAGCAATCTATATTTAGATCTAGAAAACTTGGGGGGTGGGGGGGGCACTCAGTCTCTCTCTGCCTATGGACCCCACACTGGTCCACATCACTAGCTACTAGAGATGGGGGTATTTGTATATGAATTTGAATATCCCTGCACAGGTGGTGTTAACGAGGATCTAGCCCCATGGGGCCGGATGGTCTACTCACTGATCAGCTGTGGATGCGGACTGCGCAATTCTATCCATGGATGTGCAGCGCGCAATCCGCTCACTACGCTTTGACCTTGCAGCGAATCTTGTTCTTCCACCTCCCTCCAGGAGTGGCGAGCGAATCACGCGCTGCAGATCGATGGGTAGAATCGCGTGGTCCACGTCTGTGGCGGATCAGTGAGTGGACTGGCTGGCCCCATGGCGCTGGATCCTCCTTAACGTCACCTGTGCGGGGATATTCATATTCATATACGAATACAAATACCCCCTATGGCGGTACTCTATTCTGTCATTATAGCAAGAAGTGGGTATTTCTAGGGGCCCTATAAATCCAAATCTCAGATGACACGATGGTTGTGCAAAACAACAAATCCTGTAAAAATGGTTTGGTTTTGTATTTTGTTTGAAAAACACAGCGCTTGGGAGTTTAGCATCAGAGCCAGTAAGACAGAGTTAAAAGTCTTTTATGTTACGGCATAGCCATGCTTTCCTGCCACTCGGGGGGGGGGGGGGACATTTTTCAGAAAAAAATTGAATAGAACAGAACTAAATTAAATTAAAATGGGGAACTTCCAGCTCTCAAAAACAGTAATGTTTGTGTTATTTAACATAGACCAATGATTAAAAGGGAGGCAGCAGATAACTGTAAATAGGGGGGGAGGAATTATTCTTCCACCTGAAGTATTTAAGGTCCACTGTGGTACTTTAGTCGGACCACTCTCTCTCGAAGGATGATGCCAAAACCTCGCATCCTCCCTCCCCCTCCCCAAGGGGACTCACAGCACTAGGTATCCGCCTCAGGATGAAGTTAAGAGCTGGATGACAGCAATCCCAAAGGAATGTAAAGAAGTCAAACAGCTTGAAGGGGACAAAAATACATATTAAGACTGGGATGTAGACAGATGTACTCTTTATGGTGCCATTGCGGTTTTATTTCAAGCATTATTCTCTACCACCGCCTTCGTGCTTCCTACCACTTTCAAAAAAGTCATGTAATAAAAGGAGCAATTTTATCTGTCTTTTGTATCATCCTGAGCCTCCCAACACGCAGTCTTTCTTGTTTCCATTTCCTCTAGCAGCAAAAATATGGTGGCTGAAAGCCATTTCGTTACGGTGCTCGGCGGAGAGGGAGAAAAGGGCTCCAGATTTATGAAGCGCTCATTCCCCTCCACTAGATCAAAGACACACGGGCTCTAAGGCTGCCTTGACGAATCCCACAAAAGTTACTTTGGATAACATGCTGGCTGGTCTGCTCCCCGGCCAAATGGTTTGCAATGGCCGGCTCTTTGTTAAACCCAAATCCTTCCCATCACGGTATCTGATAGGAAGATAAGAACCAATAACGGTGGCTTCCATGCAAGCACTGATGAGCTGGGTTACACAGGGGAGAATTAAAGAAACCATATTTGATTTTTAAAAAAATAAGTGTTACCTCTCTCTCCAAAATAGGGGATGTGGTGGTGCTGCAGGTTAAACTGCAGAAGCCTCTGTGCTGCAAGGTCAGAAGACCAGCAGTCATAAGATCGAATCCACGCAACAGAGTGAGCGCCCGCCACTTGTCCCAGCTCCTGCCAACTTAGCCGTTCACAAGCATGTAAAAATGCAAGTAGATAAATAGGGACCACCTGGGTGGGAAGGGCACGACGTTCCGTCTCTAGTTGCACTGGCCATGTGACCACAGAAACTGTGTATGGACAAACGCTGCCTCTACGGCTTGGAAAAAAGGGATGAGCACCGCGCCCTAGAGTCGGACATGACTGGACTAAATGTCAATGGGAACCTTTACCTTACCTCTCCAAAATAGTTTCAAAGCAAAGGGGAAAGAGCGAAGGAAGTGTACTTTTGGTAAATAAGTATAAATGTCCCTGGTCATCAGAGAGCGGTATCTGTTCAACTACAAGATTCCAGATCAAAGTCATTCTGTTCCACTAGTTAGGGCAGTAGTTACTGTTACTGACCAAAAAAAAAAAAAAAAGTTATCGGAATGAATGGATGGATATGTGCTTTATGCAGAATGCTTTTACTCAAATAGGTATTTGCTATTGTTATGTGCGGCCAGGTCACCCCGACTTATGGCGAACCCATGAATGAATGGTCTCCAAATTATCCTGTCCTCAACAGCAGTGGGCTTTCATTAAATGATAACACGTAATATATAACCACCGCACTAAAACAATTAAAGCAACCATATGCAAATCATCTCACCTCTTTAAGCACACAACACCCCTTTTTGCCCTGAGCAAAATAACCCTTCCCATGTTTATTCTCTCTCTCTTTTTTTTTTTTGGCCATTTATTTATTTAAAATACTTTTAACCCCACCTTTCTCCTTTAAAAAGACTCACGGCAGCTTACAGCACTTAAAGGCAGCATTTAAAGCTAAAAACAGTAAGTCTACAAATACGGCAGGACCTGTGTATACATGGGGGATCGGGTCCAACACCAACACCCTGTGGATGCCAAAAACCGTGGTTAATAGCAAACCCTATATATACCATCTTCTCTGGCTCCTTCTAGTTGCCAGTTCTGATCAATACATCATGGAAATACGTATTTCTGGCTTTTAAAAAACACATTTTTAATATTTTTAGACCACAGATAAATCAAACTGTGATACTGGAACCGCAGATATGGAAGTCCTACTGGACTAAAAAGGATCAAACAAATATCACACTGTTGTTGTTTAGTCATTAAGTCGTGTCCGACTCTTTGTGACCCCATGGACCAGAGCACGCCAGCCCCTCCTGTCTTCCTCGGCCTCCTGGAGTTGGGTCAAATTCATGTTGGTCACTTTGATGACCCTGTCCAACCATCTCGTCCCCTGTTGTCCCCTTCTCCTCTTGCTTCCACTCTTTCCCAACATCAGGGTCTTTTCCAGGGAGTCTTCTCTTCTCATGAGATGGCCAAAGTACTGGAGCCTCAGCTTCAGGATCTGTCCTTCCAGTGAGCACTCAGGGCTGATTTCCATCAAAATGGACAGGTTTGTTCTCTTTGCAGTCCAGGGGACTCTCAAGAGTCTCCTCCAGCACCACAATTCAGAAGCATCAATTCTTTGGTGGTCAGCCTTCTTTATTTATATCACACTAGACGACGGTAAACAAAAGCAACCCCAAAAACATATTTGAAGCAGGAAGGCAGAATCATCCATTTAAAACCGCACTCAGGCAAGCCAGTCGTTGAGCCTGCACATTTCTTTATTAGGATAGCAGGCATCCCATCATCAAGCTTCTCGAGAGAAAAAAGAAGCCATTAACAACCACAAGCAACGGGTAAAACGTTCTTGTGCAGTGGGGGGTGAGGAGGATGTGGAGGAAGGATTCAGAAAGCCATCACAACTTTGCACATCTCTGTTCTGGAATGCAGACCCTTTTGGAGACACTGTCCAGGATATGAGGGTCACTTCAATACCATTAAGATTTTGTGCTCTCCCATTGGAAATCTGACACGCTGCCTGTCATGTGAAATTAAAATACAGAAGCCAAGTAGACCAAACGTAACGGTGCAAGGACTAAGCTACCGGCTGATCTTCTCTATGGCTTTAGAAACATTTGCCCAGAGGAGAACTTCACACCAGTGACATTTTCCACGTAAGCCATCAATAGATGCTTCAGCTTGGCTCCAGGCAGAAAGCGGTATTTCTCGGCGTACATCCAGCATAAACCCCAATTAACATTTTATGTTAAAGCTCCGGGAAGCCTCCCCTTCCATTTTTATACTCTTGTCAAGAAGATTAAGGGGGGGGGGACCCATGGCCATCTATTCCCCCCAAATTCACTCCTGCTGCTCACAATTTCAAAAACCGAACCGTTTGCTTACTGTTTATATTTATTTCTGTGGCATTTATAACCTGTCCCTGTGCTGCCAGAGGTGGCTCAAGGCAAAACCTTCAGAGGCTCGCCACCTGTCTCTGCAATCATGGTCCAAGCAAAGGAGGGAATGAAGATGATGGCCATTGAGTTTTCCTGGGTTGCCTCTACGTACCCAAAGAGACCTCCGACGTATGGTTTTGGCTGTGGAGGACTTCCGGATCATCCCGTCCCAAACCTGGCCTTTGTGGCGGAACGACGGGACGGGCTCTCCTCTCTCTTTAAGCCCTGTGACCAGGGAGAACAACCCCAGAAGCTATGGGACAGCAGCCTTCCTGGGTGTCCTGGCTCAGGCCTCACGTGGCCAGCCCCGGGGAGCTTGCGATGGACTATGTCAAGTACGCTTCGGCCTTCCACAAGCAGTCAAAGACCTTTCTCTTCATGCAAGCCTTCCTTCAATAACCAGTGACCTGTATGTGATTTTTTTAAAGATGGATTGTTAAGCATTACTACCTTGACTGGGTTTTTAGTACTACTTGTGTTTTCCATTTTTGTATTTTCCATTTCTGAGTGGCGTGGTTTTTTTTCCTCCTTTTTAATATCTGCATCCTTATGGTTCTTAGTTTTAATACTGCCTTTTAATGATGGAAGCTGCCTCTATACTTATACTTCTTAGCTTTAAATATTCTCTTTTAATGATGGAAACCACCGTGGTATACTCATTGGTTTTGGTTTCAAATATTGTCTTTCAACGTTTTAAGCTGCCTTGGGTCCTTTTCAAGGAGAAAGGTAGGGTAAAAGTATTTTCAATCAATCAATCAATCAATCAATCAATCAATCAATCAATCAATCAATCAACCAACTCTGGGGTTAGGGGCCCCAGACTCCCCATATAATTCAAAATCCATTTATGATTCCTATGCTTGCCCCAAACGTAACTACGAAGCATAAAGAGTTGATTCACACACAGGGAGATGAGTTTCCTGTATTAACTGCACAACATGGCTCAACACCTTCCCGGGGGGGGGGGGGCTAGCTGGGCATTCGGACTGGACCGGGGGGTCACCGAACTGCCAACACCAGGGGCGTCAGTGAGTCTGAGACACACTTTTCTCAGGCTACTTCATGGAGAGGAATAGCAGCACAATATTTATTGAATATTTATTTTCTGAATGTGCATTTATTTATTTATTTCAAAAAATCTACGTAAACCCCAGTGGTCTTGGTAGTCTGGAGGGGTGGTGGAGATGCCACCCTTACTTCTGATCTAACATATGAAGGAGTTGGATTCCTTCTCTGAAGGCTGGGAGGCAGAAAGTGTTTTGTCCTGGAGAAAGAATTTCAATTGCTGTTGACGAGCCTTCAAAGTTGCCTTTATGAAGTTCTTACAATGTTTGAAAAGGTGGGGTTGATGGCTCTCTCCTAGGCAGAATACACACAAGTCGTGTCCGTCCGAAAAGGGTAATTGCAAGAACACGAAGAACAGCGAAATAGTCCAGAACGTAACATAAAGGGGTAATTAGGAAAGGAAGTCCAGTAATTGAATAATGGAGTGGTGAGATCAGCACGTGCCTCAACAGCGGCAGATGAAAAGCGTGGGAAGCCGCAATCAACAAAATACTTGCAATTGAGAAACCAGAAGAATAGTCGTACAGTCTGTGGTCAGGGGCAACAGATAGGTCGGAATTCTCTAGGAAAGACCGAAAATCAGTGTAATAAATTCAGAAATCAGTAGCTCTAAGCGAGAGGTTCGAACACCGAGGGTGGAAAAAATGGAACTGAGAGCTGTGGTAGATGGAGCATGTGCTGTAGGGGCAACCTAAACTTTGTTACTTTTCTCCTAAAAGCTCTAGAAGATTCCGAGAGGACCAGCACAGGCGCTGTTTAACCCACTTGTGTGCATTCACAGAGGCCACGATGAAGAACCTGCTGCTTGAACCTGTGGCGTTCAAGGGAGGAGCATATTCCTCGAATCGCTTTGACACATCAGTCGGACATTGAATGAACTCTAGGGGAGTCTTCCTTGGCCTGGCTAACTCCATTCTTAAAAATCAAGGGTGGGTGAAGAACAGCCCTGCCCCCTCCCCACGAGACATCCCCCCACCATGCCAAAATGGAGGGAGGTCATTATCTGAGCTGCATTTCCCCCATAAGTCAGTGCACCGCCTTCTCCCCCACCCATCCTGGCCAAAACGCAAGTAGATTTCCAACGTTGGGGCCTAGTGTGAGCATCGGGGACACCCTGGGGATGGAAATTTGGCCACCAAACCATTCAAAGCGCCTCACCCTCCTCATGGCTGTCATTATGAAATGGGAGCCATGAGATGCGTTTGCCACCCAAAAACAGGGCGGGCATTCCTCCAAACCAGTAGTTCTGAAACCGGGGTCCCCAGATGTTCTTGGACTGCAACGCCCAGAACTCCTGGCCAGCCCAAAGCAATATAAACACCTCCAGGAAAATAGTATTTCAGATTTAAGTGAGAGGTATAGGTCGTCATGAAAGATGGTTATAAGTGGAGACGGGGCTCGGAACCACAGAACCGCCTCTCGGACCAATGGATGAGCCAGCACGAACCGCCAGAAGCCGCAAGGCCCATCTCTAGGTGTCACAGTATATTTCAGACCATTTATTAGAGTGTGTTTTATCTCAATTACTGGAATCATTTAGGACTACACCTGTAGTGGCTATTAAATTTTCAAAGTTGAAGGTGATTGTGGCTACACATGGAGCAAGACAAAGCATATATAACAAGTACACAAGAACAAAACTTGTAAGAAGGAAAGATGATGAGAGAAACATGGAGCATTTAGAGACCCAATTCTAGAAAGAGTAAAACGGAAGCAAACACCGTGGGTTTCTATCAAACCTAGTTTCCATCGTATTGCTTGAAGACCGTTCCCAGTCAACTGCAGTGTTCTATGATTCTATGAAAGCGAGCCTGGCTCAAACCACCTTTATATATACAGTAGTAACTTGGATTACAAATGCCTCAGTTAACGTAATTTTCGGTTTACAAATGGAAATCCACTGAAAACAATGGCTCGGTTTACGATATTTTTCCGCAGTACGAAGGGCGTTTCCCCAGGATGCATTGTGCCTGAACGTTTATAGTGCTGCCCCTGTTCCTATGGCAAGCCACATTTCAGTTTACAAATTTTTCACATTACGTAACATCCCGGAGAACGCATTAAATTTGTAAACTGAGGTACTTGCTGTTTAGTCGTTTAGTCATGTCCGACTCTTCGTAACCCCATGGACCAGAGCATGCCAGGCCCTCCTGTCTTCCACTGCCTCCCAGAGATTGCATCAAATTCATGTTGGTAGCTCTATGTATATTTTCATACAAATGAAAAAGAAGGAAAACTGCAAACAGAAAAAAACAAACTGACCTCTTTTCATCCTCTACCAACTGATTCTCGAGCAAATCCTTACAGACTGCAAGTAGCTCATTTTGTTAGCTGCCACCACCCCTCTGGCGATTCCTATTAAGTGTCCCCTGGATATGCCCAGTCATATTTGTTCAGTAAACCTTGAGACTGCTATTTTGATGTACAGTAGGGACCCCTGAACTGCGGGTTCAGTAACCACTGATTCACTTGCCCAGTCTGAAAATATTAAAAATATTAAAAGAAAAAGGCATGAAATGTATTTCCAAAGATGAAGTTACCAGAACTGGCCACTAGAAGGAGCCAGAAATCATGCTATATATAGTGTTTGCTATTAAAATAGCATTTGCTATTGATCCATGTTTTTCAGCATTTGCGAGAAGAGGGAGCCTTGGAACTGATGCCCTGTGGATGCTTGGGTACTACTGCAATTTCCCGAGATGGCTTCCAATGTGGGAAGCAGGGCAGGAGCAAAGCCTTACATGCAGTCCAAAGGGGGTAGATCGGGTACGAGAAGCACACTGGTCTAGTACTGGTGGGTACAAGATTTTATGCTTCACCCAGATTTCCATCAAAGAGGGCTGGCCCTCCCTTCTCCCCTTCCTTACAAGATGACTGAGTAGCTCTTACAACTGAAAGACTTCTGACCAACAGGAAATATTCTGCATCACATCCTTCTTTCCGAGCTCATCACAAAATATACAAAGGAGAGGGTTCAGAAAGGAGAAGACCAATGGATCAGAAGGAAAAATAGTATCTCCCTATATCACAGGAATTAGAGATGGAAATCTTTATTTTTTGATTTTCACAGTAAAGTGGGGGGGGGAGAGAGAATCAAAAGATTCCTCCCTGCTGGGAAGATTATGGGAATCTTTGTGCTTTGGGGGAATGTTGGCTCTTTTTTTCTCTCCAAAAGGCTGTGTGGAAGTGCTTTGTGTGCTCACGCACACCCCCGTCATCTGCAAAGAAAACCTGGTATTTTGTACAACATACAAGGCTTTGAATGGGGGGGGGAAACATACCACCCTCAGAGAATCCTTTTCCTGGTGAAAAACCTGCTGATCCTTTTCATGGTTGTGTCATGCTTGTGTAGGAACAATAACAACAAAATACATGATGACCTTGATTGATTTCCTCCCCCCCCCCCCCTATGTTGAGACGCCTCTCTTTATTTTTTGTTTCGGTCGAGGGTGACAAAAATTCGCATTCGTCACATCCTTAGCGAGACCGGTTGACCACCTTTCTAAATCTAGTAATGTTCCTGAGCTATTTTTGTGGGGTGTTAATAGCACCGCACAAAACGCTCAACCATCCCATGCAACCCCATTAGAGTTTCCACACCAGGACGTCTGAGAGGGAGGAGAAGCCCAGAGGGAAACGCGGGCCGAGACCAAACTCTGCTCAAAGTTAATGCCACGGGGATCCGGGGAGCAAAGAAACCACAGCAATCAGAGGACCGATGCGATCTGGGAGCTGCATTTTTAAAGGGTGGGAATACTGGGTCATGAGGTGTATCAGCTGGCCTTGGGGGATCTGGGGAGGTCTCCTACTTCAAAAATCATGCTGCTTATATACCTCCCCATAGCAATTAAAGCACCCTCCGGTGCAGGGGACACATCGCTTCCCCCTCCCCCAGCAAGCTAGGTACTCGGTTTACTGATCTCGGAAGGAGGGAAGGCTGAGTGAACCTTGAGCCAGCTACCTGGGATTGAACCCAGCTTCTGAGCGGAGTTTTGGCTGCAGTGCTGCAGTTTAACCTCTGTGCCACCAGACTTGGCGGTTACACGGCAGATGACCTCACTTAGTCATTCTGACAAGGACCCTTTGTGGTGAAGCACTTGCTTTGGTTTCGTTTCTCTTCCAGGCAGCAGCTGAAGCCGTCTCAGAGTAGCACCAAGAAAGTTCTCAATCCTTATTCGACTCTGTTTATGGAATGCTTACGGTGTGGAGGCAGAACCAAGAGATTGCGGGAAGTCATCCCCAACCCCCGGTCAATTGGTTGGGTCATTCTAAAACCTGGGCAAGCATGGGGAAACGCAAAGGCTGGCCTGGCTTGACCAGCCAACCAAGACATTCAGTCAACGTCACCTCTTTACTCATGGAGGTCCTTGGCCCATGATGCGTTTCATCTCACATGGAATTCTGCATTAAACTGAAGCAAGGCAAGAGACTCCCACTGCTTTTGAAAAAGCCCCATGTGGAACAAGTGAAACATGACCCACAGCCCCTTGTCTTGTAAAAGCAAAACATACTGCTTATATACTGCTCCAGGGCATTTAAAGCATACTCAGAGCAGTTGACAACTTTTAATTGTGCAGGCTAGACACTGCCCCTCCCTCCCCCAGCGAGCTAGGTACTCAATTTACCGACCTCAGAAGAGGGAAGACTGAGTCAACCTCAAGCCAGCTACCTGAGCCTGTTGGGATTGAACACAGGTTGTAAGCAAAGTCTTCACTGCAGTATTTCAGTTTAATTACTGTGCCTCGAGGGTCTTTTGTGGCTCTCTTGACAGCTGTAGAGCAAACTAGGAATGAAGGCCAGTGGTGGCAG
Source organism: Pogona vitticeps (assembly GCF_051106095.1). NCBI lineage: Eukaryota > Metazoa > Chordata > Lepidosauria > Squamata > Agamidae > Pogona > Pogona vitticeps. The sequence goes on from NC_135787.1 coordinate 4,109,268, forward strand.
AACCCTCTTTCCTTTCTCGGGGCTTTCAGAGAAGGCCAAAAGATGCCTGCCATCTCCATTCACCGGAGCCCTTCCAAACGTCCATTGATGCGCGCAGGAAGATGGAGATTCTGCTCCTTCCTGACCCCTCTAAAGCCTTCCAGGGGGGAAACCAAGGCCTTTCTTCATGCCCAGGCGCTCAATATGGGGTTGCAGCTTGGTGAAGACACTCTAGCGCTTAGTTTCATTTCCAGCAGGGTTTTCACAAAAGTACTTGACCCCCCTTGGTTCACTGCCCTTTTGCAAAGCTGGCATGGATGACGAAGGATTCCCCCTCCCCATTCTCTGCAACTTATAGGGAATATAGGCCGTATGTCCTTGCAAGGGGACTTCTGAAGAGCTGGGTCACCGCGCATCGTCTTCACTAGATGTCAGATCACCACCACTATGATTTTAATCTTATTCTGATGTACTCCAAAACGTAAGCGTATATCCGTATCTCACATGCCATGTTACCACCTAAATCCCCTCCGTTGTACGCTTATCTCTGCTGAGAACGGATGCAAGGGACCAACACAAAGTTTACAGATCATTTCAGAAGGCTGTGCTCCGGCGCTTTTCCACCCACCTCTCTCCTCCGTGATGCCCAGCAGCTCTGTTTAATCTTCCAAACCACGGCAGCCACAAGGAGCAGGGACAAGAAGCAGCTGGAAAAGGAAAGGGGAAGAGAAATTAACTCCAGAATCCATGCCTCTTTTGCTTATATCTGTGAAAATTTCTCAGTCATCCAGGCGAGGTTCTCTGGAAGTGGAGTCTGTTGAGATTTTGATATGAAAATGTATTAAATATTAATGCATTAAATATTAATTAATATTAATTCTCAACAGAGTCGTGGCAACCGCACTTCTTTCCTATTAAGTTTGAAATGTTTTGCTACACATCCCAAGCAACTTCTTCAAGTCTGAGGAGCGTTGGTAGGAGAGCCGTGATTGAATCCAACGTGGAGGATCTATCAGGGTTAAGGTTGGCAGGTCTCAACTTCCCACATCCTCTTTTGCTGGCGATGCAGGAGAATGTAGCGATGAGACCATCCAAAATAGCATTGTGTTTCTGCGAACCTCCGTCAGTGGATAATCACGGCATGTAAAGTACTTGGAATGATGAAGATGCATGTGGCTGTTTTGCAAAGCGGTGCACAGCAGCCACTGGCAAATGGGGGATGTATGGATGCATGGGGTGTGTGTGACAAAATGCACTGTTGCAAAGGGCAGATGTCAAAGCCAGAAAGAAGTCACACCCCCTCCTTCCCAGCTGAGCACCTCAATGCAATTCCCGATGATGGTGACAGGAGGCCCTGCCAATCCGGAGCTCACTGGGACCCACCGAGGGACACGGAACGGCAACACCTGAGAATATGCAAAAGCCATTCTAAACAATGAATGCCTTCGAGAATACAATGCTTGTCCTGTTCCTTTTTTAAATCGCAGGTAACGTCTTATTTATACACCAACTGAGCTAGGAAATGAACCTGGTCCAGACTGATTTATTCACTCGCTCAGATTTATGGGCCCACTTTGCCCCCAAGGCCCAAAGTAGATTCTGGCCAAATGTTGTCATTAATCTTAATTTTAAAAAAACAAAACAGCGAAGGCAGTCACTATTATCCCATTTTTCAGAAAGGCAGAGGAGGCTCAGGAGGCGATGGGCTCATAGCCGACAGGCAACCCAGGGTTGAAGACGGGAAACACACCCAAGCCAAATTTTAACACTCTTCCCATGGGGTCAGACTGGCTCTATAACCTTCCTGTTCCTTTTACAAGAGCATTCGACTGCATTTTTGTTCCTTTAAAAGAAAAAAGGGTGACCGAACAGCCTTTGTACATCAATACTTCTAGCCAGATCTCGCCGTAATTATTTTCCATCTAATTAACGGTAAAGCTTGGCAACCGCAGCTGGCAAATATACGTTTCCTCGTTGCTGCAGTAACCTTCGAAAGGGTACCCGCCACCAAACAAAGCGCACGGGTGACTACAGCACGCTCCGTTTTATAAGCTGCGAAAACAGCGCAGAAAAATCATTAGCCCACCTGGTGGGTGGTAGCCTCCGTCACACGTGGCCAACGGCTGGAACAGCCAGAGTTTTGCTTACACCACGGAATGGGTTTTTTTTTAAGAGCAACTCAACAGCCCCAGGCCTCTATTCCAGCCAACTCCTCTTGAGTTAAACTGGACCCTGTCAAAGACGTGCACAGAACTGGCACAATCCTCAGTTTCATTAACGTAACAATTTTCTTTTCCTTTTTAACGTTTCTGGCACGGAGATGTATCAGAGGAATAGTTAGCATCTCATTTGTCTCTTTGGCATGCTCAAGAATCTTTTTTTGCTCCCGAAAAAAGGACTGACATGCTTTTCTAAACTGTCACAAGGAGGCGGCTAATCCTTGTAAGTGCCAAGAACTCCATATGGTGGAGTTTTGAGGTTTTTTTTTCCTAAACCGCAGGAGTTTGTCCTCAGTACACTTTAAAAACAGAAGAACCAAAGAGTTTTGCTTTTATGGTTTGCAAATATCAAAGCGACAGGGCCCCGAACCTCACTGAACAGCCTTTATTTATAGGGAAATATGTGGGATTTTAAACACCGATCCACAAATTCTGTCACACTTGAGCGAGACTTACAACCAGAATCCAGACAGGGTTTTTACATGCAAGCAGACAAGGTTAATGTGGATAAGAACAGTCTCGGTTCTCAAAAGCTCCCAGTCCTATACGGACATAGGCCTGCGCTGAAACCCAAGGAAACCGAGAGAAAGCAAAGCCTGTCTGGCACCTTCAACAGGAGGCCAGGATACATCTCCAACCCAATCAGTGAGAAGTGTTTTTTCATTAATCGGGCATAATAATCATCACGTGCTGTGAAGTCAATTCTGGCTTAAGCTGATCATCGTCAGGGTTTTCCAGGTAGAGAATACACAGAACTGGTTGACCATACCCTTCCTCTAGGGGGCACCCTAGAGCAATATCGAAATCAGATTGATTATATTCTCTGCAGCCAAAGATGGAGAAGCTCTATACAGTCAGCAAAAACAAGACCTGGAGCTGACTGCGGTTCTGATCATCAGCTTCTCATAGCAAAATTCAAGCTTAGACTGAAGAGATTAGGAAAAACCACTGGGCCACTCAGGTATAATCTAAACCAAATCCCTTATGAATACACAGTGGAAGTAAAGAACAGATTTAAGGAACTAGATTTGGTGGACAGAGTGCCTGAAGAACTTTGGATAGAGGCTCGTAACATTGTCCAGGAGGCAGCAACGAAAACCATCCCAAAGAAAAGGAAATGCAAGAAAGCAAAGTGGCTGTCCAACGAGGCCTTAGAAATAGCAGAGAGGAGAAGGGAAGCAAAATGCAAGGGAGATAGGGAAAGTTACAGAAACTTGAATGCAGACTTCCAAAGAATAGCAAGGAGAGACAAGAGGGCCTTCTTAAATGAACAATGCAAAGAAATAGAGGAAGATAACAGAAAAGGAAAGACCAGAGATCTGTTCAGGAAAATTGGACATATTAGAGGAACATTTTGCGCAAAGATGAACATGATAAAAGACAAAAATGGGAGGGACCTAACAGAAGCAGAAGACGTCAAGAAGAGGTGGCAAGAATACACGGAGGAATTATATCAGAAAGATGTGGATATCCCGGACAACCCAGACAATGTAGTTGCTGACCTTGAGCCAGACATCCTGGAGAGCGAAGTCAAGTGGGCCTTAGAAAGCCTGGCTAACAACAAGGCCAGTGGAGGTGATGGCATTCCAGTTGAACTATTTAAAATCTTGAAAGATGATGCTGTTAAGGTGCTACATTCAATATGCCAGCAAGTTTGGAAAACTCAACAGTGGCCAGAGGATTGGAAAAGATCAGTCTACATCCCAATCCCAAAGAAAGGCAGTGCCAAAGAATGCTCCAACTACCGTACAATTGCACTCATTTCACACGCTAGCAAGGTTATGCTCAAAATCCTCCAAGGTAGGCTTCAGCAGTATGTGGACCGAGAACTCCCAGAAGTACAAGCTGGATTCCGAAGAGGCAGAGGAACTCGAGACCAAATTGCTAACTTGCGCTGGATTATGGAGAAAGCCAGAGAGTTCCAGAAAAATATCTACTTCTGCTTCATTGACTATGCGAAAGCCTTTGACTGTGTGGACCACAGCAAACTATGGCAAGTTCTTAAAGAAATGGGAGTGCCTGACCACTTTATCTGTCTCCTGAGAAACCTATATGTGGGACAGGAAGCAACAGTTAGAACTGGTCATGGAACAACTGAGTGGTTCAAAATTGGGAAAGGAGTACGGCAAGGCTGTATATTGTCCCCCAGCTTATTTAACTTATATGCAGAATACATCATGCGGAAGGCTGGACTGGAAGAAACCCAAGCCGGAATTAAGATTGCCGGAAGAAATATCAACAACCTCCGATATGCAGATGATACCACTCTGATGGCAGAAAGTGAGGAGGAATTAAAGAACCTTGTAATGAGAGTGAAAGAGGAGAGTGCAAAAAACGGTCTGAAACTCAACATCAAAAAAACTAAGATCATGGCCACTGGTCCCATCACCTCCTGGGAAATAGAAGGGGAAGATATGGAGGCAGTGTCAAATTTTATCTTCCTGGGCTCCATGATCACTGCAGATGGAGACAGCAGCCCTGAAATTAAAAGGCGCCTTCTTCTTGGGAGGAAAGCGATGACAAATCTGGACAGCATCTTGAAAAGCAGAGACATCACCTTGCCAACAAAAGTCCGAATAGTCAAAGCTATGGTTTTTCCTGTCGTGATGTATGGAAGTGAGAGCTGGACCATAAAGAAAGCAGACCGCCGAAGAATTGATGCCTTTGAATTGTGGTGCTGGAGGAGGCTCTTGAGAATCCCCTGGACTGCAAGGAGAACAAACCTATCAGTTCTAAAGGAAATCAACCCTGAGTGCTCACTGGAAGGACAGATCCTGAAGCTGAGGCTCCAGTACTTTGGCCATCTAATGAGAAGAAAAGACTCCCTGGAAAAGACCCTGATGTTGGGAAAGTGTGACGGCAAGAGGAGAAGGGGACGACCGAGGATGAGATGGCTGGACAGTGTCTGCGAAGCAACCAACATGAACCTGACACAACTCCGGGAGGCAGTAGAAGACAGGAGGGCCTGGCGTGCTCTGGTCCATGGGGTCACGAAGAGTCGGACACGACTAAACGACTAAACACACAGGGGGCACCCTGGGACGGTGCAGCTGGCCCAAGGCCACCCAGGCTGGCTCTACTCACAGGGAGGCCCCGTGGGGGAATCCAACGCCCAACCTCTGGCTCTGCAGCCAGAGCCCTAAACCATTGAGTGGTCCAGCCAGCTATGGCCGTAGGCCATCAAGTCAACTCTGATTTATGGCAACCTTTCCAGGGTTTTCCAGGTAGAGAACGCCCAGAAGTAGTTTAGGTAAAGGTAAAGGTTCCCCTTGACATTTAGTCCAGTCGTGTCCAACTCTAGGGCGCAGTGCTCATCCCTGTTTCCAAGCCGTAGAGCCAGCGTTTGTCCGAAGACAGTTTCCGTGGTCACGTGGCCAGCGCGACTACACACGGAATGCCGTGCCCTTCCCACCGTGGTGGCACCTATTTATCTACTCACATTTGCATGCTTTCGAACTGATTGGTTGGTAGGAGCTGGGACGAGCGACAGGGGCTCACTCCCGTCATGTGGATTCGATCTTACAACGGCTGGTCTTCTGACCTTGCAGCACAGAGGCTTCTGCGGTTTAACCCGCAGCGCCACCATGTCCCTGTCAGTAATTTAGTAGTTCACCATTCCCTATCTTCTGGGACTGTGTGCAGCTAGCCCAAGGCCACCCAAGCTGGCTCTACTCACAGGGAGGCCCAGCGGGGGAATCGAACTCCTATCTTCTGGCTCCCCAGCCAGAGACCTAAACCAATGAGCTATCCAGTCAGTTTAGTGTATATAGAGTGACAATCTGTAGCTGCCTTTTACTAAGTCAGGCCATGATCCACCCAACTGCCAATGGCTTTTCAGTGGCTTGGACAGTTTTATTTTCCCAGCTATGCTTCCAGATCCCAGAGACTGGGGATAACAACTTGGCATATATTAACAGATGCTCTACCACTGAATTATAACCAGCCTCCCAAATCGGGGCAGATGCTCCAGAAAACCTATAAACAGCACCCAAGGGCCCTCCATGGAGCAAAGTCAAAGGTGGTTAGAAGTCTGCCCCTGGCTTGGGGGATCGGGTGGCCAAACAAAGTTTATTTTATTTTCCCAGTGGGGAGGATATGGGGTGGATGCAGGAGGGACTCAAAGGTCTACAGAGGTGGGAGCAGCATGTTTAGGGCAACCAAACAGCCTCCCTTTTTCAATGCTTCTAGCCAGGATTCCCTCCCCTGGTCTAAATGAACGAGGAAGCAATGTGCTGATTTCAGAAGGGATCGTGGGCCAGGTGGCTTGATCTTCCCATTTAAAGACCTCTTCCGGGAAGAGGAACGACAAGGACCCAGAATTATCACCATGCCTGCCACCGAGGAATAGGCTACCAGGACAGGGCAGAGAAGGTGGGGACTCACGCGTTGCCCTCTGAAAAAGTTTTCCAAAGCTGGGCGACTCTGTGACGGCTGCTCGAGGTTTTCCTGTCAAAACCCTTTTGGTTTTAGCAGCTGCTGCTGTCACCAGGCTGTTCTGAAAAGCCAAAAAAATAAAGGACGAAAGCGCAGCCAAGAGCGAGGAACCTTGCCTGTCCCTGGGGAGACCCTCTGCCTATCAACACAGCCCGGTGCTTTCATCATGTCCGTCTGGTGCTCGACACGGCGCAGGAGAGCCTGTCCTGGCTGGCAGCCGCTCTCAAAGACCTCCCTCGGGGATGGAGAGAGACCTTTCCAAGAAAGGTCCTTAGAAGACTTCATAAGGAGAGAGGCCAGAGATTGAAGCTGTGACCTTCTGGTCGATGGGCTCTCCCTCAAAAGATGGCGGCCCCCTTGACTCCTTGCAGGTTATCTGTATATCATATGGGATCCCACAGAAGCACCCCAGGACAGCTTACAGGTCTACCTAGGTAAAGGTTCCCCTTGACATTTAGTCCAGTCGTGTCCAACTCTAGGGTGTGGTGCTCATCCCCGTTTCCAAGCCATAGAGTGAGCGTTTTGTCCTAAGACGATCTTCCGTGGTCACGTGGCCACCAGGTCTACCTACTCTGTACGTAGTAAATTGGGGCCACCGGGAAGAGTCAAATTGTGCCATTGATCTGATTTCCCCTCAATGATATCTCAGTTTTCCTTCTGAGTTAATACGGGGGGGATCATTGTGTGTTAGGTTTTCACTCCCAAACACCCTACTTTTCATGTAAGAAAGGAAGAAAGAGTATTATATTCCTCTTCTTTAAAGATTCAAATCTATGTCTGACCTTACAAAGAGATTACAGTTGCCACCACTGACAAGAAGAGAAGCGAATAACACAGTCATATAAAAATTACCCATTGCAACACAGTACAAAACATGGCCAGGTCCCTCTTCTATGCCACAAGGACCAAAACAATTTGCGAAAGGAGGAAAAACTACTCCAATTCGGTAAAAATGCCTTTTTGCAGACGGCATAACTAAGAAATGGAAATCAAGCTTTCCAAATTTTTACAAAGGTTTCACACCCTCTTTGGCTGCCCAAGAGAGGCGATCACAAATTCAACTTTGTCAGTCTAAGCAGGAATACTGGAGGGGGCATCCTTGCCCCAATGAGCCATTTGTTAACTGTGAATGGATGGGAAATTAACTCCCTTTGAATATAACGAGCAGAGGACCCGTGCGGGGCAGTGGACAGAGGGATCAACCTGGGATTCTGGATGGCTGGGTTCCCGTCCCCACTCAGGTCAGGGAAAGTCATGGGAGGTTGCAGTGGTAAAGCCATTACTCAAACACCTCATGCACCTCAAAAACCCATGAGGGCCCCCATAAACCAGAAGGGACTCCATGGCACCTGTCTCCTCAGGCTTTTATAAACCTGTTTCATCTCTTTGAGACGTGGTGGCGCTGTGGGCTAAACCGCAGAAGCCTGTGCTTCAGGGCCAGAAGACCAAGCAGTCGTAAGATCGAATCCACGCGACGGAGTGAGCGCCCGTCACTTGTCCCAGCTCCCGCCAACCTAGCGGTTCGAAAGCACGCAAATGCAAGTAGATTAATAGGGACCACCTCGGTGGAAAGGGAACAGCGTTCCGTGTCTAAGTCGCACTGGCCATGTGACCACGGGAGATTGTCTTCGGACAAAACGCTGGCTCTATGGCTTGGAAACGGGGATGAGCACTGCCCCCTAGAGTCGAACACGACTGGACAAAAATTGTCAAGGGGAACCTTTACCTTTACCTTCATCTCTTTACAGGGTCTCTACAGCAGAGGGAGGAAAGCTGGGCGGGTGGATTAAGGGTCAATTTGAGCTCCAAGGCCCTTAAACAGGGCTGAAAATGGGGGTGGGGGTAAATGCCTTTTAAAAAACCCCGCAAGTGCCTGGTAAAGCAGTTCCAATTTGTATTTATTTATTTTAAATCTCTTTACCCGCCCCCTTTCACCTTAAAAAGAACCAAGGCAACCGGCATCGTTAAAAGACCATATTTGAAAGCTAAAATAGTAAGTATACAAATATTTTTTTGAATTAAACAAATGTTATAGTAGAAACATAAATAAAACCAACAAACACACAAACCCACATTTAAAAGCAACAAGGCACAACCATCCATTTAAAAAACCCTCTCAGGCAGCCGATCACTAAGGGAAAAGCCTGCCTGAAGGGAAAGGTCTTCATCTATTAATTTTCAGTTTTGAGTTGGGAAGGGATGTAGGGAACACACACACACACAGAGAGAGAGAGAGAGAGAGAGAGATCAGTTTTCCTAGAAGACTAGGAAATAAATAATAAAGAATAATAAAGAATACATAGCATGGGCTCTGGTGCCCTCTAATGGCCAGTTCTGGTAATGCATCTGAAAATATTTTTCCCAATTTTTTTCTTTTACCATGCTCTCTCTCTCTCTCTCTCTCTCTCTCTCTCTCTCTCTCACACACACACACACACACACACAGAGAGAGAGAGAGAGAGAGAGAGAGAGAGAGAGAGAGAGAGAGAGAGAGAGAATCAATCCCCAGTGGATACAGGGGTCCTACTGTACCAAAAAAAACCCTGAGAGTCCACATCCAGTATGTCCTACAAGGTTGACTCAGTGCACTGCTGGTCAAGTGGAACAGACTGTTCCTTTGCTGAATTAACATACTGGAGAACCCAGGAGGGCAAATGTTCAGAAATGGCAAGCAATAACAGTAGCAGGAGCTCCCAGACCTCGCCCTGCCTTTCCTCAAACACGAGCCAGGATCACACTCCACTCCAATGGTGCAGGCACAGAGAGGCACCACCCTGGCTCATTAAATATTTGAACAGCAAACTGTTGTATGGGAAGAAAGGGTGATGAAGGGAGACCACATCCCCATATTTCACTACAACCAGGGACTGCAAGTCCAGAATGCTTTGCTGAATCTGCCCACTTATCTTGTGACTTAAACAAAGGGATTTATTTGGCAGTAAAACAGGATCAGCATCTTTATGGAAAGCTAGACATGGAGGTATCAACACCATTAAAAAGTGTTAATAAAAGTGATCTGGATCCAGATTAAGTTAGCAAAAGCGGCTTCTGCTAGAATCGGTGGGATGCAAGAGGCAAATAATTGGTCCAACTGACTTCAACAGCACTCGAGTTCAATTTACAGGCAAACTGTGTTGCTGTATCTTTGGAAGTCTGATCACACACTTCATTCCCATACAAGCCAAGAAACACACACTCTTAATGGCAACGCAGCCAGGAGCAGAAGCTTCAAAACACAGAAGGCAGGAATGCAACAGAAGTAATACCTCCTATTAAGCAGAAGCTACAAAGTGGTTGTAAATAAGGCCGCAGCTGCATCATTTCAGAGAAGAAACCCGCACTGACATTTCTAAATTTCTTTCAGGCAATTTACAAGGATTTCTTCAGCTCTAGTCCTAAAGACAGGAAGTCTTGGATCTGGGAAACCCAAGGTCAACAACACGGTGTGTGTACAGCACAACTTCATTTTGGTCTTTAAAGGGGCAACCCTGGGAAGTGGGTGAGCCCTACTGGCCCTAGCCAGGCTGCCTGAATAACAACACTGCTCGTAAGAGATGGGCACCAACGACTCTCGGCAGGTTCGTGCTCATTCATTTTTTGGCTGACCTAGCGTTTAGTGCTTGCCAGCCCCACCTCCAGCATTGGGCACCCACTCAGGGGCAGCGAGAGCCCAGGGGAGGTGCAGCAGGGAGGTCCGGTCACTGCCTGAGTGGGTGCCCACTGGAGGAGGTGGGGCTCGGAAGCGCTGGGCACCTGTTCAGCCAAAAAATGAACTGGCACGAACTGCGAACTGGCAGTTTGAGCCCACCTCTACTGGTACTCAAGGTTCCCTCTAAGCTGTGCAGCTGTGCAAGCACGCTTTGCTCCCTCTCCATGCACCCACAGTGAGTGTTTCCAGCCATTTTGCTCCCAGTGGCGGCCAGACCCCCATGCAGGATTGCAGAGTTGTTTGTGCAGGATTGCAGAGTCACATGTGCAGGAGGGCAGAGTTGTGCACGCCGGGGATGGAGTCGTACAAGCAAGGAGTGGAGTTGTGCTTGCACGGGGCAGAGCCCCAGCCAGTGGGGCTGAAAACTCAAGGGAACGCTGCTGGCTCTTGAACCAAAACAGGGCTTATTAGAACCAGGTTAGGGTTAACAACACAACTGTTTTTGACCTGCCTCCGGCTAGTTTCCTGTACTGCTCAGGAACCGGTTCTCAAGCCCGACGCGTCTCCGTCCTTCACCAGGAGGGGTTTCAATCCTGTAGGTTTCAATGAAATTCTCCCTACTGACCCAAAATGTGGGGCTTGAGCAGGGAAGGTCAATGCGCACCAAGAGCAACAAAGGCTGCCTGTTGCCCAAGTCTCCTAGCAACTCACAGGCTGCTGGCTCTGCCATGCCCACTGGTGTCATCTTCCCCCCCCCCCCCCAAGCATCTCAGTTGAGCAGCGGCACGCTCCCTGGGGCTAGCTCGGTGACTTTCTTCCCGACCATTGTCATTCTCCCCAACTGATGAGATACGGGGCAGCAGCTGCCAACCGAGGTGCCTTTCCAACCTCATCTGTGGGCACCGTGAGCTGCACCAGCACCCCATCCAAAAGTCCTATTGGTATCTATGTTCCCAATCCCTGGATGGTTCCGGTTCCTTAGGAAGCTCTTCCTCAGCATGGAAACCCTCGGCTCATTATCTGACATTCTCCAGGAACCCTCGGTTACCTCCTACCACGTTAGGGAGCAGATCCCGTGTCTGAAACCCCCCATTCAACTTTCTCCTCTCCAGCCCAGGTCTGTCTCCAGTGCCTCCTTTATATCTCACAGATCCCAAGACCACCCCCCTCCTTTTCCCTCTTCAGGGCCTGGGCAGCCAACCCGTGCCTCAAACCTCCAGGGTCTTGGTCTGGGTTGCTTCCTCCAGCCCAGGTTCCCCAGAGTGTAATTAGTTAAAACACACACACACACACACACACACACACACAGAGAGAGAGAGAGAGAGAGAGAGAGAGAGAGAGAGAGAGAGAGAGAGAGAGAGAGAGAGAGAGAGAGTCCCCTATATCAGAGGTCCCCAACCCCTGGTCTGCAGCCCAGTGCCGGTCCGTGAGCTTCCCAGGATTGGGCCGCAGACACAGATCTCTTCCCTCCCTCCTGCACACACGGTGCACGTGTCGTGCTCGCAGGTGGGCAGTTCCCAAAAGGTTGGGGACCACTGCCCTACAGAGCTTGTGATCTGGAACTCAGTAGGTTCCAGGTAAAGGTGAGACAGCCCGATGACCGGGGGGGGAGAAGTATGTCACTGTCATCACCCTCGCATAGTGTTTCTTTCATTATCAGTACAAGAACACCTGCAACATTCCTTGTTTGAATTTTATTTGGCATTTGCTTGTAATACACAGTATCGCTGCAGAAGCAGGATGCAGAGGGAAGCACACCTTTCATGTTCAAATATTTATGCGTATCCACAGACATACTATCAGTTGCAGGAATGGCATCTCTCAAACTCTCTCTCTCTCTCTCTCTTTTTTTTTTTTTTTTAAAGACTGCTGCAGCAGGTAATTTTCCTTGCAATTGCTTGGGGCTGGTGAAGAAAAGGAGCAAGTGGCACCTTCTACAGACTTTCTACACAACTGCTTCGCAAACACTGGGAGTCCTTTCCAAGGAGACGGGGAATCTCCGTGGAGGCTTAAGTTTTAGTAGCTGTGTTAGTCTGTGCCAGCAAAAAGAAAAGAAACATTAAACATTAAAAAAGACAAGAGCTTTGTGGCATCTTAAAGACTAATTGCTACATTTCATTGGGAGGTTTGGCAGACGAGTCCATTTCCTCAGACGTAAGAGTGGGACTACATGGCAAACACATTTACCTTTACAGACGGCCTCAAAACATAGAGACTGTTCGTTGCCTGGGCACAAGTTGTTGAAGGTGTGGCATTTCACCGCTGGCAATGTCCTTTGGATGGAATTGCTGGAGAACTCAGGGGTTGAGGTCTCTGGCTGCAGAGCCAGAGGTTGGGAGTTCAATTCCCCCACTGGGCGTCCTTGGCAGGGGGTAGACTAGATGATCCAGAGGGTCCCTTTCCAGCTCTGCAGGTCTAAGACTATGATTATATTCAGTTCCCCTCCCAGAAATCATTGTTCTGCAAACAATGACAATGATTGGCGGCTAGTTTCCATAGTCATGTGGCCAGTGCGACTAGATACGGAACGCCATGACCTTTCCACCATGGTGGTACCTATTTAACTACGCGTATTTTTACATGCTTTCAAACTGCTAGGTTGGCAGGAGCTGGGACAAGTGACGGGAGCTCCCTCCGTCCCGTGGATTCGATCTTACGACGTCTGGTCTCCTGACCTTAGAGCACAGAGGCTTCTGCGGTTTAACCCGCAGCGCCACCCCGCCCCCTTCCTCTACTGTAGGACAGCATTAATTGTTAGCTCTCAGCCTGTCCACCAAATAAGAGATCCAGGCTGCATTCACCATTCTGGAGAATTTTCTATTATCTTTCCCAAGCAGCAGGCTGCTGTCCACTGCTTACCTGCTGCTGCTCATCTCCTACCACCAACAGAAAGAGCTCAAGGAACCAGAGACTCAACTCAGAGAAAACCACTCACTGTGAAGGTCAAACTGGGGCATCTAGCTTGTTACTGATAAACCAGTTAGGAACTGGAAACCCTAAAAGCATGACTTTAGACCCCAGTTTGTTCAGCAAATCAAGAGTCTCTATTCAGATCCAACTCTTTGCTTTTATTTCCTGGTGAACGTTTGGTTATTCAGCTGCTGCAGCTAGCAGATGGAACCGAGAGGAAGCAATCAGGTAATTGATCCCAGCATTCTGCTGATGGATGATTTAATTTTCAGTGTGATTCGGGTTTAGGTCTCTGGCTACAGAGCCAGAGGTTGGGAGTTCAATTCCCCCACTGGGCCTCCTGCAAGTAGAGTCAGCTTGTGTAGCCTTGGGCAAGCTGCACCGTCCCAGGACACCCCCGGAAGAAGGGGATGGTCAACCACTTGTGAGTATTCTCTACCTGGAAAACCCTGACAATGGTCGGCATAAGTCAGAATGGACTTGCTGGGAAATGATGATGATGATGATGATGATGATGATGATGATGATGATGATGAAATGTGATTACAGTTTTGACTAAATGCAGCACTGTGTGCTGACAACATTTGAATGGAGGGAACTGAAGAGGAATGAGTATAGTCTTTGTGACGGGCATGTTGTTGGGGAGAATGAACGGCTAGATGACGGCAACTGAATTGCTCATTTTGACTAACAACAGCTCATGAACGGCAGCTTTTCCACACAACCCATAGCTATCACCTTCAGAAAACAACGAACCCATCTGCTATCCTTCAAGTCAAGGTGAGTCTACAGTGCTGGCATGCAAAACAACAGCATCGTGCACCACAAAAGTATCATGAATATCGTCTTTGTATCAAAGAAAAGAATACCTGAAAAAGGTGACAAAGAACTGCACCAGGTCCATAAAGTTGCTGTGCTGAGAAAAAGCGATCTGTGAAGAGAAAACAAAAACAAATTGCAATTTAGAAACCCTGGTTGCAAATTAGCGATGTCGTTTTCCTGAATATCAGCAGAAACGTCTCAACTGTCAGAGAAGTATGACAATGGAACCCATGACGTTCGGAGGTGGTCAGTTGCTCCAACACTAGAAGCATTCAAGAGAAAACCGGACCACTATCTGTTGGATATGCGTTGACTTGCATTCCTACATTGAGCACAGGGTTGGACTTGACAGCTTTATAAGCTCCTTCCAACTTGATTATTCTATGATTCTACTGTCAGAATTACTGTCACAACTAAATCTCTATAGAAAACATGGCGATAGCACTCAACCGATGAAACATGGTGTTCCATTTACAGATTTAAGAGTGACCCAGTGTTTCTGAGTTGAAGAGCTCAGAGAACATGAAAGAATCAAAGGCCCCACTGTAACAAAATGAATAAAATAATAGCAATATCATAAACATACACCTCTCAGAACACGATCAGCATCATTAACAGGGCCTTCTTTCTCCCACAAACCTTGTGAATCTCAACAAGAATGACTTGGTGGGGTTCTAAGGCAGCCCCAGACCCTAAACGGAGACATTTCTTTATCAGAAGGAGAGTCCTGAAACAAAAAAGCCCAATAAGCAACGTGATCTCTCCTTAAACCAGGCTGAGGAACCTCTGAGACAAACCCTCTTGCAGAGCCCTCTGCGGGTGATCCTCAAGACCTGCTCAAAAGGAGTCTACCCCTTGTTTCCAATAATGTTTCATTGCCTGCATCCTCAGAGATTTTGGAAAGTCCACCAGCAGCAGGCATCCATCTAATGTTGCCACCATGGAGAAGCAACAGTAGATCTATCACACGAACCATAGCACCTCAAGGGAAGTGGAGTGATCCAACGCTGGAGGCATTCAAGAGAAAACTGGACCCTCTGTCAGATCTGCTTTGACTTGGGGGGGCTGGACTCGAGGGCCTTACAGGTTCCTTCCAGCTCCATGAGTCTACACCGCCAAGCTTCACACAGCACATCATTAAAAGTTGGAATTCGACAGCACAAAGTTTTAAAAGTTCCAAAGGAGCAGTTGGGAGAAACACATGGATGATGGATCTGTCGGCTAGTTGTTATGCTTCATGATACTAACCTACCCATTTCTTCCTGCAGGGAACTGGTTGGCCATTATGGAAAGCAAATCATAGAACTAAGAGTTAGACATTTACTCAAAAGTACTCTAGTCCAAACTAGAGCAGGGTCTCCATAGCTGCACTATCCAAAATCTGTTTCAAAATCTATCCAAGATGGGGCAGTCTACCATGGAGGTGGGCAAAATGCAACCTCCCCCCCCCAATGCTGTTTTTCCACACCTTGTCCTATACGATTCGTCTGCTCTGCCTCTCAGAAACGTAGTTTTCCTGAGCAAAATAATAATAATAATAAATAAAAGTGAAGTCTCACTCCTATAAACCTCTTAAAGAAGCCATTCACCTTTTAAATAGGTCAAAAGGCCTCGGCAACAAAGCTCCCTTTTCTAAAATTGAAATGGACTCTTGGTCGGTACCGCACGAATTTTTAAAACATTTCTTTCCTTATTCCTGATGGTTTATGCAGATGATCCCACCAATGTAAAATTATTCAGATGATCTCACAAATGTAAAATTTTCACCACCTTCTGAGCTAGTCCGTTGCCTTGGCCCAACTGCTCCTCCTGCCCAGGTGGTCTTCCAAATGTTTTGGGTGGAATCTCTGTTGATGTAAATCTGAATCCTTTGGTTTGGAGCAGCAGAAAACAAGCTTGCTCTGTCTTCCATGGGACAACCTTCAGATATCTGAAGACCACTATTCTATCATGCTTCTCCTCTAGACTAAACATACACAAGTGTTCCTTCAAAGCGCTTCCTCTGGAGACACTCTACCATGTTTCTTGGGTTCCTCTGGCCGCTGGACTAATACGGCTTATGACCACATGGAATCCTCAGAATGCCGGACAAGCCAAGCCTGTGCTCCTTTTGTGAAAGAGCAGATGCTTTCCAGTTGAGAGATGATGCTCCTGCAAGCAGGAATGACCTAGAGATAAGAAGCAAAGCTGTCCGCTTCAAGTCGGTTCTGGAGCCACCACTCCAGAGAGACACCTCCTTTCTGTCTTAGGCCCTACCACTCCGCTAGCTCCTCTTTACAGGAGCATCGTCTCTCAATTGGAAAGCATCTGTACTTTCATAAAAGGAGCACAGGCTTGGCTTGTCCGGCATTCTGAGGATTCCATGTGGTCATATGTCATATTAGTCCAGCGGCCAGAGGAATGAGTAGATGTTGTCTAGAGGGGTGGGGTAAAAATCGAATAAATAAATAAATAAATAAATAAATAAAATAAACCCAAGAAACTTGCTTGCTTGCTTGCCTTCCTGCTTCCTTCCTTCCTTGCTTTGCGCTGAAAACTGGAACGTGGTTCCAATCAGCAGGCATCTGGATCAGGAATTTTAGAATTCCAGGGATGGCAGATAAAATTCTCACAGTACCTGCTGCAGAGTTCTTGCGCCCAGGCAATAGCAAAGCAAGGAAATCACTGGCAGAACCAGGCCCCATTGTCGGCTCTTAGTAAGTCCGCCTGTCTGTCTGTCTTTCTTTCTTTTTTTTTTATTATTCCGCCCCATGAGTGCCAGACACTATTCAACAATCAATAACTCAAACAGTAAGGATGACAATAAACCAACAATAATGAAATTAAAATTAAAATAAAAACCAATGATAAAAAGAGCAGGAAAGGATCCTTCTCCTCCCCCCCCCCCCGGTAGATTCTGGATGATCTATCCTATCTGAGTGGAGTGAGAAGTCAGAGGACCAAGGATAAGGAGCATTGACCCACAGAGGGCATGCCTTCTCATTCTGGAAGGTCATATGGGTTGAGCCCTACAAGGAAAAGCCCATGCAGGGGCTGCAGCCTTCCTAAGGTCTGCCCTCATATCCAGATTCTCTGCCCTTCTGCTGCGAAGCCCATTCAGGTCTTGCCCTCCTTTTCGAGATCAGGAGCCGCCGGGTCCTGGACAGACAAGAAGCCTGAGTGCCTGAGTTCAGCTGTCAGTCCTGTTGTACAGGCCACACTATTTCCAGCACCTCCTGCATACGGCCCACTATTGCCTTCCTACCAAGTTCTATGAGTAAGCCATGGGGCTGGACTAGAGCTTGGGAAAACTCCCTCTTTTTGGATTCGGTTCCCAGAATCCTCCGGTCAGCATGGCAACATTTCCGCAATTGGTTTCAGTAGGTACCCGGGCTAGCCCAGTCTTGTTTTACCTGGAAATATGGGCACAGGACGAAGACCTAACTTCCCTGTGAGTCTTAATTCCCAGAGAAGTAGCTGGGTTCGTCCATCTGAGCATGCAGGCAAAAATAATGCAGGAGGAGCGGGATTTTGAGAGAAAGAAAAAGGCATCATAATGCAACACTTTCAAGACTTAACAGATTTCTTTTAGTGTGAGCTTTCCTGGATTTAAAAAAATACTTCTTCAGCCAGTAGGAGAGCAAATGCATGTCCCCTCTCTGGATCACCATGACAGGGAGAGCCATCTCCGGATGACCGGCATTCCTCTCCCCTGTTTTATTTTTACCTACATTACAATTCCTAAAATTCACTTGGAAGCGTGGCAGGAAAGACTCAAAGGAGTATCTGTTATTTCTTTCAAAATCTCAGATTACATATTTCACAGTCCAGGTCGTAAGAGTTTTTGCACCTTTGTATGTCTGTGCTGTTTTCAGTCTTGCAAACAGCTGACCCTTTTACCTTGCGTTTGATCAGTCAGAAACAAAACATTTTCCATTTTTAACAAATATGAACTCAATTTTCTCTCTCTCTCTCTCTCTCTCTCTCTCTCTCTCTAACTACAAACACCATACTCTAAACCCTTAACAACAGTGTTTTTAAGAGTGGCGGATCTTTTCTTCCATTGGTCCTATTACAATAACTATTTACAGATGTCTTCACTTTTCACAGAATGCCCCTACAGAACTGTGTCCTTTAAACAACAACACTGAACCCATAAAAGGATCAAACTTCACAGTATACCCTGCCGTTTTCAGCAAGTCAAAACAGATTTCCAACGCAACATTGACCCTGCCGGTCAATGTGAAGCAGTCACCCCAATGCTACTGGACTTCCCATAGAAGGAAATCCATCTTATAAATTCTGTTCAGCCTAAGTGGTTGTGGTCGTCATCCATTCTCAGCTTTAGATCTAAAAGACCAATATATGCCAGAACTCACATTTCCCTGAATGAACCTGGCTTCTCAGAAGCAGCTTTGAGACGTCAGAATCGTATGCAAGTTGACATGTGATCAAGCAGGAGAGCAGAAGACCTACATATACATGGAACAGCGAAGAGGACTTCTGCGCTCATGGCTTCTTCATGAGACTAGTTAAAGTGGGCTTGGTGTCGATTTACTGCGAGAGAAGCTGTAATTTACTCCAGTCATGGCAAGGAAAGCGATTTTGCAAGTTATTAGGCTGGTGCGCACTGTATATTTCATTTCAACAACCGAGAAGAAAGCCAGCTCTTCTGAATCTGGCAGCCTGCAAAGAGCTTCCAAGATTTCCTGGTTCATATTTCAGTAAAAGTGGAACGCCAAAACAAATGAACACACCACAGAAGAGTGTGCAGAGTCCCACAAGGTTGGAAGCACCCAGACTTTCCAGACAGATGGAACAAACAGAAAAATACTTTGTGCGTGCCTTGTGCAAACCCCTCCTTGTTTTCTTCCCCGCCACTTCTACTTCCCGAGTTCTCACATTCAAAAAGTATGAAGTCAAACAGAGCTCAGAGGGTAACATGACACCTTTGTGGCCGCAATTCTAAGTGCTCGCCTTTTGATCAAAAAAACCCAATTCTTAAGTATTTCCCAAGTTGGGCCAAAAAAACATCAAGATTGTTCCTTTTGGCTTTTGATGCTAAATTGCACAGGAAAAAAAGTTGCCTTTGACTTCAAGATGGTACCACAGCAGCTGGAGGTTTAGAATTTATTCCTTCTTTATTTTTAGAAGAATGAAGGGCTTCTTGGTTATGTTTCTGCCACTGAAAAAGGGCAGTTACCTACAAGAGTCAACAAATCGAGGACTATTCACTGCCTCCTGAAAAGATGTTCCCAGATCAATAAAAAAAGACTATAGATCTTTAACACTTCAGGAAGGCCAACCAACAACCAAGAAAAGAAGTTCATATTTAATAGCTGTCAGAATAGGAGCGAGGACTTAAATGCTTCGCAAAAATCTTCAATACAATCTTTCTATATGTGAGAAAGAATTGGAAACGGATTACAAAGAGAGAGAGAGAGAGAGCCCACACTACTCTAAATCTGAATTTCAGTAAGTATTTTTTTTCCTGATTTTTGACAAAACCTTGTAGCGATTTTAATTTGGGTGTGTATGTTCTGACTGCAGCTCGTGTCCCCTTATCAGTCAGACACAGGGAGGCCCCTTCCTTGTAAATGAATCGTCCCACACTTCCTGGGACTGAGTTGTTGTTGTTGTTTAGTCGTTTAGTCGTGTCCGACTCTTTGTGACCCCATGGACCAGAGCACTCCAGGCCCTCCTGTCTTCCACTGCCTCCCAGAGTTGAGTCAGATTCATGTCGGTCGCTTCGCAGACACTGTCCAGCCATCTCATCCTCGGTCGTCCCCTTCTCCTCTTGCCGTCACACCTTCCCAACATCAGGGTCTTTTCCAAGGAGTCTTCTCTTCTCATGAGATGGCCGAAGTATTGGAGCCTCAACTTCAGGGACTGTCCTTCCAGGGAGCACTTAGGCTTGATTTCCTTCAGAACGGAGAGGTCTGTTCTCCTTGCAGTCCAGGGGACTCTCAAGAGTCTGAGTTACTTCTGTGAAAAGGTCTTGACGGGCAGTTCAACAGAAAAAGCAATCCGAGAAGAACGTAAGCTGGACGGGGTGCCTCACAGACAAGAATGAACGCATAGGGGAGGCAACACCTGCTGGCCAGGGAAACGGGTGTCAAGCCCTCTGCCCTGTTGCCCAGTTTTAATCCTGAGTTGGGATTGGGGCTCTTTGGGGGCAATGGCCATCTATCTCTATGCTAATGCCTTCGGATTGCTCGAACTCAAACCTTGCTATGCTGCCTTTGTGGTCTCTCTGGACTCTGTCTTCCCATCCCCATATATATCCCCCCCCTTCCCTGCAGTCCAAAACACCATCAATTGCCTGGGCACCAGTGAAGTTCCATTTCAGAGTACCCTGCGCAGTGTAGAGAACTACAACCCAAGGCAAACCTACAGGACAACATCATTTGTTGACGGAGATGCACCTACAACCGGAGAGTCAACACTCGTCACAGCAGCTACCTTCCAGCGGTCATCCGCCATCTCAGGAAGCTATGCAAGGTACAGGGGGAAAGCACAGCTGGGGTTTACCGAAAACTCCTTAACCACCGGTCACGGAGGCTCAAGGTGGCTTGCAATAAATGAGGCAGAGCAAAACGAAACAGCAGAACCAGAAAGGGGGGGAGGGAAGGCAGCGATACAAGGTCATTAAAAGAGCTCACGTGATGATTTCAAAGGACCAAGGCAAAGTCTGCCTAGCATATAAAGAGGGGCTGAGCAGCCACAAGGCACAGCAAGAGATCTTGAGAAGAAATACCACCACGCAAGGGCCCTTATAAGAGAAGAGTCTGGCTTGATGTCGGACGGCACGCATCAAGGACTAGAGACTCTGAAGGAAATAAGTGACAGGCAGGATGGGCCTTGCTTTCATGAAGCGCCGGGATGTTGAACCAAGACTTGCAGGGGATGTCAAATGCCGACATTGTTTTAGGTGGGCCAAGCAGAATATGGAAGTTAGGATCAAGGAGAAGATCTATTTAGAGGGATTTATACTTCCCAAATGAGAAAAACATGCAAAGAACGACTTGTTCATGACAATTTGGCTCAGGAGAATCAAGCACCAGCAACCCAAGTGCAAACTGGCTATCAGAGAACATCAGCGTCCAGAAAAGGATGAGGAGAGGATGAGTTCAAAGCCTCAGTGGGGCTGCTAATGATAAGGCCTTCTGGCAGTCACTAGTTCATTCATTAGGCATCCTTCAGTCTCGAAAGACTATGGTAACGTGCTCTGAATGGAGGACTTGGAACAGCGTTTAGTGTGGCTGAGGAGGCCAATTCGAGAGGGACCATCCCTTCCACACTGAAGACAAATGCAATCTGTCCCCTGTCCAGCTCCCTGATTTTGCTGTTCATATGGTTGCAATAAACTGGAGGAGACTGAATGGCATGTAACAGCAACACAACGATAACAAATGTGGAACTCCTGGCCACAGGATGTGTTGATGGCATCTGGCCTAGATGCCTTGAAAAGGGGACTGGAAAAGTTTCTGGAGGAAAAGTCCCATCGCAGGTGACAAGCCATGGTGGGGATGTATCAACTTCAGGCTTAAAAGAAGGTGCCTCCAAAGGCCAGATGTAGGGGAGGGCGTATCAGGAGACAGTTATATCTAGTGGGCTCATGGGCTCCCAGAGACATCTGGCGGGGGCCACTGGGAGACACAGGAAACTGGACCATCTCTTCTTAGGTTATGTTTATGAGTCTAACAATTCATGAAACCTGGAGAGGGCTTGTAGTTCTCAGCTTGATGTTCCTGCCCTCAACTTTTCTGCGATTCCAAAACCAGAATTAAAGTAGGAAAAAAAACATAATAAGAGAGAAATGTGCAATGCCTTCTTCTGTCTGCGTAACCCGTATAGGTGACAATGTGAATTCTGTGACTGCCAAACTCCCACATTTACTCTGAAGTCTGGTAACTGTGCCCTGAATAAAAGGAAAGCAGACGAGGCCAGAGTGAATTCTGGATTTTTACTGTCCATATGCCCTTTTAGCAGGGCATGTGCTACTTCCCCACCACTATCTCTCCCGGTCAGGATGATCAGTCTGTCAGGTGGTACCATGTCCTCCTTGGCTGCTGCCTTCTCTTCAATATCCTGACAGGAGCCAACAGAGAAGAAACGGCACCAGCTAGTTCTTTAAGAGAAAAGGCATGGACTTCTAAACATCCTTCAAGTAAGTTCAGAGGAAAGCTGGGGAAAAGGTCAGGACACCCCTGCTCTGCTGATCTTATTACAAGCCGGCTGTCCTGGTGTAGAATTGTGTCTGCTTTGGAAAAAAAAACTACAGTGGTGTCTCACATAGCGATCACTCCGTTGAGCGACGAAATCGCTTAGCAATGGAGTTTTTGCGATGGTCCCTATGGGGTTTTTTCGCTTTGCGATGATCGCGGGGAAGCGATCATGGCAAAGTGACCCTTTTTTATCAGCTGATGGGCAGTTTCAAAATGGCCGCCTGCTGTTTTTCCTCGCTTAAGAGGCGGTGCTATGGAGGATTTTTGCTTAAAGGTGAGTTTTAAGCCCATAGGAACGCATTAATCGCGTTTTAATGCGTTTCTATGGGCTTTTTAATTTCGTTTAGCAACGTTTTTGCTTAGCAACGTTTTTTCCGGAACGGATTAACGTCGCTAAGCGAGGCACCACTGTATTTGCTTCTTTCCCTCTTTTCCAGTAGAAGTAGAATGTTTGTTTTACACCCATTAGGAAAACTTCTTTGTAGCTTAAGAAGCCAGACTCACTGCAGTAGGTAAAATTCACAAGAAAAGGCAAGGCTTTATTTAAGCAGCATCTATACCTACAAGTATCTCTGTATCTATAAGACTAGAATTTTCCACAGCTGAATTTAAGAAGGATTGGAGTTCAAGCAAGGAAACTTCCTGACAAACCTTTAAAGCAGCAGCCCTCCTCTTGGATCTCATGTATGTTTGTTCAACAAAGCTGGTTTGAATTATCTGCCGCTTGGCAGCCAACATGTTAGAATCAGGCCAGGCTGCTTGCCTGCCATGCTCTCTGCTACCAACTGTTTTGCACAAGGAGTAAAGCTAATTTATTTCAGTCAACCCATCTACACAGACGTTTAGCGTTTGGGCTTTTGCTAACCTGTCCCCAGGGCTTCTTATAGCTAACACTCACTATGTATCGGTAGTCTGCAGAGCTTTCACCGACATATGAACTCATACAAACGACACCTTCAGAGGACTGCTGCTAAGATGAGGGTTAAAGACCAGACCCTTCCCTAAAACCATTAGCAGGCTTGTGAATAAGCCACCTTGGCTATAGAAAGTATTCTGGAGGGATGGGGGCCAACCTGGAAAAGTCCCTGCTCTTTGACATGTCAACTCTTTGGATCCTAGTGGTCAAGAGCACTAGATCAGTCTTTGCCGACCTGGAGCCAAAGGTCCACCAGCTCAGAGGTTCTCTGGGTGACCTCAGGTCACACCCTCTTGTACTTTGACCTACTCAGATATGTTCCA
Source organism: Pogona vitticeps (assembly GCF_051106095.1). Classification (NCBI taxonomy): domain Eukaryota; kingdom Metazoa; phylum Chordata; class Lepidosauria; order Squamata; family Agamidae; genus Pogona; species Pogona vitticeps. Next base: position 4,132,727 of record NC_135787.1, read on the forward strand.
GACTCACCTAGGGCACTGAGCAAGAAGAAGCTTCAAATTCTCCATTCTCATCAGTTTTGGTTATCTCATCCCCGCAAGACAGACTCTTGTATGACAGCTTCATAGGATCCCAACTCTCCAGAAAGCAGGGCTCCTCCCCACAAATTAAAGTTTCTGTAAGCAGTTGATTTCCAAGATGCAAACCACCGATGCAAGCTTTAAATCTGGCGATCGTCCATGAAACAAAACAATAGTTGTTCTTGTTTCCTTTGCTTTGGGGGGCTTTATTTTATACACATCACAGTCTCCACAAATGCAAGAGATAAGAGCGCAACAGAATCATAAGAGCGCAACAGAATCTCCAGTAGTTATTACCACCAGCAAAAGAAAGAAGGCTGTGACTTTCCATCCTTGCCCGCAAGGTTGGCAAACACGAACGGGGCCAGAAATGCCGCCTTTGCTGTGCAGAAGCTATCGGCATCTGGTTTTATCTCAAAAGGTGTCTGACCATGGAAGGCCTGTGGTGGGGTTGGGCCGGCATCAGGCCACTTACAAACTGCCTTTTGCTGACCTCAATCTATATGCATACGTAGTCCAATCCGGAAGAACTCCTCTAATGTTCCTATTTTGGGCTCTCGCTGAAAGATACCCAACCTAGTAAGAATCAATTTTTTGGAAAAGTTACTTTTTCAAAAGGGTACCTCCCCAAATCCCTCAGTTCTATGCTGGCTGGCTGACTGCTGAGAGCTGCAATCCAAAAATACCTTTTCCAAGCTTTGCCGAACATCTGTTTGTTTGTTTGCTTTTTCTCCTCTCACTCGCCCTGGTTTGTATTTGTTGCTAAATTGAGACCAATAACTGCCAAGAACCAAGCTTGTGCACTCCCTTCTGGAGCTCCGGAGACAGCCTCAAGGAAACTCAGCACTAAAGCAGCAATGGCCAGAGGTTAAAAGCTTACTCCTTTTGTGAAGTAAGTGAAAAAGCTGGCCACTTAGCTAGAAAGGAAAGATCAGGTCAAGCTATTGTTGACTTATGGTGAGTTTATGGTCTACTATCACTGTAGATAGTACAGTGACGATAGGACGTGGTGGCGTTGTGGGTTAAACCGCAGCAGCCTCTGTGCTGCAAGGTCAGAAGAACCAGCCGTCGTAACTGGTTCTTCCAGTTCTAGCAGTTTGAAAGCATGTAAATGCTAGTAGATAAATAGGTACCACCATGGTGGGAAGGTCACGGCGTTCCGTGCCTAGTCGCACTGGCCATGTTACCACGGAAACTGTCTTCGGACAAACGATGGCTCTATGGCTTGGAGACAGGGATGAGAACCGCGCTCTAGAGTCAGACACGACTGGACTAAGTGTCAAGGGGAACCTTTACCTTACTATCACTGTTAATCCCTTTCTAGGCATACAGTTATCAAGAGCGTTGTCACCCATCCTGTATTTGTGCACCTAATTTTTCCTGCCTGGATGCAGAGCTTCACATTTTGCACCGCTGAACCTCATTTTGCCTGTTTCTGCCCAATTCCCCTGCCTATTAAGTTCTTTTTAAATTCTGATACTGTCTTCCGAGACGCTGCCTACCTCTCCCAATCTGGCACCCCTTGCACATTGGACTGTCATCCCCTCCAGTCTCTCAATCCCAATCCTTTATCAGCATATTGAAGTGACAGGCCCGGGAGAGAAGGCGGTGGGGTCCCAGTTGCAATTTGTCTTCAGGAGGATGAGAAACGACGGGTGAATGTTTCTTGGCTATGGTCCATCAACTAACTGCATATTACTGAGCGCTAGTTATCAACTAGGCCACATTTCCTCAGCTTGTCTGCAAGAGCATCACGGGAGACCTTGTCAAAAGCCTTATGGAAATCAAGATGCATTACATTCACAGCACTTCCTTGACGTATCAAGCTTGTCACTCATCCAAAAAAAAAGGTACAGCTTGAGTCTGAAGTGTGTTTGAGAAACATAAGTTGTTTCTGAGTGACCACAGCACTCTTTCCTAAGTGCTCAAAAACCAACCATTGAATAGTCTGTTCTAAAAACTTGCTAATATCAGTATGTCAAGCCAGCTAGGTTGATAGTTGACTCATCTTCTTTTCCCTCTTTTTAATGAAGACGGGGAAAACATTTGTCCATCTCCAGTGTGCAGTGACCTCACACGTCACCTTTTCTTAAAGAATTCTTAAAGGCGATAGATAGGGGCTCTAACATGACACCTGCCATTTCCTTCAGTACACTGGGACGCAATTCATCTAGCCCTGAAGACCTGAAATCACTGGAAGCTGCTCGGTTGCTCCCGTATCACTTCTGCACCCACTATGGACCACGACCCTTCACCACATCACTGATTTCATTTTTATTAGGTCCATCACGGTTTTTGGTTTCAGCACCAGGCAGAGATAAAGGAGGTGTTGAGCAGTTCTGCCTCTTCGCTGTGATAAGCCCTTTCCATTCCTCTCTATATAATCAGTCCTAAGACTATATAGGAAGGAGTGCTCACTGGAAGGATAGATCCTGAAGCTGAGGCTCCAGTCCTTTGGCCATCTCATGAGAAGAGAAGACTCCCTGGAAAAGACCCTGATGTTGGGAAAGTGTGAGGGCAAGAAGAGTAAGGGACGACGGAGGAGGAGATGGTTGGATGGTGTCATCGAAGCAACCAACACGAATTTGACCCAACTCCAGGAGGCAGTGGAAGGCAGGAGGGCCTGGCGTGCTCTGGTCCATGGGGTCACGAAGAGCTGGACATGACTTGACAACTAAACAACAAGAAGACTATATAATCACTTCTACCCAAGATGACTTCCACCTCACTACCACATCCAGGACAGCTGATCTTGTTTCCTCTTCCACCTTCTGGAAAAGCCAGCTGAGAGCACGGCAAGTGTGCAATTGATTGGAGATTGTGTCTTTGGCTGAGTTCAATTTCTAGCGGCTGTCAGGATTGTTGGGAGTCTCTTCCTCCTCCTTCTCCATCTCTCCTTTTTTAAAAAAATGTTTAGTCATCTGATCTAGGAGGACATCTTCCCTCTGCTTAGTCTAGCTTAATGAGCTTGAGCATCACTGCCGTGGTCTGCCAGGGTCGTTTTCTGCTACTGCTGCTGCTCAGTCGCTGCCCTCCAGATGTTTCTCCACCCACATCACCACTGCAAAGTTCTCTTTCCTTCTGCCGACGTAGACGCTACTCCTGAAGATGGAGGATGCATCTCTTAGGGTTCCTGTACCACCACTTAAATGCTGTCTCCCTCCCTCTTGGAATTCAGTTTAAAGCCCTCCTGATCAGATTTGTGAGACTAATACTTAATGAACAGCACACAATACACAGATCGAGACAAAAGAAATGTGTTTTCTTCTTGGAAAGGAAATATTTTTAGAGAGAAAAATAATTAACTGAGTCATTATTTACAAAACAGATGAAACCAACCATGCAAGCTTATAACAGTATTTATTGATCACCATTTATACCAATTTACTGGTTTCACTCCAAATATTTATTTCTATTTAAAAGAAATATACAGATACCTCAATGCAACCAGACAGGCTAAATTCCAAATCTGTTTCCTGGATTCCACCCCATAGCTCTCTTGCACATAAACTTTACTCATGAAGACTGAACCACAATCTCATCTGAAGCATTAAAGATATTTGTTGCCCTCTAAAGTACACTTTGTATAAATATTCTTTAACATCCACGCAGAGACAGCCTGGGAGTTCATGGCTACCACGGCGTCCATGAGCCTGTCCCAACATGGCGCTGGTACTATACATGTGGCAGGTCGCACATTAGACCTGGCCTTCAGGTCTGGGAAGACAAAAGATGATCTAAAGATAGTCAACCTTGAGGTTTCCACCTTGTTGTAATTAGATCATCATCTGCTGAGATCTGGACTTTATACAACTATGCCCCATATTCCAATGGTCCAAACCTGAAGCCTGTTAGATCCAACTAGTTTCCAGAATGTCCTTGGAGATTTTCCATCTGATTTGGCTGACACTCCTGTTGAAGCACAGATTGACCATTGGCTTTCCGAGATGATGCTAGCTGTATGTACAACCACTGCTAAATGCCTCTTCATTGCAGAGCTTGATCATCACCATAGTTTACCGAAGAGTTAAGGGCTGTCAGATCCGATAACCTGAAGCCTGAACCTCCCTAAGAGTCCTAAAGAATGTTATAGTCCTCCAGGGGGAAAATCAGAAGCCTGCGTGCTTCACAGCTGGTATATATTTAAACTGGGGTTAAATCCAGTGTGACTCAGAGGAATATTCTGCACCTTGTATAATTCTACCTTCTTCTGAATATCCGTCAATGGATTTCCCTCATGCAAGACGGCTAAACCAAACGTCCAAAGAAGTCCCAACTTTTCTTCATTTTATTGAGTATAGGGTTGTATATCCAGAAACCTGACTATAAAAACCTAACACAGAATTACAGAAACAAGAATATAAAAACTTAAAGAACTAATTAAAAAAGATAACTACTCCAACCAAACCTAGAATGCTCCAACAAAAATTAAGTTGCTTCAAAATGAAATGATAAACTTGTAGGCAAAGTGCCACAAAATAGTTTAAGAATAAAGCTAAGAACAAAGACATCTCTAAGTCACATCTATAAAAATATATTTCAGAACTTATAGAAAAGAATTATACAGTAGCATTAGGGAGTATAAAACCACATCAGTATATAAGAAAAATCTTATTCCCCCACAAGGAGGGTTTTCTCCTCTCTAATCATGTTCCCTTTGCATCCTTTGCTCTTTGCCTCAATTTTCTGGCAATTATTCATCCCCTTAGTCATTAGGTACATTCCCATTGTGCTTCCTAGGAGAGGAGCCAGCCTGGGTAGCCTTGGGCCAGCTGCACAGTCCCATAGCACCCCTAGTGGAAGGGAGAGGTAAAAACCACTTCTTCTCTTTATTTATTTATTTAATTCAAAACCATTAATACTCTAAACCCATAATCAATAATACAAAGTATAAAACAAAACAAAAAGAAAAAGAAAAAACTACCAAACTAAACATCTCCCCTCCCCCTTTGGGACACAGATTCCATCGTCAGGTCTGGACCTATTGTATCTTCAAGAGGATTCCGGTGAGCACCGAGTTCACAAAATACTAAGTTTCGCCCTAAGCTCCTGTCTTTTTCTGGGCCCAATTATACAACAGACCAGCTTCCCGCTCGTATATCAACTTCCAGCTTTGTTTTACATAGTCTCTTGGTATTCTCTACCAGGGAAACCCTGAAAAAGGTCGCCATAAGTCAGAGGTGACTTTGCAGGTCATTGCTGTCCTTGCTGTCCTTGTCGTTGTTACCGTCCCTTTACCAGTTGAAACAACCTTACCTGCAAGGCTTCAAAAATCTAAGAGCTTAGAAATTGAGCTTATATATTTTAATTGCATTTTAATTGTTCTAAATTTTTATTGTATTTTAAATGTTGTAAGCCACCCAGAGACCTTTGGGTTGTGTGGGCGGCATATAAATTGAATAAATAAATAAATAAATAAATAAATTGGGGCGGAGGGGATTTAATAGAAAGCTCAATCATTCCAGCAGAGTTTGTAACTTCGGAGGGTTTTTTGACTTAATATCTGGCATGCTGTCAATTTACGTATTGTTTTGACTAGGTCTTCTGCAAAGCCTACAGCTGGGGGGGGGAGAGAGATCCAAAAAAACCTACATGTTTATACGACCAAAGTATTTCAAGATAACATCACTGGACATACAAAGAGTGCCAAATATCAGACCTGCATACATCACCTCTAAGTTGTAACAGAACATCACTCGGCTATCAGAATCTTATAGCAGAGGGACGTTGTTCAGTTTGAGAACCACCCGACGGTTTCAATTGCCTATAGCAAACTATTTCAAAGCCACACTTTTAGACACACATTCATTTTCAGGGCTGCTTTGTCTATCCTCCCTTAATTATTTCAGTACAAAAATTTAAACCATGACAGGGTGAAGAAGCAATTAAGAAGACCGCTAAAGACCAAATGGAGGAAAGCTCCCTCAGAATGCCACCTGGCGTCAGTCAGGGAAAAGTCCAGCAAATATTGCAATTTACTTAAGGCAGCAAAAAGAGGCTGTAACAACCAAATTGATTAACAGGGCTTCCAATCAACAGACGGCACTCTTTCGAGTTGTCTGCACTCATAAATGCTGAACAGATGCAAATATTACAACAAAATATAGAGAATTGCAACTGACCGGTAGGTAGCCCATTTCAAATCCAAGATTGAATGCATCTGTCAGGACCTTGACTCCTTACTTAGTCCAGCAGATCAGACTGAGATCTCCAATATACTATCCAGTAAGACTTTACTGGATCAGCTTCAAGTTGGAAGGCCTGAAGGTGTTACACTACTGTCTCTTGTTCAGATCTTTGGCCACCTTGGCTACTAAAATCTGCCAAGAATACAGCAGCAGAATGGCCACCCATGTCATTTAAACAGGAAGGTCGTACATCCTTCTGTTTAAAAGAAACTATAACAAGGCCCATTCTTAAGAAAACTAAATTGGCGATGGATGACCTAAGCAACTACAGATGTGTCGCATGGTGACCTCTGCATTGGGCTCCCACAAGGATTGACCACCACACCAATGCTCTTTAAGATCTATATAAAGCTGCTGGGAGATGTCACATGGAGGTCTGGAGGTCACTGTCACCAGCACCCTGATGATACACAGCTCTATCTCTCCTTCACTTCATCTTCCAGGGATGCTGTATAGGCCCTTGAGTGATGTCTAGTATCGATAATGGACTGGACTAAAGTCAGCAAACGAAATCTAGAATAGATGGAGATCCTACCGTTAGGAGGATCATCGGATGAGTTAGAGGGAAATTTACCTGGCGTTGATGGAGTTACACTCCTCCTGAAGGATCAGGTCTACATCTTGGGGGTATTCATGGATGTGGCCAGGAGGGCCTTTTATCAACTCTGGTGGATTGCCCAATTGTGCCCCTATCTGGACCAACCAACTCTGCAGAAAAATGATCCAAACCCTCTCTATGTTGGAACATGCTCAGGAATGGAATTGGGTTGTGGCTTATTTGCTGTTTGCCTATCATGATGCCCCCTAGGGAAGCCTCCCTGGAGTTCATCCTTGGGCATAATGTGAGAGGCCCTTTACGTTCGCTTAAGAAGCACTGGGAGGGCAAAATTGCTAAGAGCCCGAGTCCTGTTGCCGTATTTGTGAGCCCGTCAAGTGTCAAAGCATGGTCCATTCCCCAGAATAAGAAGCAAGCCATGTCCTGCTTGGCCCTGGCTGGGTAACACTGGAAGCTTATTTTCTACTTTAAGACCATTGCAACACCTCTAACGGATTTGTGCAGAAAGTGCATGCCAGTGAAAGTTCGGCTTACAGAGACTTGCCAACAGACGTTGGACACCCTAAAGGCTAAGTTGCTGGAATCTCCTCTTTTAATGGCTCCAGATTTTGATCTGTTCTTTGTTCTGCAGACAGATGCAAGTGAGTTTAGCCTAGGGGTGGTGTTGTTACAGGCAGGTTCTGATGGAAGCCTTCATCAGCAGGAAGCTCTTCTACCCAGAAAGAGAGAGAGAAATTATTCCATGGTAAAGGAGGAGCGCCTGGCTGTTATATGGTCCATGTCTAAGTTATGACCTTCCTGAAGGATGTTTTCACTGCAAACAGATCATACACCTTTGGTCTGGCTCAACCATATGAGGAATCACGATCAGCATTTGTTCAGAGGGAGTGTTTGTGTATAGGATTTCAACTTTGAGGTTCAGTTCCTCAGAGGCTATGAGAAGCTGGGGGTAGACAGGTTGTGTAGAAAGAATTTCGGAGAAGCATGACTTATGGGAGGTTGAAAATGGCACTGCTGTTGCTAAATTGTCAGAAAGTGAATCTCTGCTGTATTGTGCGTGTTCTCATCCAGACTTTAATTCTCTGTGCCTTTAAATGAGTAAAGGCTTTTAAAATGTTCTCTTCACATGCTCTGTGCTGCTATTTTTTCTTAATCTACCTCAGTTTGTTTAGAATAGTCAGCTTGTTAGTTTGTCTAGCTAGAATAGGAATTCACCTGGGGAATGCAGGTCTTTAGATGGTGTTTCAATAAATGTATTGGTTTTAGGTCTTAGTGTAAATAAGTATTTAAAGGTATTTTGCTTTCTTTTAAATTACCACTGTAGCCTTACAGTATGTTTGCTTGCTTTAGATGTTGCATGAGCTTGCTGACACCATCCAACAGCTCAGGAAAGGACAGAATGTCACGAGACTGGTAAATGGGGGAATCTCGGCTTCTGCTACCCTTCTGGAAAACAGGTCTTGTAGTTTCTGCCTAGAACAAGCTGACCGAGAGAAAGGGAATTTGCACACTGGTAATTGAAAGGCTGCAACCATTTGTGCCTTATCTCTGTAAAAACAGAAACTCCAAGCCCAGACTGAGTGCTCTCCTTAGTACTGAATTAATTAGCAGAATGGTTTCATCTGAATGAAAAGGGGGAGGAGAAGTTACTCTCTTTGCAAAGGTTCTAGGCCAGTGGTCAGGGAACAGGGGTAAATTACCCCAAATGGGGTAAAAATGAAAATCCTGGGGGTAGTGGGGATGGTCGCTGCAGGCATTTTACCCCCAGGCATTTTATTTCTGACGATGCTGTGTGTATGTGGGCACTCCGTTGCGGGGAGAGTGAGCCCTGGCGAGGAACTGCACAGGGCACCTGCCTGTCCTCCTCACCTCCAAAGTGTGTGTGTGGGGGGAGAGGGCAGTGGACCAGGCCAGCTGGAGTCTTTGCCCAGTGGAGCCCTGGCTGGGGCTCTCCTTCCTGCCTGCACCCACCTGCCCGGTGCACTGGCAAGGAGGCCCCCTTCCCACCCCACCTCCTCTGAGTTCATGGCCAGTGGACCTGCGGGCCCTGCGGTGCCCGCCTCCCCTCTCCAAGGACGCGCTTTCCCAGCGGTGTGGCAGCTCCAGACTGGCTGCCTGGACGGTGGCCACAGGTCCCGGGTGAGTGCAGGAGGGGCGGGGGTCAGCCGTGGATGGCAAGAGCCGGGGGGGGGGTAATGTCTACATAAATAATTTTTGGGGGTGGGGGTAAAAAGTAAAAACGTTCCCTGACACCTGTTCTAGGCACTCTGACAGCTGAATGGTGGCTCTCCTGGAAGGGTCTAGAAGCTGGAATTTTGCATATAAAAACTGAGGACATAAGTTACTTCATTTAGCCTAGTTATCTTTCAGCAGAATGCTATGTTTATGTGCTGCCCTGCTGTATGACTTGCAATCCACATAGGCTTTGGAGCTATGCAGAAGCTACGCCAGGATGCTTGGCTTAGGTTGGCCAAGTTTCTTATTTTCTTGTGGGACTCTTCTAAAACTGTTCTTGCCTCATCTTTTTGATTGCTTATTTGCTCCAAAACATTTTAACTGTTTCTGTAACTTTTGAAACTGTTTTAAAGTTTTGCTCTTTTGACTTTTTCATCACCTTTAAAATCTGACAAACTGGTCATTTTGGGGTAAGAAGGTTGATGGTACTTGAAACCAGGTCTTGCCTCAACCATCTACTAGAAGCCTATGCATTTTGTGACTATTTTTGGGAATCCTAACTTACAGGATTGGCATAAGCATTAAAGCACTTAACCTTGTGGATTTCCGCTAACTCCCTGGAAGCACTGTTTAGTCAGAGAAGAACTACAATGCTGAAAGGGTAACAGGCAGGAAGATCTTCCCCAACTATCAATCACCACATTTAGTCCTCTTGCATTGCACCCACACCAGGAAAGACAGGGCAGTGTGGCTAACTAAGAAGTGCAGGTTTTTCTGCCTCAACATAATCCTGACAGTTTGATCCAAAAAGAATCCTAGCTTTTGATTTCAGCTGGTCTACCGTAAGTATGACTGAGTCTAGCTCAAACCCATGATTTGTAGACATTCTGGTTGCTAGTTCTAAGCAACAGTGAACAGAATACAAAACAGATCCGGGAAGGGAATGCTCAGTAACGGGGAAAAAAATGAAGAGCTGTCACCTTCAATATATTTATGTTCCCATTTATTCCACTTAGGTTTAGTCATTCTACAGCAAACAAATGATTTCAGAATCTCTTACCTGTATTTTTATTGGCCACGTGAAGTTGCTCACGTAGACGAAGAAAGTGATATTTGGGTTGTTGCGGAAGTCAAATTTCTCATTAGAAAAGCTATCCTTGTACTCTTTGATCTGGCTCTTTGAAACCACCGGAATCTCCTCCCCTGCCTGCGTCCCAGCTGTGAGCATTTGAAAAGAAGAAAAGGGGGAAATGAGTGTGGCATAGGGGTTAAGCCTCTCCAGCAGGGCCTGAGGAGGAGCGGACGCAAAGCATCCCCCGGCCATGAAGCTTACAGGTGACCTGACGGCAATCCCATCCTCTGAAACTAATCAAGCACACGGGGCGCTTGGGAGCACGAAACCGAAGAAGGGAAATCTATTTATTCCCTTCCCACCCCCCGTGAGACTTGGCGGAGAGGCAGAATGTAAATGTCAGGAAATGAACCGTCTGCCTTTCGCACAAATCCCCCGTGATATTCCGAAGGGTACTCTTATTCTTTTAATTACAGAGTGAGATTCATTGATAATAAAATTGAATGGTGCCATTTAAACAAAGCAACGCAGAGTTCAGTTACGCCGCTGCTAACGGCAAACACCCAAATGGCCATTATATAAAAAGTTAACATGCTGGCAGCTGATACGTGCCTTTAAGAGGCAGAAGTCGGATCAATGGTATTCTACTTTGTTTCTGAGACCACCTTTGTACGATAATATCGAATGAATGCCTGAACAGATACTTCTACAGAGCTCAGCAAGCTACTAAATCCATAAGCTGCCCACAGAGTGTCTGCATATCAATGGAGTCCGTACTGGAGCAGGCTGCTTTGTCTTCTGTGAACATCACCCTGACCTTGGCTGAGCTGCTCTGTGGTCACAGGAATGGTACAAGCAGTGCACCGAACTATGTGCGAAATATGGGAAACATGATGGCAGAAGATCCAGGGGCAGAAAAGTGGAAAATAAAGGAAGGAGAAAACAGTATGCAGTAGATTGAGGGGCAGGAACCAGGAGGCAGAGAAAAGGCATGAAGGAAGACAGTTAGACAAACAGGAAAGAAGGGGCCCAGGAAGGAAACATTTGAAATGGGAAGGAAAGAGGTCAGAGGAATGGAAAAGTGCCAGCACGACTGAAATGTTGATGTCACAAGCAAGGAAAAAGATGGGGGATGCAGCTGAAGTAGTTATGTATTTAGTGGCTGCTCTCTGGTTAAATCTACCGCCATTCCTAGCTCGATACGTCTAGCTCAGACTCTGGGCATCTGGAGTTGGGGAGGGGGATTTTTTCTCACCTGCAAAACTCGTCGACCAAGTGATGTTGAGGTTGAAGTTTTTAGAAGCGTTGATGAACATGTCCAGGTCTCGGTTTTGCTGATTCCAAAAGACGAAGAAAGGAAACTCGGTTAGCAGCTTAAACGCACAGCAGGTTCCGTTATTAAACTCTTTGTCAACATTTTTTTTTTGAAGAAAAACAAAAGCATGGCAAGATCTGTAAAGGCAAGATCCAGCCTTATCTCTTCTGTGCTAAAACAGATCAGCAGCCGGCTTCAGTTTGTGACATTTCACACTTTTTTATTGCAGTTAAAAAATAAAACAGGATCCAATGTTCTACAACTTTCCTGACTCAAACGAAGTCAGTGCTGGCAAACGGGGAAAGGTTCTGAGCTGCACAGAATGCTTCTTTTTAAAGGGAGCGAGAGGGAAAGGCAAAATGAAAAGAGAGCAAAGAAAAGGCCTATGTTAGCTGCTGCTTGTCTGTGGCCTTTGGATTCTCATGCCTGGGGTTTCAACATAATATCCTAAGGAACCACTGGGTCCCACTAGGTTCAGCCTTCCTTCAACTTGGTTTGCAAAGGGAAGTGCACAATCTGAAGATGAACCAGCCGCAGGCCGGAAGCTAAGCCCAAGATACCAATTGTCGGAAAGGGGGAAAAGGAAGGGTCACTGTCACATCACAGTCTGACTGGCACTTGCAGCACCCAGCTGAACTTTAGAGAATCGGAACGACAGATATCGGTTGTTGCAGCTAGCAATGGAGCCAGCCACCCAAATGGAGCTTTCAGTGAAGTACTGCAACACAGGGCCAAATTTTACTCTAGTCCAGAGACAGACAGCTTCGGCACATCTGGAAGCCGTATTTTTGCCTCCATCAGCAAGCACAAGCTGCAACAGGTTCCCAAGTAGCTCCCAAATGGATATAAAGCAAAATCTTGGGGAAAAAAACCACAAAACAGGGAGTGCTTGTTCAACCTCCTCCTGTCTCAACTGTTTGATGTTCCAGATGCAAAACCCACAAGCTCTCGAGGGGCTCTGGGGTGGCCAGAAGTGGCTTGTGGGTGGCACTTTGCCCATCTCATGTTAGTCTTTTCTTAAAGGCAGGACCTACTGAACTGCCCCCCCCCCCAATCTGCCTTTTCATCTCTTCCTACCATGGGCCAAAAGAGGGCTCATCCAATGTCTGGACGCCTACCCAAACACATGGATAGCAAACAGCCTCCGTGGGATTTGTCAGCAATTCTTCCCAACCCAGAATTGACAGAATAAACATAGCTGAACTTAAATCAGTTACTTTTAGTGCAATGAAGGTGTAACTAAGGGTAAAGGTAAAGGTTCCCCTTGACAATTAGTCCAGCTGTGTCCGACTCTAGGGCGTGGTGCTCATCCCCATCTCCAAGCCGTAGAGCCAGCATTTGTCTGAAGACAGTTTCCGTGGTCACGTGGCCAGCACGACTAGACACAGAACGCCATTACCTTCCCACCGTGGTGGTACCTATTTATCTACTCACATTTTTACATGCTTTCGAACTGCTAGGTTGGTAGGAGCTGGGACAAGCGACGGGAGCTCACTCCGTCGCGTGGATTTGATATTACGACGGCTGGTCTTTGACCTGACAGCACAGAGGCTTCTGCAGTTTAACCCACAGTGCCACCACGTCCCTGTAACTAAACTACACTGCAAAAGCAACGCAACAAAGGGCCATGAAACTACCTTTTTGTTGCAACAAGCAACACTTCCAACTATTGAAAAAAAATTATTTCAAGGATGCTTTAAGCTCAATGTATTCTATTTAAGCTATTTTACAAGCAACCTGGCAGGAATTGTCCAAGTTTTATGCCATTCTCTAATAATGTGAAGACCATCACTGTTCTCATTTCCGCGTTCAGCTACGTTTTCAAGCTGCAATATTCAGAACAGGCCTGTGGTTTTTTTTCCGGAGGCACAATGAGATATTTTTTATAAATGAAACAATGATCATCACCACCTGCCTGCCCCAAAATTATAAATAATGTAATTCTTTAACATTCCACACACCTGGTCAGACAGGAAAGTCCAAGAAAGTTCACACAGGAATGTAGAAGTTCTTAGTACAACTATTATGTCTCTTGAATTCTCAGGTTATGGCTATGTACATAATTTTGGACAGCAGATTTCATGCATTACTGTATAAATGATATAACAGGACAGAAAATGGGTTCACCTCCCCAAATTTTACTTCTAGACTATAATAAAGTTGTTCACCCAGCAGTTTTATAATCAGTTGTTTATTCACTGCTGCAATTATTTTGCATGTTTTATTAAATGCTGCAAGACAAGTTGTTTCTTGTAAGTAGAAATTTCTGTATTGTGCATCTGTTTTGAATGGATATGAGCAAGGAGGGGGCCATAACATAGTTAATTAAATCTATATACTATAAACTGGGTTAAAGAAGGATGTACAATTAAAAGGTTTTTAGACCATTTTTATCTGTGAAGAACCGGAGTACGGATTTTTGTTATGATGCACATCTTGTGCATTACTTTTTCTTGTATATTTTTATTTTATTTTATTTATTCTATTTATATCCCGCCTATCTGGTCTTGCGACCACTCTTTTGTGGTGGCAGGTCTGTATAAATACCTTATTGATATCATGGAAATTAATAATGACATGCTTGTGGATACTAAAAGGTATTTATCTAAAGCAGCTACTACAAAGCAACCCAACAATGACTGTCAGATGTGAATAACACATCAGGTGCAGAAGCCATTCCTCTCCAGCTGCCTTAAGGCCATCAACATTCCTCAAGATTGAGCTCCCCGTAAATAAAACCAGGACAGCCGCCCCCTGTCTCGGAGGGCAAACCGAGCACAAACCAACAAACCTTTAAAAAGCAGCTCCGTGGCGCTGATTCAAAAATAACCAACAACACCCCGCCACTGTTGCATGCAATAGACAGGCTTCATGGAGCACAGAGTACCAAGGCACGTTAATAAGCAATGTGCAGTGCAGCCGAGAGCATTTACTAACCTCTTCAGGCGTTGCTACAAAATTGATTGCGGTATAATGGCGATCATCTTCTTGCGAGAGACTGAAGGTGAATTGATAGTCAATAAGAAGAGTATCTGTACAAGAGTATGAAAAACAGAGTTTAGGAAGTGCTTTGCTCCAAAGCCAGATCCCGAGGAAGGCTGGCGGGCCCCTACTGGCAGATGAGAAAAGATGGGGGTCCAGCAACACAATGGCCTATGTGCTCCAAGAAGGCACAAGGGAGCATAACTAAGTTTAGCAGGGCAGCATGAGTGCCAGCCAGAAGGCCTCTGGGCCACATGCTATTATTATGCACGAGTCTAGAAAAGTAGACTCCAAACATCCCTCAGCCTGCATGGCCAGTCCAAAAAACATCACTTGCCCAAGCTTTCTCTCATGGCCCTGTCAGCCTCGTTGGCTCAATATGGGGTAACAAGACTTACTGATCTACTCACTGATAATAACACTGATCGTATGACTGATAATATTGGCCAACCTTCTTGACTATGATGGGAATAACACAGACAAAGTCTTTTGAACTGATTGGCCTTACGGGCAAATCCTCAAGGTCATTTTCAATCTTTTTTGCATGTGCTGTGAAGCTCTTTTAGCTGGAACACATAAGATATTTGAGCTGAGAGGATGGAACCTGTTCATGGAATCCTTTTGGACTCCTCTCTTGCGGGTTTTCCAGCCCTGCAGGAACTCCTTCTGGCATCATCCATTCAACTTTCCCAGTTAATTCTTGATTCAGTTTTCAGTTGCTGTTCTGCTTTTAGTTTTGTCTTTAAATGGTTTCTAATGTACTGTTTGATGACTGTAAATTTTTATAATTTTTATTGTTTATAAGAAAGATAAGATGAAAAGAAGCTCAAATAAATATTCAGAACACAGACTGATAATTTTGTTACCACAGTTCTGTGGGTTTAATATGATTTTACTTTATCCTCAGGAGATGCCTTCATTCAATACATTCACCCTGTCAGGTCCTCCTGTATCTCTACTACCTACTCCCTTAACAGTGCCTCACATTTACCCTAAAATAGAGGACCCCAACCCCTGGTCCGTGGCCTGGTGCTGGTCCATAGCATGAGCTGGACCGTGCTGCAGAGACACACCTCCCACTCTCCCCCCGCATGCACACCCCTCCCCACAGCTGCTTTGTGCATGCGTGCTCTCTCCGGCGCACCTGTACGAGCGCAGTGCCGTCGTCTGCACATGTGCACGATTGCCCATGCAACCGCGTGAGCGCCACACCACCGCTTGCGCATGTGCACAAGAGAGCACCCGTGAGCCCCCTGCTGCCGTTTGCACATGCGCACAAGTGCCCGCATGACCACCGTGCTGCCGTTCACACGTGTGCATGAGTGCACACATCTGCACAAGCACCGCGCAGGCATTTGCGCATGCACGTGTGTGCACTCATTCACACATGTGCAGAAGCACGGTGGTTGCCCCGCCTTCCCCAGCCGGTCCGTGGGGTGAAAAATGTTGAGGACCCCTGCCTTAAAAGATGTCTCCTGATGGGCAGGGTCTGGGCTCTTGCTTTTTCACCACACCCAGAAATGCTGGGCAGAATGTCATCTTGTACACACTAAGAACTGCAGAGCCGGAAGGGACCCTCTGGTTCATCGAGTCCAGGCCCTTTCAGGGAGTCGCAACAGGGGAATCAAACTCCCCACCTCTGGCTCCGCAGAGAGAGACCCTAAACCCCTGAGCTCTCCAGAAGTTCTGCGGAAGGCTTAGATATCCTACATAAAAACACCAGAAGGGGTCCTGGTCATTATTTTCACCCAAAGGCAAGAATAGCTATAAGGGGATTCCGAAGAACTCATTGCCACTAAACAGATCCATCTTCCCAAGCATGTTAGGACAACAGTTGCAGGAATGCCTAGGCAAAAAAAAAAAAAAAAACAGAGCACTGCTCGCTGAGATATTAGGGCTGAACTGCCCTCAGATTCACTTCTTGACAGAAAACCATTGCCAGAAGCTTCCAACCACCTCTAAGGATTAAGATGGAAGTCCTCCACACCTGCAGCTCACAGCCCGGCACACCTTTCGTCCTCTGTTTCCCTGCCAGTGGCCTCTCTCCCTCCGGCAGGACGGGGCTGGGGGCCGATGGGATGTTGAGGCCCGCCTGTCCTCCCTGGCAAGAACCTCTTCCTCCGCCTGAGCCTTTCCTAGACCAGCCCATCCTCCCACCGTCCTCCTTCGGCACGGCTGCTTCCGCCCTTACGGCTTGCGAGCATCAGCTTGGTAGAAACCAGGGGCTCCCAACTCTGGGTCAGTCGCATGTTCTTGGACTGCAATTCCCAGAAGGCTTCACCACTGGTAGTACTGGCCAGGGTTTTTTTTTGGGGGGGGGAGTTGTGGTCCAAGAACACTGGGATGACCCAAGGCTGTGAAACACTGTGGTAGAAGATTCTCATTTGTAAGGAAGGCTGACCTACTGTTGCACAGGCCTCTTCAGATTAAAACTGAAACCACTCCAGTCCATAGCATCCCTTTTCTGCATAGGTTGCCACCTGCTTTGTTTCTGGTCTTCCTGACTCAGAAACACTCACTTTCCAAATGCCAAGGAGACAGGAGAGAAACTGTCCTTGGGGAAGAGACGGGAGGTGCCTGATAGGCCCAAACTCAAAAGTTAGCCGCTCCCACCCCCTGATTACAACCCCCAGCATGCCCCGGGCATCACATCTGGTGGCCCTGCTGTTCAGGGAATTCTGGGAGTTCTAATCCAAAAGGTAAAGTCTTCCAGCTCTCATCAGGCAGGTCTCCTTAAATTTAAAAAAAAACAGGAAATATCCCATCTCCTTTAGGACATAGCAAACAGTGTCATGCCAGAAAGAACGGTTATGGCAGCTGCAGAAGTGGATATCCTGACAAAGAAGAGCTGCACCCAAGTGTTCCATAAAATATCCCCCCTTTTTATTATTATTATTATTATTATTATTATTATTATTATTATTATTATTATTATTATTATTATTATTATTATTATTATTATTATTATTATTATTATTATTATTATTATTATTATTACCACTGTATGTTGGGACAGAAAGTTCTCTCTTTAAAAACTTTTAAACACAACACTGAGCATCCCTCGCCCTTTGGGGGGAAAAAAGCTACTTCAACCTACTTTCCTCCTTGCTCAGCAAGCAATATTCATTATTGTCTTTAAACTGCTCCTCTGAGGGATAAAAGCTTTTAGGTCTCAAAAGGCGTTGAGAAGAAAAAGGAAAATGCAGGGTGAATGAACGGAAAACAGTAGGTTGCAATTGGCCATCTGAAATTCTGAGCTGCAGCCCATTTAGAAACCGTGGGTTTGAAAGCATCGTTTTGGATGTATATATTTAGAGAGGTGCGTCTCTGCATCAACACAACCCACTTCCCCCAGTTAAACATATACTATTCTATGCATGGCGTTTACAGCACAGAGATCTGAACAAATTTGGAGTCCCGGACACAAAGGAAGAACCACATCAATTCTGTGAGTGGAATACAGAAAGCAGAGATAGGGAAAGGAGTTGGCAAAACAAGTGCCTTTAGGGAACACAAGAACTGTACATAGCAGAAATGTAAAGATGGAGCAACACAACTAAAAAAGCATTCCAGAAGGTACGTAAATCCAGAATAAGCAGAAGGGAGAACATATTAATGAGACTTTTATATCCCTTTTTTCATCTATTGCAAGTTGTTTGATGTGCAAGCACTAGTTCTACACGCAGACAAAAGAAACATGGTTTACACTCACAGTAACATGTCCCTTTGAGAGGGTTGCCCTGGTATCGGTTTTCAACTTCGCACCTAGAAGAAACAGCATGAACAAGGTTAGCCTTTGGTCTTAATTTTCTCCGGAGGCGAAACTCCTCTAACGTTTTTGTTTTCTTTCAAATCACATCCCAGAGGAACCCGAAGACTGCTTCTTATGAAAAATAGAATGGGTCTCATCTAAAAGTTAACTAATGAGCTAACTAAAAGCACGGCACAGCAGCGGACCAGGATTCAGAAAATAGTAATGAAACAGAAGTCTGAAAAATGTGGGTCAGAACCTTGGCACTGATCTTAAAAACAACCTTTAAAAATCTACCAGCTTCCTGAGAACAAGCCGGAACAGAAGCCGTACATAAGGGACAGCTACAAATTTTTGATTCGCTATATGTTTCATATTTATAGGAAGAGCTCATAGTCAGAATGGTTGATATTTCAATAACATCAAAGTAACTTTTCTTGGTTATGAGAGATCGGGGTCGTAGATGTCTCCAATTCAATTAACTGGCTCCAAACGACCAAGGGAAACCAACTGGCTGGCAACCTCTGGAGTGAGCGCGTTAAACTACTGTAAAGGATAACCATGCTAAAGAGCCACTAAAAGCTACCACTGGACAACATTTAGATAATTTGGAAACGAGTCATCTGCGCTTTATCTCTTTAAAAAATTAAATAAAATCCAGAGCTGTGATAAATGTTAACTACTTTTAATTTTGGAGTAGAACTAGTCATCACGGAGCAGCATAAATACAGTGGCATAATTATAGTACAGAGGCTAATTTTTATAATTAATTAAAAATCACAGCATAGTATTCCCTGAATATATAGACAACAAATGTTCCTCCCTCTCTCTCTCTCTGTCCCTTTTTTTGTTTGTTTGTTATCATTACTCCCAGGACATACACACATACACATACACTCTTTCTAAAATGTTTTTCAAACACCTCTCCCCAGCCCTAATCAGTTGGAACACACACACACAGAGACACACAGACACAGACAGACACACACAAACACACACACACACTCCTCTCTCTCTCTCTCTCTCTCTCTCTCTCTCTCTCTTTCTCTCTCTTTTAAAATGTTTTTCAGACACCTCTCCCCAGCCCTAATCAGCTGGAACAGGGTTACAGGGCCATAGTTCAAAGTGCTTACAGAAGAGCCAGCAATAAATACACTTATGCCCCAACACTACACAATCAGTCCAATTTGGTGACGGACTAATATCCCAATCTAAGCCTCTTATAGCATGAGCAATATTTCTTGAACTGGTCAAATTAGTATCCTAAAGAGATTAATGAGGACAAACAGATTGTTCTCCCTCACACTGAGGAAGTGTAACTTCAAGTGTAACCCAGCCTCTGCCTTCTGATGATGCTCGGGGACCACCATCCACTTGCCCAAGGACACCCAGCTCTGCAACCTGGTGTGCTAAACTACTGAGATATACCCAATCCCCGAAGGTATCGGTTGTTGTTGTTGTTTAGTCGTTAAGTCGTGTCCGACTCTTCGTGACCCCTGAAGGTATCAGTACTTCTGGCCTAATTTCAAGCCTAATACAGTGGTGCCTCGCATAGCGACGATAATCGGTGCAGCAAAAATCGCTGCAAAGCGATTTCGCCGCTATGCGATTTTAAAAAAGCCCATAGGAATGCACTGAAACCCCTTCAATGCGTTCCTATGGGTTTCAGATACACCTTTAAAGCGAAAATCCTCCATAGGGCGGCCATTTTCGCTGCCCGGTAAGCAAGGAATCTTTCCCAAAAAACAGCGGGCGGCCATTTTTTTTACCCGGTGGCATTTTGGAACCGCCGATCAACTGTTAACAAAACCATTGCTTTGCGATGATCGGTAAGCTAAACAGGGTACCGATCATTGCAAAGCGATTTTTGCCCATTTAAAACATTGCAATGTGATCGCTTTTGCGATTGCAAAATCTTCATCGCTATGCAATTTCGTCGTTAAATGGGGTGCCCATTAAGCGAGGCACCACTGTACTCAGTGACATAATTCTGCACCTCACTCTGATACTTTAACAGAGAAACTAGAGGATTCTGAATTCTACAACTGAAACAGTGACATCCACGCTGGCTCAGGAATGTCATGAGAATGGCTGACGGTCGGATTCCAAAAGATCTCCTGGATGGAGAATGAGTGCAAGGAAATTGCCCCAGAGGGAGGCCACAGCTGTGATACAAGGGGATCTGCAAGCGGGATCTGAAGGCCTTAGGAATGGACCTCAACACATGGGAAACCTTGACATCTAACCGTTCAGCCTGGAGGCAGGCGGTGCATCACGGCCTGTCCCAATTTGAAGAGACCCTTGTCCAGCAGGCCGAGGCCAAGAGGCTGTCCCGAAACCAGCAAAATCAGGGAGCTGGACAGGGGACACATTGTATTTGTCTTCCGTGTGGAAGGGACGGTCACTCTCAAATTGGCCTTCTCAGCGACACTAGACGCTGTTCCAAGTCCTCCACACAGAGCACGTGACCCTAGTCTTTCGAAACTGAAGGATGCCTACAGCTTACTATACTGCGTAGGTAACATTGCAGAAATTTAGATTAAGAGCGAGACCCAAAGAGATGTGCAGCCTGGCTTGCATGCCCCTCCTCAGCAATCCTTTTACAAACAGGGATCTTTGAAAGCAACATGTGGCTTTGCAGAATGAGACTGGCTTTCTCCTTTAAGTGGACATGACACAGCCGATCTTCGCTCGCACGCATTAAATCACAGAATCATAGCATAATGGAATTGGAAGGGGGACTATAAGGCCATCATGTCCAACCCCCTCCTCAATGTAGGAGTACAAATTAATGGATATCTGACAGAGGGTTGTCCCATTTTCTCTTGAAGGCCTCCAATACTGGAGCGCTCACCACCTCCTGAGGAAACTGGTTTCATTGTTTGTACTGCTTTAACAGTTAAGAAAGTTTTTTCCTGAGATTTAGCCTAAATCTGGCTTCCTGGACCTTCGGCTCTTTCTTATGTTGTCCTGCGTTCTGGGATGACCGAGAACAGATCCTGCCCCTCCTCTGTACCTTTCAAGAATTTCTCAATTTTTTCTTTCTCTAGCTCTGTCTCTCATATGGCCTAACCATTTTTAAAGATGTGGTGCTGGATGACCACTCACAGAATACTGGGGAATTCTGGAAAGGGTCTGAGTCCAAAATCACAAATCAGTGCACCTTGACTTTGCATCGCGCCCCAAACCAAAAGTGCCCCCTTTCGGGTTCACTTTGGACCATGGCAATCAAGCCCGCTTGACCTTCTGAACACTCACAGTTGACACTCTTCTCCTTTGATTCCTTTGGTGGTGCAGAAACACTTTCCGGTGTGTGCGTTGCACATAGAAGCATGGCCGTTACACTTGCAAGCTGGAAGGCAAAAGCCATCCTCAGTTAAACAGGCACACACACAAATATGGAATACACATCCATTCAACAACTTGGGTCGACAGGGCAGGTGGTTTCTCCTTTTGGCCCATAAAAGGCAGTGCCATTGGCGACGGCACACAACGCTCCTTGTTTCATCCCATGTGAGATGCTTAGAAAACACGTTCAATGGGAACTCCCAGCCCATAGAGGTGGACGTTCTGGCTCACCATGAAGGATAAAACAAAGGGAGCCCAGCAGTGTATCCGCTCCTGCCATCTCATTTCATAGAGGTTGAAAGCAGAATGGACGGCTGGAGCCAGTGATAGGAAAATGGAATAATCTGGTACTCGCCATATTATGATTTGAGCTGCCAATATTAAATAACACTGTGATCCATGCTTGAAGGAAATGTGCTTTTTCACTCAGACGCCTGAACCTTAAACATAGTTGCAGTTAAATACTGCTCATTCCAGAGCTGCATCAGTCCTTACACTCAACGTTTGCAACAGAAGAGAAAGTACGATTATATTCAGCACCAGGTTTGGGAGTACAGAGAGTAAAATCAGAAAAATGTTACATTAAAAAAAAAAGCAAAAACGCAGATAGGGAATCACATACTCTTGTTCAATTTACACCAGTTGAAAAGGCCAGTTTTTCTTGGCACAGAAAAACTTTACCCCATTATGTCATCCACACATCCTCGGTCTTTGCTCCTTGCAGGTCAACTGGAACAATGAACAAGAAAATGCACAATCGTTCCTAGCAGTGGGTCTGGAAAGAAGGGAAGGACACAACTTACGCTGACAGGTCCCTCCATTGGTGGGGTCTCCATAGTAACCAGAGATGCAGGTCTCACAATGCTTGCCCGCTGTCAGGTTCTCGCACTTCTCGCAGATGCTCTCATTGACGCATTTACTGTGCCCATTACATTGGCAGGCTGAAAAGACATTCGCCCCGTTATTTTCCTCGACGACCCATTTATTGTCAGAATTTCTCAGGACAAGCAACGAAACCCTTCAACTTGCTGAATCAGCATCTAGCAGTGGGACACTCCGGCAAATATAAATATCACTCCGGGGGAGTTATAGCCAGCATGTGGGAGATCCTGGCACCAAGCTCAAGCAGGCAAATATAAGGAACAAGCAACGAGGGACTACGATCTGATGTCTACCCTTGATGAGTAAACAGGACCTCAGCAAGTCAACACTAATGTAAGGGGCCATTAATTTGATGGTCCAAATCATGGATGTCATAGCTGCAAACTGAGGCTAATGCACGAGGGCCTGGTTGTGCATCAACCATGGCAAGCAGGATCGACGTTCGTATGTCAGAAAGTTCGTAAGTCGAAGTACAATTTCCCATTGAAATGCATGGGAATGGAATTAATCCGTTCCAGCATTTCAAAAGGCAAAAAAAGCCTTTCGTAAATGGCTCCAAGAATGGCTCCCTGCAAAAAGGTAGGGGGAAAGGGCATTTACAAACGGCTCCGTTGGCAAAAAAATGCCATTGACTTGCGAACGGAGCCTCGACCTTGTTCATAGTTTGAGCTAGGTTCGCAAGTTGATGCCAATTTTTGCCAACAGAGCTGTTCGTAAATCGAAAAGTCCGTATGTAGGGCCATTCGTAAGTTGAGGGTTGACTGTACATGGAAAAGCCTGACCAAGGGGTCTATGTTGGCTGGGAGTAACCACTGGATTTAAAATTACCGCCCCTCTCCCCCCACCCCACCCTCTTTTCCTTTTATGCCATGTCTTTCAGTACGTAGGGACGTGGTGGCGCTGTGGGCTAAACCGCAGAAGCCTGTGCTGCAGGGTCAGAAGACCAAGCAGTCGTAAAATCGAATCCACGCGACGGAGTGAGCGCCCGTCGCTTGTCCCAGCTCCCGCCAACCTAGCAGTTCGAAAGCATGCAAATGCAAGTAGATAAATAGGGACCACCTCAGTGGGAAGGCAACAGCATTCTGTGTCTAAGTCGCATTGGCCATGTGACCACGGAAGATTGCCTTCGGACAAATGCTGGTTCTATGGCTTGGAAACGGGGATGAGCACCACCCCCTAGAGTCGAACACGACTGGACAAAAAATTTGTCAAGGGGAACCTTTACCTTTACCTTTCAGTACAAAAAGAGGGCCTGCCTTAATTTGTTATTGATCATAGTTAAGCTGATCTGCAAGAGATTTTATGACAGAAGAGTGGCATAAAAATGCTTTTAAAAAATGACATTCTTGAGTCTCTCACTTAACATTCCTTGCTACTGCATAATGATTAAATGGAAAGAGGAATCATCACCATCATCCTCCACAAAGGAATCTCAATCCACTGAGTGTGGATTAAATCCATTACCTTGCCTTGAAAGCCCACCCGTGGCCACTTTTATGGGGTGAACAAGAAGAAAAACTTTAGGGTTTTCGGACAAAGCAAATCTGCATAACGTTCTTCCACAATCTGCATTCTTGAATATATTACCTGGACAGTGAATGAAGGACCAGTTATATTTATTCTCTGCCAGGCACATGCTGGCGTCCAGAACAGGTTCCTGATAAAATTTTCCGGCTGGCAATGCAGGTGGAGTTGGCTTTGGCAGCTTGACTGGACCTCTGGAAGAGCCTTCCATGCATTTCCCTTTGCCTGTGTTACTGGGATCTGTACACCAGCCACAGCCGGGTTGTTCCAGACAGTGACTGCATGTTAAGTACCCAGAACAATTTTCAGCTGTGCAGAAAAAAAAGGGGGGTGAAGTGTCACAGATGAAACAATAAACTGAGAGCACTTTAAAGTTTGTGCATGCAGTCACACACCACAATTTGGCCACCTTGCCGCTTGCACACTTTCTGCTAGGGACAGGCCTTTCCTGTTTAACTCACAAAAAGCCAAAACGTAAAAATAGCTCTCTAATTGTAAAACTGAGCCTCGTGGCGCAGTGGTTAAAACGCTGTACTGCAGCCAAAACTGTGCTCACGACCTGGGGTTCAATCCCAGGTAGCCGGCTCAAGGTTGACTCAGCCTTCCATCCTTCCGAGGTCAGTAAAATGAGGCCCCAGCTCGCCGGGGGGGGGGGGGGAGTATAGCCTGCATAATTAACTTGTAAACCGCCCGCTTGAAGTACTATGGGCGGTATATAAGCAGCACGCTTTGCTTTTGCTTTGCTTTAATTCATAGTCTTTCAGCAAAAGAGCCTCTTAAGCACACACTATTTTCTGTTTCTTAAACACAAGTGATTCAAGTCTATGAAAGAGGAGCACACGAAAGTTTTGCTTCTTTCCTGCTCCCTCTTTTGCTTATCCTTTGGGTGCCCCTTCACCTTCTGTCTGTCAAATCACCTAAGAAATTTTTCATCCAAAGGCATCACCAGGGCTTTTTGAAGGTAAACGCTTCTTGACACAATGAATAAATATAAATAGAGCCTTTATCCTTCTGAGCTGAACCAAACCAATGTACCCCTGGAAAAATATTGTGAGTAATGCCATGATGTACACAAGGGTCATCAAGCAAGTAATGTTGAAAAGCCACCTGGAATTCTCTCCACAGAATTCCAGGTGGTATATCAAGAGAAAACAGACAGAAAAGGGGAAACTTCAAAAGTCCTACTCAGCATGGTGATGCCAACATGACCCTTTGGTTCCAGGTCAAATTCCCTACTCATGCCTATTACTCTGGGCTTAACCCCTGCTATCTAAATTTGCAATCCAGTAATTCATTTCTATGTCTGCATCATTCTACAATGAACAGACAACACAAGCAGGACTGATTCCTCACTCAAAAAGAAGGCCATACAAAGTGTTAACTCTTCCAAGGCCAAATCCACTCTTTGGGAACAAACCACTACCTCACATCGTTCTTTTTTGACATCATTAGTAGGAATGGCTTACGTGGGCAGCTGCTCACAGTGTGCCACTCCATGCACTGTCCATAAGGGAATGAGGAGACATATGCGTTTGAGTCTACGCACTGCTTCTTGTTGCTACACCACATACATTCAGAGTTGCTGCTAGTGCATTCGCTGCATGTTGTCCTCAAGCCACAAGGAATGCGGCACTGCTTGGCACTGTGATTGGCTGCGTATTCAGAAAGATAGCATTAGTGCATTTTCCCCACATATAACCTTTAAAAATCATTGCATTTCCCCCATCACCCTTGAGAAATCAAAGAGAACGCGGCCAAGCGGGTGAAAGGATCTTTCTTTCTTCTGTCGACTAACGGCTCCTAACACTACGTCCTTGTCAGCATCTCAACAGCCTTTCCTGTCCATTCTGTTCAAGCCCATCTCCATCATTCTGGCTGCCTTAACCTTTTTATGGTCCTTATCTGTGCCTCTTCTTCCAACAGGTTTAGAATGTGTCTAAAATTCATCTCTCTGGCTCTTAGGAGGCTGCTACTATCCTTTCAAGACTTTATACTCAAGGTCATATTCTGTATGAGTATGAACAACAAGCTTCTCATCCTTCAAGCTTGCTAGCCTTCATTGTCTTTACAGGCCGTAGAAATGGTGTTCTTTGGGGAGATCATGTTAACGTTTTTCAGGATAAGTTATCATGCCACAGCCATGAAGTTTACAAGTATTCACTGAATGGATCTGGAGCATCCTACTAGGAGCCTTTACACACCCTACTCAGATTTTTCCAATGACCACAAGGATGCATGAAAATCTACATCACAGACCGGATCTACACACTGATTATGTACACTCCCCTAAATGCTCCAACTCAATGGTTCTTAACCATGGTTACTCAGGTGTTTTTGAACCGCAACTCCCAGAAACCCCAGCCACCATAGCTGGTGGTGAAGTCTTCTGGGAGTTGCAGTCCAAAAACACCTGAGTAACCAAAGGTTAAGAACCACTGCTCCAACTGATTGGTTTACTACAAAGAGGCCTTCCTCCTCAACATTGCCAAAGCAACAATAACGCAACACTCTCGTCTATAGCTTGTATTTCACTGCAATGAATAGGCATGCATACCATCTTCCCCAGAGTAGTGTAGACTGACTTTTCCTGGTTTATTTGGGAAAGGTCATAGCTCAGTGACACAGTACATGTTGTGTCCAGGGAGGATCATCCGTGGGATCTCCAGCTAGAAGTGGAGAAGATCTCTCTGTTACCATTCAGGGCGATGCAACCAATACCCAGGCCAGTGAATCCAAAGGTCTGGGTTAGGTCAAAGATGTTCTTCTGTGTTCCAGGGTTTCTGAATAGTTGGTGCCCATGAATTCCACTTGTTTCCAACCCTTGGCTTTCATGTCACACAGAACCCCCTTCCTCAGCAAGACTTTTCCTGACCAATGTGTCTTGCCACACTATTTCATGCTGAACCTTTACTCTCCCCTCCAACCTCTCCTTCTCAATCCTGTATCATCTCACATGACTAAGATGACAGTGGTACCAAGCATCACTACAAGTCAACCACAAGAAGAGTGCCACAGATACATGAGTGCACGTTTCCAGACCTTCTGAGATGTCCTCCAGACACATCTCTTCAACCCCAGCCCTTCTACAACAAGACCCAACTTGAGAATTGCTTTACCAGGCCTTTCACAGATGCTGCCATTGACCAGGTTGATGCACGTTGCGGCCTTCAGCCCTCGGCTGCTCGGCTCCGCTAAGTAGCTGCAAAACCCAATGTCGCTTGGCTCTCCCGGCAGCCACTGGAGCAAGGTATTTGTAAATGGAGACATATCTTCCCAGCACCAGTAGGAGACGTTGATCTTCCGCAGGCCAACCCATGGGGTCAAGGCTTTGGGCTAAAGGTGGGGAGAAAAGAAGAGTTCAAATGAAGCAGCACATTCATGATGTGGTAAGGGTACCGCAGGAAGGGACACAGGCCAAGTCACACCCCAGGGGCGTTGCAGTGACCAGAAATATCGTTACCATGAAAATATATTTTAATTTTTCATGGTAAAGATATTTCTGGTCACTGCAACGCCCCTGGGGTGTGACTTAGCCTGTGTCCCTTCCTGTGGCACCCTTACCATGTATATGGGCCCAGATATATGGGTCCATTATATAATTTATATATAATACAGATCAATAGATACTCTTTGGATAGTTGAGAGTCCAATCACAGGGGAAACACAGGGAACAAGCAAGACACAGATGGCACTTCTCCGCCCCTCTCCAGCAACCTCTCTTCTGTTACCACACTTCTTTTCTGGATCTCCTGTCTCCTAGCAAATACACGGGCTGGTCTGCAGCAAAGTTACAGAGCCACGTGGTCTAGAAGATGTACGATTCAATCTTTGTCCTGATGTGGAACTCTAACACAGTTCATTTGAGTCCAAAATTAGCTCCAAGATGCAGAGACAAAAGGAAGTGGAAAGAAGCAAGCACTAGAGGTGCACCAAAAGGAGTGTGTTTCCAAAGACATTTGCCTTTTTTCACTTTTACAAAAAAGAAAAATAAGATTCTTGTGGCTCCATTTTGATTTCCTATAGCGCGAGTTGGGATTCTTGGATTGCAGACTACTCCATGCACTTGACGAAGTGGCAAGTAACTCATTAAACACTTGTGCTAAAATAAACCTGCTAGTCTTACAGGTGCCTCTCTCTCTCTCTCTCTCTTGCATGCACGCATGCATACAGGAGAGAGGAGTGCTAAACTTCAACAGCCTCTCTGTTCACCCTTTAGGGCAGAGGTGCCGGTCCATGGCCTGAGCCGGACCAGGCTGCAGAGACAGGCCTCCCGTCCCCGCATGCATTCCCCTCCCCAAGCTGCTTTGCACACATGCACACATGTCAATGCCAACGTGAGCACTCCCCCACCCCTTCATGCATGTGCCCGCGCAAAGGGGTGGGCATGCAGGTGTTCCTGCGCAATGGGGTGGGGGAACACTCACGTTGGTGCTGGTGGGCATGTGTGTTCCCCCACCACTTCGTGCATGCACCCGAGAGAGCGCACCCGTGCGAGTGCGTTTGCCCCGCCTTCCTCAGAGGCTCAGCCAGTCCGTGGTCCCAAAAAGGTTGGGGACCACTGCTTTAGGGGACAAGCCAGAATGCTAACGTCTGTTATGAGTCACTCACCATGGACTGGGTCTTCTGGAGTTCTTTGAGCAGAAATTCCACCTTCTTCTGGGTCGTGAGCGACGCCAGAGCAGCATTGTGACTCCTGCAGGCCAGCTTAGCGTTGTCGTAGCTGTCTTTCACGTGGGTGATTTTCAAACAAGAGTTGCCCACCAAGTGCCAGGTTGCTCCACAAATGTTTTCTGGGGGAAGAAAAAAAAACATATCCACAGATTTCTCCCCTTAGAGTGATCATTTGTAACTGTATATCGTGTTTCCCCAAAAATAAGAAAGCGTCTTGTATAAATTTTTGCTCCAAAAACCACATTAGGGCTTATTTTCAGTTGATGTTTTATTTATTTCATAGAAAGCAGTCTACATTTATTCAAATACAGTAATGTCCTCTTCTTCTGGCTGTTGCACAAGGGTGGAGGGCGGGGCGTCACTTAACTGGGGCTCACTTTTGGGGTAGGGCTTATATGACGAGCATTCTGGAAAATCATACTAGGGCTTATTTTCAGGTTAGGTCTTATTTTCAGGGAAACAGAGTAGCATAGAGGAGAAAAGAACTATTACTCTTGACATAAGTGGGGTTGCACCCAGGTGCCAGACCCAACGAGAACAGATCAATGGGGTTACAGACATACAGTTGGTGGCTCCCCATTCAGCAATTCATGCAACTTAAAGCTACAATGTACAAAATATTTCAGGTTTTTGATGGAGGAATTCACAACATGTCCTGTGACTATGTACCGCCTATGGCAAAGCTCGTATGAAATCAAGTTCAGCTGACCAGGCAAGGAAGTTTTCCAGCGGGTGGTCAGTTCTGGACTCCAAGAAAGGATCAAACTATAATGCAAGCAGACTAGCAATCTCTGTAAGCTAAGAATGTTTATAGACCTGCATGCCAAACTACACTTCTCCCTTGAAGTGCATGGGTCTGAACAGCAGGGGTTGGGTTATACATGGATTTTTTTTTTCAACAAATAAAATAAATATTTGAATAAATAAATATTTAAATAAATAAATATTCAATAAATACTGCAACCCTGGCCATTCAGATGCCATGAGTTCAACACTGATGGTATCAAAGTGGTTTACTTGCCCCCAAACACATTTTGCCTTGAGTCCTTTTGGGGAGAAATGCGGGATAGAATTATTTTGAATAAACAAATTAAATAAATCAAATAAATTAAAAAATTAATGACCTTAAAGGGTCATTATGTATGGTACTATATAGAAAGGACTGTCAACACTATGAAAGAGAACCATCTCCACCACCACCACCACCACCACCACCCGGTGAATAAACTGTTTATGCCTTGCAGCTACCTTTTGGGGGCATAAGAGTTGTACATGGATTTTGAACTGAACAGGGGTGTGGTGCCTCTAACCCTAGTGTCGTTGAAGGGAGAAGTGCATAACAGAGAGAAACAAAGAACTCAAACCCAGCTCTGGAAGCCTAGTCAACAAAAAGGTCATTAAAAACTAAAACTCTTGTCTTGCATCAGCACTTGACTTGCAAAGAGGACTAAGGACCTGACCCTGGACTTGGCCGGGGCGAAGGCACTCTCACTGTCCTGTATCGTTCCAGGCTGATTTGTGAAGAAGGGCATCCAGAAACAGCTGCCGCCGCCTTCTTATGGTTCCCTGCAGGGAGCTTTAGGAGCTGGCCAGTGCAGGATAATCCACCTATCTCTACAGGCAGCCCATTGCTACAGGCAATGAACTCCGCACATCTGCCCGTACAACGGAAAAATTAGTGCTGCGCTGCGTATCCCGGACATCATTCCAAGTTAGGAAGGGATGGCTTGAGTTCAAACTGTTTTAGAAAACAGGGAGAGAAGCCTGTGACTTCACAGAAAAAGGCAGGTCCAGAAGAAAGAGAAGCCGCAGAGGAATTGCAGACTCCTGCCTGAAATGCTGGGCAGCCCCGGCGGGTGAGTGCCAATAACACTGAGCCAAATGGACCAAGGGTGGACTCTACCCCTTGGCGGCTTCCCAGGGGGAGAGAGTCGCCCAATGTTTTCAGCGGCTTTGCTTCGCAATGACAGTGGGAAGTGAGATTCTGCAAAACACTCCAGGTTTTGCTTTCTTTCTGAATTCAGAGCCTGCCCCACATCATTTAACCCCCCCCCCCCCATGTTCACAGATCAAAGGGAACCACACAAAAGCAAGCAGCACTGACTGCTGAGGAGGATGGACACTCCCCCCATACACCCGGGCCACATGTAAGGAAAGCTAGAAGGCACTGCAGGCAAGTACGAGGAAGAAGGACCTACAGGGTCACTTCTCTTCTTCTGCCAGAGGTAGGAAGGTAGCCAGTGGCCTTGCCAGGGCTTCTACGTACTGTTTCCTCTTAGTTTTTCCCCTGCTGTTCCTAAGAGAATTTTGTATTTGGGATTGATGTAATATGTTGAGGAAGCCTGGTTTTGAAAAAGCTACTTTAGAATGACTTGCATAAAGGCAATATTCAATTCATCGTTTTCTGGCAGTAGGGAGCAGTGGTGCTTCTGTCTTTTGGATGTGGGGAGGCAGGAGACAAACCTGCCATGGATGTTATCCCCAAGGAAGACATACCTGGCAAAGCAATGCATTCTTGGTTCCGGCTTTCCCACTGACAGTTCTGATCCAGGCTGCAGCTCTTGCAACTGGTCTTTTTGTTACAGTAAAACGCAGGATTGTCCTTGGGGCAATTTTCAAATGCAGCAATAGGAGTCTAAAACAGAAAGCAGCCATAAGCCCTTCCTTTGCAGCATAAGGATCGACAAAGGAGGAAACAGGCTAGAATTACAGAAACACGGAGTCGGAAGGGGCCTATTAAGGCCATTGAGTCCAACCCTCAGCTCAAGGCAGGAATACACAAATGAAAGGATATATGTCAGGCATTCTCTTGAATGCCTCCAGCACTGGAGCATTCACTACATCCCAAGGCAGTTGTTTCCACTGTCTTACTGCTCTAACAGTTAGGAAGTTTTTCCTGATATATTCAACTGAAAGCTGGATTCCTGTAACTTGAGCCCATTGTTCCGTGTTCCAGCACTCTGGGATGATCGAGAACAGATCCTGCCCTTACTCTGTATGACTATCTTTCAAGTATTGGAAAAGTGCTATCCTCTCTTCCCTCAGTCTTTTCTCAAGGCTAAACATGCCCAGTTCTTTCAGTCTTTCCTCAAAGGGCTTGGTTTCCAGTCCCAATCATCCTTGTTGCCTTCTTCTGAACTTGTTCTGGTTTGCCAACATTCTTTTTAGAGTCTGGTGTCCAGAACTGGACACGGGACTCAAGATAAGGCTTATCCAATGCCGAATACAGCGGGACTAGTACTTCATGGGATTTGGAGACTATACTTCTGTTAATCCAGCCTAAAACAGCATTGGCCTTTTTTGCAGCCACATCACACGGTTAGCTCATATTCAGCTTGGCATCTACAACAACTCCAAGATTCTTCTCACTCGTAGTAATACTAAGCCACACACACACCCTTGTACTTGTGGTTTTGGGATTTTCCCCCCTAGATGTAGAACTTTGCACTTATGCCTGTTAAATGTCATTCTGTTGTTTTCAGCCCGGTGCTCGAGCCTATTGAGATATTTCTGAATTTTGTTTCTGTCTTCCAGGGCATTAGCTATTCCACTGAAGCATGAAGCAACCAGCACACTCCTTGAAATGATGCCAAAGGTAGCACTAATACCAATCTTCACATATTTTCCTGCCATCTCCATGGAATACAACAGCCTTGTTTATGCTAGTACCTTTGATGACTGGACCATCTCTCTACATGCTTGGTTTTACCATGCAGCCATTACTATATTAGCTTACGCTCGTCAAAAATATATGCCAATGCTCCAAGGTTTTGAATTCTCTCCCACTGGGATCCATCCCCTGTAACCTGTCACGGCCTTCAATCCATGCCGCAGGGTCAGCTAAGTTAAACATAATGCTGCAATATTATCCGGATAAAGCAGTAGTGGAAGCCACTGTATGTAATAGCAACCTTGTTGCTATTCTTAAAGAAGGGTCCGATCACTCATAAACAAATATGAAAGATAAGGGCCAAAATCCACCTTTGTCTGAACCCTCCTGCTTGTGGTTATCTCCCTGTGTGCTCTGCTCTGCATGCAGTCTACAGTGAACCTGAAATCTAGTCTGTGTGCTCAAGTTTCACAAAAGGAGAACCCTATCCACAGCACTCTTATCCCTTTTATCCTACAAACATTTCCTAAGGACAGATTCAAAGGCACCTTTCAAATCAAAATATACTGGAGTTCCATTAAATGGTGAAGACCTATTTTGCTACCAAAGCGTTTCCACGCAATGTTTACACTAACAACCCACCCAAAACACCAAGCTTCCAGTTCAGTGCAGCGCAGCCACATACTGGCTAAAACATTTCATAAAAAGCCTTTTGGGGAGAAGTTCTAAAGGATGCCGAACAACACAGGATCCATGCCCCCAGCTTCTTTCAAGTCATCCACACTGAAAGGATGCTTGACAGGTGTTAGGACCACAAGGCGTCAGAAGGGTATTGAGAGGAAGCATTCCTCCTGAGATTAGCCAGCCTGGAACAACACGGCAGGTGCCCGTTTTTACAACCTGTAATAATCAGCTTTTAGCAACTGATCACGTGATCTGGCAATTTTTATTCTGAAGGTCCGGAGCCTTATTTTAGCGTGCCCGTTCACCAAATGTGAAACTGAGAGAAATAGTTGTGGTTTTACAAAAGCTGTGTTCCCCTCACCCCCAAGCCCATCTTCCTTTGACTTTCTGCATCACTAAAGCCAAACAGGTTTTTTTTTATCAGCAGGTGTAAATAAAACCCAGTCGGGGGGGGGGGGAGAACTGCCACTTGGCTAATGCATTGGAAAAAAATCAGAAAGCCAGGGCAAGCTCTGATCCAGTGACCTAGAAAGTGCTACACAGGGCTCCGGTGTGACCTATTTCAGAGCCTGGAAAAACTTCCTTCGGAGCACAACTCCCAGAACCCCTAGCCAGCAGCGCCAAGCGGGAGATTGCTGCAGCAAAACTGAACAGACTGAGAAGCTGAGCTCTCATTTTAAAATCAGCAGACGTTAAAAGAAGCCTTTTAGCTGCACAAAGATCTGAAAACACACAAGCGACACAAAGCTAGCGGAGGATGCCCGGGGGGGGGGGAGCCTGCCTGCCTCATTGCCTCGGTGTTTTTGTGTTTATAAAAAGGAGAAGCTTTTGGCAAAGTACAACAAACCCGGCTGATCCTCCTTCTCTCTCTCTCCTTTTTGCTGAGCTTCTGAAACATAGGCGTACCGCACAGAACCGACACAGCCCATCCACAACTACCAAGAGAAGCTGCTTTACAAAGGCAGCAACAGCCGCTTCTTTGCGAAAAAAAGGCAAGGGAGGTCAAGATTCTCAGAAGTCAGAAGTGGAAATTGTTACCTGGTCTTCTGAGCAGTTGCTGCTTCTCGACACACACTGCTCAGTACACCAATGGCACCGGTTGGTGTTGGCTGTACAACTGTAGCAGTCTGTGATCTGATCACATTTTTCATGGTCCGCAGCTGACAATGAGAAAAAAAGGAAAGAAAGCAATCATGTATGATGGAAGACTGGCCTTGTCTGCTGTTTTTCCAGTACAGAGGTCACGAGCCTCCACCCCTACCCGTGTTCATTTTATATCCCAACATTCCCCCTTTGTAGCATGGAAAACAGCTGACAAGATGGATTGGTAAAACAGATATGGCTAAAAAATCACAACAAACCATAGTACTAAAATGTTATTAGTTAGGTAATAAGGTGCTGTCAAGCCAGAATCATCTCACCAGTTACACACACACACATTGATGAGTTTCCATAGCTGAGTGGGGATTCGAACCCAGGTCTCCTGAATTCTCTAGTCTGTCCCTCTCTCCACTACCCCACACAGAGTATCCCAAAAACTTGAAATACAATACAATAAATTTTGATAAAAACAGGATCTAACAAAACCAAGGAGCAAGACAGGTGGGCAAGAATAATACCTGCTGAAACACCTGGAGTGATCCTTTTCGTACAGCAGAGCAGCCGGTCAGGTGAGAACCCCTACCTGAGGCCTGAGATGGGACAAGCCAGGCCCGAACCAGGCTTCCAACTTCACTGAGCCAAAGGAAGGCCAAACATTACAGTTCTTCCTCACTCATTCACTCTCTCTCTCTCTCTCTCTCTGCCCCCAGACAGGGTTCCAGCCCCTCCAAGAGTCTCCAATGGATTACTTTAAACCCCAACCCCATGCCCTGCCAAACAGCGGAGCAACGGAGCAACTTCCTATCCCTTCATCCGCTTACCTGCAGGCCATTTAAACTTAATCTGCCTTGTTTACGCTTGCTTCCTGGTTATGTATTGTTTGCAGGAGTAGTTTTTATGCAAAACTGACGTTTTTATAGTAGCTGACCTGACTGATTCACTAAAGCTTTAACGAGGCTAAATACCTCCCAGTTTCTGACTGCAATTTCACCTGAAAGGACTCGCTCTGATTGAAAACTTTCTCGACCAATTAAGGATGATTAAGATAAAGAAATTCAATTACTGCCAAATACAGTATCACACCACTAAGCAAGTGCAAACTAAGCGGGAGCATTAAATACCTGCGGGTCAGCTAGAAAAACAGCTCCCAACTCAAAGGCAGATGGGCATTGCAGAGATTCTGGGTGGGTGGGGGCTTATTGGGGGCCCGGGGGCTTTTTCACTCTCTACGTCACAGCCCCTGGACTCCTGGCTGAACTGGAATCTGCCGTCAGCCCAGCCAAGACAACCCGCTGCAATACACACCCCACAGTGCTTGCACGACCCTCGTACAAGTACTCTCAAGGACTGCAAACGGCGTGAGCGATCTTCCAAAAGCTGCCCTCCTCTCCTCGCAAAAGATGATGAAGGCCGGCTAAAATCTCTGGGCTCCTCGTGTAAAAGCAGGTCCTTCTCTCTTCAGAATAACTGGGTTCACACCAAGGTGTATGTGTGCACCTTTAGTTCTTACTAGTCGGCCTACTTAGAACTTACTTCATAAAGAAAAAGCTCCAGCCACTTCCATGCTGGATAATATTTTCTGCTCTGTTTTCTGTCACTTTTCCAGCCCTATTTTCTGCTTGAGATGGGGAAACCAGAACTGTACATACTGATGCGAAGTTTATATGCCCCACAGATGTCTAAAGAAGCTTCTCCCCCACGACCCCTCAATTTGGCTGATTTATTTTCCGCACCTTTCCTCATAAACGGCCAAGAATGAATTTGCCTCTTCCTTGATTGCAAATATTCTGAGGTTATGCCATCAATAACCTTTCTGCTACGACCAAGATTCCTCTCCGTTGATATTCTGACCTGTATACTGAGTATTCGTCCCGACAGACGTTCGATCCTTGATACTCAAAGTGATCTGCCCGTCTACTACGCAACTTGGGGAGACCCTTTTAAGAACTGTTTTGTGGCCTGTTTGGCCTTTATTTGATTACACACACATTAAAGGCTGCAAAGGAGCCAACGCAACATCGCTAGGCCAGGGCAATGTGAAATTGACACGAGCCATGAACAAGAAGGAGGGGGACTCGGCAGGCGGTAAGACTTACCTTGCCACGGAGGGCACTCCTCAATGATTTTTTGTTGCTGCTCCACCGTGGCCCTCTCCCACGGCAGACACTGTGAAACGGAGGCATTCCACGCACATCGGAGCCCCGGCCCCGCTCTTAGGCAGGAGGCTTCACTGTTGTACGCCTCACAGCTTTCTGGGGTGTACTTCATGACGTCGCTCAACAGCAGGCTGTTAAAACCTCCAAATATATACATCTGGCTGCACAAGGAAAGCAAAGAAAGAGGAATCCGTCAAGTGTTTGCTGCTTATTTGCAGGGTAGACAACAACAGCTGCACGTACTGGACTGGACTACTCTCTCTCGGCCCAAGAGAGAGCTCCTCCTTCGGCACAAGGGCCTCTTTATCACCCTTTGGGAATCTGCTTCCTTGTTCTTTTACAAGGAAACAAACTCACATGCAACTTGAAAGTTAAACACAAAGTGGGCTGAAGATAGTGGACCCGTCTGTCCTTCCCACTATATCCTCATGGCCACCTACCCCTCCACCCCATGAAGAAGGTCAGACGGAGTGAAAGAGAGCCCAAAGACATCCATGGAGGTGTTGGGTTGCACGGCGCAGAGAGGACCTGGACTTCCTGATGTCCAGTCCAACCCCCTACTGTACAGGCTGTCCCGAGGGGCTGGTTTTGTGTATATATACTTTCTACAGCAGTCCTGACCTGCCTTTGGCCCTC
Organism: Pogona vitticeps; assembly: GCF_051106095.1. Taxonomy (NCBI): domain Eukaryota; kingdom Metazoa; phylum Chordata; class Lepidosauria; order Squamata; family Agamidae; genus Pogona; species Pogona vitticeps. Next base: position 4,169,435 of record NC_135787.1, read on the forward strand.
AAAGATCCTGCTGATTTTCATTCATATCTGGGAGACTCCACTGACACCAAAAAGCCACACAGGAAGTCGGTGCCTGGCAAGACCCCCCACAGGCTGTTCAGTTGCATTTGGTACAGTGGGTGTCAAGTGGCAGGTGTCACGCTTACCAAGGCAAGATTTTTAGAAAATTCACTGCTTTCGTAGGGTAACCCAACACCTCCTTTGCAGTGTCTTAAGAATCTACACTACAAAACTAAAAAGCAAAGCAAGAAGACTAGCAAAGACTACCTGGCTTATATTCCTTGAGACAATTTACTGTGGAATTTCATGCAGTCTATCAAAAACCAACTGCTGGTGCTCGGGGCCATAGAGAAATCTGAAGGCATAACTGCTGGCCCTGATAAAATTTCAAAAATAAGAAGGCACGCTGAGCTATCAGGAGTGATGGGGGGGGCAACTTCAGTGTGGTAAACAATTGTAATCACCTCTTTTCCATTTACTCCAAGCCCATGCTTTCCCCCTTACTTTTATCTACAGAACTCACCCCTTGGCCAGTATGTCTACACTTCCACTCCTTCAGCCTGCACCAAAGTCATAAAGTTTTGAAAAATCGGTCCCTGGATTTCTCAAATACCTTTTTTTTAAAAAATGTGCACAAATATGCATAACTTGCAGAATATAAGAATTCTGACTGCAGAATTCTTATGTTTTTAATGCCGAAACGTTATATGGCTGCAGAAGGCATAGAATCCTTAATTACCAAGTTCAGCATCATCTGTAGATGAAAGAAGATCAGGACTTTAAAAACAATCTTTTTTAATTTAACCTGTGATGTGTGAAAATGATTTCTTGGGGTAATTTAAAGCCAAAAAAAAGGTGTCTGTGCCGATTAAGTGACGGATGGCTGAAGTCAAATGTAGTGTGGTCGCTCTGAAGGAGAGTTCAAAACGAGGCCAGTAGAAATGGCTTTTGCCCAAGAGGAGAAGATTTAAGACAGGGCTTTCAAAAAAAGCAATAAAACCATGTTGTTATGATAGGAGGTACATTAGCTAGTGAATGGGGTGGAAAAGCTGAGTGGGGAACTGTTGTTCAAAGCAAGGATGAAAGCAAAACTCAATGAGCTAAACCCTCCACATCTCAAAGTAGTAAAAGTACATTTTCACAATTAACCCATGGAGAGCATTACCAAGGGTAGGAAGAAAGGAGTCAGCCTGCTGGCCGTACTGGCAACAAAGAAAAGATGAGATAGTTCAGGTGTCAACTAACTATTCAACAGGTGATGTGTTCTTCACACAGACACAACAAGTGTAAGACTTGTGTGTCCCGACAGAGAGTCAACTGCCATGAGCTTACATTCAGTGTATCTCTCAGGTCATTGTGGGTAAAGGGATAACTGTTAATGGGCAGGCACTACCTGGATATTCCTCTTCCAATACTGCATAGTTATTATTGCAAAAAATAAAAGAGAGAAGAAGTCTGGAAGCTGCCATCGACGTCACATGGTAACCCTTCCTGTGTTAAGAGGAGTCCTGCTAGCACCTGCATTCCCAAGAGCAAGAAGCAAAGTACCAGGGCTTTGCTGATGATGATCAGACGGTCACTCAACCTCTTCTCCCCGCCCCCCCTTTTGATTGACTGCATGTAACAGCGTCAATCAAAGCCTCCTTGGGATGGATGGTCATGCATCCCATTTGCAGCTTCTCTCCAGTAAGTTTGGGCTAGTAAATAGACGGTGGCGCAGCTTGGCACTGTAGAAAGTCTACTTATGCCCAGCTCCTGAAGGAAAATACGACAAGCACAGCCAGCAGCCATCCCAAATGGTGGGGGGAGGGGGGGTCCACGCAGCTGTACTGGTGATACTAGCAGGAGTCCTTCAACACTGGATGTGTTGATGCAGCCAGTTGTTTTCAGGACGGGGGTGTGGGGCCAGAGCACGCTCCCCTCCTCCCCACAGCTGCCCTCCACGAAAAAGATCCAGTAGATATTTGCCCCTCTTACTTGTTGTGCAGGATAGCAGAATGTCCAAATCTGTCGATATCATGAGGAAGATCTGGTTGATGAAGCACAGACCAGCGATCGCAAGCTAGAATTAAGCAAATCTCCTTTCAGGTATGTTCTTTATGGAATGTTAATTGGTATTTTTGATGGCACATATTCTGCATCATTTCTAGAACCATTTAAATGATGACATATTAGGTATTTTGGAAAGCACAGCGTTGCTATAGCATTTCAGAAGCCCCAGCTGCTACGTTCTTCACCCAACCACATAAACCATTCACTTGCTATTTCAAATTTATTTTACAGACAGACAATGACAGGTACAATTCTTTTGCAGGTTACTAGACTGCTGTGCTCAGCTCCAGTTAGAAAAGCCTCTGCCCACCACAGCCTTCTGGTCAAGAGAAAAGTTTAATGAATGCATTACCTAATATAGAATTTTTTTTTTAATTGTCCTTCCTCCACCCCAATTGACCCAATACTTAAATGCTGCCTGGACAGACAGAAAAAGACCTTCTAAAAAAAACCACTAAAACAAAGCTCTCAAACAAAAACAGTGGACTCAAAACAATAGAATCAAACTAAAGACAACAATATCTGTTGGTTTCGTACTCTTAAGGGTTAGCAAATGGCCTAACATCTCCAAGGTTTTCCTGCCTAGAAAATCATGCTTTCCTTTCCAATGGTTCACAACCTTTACGGTGAAAGACCACATGGCACGAACTCTCAGACAATTAATTTAATCCTATCAAAGAAATGAAACAGATTAGTACTGTGGTCCCCCTAAAAATCCTGTTCCAGGCTTTCACACCCTTCCAAACAAAAACGCAAGCCTGAGTCACAATGTAATTTATAAACAGAGGATGGCCTACTCTTCAAAACATACAGGTAATCCACAGGTTACAGCTTTCCTGTCCATTTTTATTTCCAGTTCTGCTAGAGTCGCTCCTGCCTCCACAGGGCAGCAAACTCTGGAGGCAGAAAGACAATTGTAAGTATGGTACACCGATATCACACCACACCACAATTGACAGAAGCCAGCATGGCTTTATTAATTCCTCCCGATCTGCAAACAAGCTCTTTTCCCTGGGGCCAGGAGGTCCGGGGTCTGGAGCTCTTAAGAAGAAAATCTGTAATAGGAAACTCTACTATTCCTGCAATTGTTGTAACTCCAAAGGTTTGTAACTTAATATAACAACATCATTGTTTTGATTAAAATTCTCCAAAGCTTGGAGGACTAAGCTTTGTACAAGTCCTGTTGTACCAGGACGCTGGAACACCAGAATATTGTAGCTGCAAGGTTTTTGGAACGGCAAAGAGTACCTATTAAAAAGCCCTGCATCCTTGTTTCATGCTTTGTTATCACTTGCCAAACATCTTCAACTGTCAGGATTGTTATGGCATAGTTACCTTGTTTGGCTGGAGTGTTTTGCAATATTTACAGTAAATTATCTGGTGGATAGCTCAGTGGTTTACTCAATTGGCTGTGTTGCCAGATACTGGGAGTTCAATTCCTCATGCTGTCTCCTGCAAGCAGAGCTAGCCTGTGTGGCCTTGGGCAAGCTGCATAATCCCAGGGCACCTCCAGAAGGAGGAAATGGGGAACCATTTCTAAGTGTTATCTACCTAGAAGACCAGCAAAAGGCTTGCCCTGTCAGAAGTGACTTGATGACACTTTATTTATTTATTTATTTATTTATTTATTTATTTATTTATTTATTTATTTATTTATTTATTTATTTATTTATTTATTTATTTAATATCCCGCCTATCTGATCAACAGACCACTCTAGGTGGCTAATTATTATTAGTAGAAGTAGTATTATTGCGAACTATTGTTCAAGCCTCAATTTTAAAAGCACTTTTATATTCAGAGCTACTTCTTCTACAGCACCACCCCCAATTATTTTAACACTCTATACACACAAAATTCCACATCTTGACCAAACCACAACAAAACCTAAGCAGGATTTGAGATGAGGTCTTAAATGACACCAATCTGCTATTTCTTTTCATATTTTTGAAAGATTGCCATGGGATGAGAAATAACTGAAGGACTTAAAAGACAATGCTCAAAAAAATCTCTTCCAATGTTCCAGTTCAGTATCTTTTGATGTTTTGCTCAATGCTTCGCAATGAACTGAAAAATCGCCAAAAAGAGACAAAAATTCTGATCTCAAAGACAGCTATTCTTGAGAGGACCAGATTCCATGTTCTCTTAATCGATTTCATCTACTCAACTCAGCTTCAAGGTATTAGGGAAGGGTAATCATACACAACCCCCGATCCACAAATGCTTTTGAACTTTCTCTCATTATCCCCAGAGCAATAAGAGGCAATTATTCACACAAAAAGATCAAAAGCAGACTCTTGCCAACCAAGGAGTGACTCCAATGGGCAATCCCAACTAGAATCAATGGGACTCGAGTACTGACTCACCATCCAGTCATCTACTCAATGTGACTAACTCTTGTTGAATTTAAGCTGGAGACTTCATTATTTACTTGTCCACATAGGTAGAGGTAAAGGTTCCCCTTGACATTTAGTCTAGTCGTGTCCAACTCTAGGGCATAATGCTCATCCCCGTCTCCAAGCCGTAGAGCCAGCGTTTGTCCGTAGACATTTTCCGTGGTCAGCACGACTAGACATGGAACACCGTTACCTTCCCACTGTGGTGGTACCTATTTATTGACTCGCATTTTTACATGCTTTCGAATGGCTAGGTTGGCAGGAGCTGGGACAAGCGATGGGAGCTCACTCCGCCGCGTGAATTCGATCTTACGACTGCTGGTCTTCTGACTTTGCAGCACAGAGGCTTCTGTGGTTTAACCTGCAGCGCTACCACGTCCCTATTTGTCTACATATCAGTCTACAAAAATATCTGTATATTGTTTTTCTGCCCACCATGGCTTCTTGAAGAGGGATGCAACAGACAAACTAAAACAGATTTCAACATCATCTGGGGGGATTAGAAACATTTGAAAAGCAGATTCCAAGCATTCTTTAAAGGACACTTTTAAAACCAATTCTAAGGACCAAATTAACCATCTACAGCCTTCACACTTCTACATATGAAATCCAATCAGACAAATTCCCAAACCAGGTACTGTAGCTCCTTCCTGCAAGACAAATTCGCTGTAATCAGAACCCTCATTCCAACAGGCTCTCAGTAGGTCCACATCCTGGCTGCTCTGACCTTCTATTTCTCCTCTCGAAGACAGCAACCCAAGCTCCATTTCTCATTCATTCTACAGTCCTCCCATCTCCGTGGCTACCCAGACTGAAAACTACAGTAAGACAGATTACTGGACATTGATGGCATCATAGGACAACTCACGCGACAGTACCAACGACTTAGATTTTGGCCATCGTTGAAGAGCACAGGACAAAAGTAGGTTAGATCAGACAGTGGTCCTCTTGTCGCTGTTTGGTCTAATGGCCGCCTCGCCATATGGAGTCATCCACTCAAACTGTTTTTTAAAAAATTACAATGGTGCCTCGCAAGACAAAAGTAATTCATTCTGCGAGTAGCGCCGTCTTGCGAAATTTTCATCTCGTGAAAAGCGGTTTCTCATAGGAATGCACTGTATACATTCCTATGGGAAACCTTGCAAGACGAACGAATTATTTTCGTCTTGCGAGGCAGCCGTCTTGCAAGTCACCAACACGATCACAAAACGCTTTCGTCTTGCAAGTTTTTCATCCAGCGAGGTGTTCGTCTTGCAAGGCACCACTGTATTTCCACTTTTAGTGCGATATAATTTAATATTTGACTAAACTACTGAATAAAGATAAATGTACTCTTTCAGTATTTTAAAGGTAGGCCTTTAAACAAAGCATTCAATTTTTATTTTTAAATATAGTAAGCAGAGATGAAAGTGGTGAGATGTGAGGCCAAGGCACATATTTTGGTAGATTAAGAGGAGTATTTGGAATGCTTTGATTCTCTTGCTCCCTTCTCTCTCTTTTGCTGGAAATCAAGTAAAGGGGGGAAGTTAATGGCTTTGAAATTACCAAGAATTATTTCCTTCCTGACCTTTGAATTAAGCCAACTTGAGATTTACAGCCCAGAAACCCACAAGAATTTGTAGCTGTGTGCACACTGTGAGAAAACGATTTTCGTTCTGAAAACGTCACCCACACCCCATTCTTGGGGAGACGGCTGCCAATATTTCAATTAAAAAAAACACTAATACAAGAAGACCTACAAAGCTAGCTGGGAAGATAAGTCATTCAACTCCTCCACAGAAGAGAATTAGCTAAAATGATTGCAGGGTTACAACGTGCGAGAAAAATGAATTGTTCACAAGTCCAGAAATTACAGTGAGGCTTTGATAAAAGTCTAGGGATGGTATTAAGAGATAATCTGGACTGTTTTCATCTGTGTAAAAACTAATCCTCACATCCATGGAGAGGGAAAAGCAACGGTCCTGTTATGGGTTTGCTGAATGCTGCCCTCTTGTGGCTATCCAAATTTAAAATTTAAAATTTACCAAATTAGATCCTCTTATTGGACAGGAAGGTCATCCAACTTAGCATTTCAGTACTGCCACAGATGGCATGGCCACGAAAACCCCACCTTGCATGACGAGCAAGAGCACACCCTCTTCCGTGGACATACAGGCAAAGATCAAGCCTGACAGGAAGCTACTGGATAGCTCAGAGGTTAAGATCTCTGGCTGCAGAGCCAGAGGTTGGGAATTTGATTCCGCCGCCCCCCCCCCGGGCCTCCAGCGGCTGGACTCGATGAGCCATAGGGGTCACTTCCAAAAACACCAGGCACAGTCAAACAAAACTATGAAAACACTCACTGGTATTATATAACAGATGGAAGTTTTAACCCATAACCTAAGTAGCTGTAAAATATCAGCACAGGATGTATGCTGTTCCTATTACTGCCAGTTTCTGTAGCTTCGATGGCGTGGTTTTTGAGATCTGCAACTGTTTATAGTACTGAGTGAAGTTTCTTGATCTTGTTCCCACAGCCCCGATGACTACGGAAACCACTAAAGTGTGTTTCTTCCAGAGACAAGATGTTCTGATGGCCAGATCTCTGTATTTTGTTAAGTTTTTTTTTCCAATTCTTTATTTTCAGCTCTGGCATCCCCTGGAATTGCAATGTCAATGAACCAGACATTTCTTTGTTTTATTATTACTATGTCTGGTGTGTTATGTTCAAGGTGTCTTATCAGTTTGGATCTGGAAATCCCACAGGATCTTGACTTCCTCATTTTCTGACACCTTCTCTACCTGATGTTCCCGTGGGTTTTTGGAGGCTGGCAGGTTATCCTTTCTGCATAATGACCAGTGCACTAACTTTGCCACTCTATCATATCTAACCTTGTAATCTGTTTGTGGAATTATTATTCAAAAACTCCAGGCACAGTTAAAATTATAAAATCATTGACTTGTATTATATAACAGATAGAAGTTTTAACAGATAGAAGTTGTGGTTTTTTTAATTATTATCATCATCATCATCATCTGCACGTGCTGGAAAGACAGTTTTCACTGCATCAGCAAGAGATACCCATGCAATTTAAGCGTAACACAGGCAAGAGCAACATAGCTGGTGCATTATTTTTCCTGGGTCTTAGCAACAAAATCTGCATGTGCTCTCTCTCTCTCTCTCTCTCTCTCTCTCTCTCTCTCTCTCTCTCTCTCTCTCTCTCACACACACACACACACACACACACACACTCACACACACCCCTTGCAGTATGTCAACAGATACTTATATATTAGAGAGGCCAAGACTTAAAACACTTTTCGACTGCGAACCTTTCACCATGCTACCGGTGTTTCCAATATGTTCTCCCTCTAGCTGCGCACTTCTGCAAAAGCTAGGCCTGGACCAAGTACATACAGCTCTGAGGCAAGGATCCAATGAAAAAATTGGGTCGCAAACATAACATAGCACAGAAGTGCTGCCTCTGAAACCTGTGGTTAACCTGAAGGTTGGCAGCCTTCTTTTGAAAAAGTTCCAGCTCCCTTTCGAACCCCGTGGGACACCAGACCTGCATGGGGAAAAGACAGAGCCACTTACAGAATCTCGGAGGACAGCTGCGCAGCAACTCTGCAGCTATCCTGCCCAAAAAAGCAGCTTGAAGCACAGGGGATAAATCCTTGGAATACACCAGCCGAAGGCCATGCCTCCTAGCCAAAGCAAGGAGGCTGAGCTGTCTCACCGATTTGGAGCAGGAAAAAAGAAGGAAGGGACTATAGCGCTTCAACTAGCAGGAGAAAAAGCAACTACACGGGATGGCTACGGTTCAGCTTTTAGGAGAAATCGGGTCTTATTGTGGACTTAACTCAACTGCTACATGCAAAGCTACCTAGATCATAGGCCATGAAGTCCGAAGAAAAGCACTTGGCGCCGTGGCTCATTGAAGTGTCGTTGTGTGTGTTTCCTCCGAACACCAACATAGTCCCACTGATGATCACGGCCGAATGCAAGTATCGAGAAAACTTGCTTTCTTTAAGAATTGTCCTGCAGAAACAAGGAGAGACGAGATTTCAAAGACCATCCCCCAGCTCATATCCTGAAAATGTCTTCTAAACCCCATGAAGCTGGAAAGAACCAAAGCTTATGGCAGTGCTTTCAGAAGACCGACAGTACAAAACTGCCATGCTAATTGCTTGCAATGTGCTACCGAGGATTATCCAGCTGCCCACATACCATGTGAATGGGGGGGGGGGAGAAGAGAGGGAAAATAAACATACTTACCACATGCGCCTATTCACATCATACTTGTATAAATCATCCGTCAGCCTGTACTTGTTTGCATTGAATGCCTTATAACCTCCATGGGTAAAGATGGACTTAGTACTTGGATCATATGCACTGCTGTGACCATACCCTCCTTGAACCAAAGCTCCAGTTGTTGGTAGAATGCTCCACATATTTGTTCCTGGAAAAAAATAGTATTTTTTAAAAAAAAACAGAGAACCGGCATTTTCCAAAGGTGGCAAAAGAATCAGGAAAGAAGAAAAGGGGCAGACTGAAGAGGGAACGTTCTAAGCTATTCAAATGTGGAACTCAGAAATGGCTGGATATTACACCCCCCCCACCCTCCTGAAGCCACCAGCCAGTAGTGACCAGCTCTCAGGGACTCCTGCAGTAGCCGTCCAGCAACAGCTGGGAACCCAAGACTAGGAACCTCTGTTCTAACACAAATAAAGAACTAAATAAAGAATTCTTACACACTGATTTATAAGAAATAGATCAAAAGTCAGTGTGAAGGCAGCACCCACCCAGATTGTATTCCTGCACATTGCTGATGTACCCATAAAGAGGGCAGTGACCAAAGATGACCAGCATCACTACAGAACCATCATCCAGTGTGACAATGTGGGCTGAATGGCCAACGACAGCATACTGCTCCTTGGCTTTGGGGATCACGTGAACCCACGACTGGTTTGCAATATGAAACACCCAGAGTTCGCTGGTGACATTTCCAGATTCATCTATTTTGCCTCCATACATGTAGAGTTTATTCTAGGAGGAAAAAATGAAAAGAAAGAGTCAGGGTTTTTTTCACAGGAAAATACATTGAGTTAAAAGGTAAGCAACAGCAGGACAAACTCAGAAGCACTGACATTGCCCTAGCACGTTCAGAAATCATGCTTGTACACCCTTTGGATAGCGAACGTTGGTGCACATAGAAGAACCACTTGCAAAGTATGACCACTGGAACCTAGTTTTAGCCTTGCTGCCATATATCCTAACCAAGGCACAGCATCTCCCGCGGCTTGAGTCTCAGCTTCTACCGGAAGAGGAAAGGGCCCAGGACTGAAACAAGATCAGAAGCCTCCAAAACGTGAACAAAGGCCACTTACTTCATATAAGGCCAGAGAGTGTCCATATCTGACCACGACCGCATTCACACTGCTGTTCAAGGGCAGCCATTCTCTTGAAACAAGGTCATACCTGTGTAATAAAAAGCACAGACTTAACACCCCTGTGTCTGTTCACATACAAATACAAAGCTGCTATTTATATTCCAGACAATGCATGCGGAACAAGAGAACGAATTAAGGAAAAATGCTGAAGGGGGTACTTATGGATCCACCAAAAAACTAAAAATGCACCTAAACTGATTCAGGCATAACCGTTCTGCTGATAATATATATACACTGCTGCATTTTTGTTTGGTTTTTTTTTTAATATGGAAAAAATATGTATTCTCAGAGTAAAATTGGGTTCAAACAACTCATGAAGAAAACTATGGGAAACAAGGAGGGTTTATTCAGTTTTTTTGTTTTGTGCTACTTTGAAGTAGCTCAGTGGTTTAGGTCTCTGGCTATGGAGCCAGAGGTTGGGAGTTCGATTCCCCCACTGTGCCTCCTAGGTGGCCTTGGGCAAAAAGCTGAACAGTGGTCCCAGGGCATCCCCCCAGGAAGAAGGGAAAGGCCAATCACTTCTCAGTATTCTCTGCCTCCTAGAAAACCCTGGACAACATCACTAAAAGTCAGAATTAACTTGAGGGCACATAATTATTATAATTATTGAAATATTCTCATCGGACATCATTCACCACAGCAGATGAGCAAGACCTGTCCTCCTTAAAGTCTTTTTTTTTTGTCCCAAAGTGCAGGGACACACAATCATGGGAATTTGCCACCTCTGATAAACCTTTAATGAAGTCACCAACGTCAGTTTTAATGAAGTGGTGGTACACAACCAGGAAATAGAAAAAAAAATGGCTGAACATTTTATTTTATTTTAGACAAATGTATTAATTATTTTAATTCAGTGTGCTCATTAGACTAGACCACCCGGCTGTGGAGCCAGAGGTTTGCCGTCTGATTCCCTACTGTGCCTCTTGCAAAAAAAAAAGCCAGTCGGTGAACCACTGGTAAGTTACTCCCATAAGAAGGGGCTGATAAACTGCTTCTAAAAAATTTATACCCAGAAAACAATGGGAACCATCGCCACAAGTCAGAACACAATTATTATTAACGCTGTGCCGACAGATTAGACTTTCCTCGCTCTAACGTGTGCCACACAAAATAGCTTTAAAAATATAAAAAAGTGAACAAACAAACAAAAACCTTTCTTTGGCAGAAAGGCAAAGTGTAAGAAAAATAATTACAATTATTGACTAATAAACATTTTAAATTATGCAAGAGGAAGGAAAGAGTTGCTCCTTGAAATGCTCAGATCCCAAGCTGCTGAAGGTTTTAAAGATAATCACTCGCACCTTCTACCTGCAATTGCAAGTGGGAAAGGAAATAAAGTACTGTTACAATGGAACTGTGATGATTCCATTATATTGCTCCTGCCAAGATTTTAGACGCAGCATTTTGCACCCACCGGGGCTCCTGAACAATTTTCAACCCAATACTCCACTTAAAATGCACCATAAAACACAGGATGACAGCCACACAGGACCCTGCGTGTGCTTAAAAGGCCATCAAACTCATTCTTCTGCACTGCCAGATGTGAGCCTCTTTATTGTGAGCAAAACACATACAACTGGAGACTGCATCTGAACAGGCTGAACCTTCTAGTCCTGGACAGCAGAAATTTGGGCCAAGGGTTCACCCACAATCCTCAGGATGTATTCTCAAAAGGCATACATGGCTCCCAGATTTCTACTAATCTCCTAACAAACTCCTGCAGCAAGAGCAGGTCATAATGACCCTTGCAGCACCAACTGAGTGATTGTTGCTTGATCACAGGGACAAGAAAAATCTCACATTTTTGGGGTCTGTGCCACAGCGAGGAGGAGAAGAAGTTAATTTAACCGGAAATTCAGTAAGCAGCTTTACATCCAGCACAATCCATCTAAAACTGCATCTGCGTGAACTCCAAAATCCAAACCTTGTTGCCAGACAAACTTGGAAAAGGGCAGTATAATAAAATCTAAGGCTGGAGAAGCCACAAAGAACACCACACAGCAAACCCTGGTTATCTTTGAGTGTGTGTTAGATGCTCAAGAGAAACAGAAATAAAGTCGGCTTGGAGCACAACAGCAGATAATAATCCATGAACAAAAAAACCCCCTGCACCAACTTTTCCAACTACAGTGGTGCCTCGCTTGACGTTAATTCGTTCTAGCGAAATCTCTGTAGAGCGAAAACGTAAAGCGAAATAAAAAAGCCCACTGAAATGCACTGAAAACTGTTCAATGTGTTCCAATGGGCTGAATACCTGCTCGTCCAGCAAAGATCCTCCATATGGCGGCCATTTTTGGGTGCCTGTTAAGCAAAAAATGCCTCCTAAAAATAGCGGGGAGCCATTTTGAGCAGCCGGCGGCATTGTGAAAACCCAACAATCAGCTGTTTTGATCATTGTAATGCGAAGAATCGGTTCCCAAAGCAGGGAACCGATCGTCGCAAAGTGAAAAAAAAATTAAAACATCGTTTTGCGATCACAAGTGCAATTGCAAAAACATCGTCGTGAAGCAGATCTGTTGTTATACAGGGTAATCGTTAAGCAGGGCACGACTGTACCTTTACAGCGAGATGGAAACATGCCATTTTAAATCAATGCAGAAGGTTACGCTTGCTACACACCTGTGCGCATGTAGACGACACTTCAGGCTCAACAGAGAGTCGCTCTCCCACTCATGATGCCTAGCCAACAGCTGACAGCCCCAGTCCCCTGGCTATGCACTGAGTGTGGAGATCCAGGGAGTTTCACAAGTAATAAACCAAGCACCCAGAGAAACAGGGCAGCACAAATGAAATCTACTTGGCCTGGTGGAGTGTAGCTGTTACAGTGCTTCACGGCAACAGCAAGATCCAGTTCTAGATCTCACCCAGTCATGGAAATTCACGGTAGCCTTGGGTTGGTCAGTCTAGTGTAGCCTGAATACGGCATGGGGTGTTGTTGTGAAGATAAAGTTGGAAAGGAACCATATACACTGCCTTTAGCTCATAGGAGCTGGGGCAGGATACAGACATAGCTAAAAAAAGCTAGTGTCCTGATGTTTTATGCGTAAGCGTTTCCCCCCTCGCTCCAAGAGGCTATTGTGATTTCAAGAGGATACTGGCCTGCTGAAATAAACACATAAATATAGCAATGGTTTCTTCCAAGGGTATAAATTTCTGCATATATATAAAATACAGCAAAGTCGGGGAAGCAGAGGGAAACGCTTTGGGTCATGGAGTCTGAGTTCAGACCATGCTTAAGACTGGATCACTGGGAATGGACAGGGTGCCAGGCAAATCGTGGCATGGCCGCCACGCCGCATCACGCGACAGACTGTGTCAAAAACTCTCATCCCAGAGGACCTGAAGGGCACATATGGAAAAAGCGCCAGACGCATAACATTTATATATATGGCCACTAAAAGGTTGCAAAAGGTCTTTGTCACTGGCATGAGCCTTTGAACTCTCCAGAACATTTCCTCGGGTATGATGGTACAAAAAACAGAAGATGGGGAAGATAACAAAAAGCTCAAATCCAATTCAAATGCTGACAGACAGCCACGATGCACCCCATGCCAAAGCAAAGGAGGTGCCACTGTGGCTTCCACAGAAACTTTACTCTTACATTGGACCTATTTTTAAAAATGCACCCCTTACTCTACAGGCATTCAACGGACATTGATCATGCACCAGAGGATGTGCAAGATCTCATGTGAGAATGGGCACAAAACAGGAAGCAAGAATACAGAGGAGAAGACTGGAATTGGAGAGAAGAGAGAACAAATCAGAAGACTGAGCTCCAGGCTCTTGAGAAAACAAAGGAAGTTCATAGATGATCCAATAACGACAGAAGTAAAGGAGGCACAGAGGGCTCAGATGAGCTTCCTGCCACAACTGATCACTGTTTCGTCCTGGAAGGTTCCAAGCTTTGCCCTGCACGGGACCCATATATGGGGACCACCCGGAAGCCAGAATGCATCACCTATTAGGGAGAGAAAGGAAACACAGTCCAAAAAACAGATGCTGGACTATGTTTAGTGATTTAAATATTGCTAGGCTGGCTTTAATTGAAACCCTTACAAAGGTGACTTCAGAAAGGCGGGAGTGGAGAGGACAGCACTTCCAAAGAAACGTACATAGAATAGCTGCCGTCACACACACAGAAGAGAAGGCTCTACTTCTAGTATCAGCATACCAACACAGTTCTCTAAAGCTGTCCCACGCCTCCTGTATACTCCTCCTTCCCTATTATCTCCCAAGTTAATCTTGAAAACGTTTTATGTTTCAGTTTACTCACGCCAAAACCATTTGGGCATTCGTATGGTTGAACATGTAGCCGCCAACCACCCACATAATATCATCTTGGACTACCGCTTTGTGGGATGCTCTGGGAAGCCTGGGGTTGTAGAATTCTTCCTGAGTCCAAAAGGAGTGATTTGCAGGAACAGGAATCGAGCAGTCTGCACCTAGGAGGGGCAAAATGTATTTTACCTGTTAACAACTGTCATAAGATATCCATAACAGATTCACTGTGTAGGCTGCTGACTCTCAGCATACAACAGACCCGGCTGGGTCATCAAGAGGCTAAAAACTGGCTGGCTGTCACTGCGTATTCACAACTGGTAAAATGAAAGGATAAAAAAGAAGAAAAATATGCCAGAACCAGTCAAGGGGACAACAAACTAGGTCATGGTTCTACCGTCTACATTTAAAAGGGGTAAGGGACAAGCAAACTGTGTATACTAGTCCCTCACATCTGCACACCCCTTTGTTACTAATCCTCTGCACAGGAAACATATAAAGAAAAAGCACAACCACAATGCAGCAATATCAAGCAGGGTGGATCGCAATTTAAATCAAAAGAAGCACGTCTTGACGATTTAACCAAAAACAAATTTTTTGTTTAAATCAATTGGATCTAAAAGAAAACCCACTGATTTCTTATCCACCTTTGTATCAAGATGCCAGTATCTTTTGCCCAGAAAGGCTTGGTGTGAAACGAATCATGTAAGTAAGGGACGCAGAAAGCAGATTAGCTGTCTAGAAATCATGTTTGCAGTACAGTGGTGCCTCGCTTAACGAGCGCCCCGGTTAACGATGAAATCGCATAGCGATTTGGTTTTTGCGATCGCAAAAGCGATCGCATTGCAATGATTTAGATGGGAAAATATCACTTTGCGATGATTGGTAAGCTGTTTCGCTTACTGATTTTCTCATAGCGATGTTTTCCCAACAGCTGATCGGCGGTTCCAAAATGGCTGCCGGGTAAAAAACATGGCCGCCCGCTGTGTTTTGGGACGGATTCCTCGCATACCGGGCAGCGAAAATGGCCGCCGTATGGAGGATTTTCGCTTAAAGGTACGTTTTTTGCCCATAGGAACGCACTGAAGGGGTTTCAATGCATTCCTATGGGCTTTTAAAAATCGCTTAGCGATGTTTTCGGTTAGCGGCGATTTTTGCTGCACCGATTAACATCACTAAGCAAGGCACCACTATATATAACAATGTACGGGCTACGTAAGGGGTCTGAGATCAAGAATAAATAGTATGAAGACATCAAGCGGTGAACACAGATGGGATGGGGGGCAAAGACAACATGGGACAAACTAAGGAAACAGAGTAAGAAGGAACTTGAGGCAAGAAAGAGGTAAGAAGGGAAGGAATGGAAATAAAAGGGAAGATGTCCTCTGCCAAGGCCTACTTAACAAGACAGTGCAGTGTGTGAGGAGGCTTGGGGGACCAAGGGCTACCTTCAAATGTTGAACTCAAAGAGATATTTACAACCGTAGCAGGAAGTCTCCAGTCTTTGTGACTTTGAGAGGCACTGCACACCCTGGGAAGAAGACATGCCCTATATCTCAGAACTTACCTTGCCAGCCTGAGTAGCACATGCATCCATGGGTACCATTTTCAATGCACTGTCCTCTGTCCGGGAAGCCACAGTCTCCTGGGCAGTACGGGATGTCACAGGCCTCTCCCTTCCAATGTTCTGAACACTCACACTCAACCACTTTGCTGGTGTTGGTAAGTTTGCATTCCCCTCTGCCAGAGCAGTCCCGGGGACACACGTTGAACCTGCAGGCAGCAAATCACAACAGTCAAGTCAAAGACTGTTCGTCCCTGGACAGAATTGGAGAATGGACCAATATACAGCGAGCATGGCCAAGTTGCTGGATGTTAAATTATGAAACAAGACTATGTTTTTTTGAACACCTTTAACCACAACAAGGCTAGGCTCACAGTCAGGCTATGCCCCCCATGCCACCTTTCAAACATGTGCATGGAAGCTGCAAAATTTAGGTCTCCTGAATTCAAAACAGGAGTGTGATCAATGGAGCTTAGAAGAACATGACAGAGGCAGCAGCAGCTATCTGCAAAACCACAAAGGAAGCTCACGGGGAATATCAGTCATGCTTGGTTGACATGAGACAAAGTCTAGAGAGAGTTTTCGCTTGCCACCCTTCCATAGAAAAGATGTCCAAAGGAAATAACAGAATTGGGGGTCTGAGACAAACAATGAAATCCATGATATAACTCTGAAATGATTCATAAACAACACAACACTGGAAAAAAAAATATTGAAGAAGGGCAAAAGAAGCAACAAAACTGGAAATTAAATGTTGATTGCATCCAGTGACCTTGGAAATTAAAGGACCATCTGCCTCCACCAGAAGGCTGCAAGACAGCAGGACAGGCCGCCATGCTAGGGCAGCCATTAAAACTATAGGTATAATCCACCTATAGGTATAGTCCACCCATTCTAACTAAGAAAGTGTCAAGGAGGGACTATTATCTGTGTGGTTGGAAAACCTAATACAGTGGTGCCTCGCAAGACAATGTTAATTCGTTTCACGAAAAATGTCGTCTTGTGAAAACATCGTCTTGCGAAATGCGGTTCCCCATTGGAATGCATTGAAATCTAATTAATGCGTTCCAATGGGAAAATAGTCGTTTTGCGAAAATCGTCCCTAGAAATCATCTTGAGAAATGCGGTTCCCACTGGAATGCATTGAAATCTATTTAATGCATTCCAATGGAGAAAAATCATCATCTTGCGAAAATCATCCCTAGAAAACATCGTCTTGCGAAGCACCACAGCGATCGCAAAAAACAATCGTCTTGCGGATTAATTGTCCCGCGAGGCACAACTGTACTGCCATCCAGGCCAAGGTCATTTCAGACTTCTTCATCATGCCAGAACTTTGACTTGACCAGAGGAATCAGATGCAAGCCAGTGAAGATGAAAAAAGTTCTGGAGTTGCTCTTTTGATGTTTCTTTCAAGTGACTGCCTGTAGCCTGGACCCGCCCCCCCAATGGATGCATGTGAGACCATTTCCAAGCACTAATCAAAGGCAAATCCACGCTTGGTTTGTTGCAGTTGCCATGCGCCTGAGACTGTGTGACTGTGATTGGAAAGCGACGTTAGAAAGGTGGTGAGATGACACCGGCTGGAGGCAGGCTGCATCTTGTGGTGCTCAGAGGTGGGGAGATGGGCTTAGCAGCTGAGCCTCTTCAGCCCACCACATACAGCAATACACACATCAATACCATTTCTTCGACTCTGGCACATCAGGAGGCACAAGGCAGTTATGGGAGCTATGTTTCTTTCCAACAGAAGGAACTATGGACAGGCCACATCTCAGTGAGAGAGGTACATATCCATTTGCAGTTCCACAGCTAAGAAGGATCAGGTAGCACAGGACGAAAATTGTGTCTGAGACCTCAAAGAACTGATGCCAGCCAGAAAAGATGTTCCTGGTCTATGCTGAGAAACCATGGCACCTGGTAAAAACAGGCTCAGATTCCAAATGATTTTTACTCTGCCACGGTGATATTACTCACTGCTGCCACAGGATGGTACTAGAGTTTCTAAAATACTTGCTGCTGTTGGTAGCTCTGCCTCTGGACCAAGCAGACTGGGCCTGGGTGTTTTAAAATTTAATTTCTCTTTCACCACTCAAATACTGAAACTGGGGGTATAAAACCAGAGACTAGCTTAATAGAGAAGACTTGGGAGACCAGGTGGATAATACCAGCCCCCTTCCCATTCCCAGGACTGCATGATGCCAAGACGTGTGGAGCAGCTGGCCACGAATACTGAAACATGATATTAAAACGAGCTATTCGTACTCCCACTAAACCCAAAATAATTACCTGCCATATTACTAGGACTGAAAGCATATTATCTAGGCATCTCCTTCTAATAATATGACATGCATTTCAACATCCCCTGGAAATGCTATCAGTGAATGACTCTCTCTCTCTCGCGCGTGTGTGTGTGTGTGTGTGTATATATATATATATATATATATATATTATAGAGAGAGAGAGAGAGAGAGAGAGAGAGAGAGAGAGAGAGAGAGAGAGAGAGAGAGAGACACTATAACCTTCATTACAACTTACTTGTAGGTTATGTTAAACCCTGTCAAGTTATACGCTGCATCACTGAAGAAATGCAGGAGAGCGTAGCCGGAGGTGGCCATCACTTCTGGAATCGTCTCGTTGTTCTCTTTCTCAGGAACAATAAGGCCACTGGAAGAAACAAAACGCTGTGGTCATAAACCATGGTTTCAAAGCAAGCCCTGAAGAGATACCTATTCCGATCACGTATAAAAAGCTGGCAATCAAGATTCAAACCCATGATGGTTTTGGCCAGTTAAACTGAAGGAGTCCTTGACGGGGCCATTATCAGCACACACAGTTTACATGTGCCATGAAATATTTAATCCCTCTGTCACTCAAATAAAACCCTCATCACGAAGATTTTATTATCTGTGGTGCCTCATACAGTTTACACATTTGCTTTTTATAGTGGAAGCCAAAAATCTCCTCTCGTCCTCGGAGATGAACGAGTATATAATGCTTTTAAGCTGTGCATAATCTTAACCCTAAATCAAAAGGACAGGAAGAAGATCACAGGTATGCCACGCAAGAGCAGCTGAAAGAGGCTGGTCTCTATCTCATCTATTTAAATCCCTCATCTCTCTTTTTTCAAAAAAGAGGTCTGAAGCAGTACACATTAATTGAAAGCATGGACCATCATATGTATCTTCCCTCACATATTCTCCAAGTACAGCTCAACAGGATATGTTTCAAGTTGCAGAAGACAAAGGAAAAACTCATAACGCATCAGAAAACATTCCCGCAAAAACTTCAAAGCTACTACTGGTCATCTGCTAAGAGCCTTGCCATTTTAAATGGTTAATCAAGACTATAGGCATGATCCAACGTTGTGTGGTTTTGTGCCAACTAGAGCAATATTTGCTAAGCAATCTGTACTAAGTGAAAGGACACTTTTGAGGCTTGCTTTAGCTGAATGCCTACAGCTTACCAACGTTTACTCTTCCATCTACTGGAATGTGAAAGATATTTGCAGTTCAACATGCATGTTATATAAAGGCAGAATTATGCATTCTAGATAAGGAGAGGCAACACCTGAATTTACTAAAACTGGACTGCTGTTATTCCTTATGTCCTAGCTTGCTGGAAAGCTCATGGCGGTGGAGCACCTTGGGGGTTTGATTCTCCACTTTGCCTCCTGGCAGAAGAGCCAGCCCATGTGGCCTTGGACAAACCACAGTACGCGCTCCCAGCGTGTCCCCAGAAGAAAGGCATGGTCCACTAGTTATGAGTAATCTACACCTAGAAAATCCTAGAAAGAATCTCCATCAGTCAGAATCGACTTGAAAGCATGTGGTTGTTATTATTAAATGCTACTGGTATTTTTATCTTTATACATTTTAATTTTTCAAGGGATGGGGGAGGTCAGGTTCCCTGGAGGGGTTAAGACAGCTAGTCTGCCCCTCCTGTATATTTCAAGGACACACACACAAATCCTTTGGCCTAATGCTCAGGAAATGGAGTTGATGGCTCGAGTGTTGATTCCTGGGTTGCAGGGGCAGAGAAAAGCTTGCACCAGGAAGGCTTATGTGAATGTTCTCCAAAGAACAGGGAAAAGGAGGTGAGGGGACCAAGACAGCAGAAGATGAGGCTGTGTGGACCTGAAGCATGTTTATGCACATTTGCAAGGGGAAAGCCGGCGACGGCAGCAGACAACCTCCGAGAGGCCTCCCATGGCAGCAGAGAAAGCCTTTGGAGGGCTTCGGCAGCAACGACGGTGACAGCTGGGGACCCCCGTGAGGCCTCTGCCAGTGGCGGGGAAGCCCTCGGAGGACTTCGCCAGTGGCAAGCGACCCCTTCAGACCGGTAAGGTGCTGCTTTTTGCATTTATTTTCTTTTTTTGGGGTGTGGGGGGTATTTTTTCCTTCGGCTGGTTACAAATTAATGGGTTTTCAATGCATTCCTGTGGGAAATGGACCCTCGACCTATGGACTTTTTGACCTGTAGCCACTGGTCCAATATGGATTAATTCGAAGGTCCACTGTACCTCCTATCATATATGATAGGGGACAGGGTGGCACTGCGGGTTAAACCACAGAAGCCTCTGTGCTGCAAGGTCGGAAGACCAGCCATCATAAGATCGAATCCACACAACAGAGGGAGCTCCCGTTGCTTGTCCCAGCTCCTGCCAACCTAGCTGTTCAAAATCATGTAAAAATGAGAGTAGATAAATAGGGACCACCATGGTGGGAAGGTCACGGCGTTCTGTGTCTAGTCACGTTGTCCACGTGACCACCATGGAAACTGTCTTCGGACAAACACTGGCTCTACAGCTTGGAAACGGGGATGAGCACCGTGTCCTAGAGTCGGACACGCCTGGACTCAATGTCAAGGGGGACCTTTACCTTTACCTTATATGACAAGCTTCCCAGTGCAATGTAGTGGATAGAGTGATGGACTAGGACTCTGGAGAACAGGGTTCAAACCCCCACTCAGCCATGGATTCCGACTTGACAGCAGAGAACACATACACATCACTTATTATGGTTTATATTAATATTTATAATTTACTTAAAATAATTGTACCTGACCTTCCTCCTAAGAAAGAAACCCAAGGTGGCGTACATCATTAAAACACAATTTCAACGCTTTAAAAACAGTGAGATTAGGCATCCTTCAGCCTCGAGAGACTATGGTAACGTGCTCTGAATAGACAGTGAATTATTCAAATTAAACAAATACAGTAAATAACATTACATTCAGAATATTAGGTACAGCATTACTAAAACAGATGCAAACCACCTCCTTTCAAAACCTCTGCTAGGTCACTAAGGAAAAGTGTGCCTGAAGAGGAAGGTCTTTTGCCTGGCTGTGGAAGGATGGCAAGGATGGGGCCTCCCAGCCTCACTGGGAGGCAAGAAGCAAGGGCTAGACTTAGGTCCTGTCCAGATGGGTATACAGATCGTCATTGTGGATCGTTGTTGCAATGGTCTGGGGTTAATCCACATGGGCTTCTACTAAAATCGACCCCTTCTGAACCTTTAAGAGTTGTTCCACTCCTTTCTGGTACATGGCTTAGAGGCCTTCTGTTTTTTGGTTTGGTTTGGGGCGCTCCTTATTCTCCCGTCGTCTGGCCTGTGTGGATGGTTGTTTGGCACCTCAATGGAGCTGTGGGTGGCCTTTTATATATATATTTCCCTAACAGATGTAGTGAAATTATAACACCATGGCGTTTCAATATGCCACTTAATTAACACACACACACCAAAATAAAAGGAAAGGCTAGGAAGGGGGCTATGTCAGCTCCATGGGCTCTGGCCCCACGAGGCCGTGAAGCCTCAGCAGAGATAAGGAGAAAGGAAGGAAAAAGAGGGTTTCCTCTCCATCTCACCAACCTGGACCCCAATGTTTTCCCTTTGTGCTAGTAACACTGCTCCAAACCTGCTCCACCATGGTGGCCTTACTCACGATTAATCCAGGTAAACCTTACACTCATGACTAAACCGGATACACTTACACATGAGTAAATGGGTGACCCAAAGAGATGTGTGTGGAGCTTTCTCACTAAAGTCTCCAGTGTGAATGGAAGGATAGCTCAAGTGAGGAGGAAAGACCTCGTTCTGAAGACAAGAACCTTTTTAAATTTCCCCAGACTGGACAGGCCAAAAGCCCCTGGAATTTCAGAGTTGAGATACAGTTTGCAATGGGGCGTCCCAACTCTCAGCCAGTCTGAAAGACCTAGCAGATGTCCGGCTACTAAACACAGAGACTTTGAGTAGGGTCCTTCTCTCTCTGTTGAAAATACACAAGGAAGGGGTGTATGTAGGGTTAACTAGCACAGAACTACATTCGTTTGCTTGTGTGTGTTTTGCTGTTATGGAGGGCAGTAAAGCGGAAGTCTTAATTGGCTGTTTCCTGTCATTGTAATGGGTTACATTCTCAAGGGCCATGTTGACATATTTAGATACAGACTTGTTGCCTTCCCTTAAGAACATGACTGATAAGGGCTACCCAACAAAATGCCTCCAAGGTAACGGGCTCCATAGTAACCCACATAACAAAACAGGAACATTATTCTGCGGTGCTGACACACTTATTTTTTTTCCTCTTACCATACAAAAACAATCCAAGAGGAAGCTTAAAACATAAAAATATATGTTCCTCATGTTACCTCTGGGTTTAGGACACTCTTTTTAAATTGAGCATCTTGTAACAACATTTGAAGGGTCACTGGGCAGAATGCTTTTAAGGAAAGTTTTATTGGCATAAACCAGATCTGTTGTAAGGAATAATTTATTCCAACTAATTGAAAGCATCCTATCCTTTTTCAAAACAAGGAGAGTCCTTCGACAACCAAAATTGCTACCAGATGGCCATTCAGCGACTTCTGACTATTAAAAGCTCCCCCCATCCCCTCTTCTCAAGCCCCCCCCCCCCCGGGGCTTCTTCGGGACAAAGGGGAGCCCTCAGGAACTTCAGAAGCTGAAAACAGGAGAGGAGGAAGCTTGCAATTAATTATATTAATTATTTTCAGCACCCGATCTGGTTTCCACTCATGTAACTTTACAACCAACAGGATTTTACCCAATGGGAAGCTTTCACGAACAAAAGGGAATTTTCCATCCAGCTCTCCAAACTCTGTTCGAAGCACCATCCATGTGCGAACCACACTGCTTTAAAGTCTCACAACCAAGCAAACCTGTGATATCTCAGCGCTGGTTCACAATCTGCAGCAGAACCACACACTTATTATAAATATTCAGCGGACATACGATTCTTCCCAGTCACGTGGGAATGTGTTACTCAGCTTCACAGTCCACCTATACTTTAGTTTTTTATTCATATGAAAAATGGCAGCCCTTCCATTAAATGCAGTCAGAATTTAGCCACTTACACAAGGAACAGAAAGCTGTCATGAAAAGAGATTACAAATAGGGGGAAATGTCTTGAAAGAGTTCTTGGGCACTGTTTGCTCAGAATACAGAAAGGCCAAGTGAGATGGGCATTCAGTAAACTCTGTTAGCCCTTCCATAAATCGGAGTACCAAAAACTCCTGTAGAACAGATATAAGCCACTCAGAAGCACATGGAGAGAGAGAGGTGCAGTTACGGCTCTGCTGTTTATAAAAGAAATAGTCCTGCTAACCACATCTGGTGCTCAGGTTCCAAAAGCACTAATGATATTTTTACAGCACTCAAGGGGAGCGGCTGTAATGGCCATGCTTTATCACAGCTTAATGAAAAGTGAGACCAACTGTTCAACCAAGGGAGAACCATGAACAACAAGCATTTTGTTCTCATGTCACACTGGAGACCTACCAAAACGTCTCCAGTGTGTTTGAGTGGTTGCTAACAGACAAACCATTGTGCGAAGAGCATTAACCTAAAGACTGCCAAGAACTATTGGTTTGATATCGATTTATTAGCACGCTGGCTAAGATTCCTGAAACCACTTAAAAATGCAGCATCTTAAAACAAGCAGCAGTGAGGAGTGGAGATGCACACCCACTGCCCATTGATGCCAGCTCGTTTCTCGTCCGAACAGAATGTTCAGCAGTTCCCAGCTCCGCCTCCTCCAGCAGGCACCCACTCTCAAGAGGGTATTGTTTAGTTGTTTAGTCGTGTCCGACTCTTCGGGACCCCATGGACCAGAGCACGCCAGGCCCTCCTGTCTTCCACCGCCTCCCGGAGTTGGGTCAAATTCATGCTGGTCGCTTCGATGACCCTGTCCAACCATCTCATCCTCTGTCGTCCCCTTCTCCTCTTGCCCTCACATTTTTCTAACATCAGCGTCTTTTCCAGGGAGTCTTCTCTTCTCATGAGATGACCAAAGTCTTGGAGCCTCAGCTTCAGGATCTGTCCTTCCAGTGAAGACTCAGGGTTGATTTCCTTCAGAATGGATAGGTTTGTTCTCCTTGCAGTCCAGGGGACTCTCAAGAGTCTCCTCCAGCACCACAATTCAAAAGCATCCATTCTTCGGCAGTCAGCTTTCTTTATGGTCCAGCTCTCACTTCCATACATTGCTACCTAAAAAACCATAGCTTTGACTATGCGGACCTTTGTTGGCAAGGTAAGGTCTCTCATTTTTAAGATGCTGTCAATGTTCGACATTGCTTTCCTCCCAAGAAGCAGGCATCTTTTAACTTTGTGGCTGCTGGGAAGTGCCAAATACCTGTTCGGACCAGAAATGAACCAACACGAACTGGCGGTTTGTGCCTACCTCTAGCGAGGTGACTTTGGATGCCTCTGAGATGCCGCTACCATCAGAAGGGTCAGCTTATCCATTGCATCCTGGGCTCTACCTTCAGGGACAGCTTCACACGATGCAACTTTATCACACTGGGATCCCACAGGATAGAAATCCTGCAGAAACTAGTTGGAAATCTAACAAAAGCCTGCCTGGCCCATATTGTGCAATCACCGGTCTTTATCCATTCTGACTGCCCTCATGTACCAATTCATCATTATGGGTGCATTGCTTCTGCGTAACTGCTTCGTTCATCCTCAAAAAAATGCCTAATTGGAAGCAAGGCGGCAGGCTTATTTTAAGCAGAAAGAATGGAAGCCAAGTCTTGGGACTTCTGAGGCATCACAGACGCAGAGTTCACAACGAGACAAGGGTCTGAATGCGGTTTTTCTCATCTACCCCCAACAACTAGTTCAGCACCCAGAATTGTTGATTCAAGTGGACAGCGCTCACCAGCAGCTCCACCACAAGGAAGCTGCATCATGCAGAATGAGAATCAATTATCCCTCCTGCAGAAAAACAGGGTGGAACGGTATCTAACCACTATTTATGCTTCATTTACAAGGCACTTTTAAAGCCAATTGTTACCAAGCCTTGGTTATAAGAACAAAACTGAGCATCTCCAAACCTTCAAACTTCCACTCAAAGCGCACACAATTTTTTTAAAAAAAAATAAAATTTTAAAATGCAGAAATACTTTAGGCTATATCTTATATCTCACCAGTGGTTACAATTATCCTATTTTCCCCTCCCCTCCCTTCTCCTGTTTAACCCTCTGGCTGAATATTTCAGGAGTCTGAGGAACCAGATTTTGATCCATGAAAACCCACGCTGAAGTAAAACTATTTGCTCTCCAAATTACTGTAATAACTTGGCTTTTCTCTTTTCTTTTCTTTTGGCAACACACCATGGTAGATTTAATGCAGCTACTTCTTCAGAAGTTGCTAATTAGGGCTTCTGCCTTGTTTGAACAACTTTTTTGTTCCAACAAAACCCTGCAAATAGGAGAGATGGAGTCAAACTGTGGTTTGGCCAAAAGCAACAACAACAACAACCCCACCCCATTATTAGCAGCAGCACCCCTGATGCTACTCTCTGCCATGACCCTTGCACCTTTTCAAAAATATCTGCCCTTCAAAAAAAGAAGAAGAAAAAGAATCCCATAAAACAAATGTGAAATACCAATTAGTTTCACACGATACTTTGGGGCTTACCTAAAAGCAGCCAGCAGTGGAGCATAAATTGAATCACCATCGTATACATACAAGTGGTCCCAGCTGCATTCTGTAGCAAAATGATTAAAGCGGAGCCTCAGGACTGTATTCGGCCTGGAAAATGGAAATACATGCAGCATTATTATAACAATACCAACAAACATACGGCTTTCCTTCCACCAGATGTAACATGCCACGCTAATGCTAGTCTCAAAAACCTGTGATCCTTCAAGCTCCCAGGTAAGGTGCAGTATAACTTGTTATTGACATTTTTGAGCGGTGAACATTTCGTAGGAATTAGCCTCTGTAGATTTACTACACTGTGAAAAACTGGCCTGAAAAACTACAGCTCTGTCTCAGCACACAAAGCAGGGGGCAGGTAAAATACAAATAATCCAGGAGGAAAAGGCATATTCCTGCCCTTCAAATTGCAAATCATGGCTCCCTCCTTCCTGTTTCTACAAAAGGCTTTTTCTGGTCTAACACATTC
This sequence comes from Pogona vitticeps, assembly GCF_051106095.1. Lineage (NCBI taxonomy): Eukaryota > Metazoa > Chordata > Lepidosauria > Squamata > Agamidae > Pogona > Pogona vitticeps. The sequence continues at coordinate 4,195,581 of NC_135787.1, forward strand.
TGAGGATGGAAAATCATAGAAAGCAGAGAGAGAGAGAGAGAGAGAGAGAGAGAGAGAGAGAGAGAGAGAGAGAGAGAGAGAGAGAGAGAGAAGAACCCATTGTTTAGGATACAATTCCCTACCAAGGAGAGATCCATTTTAATTTGGTCGGGAATGGATAGAATTGTGCAACCTGTCAAAATCCTGGAAAGGGCCAGAATGGATGACTGAGAAATATGCCAAAATGTACGCTTCCTGGTATCCTCATAGCGATCCTAGTTTCACAGCATGCCAATAATCTGCGAGTCAGCATTAGAGAGGAAGGAAACCTTATTTCCTTCCGAACAGCCAACAGTCTTGTGGATCACCAAGACTAGCCGAAATTTCATATTCTATTTCACACAGGTTTTCCACCTTCTGCAGCCTGCTTCGCTGCATGTATGAAGCGGGCTTGCAGTCCATGAAAGCCTGTGCCCAATGAAAGGTCTTCATCCTTCAGGGGCCACAACACTTTTTGGTTTTTTGCTACCACAGAACAACACAACTACTTCCCTCCCCAGAAAAACCTACTTCCTCCACTAAAAAAAGAAAAGAAAATTATGAGAATAGTCTCATAGGTATTGAGTAGAGATGGGGGGGGGTATTTGTATACAAATACCCTCCCACAGGGGCAGATAATGAGGGTCCATCCCCTGGGGCCAGACTTTTAAATTAGGCATCCTTCAGACTATGATAACATGCTCTGTATGGAGGACTTGGAACAGCGTCTAGTGTGGCTGAGAAGGCCAATTTGAGAGTGACTGTCCCTTCCACACTGAAGACAAATACAATCTGTACCCCATTTAGCTCCCTGATTTTGCTGCTTTTGTGACTGCCTCTTTGCCTAGGCCTGCTGGACAAGGGAGAGGCTGTGATGCACCACCTGCCTCCCGGCTGAACGCTCAGAGAAGTCAAGGTTTCCCATCTGTTGAGGTCCATTCCTAAGGCCTTCAGATCCCGCTTGCAGACATCCTTGTATCACAGCTGTGGTCTCCCTCTGGAGCGATTTCCCTGCACTCATTCTCCATCCAGGAGATCTTTTGGAATCCGACCATCAGCCATTCTCACAAATGACTACTCACTATTCCGCCACTGCCACGAGCTCAGCGGTGCCTTTCTATCTCTCTGTTGCTTGCAATGGATTAAGCACTCTTCCACCTGGCAGAGAGGCTCGTCATCCCGCCTTCTGCCAGGACTGGCTAATCCATCACAGGCAACAGAGCAATAGCAAGGCTCCGTGGCACTCGTGGCAGCAGTGGAATCATGAGTGGTCAGTCTGGCCCAGGGGGCCGGACCCTCATTATCTGCATCTGTGGGGTGGATATTCGTACAGTGGTGCCTCGCTTAACGAGCGCACCGTTTAACGAAGAATCCGTATAGCGATCCCTTTTTGGGGATCGCTATACAGATCAGCCCCAATCGCCGCACTCGCTTTGCGACGATTGGGGCCTCCGGCGGCCATTTTGGAGCCGCCGAACTGCTGATCGGCGGCTCCAAAATGGCCGCGGATGGCCCGAAATGCCACCCCCGCAGCGTTTTCGCGACCTCCGTAAGCAAGGGGAGTGCGCGAAAACACTGATAGGGGCCATTTTGGGTCATCCGGCGCCCATTTTGGAGCCGCCGATCAGCTGATCGGCGGCTCCAAAATGGCCGCCGGACGCGAAAACATCGCTGGAGGGGTAAGTTTCGAAGCTTATTGGAACGCATTAAACTAAGTTTAATGCGTTCCAATAGGCTTTCCTTACCCGCACAGCGATGTTTTCGTATAGCGAAGGTTAATCCGGAACGGATTAACCTCGCTATACGGGGCACCACTGTATTTGTATATGAACACGAATACCCCCATCTCTAGTATTGAGCCTTTCCAGACTGCAGTTGGAGCAGCACTGCATAGTTAAATGCTTTCAAAGAACAACAACATACACCCAGTCCAATCAGCAATTTCCTGTCTGTATTCAGAAATAGCACAGTACTGTACTGGATACACCATGAGACACTACCAGTAAAACACCGTATCTTAAACTCAAGTTAGCATTACAGTTCACATTCAGGTATGGTCTTTTCTTTCATAGGAAGGATCACCTGAGCAATCCTCACGATCTATGTATCATACAACTCTCCAGCACCATTAACATCAAAGGGGATCCCTCTTCAAAAGAGACAGTTACTTTTCACGAGAGAGTTGTATGTCATTCAGACATATTGTATGTTGCATCTTATTCAATACAATCCTCTTGCGCCTAGTGTAACAAGTGGGTCACTATCTAAGCATCTCAAAAATACACAATGGGTTTAACAATGCCCAGCCTAAAAATCTTCCACAATATAACATTAGTGAAGATAGCCATAAGTCTCCTTTAGAATAATGGACAATAGGAGTGCCATTCTGGTTTTTTTAAAAATCCTTTAGAAGGAGCCCTGAAAAGCAGCTGGGAGAGATGAAATATCCACATAGTTCACAAAAGCTCCTTTTCATCGTTTGAAGGACCTTTTGTAAAAGGTCAGCAGTTCCTCGGAAGGCTTGTCTGTGTCAATGTGAATCTGGGACAGGATCACAGGGGTTCAACATTTCTTGGGGGAAAACTGATTTTTCATGCATAGGAGGAAACTTTGAGCAGCTTTACAGCTTCACTCGATCTGGGCACAAAGAAAAGTGGACAGTTAGGCTAAGAGTCCAAAGTTTAAGCCTGGTGGAAAGTGGTTAATTATGTTGTCTCTTTCCCCAAAACCAAAGAGAAGAACAGTCAAGAGAGAGAAATCATGGGAAACACCAGAATGTCTTGTCAGGATCATGGTATAGCGTCCTGAACGCCCCCCTGCTATCAATTTTTTTTCCATTTTGTCACCAGATGTCCATATTTTTTTCCCACTGATCTTCCGTTGCTTTTCTTAATGTTGAGCAAAAATTGGGGCGGGGGGAACTACTGGTGGTAAAGATTCTCTGGGATAGAATTCTCTTGGCCCATTCCTCATGGTCAATATATTAGTGGCATTCATTCCAACAGTCCAGAAAGCCTGGTCCATACAAGTAAAGGGTGAAAGGATTTGGCCTTTTGTGTGGTCCACCAATTGGTGCTCATGTAGGTAAAATTTCTTACACAATAACACATCAAATAACAACAGTGCAAGTAATATCACTGGAATGACATATTAAACCCAATTTCAACAGACATTATTGAGGAACAAAGGTCTAAATCCAGTCATTAGTCCACACTAGAATCGATCCCTTAAATTAATGGCCAAAATCTTACTGTGCAACTATGCATGTGCAGCTCAACATTTCACCCACTGTAGTTGCAAGGGGACTGAGGCAGAAATGCTGTCCGAACAGCACTTCTGCCAGTCTTGCACTGAACAATTCCTTGTTAAAGGAAATGTAAAGTTATGCTGATATAAACAGGATCCTGGTCAATGGAACATAAGAACTGAGAGAACATGTCTTGTTCATTCCTTCTTCTGCTCGAGTTGAGACTGACAATTAGAGTTACATATTTCCAATTTAGGAACTGTACAGCATCAAAAAGTTCTGTATCACTGAGATTTAATTACATGGAGGCAAAAGACGGTCACCAAACTCGTCTTACAAAAATTAAGACACCTGCAACTCACCTTCCCTGAATAAGCCACGTGCATTTTGTTTTGTATTTATAGTTCCCAGGTCCATCTGTAATATACCCTGAAGACCCGGTAAGCCTGCAAAGAGAAAGCAAACATGTAACATCCCTCATGATTTAATATTCATTCTTCCAAAGTCATATCAAAAGAAAGTGAAAATAAAATTGCTGACATTATATTGCCTTTATACAAATCTGTGTCACACCAACTTTCAAATTACTGTGCAAACGTTTGGTCAATGTGGCTTGAAAAGCAAGCATATCTTAGAGATGGGGAGAAGAGAATAATCACAAGAGCCACAAAGGCAACTTAACTATGATGAAAACCTATAATGAATGGGGCTATTTGGCTTGGGGGAAAGGTTGATAAGAGGAATGTATAAAAATGATACAGGATTATTAAATGTGTATTAAAATGATGTACTGTACAGACATTTCATTTTGGATTGTCTCACCATAGGGTTTTTGACGTATAAAATATTGAGAAGTGTTTTGCCACCATTCTGTGCAGTACTGACACTGGTCAAACTGAGTGTCATTGCTGTAGTCTGTCAAACATCCTCTGCCCAGTGCCACTGTCCACTAGGACAGTTGCCCAGTAGCTGCCATTCAAAGAGGTATAGGATCTCCAGAGGTCAAAAGTGACTTGGTGGTGCATAACAACAATAAATGATAGGCATGAACAAGGATATCATTCCCTCTTCCGCATAATTCTAAAACCTAGGTTCATCCGATGAAGTTGAGCAATCAAGGACAACTAAAGGGAGCTACTGCTTCACACATCACATATTGAGATCCCACATACCACACATACTGAAGTGCAACTGATGCTTGCCCACTGCAAATGGAGCATTAACATATGTTTGCATGCTTTAGAGCTAGCTTCCCACAGACTATGTGAGTAAAAGAGAAACAGGGGTTGCCAAAGCACAGACTCATCAGTTTGGGGGAAGAAGTGTGGGCATGTGATGCTGCCTGCTGGGCTGTGAGTCTTTAATACAGCATAAAACAACATCGCCCAACCTGTTTTTCTTGATAGGGGCCATGTTTCTTGAGCATGATTTTCACAGCAACAGGTTGAAGAAACCTGATTTAGATAAAAGGGACCAAAGGAAAACCACTGGGCAAAGCAGAATCCACTTCATTAGGAGCCACGTACATACTGTATTCCCAACCAAGCTACCAAATTAAGCTATGTGATGGGAAGGGTCTGAAAACTACAATATTAGTAGAAAAGGCCATAGATACATCTCCTCTGAGGACATCAAACTGGTCATGACTCTTCCAGTTTGCCAACCTGCAAAACTGGTGTAATCTCATGCACTTCTTTAGTTACACTACACCAGTTAGAATTGGAATACAAGGTCTAGAAATGAGTGATATGATATTTATGGCAATTTTGCACAAGCAGTGGTATGGTTATGAGGTGTACTCTCATTTTACCAATATTCACAACAGGATGTTCCTGAAATTATCCTGATCCTATGCATGTAAAGGAGAACAGCTGTCTCTTTTTACTTATAACAGAAGAGGCTGAATGCTGAAAGAGTCATGAAACAATTCAGAACACAAATGCACATTACCTATTACAGGTTCAGATACCTAATCTGGTTTTATTTTTTCTAAGGTCTGACCTTTCAAAAGCTACAGACCCCTTGTAATCTAAATGCGCAAAGTGCACCAGTGTAACAGTTCAGCTGGTGCCATGCTGGTAACTGATAGCAAACAAAGGGTAGTGCATACAGACCTTGCCTAAGGAGAAAAATTATCTTGCACAACCCACCCTTCTGTCAAATAACTTTACCCAGAAATTGGTACAGCTGACCAACTCTCACTGTGCAAATAGCGTGGCAGAATGCTTCTAAGCAATGCCAATGAAACTATGCTTGAATGTTGATTCAAGTTCTAACTATTCTTCAGCTGCACCAGCCAAGAGGGGCACTCCCCTAACTAAATCAATACATACCATCTATGTGTTGTTAACTGCTAGTTTATTTCTATTGTTTTATTTTGTGTTCTGTGAGCCGCCCAGAGTAGACTATGTCTAGATGGGCGGCATACAAGTTCAATCAATCAATCAATCAATCAATCAATCAATCAATCAATCAATCAATCAATCAATCAATCAATTAATCAATCAAGGGTCAAGCACAGGAAAATTTCAACACCAGGTTGTCAATTATTTGCCCACCTTGACAAACTTTAGAATGTGTTCTGCTTTGCCAACCTATTAATACCCCCTCCCCATTTTGGAGGAATATGGGGGGAAGTTGAACTAAATAAATCACCACCTTTCTGTTACATGCAGTACCCAGGGAAAAGGACCGGGAACTGACCAGCTGCCCTGGCTTCTTTATTAGTAGATAATTCATTCATCAAAGCTTGGTTCTTCCATTCGAACACCAGCACCACAGCCAAAACCCCAAATCACCAAACAGAAACCCTGTAATATTTTGCGTAAGAAATCGACCAGCAGTGAGATCCCACCTCAAACGGACCATCAACCCCAAGTGCCTGAAGCCATTCGCACCGCAAGGTTCTCACGGACCAAGTCATTTTGGTGTGATGTTCAAACAAAAGACTGCAGAAGACAACAGGACTGTTGTGTTACATTTCAGTCTTCACCGTTATCTGGCATATAGCAAATGGCTTCTTCTCCGCTTCTACAGAAACTAGACTAAAGCCAAGTATTTGCAAAATGTCCGAAAAATCCACAACCTTTAAAAATCCATCTCTTTTAATGACTGCAGTTTGTGGATCAGAATTTTACAGCTGTGGAAGATACCACTGACCCAAAGATCCTGACTACAGAAAATATCCCCAACAAACTATTTCAGATATGTAAAGAAGAGGTAACTCCAGAGGTAACAAAACTGATGTGAAATTAAGTTATGAAAATAAGAGCAATCCTTGGAATCTTAATGTATATAGACACACAGATAATATATGTGCACGTACTCATTAATAAGTAATGGAAGAAATATACATTCCATCCCATGGCATTCCAACCCAAACCTTGTTCTTTTAATCCCAACACACATCTGGCAAAATTTCACATTATACTGAATGTTGAGAAAGAAGGAAGCATTACAGTTGTGTTCAGTTAGAAGTTACTAGTGTCACCTTTTTCCCATGACCACTTTCAGATCCTAAGTGGGAACACCTGCGTGCAGAGAGATAACTTTGTTCCCTGCTTCTACCTAACACAGAATCTCTAAGATCCAAACACATGAACTACTGGAGACAGACATATAAAATTAAAGGAAGTTAAGTGGCACTCAAGAGTGTGTTGCCTGCCTTCATAAACTGTTAGCAAATTGCAGTTCTTACCTCTGGCTATATTACCAGAAATAATTATAGCAGTCTATCCAAAGAAGAGTTGGGAACAGTAACACCAGTGTTGTGGGGCTATCATGTGCAGTAGGACTGTCGCATGTGATCTAAGTACATAGACACAGAATATGGTGCAATTTCAACAGTTCCCTGTCTCTCAACCTTAAATCCAGATACTGTACCAAAATAGCCTAAATTCATAAGGATGACAAGTTCCCATTTTCTGCCTTCTCTCCCACCGACCTCCGGCTGTCCCAGATGACAGGTTCTTTGCTCTTAACAAACACTTCAATTGTGTTTACAGTGCAGTTTCAACATTTAAATCAAACAATCAGTACAATGAGATTTCTAAATCCACTTCCACTCACAACAAAGCCTGCCCTACGTGCAAGCACTCAGGAAAAACTGCAAAAAGCGAACACTGTCAACTTGCTGCAACAAATCCCTGCTTCTAAAAGCAAACCTTTTTATTTCTCATCTACTATTTTAATCACATGGAAATGTAATCATTAATCAATCAGTTAAGATTTGTAGCCTCATTGTGATAAACAGGACAAGAGCATAGAAGCTCTCGCCAGAGTGCCGTCCCCAAGAAAGACCTCCAGAGAGGCACAGACCACTCCACCGCCGACACCTCCCAGGAAAGTACATCAGCAGACAGATACCCGGGAGCTGGAAATAAGCCTGCGGGGTCTGACAATAGCCACACAAACTGAGGGAGAGTTGGCGGGAAGGGAAGGGGCAGTCTTTGGCAGAGGCGGGAATGGCTATTATAAATAGGGAGGACAACAATATCCCAGGTGGTTGGGAACTCATCTGGGTAGAAGACCCCTGGACGGGGAAATGGGAAAAGGTGAAAGTACCCAGGGAGGAGGCAGATTATTGCCAAAGGAAGGGACTCCCTCAGCGCCCATCTTATTGGGGAGAGTCCAAGGCGAGAGATTGGAGGAGAAGGTTGAGGGAGGAGAAGGAGGCTGTGGCTCGAGAAGCGGAGGAACGTAGAGCATGGTGAGCCGAGGAGGCCCGGAGGATGATGTACCTCCAGGACCATGGGGACAGCTTACGGGCGAGAGAGACCCGGTATGGCAAGGGGATGAGGATGACGAGACCTCACCGCTATTGAGAGAAGAAGGAGATGAAGCAGATATGCCGAACCATGACCCCCTTCACGGTGGGACCTTGGGACAGTAAATCATTGAACCCATTTGATTCTGAACTTTGGTTGCCCTTGCAAGCCCCATTGGCTACACAAGAGAAGTTACAACAAGATTCGTATAAAGAAGTTTTACCCTTGTCTAAAGAAATAAACGACAGTTTAGATTTTGGTTCAAAAAAGACTCCTGTTTATTTTGATAAAAGGGGAGGGCGGAACCTCGAACCTTCGCACTGAGTCATTCAAATTTATTTAACCTAAAGGTGGGCAAAGTTCCCTTAGACTCCAGACTATTTAACACCTACCCAGCACAGCAGAAATTGAAAACTGCTGGGTGTTTCAGCTCAACAATATCTTAAATGCACATTTAGCCACCTCTGTTTTAAGTGAATGACAACTAGTTTTTAGGTAATGTAAGAAATTTGGGGATGTTACAATTGTATTTCTGCTTAATAACTGCATTTCGTTACTAGATCAATATCTACTTAAGAGACTGGGGCATTTGCTTTCTTAAGTAACCCTGCTATTTATCTACAGCTATCCTCTCAATTGTGCCTACAGTCATTGCCTTACTGAAAGCTTGCAGACAAATTACTTAAGCCAAGAGGCAAAACATGTAGAATAAGATCAATTTCAATGAGGAGGAGTCTGGTTCCTTTCCACACATTTGTTCCAAACAACAGATAAGCTTCTGAATAGTATCACAGTCAGAGATTACTTCCCAGGTAGTGGTCATGGTCACTGAAAGCAGCAAACAGATCAGAACGCATTACAACCTTTTAGGTGATATCAGCCGTTCAGCTGTAGCCAAAAGCTCTCGAAAGATACTGCCTACATCATAAGCACAGAAATAGGATTGAACCATAACGCAGACTGAAGTTAAAAAAAAGTAACAGAACACATCACAGTTACTGAAGTAGATAATACAAAGCACTCTCATTGGCAAAGAATGAGATACACCGTGTATTCAGTCTGTGCATAGAAACGGGAAAATATGGTGTCTTTAGGCTAAGCTGTATCCCAAAGTGCTTTGTCAGGAACCAACAGATCATGAAGGCCCAGTTCAGACATCACAAAATATGATTTGCCCAGATGTGCAAGAGGTGGGGTGCAACTGGATTTTTTGTACTCTTTCGCCCTCCTTCACATGCAAAGAGAGGAGACAGGAGATTTCCACTTCTGGTTTGCAATGCACCAAAATGCAGTTTGCTCAATAAACTCATCTGTGATCAAACTACAGGTTCCCAAGGTTGAAAAAAGATGGAAACATTCCATTTCCTCCTGTCCATGCAGAGGGGGAAA